>NW_023416319.1:280000-1480000 GCF_014108235.1 Myotis myotis | reverse complement strand
AAACAAAGAAAATTGTGTCTGCCAGGCTGGCGAGCCGGAGTCACAAGATTGCGCGTGTCATGCAGCACCCTGGGACTCCTGCAGGGACCCGTCCGCTCGGGTCCGCCGCCCGCCACGCGGAAACCGCCGGGCGCCGGACCTTCCAGATCAAAGCCTTCAGCACGGAGTTGAAAAACCATGTGATGGCCATGGATTTCGTGAAGAGCCACTGGTTTCCCTCCCAGAGAAGAGCCGAAGTGTGTATCCTCCGTCTGTACCGCGGCCTGAAGCCGGCCGAGAGGAGCGCCAGCAGCTACGAGGTACCGTGACCTGGGCGGGGAGCAGGGGGCACGGGCCTCATCCGGGGACACGGGGGGGGGGGGGGGGGGGGCGGGGGGGCGCGGTGTTCAGCAGACGGACAGGTCAGATGCTCCATCATTGGTGTGGGGTTTTCCCCCAGGAGGCTTGGAAAAGACATTTCAGGTTTTGAACTAGGGGGCGGGGAGAAGCACATGGGATGGATGGGGTTTATACATGGCACATGCCTGCGTTTGCAAACATGTATCAGTGCTACAAGGAGTTGGATACATTGTATCCGCATGTAGTGACGCAGCCTTCCTGTGAGTTACATCTTCTGGGCGCTATACCTGTGCAATCATCTGTCTTTAAAAACAAATTCCTATTTGTTTCCGGATGTGGTCGGCAGCAGGGTAAACAGGGCTTGATCGAGGTGAAAAAGGATGGTTTCAGTTGGGCCGGTGAGAAGGGTCTTTCATGTGTGAGGGGAGCTCCGGTTTTCAAGCGGACGCTGCCTCTGGGGGGGGCGGAGAAGGAACCCCGGGGATTTCGAATGTCAAAATGAGGGACACAAATCACCCCGAAGCATATTTGCATTCTGCAGCCGGGATGAGCCCGCAGCAGTTACCGCTCCGAAAGTAAACACGCATGAAATCTGATCGCTCTTTATTGCACCGGATACATTATGAATGACATTGTAATTGACTCCCCTGTAGCTCACTTACCCATCTCTTTTGAAAAATGCAGCATGCAAATTGCTCATGTTTTATGAAAAGGGCACCTTTCTGAATATCGATGCTCTCATCAGGAGGGGCCCCGTGAATGCTGGCGCCTGCTCCGGCCTTTTGTTCCGCACGCTGGCTTCCTTCCTCCCGGGCAACCCGAGAACCCGCCGGGCCGGGTGCGAGGCCGGCTTCTGCAGTCCGAGCCGGGCTGTGAATTTCCATGCTCACAGCAGCGGTGGGAAGGCCACGGCCATGTCGGTGTTAATCAATCCAGTGGTCGCCGTCCGTGGCCCGGCGACCCAGGGCCGAAGGTGTGCGATGAGAGCACAGTGGAAAGAAGCCAGAGATAAAAGCCAGAGATGTGGTTCTCGCCACGTCATTAATTAGCAGGTGGGGACAGGACGTCATTGTGGGTTCTCCCTGCGGTGGGGCTCAGCCCTGGGGGAGGGAGACTTGTCGAGTTACATCCTCTTGCACTTGACAGAAGGGTTCATGGCGACCTTTTAAACCCCAACTGGCAGACAGCAGCTCTGTGTCCCCATTTTATTTTTCATGCACAAAACTTTACTTATTCCTAGAGTAACAGTGAAGATAATAGTGTGGTAATTTTTAAAAAAGCATCTTTGCAGGAGGCTGTAAAAAACTTCATCGTGACAGTCATCATTTTTTTGTAACCTGTTTCCCTGGCCTGCACCCCCCTCCCCCCGCCCCCTGCGTTACCAGTTACAGCCCACTGCAGAGGCTGCGTGCCTGCTGCCTGACTGGGGCCTGGAGTCTAACGTCTATGGTAAAGTGGGAGTGGGTCCCAGACCCTCCCCACCCATCAGGCGGGTCAGCTGGAGGGGCCTCACTGTGATTGGAGAAGTGGTCCAGGCAGGGCCTGCATCACCCGCTCAAGGGCAGGCCAACCTTGAGCACTGTCAGCGAGGACCCGTGCTTCCTGCCCCTCTGAGTCCCCCACTGCTTCAGGATCTAAGCGGCCCTTCAGAGCCTGAAATCGTCCCCACGCTGAACCGGTCGGACCCTTCCCGTGGGCGGGTCGGCACTATTTCCATTAGGGAACCGGGAGAGAGGCCGCTTCCCGGCTCACTTCCCACCCCGAACTGAGGGCGAGGCCAGTGCACAGCCGGGGCCTGTTCACCGCAGCCCGGGGCCCCTGTGGTCTCGCGGGCTCCAGGGCCATCGGTTCACCTGCGGGCTTTGCCCATAAAGAGCTCGATGGGCTGAGAGCGAGCCCAGCCCCGGACGGGCTCCCGGTGCACAGAGGTGCTCCGTGAGAGGCAGGCTGGTTCTCCCGCACACGTGACCTGGGAGCGTTCGTTTCTGTAAACGCGTATGGATTCCAAGTCCTTCCCGCGAGGACCTCCAGGTTGCTTGCGTTGAGTTTAAGGTCTAAGGCGGGCATTTTCCTAAGGCCGTGGCCTCGGTCCGGAGCTGTGTCAGCGCTCGGAGATGCTGCCTCTTATCGGAGATCGGAGATGAACCACGGCCCTGCCTAGCTCTGCCGCCCAGCACACTCCTTCTCTACTGACACCGTCCTATTGTTGTTGCTAATCCTCACCCAGGGATATTTCCCATTGAATTTTAGAGCAAGGGGAAGGGAGGGGAGGAGGCACACAGACAAAAGTCCATCGATGTGAGAGAGACACATTGATTGGTTGCCTCCGGGGACTGAGCCTGCAACCGAGGTACATGCCCTTGACCGGGAATCGAACCCAGGACCCATCAGCCTGCAGGCTGACACTCTATCCACTGAGCCAAACCTGCCGGGGCTGAAACTGTCTTTTAATAGAAAAGAGGAGCTGACCTGTTGTGTCGTCAGGTAACCAGGGTTGGATGCCGACGGTGGCGAGGGCCACCAGGGTCGCCTATTTGCAGAACCTGGATCCTTCCTGGTCCCCAAATGCCTCCCTCCCCCCCCACAATTACAAACAGCGTGTGAGGGCTCCTACCCCTGCACATACTGACAGGTGTCCGACATCCACGTAGCTGTAACGGACCCGTGTTTGCATGCTCGCCGCTGTCAATGCTGGGAGCGGGGCCGCGCCCTGGGATTCCCGGGAAGCAGAGCCTGGACGCCTCGCGGACCTGCGGACGGAAGGCCACGGGCACTCAGATGCGTGTGCGTCTCCCGGGCCTTGAATGGGAGTTGGCATCTCCTGATTGATGGTGGAGCCCTTTCTGAGGACAGGCGCGGGCGGGGGCAGCCAGGCTCCCCATCCGTCTGCCGAGAGCTGACAGTTCCTAATAGTGCGACGAGCCGGGGAACATCTCTGTGTTTGGTCCTTGCCACTTGGCCATGCCTCTCGAGGCTTCTCAGAGCTTCCATCATTTTCATCTCTCCTTCCCACTCATCTTTCTGTGGTTGTTCTGTTTTCGGATTGAGCTGGCGGTGCTCAATTCTGGCTGAATGGACCAATCAGGGCGCACCTTTATTTATTTTTTCATGTACAAGCATTTCCCGTGTTTAACCTATGCATGTTGATGAGTTTGGGCCGTATACACACAGGTGATACCGTCCCCACAATCCAGGGGCTGAACTTATCCACAAGCTCTAAAGTGTCTGCGCGTGCTTCTGTGGGCTGCTTTCTGTGTGATTTGGGACATCCCGTTGGCATGTTTTGAAGCGCAGTGGCGTGCCGTTCCTGTGGGCGCTACATTACAGCGACTGCGACAACCCACCCATCCCGCCAGCCGAAGCTTTATGCCCTCGGAGCCGCAGGTCCCGCCCCCACGGCCTGGCCCGGCCCGGCAGCCCCGTGCCATTCTCCGCGCCTAGGATCAGCTGGTCTGGATCCCTCACGCAGGCGGCCTCCTGCGGCGGTGCCCTTGGCGACGGGCTTGCTTCACTCAGCGGAGTGCCCTCCGCCCCGGCCGCGGGGCTTTCCTTTTTCCGGCTGAAGAGCGTGCGCTCAGTGTCTGCTGCGTCCTGTCAGTGTGTTCATCTGCGGACGGACATCCGTTTCCTCGGGGCAAACTCTAAAAGCTCGTGTGATGGAGCCCGGCCCAGGCCACGGGCAGGGCAGGGGTCTGTGTTGTGTCCTCGACCAGCCTGGGCCTCTACCCGAGCGGGCGGCTGGGGCTTGCAATCAGTGGGGTCTCTTGAGGCTTCTCAGCGGACGTGTGTCGGGGGGCAGTGGGTCTCGGTCAGGGGTGGCTCCCCCAGCCCAGGGGAGGTTTGATAATGTCCGGAGGCATTTTGGGTTGTGACAGTTTGGGGGAAGATGCTACTGGTACCTACGGGGTGGAGGCCAAGGATGCTGCTGACGACCCTCCGGCGCCCAGGGTGGCCCTCGGCCCAGCAGCCAGGGACTCCCCAGATGAGTCGCCAAAACGGCCCTGAATGGAAGGCCCAGCACCCCCGCCCCTCCCCCCCTCTCCCCCATGTTCAGCTGCAAATCTGACATTCGACAAGAGGACACGGAGACCGTGAGCTCAACCGCGTCACAGTCCCGCCCACGGGCCCAGCGGCATTTTTCCTGGGGGCGCATCTCTCTCGGAGGAGCTGTGAGGACCTTGATTCAAGGATCAAATGGCCTTCACGCTCCAGTGGCCTTCGGAACCCTCAGGGGAACATGTTAAGAACACAGAGCCCTGGGAAGGGTGAGTTCCAGAGATCCATGTTTTTAACGTGAAAACTCCGTCATCCTGTTTGCTTTTCCTTATATATCCTGGAGCCTCTCCCCTGATTGCAAGCCCCATCCTGTTTGCTTTTCCATATATATATATATATATATATATATATATATATATATATATGTGTGTGTGTGTGTGTGTGTGTGTGTGTGTGTGTGTGTGTGTGTGTGTATTTGTTGTTGTTGTTGTTGTTGATTCTGCCGCGGGTCTGACACCGGATCTGGAAGTTCCAGGCTAGTATTTCGGAACCGCGTGCAGCCAGGAGAAAACGACAGAGACGCCTGTGGTGCTGCCCGTGTTGACGCGGCCGGTGTGAAGGTCATGGGCGGGGAGGCAGGACAGAGAGGGCAGTGCCAGGGCCGGGCACCGAGTGCAGGACAGTGGGAGGCGGGGCTGGCACGGAGGGACGGGGTCGGAGGATCCCTGAATGGCCCCATTGATCGCCGCAGCTGTGTCAGGCACATGAGCCGTTTCCAAAGAGACACGTCTGCGAGGCCCAGAGGGTGAGGCGGGCGCCCAGGGGCCCCGTGAGCAGCGGCCGGAGGATCCACGCTGGTCATGTCCTCGGAGGCTGTGCTGCCCGCGTGGTGCTGGCGGGTGGGGCGGCGGGGAAGCAGCGGGAACCCACGGACCTCAGAGGGGAGGTCAAATGGCCCGAGTCCAGTGGCGACAGGCACGGTGCCGTGTGACTTCCTCTCTCCTCCAGTCCCGGCGCCTTTCCTTCCCATGGCCCCTCCTCCCCGAGGCCCTTTCCCTGGGCGCCCCCTTCGTTCCTAGGTCTCATGGGGGTCCCGCCACCCTCCCCCTTGCTGCCCAGGCGCTCTGCCGCCCCGGTGGTCACAGGACGCAGTCCCCACGTCCTGGATGCCTGTCAGCCGGCACCCTCAGCTCCTTGAGCTCCAGGGCCTTGCCACGTGGGTGCAGCCCCAGGCAGTTTACATTATGTCTGTTCACTTTTTCTTTTTTAATAAATTTTTATTGATTTCAGAGAGGAAGGGAGGAAGGAGGGAGAGAGAGAGAGACATCAATGAGGAGAGAAAATCATTGATCAGCTGCCTCCTGTAACCCCCCTATCGAGCCTGCAACCTGGCCTGTGCCCTGACCAGGAATCAAACTGTGACTTCCTGGTTCATAGGTTGATGCTCAACCACTGAGCCATGCAGGCCGGGCTGCTTTTTCAAGGATGGCAGGATAGTTTCTGTGCTTGAACCAGTCTGACTCCTTTTTAAAGACACACCTGATGGGGGCAGGCCCACCTGGGAGAGCCTCCCTTCTGAGTGACTCAACATCAACTGATTAGCAACCTTAATGACACCTACAAACCCTTGTGCCACATAGCATAGTTGAATTGTGGAAGTGCCAGTCCATCATGTTGTCCGGTTCTGCTCGCACTCAAAGGAGAGAGAACATCTAGGACCTGGGCACCAAGGGGTGAGAATCTTGGGGGCCACCTGGGTCTTCTGCCAACCACAATCAATAATAATGAAAGCGTAATATGCTAATTAGACCGGTCATCCTTCCAGACGACCTTCCAGACGAAGCTGGGGCCGAGGCAAGGTGCCGCAGCTGCAAGGGCCAAGCCCCTGGCATGAATTTCATGCATTAGGCCTCCAGCATATTTTAAGTGTTCGTATCTTTGCAGAAAAGGAAATGAAAGGACTTGCAGGCACATAGGTTGGAGCCTTTGCGAGTGTCATGATGAACGGTGTCCCTAGTCTGCTCTAGCTCACCACTGCGCCCCCAGCACCAGGCCAGCCCTCAGGAAACACCGGGTGGATGGATGGATGGATGAATGGATGGATGGATGGATGAACGAACGAACAAAAGTACCTGAAGTGTGTTTGGATAAAAACTTGAGGCCGGAGGGAATGACGGTTATGACATCGTTTATGTAAGAGATCTTCAGATTCGATACTGACGTTAGGGTCCCGTAAGAGCCACTCACTTTCCAGTGATTGACAGACACACAGACAGACAGACAGATGAACATCAGCTCCAGTTCTCCCACGTGAAGCCCCCAAATGGAGGCCACTCACTGTGTTCCTCCCACTTTTCCTTGTTGTTGCTAATCTTCACTTGAAGATATTTTTTCATTGGTTTTTAGAGAGAGTGGAATAGAGAGGAAAAGACAGAGAGAAACATCGATGTGAGGGAAACACGTCAATTGGTTGCCTCCTGCACGTGCCCTGACCAGGGCCCGGGCTGGGGAGGAGCCTGCAACCAAGGTACGTGCCCTTGACCGGAATCGAACCCGAGACCCTTTGATCTGCAGGCCAATGCTCTGTCCACTGAGCCACACTGGCCAGGGCCGTTTTATCCCCTTCATTAATCACATCCCAAATGGAGCGGTTGTTCGGTTTCCTCTCTGTGCATCTAATTTAAATCGCTCCTCCATCCAGAAAGGACTTTGAGGCGGCTCCCAGAACGAGCACCCTGACAAACACCAGCGTTTCGGGGTAATAATGTCTCAGAGAAACAAACAGGGCTGAGGGCGACGGGGAGTTATTTCCTTCAAGTCGACAGCAAGTTGCTCGCCACACTGCATGGATGACTAGGCACACCTGCCAGCAGAGCAGCCTGCAGCCCGTGGCGGGGGAGGGGGGTTGGGGGGCGGCCCCCAGGGGCTCCCCTGCTGCGGGGCCCAGATGCCTCCGGTCCGGCTAGGACAGAGTTCACAGCACTCATGACGTCAGCGACAATGTGCTCACGTCCCCGCTAACGAGTTCTGGACATGCTGGCTTCTCAGACACGCCCATTGCACGTGCCTGCTCAGGAGCACAGCCCGCCGCCCCATGGGACTTCACTTACACGACAGAGTCCAGAGATCACGTGAAAAAGTTCAAGGTGGTGCCCGGCCAGTGTGCTCAGTGGTTGAGCATTGACCCATGAGTTCGATTCTCAGGTTGCAGGCTTGATCCCCAGTAGGGGGCGGGCAGGAGGCGGCCGGTCGATGTTTCCCTCTCACATTGATGTTTCTCTCTCCCTTTCTCTCTCCCCAACTCTCCCCCTCCCTCCCTCTCTTCCTCCCTTCCACTCTCTTGGAAAAGCAATAGAAAAAATGTCCTCAGGTGAGGATTAACAAAAGAAAGCCTTGTACAGGTATCATTTGCATACATTAATATTCATACATTTTCAAGTGTACAGTTCATTTTGTTTTGACAAATGTGTGTAGTCCTGTAATCAGAACCAAATCATGACGTAGGTGTCCTACCTGCCCAGGAAGTTCCCTGAGCCCTTTATACCCAGCCCCTCCTCGTCTCCCCTCCCCCTGCCCCCCCCACCCCCCCCTTCCCGGCAGCCGCTGATCTGCTCTTTGCCACTGAGTGTTACCGGTCCGGCATGTCCCATAAGTGAAAGCTCAGTGCGTGGTTTCGAGACCATGGTGAGTCTCTGTGACGGCCTTTGGCATCTTAATAAGCAGTCGGTGTTGTACTGAGACCGAGGAGGAGGGAGGCCTCGGGCCGATTCAGGTGGATTTGCGTTTTCATCCCGACTCTGCTGTTCAGTGGTTCTGACCCGGCACCGCTGCCTCATATACAAATAGAGCTCATCAGAGTCCCTGCACCGGGCAGGTGTGGAGGGTGAAGAGAGGGGCGGACGGAGGGAACTTGGGCACCGCGTGGCTCATGCAAAGAGCTCAGGAACACTCCGGAGTTTATCCTATTATGGTTGATGGTATTATTAACACTAATATCAAGAACAACGTTCCCTTACTTTAGAATGGGGTGATAGTGGTACCTCCTTCTCGGGTTGCCATGGAGATTACGTGATGCCTGGGAAGCACAAGGTGCCTGGGCCACAGTGAGCTCCCTACCCTGCAGTCTTACCGTGATCCTGTCACAGAACCGTGAGGGCCTGCGATCGCTCACGAAGTCGCAGCTGTCATTCCCCCTCGTTCTGAGGAGGTGAGAGCCAGCTGTCAGAAAGGCTCCATGGCTCTCCGGGTGAACAAAGGGGTTGCCAAAGCAACCAGCTGAGAGATAAGGTCTTTTCCCTGCCGGCCGGGATGGGACGGAGCTCCTGTGCACAGGGAGCCAGACAATAGGAAGTCCCTGCGTCCCTTTGTCTTTCTGCCTCTGTGCCTTTGAAAGGAGAAGAGCGACAGCCGTTGAATGAAAAGTTGGTGGGTCGAGTGGGTGATCGGACTCTCAGGCCTCTGCGGGTTTTCCGAAGTTGGGGGAACTGAGTTCCATCGGAAAGGATGTCAAGAGTTCGGGGCTCTCACCGAGGGAGACAGGAGACGGCAGCCGCGAACAGTTTCTGGGGGGAAAAAGGAGTTTCCATCCATTGGGCACAAGAAACGGATCTGTTCTTAGCATCATCGTCTCCATTTTCAAGATGGAGAAGACGACAGGAAGCAGAAAGGAATCTGCCGGGAGGAAGGCTGAAGGAAGCGGGGACTCTGCTCCATCGGACTGTGCCGCGGGGTATTAACCACCCTCTCTCAGCGTCCTTCCCCACAGACATCTCCAGCCCAGTGTGTCCTCCTGGCTGTCCTCACTCACCCCTGCCAACAGGCAGGGGGCTGGGGTCCCCCTGGTGAGCTCTCCATGCACCCCTCTCCCGAGGCACCCGGGAGGCTGTCTCCCCACGTGCGTCTCGCCCACGGACGCGTCCTCAGAATAACACATCCTCTCCCCCCCCGCCCCCCCGACCTGCCTCGTTCTCACACCAGCGTCCCGCCAGGCCCCACCCTTGACCACAAACGCCAAGGAGAAAGCAAGGAGACCCCGGGAGGCCGAGTCTTCCTTCGCATCCTGACACGGGAACGGTCCTGCCATTTGCAATCGAGAAAGGATATTATCTCCGTAATGAAAGGCAATTGAGAATCCAAATGGAAAATCCGACGTGCTCCATGCTGATTTATTTTCGATCAGGAGACGTGGAAGCAGATGTGAGCACGAGGAGCCGGTGCATGAAGGGGAGGCCGGGCGGACGGAGAGACCGGGTTTGAGTTACCGCAGGTGCAGGTCGCACTGACCAGGAAGGACACGGTGGATCCGCAAAGGCTCTGATGTGAGTTCCAGCTGCAGAGGAGGGCTCAGGGGGTGGATACCTGTGATGGACGGAGACCTGCCGTGCCCTGGATTAGCCCTGGAGAGGGTGTCCCGCCCTGACAGAGGCCCCGCTGGCCCAGCGGCAGTCCAGCCGGGGCTTCCACCCATCGGCTTGCTCTCTCCCTCTAGTGGGGTCTCCCGCGTCCCCACGAGGAGGCACCAGGAGGCTGAGAACACCTGGCGCTCTGTCCTGCCCTCCTGCCGGCTGACACCTGGCACTCTGTCCTGCCCTCCTGCCAGCTGACTCCAGCGACGTCTCCCCTCATCCCGGAGGGAAGGCCTAGCCACATGTGCCCCTGGCCTGTAACCACGTGGGGCGCGTGCGGATGCGGGGTCTCTCTTCTGGCTTCTTCGCGGTTCTGTGTCCAGAAGGGGCAGAGGGGAGGCTGGGAAACCCTGTTCCCTCCCTCCTTGCCTTCCTAGGGCGTGGAAAGCTCCAGACCCTGCTCTACGCCCGCAGTGCTTTACGGAGCCCAGGAGCCATCCCTAACAGTTACCTCCACCACCCTGCAGACACACACGCGCACATGCATGCCAACACACACACACACACACACACACACACACACACATGCATGCAAGCACACACGTGCGCACACACGAACACACGTGCAAACGTACACACAAGCGCATGCACACACACAGAGAGACTAACATGGGGGATGCTGAGAACACGCCTTCTAGGAGGACAGGGCCCTGGCATTCAGCAGCTCTGTCACTAGGGGGAACCCCGACTCCCCTCCCCAGCATCCTTGTCCATAAAAGGCGGAGAGAAGGCCTGTCCTGAGGGGCTGGTGAGGGGCTGATGGAAAGCCCTCACCCCGAGGCTGGTCAGTTCCTTTAAAACATATTTTATTGATTTTTTACAGAGAGGAAGGGAGAGGGATAGAGAGCTAGAAACATCGATGAGAGACAAACATCAATCAGCTGCCTCCTGCACACTCCCCACGGGGGATGTGCCCGCAACCAAGGTACATGCCCTTGACCGGAACCGAACCTGGGACCCTTCCGTCCACAGGCCGACGCTCTAGCCACTGAGCCAAACTGGTTAGGGCTGGTCAGTTCCTTTAATACTAGTATCTGCAGCGCCCAGCCACCATTCTCCATCCACAACGCGGGGGCCCAACGTGATTCCAGCACGACTTCTTAATTTTGTCTCAGAAAGGTAACACGGCACGGCATTCCCAGCGGGATCCGACTAGCGCCCTGTAATGAAGCTCACTGATGCTTCCGCAGTAAAATGTATGAATATTCACACTCAGTGCAATCCATTAATTCTATAAACAGCCGCAGGGCAGTTCGAGGAAGGCTTTGCCGTCAGATCAGTTTCCTGCAGACTCAGTGAGGAATACGCTCGCCTTCACAGCTTTATGGGCTCAGCCTCGCAGGGCAGGGCTTGGGGCCCAGGGAGGGCACACGGGTGTCGTGAAGGGAGAGTCGGCAAACAGAAGGCACATCAGCACCAGCCGCGTGTTGCTCAGGGCCCGGCGTTGAAGGCAGGGCCTGGGCGGTCGGAGAGGATTTGAGGGCTCTCTGAGGAGCCACTTCCTGTAGGAGGAAGGCTCTCAGGTTACTGGGTCTATAATGCTCAGCTCTCGCTGGGGCACAGCCTCTGGCTGCCAAGGGTGCAAACAACAAAAGCAGCCCCACCCTGGGTGCTGATCCCGCCTGCAGCCCGCGGGGCATGTGGTGTGTGCGTTAGCATCTCCACTGCGACTTCTGAGATTGGGTCCCTCGTGGTTAATCGATGTGTCAGTATCTAGTGCAGGGGTGGGCAAACTTTTTGACTCGAGGGCCACAATGGGTTCTTAAACTGGACCGGAGGCCGGAACAAAAGCATGGATGGAGTGTTTGTGTGAACTAATATAAATTCAAAGTAAACATCATTACATAAAAGAGTACGGTCTTTTTTTTTTTTTAGTTTTATTCATTTCAAACGGGCCGGATCGGACCCGCGGGCCGTAGTTTGCCCACGGCTGACTAGTGAATGTCCATGTTTAACCCAACGCCCATCCAGCGATCTGACGGGGTGGAAAGGGAACATGAGGTGGGATTCTTTGACCGACCAGCAAAATCCGCGGGAGCCGGTTATGGCTTCTCCCTCCCGCCGGCCTCGTTGTGGATTTAAAACCACCAGGAACCTGCCCTTTCCGCCTCGGCCGAGCGAGCACGGGAGACCCGGGAATAAGTGTTTGTCGCAGCGCACAGTCCTTTCTGGGGCACGGAGCGGTCTGGGCTGGTTCTTGATTTTCTAAAAACAATAAGGTGCCTTCTTGACTGAAGGTGACCTCCCGGCAAATAAAACTGTAAGACGGGCAGGGTTCTGTCTACCTTCCGGACCCACAGCCGGCTCTTCTCACCCTGCAGGTCACTCTGCCTGGACAGAAAGGAGTCTTTCCATCGCAGGGAACTCGGGGCTCAGGGCTCGGCCCTCCTGGGCGATGGCGGTCCCTCTCCCGCCCCCGCTCACCCCCTGGGCTTTGCTTTTATCAGTGACGCCATGTGCCCCGGAGTCTTTCCTCCTCGGACAGGAGAGGGTAGCTCAGGGGCTCCGGCTGAGCACACGGGCTCTTAGGCCGGCCACGCCTGAGAAAACCCACACGGCCGAAACCCGGTCGTCTACGCAGCCGGGACGGGCGAGGGTGGCTGAGTGTGCGGCTGGGGCGCGGGCTGTGCCGGGCATGAGTAATGGGACCAACGTGAATCCGCTCAGCTCGGAGCGGGCGCAATTAAGAGAGGCGCGGTGTCTGTGCGCCCATAAATCACTTTTTATGAAGCTTCAATTCATAGCCACTAAACTGTAAAAAACACTGTGTGAGATGGTTACAGTCGGCGCTCTTACTAAGTTTGTTAACTTAAGTGATGTGAGCACAAGTTTTTTTTCTTCTCCCTTTCATGAGAGAAATGACATGGGTTTAGGTCGGATTTTCGGCTGGGGCTGTAATAAGACTACTGGGTTGATAGAATAGATCCACTTAGACCCTCTGGCAAAAGTAGGTTCTAGAAGAATGTTTTCATGTAGCAAATTTCGTCTTTAATCCCCATTTTAGTGTTCCTTTGTCAGTGTGGCAGGTCAGTTGGTGTCTATAACTACGTGTGTGTGTGTGTGTGCGTGTGTGTGTGTCCATGTGTAGGCGTGTGAGTGTGCACGCATTGACAGCTTCGCTCGCCATGAACCAGCACCACCTGATCTCAGGGACCCGGATCCCTCCCTGGAACTGACAGTCATTCCCAGATGACAGGGTCATTTCAGAGTCGCTTCCATAGTCCCTCCTGCTGCAGCCCCACGCGAGGCTTCTGCTGACTCTTCCACAGTGACCGATGCTGCGTCTGGACCCTTTAGCCCCAGCCAGGAGCTGCGTGTGGCGAGGACGGAATCGCTGCTGCTGGTGTGAGCGCGGGCTCAGGGCTCAGGGCTGAGGGCTCAGGAGCGGGTCTGGCCTCCTGCCCCTCAGAGCGCGCAGGCGCCCCTGGGAGCAGCCCGCTCCGGCGACCTCCATGTGGACACGTGGGGTCTCTTTTTGTACAACAAGCCCAGCTCAACATGGGCCTCACGGGCACTTCCACCGGGTGCGCACACTTAGCAAGGCACTTAGCCGGGTAATGACTCAGAAACCGGGCGCCCGCAGCCCGAGGCCGGGCTTAGTGTCAGGCTGCTGAAGGCACCCACGTGAGCCTGTGCGAGCAGCTGGGGCACCTGCCTCCTGCCCCCCGCTTCTCTCTCTCCCTCCCTCTCTCTGCCCTTCCCTCTCTCTCTCCTTCCCTCTCTCTCTGCCCTTCCCTCTCTCTCCCTCCCTCCCTCTCTCTCTGCTCTTCCCTCTCCCTCTCCCACTCCCTCCTCCTCCCCCTCCCCCTCCCCTCCCCCTCCCCTCTCCCTCCCCTCCCCCTCCCCCTCCCCCTCTCCCTCTCCCCCGTCTTCCTTTCTGCTTAGATCCACCTGTGTTTCCAAGTCCCGATTATGGACGAACACCTGCCAGGGAGCTGGGGTTCAGGTAGGAGGCGAGTCCTTGTTAAAGGAAAAGGGCTCGTGGCGCCCGTGACAGTGGTCGGGGGTTCTCTCTGGGGAGGGTTTATCCAGGGGCCTGCAGCAGGGGCGGCTGGGCTCCCCTCGATCACCACCAGGAAAAGCGGGAACTAGAGCCGAGGCTCAGGGCGTCGGAGGAGGGGCCACTTCTAAGGGGAAACCCAGGGCCAGGGTCTGTGTCCGATGGACTGACAGGTGCTATGAGGAGTCTGATCAGATCTCGGGGGGCAGGATTTTCTGGAAACAGACCCAGCAGGGTTCTTGCTAAAATTGGATCAAATGGGCCACTGACGGAGCCTGAGGGTGAGGCCTGGTCCCAGGGAGTTCTCGGAGGAGCCTGCACGGTGGGTCGGGTGTGGGCAGGGCAGGGCACTGAGCCATCGGAGGCTGGGAACTGACTTATCAGGCGGTTGGGATGAGGGAGACGTGCGAGAGGGTCCTGGGTGGACAGATGGTGCTGACAAGAACGAGGGGGGGAACCCGGGATCCCGGAGGCTTACGGGGTCCAGGGGTGGTGTCAGGGGAGGACCCTGAGTGTGTGAGGCTCGGACAGTGCGTGAGAGAGGTCGCCTGCCCTCCATGCCAGGGAAGCCGCCGGCCGCTCGGGGCTGCGATCAGGAGACGGTCAGGGTCATAGATCTTTTCTTTTCTTGTTTGTTTTTTCTTTTTCAATCCTCACCAGAGGATATTTTTTTCCATTGATTTTTAGACAGAGTGAAAAGGAGGAGAGAGAGAGAGAGAGAGAGAGAGAGAGAGAGAGAGAGAGAAGCACCGATGTGAGAGAGACACAACCATTGGTTGTCTCCTGCATGGGCCCGACCAAGCCAGGATCCCTGGTGACTGGGACGCGGGCAGCACGGAGCGGGGAGCATAGAGCCGGTCCTGTCTGGGGTGCCGAGGACGGTCGGGCCAGATGCCCCCCCTCATTAGCGGTCATCAGAAATCGTTACCAGGGGCCTGTCTCATGTGCTGTGAACGTGCGACATGGGCTTCTCCTTCCCGCGCCAGGAACACAGAGCTGGCATCGAAGGAGCTGCCGCCACGAGTGGTCACCCTTCCCAGCCACTCGGGGAGAGGGCGGCCATGGTGCGTCCTGCTGCGCGAATCCCCAGTGCCGCCACCGCGAAGGCTGCCTCTGCCCCTGAGCCCAGCGAGGCTGTCTCGTGGGGAGCACGGGCGTGTGCTTGGCAGGGGCATGGGGAGCCCCGTGGAGACCCCAGCGTCCACACAAGGGCCGTTCCGAGGTCTCTGCGGAGGCCAGGGTGAGCCTGGGTAGAGCAGGGGCAGACAGCGGGGACTGCTGCTTGGGGGTGGGGGGAGTGGGGACCATGCAAGCACTCACCTCCTGGCCCCTCCATGGTGACGGGGACCACGAGTTGCGATCCACCCATGAGCAGCGTGGAGGCTGAGCGGTGGGCAGTAGGTGAGCCTGGTCTCGGAGGAGCTGCGGGGACCAGATGGAGGACAGGAAAGGGTGTTGTGTGGCCAAGGAGACCGTCAGGTGTGGTGGCTGCCAAGTGTTCAGAACTGCCCACTCAGCAGAATCAGCCCCAAATGACTCTATTGAACGGCTTCACGCGGAGAGGCAGGAGCCAATGAGACGCATCGTGGGGACTGACCTCGGCAAGGTCAGCGCCTCCCTTGGCTCAGGTTCCCGGTGGCAGTCGGACTCAAGCAGGGGGCTCGTGTGGGGGCAGGAGTTCTCTGAAACCAGGAGCCGGGAAAGCATGACTACCGTGGCATCATGGCATTCAGTCGCCCACCCTCATCCCTTTCCTCCTCCCTCCCTTTTTCCCTTTCTTCCTTACTCCCTTCCATTCATCCATCCATCCTTCCATTCTTCCATCCATCATGCATCCATCCATCCATCATACATCCATCATGCATGCATGTATCCATCTACCCATCCATTATGCATCCATCCGTCCATCCATCCATCCATTATACATCCATCATGCATGCACGTATGTATCCATCCACCCATCCGTTATCCATCTTATCCACCCATCCATCCATCATACATCCATCATGCATGCATGTTTGTATGCATCCACCCATCCATTATCCATCTATCTATCCATCCATTCATCCATCATACGTCCATCATGCATGCATCCATCCATCCACCCACCCAACATCTAACAGATGACCACTTTGAGAAAGGCCCTGAAAATACATACATAAATAAGACCGAGACCTTGGCATTTTGAATTCACCACAACAAATAAACACCCGGAGACCCCAAGAACATAAAAGCCAAAGAGACCCTTACAACCTGGTCCTGTTGGCCCACAAGAGGACGGAGTCACAGAGCAGCTCCGACCCAGCCAGGCCGGTCGAGGCCCCAGGCCTGGCAGCTGCCCGCGGAGGGGCTTTCCCACCCACACGGAGGCACCGTCTTAGGATCGGGAGAAACTGGGCTCCGTGGATTGGGCAGCGTTTGTGCTTTTGCCTCCCATTGAGGACCATTGCCTGGAGGACTGTGAAATCCAATTATATTGTTAATATTTCATGTGAGGCTTCCCACCTGTGCTACTTAATTTGTATGCATGCATGAAAAGACATGCTTGCCCATGTAAATGAAATGATTTTATGTCAAGTGGCCGTCTGAAGGGTTGTTGAGTTCCTTTGCAGAGTAGACATGTGCGCACCTCTCCTACTAGAGCGTGGTGGGCGCGTTGGGGCTGGGACCACGGCTGCAAGCAGGGGTATCTGCCACCTCGGGTGCAGTGCTCTCGGCCACTGAGGCTCAGGGGAAGTGGTGACTGCTGAGGGGGGCACAGGGGTGCCCGGGAAGCGGGGAGGATTTCATAGAGCAGGGCTCTCGGCCTCAACCTCTTGACGTTGGAGCCAGTAACTCTATAGTGGGGTGTCCTGGGCACCGCAGGGTGTGAGCTGCGTGCCTGGGCCCTACCCGGTGCCGGCAGCACCTCCTCCCGCAGTCAGGAAACCCAAAATGCCTGCAGACGTTACCAACTGTCCCCTAGAGGCTAAAACGGCCCCAGTGGGGAACGCTGTCATAGAGCTTAAACACAACATTCATGGAAAGAGAATTCCGATTCAGGGGAGGAGAGAGCAGAGCCTGACAATGGGCAGGGCCCGCCGGTGTGTCTCAGTGGTTAACCATCGACCCATAAACCAGGAGGTCATGGTTTGATTCTGGTGAGGGCACATGCCCAGATAGCCAGCTTGATCCCGAGTAGGGGGCGTGCAGAGGCAGCCGATCAATGATTCTCTCTCATCATTGGTGTTTCTAGCTCTCTCTCCCTCCCCCTTTCTCTCTCTGAAATCAATAAAAACCTGTTAAAAACACAGTAGAAAGATAGGTCTGGGTGTCCTCTCCAGCCTGATAAGATTATTCATTAGGTGAGCTAGAGAAGGTTGATATACACCGAATTTATTTCAATTATTTTCATTCACTCCACAATAAATCTTTCACTGCGACTATGTCCCAGGGGCTGAGATAGATTCATGGATGAAGGATGGAGTGAGCATAAGAATGAACCAGAGACAATCCCTACGGACAATTGTAATACTTGATGCAAAGTGGCAATGATCGGGGGGAACATTCGGGGTGCTGGAAGGAATGAGTGAGGGAGCACCGCGAGCAGCCAGAGAGGGAGCGGCCATGAGACAGGGGGTCGGGAGGAGCTGAGGCTCAGTCAGCGAGGGGGCGGAGACGGAAATGACGGTGAGTGACACGTTCGAAGGCCAGCGGGCCAGTGACTGCCGCGCACCCCGGGCCCGGGAGTTCAGTGGCGCTGACACGCACAGTCGTAGGCTTTGCACAGCTGTGTGCCCGTGAGTTAAAGCAAAGCCGGGGGAGCTCTCTCTAAATGTTCATGTTTATAGCACATTCATCGCAGAGAGGAATTTTTTATTAATACCAGGAAGTATTGGAATGGCCCATCCATAAGGTTGTCAGACTGAAATAACGGAAGCGGGGACTCTTCTCCGCGACAGATGCCGCTAAAAAATAAATACTCCGCATGTCATCGTTACCACAATCAACATCCACGTCCAGTCCTCCCCCCGCGCACGGAGCACAGATGGCAGCCGCGGGCGGGAAAGAGCGCTGGACGCACACAGGACGTCATTCGCTCAGCAAATATCGGTTCAGCGCGGGCTGCGTGCTGCCAGGGGCCGGCGCTGCGGGTGCGAGGCGTGTGCCCCGCCGCCCCGACCTGGAGGAGCGCAGGATGAGATCTAACAACGGCAGCGCGAGATCTAACCACGGCAGATCGCTGCTGGTTTTGGCATCCGAAGATGTGTCCTGCCGATTGATGAGAAAAAGGCGAGACCTCGCCGGGTCCCGATGCACCAAGAAAAGCAGCTGTGGCTAGAAAACACGGAAAAAGTTCAAACTATCGCCCCGGCCTGTGTGGCTCAGCTGGTTGGGTGTCCTCTCTCACTCACCGAGACATTGCCAGGCGGAGGCAACCGATCGGTGTCTCTGTCTCACATCGATGTTTCACTCTGTCCCGCTCCCTTCCTTTCTCTCTAAAAAATAAATAAATACATAAATTAAATATCTTTAATGAAATAAAGTTAAATCAATTCATAACGTGTCCATTGAGTAGAGGCTGAACACCACCAGCGGTCATATGAACGAGTAAAGGAAAGCAGCTGTGAGGGAGGCCAGGGAAGGGGTGGCAGAAGGAGAGCCGCGTTACACCTGAAGATGTTCACCGCAGTGTTGTCTAGTCTAAGAAAAATCAGAAGCAACCGAAAAGCTTGATAGTAGGAAAAATTATGTCAATTTTGATACAAAAATACTTCATCAGATACTGTGTTCATTCATGACAGGCGTTATGAAGTTGCAGTAATGCAGAGCATACTATCATACTTATGTCACATGAAAAAGTGATGACCAATTAAACATGGGAATTAAAGACCAGGCTGGAACACATTACGTTTATAATTGTTGAATTAGCTGGTCCTGTAGCTCGGTCCCCTCCTGCCCTTTACCGAAATTTAGAAAAATATTTGTATGGCGCCTAAAGCCAAATGAAGTAAGGGCAAGTGATTGACAGTGAGTCCCTGTAGCCTTTTCTCCTCTCTGATCGGTCAAAAGACTCCGGGCTTACCGCGTTTTTCTTCCCTCCTCCCCCTTCAGCTCCAAGGAGGAGGGTCTTCTATTTTTTCCTGGCTTCTGCGATGCCCTGAGTCCATTGAGAATATACAAAAAAATCAGTTCCAGGTGGATTGTAAAATGTGTCACCGAAATATAAAAACTAAAACAACTAGATTTTAGAAGATAACATGGAGGAATCTCTTCACGATTGTAGGAAGGTAAACTTAATAAACAATTCTAAGGGAAAGATTGGGTTATTTAAAAAGTAAATTACAATTGAGAACTTTTGAACATCGCAGACACCATGTAAGATAATAACAAGGCAAGTGACAGAGTGGTGGAAGATAATTGTGACAGATAGATGATAGATAGGTAGATAGATGATAGATGATAGATAGATAAATCTAACAAAAGATGAATATCCAGTACCCAGAATATATAAAGGGTTTGTCTAAATCAAAAAGGAAAACAACCCAAGTTTTAAAGGGCCAAAGACTGGCACGGGCCCCGCACAATGGCCAACAAATACATGAGGAGGCTGGCAGGATCTTTAATTGTGCGGAAATGCAGATTGCAACCAGACTGAGACGCCACCCACCAGAATGGCTAAAGTGAAGTGGACACTAGCAAGTGTTGGCGAGGACCTGGAGCCGCTGAGCTCATGCTTTGGGTGTGGGAGTGGGAACGGGCACAGTGACTCTGGGAAACCGGTGATCACGTGCCTGCCCTGTGCACTCCGATGCCACCCTCATGTGTAGTCCCAGCGCGATGCGTCCGGGAAGAGCTATTTAAGAAGATCCGTGTTGGCATCGCTCGTCACAGGCATGAATGGGAACGAACCCAGTGTCCATCAGGAGTGAGGTGGGTAAACATATTGTGGCAACGGAAAGGAGCAAGCCACTGCCACGGACACCCGATGGTGTGTGTGAGGCCGAGCAACAGGAACCAAACGCAGGGCCTGTGTGCTGTGTGCCTCTATTTCCCCACAGTGCAAAGTGAAAGGAACCTGTAGGTCTGACTGGGGTCCGGATGATCCCCTTGGAGGTCAGGAACGGAGAGGGAGAGGCATGAAGGAGGCTCCTGTTTTTTAAAAATCAGAATGGTGGTTTTTCCAGATGTGTTTATTTTTTTTAAATATTTTTTTTTATTGATTTCAGAAAGGAAGAGAGGGGGAGAGAGAGAGAGAGAAACATCAATGATGAGAGAGAATTATTGATTGGCTGCCTCCTGCAGGCCCCCTACTGAGGTTCGAACCCGATACCCAAGCACATGCCCTGGCTGGGAATTAAACTGTGGCCTCTTGGTTCATAGATCGACGCTCAACTGCTGAGCCACACCTGCCAGGCTGCAAATGTGATCATTTTATAAAAGTGATCAAGCTTTCCCTTTGCGGTCTGTTCCTTTTCTGTGGGTGTGTGTCGTACGTCAATAAAAAGGAGTGGAAGCTGTTTGCCTTACGGGAGAGAAGACAGGAGTGCTTGAGTCTTGTCTTTAAGCACATGCAGCGTCTTATTTAAGATAAGGAAGGAGCAGTCTGGCTTGTACCAGGTGGGTGAAGATCAAACAAGTATAAATTGAAGCAATCGGGAGTTTGGCCAGGCAGGAAGGAGGGCTGTGGAGAATAAGAACGACTCGCAGGCAACAGCAGGTCGTGGGGGGTGGACCCCGTTTCAGAATCTTCACAAAGGACACAGAGTCCGGGCACCGAAGAGTCTGGTGCCAAAAGCGGGAGCAAAGCCGGATAACAACACAGCTCATCCATTCGCAGATGCGCGTGCTGTCACCTTCCAGCGTGGCCGAAAGGGACGCAGCACGCCATCCGCCGCACTCGGCAGTTATCGGTGTCTCTCTTCCTCAGGTCCAGGGCATAACGGCACGTCCGCATCAGACGGTGGGGCCGAAAGGCACCCTGCTTGATGCAATGTGGACCGAGGCTCCCTCTAAAGATCCCCCTGGCCTCGCAGGGAGGGGGGCCGGTTCCCGCGGGAACCAATTTGCTATTCCTCCCGAGGGCTGTTCCACAGGAGGTCAGGAGGGGCCGCCTCCATGATGGGCACTCAATAAATATTAAGCATCGCCGCGGCCCGCAGCCGGCTCTGAATACCAATTGGCATATGTTAGCATTTACTGCTCATGGATTTTGTGACTGATGATCCCTCACGCGCGTTGTCTCTCTCCCTCCTCCATCTCTCTCTCTCTCTCTCTCTCTCTCTCTCTCTCTCTTTCCCTCTCTCTCTGACTGTCTAGAATAGTCCGCGTTCATAATGGCAAAGGTAGGACAAAGGGCGAGCCCGTGGTCAGTGATGCTTCTCTGCCCACACTAAGCGTGGGACGAAGGAGCAGAGAGAGAGGTGCCCAGGGCACAGGCAAGGACAGAGGCCTGGCCGCCAGAGCTCCTTGGCCCAGCGAAGGCCTCAGAAGCCGTTCAAGCAAATGAGGGACGGTGCTGGGACTGGCTCTCCCGCAGAGAATGAATCGGGGGCTGTGTGTCTGTGTGTCCACACCATACCAGGACACACACACCTGGTAGTGAGCCCGGCTTGGGGCTGGAGGAGTGTCAGGCCCCGCTCCCTGGCTCACCCAGAGGTTTGGCAGGATCCGCTGGGAGGCACCGCACTCGGCAGGTATGCGGGGCGTGGTGTTGCCATGGGGCGTGGTGTTGCCTTGCGGAGTGGCGTGTCCTGGCCCATGGGCAGGTGAGCATTCTTCCCTCTGGCCTAGGGACACGGGGTGGAGTTCAGCTCCGGTCCCAGGACTCGCCCTGCTGGGGAGCACCCGGGAAGGAATGTTCCACCTCGCCTCGTTTGGGGCAGGGTGCGGGCGTGTGGAGTGATCTGGGGGCACGGAGCTCAGTGCCACTCAGTTGTGCAGTGTGCTTTGCACTTGACCCCTCGCTGGGTTACTAGGGAAAGAGAAGACTCTGGGTGGGAATTGAGTCGGTTGGGTTTCCTGACAGCGACCGGCGCCTGGCAGCTATGTCTCCATGTCTTTCAAGTTCGATTAATTAGCTCCGGCTGGGAAGGGGGGTGCAGGCAGCAAGAGGCCAGGCCCCCAGGGCCAGGGCACCGAAGGCCACAGCGTCCAGCGGGGAGACTGGCTGTTATTTTTCTTTCTGCCTGAGATCCAATTAGAAGGAGACCTGCAAAGAGCAGGGATCAAAGGTTCAGCTCTTCACGTGGCATGAATTGCCACAAGCTGGGCTTTAATCATGAACGGCTATTCATTAGGAAGATGGATGGCGAGACCAGAAGGACTAGGCTCAGATCCCAGAGCCCTGCCCTGACCTCTGAGGTTCAGTCAGTGGACAGAGAGCCACCGCGGTGCTGACGGAGGGAGCGCCGGAAGCTGCCGGAGTTCATGTCGCCTGTGCCCACATCTGTGCCGCCTTCCTGCCTCTGGAAACCCTCCCAGGGCCCGGCCCCCGCTCCGCCTCCTCCCGGAACATCTGTCAGAGGATGCTGTTCCCGGGCGGGGCTGTCTGTCCGTGTTGACTCCCGGGGGGGTAGATGTCAGGGCCCAGTCCTCTGCGTCTCATGGGGGACCATGGACTCGGCCCATATGTGAACGGCGAGACCCTCGGGGCCTCATATCCGGAGAACAGCGCACCGATGCCCTTCGGTCTGCACTGGAAGGTCACCTGGTTGTAAGTTTGATGGATGCCCACTGAGAAGTCCCCGCTGCCTCTTTCAAACAAAGCCGGGCCGGAGTTCACGGACCCATAGTGGTTCAGAGGGCGGTGGGGGCTCCGTAGAGAATGTGGCTGCTCAGTTGCCGTCGTGGCTTTTCAGGTTTGGGCCAGCGACTGCAGACGTCTGCACCAGCGGATGGAAATGCCCCCTGAGCTTCGGTCCGGGGGCAGCGCTCACCGGGTGCAGCGGCGGGGCTGTGACCTCAGAGGTCGGGCCAGTGCCCCGGGGGTACGCACACGGTGAGGAGGGCTTGCCTGTGAGCAAGCTCGAGGGCGTGTGCCCTGCACATCACCACTGAGAAGGAGTGCGCTGGCCAAGGCCTGGACGCCTTCCCAGGTGGTCGCCCCGGGTTCAAGGCGGTCGCGGCTTTAGGGGGCGATGCACCATTTCTGCTCCAGGCAGGTTTTCCTCTGAGAAACCACATGGTTAGCGCTGTCACAGCTGGGAGCCGAGAAGGGCCAGTGGCCTGCCGACCACTAACAGCACACCTACCAGCGGATTTGCGCTTCTCAGAGACGCATGGGTGCTGGCAGTCCTTCCGGAAGGAGGTCCTTGTAGACGTGCAGTGTTGCTCATCCCAGGCCTGAGGGTTGGCTGGTGGGACCTCGAGGAGGGAGCAGAAGGGCTTCGATGTCGCTGAAGTCACTGGAAAATGTGACAGTCCCCCTGCGAGGTCCCGAGGTCTCACCCTCAGTGTATCTCCCTCAAATACACACGCCTCCTGCTTTTCTCTTTGATCCCCAGGAATCCCGAGCCTCTCGGACGGCTGGCAGATGGGTCGTGGGGTGTGTGTCCTGGGCAACTTAACTGGGGGTCCGGAGACAAAGCCACTCGGGGGACACTGCTCCCAGGGTGGTGATGTGCACGGCCTGCCCTTCCTCTCGGCGCTGACCAATGAACCTCCACAGGGAGGGTCCCGACCCGTGTGGCTCAGTGGTTGAGCGTCATCCCGTGTACGGAAAGGTCACGGGTTCGATTCCCAGTCAGGGCACAGGCCCAGGTTGCAGGCTTGATCACCAGTAGAGGGCGTGCAGGAGGCAGCCGATCCATGTTTCTCTCTCACGTCAATGGTTCTCTCTCTCTCCCTCTCCCTTGCTTCCTCTCTCCCTAAAATACCAATGAAAAGCCTTTAAAAGAAAATGAAACAGACTTCTACAGCGATGGAGACGTGCTATAGCCACGTGCGGCCCTTGAGCACTTGAAGTGTGGTCAGTGTGAGGGAGCAACTGTTTCATTTTGTTTTAACTGATTTGGGTTAGAATGGCCTCATGTGGCGAGTGGTCGCCGTAGTAGACAGGCCGCTCTAGAGCGTCAGAATCCATCCCACTGCGGGATCTGTCCGGACTATCGCTGTGCTGCTTGGGGCCACACACACTCAGTGCCCTGGAGCCTGGCTAGAACTCCAGAAATTGTGAGGGGAGGGGGGGTGGGGGTGGGACAGTTCTAGACTCGCCCCTTACACATGTGGTCACTTAGCGGGGAGTCCAGGTGTCTGCTAGAAGCCTCTCTCAGAAGTGTTTTACAGTGAGTACAGCCCCAGCCGGTTTGGCTCAGTGGATAGAGCATCAGCCTGCAGACTGTAGGGTCCCAGGTTCGATTCCAAAGGCATGTACCTTGGTTGTAGTCTCCTCCCCTGCCTGGGCCCTGGTTGGGGCAGGTGCAGGAGGCAACCAGTCTATGTGTTTCTCTCACATCAATATTTCTCTCTGCCCTTCCCTCTCTCTTCCACTCTCTCTCTAAAAATAGCCTCAGGTGAGGGTTAGAACAGCAAGGAGTACAGAGCTGTTGTAAAAACACAGATAATAATATGTGTTGGCGAGGGTGTGGAACGCACGCAGATATCTATCAGCTGAGGAGTAGGTCAGTGAAATGTAGTGTTTCCACCCAGCGGACAGCGGCCGGGCCATAGAGAGCCTGCAGGACCGGCCCACGCCCCAGCGCGCACGGATCTGGATAATATTGTGCTAAATGAAACTAGCCATCAGGAAGGGCCACGTGCTGTATGATTCCATTTATATGAAATGTCCAGAACCTGCGAATCTATAGGCAGTGGTTGCCCAGGGCTGGGGGCCGGAGGCGAATGGGGGAAAAAAGAAATAAAGAAAAACAGAACACATATAGAGACCCCCCTCTGCCCCTCACAGCGCGTGTCTGGGGTGCAGCGTCCGCGGGGAGAGTCCCAGAGGCTCTCCTAGCAGCGATCTTGCGGTTTCATTTATTAGCTGTGGGTGGGTGGGGCTTGATTATAGCTATGGATTAAAATAATGACTAGGAGAGGCAATTAATTCCCATCCTAAAGTGTGTTAAAGCATTTGATTTAAAATGTGGACAGAATTGAAATAAAAATCCATTTAGCATTCGCTCATCCAACAAATATTTAATCAGCGCCACAGTGTGTCTGGCCGCTCTCCACCTGGAGAAAGCAGGAACCGGACGAGGAGGCCCCGCCTCCCTGAGGGCCATCCACGCCCAAGGGGTTGGGTTCGGCCTCCTGCCCAGCCCATCAGCCGAGGGCCTGGAGGAATGAGAGCATATTCTATTTGGGTATTGTTTGTTTTGTTTTGTTTTTAAATATATTTTTGTTGATTCAGGGAGGAAGGGAGAGGGAGAGAGAGAGAGAAACATCAATGATGAGAGAGAATCATTGATCAGCCACCCCCTGCACACCCCACACTGGGGATGGAGCCTGCAACCCAGGCATGTGCCCTGACCAGGAATCGAACCGTGACCTCCTGGTTCATGGGTTGATGCTCAACCACTGAGCCCGTCAGCCAGGCTTTTTGGGTAATTTTAGGAGAGTTTGAAAAGGGACCATGGATAACAGTGGGAGGGGATGGTGTGGAACCGAGGACTATGGTTACAGAGGGTAGAGAGGGAGGTGGAAGGAGACAGAGCCACCAACAGGACTCAGCCAGCCCAGGGAGGGCCCGGGAGGGGGGCCAGGGAGTCAGTGCCCCACCATCTCCCCCTCCAATAACCTGCCCGTGTTCCGTTGGGTGAGCCACCGGGAAGCCAGAGGCCAGGGAGCTTCATCGTGTTCTGTGCCGGGCAGCCTGCCGGGCCCACCCATGGGTGCAGAGGGACGGAGCGGGTCTGGAGAGGTGGATGGGAGATGGCCAGTCCCGGGGAGACAGGGTGAGAGGATGCACTCCTAGCCCAGACCCCATGATCATTAGGGCGATGGAGGAGGACCGAGGTGACCTATTTCTTGGCTCCTGGGAAGGTTCCAAGTGAAGGCCTGTGGTGAGCAGGGCCTAAGGATTGCCCAGGCCGTGGGCTGTCCGGGAGGCGCACGTCCCACCGTGACCACGTTCAGCCGTCAGCCGGATCCCATTCAGCTCTGCCCAGCATCTCCCCAGCCTCGCACCTCACTTGGAAGGTACCCAGAGTCTTGCCAGTGCCTGCAGAGCCTGCGTGTCTGCCCCACTCGCTCCCACCCCCGCTGGGCTCCTGCTCCAGCCCCCTGGGCCTCTCGGGCCATCCCGCAGCGCCATGTGGCGGCTCCTCGCCCCCTCTGGCCTGCACTCACAGGCAGGGTTGTCGTGGGGGCCGTGCTGAGAAGGCAGATGTGCGTGCGGGCGCCCACTTTTGAAAATGTCCTCGTTCAGCCTCAAGGCCATCGCGCGCTGCCCCGATGGCTGCTGGCCCTGGATGTGTTCTTCGCCCCATAATTGAGTCTGAACATCGGGAACGGGAATCCAGGAGTTAGATTTCTTCTCCCGGGCCCGGCAAGCTCTTCACGGAAAGACAGGGGTATCCCCAGGAGATGTGCAAATCGTCCTAAATAAACCCCCGGCCAACAGCCATGTCACGGGGATTATGGAACCTGGTTCAACCAGGAGCTGAGCTATTCCTAGTTCTGCTCCCCCCCCCCCCCCCCCCCCCCCCGGCTCCCGGCCTCCCGCCCCCCGCCCAGATCCTAAAAAGCTCTGCTGCTCAGCTCTCTCCTAACAGCGAATGTAAGAGCTCCTCAGTCTCTCGGAAGTAGGCAGACACAGCAGGTCGAGTGCCTGGAACGGTTGTGTGTCTGCCGTTAAACTACCGGGTTTTGTCAAGAAAGTCAATAGTATTGGGCCACTCACTCCCAACGAACCTCCCGTAACAGCGTGGCTGACCTGAGCTTCTTCATGTGATTCGAAGAGAAAGAGAGGGGATGGGCTCAGGTCCCAGGCGGCCCGAGGCACCGCGGCCATGAGTCAGAGCCCACTGAAGGACGGCGTCAGCGTCATGCGCCTCCATGTCCCCCCCGCACCCACACCCACCGTTTTAGAACCCAGACCGTTTCTCTCGCCGGTTATAACCCGCAGGAGTGCCATTACTCATCTCTTTACTATCATCTCCCGTCTCGAAGGACATTGTTTTGATGACAACATCAGCCCAGGCCCCGCCGGGCACGCTCCTGTCCTGGTCGTTGCGCTGCAGACAGAACCCTGGGCCTGGCCGGGTACCGGCCGGAGTCGGCCCTCTGACCCTCTCCGCCCGCCCGGCTCTGAGTGCGGCTCTGAAGCTGGAGCTCGTCCTTCCAGTTAATTCGAGGCTGCTGATGTGGGTCTCGGGCGCTGCCACTCTCCGATCCATGGATGGAATTTTAAACGTAAGGATCAGATTTTGTTAGAGAAGCGACTTTAAAAGCCACTGCAGTCGAATCTGTTGTTGTTGTTGCTGCTCTTGGAAGTTCCCCTTTGCACCTCGCATCCTTCTGTCTCCCCAGGAGCCACTTTTTGGGTTCGGTTGTTCCTTCCCTCTTGGGCTGAGGGGTCCCCAGTTCTCGGGCTCCAGTCACTCTCGGGCTGCGGCCCAGTTCCAGAGGCAGCGCTGGCACCGGCACCCTGGCAGCGTGCTGGGCAGCGTGCTCGGCAGGGTGCTGGGAAGGGTGCTGGGCAGGCTCCCCTTCTAGGAGCAGGAGACCCTGGAGCCTGCCCTCTCCTTGCAAAGGCAGGCAGGGAGCCTCCAGGGCTGTGGGCTGGGGTGCAGCCATCTTTCCTCTGTCCCTGTATGTCTCCCCCCCCCCCCGCCCCCCCCCCCCACCTCCCCCTGCCTGTCAGGCGGCTCAGGGTGGCCAAGGGCTATTCTGCAGGGACAGCGGACCTCCAGGGGGAACTGTCTCCGTTTGCACCTGCAAGCCTGGCCCCGCCCACTCCCCAGGGCCTGCGTGGGGTGGAGGGGAGGTCTGTGGGAGAGTGTGGGAGGCCCAGAACCCACTCCCGCTCCGTCCCTCCTGCCTCTGCTCCGGCCCACGCAAGCCCACGCTCCATCCACGGTGTTGATGGATATTCATGCGCTGTTGGCCGAGCTCTGTGCTGCCTGGAATTCATTTGCAGCCATTTTTCAGGAGGCACTTTTCCTTGTCTTCATTATCAGGTTAAAAAGGGCCATTAAGTGATTAGCCTGACGGACGACCTGGGGCGACATTCTTCTGAAAGTCAAGTCCTTTTCAGTCCCCGATCCACTTGATCCCACGCTCCTGCTGCTGGCTGGTTTCCCTTCTCTCTGCCTTCTCCTGGGGTGGTGCCCGATCAAAGGGTCCACGGGAGGGCAGTGCCGACATTCCCTGCAGGGGCCGCGTGACCGAATCCCAAGCCCGTCAATGGGAAAATCTGAGTGCCTCCTGCACCCTCGTCTGAAAACGGGCCTTATCTCACCCGATGAAGCTGTCGGCTCCTGTGAAAACAGACCCCGCATTCCGGCGGGAACCTGCAGAGACGCGTGGCCACCTCAGTGACATCTGTGTGCGCGATGGCCGCCCGCCTTCCCGCCCGCAGGATGCTGGGTAACGTGGGAAGGACCCGTCGTCTCCCTCCAGGGCCTCCGAGGACTAGCACCCGGTGGCGGGGAGGGAAGATCCACCCGCGTTCGCACGTCCGTGTTTTGTTCATTATCCTTCGTCCGGAATCGCAGGCGCGAGGCCCTCCCTGAAGACTGGGGCTTCCTGCTCGAGCCGCCTTTGATCTTTTAAGAAAGTGCAGAGAGATGGTTTGTAGTCAACGAAAGATCAGCCCTGAGAAAGGAAGGATCGGGACAGCCAGGCGGTTCAGGCAGGATCTTACCTGCAGGGAAGAAGCCAGGACAGAAGCCCTAAGCCAGTGGTTCTCAGCCTTCTGGCCCTTTAAATACAGCTCCTCATGTTGTGACGCAACCATACAATTATTTTCGTTGCTACTTCATCCCTGTCATGTTGCTACTGTCATGAATCGTCATGGAAATATCTGATATGCAGGATGGTCTTAGGCGACCCCTGTGAAAGGGTCGTTCGATCGCCAAAGGGGTCGCGACCCACAGGTTGAGAACCGTTGCCCTAACCCCTGCTGGGACCGTGACCGCCCTCCCCTGCCAGAGGCGTCCTGACCTCAGGGCGGGCACCGCTGCTCCCAGGAGCCAGTCCTCTCTGTGTCTGAACTAAATGGTTGCCTGCAGGGCCAACAGGAAAACTCCCGGGGAAATGAGGGACACGTAATGCTTCTCTCCCTCCCGCGCCTCACGTCCACGCAGCTTTGCTCCGAGAAGAACGCACCGGCCCTCCCGATGGGGAACCCACACAGACGCGACCCTATCAGGCCGCACTCTCCAGTTCCTCCTCTTGAAGTAGCTGGTGTTTGTTGCAGAATGAAAGAGAAAAGCACTTTAATTAATATTAACAGGCAGAAGGGGATTAGCAGCCAAATCCCCTATTACCAGCTTTCCTAATCCACCACTAATTGTGCACGCGGCTGTGAGTGCGGCACTTAAAACCCTGCAATGCAGAGAGGGCCACCAGAGGCCGGAGGTCGTCCACTCGAGTCTGGGAGGAGTGCGCGTGGGCCCCGGCCCGCCGTCTCCTGGTCTTTTCACCGCGCTGCCCGTGGGTTCACCGACCAGCGCCCTGAGCTGCACCCAGGCCCGGCCTTCCCAGGAGGGGCCCCCAATGGGCCAGCACCCTTAGCTCCCAGCACACAGGAGCTCGGCCCCCCCGCCCCGGACGGGGCGGGGGGGGGGGGATGTGATGGGGTGACGGGGCGGTCTTACCAGGAAGATCCAATGTTGGGAAAAGTGAGACAGGCAGAGACAGGCTCACTGACCCAGAAATGACTTCAAGCTCTGAGTTATTGTCAAAGAAGTAGCAACTAGAAGTTTGCCAGCCTGTGTGCCTGGGGAGGGGAGGAGAAGGGAGAGAGAAAGAGAGAGAGAGAGAGGACAGCAGGTCTGCTTTTATCTTCCCCTCCCATGCCAGTGCTGCCAGGAGGAAGCCCCTGTGAGCTGGTCATTTCACTCCGTCCCGCAGCTGCGCCCATCAGCTCACATGCGTGTGAATATGCCCAGACGTGACCACGGCCTCCCTCCTGGACACCAGCTCACACGCCGACTGCAAACGCGATGATTTGCCGAAGGAGCGGCTCCGTGGCAGGTCTGGTGCAGGGAGACACGGGAGCGTGGAGGAGCGGAGAGGCTGCCGGCCGGGGGTGTGAGGCCACACGGTGTGACGGGTGCTGACATCACAGCCTGCTGGTGGCCTGGCTGGGGGACAAGGCGTGTTGTCTAAATACCCGCTTCCGGTGGGTTCAGGGTTCCAGGACACGCACCCCCCACGGTCGGTCGGATGATGGACATTCAGAAAAAAACGACGGAAAGGTTGCGTCCCATTCTTTTTCTCTCTCTTCCAAGCCGAGCGCGTCGGATGTGGTCGCGCCGCCCGGGAGGGTCGGGGGCTGGTGCTGGTGGGCCTGTCGCCTCAGTGCCGGGGCCGCAGGGGAACGGGGTCGGGGGAGCGGATGGGGTCCGTGTCCGGGTGCGGGACCCGTTCCGCCGCAGGTTGGTGACGGTGCGCGAGGGCCACAGTGGGCCCTTGGAGAGCCCTCGGGGCCAGGGCAGCGTACAGAAGGACCAGTCCTGTTACGCACACTGTTCTTCGTCCTCTGTATGCAGTTCAGGGGAACGCCGTGGGAATGGCGGCCTGGGTGCGGGGGCCCCTGACCAGGTCTCTGCGACGTCCCGGGAGGAAGAGTGGGGAGCTGGGCGGCCTCATGGCTGGTGGGGCGAAGAGCCCTGGTCAAGTCCATGGGGCGGAGGGCGTCTCTCGTGCTGTGAAGCCCCCGTCCTGGGCCCATGCTGGCCCGGCACAAGGACGCACTGACATGGACAGACGCGGACCCGAACGGCGAGCAGATGGCAGAATCTAAGATGAAGGGCGGGCAGCCGCTGAGAGGAGGAAATGCCATGGGGATAAGAAGGGCCATTTTCCCAATCCAGCCGGCCGTCAGGTGCTGGAGACAGACTCTCGGAAAGCTTTCTAAGGCACCCCCCCCTCCATCACCATCTCCACGTCCCAGCCCGCCCCGGCCGCGTCCCGTCTCCCGGCTGCTGTCCAGCTCTCTGCTCTCGCACCTTCCCGGTCAGCTCTTCCCAGCAGCCAGCCATCCTCCAAACACGCAAGTCTGACCCCGTCCACGGCTGGGTCGCTTTCTCGGCCCGTGAAGGGATCGGTCCTGCATCTCGTCTCAGCAGTCTCTGTCTCTTTCTCTTTCTTTCTTTCTTTTTCCAAAAATACATTTTTATTGATTCCAGAGAGGAAGGGAGAGGGAGAGAGAGAAACATCAATGATGAGAATCTTTGATCAGCTGCCTCCTGCACACCCCCTACTGGAGATCGAGCCTGCAACCTGGGCATGTGCCCTGACGGAGAATTGAACCCTGACCTCCTGGCTCATAGGTCGATGCTCAACCACTGAGCCACGCCGGCCAGGCATCTTTCTCTTTCATTGTGATGAGAAAAACCAACTCAAATGCCCCTTGGGAGACATAGTTTTATTCAGGAAAGAGACAGATCTCCCAGCATCCAAAGAGGCGCAGAGAAGGCAGGTCTCAGGAGGAGAGAGCCAGGGCCCCAGCCCCGGGCCAGCAGTAAGGAGTCGGTGGTCCTGGCTTCCCCCCATGTGCTCACCCATCCCAGCTCCCTCCCATCCTCCTCCTCGGTGCCGATTCTGGCGCTGCCAGCACCCAGGTGGCTGCCCGCGGCTCAGTGTCTGCCCTTAGGAATGGGCCGCGCTGGGAGGAGGCAGGTTGACGCAGCACCAGACACGCAGGCTCACGCGTGTGGGCGGATCATCCTCAGGCAGAAGGGGAGCTGGGAACCAGGCTCCTGGCTGTGGGGCTCTTCAGCTTCGTAAGCGAGATCCGTGGCCTTGAACCCGCAGTTTAACCACAGGCTTCCCTGTCTACAATTGGAGCGAGTAGTCACCCCGCCCAGGGGTGTCCCCAGGACGCCCAGGGGTTCATGCGCCACTGCACCGGCCACTGACCACTGACTGCAGTGTCCTCCTGGGAGACCGAGCCCCGTCAGCATGAACTCCACGCCGCCCGCCGTGAGCGCGCCGGGTAAGAACCAGCCCCTTTTCCATGACTTCGCCGACATGTTTCCACGCGGCCGTTTGCAGCCAAACGCTGGTAGATTTCCACAGGAGATTGCGCCTGGAGAACTCGTGTTGTGCTTGTCTTTTCTCGGGCTCTGAGTAACATACACGCAAAACGTTGTGCGCATTTCAAACGGTCTCTGATGTGAAGAGGGTTTGGTGGAATCCGCTCAGTGTAAAGTTGCATCGAGAAAGAGAGATTTGCGAGACCCTTTCAGAATGAAATTGCATCAGAGCGCCCGTGTGCAGGCGGCTGATGCGTCTGGTGGGGGCGTGGGGGGGCCCGGCTTCCTCCGAGGGCTTCCTCTCTCCTCCCCTGAATCCGATTTCTCTTTCCATGAGTGTTGTTTTTAAGCTCTATGTCAGCGTTCCCCACTGGGGCCGTTGTAGCCTCTAGGGGACAGTTGGTAATGTCTGCAGGTGTTTTGGGTTTCCTGACTGCGGGAGGAGGCACTGCCAGCACCGGGTAGGGTCCAGGCACGCAGCTCACACCCTGCGGTGCCCAAGACACCCCACTAGAGAGTGACTGGCTCCAACGTCAAGAGGCTAAGGGAACAGGCCAGGTCGGGGTGTCTCTTAGGAGCCCTGGGAGGCTGTCCCCAGCACGGCCTCCTCTGAGGGGTGCAGGTTCCCTGCTGGGCTCCGGGGGCGCAGGGCTCTGACCACCTGAACCGCGAGCATGTCCTTGGTGTCTCTTGGGGCTCGGCAGCCAGAGGCCTGAGGTCTCAGGTGTTTTTCCGCCTGGTGCCTGGGTCCCCGGCCACCGCGGAGGAGGTGTTCCTTGTGCGTTGCCGGTAGTGAACCTCTCAGAGCTGCGTGGAGGTCAGGCCAGCCCCGGGCAGGGGCCCCCTTCCCACGTCCCCCACCCCCTCCTGGGAGGCCGTGCTTCTCCTTTGCAGCCAGGAGCAGAAGTGGGTGCTCCATGTGTGTCCTCAGGCAGGAGCACGGGCGATGCAGGTGAGAGCTCACGGCTGCGTCCCTCCTGGCCTCCCAGGGCAGGGACACCCTGAGGACGAGCAGCAGCCTGGCCTCGGCTTCCAGAGGGGCTGGTCCTGTGACTCAGGCCACAGGGCTCCGGCCAGCCCTCCTCAGAGAGGGTCACCTGGGGCATCTCACCCACCCCTCGGCTTGCATGAGGTCCTGGGAGCCCCTGTGGGGTGAACACCAAGGATTTCTGTCTTGGAAACGTGAGCCCACTCCCCCTCTTCTGTAAGAAGATGCCATGTTCCCAAGGACGTCGCTGGGCCGTCGCTGGGCTCATGGGGCTCCCGGCTGTGCCACCTCATTGCCTTTGCGTCCCGGACCCCCGCTTTTTACCGGGGACTGGCCCCAACCCAACCTGCGCTTCCCTGGCGATGCCCGCAGGCGAGTGCCTCTGGTTTCTTATTTTTCTTCGGTAAAATGTCTTCAGTGAAATGGTAAGAAACGGCTCCCTTGAGGCTGCTTTGACGGCAGCTCCACAGCCCTGTCCGGGGTTTCCCAAAGCCGATCTCAGGAATACTTCCAAGTTCCCGGGGACTCAGCACGAATCCTGGCAGTCTGTAAATTCTCCTAATTACGTTCTCAAGTTAACGCCTGTGATGGCTTAGAAAGCATGAGCACCATATTAGAGCAGCATGAAATAAAACCGTGCTGCCTAGGAGGTAATATATTAACCTCAAGGGGTCCATGTAAATGCATCGGATTCCTGCAGGTTAGAGAACCAGCAGGCGGGGCCGGGGGTGGGGGCTGGAGGAGGAGAGCGAGGCGGTGTACAGCGTGGCCTGTGCCCCTGCGCCCGATGGAAATGAACATAACTCTCCGCTGATTGACATGTTAATGTGGTCCCCGCCCTGAGGACTGAGCCTGCGGGCAGAGGGTGTGCTGTGGGGAGCACCCACGGGAACCGCGGCCCACGAGGAAGCAGCTGCCGGTGCCCCGGGCGGGGCTTGGCGGCATGAAGCTAGGGGCTCGCGGGGGTGGGGCCTGATTTGCTGTGTAAAGGAGTCTTTTTTATTTTCTATTGTCCTTAAATATATTTTTATTGATTTCAGAGAGGAAGGGAGAGAGAGATAGAAACGTACATGATGAGAGAGCATCATTGACCGGCTGCTTCCTGCACGACCCCCACTGGGGATGGAACCATGACCTCCTGGTTCCTAGGTCGATGCTCGACCCCTGAGCCACGCCGGCTGGGCGAAAGGGATCTTTTAGATGCGCCACAGAATCAGGTGGCACAGCCCCTGCTAGACAGAAAGGTCACTTTTCTCCTTCCCTTTTCCTTTGTTTGCAAAGAGCTTGGAGGTGACACAGGTCTGCCTCCTGCCTGGCTTAGGGGTTCTCCAGGATTTGGGGGCCCCGCGACACTTGGTCGCCCCGTGCCGAGGGCTGACGTTAGGGAGCAGTCACCAGATCGCCCGCTCCGATGTTGTTTTGGTTGGTGAAGCATCTGGACACAGTGCCATCGGCACAGGTTGGCGCAGACACCCAGCCGGTGGCGCTGGGATGGGACGCAGTGCCTCCTCACGTACACATACACGCCCCTCTCGGTCCTGTTCCCGGGGCACACCCTTCCCTGCCCCGCCTGCCTCGGTGCTAACTTTCTATTTTATTTCCGTGCCTGTTTTCAGAACACTTGCAAAGGCACCCCCCTGGCTCACACCCGCTGTGGTCTGTCTGGGTCTGGCTTATGTGAGGATGGCCGGCCGGGGGTCTGCCTCCGGCCGAGGGATCCTTGCAAGAAGGGCCCGTGTCGGCCCCTCTGGGCTTGGCACGGAGCCCGGCAGGGCTGGGGCGAGCGGCTTTCCAGGTTAGAAGGAGCAGAGATGACTTGAGTTCCTTCACCAAAACCAGTTTATTGTAAGGATTTGTGGTGCCAAAGGGAGCGGGAACCTCAGGGGCCCAGGAAGAGCGGGCCCGCCCTGTCTGAGGTTACTGACCGCCCAGCCGCAGAGCACAGTGGAGTCTCCCCTTTAGGCTCAAGGACTCCACCTTCTCCTGGTTCCTCCTCTTCACTGCTCCAGCCACAATCTGTCCAGCCCGGCCTGACCCCTCTCAGGTCTGGCCCCTCTCCCTGGGATCTCACACATCCCCAAGGGTGAGAATCTCCCCTTCACGCAGAGAGTCCCCCTCCGGAGCCCCTTGGCCACTCAACGCGAGTCTCAGTCTGGACACGTTGAAATGCAATGCCCCGCCCCCTTCGTCCTGCCCGCATCGTGTTTGCAGTGTCCCTGCCTCAGGAGAACTTTTAGAGGTCATCCCTTTCCCTTCACCAAGTCCTGCCTGTCCCACCTTCGGTGCGTGTCCCTCCCAGTCTCCCTGCCTCGGCCCCGCCCTCGGAGGCACCTGTCCTTCTGGAAACATCACAGTCTCTGCTCCTCGCATGGCCCTCCGCCCACAGCTCCCCTCTGCGCTCTCAGGCGCCCGGCCTTCAGGGTCCCGTCTCCAGCTGCTGCCCCTCCTGGGAGGCCCTCGCCCTGTCTCTGCCGCCTGCTCCCTTCTCACCTCTCCACCGGCTCGCGGAGGGGCCAGCGCTGTCCACGGGGCCCGCAGGCCACCCTCGTGTCCCCGTGTCAGCCCCTTGTGTCCCATCGCGCAGCTTTCTGAAATGCACAGAAATGCTTTATGGTTTGACGCGCGCGCGCGCGTGTGTGTGTGTGTGTGTGTGTGTGTGTAAAGGGAGAGGATTCGGTCCAATTTCTTCACTGTTCCAGCCCCAGCACTTAGCAATGCCTGATGCATGGGGCCCTCGAAGAATATTAGTCGAATAAAAAATAATAATGAACAACGTCAGTTGTTGGCTCGCTACCTTCCGAGCACAGATACGCACCGGACCCGCTCCGTGGCCTCCTCACGCAGGCAGCGTGCTCATGAATATTTAAAGCGAAGGGAACCCCGTCGGAGCCACGTGAAATCATCCACCGCAGGTCATCCTTTCAGATGCCGGAGCCGGACTCGGACGGGCCCTCTGGCTCCGGCTCCGGCCGGCCTCTCGGTCCTGCCCCCGGCCGAGGGCTGTCGGCTCCCAGGGCGATGGAGGGAATTCGTAGCTCATGACTGGAGAGTCGTGTATACGTCCTCAGAGCTGCGGGGAGGACGCTGGCCTGCGATGTGGATGTTGATTCGGAGGCAGACACGGAGGGGCAGGCAGCGCCTCCTTCGTGGCCCCGAATCCACCGTAGGGCCTCGGCTCCGTTTCACAGCAGGAGGGGCTGCTGGGGCCCGCCTCGGTGGAGCGGGGCCGGGACGCCTGTTTTATTTTCTGTTCCCAGTTTGGGGAACACCAGGGAGCTTTGAGGTGCCGTAGACCAGCCAGTGCGGGACCGGATTCCTGGGCAGAGAGGGTTCCTGTGTCGGACGCTCATAAAGAAGGCGCCTTAGAAGGCAGAGCTCGGGTTCCTGCAAGTGCCTCGCTTTACGCAGCGAATGGATGGGTGCCCAGGTTTGGAAGTTTGTATTGATATTCGTATGTGTGTTTATATGTGTGCATACTTACACATACACACATACAGACGTGTATTCATATTTAAACCTTGGGTCTAGAGTCTCATCCCTGAACGTAGACGTGAGCCAGCACGACCGGGCTTCATTTCACTGTTTAAGCAGATGGATGGGAGCCGGGGGGAGGGAAAGGCACTGGCAGGCCCACAGCACCGGGTGGGTGACGGAGCAGGACACAGCCAGTCTGCACACGGAGTGGACGTGGGGCAAGCCGGCCACCCCTCCGGGAGAGGGAGGAGGTTGCCATGGTTTTAGGCGGCGACTTCCGTTGCTCCCGTCCCGGACTCACCCGTCATCTTGCAGGAGGAGCAATGTTGACGGGTGTCTGTCCTGGGCAGTGCTGCCTCTGAGCTTCATTTTCACCCCAGGGAATGGGAGGGCAGCCAGGCGAGTCCTAGGATCCAGGGAATTGCAGGTGCTGAGGCCTGAGCTCCCAGAGGCTGAGGGTACAGAGGCTGAGCTCCCGGAGGCTGAGCTCAAGGAGGCTGAGCACTGAGGCTGAGGATAGAAGCTGAGCTCACAGAGGCTGAGCTCACAAACTGCAGGATCCCTCCCTCCTTCTCCCCCTCCATCAGACCCCCTCTGGGCTGTGCTAACAAAGGTTCCCAATCCACCTGCAGGGGGCTGCTGTTGGGGGGGCTGCCACCTCCCCAGGGGCCTGGCCTGCTGTGCTGGCGAAGCAGAGACCATTCTGGCAGCAGCTCAGCCGGGGGTAGCCCCTCCAGCTCTTTAGCTGCCAGGAACCACTGCTTCAGCGCAGGCCTCAGCGCTTTCGGATGTAGTTTAATCCTGGGACCTTCCTAGTCACAGCGTTTACTCTCCTAATTCAGCTCTCAGCGGGGGTTTCTCACTTAACGTTCAAATCTGCGCCTCTGGCCTCTCCCTGCACTGCTGTCTGGAGGTGTTGATGGTGCTTAGCAGGCCGCTGGGGCTGAGCTGGGATGGGCCCAGGCTCCTCCTCTGCCTCTGTCCTGCTCTGCCAGGGACTCTGCCTGGGCTCTGAGTCCCCTTCTTCAATTTGCAGCTGCAGATCCGGAGGTGACACCCGTCAGTCACGTCCAGGCTGGTGGCAGTGCGAGTGTTCGTGGCTCCCTGCAGCCCAGAGCGAGCGCCTGCATTTATTTTCCTGCAGGGACCCCCGAAATTTCAGGCGCACAGCGGCGCCTGAGAGCGAGCGCACTGTGATGAATTCTGGGCAGTGTACACAGCAGTGCAGTGTAACTGCCTCGACCTCACACCCACACTCGCCGGCCGTCCCATCACCCGGAGCCACGCTGCTCAGGAATCCGAGCCTCGCAGACGCTGGAACGGAATGTGCGCAGCAGTTCCACCAAATCCCCCAGCAGAGGGGACGCGCTGTCATTAAGATTCATTAGGGCCCAGGGCCCACGCGTGGGGACCGGCTGCAGGCGGGGAGTCACGCTCCCGGGGCACTTTTTGAGGATTCTTCCCGGATGCCTCCCCGTTTCCTTCCGACGTTCCCGTACCTCTGACAGCACGTGTGGACTCAGTGTTTGGTCCCCTCTGACACCTGGCGGCGAGCAGCAGGGGTGAGAACCAGCGCTGTGCTGATGTCTGACATCACCTGCGGGCTGTCCGTTTCCGCCTAAGGCAGCGGTTCTCAACCTGTGGGTCGTGACCCCTTTGGCGGTTGAATGACCCTTTCACCGGGGTCGCCTAAGACCATCCTGCATATCAGATATTTCTATGATGATTCATAACAGTAGCAACATGACAGTGATGAAGTAGCGACAAAAATAATTTTATGGTTGGGTCACAACATGAGGAACTGTATTAAAGGGCCAGGAGGTTGAGAACCACTAAGGGCTTAGGGACGCGCGTTCTATGTGGGCTTTGCGGTGCCAGCAGATTCCATTCTAGATGATGACATTGCCTGTCCCGGCAAGAACTCTGAGCTAAGCATGTGTTTCTACCCTCTGAGGCCTGGGAGAAAATAAAAGAAGAACCTTTTGTGACACACGAAAATGACACGAAGCTCACGTCTCAGGGTCTTGGAGTTTGGAGGAGTAGCCAGGCCGTTCACCTCCGTGCTGGCCACCCTGCTCTCGTGCGGCAGTGCCGAGCTGATTAGCGACAGGGACCCTGTGGCCTGCAGAGCCCATGGTGGCTGTCTGGCCCTTTGCAGAAAATGTTAGCGGCCTTCACCGGACGCCTGCTGTGGGGCGGGGGCACGGCGCTGGGTCCTGGGTATAGGAGGGGCCCATCCCAGCCGGGGAGCCAGCTCTGTGTGGGGAAGAGGAGGGAGGAACCCATCAGTGTGAGCCCCCATGGGAGAAGCAACATGGGGGACACTGAGGACCACAGAGTGGGGGGCCCAGCTGGGATGGGCGCTCAGAAAAGACCTCCTGAAGGCGCTCAGGGGAGTTGTTCAGGACCAGTCGACAACACTGGCCAGGCTGGGATGGGGGGAGAGCACCCGGCCAGGAGAAACCATGGGGGAGGTGTGAGAGTGCGGGGCCAGACTGGAGCATTCCAGCAGCTCTTTAAAAAAATATATATAGAGAGAGATATAGATATATATTTAAATTTATATTTATTTCAGAGAGGAAAGGAGAGAGAGAGAAATATCAATGAGCCCTAGCTGGTGTGGATAGAGCGTGGGCCTGCGGACTGAAGGGTCCTGGGTCCGATTCAGGTCAAGGGCACATACTTTGGTTGCAGGCTCCTCCCCAGCCCGTGCCCTGGTTAGGGCTCATGCAAGAGGCAACCAATCATTGTGTTTCTCTCACATCGATTTTTCTCTCTGTCTTTCCCTCTCTCTTCCACTCTCTCTAAAAATCAATGGAAAAATATCCTGGGGTAGGATTTAAAAAAAGAAAAAAGAAAAAAACCCACCAATGATGACAGAGAATCATTGATGGGCTGCCTCCTGCACGCCCCACACTGAGGATCGAGCCCACAACCCAGGCCTGTGCCCTCACCAGGAATTGAACCGTGATCTCCTGATTCATAGGTCGATGCTCAACCACTGAGCCACACGGGCCGGGCTCAGCAGCTCTTTCGGGTGGATGGGATGAGCAGATGGGGGAGGATCAGGTGGCGAGGAGTCTTACCCATGATGCCTCAGAGTTCAGATTTCATCCCGAAGACAATGAGAAGGCACTGGGGGAGTTCTGACGTTGGAGGAGGGTTTGATACGGTTCGGGTGTCTGGTTCAGAGCAGTACTTCCGGCCGTGAGACTAGAGCCGGGAGGCCAGGGACGAAGCTGGTGAAGTGACACCGGACGGAGATGGTGGGGCCTGAGCTGGGACGGTGGCAGCTGGGATTCACAAAGGTGGCCTTGCACTAGGGCAGAGAGAGGCGCCGAGGCCGGGCAGACCCGGCACCCAGGCCAGCACGGAGGCCGGACCCTGACGCAGGGCCGTGCGAGCGAGGGGGAGGTAAGAGAGGGTCTGAGAGGTGGCGGAAGGGGGACCAGCAGGACTGGGCCATTGGCTAGGGGGGTCGGGGGAGGTTCCAGGCTCCCCCTCCATGCTGTCACTCCCCAAGGGAGGGAGCGAGGACAAGGGGGAGAGGGGGCTGCCTCCCCTTACAAACCCTGTTCTTCTCTGATGGTGAAAGTAATGCATGTCCGACGCGGGAACTGTGAAAAGTGCAAAACAAGGAAGAGGCTGCTCATGTCTATCCTACCTGTGGCAAGGACTCAGCTGGAGCTGCGTGTGCTGATGCGGGTGGGTCTCGAGTGAAGTGTGGTGCAGAAAGAGCAAGTTCAGGGAGGGCACGGGCAGCGGGGAACTGTCTATAGACGCCTGCACACACGCGAGGCCCGCGTCTGGTTAAAGGACAGAGAACCACCCGCTCTGCGCGGTGCGGCCTGCGGAGGTGCCCTTGGGGAGAGGCCCCCGGGGTTCAGTGGGGGCGGGGATAGTCGGGGAAAGGCAGCAACTCCTTTGGTAACATGTGTGCTCTTAACCCGAGTGGTGCGAACGCCCCTGTGAAATTTGTTATTTCTTATCCTTCTGCATGTCTTAAATATATCGTGACTTTTAAAAAAGTCATCAAAACCCCATCACTGGAGACCATCATTTTAACCCATTTTCCAAGCCTGGCCAGGTCACCTTGGATTCCTGGTCAGGGCACATGCCCAGGTTTTGGGCTCAATCCCCACCCAGTAGGGGGTGTGCAGGAGGCAGCCGATCTATGATGATTCTCTTTCACCACTGATGTTTCTATCTCTCCCTCCTCCTCCCTTCCTCTCTGAGATCAATGAAAATATATTTGACATCGTTTCCAAGAACAACCCTCTGTCATGCTCACATAGAGCCTTACGGAGTTACCCCGAGCCCTACAGCCCTGCCGGTGCCCTCGGGGTCAGGGCGTGGGACTGTAACGGGTGGGACTGTAACGGGTGGGGCTGTAACAGGTTCCTTGTCTGGGGTCACAGTTGGGTGCACAGGTGTGCCCGTGGCATTTGACACCGCTGGTGGCTGCGGGATCTCTCCACACTCTCCTTTTCAGAAATCACGCATCAGATCGAAGACACAGGGTGTCTGGGTTGCCACTGTCAGTTACAAATCCAACTCCACGCTACAACCCAGCGGGCATGCATTGGGACGCACCCCTGACCCCACAGGGTCAGTTCACCTGGGGAGAGAGACCCCGCGGCCCCGGTCCTACCGCTGACAGCACGGCCGTGTGTTCGGCTCAGCTGGAGGGGCCGCAGACTGACTGGCTCGTAAATGGAATTTCATTTTCCGAACCAGGATGGAATGAGGAAATAATTCCACCTGCCGCACATTTATTTAAATCACATCAAAATAAGCACTGAAGGACATTTTCTCTTGGCGAGATAATTTCAAGGATCATTTCATGAGTTCGCGGCTGGAAACGCGTCTGGGTTTGGTACCCACAGGGAGAGGCTGCGTCGCTCTGTTCTGATCGCGAGAGAAGGTGGGTCACCTTGGCCACCTTTGCTGCGTCCATCGTCCCTCCTCCCGTCCCTGCGTCTCACATTTCAGTGCCTCTTTCCTTCCTGCTGTCGATGTTGTGCGTTCATCCACCGCACATGTCAGACGGAGGGCCTGGGATCATTCCCAGGGGACCCAGCCCTGAGCCAGTGGGCACTTTGGCCCATGCGTCAGGCGGGACCCGCTCTGTCCCCAACCCAACCTCCCGTATGTAATCTCCGGGTCTGCAGGTAGAGTCCTACGGGCAATGCACACACCCCGGGGGGCGTTGTTTCTTTCGCGTGGACGGGGCTCAGGTGGTCTTCAGGGTGAACACTCGGAGGAAGGCGAGTGGGGTGCGAATCGCAGCAGCAGCTCGGAGGGTCTGCGGTTGCTGTCCGCTGCTGCGTCTGAGGGGCAGCGTCCCCTCCACCGCTGTCCTTCCCCTGGACGCCGGCTAGGCCGGCTCTCGTTCTGCTGAGCATTCGCCTCGGTCTCATCAGCAGAGAGCTCATTTGAAACGAAGGTGTCTGTGACTTTCCTACACATTCTCTGAGACAAAAGTGAGCTTCTTGTAGGTAGCAAATGGTGGAGTTATGTTTTTGCATCCACTCCATGAGCCCCTGTTTTAATTTGTATTTAGACCATTTGCATGTGATGGCGTTATAGATATGTCAGAGTGTAAGCCAACCATTTGTGGTCTGTTTTTCATTTCTGTTTTCTTTTCATGCCTTCCTGTGAATGACTTGAACATTTTTAAAAATATATTTTTATTGATTTCAGAAAGGAAGGGAGAGGGAGAGAGAGAGAGAGAAACATCAATGATGAGAGAGAACCATTGATTAGTTGCCTTCTGCATGCCCCCCACTGGGGACCAAACCTGCAACCTGGGCATGTGCCCTTGACTGGACCCTTCAGTCCACAGGTCGATGTTCTATCACTGAGCCGAACCAGCTGGGGCAATTTTTAACATGTCATTATGATTTCACTCTAGTGTTTTTGAGTATGTCTTATACTTTAAAAGATATTGCTCTTTTAGTAGCTATTCTAGGTATCACATTATATATGTGATACATATACATATAAACATATACATACATATATATGCATATATACATGCACGTATATGTCACCATATATTCTTGATGTCATCATTTTGCCAGTTCAAGTAAAGTATAGAAACTTTACCTCCCCTGTTCATTATATAATTGTTTTAAATGCTTCCTATACATATATTTAGAACCACATCAGACTGTGTTACAAATTTTTCTTCAACAAACAGAATTTACAAAACTCAGGAGGAGAAGAAACCTATGTGTTTGCCTGCACTTTTGCTCTCTGAGTTCTTCCTTCCTTCATGACAGTCCACGGCTCTTCCTTTCCTCTCTTCCTTTTGGTTTAGAGAACTACCTTCAGCCATTCCCTCTGGGCCAGTCTGCTGGCCACAAATGCTCTTCGTGTTTTGTTTTTTGTGTGTGTTTTCATTTGAGAATGTCTTCAGGTACCCTTTATTCCTGAGATATTTTCACTAAGCATAGGATTCTGAGTTGAAGATTCTTTTCTTATTGTCACTTCCTCTGGCCTTCGTGGTTTTAGGAATTCCAGTCAATGGATTTGCCAAAGGGAGACAAGGAGAGAGATCTGTTTAAATATCACCAGCGCTGTCTGCCTGCTGGTTCTCTAGCCGTGTCAGACGCCAGGCAGTGGGCAGAGCGAAACCATCGCCGCAGTATTTTGATAAGAATACGTGAATAATTTTAAGGACCTCTCCGTGGCCACAGAAGTGAAGCCTTCATGTCATCCACGTGGTGTGAGGTCCAGTGCCCTCCTCACCTTCGTAAAGGAGAGGACGAGGAATTGCATGAGGCCGCCGAGACACCTTGACCAAGAGGGGTCAGGACGCGGGAAAGCCAGCCATGGCTTGTCCATTTTGTACCCAGATGGTAGCTTATGGGATATTGTTGCTACACTCAGTCTGGTCTCCTGTTCCAGGTTCCCTGGGGATGGGAAGCTGGCTCTGGGGGAGAGATGACAGGCTCAGGCGGGGAGAGAGGGCGTTAGGAGGACAGCACCCCTGCAGGGGTGGCTTGGGGTGGGGGACGCATTAGGCACGGCCTCAGCCGGGCTACAGGTCACAGTACTGCCCAGGGCACACGCGGCACATCTTCTGCGTCACAGGCAGCCTTTATCTCTTCTAAAGCGACTGCGTGTTTCTAAACCACTTCCCACGCAGGGGGGCGGAGATCTAGCCTGCGACTGGCTTCAGCATCAGTCCCCCTGCCGATGCTGATTAAGAAGGAGGGAGGACCCCTGGCAATGGGCAAGGAGACACCTGATTGGTGGTGTTGCTCTTAGATCAATCAGGGGCAAAGCAGATGTACACTCCTTAGCTCATCCCAGCTTGATGCCTGTGTCGGTGGCCAGAGCTGTTTCATGCCTGAGGCACATAAAATGAAAAAAAAGGAGGGGGAAATACTAAAAATCACCAGATAATTGAAGGCCCTGCACCCCGTTGGCGATGCGTGTGGCAGGATCGATCGGGCGAGGCAGGGGCAGGACGCCGTGGGGGAAGAAGGTTTCAGAGTGACTCCCAGGCCGTGCGCACGCGATTACTCACTGACCCCACTTAAGGAAAATCAATTCTGCTCTGGCTTTGCCTGGTGGCTGTGTGGTTTCTCTAACCTGGCCCCGCCGTTCCTCTTTATATTCATTTAAGGTAATCTCTCTATAAAAGAGCCACCGATTCTGCTGACGCGTCAAGTGGAAGGGGAAAGCAAAACTCTCACGTGTGCGTTCTCGGTGGGGAATGCATCTTGCAATTTATTTTTGTCAAGCGAGGTGTGTGGGAAGCACTGTACAAAGTTCCAGGTGTCCTCTCACACCATGACCCCGCGATGTGGCCAGGGCCGGGGGCAGATGATTGACAGGCTGGGGATGGGAAACCGACTCACACCCACTAATGGGCTTTATCAGCCCTGGCGAGTGTAGATGTTTTTCTGTGACACCCACAGCCCTGGTCCATGAGCACCTTTGGGCGTACAGTTTCCAACCTCCAAGGGCAAGCCTGTGTCACAGAAGTTACCGCCCAGGGCCCTTGGACCAGGTTCATCCCACAGTAGTATTTGGTTGGGCCCCAAGAATATTGCCTTTGTTGTTCACTTTGAATTTTTTAAAATAATTAAAAAATTTGGACGATTTCAAATAAAAATCTGGCATAGACCTCCTCTTAAAACACTGGGAGGTCTGGCATACGGCCCTGCGCATCCATCAGCTGAACTGAGGGGTGCCCACCCCGGGGTGGGGGGACTCTCTGCTTACCCCCACCCCTCCCGGCCTGCCCCCAGCTTCCACGGCACCTGCTGGCTCCTGTCGGAGTGTCCGGGACCGAGACAGGCAGCTGAGGGGCGATGACAGCCCTGGGTCCCAGCACACTCCTCCGCCAGGGAAGGTCAGGCTGACACCAGCTCTCGAGTGCCCTTGACGCTTTTATTTGAAAAAGGATTTTCTTGAAAGTAATTGCACCGCTAATGAAAATTGATTTTTCTTTCCAACAGTTTATTTTCCAGAGAACAAACACAGGAGCGCTTGGACGTGCGTGCTAATGGTAGGGACACCGGCGTGCAGAAAGGGCATCTGTCCTCTGGGCAAAGCAGGTCCCTGTAGGTCTCAGCCGGGCACCGCCAGCCCGTCTCGGGGTGAGGGGGCCAAAGGGCTGGGCAGTGGCTTCCAGGTAGACTGAGGGGCGACGGGGAGGGACGTGCCCTGCAGCCAGCCTCTCTCTCCTGTGCCTGCGCCCACAGCCGGGAGCCCTCATCACCTGGGGCACGTCACATCGTCTATGAATGACCTACCAGAATGCAGCCCCGCGAGTCCCTGGTGATAGCCCACATTTGCTGTGCTTAACCGGTGCCTGGGCAGCGCGGGCCCCTCACCTGCGTGCACTCCCCCCCGCCGCCTCCCGCTCAGCGCGCCCCTGGGAGGTGTGGCACCCCCACTTCTCAGGCGAAAGGACCAAGGCCACGGGAGCACCAGGCAGCGGGCGGGCAGCGATGTGACTGTTGGTGAACGTGTGGCGTGTGTCTCGCAGTGTCACACTTGAATGACTGAATTTTTAATGCAGCCACGTTGTGGAACTAGAGTGTGCGTTATCGGGGAAATTGTCTATTCTTCCGCCTTATTGCTGTGCAGCGTTGTTTACACACATTGCATGGAATTTATGGGCGATTTAGGGGCTGTTCAGGGGCAATTGGAGACCAAATGGTCCTCCGGGTCCTTCTTCCAGCTCTCCAACCAGCAACACCCATTTGCCAGGTTTTTATTTCTTATTTTGTTTCCTTTTTTAAAAACCAATAAAGTGCGTTCATGCCTACCTCAGAGCGAGTGCGGAACGGAGTCCTGTGAGCGAAACTTGTGCCACAAACTGTGTGCGTTTTCCGCTTTGACAGATGCTGCTCGGTCTCCATCCCCAGATGCCCTGCCGGCTTCCATGTGAGCCGCCAGTGTGGACAGAGCTCCCCTGCTCTCGTGCCGACACTGGGTTGTTATAGGTGCGTGTGTGCGTGTGTGTGCATGTTGCATGTGTGTGCGTGTTGCATGTGTGTGCCAAACGGAAAAAAAGATGAGGTACCTCCTTGTCCATTTTTAATGAGGTGGAATGCACATGACAGACAATGTAGCCATTGAGAGTGTGCAGCTCGGTGCGGCCACCCCTGTGTCTCCTTCCAAAGCGTGTCACTCCCGCGAAAGACCGCCCTGTGCCCTTTAGGCCAGTGGTGTGGTCCACGGACCACTGGCGGCCTATGAGGTCCGAAAGGATAGCGACCGCTGCTTTAGGCAGTCACTTCCTCCTCTCTTCCCCAAGTCTGAGCCACCATAACTGTTTATCTAGGTGGATTTACCTGTTCTGGACATTTCATGGAAAGGGAATCGCATAATAGATGACCTTTTGTGTGCAGCCTTTTTACATACATGATGTTTGTGTGGCTCCTTTTACATACATGATGTTTGTGCGCCTTCTTTTACATACATGATGTTTGTATCTGGCTCCTCTTATATAGCATGATGTTTGCGTGGCTCCGTTTACATACATGATCTTTGTGTGGCTTCTTACATCGCATGATGTTTTTGAGGATGGTGCCGCAGGTATCTGTGCTTCATGCCTGTTCATGGCTACACAGGACTCCATCGTGCAGATGTGTACCCATGTGTTCATCCGCCCGTTGGTTTGTGGACACTTGGGTTGTTTCCACTCTTTGGCTTTTGTGACCAGTGCTGACATGAACATGTGCATGCAAGCATTTGTCTGAGTAGTTTTCCACTCTTTGGGTGTACACATAAGGTCACATGGTCACAGGGGAATTCTACGTTTACCTCTTTGAGGCTGTCAGACTGTTCTCGCAGCAGCTGCGCCCGTTCATTTATCTTCTCACCGGCCGTGTCTCCACATCCCCACCTACATGTACTGTTTTGTCTTTTGTTAGTTTTGTTTTGGGTTTAGTTATAATCACCTGGCGGATATGGAATGTTGCCTCCTTGTGGTTTTGGCTTTCATTGCTGTAATGACTGATAATGATGAGCATGTTTTCATGGGCTGGATGGCCATTTGAATGTTTCTTTGGAGAAATGCCCCTTCTAGTCCTTTGCCCATTTTTAAATCGGGTTTCTTGTCCTTTTGTTATTGAGTTGTGAGAGTTCTTCATATATTCTGGATTCTAGATCCTTATTGGTGATATGGTTTGCAAATATTTTCTCCCATTCTGTAGGTAGTCTTATCACTTTCTTTTTAAAAAAATATATTTTATTGATTTTTTACAGAGAGGAAGGGAGAGGGATAGTTAGAAACATCAATCAGCTGCCTTCTGCACACTCCCTACTGGGGATGTGCCCGCAACCAAGGCACATGCCCTTGACCGGAATCGAACCTGGGTCCCCTGAGTCCGCAAACCGACGCTCTATCCACTGAGCCAAACCGGTTAGGGCTTGTCACTTTTTTAATAATACCCTTTGATACACAAAGTATAGTTTTAATTTGTTTTATTTAAACATTGGGCTTTTTAAATTTATATTAACCTCATTGCTGAAGAGCTCCAGCATCGTTTAATGTCCGTGATCTCATTGCACTGCCTTTTCTGTGGAACCGGGTTCACTCCTTACTCCCTTTCCTAAAGTGCTTCCTGTTAATATACTCTGGGGTTACCTTTCTTTTTTATTGTGGTGGGGATGGTTGCACAACAATGTGAGTGCATCATGAGTCACTTTTATAGCCTGGGTAGTAATCCTTTTAATATTTCCTTCCAGTCTGTTGCTTGTCTTTTAATTTGCTAAGTAGTAACATTTGCCATATAAAAGTTACTGGTTCTTTTATCGTCAGATGTTCATCTTTTATGGCCTCTGGATGCTTTGTCTTCTTCCAGAAGACTTTCAATATTATAAAAAATAGCCTCTATTATTTTCTAATGTCACTCTTTTATGTGTATACATTTAATTCCTTCGCAGTTTAGTTTTGCGTATGGCTTTGAAGGTGGACCATACTATGACTTTATCCTCAAACGACCAGTTTTATGTGCTAGTCTCTTCCCTTTGATTGGAAAGGTCCCTTTCGCAGTCCCAAGTGTGTGGGGGCATCTCACGTGGTTTCACTCCACTGGTGGGTCCGTCGTCTCCTCTGCTGACACCACATTGTTTTAGTTGAACGGAGTGCGTTTTGGTAGGTAGCATGGCACTATCCCATTCGTATCAAAATCATCTTGGCTGGTCTCTCTTCCACATACATTTATGACTCAGACTGACAACTGTACTTCACTAGAGGCCCGGTGCACGAATTCGTGCACGGGTGGGGGTTCCTAGGCCTGGCCGGCAATCAGGGCCGATCGAGGCCGTCTCGCCCAGTCCTGATCAGGGCCTGTGGGGATGAGGGTGGGGGTGGGGAGGGAAGGACAGAGGTAGGGACCGCAGGAGGTTGGCCAGCTGCGAGAGGTTGGCTGTGGGAGCGCACTGACCACCAGAGGGCAGCTCCTGCATTGAGCATCTGCCCCCGGTGCTCAGTGCACGTCATAGCGACTGGTCGACCGGCCATTCTGTTCGTTCTGGTCATAATGGTTGCTTAGGCTTTTATAAATATAGATTATTTTATTTATTGTCAGGTGGGTTTTTTTTTTAATCGAATCTGGGATGGATAAGTTAATTTGGGCAGCATTGACTTTACAATTTTCATTTTTTTAAAAATTCAGGAACATGTCATACCCCCCCACACCCCACCGTTCACCGAGTTTTCCTTTTATTTCCGCCAGCGTAATTCTGTGCTTTTCTCGACACAGGTCGGGAATATCTCGGGTTCGATGTGTTCCTGGATACGTTGCAATGTTCTTGCCGCTGTGAGCTGTTCCCTCCCGGGGTTTTCTCACTGTGTAATGCTGCTCTTTGCGGGAGCTACTGGTTCTTGGTGCTTTTGGTGGTAGTTAACACCTTTCGTACCGCATAGAAATCTCTAAGACATACGCCAGGGACCGCATGTTTTTGGGCAAACTGCACGCTATTTAAATCATTATAACTACAGATCATAATGCACTTTAGGTGTTGTTTTTCAATAATTATAACATTTTTTTAAAAATATATTTTATTTTTTTATTTTTTATTTATTTATTTTTTTTTACAGAGAGGAAGGGAGAGGGATAGAGAGTTAGAAACATCGATGAGAGAGAAACATCGATCAGCTGCCTCCTGCACACCCTCTACTAGGGATGTGCCTGCAACCAAGGTACATGCCCTTGACCAGAATCAAACCTGGGACCCTCAGTCCGCAGGCCGACGCTCTATCCACTGAGCCAAACTGGTCAGGGCAATAATTATAACATTTTTATTTACAAAAACAATTAAAAAACAATTAAAGTTCCTAGTACTTTTTTAACGTATGGTACTGCGTAAAACATTTTCTAAAAGCGCCAGGAACTTGAAGACGAAGACTATTCAAATGACCAAAATACAATGTAACTGCAATGCTTTATGGGCTCGTGCAATGATATAGTTTCTCGTAGATGGACCTGCACGGTTTCCACCAATGAGATCGCCTCATTCGCTGTGGACAGGACAGTGTGTTGACAGCTAAGGTCCATAACAGATGGCGCGTGAAACACGAGAAAGCTCGTGAGCGGTCCGAAAGGTGTTAAACGGCTTTCCTTGGAGCCCTAACAGTCCTCAGCTTGAACCGTTGAGCTTGCAGGTGGATAAGTCATGTTCCCTGAAATGATGAGGGGGGCGCCCCTCTATCCCAGGGCCCTGCCTCTTGCTGCTTCATCTTCCTGTGCAGGCAGCACCCGTGACCTGGGGGCGCTCACTTGCTCCCAGCTTCCATCTAAAGTGTCCTTGTTTGGCACTTTATGTTTGTCAGGAGAACTCTCATTATTTCCAGAAATTTCAAAAAATTCAGAAGTCCTGTAGCATGTTTAATGGTGACACACAGGAAAGACTTCATGTACAGGCCTTTCCAAATATATTGGTCTCAGACATGTTGACCGTTTTTATAAAAATATCACAAAATAAGCACGATTTCTTTTTCTTCCTTAACATTTTTGTGTCAGATTTCTCTTACGCCGTGTTTACGGGGTGAATTCATTTCTACGGCGTCCGGCAGAAGGTCTGTGTGAATGTGGGCCACTGGGTGCCTGTGTCCATCTGGTCTCCCCTTTTCCTAGTGGAGCAGACGGAGTGTTTCCTGGTACGAAGCCTTCCCCGTCGTACGTGGGCACCGCAGAGACGCCGTGAACAACAGAACCCTTCCACTCCCTCCCCCGGCCACTTTGTTCCCGAACCGGGGGCCCTGGCCGGTGGCATCAGTTCACCTCGCCTGCCGGGATGGTTGAGCCTCCGCTGCACAGTGGGCCCTACAGTGGCGTTTGATTCCATTCGCGGCAGTTTTGCTTTTCCTGCTAAATGCGAACTGCAGTGGAGCTGCTGAGTACGTGAAAAACGCTCCCGAAATGCTGGCTCACCAGTGGGGTGCAAACTCCCTCCCCCGACACGCACACACACACTGCCTTGCTCAGCTCTGGGACTGCGGGCTCCTTCTCCCCCAGGCCCTGGAGACACGCAGGTTTGATAAACTTCAAAGGTAACTTCGCTCCAGGCTCAGCTTTCTGCAGCAGACGACCGGCTCCTGGCTGCGGCTCAGATGGCACCGTGCCGCCCATCCTCACGCTAAATCTTTCAGGTGCCTCGGCCTCAGCTTCCCCGGCCCTGTTAGCAGCTGGCTTTCCTGTTGGTTATTTTGTTTTGTTTTTGGTTAATCCTCACCCCAGGATATTTTTTTTTTTCCCATTGATTTTCAGAGAAAGCGAAAGGGAAGGAGACAGGAAGGGAGGGAGGGAGAGAGAGAAACATCGATGTGAGAAAGACACATCGATTGGTTGCCTCCCACACATGCCTGACAGGAGCTGGGATCGGGCCTGCAACCCAGGTCCATACCCTTGACGGGAATCCAACCCCAGACCCTTCTGTGCTCAGCCCGATGCTCTAACCACTGAGCCCACCAGCCAGAGCATTTCTTTCTTTTCTGCAATGTCATCGTCTGGGGTAGCTGCTATGCTAGGCTTCTGCTGGCACCTCTGTTGTCTCAAGAGTTTTGTGAGATTGGCATTATTTTCCCTTAAATGTTTGATAGAACTTATCTTTCCCAGGTATGCCCAGGGCTGCCTGGGAGGCTTGGCTTTCGCCCAAATAAATCGTTTTGTTCCCTCCCAAGCTCGCACTTCCCTGCCTCCGGCGGGACCGCCTGGGCCCTGGCGTTTTTCTCTCCGAGGAGGAGTTGGCTCCTCTAATAGCAGCAGACACTTAAGATTTTCCGTTTCATCTTGGGTCGGTCTGGTCTTTTAAAAGCCATTTGTGCTTTTTTTTCTATGTTGGTGCATCCGTTCACGTAACGCTTATTTATAATATGTCCTTACTGACCCTGCTCGGGGTGTAGGCCCTGCAGGAATAACGGCTCCTTCGTTCCCAACGACGGCCGTTCAGTGTGTTTTCACCGCAATGATGTCACTGATCCCCCCGCAAGCGAGCCTGCGGGGGGCCCGGCCGGCGACGGCTTCCCCTGCTGAGCTGCTGACCTCAGAGCAGATCGGCGTCTCTGGGCCCCGCAACCTCATTTGTTGGAGTGGGTGTTGCTGCAGTTGAGAGTCCTTGAGGCCTGGCAGTTTGGTCTCCACTCAAGTTCATGCTCAGCCCCGCCCAGTCCTGCCAGACCTGTTTCTCAAGCAGCGAGAGCTGCCCTGCTCTCTCTTCCCAGCACCCCTCCCACCTACTGCTGTCCCTTATCTGTCCTCACGCTCCCACACCCCTCTCGGTCTGCGTCTCTGTCTCCGCTGTGCCCAGCCCCCAGGAGCTGCCAACCTTGGTTGGCTCCTATGGGTGCATTCCTGCGCCGCATCCACCACTAGTGCTTCCTGGCACCTCCCCTGGGCCTGTGCCGGCACCACCCTGGGGAGCCGGCAGGAGAGCCCTGATTGGCCAAGTGCTCTCTCCCCAAAGTCCAAGTTCCTCAGTGAAACATCTTTTATCTTGTCAGGCTAGTTTCTGGTTTCTGGTTTTGCAATCAAGAGTAAAACTGTTGCATTATCATTAGCAACACGACCTTTTTTATGTATTTCCTAGAGGCCCAGTGCACGAAATTCATGCATGGGTAGGGTCCCTAGCAGCTGCCGGCTGGGGCCTCCCTTTCCCTGCCTGCCCCGTCGCCGAAACCTGCCATGTTCTGTGCCGCCCCCTGGTGGTCAGTACATGTGTAACTCCCGGTCAGTCAAACTCCCACCTGTAGGGACAATTTGCATATTAGCCTTTTATTATATAGGATTATTTGTTAATTCTCACCCAAGGATGTTTTTCATTGATTTTTAGAGAGACTAGAAGGAAGGGGGGAAGGGGAGAGAGAGAGAACATCAGTTGGTTGCCTCCCGCATGCACCCTGACCTGCGCTGGGGATTGAGCCTGCAACCAGGAACATGCCCTTGACTGGGAATCGAACCTGAGACCCTTTGGTCTGAGGGCCGACAGTCCAACCACTGAGCCAAACTGGCCAGGGCAGCACCAAGAACCTTTGCTAGAATGATAAGCAGCACATGAGCTCCACGAGGCAGACATGTTGCTTATGGTGCTCATTGCTGTGACTTCGGTGACTAGACTGGTGCCTAGCCCACGGTCGATGCTATAAAAGTGCATGCTGGGTAAATGAAGAAAGACATATTATTGGGTGCTCCCTGTATGCTGAGCTCCAAGCTAAAGATTTATAGTGTCTTCTCTCTTAGCTCTCATGACAATCCAGTGAAAGGGGTCGCAGAGCCTTGCTTTGCAGATGGGGAAACTGAGGATGGAGAAGTTAGGTGACTTGTCAGTCACAGTGTTTATAATAAGTGGTCAAGCTGGGCTCAAGTCCATGTCCGGCACAAAGAGCATTCTCTTAGCCTCTGAGCGGTAATGCCGCTCTCAGTGAGGGAGGCAGGTGTGAGCTGCTGCCTGCCCGGAGGCCCCGAGGCCCCGCTGCTCCTGTCATTCACTGAGGTTAGCGCACTGGGATGTGGTGGCACCCTGGGCCCAGGCCCAACCCAGGCTGCTCCGCCCGCTTTCCAAAGCTTCAGAGCTGCTGTCAGGGTCTCCTTCCTCCCTTTCACGCATGTGCAGGGGTCGCTAATATTGCAGACTCTCGGCGTGAGGCTCACTGACCGGGTGACCTGGGCAGGCTGCGGAAACGAGGCTCAGCTTCCGCATCTGTAAAATGGGTTCATCGCCGTGCCCGCCACGTAAGGCCCATCCCTAACACAGACTCACATCCGACGTCCGTCTCACAATGACGCACCAGTGGCACTGGCCAGGCTCAGAGCCTTGGGGTTATCGGTGACATTCACATCGATACTGTGTTTACGAAACTGCTCACGAAAGGCTGTCCCTGCACTTAACGACCCGCGTTTCCAGGGCCCGTCCCAGGGGGTGAGCCACTCTCGGCACGAAGCGGTGCCCAGCATTCCAGAGGCAAGGAGGGGTGCCCTCTGCCTCGCCCCCTCCAGCCGCGGCTGCTGCGAGCTCACCCTCGCGCCGGATCATCTCTGCCAGGACCGGCTGTGGCGCAGGCATCACAGTTCAGTGACTTCTCCAGTTCATTACTTGCTACTTTTCCAAAAAAAGTCACAGTTTCACCGGTCTTTATGTGTGTTAATGATAAGCTCCCTCAGGGTGTTTGGGTCTAAATGACAATGTTGCTTATAATTTGGTGTCATCGGTGTTTTAGGAACTCGTATGGAAACCAATCGGTCTGGTAACGGCTTGCAGGTGAGCAGCCTGCTGTCTGGCCCAGGTTTCCAGACGAACCGGTTTGCAAACATCAGTGCCATGTGCTGCAAGTAGGTTACACAAGTGGCCATGATGCCGCCCGGGTGGATTTTAACGCAGAAACTCACACGGTGAAATGCTGCTTGGCCTGAGAACCGTGTCCTCAAAAGCAGGTGGGAAATAAGTCCCAAGCAGTTGGGGAGAAAGAGGAGAAATGTGTGTCTGAGGGAGGCAGTGGATGCACTAGTTCTTTGACACATCTTCTTTTAAAAAATATATTTTATTGATTCCAGAGGGGAAGGGAGAGGGAGAGGGAGAGAAACATCAATGATGAGAGAGAATCATCCATCGGCTGCCTCCTGCACGCCCCCTACTGGGGATCGAGCCCACAACCTGGGCCTGTGCCCTGACTGGAATCAAACCAAAGACCCTTCAGTCCGCAGGCCAACACTCTATCCACTGAGCCACACCAGCCAGGATGACACATCTTTGAAGTAACGGCTGTGGGCTGTGTAAACTTTGTTTTGACTTGTCAAAGGAGCCTCAGATATAAACGTCAAAGTGGCGACTTCTGTCCCTGCTAAGAAGAGACACGGAGGCGGAAGCCCGCCCCTCCCCCGGGGGGGCCCCCGACATTCTGGTGACGTCATCACAGGGGGTAGAAGGCCTGGAGGTTCTTCAGCTCAGGCCGGAGAGGAGCCTGACTCATTCCGAGGGCGGCGACGGCGTCAGGCAGCCAGTTTCTCGCTGAGCTGAGTGCATCCTGCAGGGCAGGGCCTTTGGAAGGAGGTAGAGGTTTCAGAAGCCCCACTGAAACCTCAGCAGTGGGACACACTGCTGAGTCCAGGGCGCGGGGGGGGGGGCGCACGCTGTCTTCTCCCTGCAGGCGGGACTCTTATAGAAAGAAACGCATCTTCGTTCAGCCAGCGCTGGGCCCGGGTCCTCAGGGCAGGCGCTGTGCTGGCCGAGGGGGCGCTGACGAGGGCATCTCCCAAAGCCTCGCTCAAGGTGTGGGGGTGACTCGGGAGCAGAGAATGACAGGACGTCAGGAAGGACGGAGTGAGCGATGCGGCTGGGAGAGCAGGGAGCTTACAAACTCAGCCGCGCTGCCGGCCGGCCATCCCCGTGATCCCGTCCGCACTTGACGCTGACCTAGGTGCCGATGCCGCTGGGCGGCTGTCTGCAGGGACAGCTCCGGGCTGGGCGCGGGACCCTGTGGTCCTGTGCCCTGGCCTGTGCTCGGCCCAGCGTGCTCCGCGGTCCTCGGCGTCGGCTGGGTCTCCCTGCCTCTCTGCTTCCCCCAGGCCACCTCCTCCTTTCCCTCGGACCTCCGCGTGGGCTGCACCTCCTCCCCGCCCGCGTCCACGGGTGTCTAAACCCACGCCATCCTGCAAGGCCCTTTCCAGTGTCCCCTTCCCAACCCCTCCGGGGTCCCTCGGCTGGCAGGTCCCTCTGTGGCTGGCAGGTGGCCAAGCCATGACTTCCTCCCACTTCGTGGTGGGGGTGGGGGGGGAGCATCTCACCGGCCACTGCCTCGCAGCCCAGGTCAGGCAGGTGCTGGGGACCCCGAGGCTGCGCTCCGGTGGGGGCTGGGGAGCTGAGAGGCAGTGCAGGAGCCTGTGAGAGCTCTGGGACCGACCCGCCCCCTGCCCCCCACCTCTGAGGAGGGAGGGAGCAGCTGGGCCGGCTGCCTCCTGCCCTCGCACAGGGTCTCCCAGGAAATGGAGGCGGGGTGCAGTCTGGCCCAGCTTCTGCCGTTTCCTGTGTTGGAGACGCGAACCCCTCCCGTGAAGCAGCCGTCCTGCTGCTGGGAACGCCAAGCTCCTCCTGGCCTTGCTCTTGCTCACCTGCCCCAGGTGCCCACCAGGTGTGTCTTGCCAGGCGATGCCCGTGGGGGCTGGTCACCCGATGGCAGGGGCCTCTGTCCTGGTGACAGCCATGGGGGCAGGTGGGCGGGGCAGGGGGCGTGTCCTCACCCCCGGCCAGGCCCTGCGCTAAATTCTCCATATTCGTCGGCTCATTCCTCACAGTCACCCTAGGAGACGGGTCTTCCGTCGCCTCTGACACGCGGGCAAGTGAGACCGACAGTTTAAGTGACTCGCCCAAATGACTCAAATTGTGCAGACGGCGGGCAGCAGAGACGGACCTGAATCGGCGGCGTCCTTTCCCCAAAGTCCCCGCTCGCGGCTGCCCTGGGATTTCGCTCCGGGCGCCTTTGGGAAGCATGAAGGGATCAGGACCCTCGTGTGCCTTCCGTCCTTCCTCAGCGTCACTAAGAACAGGTTTACGACTCTAAGTCACCATGCGACCAGTTTGGGGAATTCGCTCGCACATTTAAGGATTTGTTTAATGTTGCCATTGGGGTTCATACGTTTCTGTTTCCTTTCTTTCGGAAAGCGTTGCATTGTCAGTTCTTTCTCGTGCTGCTACATAAACTCTCTAGTCCTCGTGTTAAAGGCCCTGCATTTCATCCACGGCATCTCCTCTGTCTCCCAGCTCGTCGGTGACGGGTGCAGTGATGGGTCCCTGACAGGTGTCCACGTCCCAACCCCAGGACCGAGGACACGTACCTCCCACGGCAGAAGGGACTTTGCCAGTGTGACTCGGGACCGTGAGATGGGGCGCTGGCCCTGGATGACCCACTGGGTCTAGCACAAGGGCCCTTATCAGAGGGAGACAGGGGTCGGGGAGAGAAGGTGTGACAAAGGCAGTGAAGGTTGGAGTGAGGTGGGGCTACAAGCCAAGGAACGCAGGTGCCTGCAGAAGTCGGAAAAGGCCAGGAAGGGATCTTCACCTTGACGTGAGCCCAGTGGGACCCAGGTCAGGCTCCTGACCTCCGGAACTCTGAGAAAATGCCTTTGTGTTGCCTAACCCCAAGCGTGTGGTCATCTGTTACAGCGGCTGCAGGACGCCCATGCACAGCCCCTGCCTGTCCGTCCTACAGGTTCCCTCCTCCCCGCCGGGAAGGCCGGCACGTCCCACAGCTTGTCAGCTGCACGTTGCCGGGTTCTGCGCATGTGCCAAGGGCTAGTTGGGGCACTTAATCTTTTTCAAGAACTCTAGGAGGCAGGCACTGCTGTTATCTCCATGTCACAGCAAGAAACCAAGGATGCTGAGTAACTTGCCCAAACGAGGCTGGAGACCCTGGGACTTTGGGGTCTGATTCCAGGGGCCACTGAGGCTGGAGTCGGGCGGGGCAGCTGCTGCCTGGGTCCTGCTTGTTAACAGTTATGCTGAGCCATCACCCGCAGGAGCCCCACCGCGTCCCACCCAGCCCCCGACTTTGTGCTGTGCCCTCAGTGCATGGACGGCACGCTGGGCAGGAGGTGGGGGCTGCCTCGGTGAATGAGGGCACTCGGGTGAGCTGGGCCGAGCTGGGATGTAGACCCGGGCCCGGCTGGCCCAACGCCTGTGCTGGCTCCGAGCCGGGGGAGTTCCGTCCGCCTCAGCGTTGCTGTCACTTGTCATCACGCGTCGATTCTGCACAGAAGCCATGAGATGCTTCAGGTCTCATATCTGCGTTTCACAGAAAGTAACGTGTGCACGTCATCTTGGATGTGGGGCCAGCAGGGCAGGTGTGGGGCGAGCAGGGCAGGTGTGGGGCGAACAGACAGGTGTGGGGCGAGCAGGGCAGGTGTGGGCGAGCAGGCAGGTGTGGGGTGAGCAGGGCAGGTGTGGGGTGAGCAGGGCAGGTGTGGGGCGAGCAGGGCAGGTGTGGGCGAGCAGGCAGGTGTGGGGCGAGCAGGCAGGTGTGGGGCGAGCAGGGCAGGCGTGGGAAGGAATGGATCCCCGAGATGGTTCCTTAGAAGTGCCGTCGTCACCGCGCTAGCGATGGTGGAGCCAGGACTAGAACCCAGGCCCCCGCTTCCTGGCGCGCTCCTGGGCACTCACTCGGATCCTGACACCGTTCCAGGCCCTCGCTGGCGGGGACGGGGGGCTGCCCACCGCGTCTCGTGTGTCTTCACAGTTAGCACAGAGCCCTCCTCAGCTCCTCCACGGCAGGCTCCATGTTTGTGCCCGAGCGGCTCCTTGCTCCTTGAGAATGGTTGCGGGAAGAGGCCGATGAAAGCTGGGCTGGTTCCTCAGTCTTCCCTACTCGAGGGGGGTTGGGAAGTCCACAGACAATCGCGATTCTCTCCTCTCCTGGGGAAACTGCGGACACAGGCGAGTGTGAGAACCGAGCCCGCTCAGTTGTTACCAAGTCTAGGGACATCCCCAGCTGCACAGAGGAGGGACGCGTAGCTCAGCCGCTCTCCCCACGGACCCAGAGGCCGGAGGGAGGGTGGCATGAATGGGGGGCCGGACGAGGTTTTACCTGAGTGGGCGGTGCTCAATCTCATGGAGTCACGCCCTCCATTTCCCCTTTTCCTATACTACGAAGTAGCAATGCTACCTCCTTTCGCCTCCGGTTATGGAGCAACCGAACGTGCAAATGATCAAATTGCCCTTAGAACTCTCCAATCTGATGTTGCAAAGAAGAAACCTGCCTTCCCCGGGTAACGGATGTTTCCAACGTCCGGGATCGTCAGCAGAACGAGCCGACTAAGGCGCGTGGCCTCCTCCTGGCGTGTTCGCGTTTGCTCTGCTCAGCCAGACGCCGCGTGCGCGCCGCGGGAAGCCTCCCGCGATGACCGAGGCCTGTGCGTCCCGGCTGACAGTGTCCCGGCTGTCACCGCTGCTCCCTCCGCTCCGCCACAGTCTGTAAACTCGCCGCGTCGCGGGAGGTACGGGGACGGCATCTCGGTTTTAATCCCGGTCAGAGCTGGAGACAGACGGTGCCATGCGCATGCTGCAGGTGGAGAACCGGGCGCGCAAGTCGAACAGCAAGTGTCAGTGGCCTCAAACTGGGAAGAAGTTTCTGGATGGAGAGGGAGGAAAGCTCCAGTGTCCCCATCGATCTTAAAACCCTCTTATCCGATTGCTACAAACCGGAGTGAGCTCAGGCGCTTGGAAATTCTCTCACAGTCGGGACGGAAGGCCACTGAGCTGAGGGGTGACCCGGTGGTGTCGGGAGCCCCAGGCTGGCGGCTGATGTGGAGGTGACTATGGCGGGGAGGGGGCAGAGGCCCATCTGGCAAATAGAGCTGTAGGTTGCAGAGCAGTGATGAAAAGGGGGATTGTCTCCTGGAGGAAAATGTAGATGCCAACGCTATAGATTCAATTAGGTGCTTATCCTTTGGGGAAATAAATGGCTACGGAAACGGAAGCACCCTCACTCCGGTGGCCCAGGGCCCGCTTTCTCCGACCACCTCCTGCTCGCTCCCCCTTCCTTCCACTTAGGAATCGGAGCCCTTCTTAGCAACATGCCTTCAGGCTGGAATATGCAGTCAGAAACAGTGAATCAAGTGTATGAAGCGGGGAGAGCTGTCGCCAGCCCGGCCAAGTCACGTTCGAGACATTGACGAGGAATCAGAATCTCCAAGCAGCGTTTAAGGGAGAGAACATGGGCCCGGGAGTGGGTGCTGCCGGCCAGGGCCTGGGGGAGCCAGCAAAGCAGGAGACTCATCCAGCTCATCATCCCACCTCTCGGACCTCGAGCGCCTGCTTCAATTCTCACATCAGTTTCCTGCCTTTAGAACGAAATCTCACATCAGTTCGTTTTATTTCATATAAAAGGCTTCTGTTTTCAAAGCCACGCTCAGTGAACCCGTGGGAAGGACAGATGGGGTGACGCACCGACATCGTCTAATTGGGGAAGGTATTTGATGGAAAGGGTGTGATTGCTTTTTAAGGAAAACCTGCCCGATTTTAAAAATAGTAGCCCCAGCCCTGGCCGGTTTGACTCAGTGGATAGAGCGTCGGCCTGTGGACTGAAGGGTCCCAGGTTTGACTCCGGTCAAGGGCACAGGCCCGGATTGCGGGCTCGATCCCCAGTAGGGGGCGTGCAGGAGGCAGCCGGTCAATGATTCTCATCACTGATGTTCCTTTCTCTCTCCCTCTTCCTTCCTCTCTGAGATCAATAAAAATATATTTTTAAAAATTAGTAGCCCGCCTGGGGAACGTCAAACAGCTCCCCGGTCCCCTCTCTTTCCCAGTTTCCCAGCCCCAGAAGACGAACTGGACACAAAGGGATGTATTGCAGGCTGTTATGGGCTACACTGTGTCCCCCAAATTTATATGTTGGAATTCTAACCCCCGGGACCTCTGAAGGCGACCGTGTCTTTTGAGGGGCGAGTGAGGTTAACGAGGTCCCTGGGGGGCCGGGATCCCATGTGACGGGCGTCCTTATGAGAAGGGCATGGGCACAGACAGGCCGGGGAAGAGCTTGTGAGGACGGGGAGACGGCACCCACCAGCCAACAGACGACGACGTGAAGGAACGGACCAGCCGACACCTTGACCTCGGGCGCCCAGGCTCCAGGACGGTGAGGAACCAGTGCTTGTGGCTCAGGCCCCGCAGACTGCAGCTCCTCGTCCCGGCAGCCCTCGCACACAGAGACGACTTCCGAGAGGCTGACATGATCCTTCATCACTTCCTGGGTCTCAGGAGAAAACAGGGTGTGGTCACCAGAGCTTCCCGACCAGCCGGTGCCGTGCATCGAGGAGCAGAGTGTGGTGTCCCCTCGTCGTTCCTCCCGGCTGGTTGGTTGGGGCTTTTATCAAAGCCGATTCTGGGGAAGCCCGGCCCGTGTTGCTCAGTGGTTGTGCATCGGCTGATGAACCAGCAGGTCACGGTTCAATTCCCGGTCAGGGCACAGGCCCGGGTTTTGGGCTCAATCCCCAGTGGCGGGAAGCGTGCCGGAGGCGGCCGATCGATGATTCTCTCACCATTGATGTTTCTACCTCTCCCTCCCTCTCCCTTCCTCTCTGAAATCAATAAAAATATTTAAATAAGGGGGGGGGTGCTGTTCACGAAGTGTGTTTAGATGCCAGCCTTGCACCGTGTGCCCATAGTTCACGATTGTCAAGACCGGCCTGTGGGCTGTGGGTCTGACCCAGTGCTCCCGGGCCTGTGATTACGGAAATGGGACGCTCCCCTCCCACAAACGCCATAATAAACAGAGCGGACACACCCGGGGGAGAAGAGGATTCCGCAGGCAGCGGGATGCACCCAGAACAGCAATCAGTCCGCACACAGGTCCGGGCTGCATGCGCAGAGGCCGCGTCAGGCGCGGGGTGCAGGCCCCGGACGAGAGCGCGGGGCGCAGCGCCCTGGGGCCCGTGGAGAGCCTGCGCCGGCGCTGGGACGGATGCTGGAACAAGTGGCTGGAATAACTCCGATCTCTTTCCATTTGCAGGAGACGCTGACATCACAAAACACGGAAATGATTTCGTCCTTAGTCATTTCGCAGCTGCTCGATGAGAACAAGCCCCCGGAGAAGGGGGCCGCGGTGCCCGCGCTGTGCGCCGACCCTCAGCCGCCCACGTGGCCCGGGAAGCGCGCTCTGGCCAGTCGCAGCGGGGTCACCATCAACAGGGCCTTCGCGTTCCTTCCCGGCCAGCTAGGCCCTCAGCCACCGGCCGGGGTGCAAGGACCGGAGCCTGCGCTCACCCCCAAAGAGGAGAAGCAGCCGGGCGGCAGCCCCCAGAAGGGGTTTGCATCCATCACCATCACGGCCCGGCGTGTGGGCCCCCCAGCCAGGGCCCTGGTGTGGGGCACCGGGGGGGACCCGCTGTGCAGCCGGTGCCGGGCCCAGGACCCTCAGCTCAGGGGCTGCCCTGCTCTGGCCAGCGGCGCTGACCCAGGTCGGCACCACGGACCTCTCGCCTGCACGGAACCCTCCGGAAGCAGCCCTGTGATGCGGCTGGGGTTCCCGGAGGCCCACGCACGGCTGTGTGACGGACACCAGTACTGGGTGGCCAGCGTGGACCGCGGGGAGGACCGGTTCTCCCCAGGCCGCCCGCGGTCGGGGCAGGGCCCGCTGCTGTTCAGCTCCTGTGTGCACCTCAGGGTGTCTCGGCGGTGCCCCAACGCCACCTGCTCTCCGGAGAGGTCCCCCTCCGTCCCCGTGGAGCCAACTCAGCGGGCCGGCCCCCAAACGCACAGGGCCGTCCTGTCCCTCAACCTAAACTGCAGTTCTCACCGGCTGACACCAGATGGGGCAGACGGCCCGGCCACCGGAGGGCCAATCAGCAGCAGCCTGAAGCCGCAGCTGGCAGAGGGCTCCGGCCTCCAGGGCCCGCGCTGGGCCCCCGCCCTGCACCCCTCCTTGGGGCAGGTGCAATTGGGGGCTGGCACATGCCCTTGGAGTGGCCCCCCTCCGGCGGAAAGCACAGAACTCACAGATGCGGGGACTCGGCAGATCACGGCGAGGAAAGGGATGGGGGACCACGGGACACCTCGTCACACGGGCGGCCACACCAGTGCTCACGCCAACCAGCTGTCCATCCACATTCCCGGCTGGAGCTACCGGGCAGGTGAGTGACACTCGCTTCCCGGGTGGGGCTCCAGCACAGACACCCCGCCCCCCCATAGGCCAGGTTCCAGGGTGAATGCCGGGCCAGGTGGACGGCGAGCTTCTCCCTCACTCACCCCCTCCCAGGAGCAGCTTTCAGTCCACAGGCCACACCCTGCGGTGTCTGTGCTGGCGGGCTCTCCGGGGTGAGATCCTGGGATCAGGAAAGGCTGGCCCTTCAAGCTTTGTTCCAACGACACGTCCAGAGCATGTGCAGAGGCAGAAACTGTGGCCCAGGTCACCTTAGGGTCGGGTGGGCTGCGTCATCCCAGAGCAGGCGAGGACAGGCCCCCCCCGCAGAGGTTGTCTCTGGTCCCAGCGTCTGCACATCCCACGGTGCCCAGAGCCTGCCCTTTCACTGTCAATCAGACGGCTGATATTTGTGGGTTGGCTCCATAATAGAGCGTGTGTGTATGTGTGTGTGCGTGTGTGTGCATATGTGTATGTGTGTGCCTGTGTGCGCACATAGGTGTGGATGTGTGTGAACGGGTGTGCACATGTGCGTGTGAATGTGTGTGAACACGTGTGTGTGAGTGTGTGCACATGTGCATGAGTGTGTGCATATGTGTGAGTGTGTGTGTGAGTGCACATGTGCATGAGTGTGTGTGCATGTGAGTGTGTGTGAGTGTGTGTGAGTGTGTGTGAGTGTGTGTGGGTGTGTGTGGGTGTGTGTAATGATTACAGGACATTTTCTAAAGGAAGCAAAGCTGGGCCTCTCCAGGCCGGACAGCAGCCGAGTTTTCTGTCTCCTCGGCCGTGTTTCGTGGAGCAGTTTGGCCAGGAAGTGCTGCTGTACCTGTGTCATGTGGCAGGCAGGGTCCCCAGGCCTGCTGGGCGCCCCCCCCCCGTCCTCCCCCCATCCCACTCCCACTCTGGGAGGCTGGGAGGGGACGGGGCCACAGCCAGAGGCCAAGCTCTTTCTCTCTGTGCAAACTTCGATTTTCTGCTTTACTCTCTGCGAGAGACTCTGGCGTCTGAACGAGCGCCTTTCCACTTGGGGAAGATATTTAAAGGTAACGGCAGTGAAATAGGAAGGGCAGCATGTGGGTGATAATTTCCCGGTGCGATTCCCACCCATTAGCTCTGTGTTAATTAACAAAAGTGGCTGTGAAATATGTCAAAGCTGGAATGCGCGCAGACATGAAAGGATGTAATTAATTTGACAGGTTTATGTCTAGCCAAGGCTCGGGGATCTGTGAGGCCTGGTGACACACTCCCACAGGGATCACACCGTCGGGACGCCTGAGCCGTGCGGGCGGGGTGCAGGGGGGAGACGGGCGTGCATTTGGGGTTCTCAAAGAGCCCCTCAGGCTTGAAGAAATTTCCGCTTCATCTCCCGAAGTGAAATGTGTGAGGGCAAGAGATTCTGTGTGACTCTGGGCCCCTTAGCCCCGAAGTTCAAAGCTGCAGAGCCTGGGGCTCCCGTGGGGGGCCCACGCCTCAGCTACAGGTGGAACAAAAGTAGGGTTACAGTTGTTCCCATGAAGAATAGCACAATGATCACTAAATAATAATACAAGAATAAACCGTTTCACATACAGCTGTAACCCTACTTTTGCCCCAGCCTGCACACACAAATGTGTACACACACATGCACACGCACACACACACATCCCTGTCCTTCGGGGCTCTCTCCCTCAGAATCTGCTGTGCAATGGGACGTATTTCTTCCCAGGTGACAAGAAAGCCCTTCGTGGCCACGCTGTGGACTCCGTGCCTGAGATTTACAGGCACAGCTCCCACGCTCTAACCACCCATCCGCACTGTCCTAGTATAATCTACACCAAGCATGTCAAACTCGCGGCCCGCAGGCCACATGTGGCCCACAACGAATATTTTTGCAGCCCAGCCAATACAATGGTATGTAAGAAACGTTTTAATAAAAATTTGGTAACTTAATTTTTACAATATCCTATTACACATCATTATTAATAATGAACTACAACGTTCACTAATGACGGATGACTATAATCGTGTTGCATTCATTTCCCTTACGCGCCTTAAGGCGCGCCATTTCTCTCCACTAACACTAGCAGCGAATATTTTAGCAGCCGATGGCCATGTCATTAGTCTTGTAATGGCTTGTTTGGTGCGTGCAACTGAGGGATTCCCTGCCAGGTCCCAGCAGAGGGCTGTGTCTGCCCGGTGCCGACAGTAGACTCCGCCCAGCAGGGGCCTGTGGGGTTTAGTTCACGGAGCACGTATACCGCCTGCGGGAAGGCGCCACCACAGCCAGCACGTGTCTGTGTCCGGCCCACCAGACCGTCTGCCTTAGACTCAGCTCCTCCAGTCCCACGAGGAGCCCTTGCCTTACAAACGAGATTTGTCTTAATGATCCGGAGCCAGCAAGCTTTCTTTCTTAAAATATGTGTTCATTGATTTCAGAGGGGAAGGGAGAGGGAGGAAGAAACATGAGTGATGAGAGAGAATCGTCAAACGGCTGCCTCCTGCACGCCCCGCACTGGGGATGGAGCCTGCAACCCGGGCCTGTGCCCTGACCAGGAATTGAACCCTGACCTCCTGGTTCATAGGTCAACGCCCAAGCACTGAGCCCCACCAATCCCGCAGCAAGCTTTTATTTTTATTTTTATTTTTGTAAAGGACCAGATATTAATGATGAAGTATGGCTTTGAGGGGGCCAGATGGTGTCTGTAGCAACTACTTAACTTTTCTGTTGTGGAACAAAAGTAGCCACTGTTACAATGAATGGATGAGCGCGGCTATGTTCCAATAACACTTTATGTATAAAAACAGGTGGGGGCCCATGTTGGTCCCATAGGCTGTAATTTGCTGATTCTGAGTCATCCGTCCTCCAGGGTAAACTCCATCCTGTTTGCAGTCCTGCACGTCGGATTCTCTGGGAATTCAACTCGGAGATGGGTATTTACGGACTTCTGTTGGGCAGTGGTCTTGGGAATGGTCCCGTGGATGGGAAGGGAAGGGAAGGCAACAGGTCCAGGCAGAGGCAACTGAGACCATCGTACATTAACACATGCTAGGCCCCGAGAACAGCAAAGGGCAGAATAAAGAAGCGCAGAACCCTGAAGTAAGCACGGCTCATTTTTAGTGAACTCGCTCCCCTTCCCTCTCTCTGCGCGTCTGTTTCTTTCTGTGAAGGAGTGGAGCTCCAGCTGCACATGTCATTTCCCCCTGGGTCTCTGCCACTTGGCACCGTGTCATAAATGTTTCCGGATATTAGCAGGACTGTGCAAAGATAATGTTTATGGGCTTCCAAATGATGTGCCTCACGGACCGATCAGAGCCTGGCGATTTCCTCACTGCTGGTCCTTCGCGTTGCCACTCGTTCTTCGCTTTGGAGATGATAGTCATGAGGAAACTTGGCCAGGAGACTTTTCTGCAGCTGGTGATTTTCTTTTAAAAAGAAATCCTTGAAGTGGAATATTGCGATCAGAGCGCAGCCGCCTTTGGAAGGTTCTTGTACATCTTTTTGTGATTGAGGGGCGCCATGTACATTAGGCTCCCGGAGAAACCCCCTGAAGACCCTCTCTACGCGGGCTCGGCCAAGAGGATCTTCTGTCCCTCCTGTAGAGGAGGGAGCAGGGACCCCGTTGCGAATATTCCCGGGGAGTGAACCCTGGCGTGGAGAATCGCTGGTCTAGACTGAGAAACCAATGGTTGGTGCCGGGGGAATGCATGCTTTGTCGTGCTGAAGCTGGCATTGCTACGGTTGCTATTAAAGGGGAACATTTTGGTTTATGTCTGCAGCTCACCTTGACCTTGGCCATAGCTGACTCAGTGGTCCCCACCCCTCTGTTGCCTTCTCCCTGGAGGCCCGGGTAGTGTCTGCATTTGGGCCGATCATTTTCTGTGGATTACTGTAGGATGTGTGCAGTATCCCTAGCCCTCACCACGCGCCCCCCACCCCCACCCCCATGTGAGAACCGCAAATGTCTCCAGACACGCACTGGGTCGGGGAGAGGACAAAACCACTCTTGGCTGAGAACCACAGCCGCACTGTGCCCTGACTCCTTGCAGCCCATGGCTGGGGACCACCCTGCTCAGCAATCCTCACTGCTCACTGCGCTGACCGCTCAGTGCACCCTCCCAGCCTCCTCTCTCATGCACTGGTGCCCAGAATTCTATGGCCTCTTCATGTGATGTGCTTGCTGTGTCGTCAGGGTCATTTGCTTCTTCTCGACAGCACGGTCACTCAGTGAGGATCCAAGTCCGATTCATGGGCACTGACCTCGGCGCGCCCAGCCGGGAGCCAGGGGCCTGGAGCACCTGCTCAGGACCTGGGTGCCAGGGGGGACAGGTCATCCTGATGACCCAACAAAGCCTTGCTGATGTCAGGGTCACGCAAAGGCCTGCTGCCTTTTCTTTCTCACGGCACCTCTCCCCAGGGCCACACTCGAAGCCTCTCTGCTCGGAGAGGGTGGGGCGCCATGTGACATTCGCAGTCTGGAGGTAGGTGGGGGAAAGTAAAGGGAAATTGCAGCACCCCCACACGGTTGTAAAGCTGAGGGGAAAAGGCCTCAGAATGCCGGTTCCCTTAAAGAACTCAGTCAGAATAATCAAGTATTGGCATGAAACAACTTTATTGTCCTTCTGATGGTCCAATGTAATACAACCCCCCCCCCCCCAGAAAATGTATGAAGAATGTTGCAGAAATATTCTGAAGGTGTTTTGACTTGTTTAGCTCTTGGTCAAGGTGGATGAGATGGGGTCCCTCCCCCATGATCTTGAATGTGCTGCCCCATACTGCCCAGAGCCTGTGGTCTCCCGAGGTTGCTCCGGTCAGCCACCCACTGTCACTGTGGGGGAAAACGCTTGGTCCTGCTTTCTGAGTCACCCTCTCGATGGCATGAGTGGGTCGAGTCCCCACAGTTGTTTAGGGAACAGTCATTCTAATTGGCCTCTCGCTCAGGTTTGCCACGTGAGGTAAGAGAAGTGGACTCGAGGCCTGTACTGGGCTGATGGGGTAACGGCCGGATTTGTACATTGGAAACTACAGAGCACCCCACGAATGAGAGCAGTGACCATCAGGGGGACCAGGCAGAAGCACCCTGGGGGTGGGAGTGGGGCCCATCTCCGTTTCAGTTCCGACTCTGCCTGTTGCCGACCTGGTGTTCTCGGTGAGGTGACTTACCCGGAGCCCCGCACACGGTGGTGCGTGGTGGGAACTCAGCATGCTGCAATCGTCGTTGGTCCTCACCTGAGCTGTCTGCAGGAAATGAATGTAGACGTGATTTGGGAAAGAGGAAGTGATAATAGCGTGGTGAATTCCGTAAGGAAAAGGTGTATGTTTCAGATATAGATGACGCTGGAGAAAAGAAAAAAATGTGAGAAACAGGGGATGTGTTTAATTCCTCTGGCTTAATGTTTTTTGTTTGTTTGCTTTTGCTGTTTTCAAGGTTATCTTAAAGCAGAGGCTCAGATCTTTCTAAAATGTGTGAACTTCTTTTCAGTGTTTCTGACTAATGTTGGAGAATGAAGTGAATGAAGGTGGTAGGACTAGCCGTAAAGTCATCTTATACTACATTGTGCAAGGAGTTTGTAGTTAAATGCAGACATCTTTTTCACGTTGCTACCACAGGGTCATGTATTTCCCATGTTAGGTCTTAGCCTCATGGTAATGAAGGCGTTACTGTGGGTGAAGGACCACTGCTCTCATCTGTGGATCCTAGTGATCTCACACGGTCCAGTGGCTGTTATCAGAGACCGTGGAAAGGTGTTCTTAAGCAGCGGAGAGCATCAGACACATCAGGGATGTGTTTTCACAATGTCTGTGCTGAATCCTATGCTGGAATCTGAGTCTGTGGCTCCCTAGTTAAGAGCCCCATTCCCGAGGACGTAGGGGATGGAAAATGATGTCCCTTCCACCTAACTTCTTTCTGGGGCTCGTATAAGAAAAGGCCCACTTATCAGGAGAAAAACAAATATGTTTATTAACATGTAGTGTTCATCTGTATGTGGGTTCTACCCAGGGAAAAAGAGTAACTCAAAGTGGTGGCTTAGAACTCTGGCTTGTATGTCTCATTTTCAACAAAGACTAATTTTGTGGAGAAAGGACAGGACAAAGGCGAGCAGGTGTAGGCATCCAAGGTTGGCAGAGTAAGAAGATAAATATATGAGAGGAAAGTAATGGGAGATAAAAGCTGGTAAGCCTTACATTGATTCCTCTGGTGACATCTACAGGCTGATAGGATCTATAGGGTCTCCGGTGATTATCTTCTGTCCTTCCTCATAGAGAAGAGAGAAGGGACCCCTTTGTAAATTTATGCCTTGCTGTTAGACAGATAGGGGGAGGGCAGAGAGCTTTCCTTGTATCTGCTTCTTTGCAATTGCCTTCGCCTCAAAATAACCCTTATGCCAAATGTGCCCTGGGGAGCAAAATCCCCCCCAGTGGAGGATCACTGATCAGACTAAGGAATCAATGGCTGGTGCCACACTGTTAACTGAACTGCAGTCTTTACTCAGGTCTCACCAGTTTTCCCACTAATGTCCTTTTTCTGTTCCAGGAAACCATCCAGGACACCACGCTGCATTTAGTCATCATGTCTGTCGATGGTAATTTTTGACATTCAGGTGTTATTCTTTTCTTCTTAACCCCTTTTCTTCTTAACCCCTTTGTTTTCACTAGCAGGCTCAGAATGGCCTTCTCTGGCTTCCATTCCTCTCTGGTTCCTTCCTTTATGTCTGTCATCCCTCTGGATAGAGTTCCTCCAAGGGTGGGAGGCCGGGATCTGTTTTTCCTAAATGCTTTACCCGATGTCCACAGACTGTTGATGAGATAATATTCCTCTACTGGTTGAAAATGCCACTCATCTATCAAGTTCGTGTTTCTACAAGAATTTCCCTAATATATGTCATCATTTTGTTCTAGAAAATGTCATGCCTCTTGAATCTTATCGGACTCATAAAAGCTGCTCTGTTACTGCCTGTGAATTTGAAAGGTGGAGAATATATTAGACCCTGCTAGGTGTGAACTGTCCGCATTAGATGCAGCTCATTCTGGCAGGAGTCAGGCTGTGAGAGACTGGCTGCCCTAAGGCCTTCACAGATTTTGATTATTTTACTTTAAAAATGTCCCCTCAATTGAGTCCCCATCTCTCTGACCTGGAATACTCCAGAGACCTCCTCTACATGCAATCATACAGTATTTGTCTTTTTGTGGTTGGCTTCTCTCACTTCCCATGATGTCCTCCGGGTCCATCCATGTGGTAGCCCCGTCAGCATTGCCTTCCTTGTTAAGGCTGAGCCGTACCCTGCTGTCAGCGCAGGCATTCATCTGTCGGGGACGCTGGGGCTGCTGCCACTTCTCAGCTTGTGTGAATCGCGCCGCTATGGACCCGGGTGTGCAAATGTCTGTCTGAGTCTCTGCTTTTAATGCTTTGGTTGTACACAGACCCGGTAGTGGAATTGCTGGGTCGCATGGCAGTTCCGTGTTTGACTTTCTGAGAACCCGCCACTCCATTTTCTTTCCTCTTTTTTTTTTTTTTTTTTTTAATATATTTGTATTGATTTCAGAGAGGAAGGGAGAGGGAGAGAGAGAGAAACATCAATGATGAGAGAGAATCATGGATCGGCTGCCTCCTGCATGCCCCCCACACTGGGGATCGAGCCCACAACCCGGGCCTGTGCCCTGACCAGGCATCGAACCTGGGACCTTTCAGTCCTCAGGCTGATGCTCTATCCACTGAGACACACCGGCTAGGGCCCACCACTCCATTCTCCACAGCAGCCGCACCACGTCACATCCCCACCTACAAGGCACTAGCTTCCCAGCTTCCCCACACCCTTGCTCACACTTGTTTCCTTATTTTTCTGATAACAGCCATCTTACTGCCTGTGAAGTAGTATCTCGTGATGGTTGTGATGATTCCCTACGGATGTGGAGTATCTTGCTGGGTGCCTGTTGTCCATTTATACATCGTCTTTGGATACATGTGGATTCAAATCCTTTGCCCATTTTTTATTCAGGTTATTCCATTGTTTCCATTCCTAATTTCATGAATGCTTTTTTTTAAAGTGTGTGGATGTTGAATACTGACATATGTTTTGTGTACCTATTAGGATAATACTGGGACTTTTCTCCTTTATTTGGTAAGCATGGGGAATGACATGGATTTGCATATGTAAATGAGCTATATACTTCTAGGTTAAACTCTAGTCATCATGATGCATTATACTCTTGGTTGCTGTTGTTAGTCCTCGCCGGAGGATGTTATTTTTTTCCATGTCATTGTGGACCTTGACGGTGAACCCCACCCGCGGGGCTCGAGCATAGAGACCCCCAGGTCATTTTGAACTTGGGTTTGACATTCCCACTATTGTCCTCTGACTTCCCTGCCTTGAGAGACGAGGAGTCATTGTGGCACCACCTAATAGTGGTGGGTCTGGAGGGAACGGGCGGGTGCATGGAGAGACCTGGAAAGCAGAAATCACACATTTTAAACTCCGCCGGAAAACAGAGTAGAGGTGAACCACTGTGCCCCGTGCTGCTGGGGACACTGACAGAAAAGGTAACTTCCTCTGTCCCGGGTGCACTCGGGCTCCAGGGCAGAGAGAAACGCGCCAGTCAAAGCCAGTCCCGTGGATAATCGGCCTGCGCTGAGCCTGTAGAGCGAGCCGGGATTCCCAGGGTGAGACCTGCGACGTCTCCGGGGGAAGGTGGCCTGAGCCGGATGGAGCAGGACGTCCCCGGGGGCGGGAGCCAAGGACAAATGGGACATGTCCTTGGGCCCCTGGGGGCTTGCAGGGCTGCAAACAGGATGTGGTCGTGGAAAGAGGTCAGGGCCAAGGGCTCTCCATCGCACTCGGGCCATGGGCCCTCTCCCCGCTGCGCGAGGGAAGGCACGGGCCCTGCCTCCAATCGGTACGAAAGCTGTGTCTACGGAGCTAACGCGAGGCTTACTCTGAAGATGCCCAGTGGAACCTCGGTCCTCGAACTTAATTCGTTCCGGACGGCTGTGCAAGAGGCAATTTGAAAACCGAGTCATTTTTTCCCGTTAGAAATCATGTAGAGTGAATTAATTCGTTGCAGACCCCAGATGACCCCTGTTTTTACCTTCCTCACAGGACATGTCTAATGCGCTGTGTAGTCCATCAGTAGACACGTCTTTTCCTAAATGTATGGAACCGCCCCCTCGTAGCCAAAAGGAGTCACTCTCCGCGCTCACCCAGGGGGGCAGAGGCAGCATTTTCGCGTGTCACTGCCTCCGAAATGCTGTCACCGCTGACTGCTCTCCTTTATCCCAATCAACAGCAGTTCTTCTGCCTCGTCAATGGCCTGTGGTCATTGTTTCCTTCACACCCTTTGCAACATTAGCGCTCTTGAGGCCTCTTTAAAATTGTGCTAATTGTCCATTTCACCAGCAATCAAAGCAAAACTATATATATGTTCACAACACAGCTCCTGAGATGTTTACAACATGGGTTATCTGTAAACTGACCCGTCTTGGCACGTTCTCTCCTTTGTCTATGGCCTGAGACCCGCTTCTTGCCATGCTGAGGGGTCGGCGTGAAAGGGTTTTCAGGTCCAGAATCCAAGTTAACCACGACACCTTTCCCCCCGTGAACAAGCTGGTCGAGAACCGAATTGCCCCTGATGGGAGGCGTCCGGGAGCCAGGGTTTGCCTGCACGCCTGTTTCCTGGGGGTTTCCTGGTAGAACCCATCGGTGATGTCGACCCACACCCCAGAGGCTGGCATTTCAGACAACCTGCACTGGACTGAGACGCCGCCGAGCTCTGGGGCCCGGCTCCCGGCTGGCAGGTGAGCGCTGGGCCTCTGTCCTCAGCACCGAGCGCGCCAGCACACGGGCACGAGTCCGCGGTCCGCAGGGGAAGGCGGAAGAGGGCTCTAAAGGGGATGTAATTGGATGTGAAGCGTCGTTACGTCCTGAAACTGAATGCGCACAGCCCGAGTCCCTGCCGCCGAGTTGAATTAGCTCCTCAACCCGAAGACATGGGAGTGTAAGTCCCAGCACCAGCACAGCCCAGGATGCCAAGTGCCCAACAGCGGAGTTCACTTCGGCTCCACCTGCTAAGCACAAAGGGCTGTCGGTCTGATACCATGTGACTCCCTGGGGTCCCCGCCCGTTCAAATCTGCCGGCCACATGCCTACCAGCGTGGTGAACGGTCTTGCCTTTTTAAAGATGCATTTCACGATGGCTTCACTGGGATATGAACCACATGCCGTGACTGCTTCAGCCAACACCACCTCCCCGACGGCCATCCCGGAAGGCAGTGAACTTGTGAACGTTGCGTGTTGTTCCGTGTTATTCTGCAAGAGTCCCTCGTGTCACGGGGCAGGGCCCTTAAAATTAAAGCGTCCCCCAAACCAAACTCATCCCTTAACTCCTTTTCCAGCAGAGAAACGTGCATGTAAGACGCGGGTGATGTTTCCTGCCAGGAAATGCAACCCCCTTCGCGTCGCAGGCGGCGTCTGCCCGTCTCGTTTTCCCTGATGACACACGCGCCGGGGTTTGCTGTCTGGGCCGCGTGGCCTCTGAGGCGGATCTCTGGCTTCCTTCCTGAGAATTCCCTCACACGGCGAGGCTGGTGGTCGCGTCAGGGCTGCGAAACGGGTAATTTCAAATCCAGGGGAAAGCCGTGGCCGCGAGGGCCGGCTCCGTCGGAAGGAACCGGTTTCCGTCAGAGTGTAATTGATCTCTGCTTCTGTCTGCACTCCTCCACCCACCTGGCTTTTGTCTAATTGTCTACCCATCTGGCCGTCTGCTCAGCCGGAGTGCAGAGAGCACGGGAAGTCGGAACCGCTCAAGTTTCCTACTTAGTTCATAACCGCTTTCGGAGCAGAAAAGGGTGGAACTGATGTCCATGGTGAAGTGGCCGTAATGAGCTCTGTCTGCGTGAGGTTTCCCTAACGCCCATCCCACGGAGCGGGCGCACACAGCCCCACGGTCCCCTGCCCCTGGGCCCTTGCAGCCCCGTGGCTGGCAGCACCTGCCACTGTGCCGGCCCAGGGAGGGCCAGGAAGGCTCCCGCCAGCCCCTCAGCTGAGTGAGCATCAGGCAAACAGGCCAGAGGCGCGCAGACGAGGCCAGGCCAGTCGGGAACGGGCTAAGTCTCCAGGTCTCCTCGAGGCCACGGAGGTCCAGCACCGGCCCCCTGGACTGGCATGGCTTTGCCATCATGAGGGCGAGGGTGGGAGGGCCCCCGGGTCACGGCATCCCCCTCCTGCCTCACATTCCGCAGACGTTGCCGCTTTTGGGAACACCAGCTCGGGGAGACGAGGCAGCCAGAAGTTGACGTGCGGTGTGGCTGTGCGGTGACAGGGTGAGCGTGGCCCGCGGAGCTGTCAGGGTTTTGACTTGTGTTAACACTTTATCGCCGTCTTTCCTGCCAACACGGGCTTTGAAAGGACGTGGGTGTGTCTGAGTGAGATTTTATGCTGCCCGAGGGGTGTCGTCTGCTTCCCTGCCGTACCTCCTAGTACCTGCACATGTAGGACGGGAGTCATCGGGACTCTGTGGAACCCCCTCCTCCGTTATCTTCTTTACCGGCCACGTTCCGGGACCACAGCTCTTGTGTGGAACCTCAGTACAGGACCTGCCCTGACAACTCACGTCCTGGCCACCAAATGAGGGAGGGGGGGAGTACTTTCCAGGGACCACAGGGCGTCCCCGAAACTGCCTCGCCCACACCTGGAGCGGCAGCTGCTGCTGTCCGGCCGCCAGGCCTGGCGGGGACAGGTCGCCCGCCTGCGGGGCCTCGGGAAGGAGCTGGATCTCCCGGGCAGCCACTCTCTGTCTCCTCTGGGTTTGTGTTTTTACCATCGCAAATAGAAACAATACATGTGTTTTTCTTCAGCGCATTTTATTTTTAGACAATCTGGAAAACAAAAGGCCGTCCGTGTAGCCACTTGGCTCTCATTAGCGTTCATGGGAGAAAGGCATCTTCATGGAGGAAAAGGATCCCCCGCCCCCCCCCCCGCCCCCCCGCAGTGTATAAATAACCACAGGCTGTGGCCTCAGGAGGCCTGGCCGCCGCGCACGCACGTCCTCGCTGTGTCCTCCCGGGGTGGGAGGGGGCTCCCCGAAGCCCTCCAGATGTGGACAGGGTGGGCTCTGCCGGCTGGTGGGGACCCCCCTGCCTTGCTGATTCTCGCTGCATTCTCCTCCCCCCCCCCCCCCCCCCCCCCGTCCCAGGGCACACCCCTGTGACCCCAGAGCTGGTCCCACCGCGACCGGGCTTTTCTGAGAGGTTCTGAGTGTTTGTACGCGTGCGCCCACCTTGAAGACCATCAGGGCGGAGCAGAGGTTTGGCAGGAACCCCACGGATGCCCCAAGGGTGCCCCCTTCCCAGTGCAGATGTTAGCATCCCCCTGACCTGGCTGAAGAGTCGGGGCCCTTTGCAGATGAGGCGGCTTAACACGAAGGCTCAGAGGGCTGGGCCGGGTTGCCCTTCAGGCCCCTTGTTGCATGTGAAGGTCACCTGAGGGTCGCAGATCTTCCGGGCCCTGCAGTGACCTCCGCATGCCTCCCTCTGGCCTGCTTCCCAGTGGAGAAGCCCGCACAGGGCACTAGGTAAGGGACAAGACCAGAGGAGAGCAGAGCCCCCCTCCCCTAGAGCTCCCGCGAGCCCAGGAGGATGGCTGGGCTTGCCCCACATAATGTGGGCACAACCTCCAACCCACAGTGCCCCTCACGGGCCTGCATCCAGTCAGTTTAACAAAATGGGCAGGAGAAGCAGCCTGGGGCCTGGGGCAGGGACCTGGTCCAGGAGGGAGCAGACTGTCTCCCGCCTGTGTCTTCCTGCGTGTAATTCCTCCTGCATTTGAAATGAGGGTCTACCTGTCATAGGAGGGATCACATTTATAAGGCTGTGCCTTACCTACGGGCTATCTTAGGGCTGGTTAAGCTGTAACACTCACCTTCACACAGCGCACTCTTCTTTTTCAGTTCACAGCACCCATTTCCCCCTCCCAGGACAGGATGGTTATCATCCCATTGTCCAGATGAGTAAGTTGAGGCCAGATTGGGCTGGGTGACCTGTGCATGGTCATATGGTTAGTGGGAGGTGGAGCCAGGCGGGAGGAGACCCAGGTCTCGGGGGGGATGGGGGGGCGGTTCCAAATCCTCTCCTTCATTTGTATTTGAAATACCTTCCACCTTTCTGAAATGATGTCATGCTGCACACGTGGCCATCCTGGGAGAGCCCGTGCCCTGCCCGCTCCCACGGCCCACACAGGTGCTTGGGGAACGGAGCTGACCCGGGTGTGAGTCCGAGTAGCTGATGGCCCGTCTCTGCCCAGCAGCCGATGGCTGGAACCGTAAACCGGGCCGAGCAGCATCGGATGTGTTAACAAATGCAGCACAGGAGTTTGCCAACATGTTTGTGCCGTGTCTGGTGGATTGACAGATGCAGAGAGAGTGAGTCACATTTCAGTTTCTGGGAAGCGACTTTCAACTCCATGAAAAACGACCCCTCTGTCAAGTTTCTTCTCCCCCGTCACCAGTGACCCTTTACAAACCCATCTGAGCTTGAACTGTTTCAGACTCACAGACACAGGGCAAAAACAGTGCCAACACCCCGCTCCCCCTCAGGCTCACATGCAGGATGTGAACAATGGCCATTCTAATAAGCATTTGTCTTCCATCAGCCAGCGCCGAGGCACCCTACAGACAGTCTGTGCCTGGAATCGTGCTCTTTAAAGGGCACTGTGTTTCCAGTTTGGCCCAAAAGATCCCTTGGAAAGGGATCAAGATGAGGAACAAAGGCGGCAGGAACCGGGTAGAACCCGAGGGTGTGACACCGGGCGTCTGGCCTTCCTGAGAGAAGCGTTAGGGACATGCGTTGGGGCACTGAGAGGTTTAAAAGCAGGATGAGAACGAATGAAGGACCCTTTTTCCTTCTGTTCTGAAATCACACATAAGCTGGGTAGTCTATCCCCAAAAGGGGGTGGGGTGGGCATAGGAAAGAACAGTGCACGCCCCCTCCCCAAGTCATCTGTGCAACTCGCTGCCCGTGGTGCCCGGGATGTAAAACAGCCTCAGCTGCATGGGCCAAACATTTGTAAATGCTAGAAGGAAGGCGCTTCCTCCCCAGCCGACACGAGACAGCTCGCAGGAACGGAAGTGCCGGCCTCTCTCCGGTCCCCCGGCGGATGGAGGACACATTGTCTTGGGAACAGCTGGTCATTTTCAGTGACTTCTTCCCATGGCTCCAAAATGATGATTTTCTTTTTTGTTTTTAATATATATATTTTTATTGATTTCAGAGAGGAAGGGAGAGGGAGGGAGGGGGGGGGGAGAGAGAGAGAGAGAGAGAGAGACAGACAGACATTGATCGGCTGCCTCCAGCAGGCCCCACACTGGGGATCGAGCCTGAAACATGTGCCCTTAACTGGGAATCGAACGGTGACCTCCTGGTTCATAGGTCGGCGCTCAACCGCTGAGCCACACCAGTCGGGCCAAAATGATGGTTTTCAGTAAGACAGTGAGAAGTGTATCTCCACAGAGACATCCTCCCCTCTGCGGGCGAAGGGGAAACGCTGTTACTGGACTCAGATGCTTACGTAGCATTTGAGAGACAGTTACACACATTTCCGTTTTCCTGGGGCTGAGGGCTCTCTCGGGCCAGCTCACACACCAAGCCTGCTTGCTTTCTATGACTTGCTCTCAGCGACCAGCGAGGAATAGCTCAGGAAGTCCACACGAAACGGGGCGACGGGCGTAGCGTCCGTCTGCGGCGACACAACCTGTTTCCTTCATCAGGACATGGTGGTCACCTGGGGAGGGGACGGGACGGGACGGGACGCGACGGGACAGGGAGGACGTGAGCGGTGTAAGCCTCGAGGTCCGGTCCGGGGCGAGGGAGGCAGAGACCAGCCAGCGCGGGCTCTCGCTCTCTGCAGCCGCCTGTGGTCTGGCCGGCCGGCCGGGATGCCGCCTCGCTTGGCCCTGAGACTTCTCCTTCGTTGCTATTTCCATGCGCCTGTGCTTCTCCTCAGAGGCCCAGGGAGTGTCTCGAGTCTGATTTTCAAAAATCGTTCTTCAAAGGGAGCGGCGTTCTTAGCAGAGGCCGCACACGGGGCCGCGGTGTCCAGCGGGGTGGGGGGCGGCATGATTGAGGTTTGTGAGAAACGCAGAGAAAACCAGAAAAGGGATGTGCGCCAGGCGAGGGGCCTCCAGCGGCCCGCATGGCTGAGGGGCGGAGCCCGCACCTTTTCCACGGGGTTCCACGGCTTGCAATCCGCTTCCTTTTCTGACCTGGAACCCTGGGAGGTATTTCTATCTCCACAAAATGGGGTTTCCAGACCTTGCTCAGGAAATGAGGGTCTGGATGAGGGTGGAGGGAGGACCAGGGCCAACCTGAGAGGCAGGAAATGGAGGTGTCCTGGGTCAGGCCTGTCTGCTCCCTGCCCGGCCCCACACTGGGGACTCCCCAGCCAGAGTCTTGAGAGGCACTGAGGAGGGGGTTCTGTGATCACAGCTCCCAACAGCGGGGACTCCCCGGCCAGAGTCCTGAGAGGCACTGAGGAGGGGGTTCTGCGATCAGCGCTCCCAACAGCGGGGACTCCCCAGCCAGAGTCCTGAGAGGCACTGAGGAGGGGGTTCTGCGATCAGCTCTCCCAACAGCGGACACTCCCCGGCCAGAGTCCTGGAGGCTCACTGAGGAGGGGGTTCTGCGATCAGCGCTCCCAAGGGCGCTTTGCACCCCTGACTCTGCATCTCACACCGCAGGCCCCATCTTCGGTCGCATTTATTGGGCTCTTTCATGTTGCTCACTTCCTTCACGCATCTCCGCGTGGAGCCAGCCACGTTCGGGCTGGAGGCCAGCGGCCGCCGAGCGGAGGCCAAAGATGCGCTTCCCCCAGCAGGTGCGACTGCAGCGTCCCCGTGGTCGCGTTCAGCGAGCCCCTGGCAGGCTCACTGCCCGTTTCCCATTGGTGCTGGTCAAGACGGGGAAACGCGGTGTACCGTTCCAACGACTGCCAGGCAACAGCGGTCCCAGCCAGAATGACACCGACGCTGCTCATGTTTTATTATGCCATTAGCTTGATTTCAACATGTATCTTAATAATGCAGATATGTTCTCCTATAAAATATGATTACATCAAGTATATACATAGCTTGCTTATTACATACAGAGGTCAATTTATAAAAATAGATACTATCCTAATAACGAAAATAAATAAAAAATATGGGACATTATTACCTCATCCTAGTGGTGACTTGCCTTTCCAGATGGGGCTGAGGGCGGTGGAGGAGGGATTTGAACCGGGTACCTGGCCGGACTCCACTGCCCGGCGTGCAGAAGGTCACGGGCGTCCCTAAGGCGCCAGCGAGCCAGTCCCTCTAGAGCAGGGGTGGGGAACGTCCGGCCCGCGGGCCGTTTAAGGCCCGAGAAATCATCTGTTCTGGCCCTGCCAGGCCATTAGGGGTGAGTTCCTGAAACGTTTGACCAGAGCAGCTGGTTTGTGAGTGGATCATTTCGTACGGCCCGCGAATGCTGTGGCAAATATCCCCGTGGCCCTGGGCCGGAAAAGGTTCCCCACCCCTGCTTCAGAGCCAGGGCCTGGGAGCAGTGGAGGCAAGGGCTCCTCGGTGAAATGGGGGGTACTTGGTGAAAAGGGGGGCTCCTCGGTGATACAGGGGGCTCCTCGGTAATACAAGGGGGTCCTCGGTGATAGTAGGGGCGCCTCGGTGATACAGGGGGTTCCTCGGTAATACAAGGGGCTCCTCGGTGATAGTAGGGGCTCCTCGGTGATACAGGGGGCTCCTCGGTGATACGGGGGCTCCTCGGTGATACGGGGGGCTCCTCGATAATATGAGGGGCTTCTCGGTGAGCTCAGGGCAGTGCCGGCAGGGGTGAGGGTCCCTGTCCCGCGCTGAGAGCTGTGGGCTCCAGTCCCGCAGGCAGCTCTGCAGCCCAGCCGCCCGTCCCGGGGCATCGGATGTGGGGGCGTCAGATGTTTGAGCGCAACTCTCCCTTTATTTTTAGTAGCAACGAAAGTTTTCTGGAAGCGGCAGGAGGCACGTGAGGCTGTCAGCGCTGGCGGAGCCGCGGCTGGTTAAAGAGTTCCTTCCCGTGGGCGCAGCTCTCTGCCCGGCGGCTGGCGCCCAGGGACTTGCTGAGATGGCGGGGCTCCCCAGATCCCTTCCCTGAACCTGGTCCTTTGCCCCTTCCACGGCCTGTGCCCGGCTCCACAGGGAGAGGCTGTGTCCACTGGAGGCAGCGCCCAGAGCGAGGCCGAGGGAGGCGGGCTGACTGCTTCCTCCTGGGTGTGCCGGTGGGATCGTCCCTGGTCCACGCGGCCCTGCCTCTCCCGGCTCACCTCCCAGCTGCCCCTCTCCCCCCCGTGGCGGGAGGGGAAGCAGGACCGGCCGTTTCCACGGGAGCGGGCTCTGCCTCCCGCATGGAGAAGGCCGTCCCTCTGAGGCCCTACTGTGCGCAAGGCCAGCACCCCCGAGGCTGAGAAGGCCGCTCCCAGGGGCACCGCAGCTCTCAGGCTCAGCCGGGGCGGGTGTGCGATGCTGCTCCGAAGGCTGCGGGTCTGCAAGGCCGACCCCGACCCTCTGTAACTGAGGCCCAGGGTGATGGGTGAGAGGCGTCGGCCCCCCCTGTGCCCTCCAGGCAGGTCTGAGCCAGCCGCTCCCACAGAGGGAGCCAGTAGCTCAAACCAGGCCATCGCTGCTCTAAAGAACATGAGAATAAAGCAGCAAAAAGGCAGCGGGGCCCAGCATGTCCGCGAGAAAGCAGCGATTTTCTTCCTCTGCGGACTCTCCCCGGAGCTCTGGGTGAGGACAGACCACCTGCCAGGGAAGAGTCGGGCTGTCACCGTTAAGACGTTTGTGGTCATTGATCAGAACAGTGTCCCTTGGGCTTCAGAACGGGGAGGTTTGGTGAGGCTGTTGGGAGCCGGGTGGGGAGGGCAGGGGCTCAGACAGGAGAGAGGCCTGGGACAGACGGGAAGCACTGGTCAGGGAAGGAGCTGGTCAGTAAGGGACACTGGACAGCATCCATGCACCTTCCACACCCAGAGGCCGCCGGCCTGCAGGGCTGGGGGTCAACCCACTGCCTGCCCTCGTCCATGAGGAACGTCCCCGTGGCTCCGGGACGATCCCGAATCCAGCGCTGAGATGGGACCTCCCAGGGCCAGTGTCGCCAGCGGTCGTCGTGGCAAATTAAGGGGAGGGATGGATAATGAACGCCACCCCCCTCCCCATCTTACATCATGATCATAGCAAACGTAAGATAAAGCCGTCGTCTGTCCCCACACAACAAGCAGTGATGACTTTGGACACAATTACCTGCAGCGGGGAACAGAAAGGGTCTTCTCAGCGTGGGGGGGGGGGGGGAGCAGTTGACCATCGGCAGCCTAGGGAACACGCGGCGGCATCGTTAGCGGGTCGTGAGGGCTGGCCGCCCACGGGCACTCCTCCCCGTGACCAGGGCGGCCGGGGGTCTGTGATGAGCCGTGACATCCTCGGCTTAACCAGGCCCTTTAATAACCCGCTGGCATTTCCATTTTCAAAATGGTCTTCCACGTCTCACGGCGGCAAGGGGCCAGGAGAAACGTGCTGGCGCCACTAACTGGACTCCCCCTGCCACTCCCCCTCAGGAGACGTCACCTGCTGCGACCTGGTGCTGCAGCTGAAGGAGTGCCAGACGCGGGAGGCCGCCGCCATCCCCGGGCCTGCGCTCAGGCCCACGCCCACGCCCACGCGCACGCCCACGCCGCCTGAACCCGCGCCCACCGAGGAGCTGGAGACTCCTGACCTGCGGGAGGGCTGCTCCGAGTGCCAGCAACCACCAGCCAGCCCCTCCTTGACCTTGCAGGTGAGGCCCTCAGCATGCCACACCCGACTCCCGCCATGGGAGACCACTCTTGGGGTCACGTGACCTCACTTTGGCCTCTGAGGCTGGAGACCTGTCTCGCCTTCGTTGAGGCTGTGTGCCTCTGGGCAGATGCCCTAACCTCTCTGGGCCCCTGTGTCACAGTGTGAGTCACAGAGACCATGACGTCCGTTGGGCACGATCGCTGTTTCTCCTGAAAAGGCGTGTGTGTGATGCTGGTGGACAACCTAGGTCTCAGCTTCCTCAAGCTCCCAGTCCCCCACCCCCCACCCCCACCCAGGAGCGAGGGGCTCAGGATGCTCCCATTCCTCCCCCTCAGGTCCTGGAGGATGGATTTAGGGCGTCCGCTTTGGGCCTGTGGGAAATGAACGAATGGGCAGGGTGGCCAGTGGAAGAAAGGATGGTAGATGGTTGCCTTTGCTCTCACAACCCTGATTGGTTCTAGTCCACTGTGTGCAGGGGCCGCGGGGCCTGGGGGGGCCTGTGCCATCCGTGGGGCTGGACCGCCTTTCCGTGAGCCAGTGGGAAGCAATGGGGACCAGATTACTCACTGACACTTTCGGTCCCTGAATTGTTCTCCTGCTCAGCTCCTTGGCCAGTCAGATGGATGTGCCCCTCCCTGTGTCCCTTCTCTTAGCAATGCCTGGCTCATTAGTTGAGCAGCAACCTATGAACCAGGAGGTCACAGCTCAATTCCTGGTTGAGGGGCTCGATCCCCAGTGTGAGGCATGTAAGAGGAAGCCAACCCATGATTCTCTTATCATTGGTGTTTCTCTCTCTCTCCCTCTCCCCTCCTCTCTGAAATCAATCCTATATAATAAAAGGCTAATATGCAAATCAACCAAATGGCAGAATGACTGGTCGCTATGACGTGCACTGACCACCAGGTGGCAGACGCTCAATGCAGGAGCTCCCAGAAGCCATGGGGAGTGGGCCTAAGCTAGCAGTCGGACATCCCCTGAGGAGTTCCGGACTGCGAGAGGGTGCAGGCTGGGCTGAGGGACACCGCCCCCCCAACCCCGCCAGTGCATGAATGTCGTGCACTGGGCCTCTAATAAAAATATATTTAAAAAATAATCTCTTTTCCCGGCTCCCTCAGGAAGCACTGGAGGCCCGGAGGCCGCAGTTCATCTCTCGCTCGCAAGAGCGGCTGAGGAAGCTGGAGCTCATGGCGCAGCAGAGGCGGGCACAGCGCCAGGAGAGCCCGGGGCCGAAGCCGGGCCCCCTTCCCGTCCGCGCCAGCAGGAGGCAGTTCACCGTCCCCCATCCACTTAGTGGTGAGCTCGGTGGCTGGGGGCGGGGGGAATGGGGGATCCTCGGCTGGGACCGGCACCCCAGGTGCTGGTCCCATGCTGCCACCATGTCCACGGGACCGTGTTCGCGCTGAGGACCTGGGTATCACGGAGCCGGCCCTAGGAGCCGGCCCATTTTGGAGAGTCTATGGGGCACTGAATTTTCAGAGCTTCCTTGGGCCACAATTCACCACGAGAGCCAGGAAAGAAGCCACAGGACCTTGCTGTCAGGGGAGCAAGTTCACATTCTCGGCTCCTGACAGACACTGCAGGAGGCCCCTCTGCCCTTGACAGATGTTAGGGTGCGAGGTGGACCCCGCTCATTGGCATCAGCATTCGTCATCTGGAAACCCCTCGCCTGCTGAGCCCTGAGGGTGGAGGGCGGCGTCCAGGTGGAGAGGCCGGGTCGTGCTGACCCTACGGGGGGGCCTGTCACTTAGAGGAGGGTCATCAGGAGCCTTCCCGGCCGGCGCCGGGCTGGACCCTGAGCAGACGGGCCTCGGTCCTCTCTCCACGGAGCTTGTGAACAGACTCCTACACCAGCAAGGACAGCAGGAGGCGAGGGCAGGAGGGGCCCCGGAGCCCATCCTGACGGCCGCAGCTCGGATCCGGAGGCCAGGGAGCCTCAGTTGTCCTAGGGTGTTGTCCTGGGATTCCTGTGCCCACCCCCCCTCCCCTGGTCCACAGCAGGCTGGGCCCGCATCCCCCAGAGCGCTGGGGGAGGGGGAGTTGGTCTCAGGCGCTGGCAAGGCGGAGGTGAATGCAGCCTTCTCGGGGCGAAGGATTAATCAGTCACCCGCCGCGCCTTCCCGGCGACACTCCCACGTGCTAAGGACAGGAAGTCGCAAAGGGAGGGGGCCTCGTGCGCTCTGCAGGCCCCATATGGTCCGGGCACTGTCCCCTGCAGTACCCGAGGGCCGCCTTGGTCCTGCGCCTTTGTTTCCGGGCTGCTGTACAGAAGGACCGCGGCGGGGCGGCTGGGAAATCAGCAGTGGGTCCCCTCAGAGTCTGGAGGCCAGATCCAGAGTCCAGGCGTCCGAGGTCCAAGTGTCTCAGGATTGATTCCTGCGAGGGTCTCAGAGGAGAAGCCATCGGGGCCTCTCTCCTGGGGGCTCTGGGAGCTCCTGAGGGGGGGCGTTCTGGGGGCCTCTGGGGGTTCTGAGACTCCTTGCTGTTCCTTGGCTTGTAGATGCATCATCTTCAGTGGCCTCCCCCTGTGTGTGTGTGTGCGTGTGTGTGTGTGTGTGTGTGTGTGTGTGTGTATGTGTGTGTGTGCGTGTGTGTGTGTGCGCGTGTGTATGTGTGTGTGTGTGTGTGCGCGTGTGTATGTGTGTGTGTGCGTGTGTGTGTGTGCGCGTGCGTGTGTGTGTGTGTGTGTGTGTGTGTCTTTGTGTCTGAATTTCCTCTTCTTCTAAGGACACGAGTCCTTGGCTCAGGGCCCACCCTGACCCAGCGTGACCTCGCCTTACCCCGAGGGCATCCGCAACGGCTCTCCTTCCAAACGGAGTCACAGCCACGCGCCCCGGGGTGGAACGTACCGTTTTGGGGAGACGGTCCTAGGCGCTGCGTCACCCTGTGGTATTTTGCCCGAAACAGATACCCTTCCAGGCTCACATTCCTTTACAAGGAGATCTTCAGACCGTGTGTGCTGCAGGGGTCGGAGCCGTCACTAGTTTAAGTGCCTGAGGCAGCTTTTCATGACCAGGTGTCTGGCCCCTGCATGTCCCCGGTGTTCGCGCTCTCGTGTCTGTCTGTCCGCGGGCGAATCAGACACGTTCTGAAGCCAGAGCCGGTGCGGGCGCGGAGAGCGGCGGCGGAGTCCGGCCGCTAAGCCCGCCTGCAGCCGGTCTGCCTGCGCCTGTCCCCGCAGGAGGCTGAGGGCGGCGCAGAGGTTCTCGCTGCCCAGCTGGCTCATCACTCACAGAGTCAGCCGGCTACGGTGGCCGACTGCTAGCAGCGGACGGCATGGCTCTCCGAGCAGGGCGACTTGACCCCTGAGGTCAAGGACAGCAATGAGACCGACCAGGAGCGGGAGAGGGCAGAGGCAGGCGGCACGGGGTCCGGGCACAGCTGAGGTTGCTCAGAGGCTGGGCCCAGCCCTGTGGGGCCCGTGGGGGCCCGGCTCAGGGTGCGGTCAGAACAGGACAGAGACATCAGCCTTGACCCCAAACAGACTGGGGAGGTTCGGGTGGGAGCTCTGGCAGCTGGACGGGGGCAGGGGGACAGCCGGCACCCGACGTGCAGGGACAGTGACGACGGGGCCGGGGGCCAGTTGTGCCTCCTGTTGGCTGATGAATGCTGAGCGGTCTTTGAGGCCCAGGGCAGTGACACGCGTGGGCCTGCACACGTATGTGAGGGTAAATGCGTTCCCGTGTAGAGATGAGGGAACGTTTACCCCTCGTAGGTATCACAGAGACCGGGAGGCAGTGTGACACAGGTCCTGCCCGCAGCCCCCTGTCCTTACTGCCGTCCCAGCAGCAGCCGCCTGACTTCCCAAAGCTAATGAGCGCAGACTCCCCTCTCCCCTTCCCCCACCTTGCGGGGCCCCCGCAGTGACGCCGGGCAGGTCTGCACCCGTCTCTTAGCAGGCCCTTCTTGAGACCCCGCTGTGTGCCCTGCCCAGTCCCTGGTCTCACAGGCCTCCCCACATCACGGGGGAGACGGGCAGGCACAGAGCCAATGACCTTGGGATTTGCTAGGTGTCCTGGAAGGAGTTGTCCTGGGTTGCCATGGAAACCGCAGGAGGTGGCTTTGTTCTCACCTGGGGGATAGGGCAGGCTGACGGAGGGGGGACCAGGTGCAATAGGATGACTGGCACCTGGTCGGGGTGGGGGTGGGAGCCCAGGGGGGAGAGGGGGCTGGGGTGCTCAGCCAGCTCCGCTGGACCGTGAAATGGGGTGTGGAGCACAGAGGGAGGTGGGGCCAAGGTGAGCCCTAGGAAGCTGCGAGGACTTGCGTGCCGCTGCTTCCGAGGTTAACCTTGTCCCGGGGCCAGAGCAGGGGCAGGATTTCATAGCAAAGCTCCCGGCTGGATGTGATGAAGGCCAGGCTGGGGCGGGGCTGGAGGCACGCGGGGACAGAGGCCAGGGGCTGTGGGCGACAGAGTCAGCGGGAGCTGGTGAACCCCAGGTTGTGGGGAGGCGATGAGACTGCGGAGCTGCAGGCGGCAGGCGGGAGGCAGCCTCTGCACGCAGACTGAGGACGGAGTCCCAGTCCGAGGGCCTCGCTCTCCCTCCTGGTCAGGGCTCCCCGCTCAGTCACCAGCTTTCCCGGGGCGTCACCCCTGCAGGCCTCCAGGGCGGGGTTCCCAGGGGTGGGCCTGTTCCAAGGCCGGCCATAGCCCGGAATGAGGGGGTTTCACCTGCGGGATGAGCCGGGCAGGAGGGGCGGCAGGCCGGTGGGAAGCACAGCGGTGGCACCACAGGTGGTAGCGCCCACGTAGGGCCCTCACTGCCCTCCGCTGAGCAGTCCCTGTCTCTGTCCTGTTCTGACCGCACCCTGAGCCGGGCCCCCACGGGCCCCACAGGGCTGGGCCCAGCCTCTGAGCAACCTCAGCTGTGCCCGGACCCCGTGCCGCCTGCCTCTGCCCTCTCCCGCTCCTGGTCGGTCTCATTGCTGTCCTTGACCTCAGGTAACAGCCGGATCAGGGTCCCCACGCCCCTCGACAGGCTTCCCTGTCCCCCTCCCTCTGCCTCGCCTCACTGGCCTGTCTCTAGTCCAGCCTCTTAACCCCCAGGTGCCATCCTCTCATTCCTGGGAGGAGCCCTGGGCTGTGAGGTGAGCTGCACGGCTCAGTTGAGCCCTTTGTTCATCCGCTGCTACCACCTGCCTTCCATGCCACAAGCGGTCGGGGGCCTGGCCTGCTCACAGCCCCAGCGGCCTTGTTTCTGTCTCCATCTGTGTACCGCCTGCCTGCCAGGTCCTCCTCATGGTGCTTCCATGTGGTCCTCTTAGCCTGTGAATGAGTGGAAAACCCATCAGGAATATCCCCTTCTTCCATGAAGCCCTCCCTGACTACTCCCATCCAGTCTCTTCCATTTGAGGACTCATGGTTCCTGTCTCCCTCCAGACACCCTGCCTTCTTGCCATCTTCATTTTGGAGTATAGTCTGAGGGTATTTGCTAGGAACGTCTCCCTCGATTGTAAGTGCCCGTGGGAGTGCATTGCACTGAGTCCCTCTGGGAAACCCTGCCGCATGCAGCAAAGCTGATGGCATTCATCTGAATGGCATTGGCCACACGTCCTACGTCCGAGGTGAGCCAGGTCAGAGAGCCTTATAAACCATGGCCCAGGGGAAGGACGGAATTCTCCGGAAGGCGCTGCAAACTCCTGCCCCCGCAGAGCCGCCTCAGGGACGGGTCTTGGCTGGAGCAGGTCCTAGTACGGATTTGCATTCCCGGAGCGTCTCCCTGGAGAAGTGACCCAGCAGATCTGGGACGGAGGGGACAGCGCCAGGTGAGAGCCCTGAGCTGCCCACCACGCAGCTGGGAGCACCGGCCACCCCTTCCTCCCCTGTCCGGTCTGCTCTCATGAATGCTTTCCCATAAAACATCTGAATAAATATCTGGGGGCAGTTTTCCCAGGATTACTCACAAAGGAATTTTAAAATGTGCTTATCAGATAACAGTACATTGTTACTTCATCAGCCCCCGAGGAAGCAAGAAGCCTCATTTAGCCAAAGGATTGTTTCCCCGATTCAAAGACATCTGCATGTCCAGTGCTATTAGCGTCCTTCCCAGCCCCAGGAGGAAGGGCTTCTGTTGTGTGTTTTTAGGAAACCTGGGGGAAAACAGACCAATTTCTGTCCGTGACTGGAAGTGGACCTAAAGGACAGGTTGTTTCTGACTAAGTTAACGTAGGTGAACGCAGAGTTGCAGAATGGTGAGGAATGACTTCATCAAGGGTCCCTTCTCCCCTTACCTCGATCTTACCTTCCACGTGATCTCTCTCCTATGATGCACGTCAGTGAATCCACTTGGCAAGGAGAGCGGATGTTTATGCAGCATCTACAATCACCGTATTTTGTGGTTCTTTACAAAACACGGGAACCCCTGGAATCGGGGCACAAAGTCTCCTGCGCTTGGGTGGTCGTTCAGACGCAGAGGAGACGTGGCTGCTTTGTGGAGAAGGACTGGAGCCACTGTTAAGGTTAACGTCCCTTGAAATGGGTACAGACCTTCACATTTCTTAGAAAATGTGGACCAAGTACACCAGCTTTTCTCCAGATGCACGGATAGACTAAACCCTGCTTTATAGTCAGAAATAACTTTGAAAACTGAGAACTAATCAGAGCTATTACTCTGCACTTGTCACTTTTCTCCTTAATGTCCTCAAGCCTAGAACAAGCAAACATGCATTTCAGAGAAAGATCAGCCCGTCAGATTCCTCTGAGAAATGTTTCGCACGCTGTGTTCTTTTCGAGGTTTACAACGCCTGGTGTGTGTTAAAGGCACTGACAAGTCCTGCAACAGTGACGACTGCTTAAGTTTATTTAACCCTATTCTTCCTAATTTTTTTTTTAACCTGGGAATGTTCTTATCTAATTCTTAAGAGTTCACTTTGGAAACATTGCTCTAGGAATCTTTGCTCGTAAATAATTTACCTCAGCCTACCACGCTTTGCTAAAGAAACTAGCGTTCCAATCTGCCATTTACTCTCATAGCCCTTTCTTCTGGCAAAGCCAGGAAGCGAAGTCGGAGAGCCCCTGGGACCTGTGGGCAGGGGGATGGTGTTGGTTTCCTCCGTGTAGACCAAGCCTGGGATGATCAGGAGCCCCTGAGGGAGCTGGGAGTGGGGGCTGGGGACAGTGCTCCTGGGTCTGAGCAGAACGGCCCAGGCGTTACATTAAGACTATTTCTTTCCAAACGTGTTTCATAGACATGGTTGACTTGGGGGTCGGTTCCTGTAGGGGGAGCGGGGGCCTCGCCTGCCCATTGGCATCCAAGGTTCTCCATCAGCAAGATGGGAGGGAGGTGGGCGGGCTCCGGGGCGCATGGCGGGGCCTCCTCATCGCCGGCTCCGTCCGGAGGGGCGTGCCCTGGGGAAGTCCACCTCTGAGCTCCCGGCCCCTATCTTTTCTCTCTTGCCTTCTTCTTTTTTGTGTGTCTTTGCGCCCCTGTCTTTTCATGGAAGGCCCGAGCTGGCATTCTTGCTCTGAACTCGGGACACATGTCTGTGCCGGAGTGGAGAATGGTTCACCTTCTGTGCCTGTCCCTGTGTGTGTGTGTGTGTGTGTGTGTGTGTGCATGTTTGTACACGCGTGAGATGAGGGTCATAATAAATACCGGCGGGTGTTTATCGAGATGAATGGCTGGCGGGACTGGCTTTCACTCGGCTGCACCCCCAGAGCAGCCTCAGAAGGACCCCCTTCTTGGGAGCTGGTTGTCTGCTGACTTTCAAACAGGCAAAGGCGAACGCAGGTCCGGCCTTGCCATTGAAATTAGCAACAGGCCCTGGAGTTCGGACACAATAAAGAGGCGAACGCCAGATACACAGGGTTTTAAAAAATAAACGGATTTTCCAGCAACACAGAAATGGCATTTCCTTTTCATTTTATTGAGAAGAAAGCCGCCTCTACGTAAGCGGCGATGGGGGAACAGCCACCATCCCCTCCCCTGTGAGTGAATGAGGAGAAGCGGAGCTCCAGGGAAAACGCGCGCAAGACACGCACGTGGGCCGACAACGGCTGTCCCCGGTCACGTTCACTCTGTAAGGCAGCGTTTCCAGGCAAAGGGACGCGTGGTGGGACCTCGCCCTGTTCCTGAACAAAGCACACGCAGGGTGGCTGTCGTCTCCCACCACGAAGCGTCCTGGGCTCCTGTCCTCAGAGGCACCAGCGCCTGGCGTGGCTGCTCCGTTGAAGGGGGGGAGGGGGGTGACTGCTCATCGGGGCCCTGCAGCCGGGGTGACGCCTGGTGCCGCCCTCGGAGACCACGGCTCTGTTTCTAAAATTGAGGTACGGCCCGGCCGGCGTGACTCAGTGGGTGAGCGTCGACCCCTGAACCAGGAGGTCAGGGTTCAATTCCCGGACAGGGCCCAGGCCTGGGTTGCAGGCTTGATCCCCAGTGTAGGGTGTGCAGGAGGCAGCCGATCCATGACTCTCTCTTATCATTGATGCTTCTCTCTCCCTCCCTCTCCCTTCCTCTCTGACATCAATAAAAGTATATTTTTAAAAAGGGAGGTCACTGTCCATGAAGTATGTTAGATGCCCACCTCATGCCCAGAGTGCACTGTGGCCAAGACCAGCCTGGGGGTGGGGTGGGGGGGGAGGGGGCTCAGTGGTGTGAGCATCGGCCGTGCCCTCAGTGTTGGTGATGGGCCGGCGCTTGGAGGAAGAGCCGGGAACAGCGTGTGCGGAGCCCCCGTGCCTTCTGACATGAACCCTCCTCTCTCCTTTCTTGCAGATAACTTGTTCAAACCCAAAGAAAGGTGCATTTCGGAGAAGGAGATGCACATGCGATCCAAGAGGTACCTGGTGGCCGTGAGGGGGGCGGGGGGAGGGCGGCTCCGTGGGTCCCGTGCTGCCCCGAGGGGCCAGTTTCTGGTCCCCATGTAAGGTCTGAGGTCATCTTGGCCGTGAACGTGGAAAGCTGGCGCAGGGAAGTGTGGCCGTGGGACTGTGCCTCGGTCTTCATGCCGTTCGTGGAAAATCCTTAGGAAAGCAGTGGGTCCTGGATCCTGAGCCGACCGGTGACTGGTCTCTCAGCGATCGCCAGACTCCTAGGGCCGCTCCTGCAGGTCCCGCGTCGCGCTGGGCGGGTGCTCTGTGTCCCTGCGCCTCTGAAGGTCATTTACGCAGAGGAGGGAGCAGCTTCCTGAGGGCCTCGGTGCTCAGGGCTGCGGAAAAGGGCCCACATATGGGGGCCGATGGCACGTGGGGGCCGCAAAGCCACTGAGGGCCACGGGCCTGCTCCCTGGCGCCCCCTCCCTCCCTCCCTCCGTCCCTCCAGGCCGGGCCGGGCCGGGCTGGGTGGGGAGATGCCAGCAAACCCGGCCGGCTGCTATTCTAGACGCCCACCAGCTCTCCCCCACCGGGTGCACACAAAGGCGGCCATTCTTCCCCGGCTCTGGCCTCCTCATGGAAATGTGATAGCTCGGCAACGTTGGCCAAGCTCACGCAAGCGAAATGCCATTAGCTTATAACGAAGTACCTCGCGCTGGGAAGAATTATAATAATTAAGCCAGATGGAGAGGGCACTTAGAGAGAGCACCGGGCAGGCCGGACCCGGCTCCCCCGGCAGAGCCCCGGCCTCGGCCGTGATGACGTTGTCCCCGTGACATGAGCCAACTTGGACGAGGCGAGGAGACCTCTTTGTAAATAAAGACGCGAGCGGCGGCGAAGGGGGACCGTCCCATTAACGGCCTGCTCTGCTCCGCGGCGTCCTAGCGGGTTTTTAAAGGGCCGCTGCGCTGCGAGGCTGGCTGGGTTAGAAGTGCGAAGCTGTGTAGACCTCACGCCAAAAGCATTCCCTTTCAATTTAGGGGGGAGATTCCGCCAAATCCTTCCCTCTCGGTCCCCAAACCCAGCGCCGCTCTCAGGGCGCCGTCCGACTGAAATCATCGAGGTCAGGCCAGCGTCCGCGGGCAGAGCGTACAGCCCCAGCGTTTTGCTGAGGTGGAAACTGAGGCTGGGACAGGACAGACCAGCGAGGGGATGGCCCCCGAGGCCGCTCCCCTCGCCAGAGGCCGGTCTCCATGGAGTCGGGACCGGTTCCCTCTCTCTGGGCTGCCTGGGTGGGCTCTGGCCGGGCCCCGAGACCGCACCCCCACCCCGGGGCACACTGGTGCTCTTTCTTCTGCATCCTTTGTTATGAATTATATTGCTACGTGACATTTTCATTTAGAAAGTTCAAATAATGGAGCTGAAGCTCAAGTCCCTTGTGACGCGCTAGCCCCCCCACACTCCCCCACACCAGCTCTCTGGGTCCATCTCCAGACACGCCCAGGTCCCAGCCCTGCGCACCCTCCCCGGCGCCTCTGCCATCCTCTCTCTGTACCGACCCCGCGACCTAGCATGAGCCCTAAGTGGGACCACGCTGTGGTTCATCTGCCCGCGGCCTGCTTTTATGTTTTCACTTTGTAACACGTCTGTGCGAGCTGCCCGTGTCAGGAGATATGAACGCGGATGGCTCCCCTCACGGGTTTTAACTCTGCAAAGTGGTCTATTACGTGGATGAGCATAGTTCACTTAGGAAGGTCTTTTAAGAAAACACGGCATCAGCCCTGGACGGTGTGGCTTAGGGATAGCGCATCGGCTGCCCGAAGAGTCACAGGTTCAATTCCCGGCCCCAGGCAGGGTGTGCGGGAGACAACCAATCCATGTGCTCTCTCACATCAATGTTTTGCGCTCTCTCTCTCTCTCTCTCTCTCTCTCCCTCTCTCCCCCTCTCCCCTTCTCTCCCTCTCCCCTTCTCTCCCTCTCTCCCTCCCTCTCTCCCACTCTCTCTAAAAATCAATGCAAAAAAATACCCTCCAGTGAAGATTAAATAAATAAATACATAAAATGTAATAAATTCTGCATCAGAGGCCCCAGGGTGAGTGGGAGGACTGTTCCCTGAAATGGCCCTCGGGGTTCAGACGCTCAGCGTCCGGAGGACGGGTCTCTGTGGAGGCGACGATGGCTCCTGTCTTCATTCAGACCATGCGATGCCCACAGTGAGCCAGGCACCGTGCCAGGAGCCAGTATTCCCGGGTCACTGTGCTCCGTGGCTGGGGGACAGTGCTGGGCCAAGTCAAACCGACGGAGGGTCAGAGTCCCGGCTGAGAGGCAGTCCGCGAGTCTCCTGACCTGGCTGGGGCCTGGGTTCCTCACCCCGTAACTGCGGGACCCTATGCCTCTCCCGACAGGTGAGGAGTATGAGACAGTCCACGTCGCGCCGTTAGCCGAGCGCCCGGGAACCACGATAGCAGCAGGTGCTTGCTTTGTCAGCATCAGCCTTGTTCCACTTGGCGAGGACTGTGTTACCCATGGCAGCACCTGGTCAGCAGAACGTGCCTGGCTTTCCAACACGAGAAAGAGCTGTTTGGGTTTTTTTTATATTGATGTCAGAGAGGAAGGGAGAGGGAGAGAGAAACATCAGTGATGAGAGAGAATCATTGATCGGCTGCCTCCTGCACGCCCCCTACTGGAGACCAAGCCCGCAACCCGGGCATGCGCCCTGACTGGGAATTGAACTGTGACCTCCTGGTTCCTGGGTAGAAGCTCAACCGCTGAGCCACACCCATTGTTTCACCAAGCGCCATGGGTGGCAATGTAAAAGCCAGGCACAGGCAGCACGCCTGCCGTGGATTCTAGAGAATTCTGTCTGGCATCCGTGCGGAAACTCTTCTGTTGGGAGGTAGGAAAGAAGCGTCCGGAAGAGGCACCCATGGGCCCGCCTGCCCCTTGGAAGCGCCCGACATGAGCACCCTCCGCTCGCCTGCACTGTGTTTGGAAGCAGGTTACGTAGGAGACAGTCTCTGAGGGGCAGACACACACACACATGCACACACGTGTGTGTGTGAGTCCAACGCAGTCCTGCTCCTCCGTCCATTGCTGCTGCTTTCCTGGGTCACAGGGCGGCAAACGCCGAGGGGATGGTGGCGTGTGGGGGCAAGCTGGCCCTCGGCGTGGCTAGGCAGTCGGTTTGGAACCCCTGGTTTTAAAGGAAGTGTGACTTTTCATGAGAAGCCGTGAGTGGAGCTCCCCTTTGAGATGGAGGCGCCTGCTGACAGCCGGGCTGCAGGCCCCTCTGACACACATTGTTTTGCTACCATTCACAGTGTTTCCTGGATCTGTTTCAGAATCTACAACAACTTGCCGGAAGTCAGAAAGAAAAAAGAAGAACAGAAGAAAAGGGTGATCTTACAGAGTAACAGACTCCGAGCAGAAGTCTTCAAAAAGGTAACGGCCCAGCGCCAGCAGGTGCGACCTGTGTGTGGCGCCCAGGTGTGCTATGTGTGGCCAGGTGTGCTGTGGCCGCCAGCAGGTGTGATGTGTGTGTGGCCAGATGTGCTGTGGCCGCAGCAGGTGTGAGGTGTGTGGCCAGGTGTGCTGTGGCCGCCAGCAGGTGTGAGGTGTGTGGCCCAGGAGTGCTGTGGCCGCCAGCAGGTGTGTGATGTGTGTGGCCAGGTGTGCTGTGGCCGCAGCAGGTGTGATGTGTGTGGCCAGGTGTGCTGTGGCCGCCAGCAGGTGTGATGTGTGTGTGGCCAGATGTGCTGTGGCCGCCAGCAGGTGTGATGTGTGTGTGGCCAGGTGTGCTGTGGCCGCAGCAGGTGTGATGTGTGTGTGGCCAGGTGTGCTGTGGCCGCAGCAGGTGTGTGATGTGTGTGGCCAGGTGTGCTGTGGCCGCCAGCAGGCGTGTGATGCGTGTGGCCAGGTGTGCTGTGGCCGCAGCAGGTGTGATGTGTGTGGCCAGGTGTGCTGTGGCCGCCAGCAGGTGTGATGTGTGTGTGGCGCCCAGGTGTGCTGTGGCCGCCAGCAGGTGTGCCGTGTGTGGCCAGGTGTGCTGTGGCCGCCAGCAGGTGTGTGATGTGTGTGTGGCCAGGTGTGCTGTGGCCGCCAGCAGGTGTGTGATGTGTGTGGCCAGGTGTGCTGTGGCCGCCAGCAGGTGTGTGATGTGTGTGGCCAGGTGTGCTGTGGCCCCCAGGTGTGCTCGGCACCTGACGCCTGTCTCCTGCTTCCCCAGCAATTACTGGACCAGCTCCTGCAGCGGAACGCCGTCTAACCCAGGCGGCCTGCCGGCCCCTGCCCGGGCCTGGATGGCTCCAGTGCTGGACACACCATTAAACGGCCCATCTTCACGGCGGCAAGCACTGATTTTTACTTTGGATGATTTTTTTATTTTTTGCATAAAGGAAAGCCCAGCTTCCCGAACTGCTGGCCCACACAGGCAGGACCAATGACGCTTGAGGACGGGGCTCCGCAGACGGGGGGGCGATCAAGTCACTACCCCGCCAGACCCCTTCTCCTTGTATTTCCGAGTTTTCCCTTTTGCTTCTGACCCCCACCCTCTTCCCATGCCCATTCCCACCCGGCAGAAAGGCCTCGCTCACTCCTGGGGGCTCAGATCCCAGGGGTTCTATTTTTTTAATCAAATTTCCAAATGCATCACTTTTTACAAACCAGCCCCAGATTCCGCCAGCTGTGCCAGCCCTCGCCAGGTCACCGTGTGGGGCCTCAGGGCCTCTGGACGCGGCGCCGAGTGCTGGAGGCAGCTCCGGATAAGTGGGGGCTGTGCCAGGGGGCCGGGACTCAGCCCATGACCTGGGACTCAGCCCTCGCTGCCCCCGCCCCACCCCGCACCTTCCCCGCAGCCAGAGCCTGTGTCCATGGCTGCTGCCGGGCAGCTCACGGGAGGAAGCGCAGGGACCTCCGTGTCCTCGCAGCCGCGCCCCTGGGACAGCCGATGGCTGGACGCGGCGGGCTCCCCGGCTGCCACACGCTCTTCCAACATTTACGTTTGTCATTTATCCACGTGTGTTTGGGGAATTAAGAACCAACTAGTTTTTATCGAAAGTGGAAATAAAATAAATGCAGTTATTACAAAAAGTCAAGCATTTCTCTGTTATGTCTTTTGTGTTCTGAATGGAGCAGCTCAGTGAGAAATGCCGCCCGGCCCAGCGGGAGCCTCAGAGGTGCCCTCGGCCGCCTCCTAGCGCCCAGGTCAGGGCCCGCCCTCCCGATGCCCCAGGAGCAGGCTGTTCCCAGAGAAGCGGGAAACTGCAGAGCGAGGGTCAGGATCCTGAAGACCCCAAACTCCCCGAGGAAAGAGAAGGAAGTTCGGGGGGGCGGGGGGCGGTGAGCAGGTGGCACCTTTTCCGGGAAGATGTCATTCACATGTCCTCAGTGCGACTGTGTAAAAACTCAGCCTCAGGCCCCCTCCTGAGACCTCCCCCTCCCCCTGCCCTCCCGTGGGGATCACACATGGGGCTCCTCGCACCAGAGCCTGTGCCATCCGCCCACGCGAGGAGGAGCTGACTCTGGGTCACAGCTGGGCTGTGACCTGAGGATCCAACCAGGAGCGAGAAGCCACATAGCGACTCCCACAGGGAAGTTTAATGTGCGTCATTATTAACCAGGACGGGGGTGGGTGGCGGGGGACTGGCTACAGAGAAGTAAAGAGAATGGGCCCGGCCAGCGTGGCTCAGTGGTGAAGGTCAGCCTAGGAACCAGGAGCTGACGGTTCAATTCTGGTCAGGGCACAGGCCCAGGCTTCGGTTTGATCCCCAGTGGGGGGTGTGCAGGAGGCAGGTGATCGATGATTCTCTTTCATCACTGATGTTTCTCTCTCTCTCTCTCTCTCTCTCTCTCTCTCTCTCTCTCTCCCTTCCTCTGGGAAATCAATAAAAATACATTTTGTAAAAAAAAGAAGTAAAGAGAGTGGACAGAAAGGAGGCGAGAACAGCAGTCGGAGGAGCAGCTCCTCCCCCCTCCCCCCGCCCCCCACCCCTCCTCCCCCCTGGCTGGGATCTAGATGTCGGTGGGAGGAATTGGTTGTGGCTCAGCAGGTGACAGAGATGGTCCCGGGGTGCCATGCCATGGAATTGCTGGAAATCCACTCCCTGGGGTACAAGGGAGCTGGCTCATGGAGGCTCTGCTGCTGCAGGGGTGCGGGAGGGTGAGGAAGAGTGAGGGAGGGTGAGGGAGGGTGTGGGAGAGTGAGGGAGAGTGAGGGAGGGTGCAGGAGGGTGAGGGAGGGTAAGGGAGGAGTATGGGAGGGTGAAGGAGGGTGCAGGAGGGTGAGGAGAGGGTGCGGGAGGGTGCAGGAGGGTGCGGGAGGGTGAGGAAGAGAACTCCTAGGAGCTCCCAGCTCCCCTGCAGCAGAGCCAGCAAAAAGGGTGACTTTGGAGGTGAGAGAGGATAAACCCAAAACCTGGCACCTGGAGTTCTGTGACCTCACCTCGGGGTCCTGACCTGTGACGTGGGTGTGAACGTGGTGCCTGCTTCCCAGGGCGGCTCTGGCTGGACTAACTCAGCGGGAGGCGAGTGCTTGGGAGAACCCTGGTCCAAAGCAGGCGCGACATGCCTGTTCCCTGTCGCACGTGTGCATGGGGGTGGGTGCCCTCAGAAACACAGAGGGGCCGTGGCTGCTTCCCTCTCTGCCCCCCCTCCCCCCAGCCTGGCACGGAGACCTTGAGCCAGAAAGACCGGGAATTCCCGGCTGTCGCTACAGCAAAAACCCGTCCCAGAAACAGGGTTCTGTGCAAACAGGCGGTGTTTTCTCTCAAGTTCCTCTGAGGCCCAGAAACAACGGCACAGCTCGGCTGAGCTTGCGCTGCAGGTGCACGCTGGCCCCTGACTGCCGCCTCTTCCAGGACGCTACACGGAATTTCCATTTGCATTTTTAAAATCGAATGGATGTCAGTGCAGGAAATTTGTTCCTTAGGAAAAGGTCTTGCCGTACCTTTTTTATTTGTTTTTTCTTTAACATTTTTCAACAGCTCTTCCTAACCAGTAATTTCAGTTCGGGGCCCACCCACCCCTGGGTCTGTGACATTTTCTAAGAATTAGAGTTGTGTCGGCTGCCGTCTACGTCTCTCCGTGGCCGGATGGGGCCGACGTGCCCCGGAAGAGTTTATCCCTCGGCAAACCTGACGCCGAGTCCAACAATGTAGAGAATAAATGAAAGTTAACTTGGGATGAAATGCCACTGAAGAGTGTATCTCTTCCTTAAAAAAAAGATTCGCCCACCTGCCTCCCCTTGGGAAACCATCAGCTTCTTCTCTGTCTGCGGACTCGTTTCCCTTTTGTTTATTTGTTTGCGCCGTCCTTTAGGTTCCACACGTGAGTGAGGTGTGTGGGCTTGTCCTTACTTCACTCAGCATCACGCCCTCTCGGTCCCTTCCTGTTGTTGCAAATGGCGAGATTTCACTCTTTTTGATTGCTGAGTACCATGCCCGCGTGTCCACATCTGTTCTATCCGCGTGTCTGCTGCCGGCGCCTGGCCCGCTTCCACGTCTTGACTATTGTAGGTAACGCTGCAGTGAGCACGGGTATGCATGCATCGCTTCTTTGAACGAGTGTTTTTATTTCCTTCAGATAAACACCCGGGAGTGGAGTTGCTGGGCCCGATGGCCCTTCTATTTTTACTGTTTTGAGGAACATCAGTACTGTCTTCCCTCACGGCTGCACCAGTTTCCAATCCCACAATCACCGCCCGGGCTCCCTTTCCTCCCGTCCTCGCCAGCACGTGCCGCGTGCTGACTCTTTGGTGCCTGAACCAGGTAATTCTGCGGACAGTTCTCACCGAGGTGACGGGGGTGGGGGTGGGGAGGGTCCGTGACGTCCGGCTGGAGCTGGTCTTTCCTGGGACGAGGCTGCCGAGGGGAGTTTCGGGTCCTGCTAGACGGTGGCTGTGGCGGCTGCTTGTCTGTAACGCTGGGGAGCGACCCCCATAGATCCATGAAGTTCCAGTAAGTGTCATCCGGCATATGGACCATCACAGCCATCCCCTCCTCTCTCAGGAACATTGAAATCCTACGCAGGCCTGACCGTTGGACCTTCCACCACCCAGCTCTGCCCGGAGCCGACTCCCTCCACCTGCGTGTGCCCGGCCCTGCGTGTGCCCGGCCCGGCGCGGGGCAGCCTCCGTGGTGCCGCGGCAGGAGACGCGCTGCAGCTGACACGCCCGAGCTCGGACCCGCAACACTGGCCCCTGTGAGACGTGAGACGGAAGGCACGGCTCCTGCTGAGGCCCCTCCTGCCCGCACATCCGGGAACTGCTGCCTGGCGGCCTGCCCTCTGCCAGCTGCTAACGGGATCCTGGAAAAACGGACGCTCGGCTTGTTCCACAGCACCTGCTGCCAACGCGCTTCCTGGACCCGAGCGCCCGCGTGAGTCAGCAAATGCTCGCTCAGACCCAGGCTGGAAGCCAGCCGTCCTCCTTCCTCCTTCCTCCTTCCTCCTTCCTCCTTCCTCCTTCCCCGCGGACATTCTCCCTTCAGCACCGTCGGCGGCAAAATCGCTGGCCGGACGGTCTGCGACTGGGCCAGGTGGCACCCAGGCGGGTGTGATGCAGCCACAAGGGCATGAGGGGGCGGCCCAGCACAGGGATGGGGAGGGCTGCGGGCGGGGGGGGGGGGAGGGGGTGTTCGGGGTTAAATGTGATTGGAATGTGATTCACGGCGGGTTTGTGTGAGCCTGTCGGCCTGCACATTAAAATAAAGGAAATGAGCTGCGGAGAGACTCAAGCAGACCCCCCAGCCCGCGCCGCAGGTCCGGGCCCTATGCGCTCCCACCAGGGCCTGGCAATCCCCGTGGACGTCTAGCTCAATAGGAACCACTTGGAACGGCTGTCCCTGAGCCCAGCCAGCCGCCGCCCGGGATGAAAGCTGAGGGAAGCCGTCCAGCCCCCTCGTCTGTCCCAGGCTGATGGGCCTGCAGGAAACTCCGGGAGATTCCCGGTGGTGGTGGTGGTGGGGGGGGGGGTTGAGAGGGGGGCCCTCCGCTCACAGGCCGGCTGCTGGGCAGGACCTTCCCGCAAATGTTTTCTCCACATGGAGCCAGGCAACCTCGCTGGCCAGCCCCCAGGAAGGGGTTTGCTCACGTCCTGTCTGTCTGTCGGGGCCTCGTTTCTGAGCCTCAGGCCCGGGGAGACTGTCTGAGGTCGTCGTCTGGGGCGGCGGAGAGGGAGGCGGGACTGCTTCCATTTTTCTTGCTGCGGGAGGAGGAGGAGGGTTGACACTCACCTGGATGCTGCTGTGACCTGTCAGGTGGGCTGGGCCTTGGTCCCAGATCTTGGCGCTTCGGAAACTTGGAGGGAGGGAGAGACTTGAGTGCCTCTAGCATCTGCAGCCTGCTGGGGGGGGGGGGGGTGTCTTAGCACAGCTTAAAAGGGAAGAGAAAGAGGTCATGCTCTGCATTGCAGCGGAGGAAACAGGAGGAACTGAAATCCTTTTACGAACCGCCGCCGGGAGTGAAAGACCAGAAGGCGTCCTGCTGGCGGCTTTCAGGGAATCTGCCTTTGCTCAGGTGTCCGTTTTTTCCTGACCGGCCTGCAGGGGGCGGCAGCTGCCCCCAGATCAGGGAAGAGGCAGCACCCCCACCGCTGCTCAGGACAGGGGCGTGTAATAGCCTCTCAGCTGCGTGGGGCTTGCCCACTGAGGTCAGGGAGAGGGAAGTTATAAACCGCTCACGGCTGCCGGTTTATAAAGAAATAAACCCACGCCGCGCGTTCTACCCACTGTGCTTCCTGGTGACTGAGGCATTGCGTGGATGCCAGAGGCTGAGTGATGCCGGGCCCGATAACGGTTACCTGTTGCCAAGTGTGTATTTAACACTAAGAGCTATTGCCCGGCTGCCTGGCAAGGTGGTTTGGAGTGTCGTGTGCACCAGAAGGTCATGAGTTCGACTCCCTGTCAGGGCGTGCATGGGAGGAAGCCGATCGATGTTTCTCTCTCATCATCGATGTTTCTCTCTCTCTCCCTCCCTTCCTCTCTGAAACCAATTAAAACATTAAAGAAAGAAAGACAAGAAAGATGATCTCAGGATGTGAGCTAGCCCTTCACAGAAAGAGAGAACTGGTCAACACAGAGACAAATGCTGAGCATTCCTAGTGGAAGAAATGCGATTAAAAGAACGAAACATTGAAACCCAACATTTTCCTTTTTTTTTTAAGATTAGGAGAAAATGTGCAGAACGCACAGGGAACAGTGTGTCTTCGTCCGGGACACGGCCTCCCTGTCCCTGCCCGGCTCTGACACATCTGAACCTCTGCTGCTCTCCTCCCCACCCACCGACTACGCCCACCTGCCCTTCCCGTGGAGGGCACCCCAGTGCAGGGCCTGGGGTGCGGGCCAGAGGGGCACCACGGCCAACCACAGGTTCCTGGGAGCGCCAGGGGAGGGGCCAGAGCTCAGAGCTTTGCAAAGAAGCCAGCAGCCTGGGAGGGGGGGTGGGCAGGGGAAACGGCTGCAGAGGGAGCCGCTCAGGGCAGCGCCCAGGCTCTCCGGGTCCGGGATGCCCGGCTGTGCTGCCTGTGGCGGGAGCCCCGAGACCCCCTGAGCCTGTAGCAGACCTCCTGCCCGAGCTGCACCCAGCCTGGCCTCAATGGGGGGCGTGCAGGAGGCAGGGGATCAATGATTCTCTCTCACTGTTGATGTTTCTCTCTTTCTCTCTTTCCCTCAGCTCTGAAATCAATAATATATATATATATATTTTTTTAAAAAACTAGCAATGTTCTCTAAGCCAGTGGTTCTCAACCTTCTGGCCCTTTAAATACAGTTCCTCATGTTGTGACCCAACCATAAAATTATCTTCGTTGCTACTTCATAACTGTCATGTTGCTACTGTGATGAATCGTCATGTAAATATCTGATATGCAGGATGGTTTTAGGCAACCCCTGTGAAAGGGTCGTTCGACCGCCAAAGGGGTCGCGACCCACAGGTTGAGAACCGCTGCTCCAGGCCAAGTCCTCCATCTCAGCAGGGCCAATGGAGTGGCCTCCTTAAGTCCAGCTGAGAAAGATGTAGAAGCTGAAGGCTTTTCAAGCGAGGCCCATGCATCTGCGTCAGGACGCGGGACCCGAGGGGAAGCAGCTGAAAAGGCAGAAGGAGACACAATCCCCAGGAATAAACCTCCCCCAGGTGCAGGTTTGATGTGAAAACCAGTTTCACTTCTGCTGACCGCGATCTGCGAGGAAGTGACATGTGGAGGGTCCGCGTGGGGCAGGGGTAACAAAGGCGGCCGTTATGCGGAGGGGCAGCTGCTCTTTGATGTTGGGAAGGGCGGCAGACAGCGCCCAGGTGGGATTAGGGCCGGATTAGGAGGAGGCGCTTTCAGGCCGAGGCTGGGAGAGAGTCTACGGTTTCAGACTCTGGTCTGCAGACTGTGTGACGCGTGGACTAGAAAACATAGTCAGGCCCTGGCCCGTTTAGCTGAGTGGATAGTGTTGGCCCACGGACTGAAGGGTCCTGGGTTTGATTTCAGTGAAGGGCACATACCTTGGTTGCAGGCTCAATCCCCAGCCCTGATCCAGGTTGTGTGGGAGGCAACCAATCTATATGTCTCTCTCACATCGAAGTTTCTCTCTGTCTTCCCCATCCCTTCCACTCTTTCTAAAAATTAATGGAAAAAATATCCTCAAGTGAGGATTAACGACAGAAATCTATATAATAAAAACCTAAGCGACCATTACGGTGGAACGACCGGTCACTATGATGTGCACTGACCATCAGAGGCAGACACTCAACGCAGGAGCCGAACAGTAAGGAGTGAGCAGGTGGGCGGTAAGGAGCGAGGGATCCCAAATTGTGAGAGGGATGTCCGCCTGCCAGCTTAGGCCCGATCCCAAGCTGGCAGGCAGACATCCCCCAAGGGGTCCTGGACTGTGAGAGGGCACCGGCCGGGCTGAGGAACCCATCCCCACCCCCCCCCCTCCCCAGTGCTGAATTTTGTGCACCGGGCCTCTAGTAAATAAATAAATAGATAAATTCTTTAAAAGAAAGCACAGTCGGGGCCCAGATAAAGCGAGGCCCCGGCAGCTCTCGCTCCCTGAGGGGAGAGGCAACAGTCTTGGATGTGACCTTGGGTCTGGAGAAGGGAGCGGGACCTGGCTCATCGCTCAGGTTTCAGAGCCTCAGGCTGTGTGAGCCAAGACGGATGTTGTAACCTGTTCTGCTTGGAAAAGAGCAAGGAAATGTGGCGCCCAGTGCTGGGGTCTCGGCAAGACGGGCCCGCCTGCCCTGGGAGTGAGGGGCCCATGCCTTCGTCATCCATCTGTAAATGGGACCTGAAACCTGCCTCATGGGCTGTAGGGAAGCTTAGAGATGCTACGTGGGAGGCGTTCGGACCATAAAATGCTCCATCCGTGGTCGCTGCCATGATCACAGCATCGCTGGGGACTGGATGTCCAGTCGTCTGCTACCCAGAGTGTAATTCTCTTATAAGAAAGATAATGAGTGTTTATCCCACCAGCCTCCTGTGGGGTCACCACGCGTGTGGGTTTGGGGAGGGGGAGGTTTAGAGGGACATTTGCCTCTGAATCCCGGATTCGCACACCAGTGCTCCTGCCAATAGGGAAGGGATTTCAGCAGAAAATCATCACCTAATAAATTAGCGCAAACCCCTGGTCCCCTGAAAGGACGTGGACACTTTTTAAGTACTTTCTGGCGAGGTGGTTTATTGGGGGGGGGTGGTGGTGTTGGGGAAGCAGCCGCTCCCCCTGGAGAACCCAGCGGCCGGCTTTCCGGGCGAGTCCACGCCGGTGGGTGTGCTGCCTCCTCTTCTCTCCGCAGGGACCCCGAGGCTTTGTGTCACTTTCCAAACGGAATTCAAAAGTAGGTCAAAGAATGAGCCATGAAATAGGTCAACTGCCACGCGTCTCAGCCGAGGAGGCGGCTCAGCTCTGGGGGTGTCTGTCCTGCTAAGGCCTAAGGGCACGTCGGGACAGGGCGGGGATGGAGGGGGGCGGGGATGGAGGGGGGCGGGCTGGAGTGGGTGGCATGAGACACACCCTGCTCCGTTGCAGGCTTCTGCGCCTCTGTCTCCAGGAGGCCCCTCCAGGTCAGAAAGCATGGCCGCCGGCCTCACAGCCCAGCGGGCAGCTTTGTGCCCGAGGCCCCAGGAAGCCCAGCCCAGGCCTGGGGACCACACTCTGCTTGGGGAGAATAAGCAGCGACTTGCTTCTGTCCATGCCTCGGGGCGGAAGTGGCCAGTTTTTGTTTTTTTAAAATATATTTTTATTGATGTCAGAGAGGAAGGGAGAGGGAGAGGTAGAAACATCAATGATGAGAGAGAATCATGGATCAGCTGCCTCCTGCACGCCCCCCACTGGGGATCGAGCCAGCAACCCAGGCCTGTGCCCTGACTGGGAATCGAACCCTGACCTCCTGGTTTATAGATTGGCGCTCCACCACTGAGCCACACTGGCCGGCAGGGCAGAGTGGCCGGTTTTGAATCACAAAGCCATGCTTGTGGGTAATGCGTCTGGTAGCCCTGAGCAATGCACTTGGACGTGGAATCCGTGTTACACCACCCGCCCCTGAGGGACGCTGCGGCTCCCTCGCTGCTGGAAAGGGGCCTGGAAGGACGGGGCTGCAAGGACGCTGCCGCCTCCCGTGACAGGCTCCTCCCTAGCGGCTCCCGCTTCCTCGCCTCTGCAGCCGCGTTCCCAGGGGCGCACGAGGCTGTCTGCACACCCCCCCCGCCCCCCAGACAGCGTTTCCTGGTGGAGCACGGTTTTCGTTTCCCAAGACCAGAGCTGGTAGGGTTTCCTGGCGGCTACAGGGGGAAGGGGCTCCCTGACGGATGGGATTATCGTTTTTTAAAAAACCATCATATTTGATTTTGCGACCGCGGCTGTTCCGCGTGGCACTCTGAGTTACTCCGACACATTCTGGTTTCAAATGTCCTGACTCACGCTCTTGTTTGCTTTTTCCAGGTTGGTCATCTCTCCGGGTAACCACCCCCTCCGTCCATTGTCTGACTAACACCGCCAAGCGCAGCCTGGGCTGTTTGGGGCTTTAAAAGGGGTTCATGCTGTGCTTGTCACATTCAAAAAGAGCAGCAGAAGCAACAGACTTCGCTGAAACCCGAAGTCTTTAGAAAATAGAACAATGAACCCGGTTCAGATTGCTAGCCCCGCGGAAGTCCAATGAACCCGGTTCAGATTGCTAGCCCCGTGGAAGTCTGTTCTGACAGATGCGCGATGGCGATGGGCCTTCACCGGAAACATCACGGAGGTCCCTGGAGGAAGATGCGGGAAAGTCACAGACACGTGCCTCCTGGGACCAGAAACCATCCCACTTGCCCGGGGTCACCGAGGGCACGGGGCCTGGAACCTGGACGCAAGGCTGTGCAGAGAGGAGGAGTGTTAAAGACCCGGGGGGGGGGGGGGCATGGTCACACGTGGGTTCACTTATCCAGTCGGCGGGAAACTGGTCCATTCTTTCTGCCTGGCTGCGGGGAGGTGGGGCCTGTGAGAGACAACAGCGAGCAAGTCAAGGGTCCGACCTCCAGGGGGCGCTCTGTGTAACAGGCAGACAGACTCCCACAGCGGTCACTGCAGTGCAAGGTGGTCAGCATGATGCTGGCAGGGGACACACAGAACCCAGCAAGTGAGAAGAGGCCGCCTCCATTTGCCGCAGAGGGAGGGCAGACAGCCCGAGGGGAGGCAGCTGGCGGGAGGGCAGAAGCGCGTTGACTCTGGGAGACGCATACGGAAACCAGGACGTGCTAAGCACTTGCTTTTCTCTTCTTTTAGATATGTTTTTATTGATGTCAGAGAGGAAGGGAGAGGGAGAGGGAGAGAGAAACATCAGTGATGAGAGAGAATCACGGATCGGCTGCCTCCTGCACGCCCCACACTGGGGATCGAGCCCACAACCTGGGCATGTGCCCTGACCGGGAATCGGACCCTCACCTCCTGGTTCCTAGGTCGATGCTCAACCCCTGAGCCACCGGCCGGACATAAACACTTCCAATGCAGTGTCCCATGTGGCTGAAGGATGGGCTGTGTATTGAGGTGACAGAGAGACGAGGCTAGGAGCGCGGGCTGTGGCCAAATCCCAAAGAGGGGCCAGAAGTCCCAAGTGCAGAGGGACCCACCGCCAAGAACCGGATGCCCCTGGAGGAGACGCGGTCTCTAACTGAGGCAGCAAGGCCCGGGCAGCGTTGTCCGACTTTCGTTCTTAAAGGGCCCCTGCAGGAGCCGTGGCTGGGGGGGCAGGGAAACAAGGGGCAGGACTGTCATGGGGAGGCACTGGTCCCCCAGCCCTGGGACTGGGGGGGAGGGGACAGGCTCAGGGGTGAATGGACAGGACTTGCTGACTCATGAGAAGGGCACGGCGGAGGGAGAGGGGAGGGAAGGGGTCAGACGTGACTCACGGTCAGGGCACGCGTCATCGGGGAGGAATGAGACGGAGGGTCCTTGGGGTCAGACAGGCCAGCTCCCGGCTGGCTGTACCTCCTCCAGCTTTGCCTCGGTGGGCAGGTCACCCGAGCCTTTGTTCCCGCCTCCGGGAGAGTCGTGCACAGGCCCGCATGGGGGCGATGGGCTCCTGGGGGCCTGGGCAGGGCAGCCGCAGCCGGGTGGGCTGGTAGGATGGGTTTAGGGGTTCTCTCTATCACAGGGCCGGGGTGGAGAGAGCGGGGCTGTGGCCTGTCCCTCGCCTTGGCCCAGGACACGGGGCAGCGCCGGGAAGGCGTGGTCAGCTTCTTTTCCTTATTTTTAAGTCCCACCCAGGGCAGGGAAAGCTGAGGAAGTCAGCGGTGAGAACAGCTCAGGAATAGCAGGGCAGGGGTGCTGGCGACGTGTCCCCCGTTGAGGGGTGCTGTGTGTCCCCCGACAGGTGTTGGCAGGGGGGCTGCTGCCCGGTCAGGATGTGGTGATGATGACAAAGGCCAAATGCGTGGAAACTGCTAAAAAATTCAACTATATCAGAGCCCAGACCAGAGCGTAGGGCAGGCCCCAGGCCCCCGGATGCTGAGCTGGCTTTTCTGCCTGACCCATCCCGGAGGCCCTGGGAGGAAGGAGCCGGCCTCAAAGGCCCCCCCAGAGGCTGTGGCCACTGACATCCAGGAAGTGGGATGAAGCAAGGACATGAGGGAAAAGGCTGCCTGTGCCCCAGGCGAGCTGAGGCACACCCAGCAGCTCCCCCGCCCCCCCCCCCCAGCACCACCCAGAGTCGCCCCCCCTCGCCGCCCCCCCCCCCCAGTAGGAACCAGCCTGGCCTCTGAGGAGGAGTTAGAGGCCTCAGCTGCGGGGGACCCACCGCCTAGACCAGCCTCTGCTTCCCAGGGCCTCGGGCAGGCCCCTCCCCAGCTCCGAGCTCTGTGGCCGCAGTTGGCCTCTGTGATTTAGGAAAAAGCAAGACCCTGGACAGGACCCAAAGGGGCACACACCTGATTAAAGAGTGAGAATGGGACCCCGGGGGTGAGTGAACGAAGTGGGGGATTTGCCTAAAGCGGTGAAGGGAAACGGGGCTGTGCTCCAGCGCACGAGGCCGGTGTCCAGTGATTTGCAGTTTTATTTGCACTTTCAAGAGCACAGAATAGCCCGGCCGGCGTGGCTCAGTGGTGGAGCTTGACCTATGAGCCAGGAGGTCGCAGTTCGATTCCTGGTCAGGAGACATGCCTGGATTTGGGGCTCGACCCCCAGTGTGGGGTGTGCAGGAGGCATTCTCTCTCATTATTGATGTTTCTTTTTTCTCTCTCTCTTCTTCTCTGAAATCAATGAAAATATATTTTTTAAAATGGGCTCTTTTGGGGGGGTGGGTAGTGAGCTCCTCATCACAGTAGATATGCAGAAGGACAAGTTGGACGGCCATTGGCTGGTGACACAGATGAGTATAGATGGGGGGTGGGGGGAGCCGGCCTGAGTGGCCTTTCTATCTCTTCTGACCCAGAACACCCGTGAGCCCCTCAGCCCCCCGAGATCTTTCTTTCTTAGGGTTTGGGCGGCTCCTTAAGTACTGATTCTGTGCAGGAGTGGACGGGTTAGAGCCGAGAGGGGGTGCTCTGCCTAGAGGAGCTCCCTGGGAGCAGGCTTCTGGGGGGGGGGGGGGGGCATGGCTGCTGATGTGAGAAGAGCCAGGGGAAGAGAAGTGGACCCCATGGTACTGCGGGCTGAGCGGGTCGTGAGTTTCAGTCTCCCCTAGAGAAGAAATGAGAAAGAGCTCCAAGAACTGTAATCGGGGGGCCATGGCCTGTGTGTGTATCTTGCAGCAAGCGGGGCACTGTGCCCGACAGAGGAGGCTGCCCTGTGAGCTGCGTCGGAAGGAGGCCGACCCTTTGCTGGCGCAGGGTCCGGCTGCTGCCCAGGCCCCTGGCTCAGGGAAAGCTGCCCCCACTCTTCATCCGCTTGTCCTCCATCGGGTGGAGCTCAACATCACTTGGGTAAGAAAGGAGCGCCCTGTTCATTGTGAGCGCCCAGAATAGCGCACAGGAAGCGGGGCTGCGGAGGTCTGTTCTTCCCGACAGGAAGGACCACGGGCCATCCATCTGCAGCTGTGACAGCAGCCTGGCCTCTGACCCCGCCACGGCCTAACAGTCCCGGGTAGAACGCCGCGGCCTCCACTTCCTGTGGACAGGCAGGCAGAGCTCCCACCCAAGGCCGGCTGCAGGAGCAGGCTCACTCTCTGCCTCGTGGATCTGGTGGAGAAGGCCCGTGGAGTCGTCCAGGATGGAGCGTGGGCCCCGGCGGCCTCCCCACTCAGGTGGTGAGTTAGAAGCCGGAGAAATCGAGGCGTGGCTAGGCCTCCCCATTCGGCCTTTCCTTCCCCTCCCCCTCCCTGCATGGGCTGCTGGTTTCATTTGGTCAAAAACAGCCAAGGACCATCTTGGGACACACTTAGCCCTTTGGAGAGAACTTTGCAACTACCGGGTGAAAAAAAAAACTTCTGCCGTCAAGAGCAAAAGCTAAATATTCAAAAAGAAAAGGGTGAAGGCCCGCCCCGGGCAGAGCACCTGAAAGCTCCGTTATGAAGACACGTGTGACCAGCCAGAATACTGGGGAGGGCGGCCGCGAGCTGCGCTCACCTGAAAGCAAGCCCGTCCCGCTGACCTCGAAGGAAACAATTTCTAATTCTCCTGCCCAGGGTTTCCGAAAGGTGTGAACCCGAAGTGTCAGAACCCCCGCGTCCTTGCTAAAACTCCTCCCTGACCTTCCAAGAAGATGTGCAGTGCAAATGCCAGGGGGTTTGGCTTCTTAACCCACAGACGGCCCGGGAGGCCCGGCCTCTGCTCGCTGAGTGCCCGCTCGGCCCTGGGAGGTCTGCGTCTCACTTGCACAGGATCCGTGCTGACCCTGCAGCTTGAAGTCAGAGCTACAGACACAGGCTGTGGGTCCACATCCGGCCTGGGTGCTGACTCGCTCTTCAGCCGGTGACCCCAGGAAAGGGACCAAGCCCTGTGCCCTGCGGTTTCCGCGTCCCTCCCTTTCCTCGTCCGCCCCTGGAGGCGGGGCTGTCAGTGGAATCCTGCATGGGAAGCATGTTAGCAGGATACGTGGATTTGGTGGAGGAGGCAATAAATAACGTCATAGTTAACAATCAGATTGTTATTAAACAGGGTCAGTGACCAGCTCAGACGGTTCAATAGCCGTGATCTGGTTAGTGTGTCCTTGGAAGGCAAGAGGCATGGCTCATTAGTTTGCTTTCCCGGGTCCCTAACTCAGTGTTGCTGATGCTGCTGGAGCGAGTGGGTGAACGAAGACAGGAGCCCCCAGAGCCGGGAAGTGGCAGGACTCACCTGGGCCGCTCCAGCTGGAGCGTCCAGATGCCCTGGCCCTGGCCCAGTGCCTATGGCTTTAAAAAGAATATATTTTTTAAAATATATTTTACTGATTTTTACAGAGAGGAAGGGAGAGGGATAGAGAGTTAGAAACATCGATGAGAGAGAAACATCGATCAGCTGCCTCCTGCACACCCTCTACTGGGGATGTGCCCGCAACCAAGGTACATGCCCTTGACCAGAATCAAACCTGGGACCCTTCAGTCCACAAGCCGACGCTTTACCCACTGAGCCAAACCGGTTAGGGCAATAATATATTTTTTAAAAAATATATTTTTATTGATTTCAGAGAGGAAGGGAGAGGGAGAGAAATATAGAAACATCAATGATGAGAGAGAATCATTGATCGGCTGCCTCCTGCACGCCCTCTTCTGGGGACTGAGCCTGCAACCGGGGCATATGCTGACTGGGAATCCAACCGTGACCTCCTAGTTCATAGGTCAAGCTCAACCACTGAACCATGCGGGCTGGGCTGTTGAGGGGTTTGCCCTGGTTCTTGGGAACACTGGGAAAATCTGTGGGTGGGAAGGAGACAGGGAGAACAGTTACATTCCAGGTGGAAGAGATGCTAAGAGATGGGATGTCCTCAGGTGTAGGGCTATTCAGGCCCAGCCCCTCTTCGGAGAGCCCATTTAATGATCCGGCTGGGTGGGGGTGGGGTGGCATTAGCTCCTTAACCCTTTTGGTTCTGAGAAGTCACAGGCAGGGGATCAGCATAGCCCCACAAGGTGGGTGACGCGTCCTGGATACGCCCAGCTCCTTGAGTCTGAGGACCCCTTCGCTGCTGCTCCCGGGGTCCCCAAGGCCAAGTCCCACTTGAAAAGCTAAGCCAGGCTCTCAGTCCAAAGAGGAGACCACCAAGACCTGGGATTGGAAGGCCAGGCCCTCCACTCACTTCCCTGGTGTTGCCCAAGCGCCCACGCTCCCGCGAGAGTCTCGTTCCACAGGCGTGGGAGCGCGCCACGACCTGTACTTTTAAGTCAAACCCAGATCCTTTCTCATACGCAGGGAAGTGTGAAGACAGCGCCGCCCTGCATCCTTTTCTGGGTCCAGGCCACAGACAAGAAACGTGAGTCCATTGTGCCCACGTAAAATCCACGGCCACACCTCCTGAGTCGGCTGCCCCGCGCCGCGCTGGCACGTCCAGGTTTATTTCTCAGGCCCAGACGTGCATGGGGGGCTTGGGGCCCGCCTCTCAGAGCCGCTACCTGAGTCCCGCGCGTTCCCGGCCGCCAGCCGCGCCGGGTGGGGAGGGCGCGGCCGAGTCATCCTTTCCAGCCGCGCTCCCTGGAAAAGCTGGACCCGCCGCCGCGTGTGCTCGCTCTTGGCAGCCGGGCGCCGGGGCCCGCGGCCACATCATCCCGGGGCGGGGATGTGCGCGCTCGGGCCACGTCTGTGCCGCCGGGCGCGCGGCGCGGGAGGCGCCCTGCCCCGGGCCGCCCCGGGGGTGGGCGAGCGCGGCGGGGGCGGGACCTGGCCGGGACCCCGCGCGGTCTCTAGGACCCGCGGGACGCCGCCGGCGGGCGGTGCGGGGAGACCATCATTTGTTCCGTGGGGACGGGACGGGGCTGCTGGCCGTGGCTCCGTCGCACAGGCTCGCGCTCGCTCCCTCGCGACCTCCCGGCCCCGGGCCAAGGCGGACCGCTCGCTCGGCTCCTGCAACGGTCAGCGGCTCGTGCCGGCGCCGCGCGCGCACCCGGGGAACTTTTTTAAAATCTGAAAGCCTAGCCGAGCTCGCGGGCGCTGCGAGGGGTTCGGAGCTGACTCCCCCCAGAGCGAAACCCCTCGGGTCCGCCGCCCGGGCCCCGCTCGCCGCCCGCGTGGAATGGTGCGCGCTCGCCACGGGGCACGGAGAGCCGCTGCGCCGAAGGCCGGCGACCATGGCCGCGCGCCCCCCGCCCGCGCCCCCCGCGCGCGCCCTGCTGCTCGCCCTGGCCGGGGCCCTGCTGGCGCCCCGCGCCGCCCGGGGTAAGTCGCAGAGCCAGGCGGCTCCCTGCCGGTCCCCGCTCTCCTCTCCGGCCCGCCGCCCGGGGTCCTCCGCGGGCTGGGGACTCGCCCGGGGCACCTCGCGCGGCCCTGCGGGGTGGGGGCGCCGAGTGGGCGGGGCTGCCCAGCGAGGAGCGCACCCGGGCGCACAGCTGAGCCCCTGGGGCTCCGGCTACGGGCACGGAGAGGACCCCCGCCCTATCCCCACCCCCACCCCGCCCCGCCACCACCAGGTGCCAGTTCCCGGGAGGAGAGGAGGAGTTGGCTGCCTCCCCAGCACGTAGCCCAGACGGCTCAGCGGGGCTGCGCCCCCTCCCCTCCCTCTCGGGTGTCATTTGCCTGAGGTCTGGGTCTTGACGGTTAGCACACGTGTCGCCGGGGGTGATGCTCACGGGCCATCTTACCCGGTCGGTTCCTTAGTGACTCGCCCCAACCTCAGGCTCCGGGTAGCCCCTCCACAAGGCCCCCTCCCACCCTCCTCCCCACGGACACAGGTCGGGCACCCTCTTCCCCGCAGGTGGGCCTGCTGAACCTCACGGCGGTCTCCGTTTTTTAAAAATCGACTCTTGTTTTCTGTAGTTTTCCTTCCTCTTGTTAAGTCCGGGTCGGGTTGCTCCCAGCTGCCCGCGGTGGCCAACCTTTTGCAGAATTTTCCGCCTCCTGCCGCGTGGTCGGCTCCTCGGCTGCGAGTGAGCCCTGAGGCCACCGCTCGCTTGGAAGCCGAGTGTGGCGACCACAGCTGTTCGATAGACCCAGGTCCCGAGTTCTCCCCGGGAAGGGGCACCTGTGGGTCCTCCCTGGGCACGAAGAGCACTCGCCCAGCAGGTGTCTTTGTAACGGCTTCCCCCGCCGCCGCCGCCTCTCGGCCACTAGAGGCGCTGTGGGTCCGCCCGTGAGTGATGGCTGTGCCCAACCCCCCCACCCCGCACTCAGCGGTTCTGGGGTTCTGTGCACAGGCGGTTCTTCCTCCACAACCGGCCTCCATCACGACCCCTTACCACCTTCTGGTCCGTTTTACTCTGCGCCCTCCACGCCCCGCCGCCTCCACTGTCATGCGGCAGAGCCCCAGCTCGCTCTGAAACCCAGCCAGCAAGTCAGACCTGGAGAATGAATGGCTGGGGCTGCGGGAAGCCAGGGGGAAGCCAGGAGGAAGCCAGGAGGAAGCCAGGGGGAAGCCAGGAGGAAGCCAGGGGGAAGCCAGGGGGAAGCCAGGAGGAAGCTGGGGGGGGGGGGGGAAGCCGGGGGGAAGCCAGGGGGAAGCCAGGGGGAAGCCAGGGGGAAGCCAGGGGGAAGCCAGGAGGAAGCTGGGGGGGGGGGGGGAAGCCAGGGGGAAGCCAGGGGGAAGCCAGGAGGAAGCCAGGAGGAAGCCAGGGGGAAGCCAGGAGGAAGCTGGGGGGGGGGGAAGCCGGGGGGAAGCCAGGGGGAAGCCAGGGGGAAGCCAGGAGGAAGCTGGGGGGGGGGGAAGCTGGGGGGAAGCCAGGGGGAAGCCAGGGAGAAGCCAGGGGGAAGCCAGGGGGAAGCCAGGAGGAAGCTGAGGGGGGGGGAAGCTGGGGGGAAGCTAGGGGGAAGCCGGGGAGAAGCCAGGGGGAAGCCAGGGGGAAGCCATGAGGAAGCCAGGGGGAAGCCAGGAGGAAGCTGGGGGGGGGGGAAGCTGGGGGGAAGCCAGGGGGAAGCCAGGAGGAAGCCAGGGGGAAGCCAGGAGGAAGCTGGGAGGGGGAGCCAGGGGGAAGCCAGGAGGAAGCCGGGGGGAAGCCGGGGGAAGCCAGGGGGAAGCCGGGAGGAAGCCGGGGGGAAGCCGGGGGGAAGCCGGGAGGAAGCCGGGGGGAAGCCGGGGGAAGCTGGGGGGAAGCCGGGGGGAAGCCAGGGGGAAGCCAGGAGGAAGCCAGGAGGAAGCTGGGGGGGGGGGAGCTGGGGGGAAGCCAGGGGGAAGCCAGGGGGAAGCCGGGGGAAGCCAGGGGGAAGCTGGGCAGGGACACTGCTGTCTGCTCAGTGAAGAGCTCTGTGGCCGGCAGATGAAATCAGGGGCTGGGCGGTGTTTTGAAAGACTTGTGCACACGAGTCCCTGTGAATGTTCCTTGAGAAAGGACTTTTTAAAAACCGACACAGAATCCCAGTGTGCCCGGGGTGGCCCTGCACTCGGCACGTGCTCTGTACGCGCAGACCAAGTGCACTGAGCGTGGGTGACAGTGTTGAGAGGAGAACGTTCACTCAGTCAAGCCACTAGTGGGAGGCGTTGCGTGGGAGGGGGAGGGCTGTTGTTATGTTGTGACTGCAGGTGGGGGGGGCTTTTTCTTAGGAGAGGGGGGACTCGGGCAGAAAGCCAGCTGGACAGGCTTCCTGTGATGACCCGGGGTCTTACTGTTTCTTTACCCGCCTTCTCCATGTTCAGTCCTAAATCAGCGGGTTCTCGATCTCGAGTCTCAGCTCCAGCAGCGCCCCAGCGTAGCATCGAGGTGCTTAAAATCCACACGGACAGGGAGCATTTCTCCGTGCTGGCAAGAAAAAAGGAGGACTCACCGCGTGTAAAGGCAGAGTCTGTCCTGGGGTTTGTACCCCTGAGCCCCAGAGCCTTTGCCTGCTTGTGCCCTTCAGCGGCTGTCAGCCCCAACAGGTCCAAACAGAGCCCTGGACCCCAAACCCCCTGCTTCTGAATTCCTTCCTGCCCCAGGGTTCCCAGCCCTGGAATAACACCCTCTTGCCTTCTCCAGGTGCCACATGGGAATGCCCAGAAAGGCACCCCTAAGTCGTCCCTTTCTCTCCATCAGCCACCAACCTCCAAGACACATTCCGTCTTCTTTCTCTCTTTTCCGAAGAAGCCTCTGACCCCCAGCATGGCAGCCCCTCCCTGGTCTGCTGCCTTCCCCACCTATCCCTGCACAGTGCTCCTCCCATCACCACAGCCAAAGTCGCCATCCTCAGCCATCCTCAGCCATGAGCTAGACCATGCAGGCTCCCTGTTTAACTCTCCGGTGGCCTTTCCGTGGCTCCCTGTTTAACTCTCCGGTGGCTTTCCGTGGCTTTCTTTTGGGGAAGGAAAACCCAAACCTGTGGATGCCCTAATCTCTATCTTTCTCTCTGGCCTCTTCCTTCCCATTCCTGCTCCCTCTGCCCAGCCACACTCACGTCGCTTCCTCCCACCTTTCCAAGATGGCATTGCCATCATTTTCAAAGCAATAGTCAATGTTTGCACGACGAGGGTGCAAATACTGCCTCGCAGGGAGCCACCCAGCGTTCTGTGATCCCGTTTCATCCCTCCGGCAACTTTTGTTTTTCCTGGAGTTAACGATTGCTTTGGTTTTTAAATGTTTTGCTTTGTTTCTCATGTACTCATCTCTATTTTCACACTCTCAGGCGGAGCTATCATATTCCTTTCAACATTATCAAACGTATCAGATCATCTATCCATTGTTTGTTTTTTCCTGGATGTTCTCTCCTGGAGCCCTCTTAGCCTTTCCCATGCTTTTCAGGCAAGCAGTGTAGCTGTTGTCTCTATCCTTCTTTCCAGGACGCTGGAAACTCCTCCCGCACCCTTCCTGGGCTGTGTCAGCTGTTCCGTGAGCACCATAACTCTCTCTTTCTTAGTTTACTCCTGGTTTCTGCGGGTCACGTTTTCTGGTAACTTCCAAAGAAGGCCGTGTGGGAGGTAATTTTGTTGTTGTTGTTTTTTAGAATTTGTTAGAATGCGTGCCTCACCTGCAAATAACAGAAAAGCTGACTACAGCAATGTCTCAGTTTTCTTTTCCTTCTCCTTTACCTAGCACGCAGTTGGGAAGTGAGCGGCGAAGCGGTCAGTGACGCTGTGAGGGACCCAGGCCCTTCCTGTTGTGTCTAGCTGCCAGGCTTCCATGTTGACCTTTGCCCTTATGCTTGCTGCCTCTTGGTCTCACCATGGCTGCTGTGGCGCTTGGCGTTGTGTCTGCATTCCAGGAAGCAAGAGGGCAGGAGAGGCAAAAGCAGAGCCAGCCAAGTGTATTTTATCAGGAAAACATGGATATGTCTAGAAACGTCTGCAATGGATTATCTCTTGGCCACCCTGGGACACAGGGCCACTGCCAGCTGCCTGGGAAGACAGAAAAGTAAATATTTTTAGCTGTTGCAACTAAAACCGGGCCCTGTGAGGAGGGGAGAAGGTTAGACTGCGTGTCTACACACAAATATGTTATATATTTTACCCTTGATTGCTAGTTTGTTTAGGTATAAAATTCCAAGGCGAAGTCATAGTTCCTCAGTACTTTATAAGACATTCCTTCGTCTCTGTGCCCTTTGCTGCCCGAGACCCTGTGGCCCTCTGACGGTCTTCTTAGTATATATGGCCTGTTTTACTTTCTGGAAACTCCTGTCATCTTTTTATCCTGGTTGTGTGCATTTCCTAATGACCCGCTTTGGCTAAGTTCTTGTGAGGAGCGGTGCTGGGAGCTCCGTAGCCATTTCCGTTAGAAACTCCTGCTGCAGACCCCCCTGTGCCTGGCTGTGCGATTTCTCCAGTGGTCTCTCCCGCACGTGTGTTTTCCGAAGCTGCTGCGAGCGGCGCGCCCCGGCCTCCCGGGCGCATCCTCTCCTTTTCCTCCCTGTGTTTCGTCCCTTTGTATTGGTGTCCTCCTTTCTGGGACAGTTTAATGTCAGCATCCAGCCCTGCCGTTCAAGTTCCTTACGTCTGCGACCAGACACTTCATCTCCGAGGGGTTTCTTGTTCTAGGAATGTGCCCTTTTTTAGTGTTCTGCTCAGTTTTTGATGGTGGATGCAAGACTTCTATGAACTCTCGAGTGTATTTTTATTTTTTAAACATTTTTCTGCCCGGTCCCTCCTCACAGCAGTGGCGCTTCCATTTCTGCGGACGCTGCCTCTCCTCAGTGCCTCCTTCCCGGCTGCTGGCGTTTAGTGATGAGACATCTTCAGCTCCTACAGCTCTTCCCGCCCCGCGTGTGGCCGCCCGGCGGCTGCCTCGTCATTTTCTCAGGCTCCTCGGCTTCCCCAGAGACCAGCCCTGAGCCGCCACTGGGGACTCGGAGGCCGGCTCCGGGTCTGGGAGCTGAGCACGGCCGCAGGGGCAGCGTGGATGTCTCCCCTTTAAGCGGGCTTTGCTTTTTTTAAATTTAATTTTTCTATTAAATTCTTTTGTTTTCCATTCGGCTACAGATGACCCCTCCCTCCCTCTCAGCTGCCTGGGGCCCTGAGTGCAGAGCTTGTGTGCCTTGGTGTCTCTGGAAAACCCACCTCCTGTCTGTGGGTGGCGGGGCCGTGGCCTCGCTGTGCTGGCTTCGCAGGACCAGGGCTCCGTCCCCCTGGGACGTGGCTCGGCCCAGCTGCACGGCCGTCGGAGGAGCCGCACCTCCTGCTCTCGGGCCTCTCCGATCTGCGCACCCACCTCCCCGTGAAGCGTCCCGCCTCCAGGTCTCTCCTCTGCTCACCCGCCCCCTCCTTCTTCTAGAGCTTAGCTGCTTTCTCTTACCTGCTATCATCTCATTCTTCATTCTGTGCTATTATCATTATTATTATTTACTATGGGCAAAATGCTTCTCTAAACACTTTAGTATGGTTTTTTATTGATTTTAGAAAGAGGACAGGAGAGGGATAGAAACATTGATGAGAGAGAAACATCCATCGGCTGCCTCCTGCACGCCCCCTACTGGGGATCGAGCTCCCAACCTGGGGCCTGTGTCCTGGCCGGGAATCAAACCGGTGACCTCTTGCTTCATGGGTCAACGCTCAACCCCTGAGCCGCACGGACCGGGCGATGATGATGATGATGGTGATGATGGCGATGATGGCGATGATGGGGATGATGGTGATGATGGTGATGATGGCGATGATGGCGATGATGGCGATGATGGGGATGATGGTGATGATGGCGATGATGGCGATGATGGCGATGATGGGGATGATGGTGATGATGATGACGATGATGACTGGCACCTGCAGGTGGGCCTGCTGCCTCTGGAAGTCAGTCATGCTTTAGCACCACACTCCACACACACATCTTCCTTCCCTCCCTGGTCGTTCGGCTCTTTTCATTCCTTCCTTGTAGAACAAAAATTATATCCATTTTTAATGTTTTGAAACTTTCTTTTAAAGTTGTATAAATACTCAAAGTCATCATACACCTAATTAGATAGATGCCGCAGCTGTGGGAGCTGAAGATGCTGTCAGGGATGTAGCTTCCGCATCGAGAAGCGAAGCGCGTCCGTCCTGGCGGACATGCCGCTGTAATGAACCCATCACAGTTGCAGGAGAATTCATTTATTTGTGGATCGGAGTGTGTTCCTCTTTAAGCGGAGCTGTCCCTGCAGCCTCTGTAATTGACAGACAGGTGTAAGGGGCATGAGCAGAGGTCGCCTTTGTGCCAAATGGCCAGCCCACGGCCCCTGGCTGTGCGCCCGCCAGGAGCCGCATGGACCGCGGAGTGTGCGATCCTAACCATCAGCTCCCTGGGACGGAGAGACTGACATGGACATCCTCTAGACCCGTGGTTCTCAACCTTCCTAATGCCGCGACCTTTTAATACAGTTCCTCATGGTGTGGTGACCCCCAACCATAAAATTATTTTCGTTGCTACTTCATAACTGTAATTTTACTACTGTTATGAATCGTCATGTAAATATCTGATATGCAGGATGTATTTTCATTGTTACAAATTGAACATAATTAAAGCATAGTGATGAATCACAAAAACAATAAGTAATTATATATGTTTTCCGATGGTCTTAGGCGACCCCTGTAAAAGGGTCGTTCAACCCCCAAAGGGGTCGCGACCCACAGGTTGAGAACCGCTGCTCTAGACAGAATGTTTTAGGAAATTGTTTCTGCGCATTTTTTTTTAAATATATATTTTATTGATTTTTTACAGAGAGGAAGGGAGAGAGATAGAGAGTTAGAAACATCGATGAGAGAGAAACATCGATCAGCTGCCTCCTGCACATCTCCTACTGGGGATGTGCCCGCACCCAAGGTACATGCCCTTGACCGGAATCGAACCTGGGACCTTTCAGTCTGTAGGCTGACGCTCTATCCACTGAGCCAAACCGGTTTTGGCTCTGCGCATTTTTAGTAGTTGTTTCTTTACAGGTGTTTCTTTTAGTATTTTATTAAACCTAAAGTTTTTAGCCCAGCCGGCGTGGCTCAGTGGTTGAGCATCAACCTATGAACCAGGAGGTCACGGTTCGATTCCTGGTCAGGGCACAGGCCCGGGTTGCGGGCTCGATCCCCTGTGTGGTGCATGCAGGAGGCAGCTGATCCGTGATTCTCTCTCATCATTGATGTTCCTCTCTCTCTCCCTCTCCCTTTCTTTCTGACATAAAACAAACACTTTAGTTTTCCTACCAGCGCAGGTCACTGACACGGTTCACTGGGAGCTTGGGGCAGGGCTGTCCTGAGACCTTTGCAGCACCGTCTCCTCCCGCCCTCCTGGATGGACCTGGCCCGTGCCCTGCCACAGCCCTCCCGGCTCCCGAGGAGGGGCCAGGCCTCAGGGATGAGTACCTTCTGGCCAACGCTGGGCCCCCGAGGGCGGGTCCCAGGTCCCAGCCCCGCCCTGACCAGCCTTCTGTAACCAATGCCCCCGCCTGCAGAGAGTCACCACGTCTGGAACCCGAGAGTGTGAGTTCGTTTGGTGTTAAACTGAGTGGTGATGCAGTTCAAGTAACCTATTCACCAATAGACATGTTCACACAGAGCCCCACACTCCCCGACAGGCCCCCACTCATTCTGCCTCCCCGCGCCTGACTCCCACCCAGCCTCCCTGGCCTCCCGCCAGCGCGCGGGATGGAGAGAGGAACTTTCCTTACCCGTCAGCGTCTGTGTCACTCCAAGGCCACGGTGAGAGCTTGCTTCCAGGCAGCTGTGGAAACAGTGCAGTCCAGGGGGTAGCTCGGAACCTCCGTCTGTCTGTCCACCTGCTTCTGGAAGCTCTGGCCTCCCGGTCAGGGCAGGCGAGCCGCCCGGACCTGTGGACGGACCTGCCACTCTTCCCGGCGGGCGAAGCGGGCGAGGCGGGCTCCGCCTGCAGCTGGGCCAGGAGAGCAAGCCCTGGGCTTGTGTTTAGCTCTTTTTGTCATTAAGGCGGGAGAGGACGTACGTTTCCCATGAGATCAGAGGTCACGTGACTCTGAGTAGCATCTGAGAGCCTGGTTTTGCTTTTATTTTTTTTAAAGATGTTTTCAGAGGGGAAGGGAGAGGGAGAGAGAGAGAAAAACATCAATGGTGAGAGAGGATCATGGATCGGCTGCCTCCTGCACGCCCCCACTGGGGATCGAGCCTGCAACCCTGACCAGGAATTGAACTGTGACCTCCTGGTTCATAGGACGCTCAACCACTGAGCCATGCCAGCCAGGCAAACTCACAATATTTTAAAAGCACGTTTTTTTCAGCCTGTGCCCTATTTATTTTTAGAACACACTTCTCTATCGGTGGTTTACCATCAACCCGCTGTAGAAAGAGCGTGACAATGAAGCCCAGAGCCCAACGTTGAGAAGTGGGTTATGAAAGGAAACGGGAAGTGAGTGTTGCTGAAGGGTGTTCATATAAATAAGAGCCGGGCGGCCTAATTAGGTACGATTCTGGGATGTGGACTAGTGAGGCCCACAGATTAGTATGCCATTCTTTTCCTGTTTACATCCAGCGGAACAACTTGGGGTTAGGGGTGCTGACCCCCCTCCCGCTCCCTGCACGCATTCAAAAGTCCGCTTATTACTCTGACTCCCCCCAAATTTAACTGCTAAGAATAGCCTACTCCTGACTGGAAGCTTACCAATAACATAAATAGTCGATTAGCACATATTTTGTGTATGATATGTATTTAAGACTGTATTCTTACAATGCTAGCTGGAGAAAAGAAAACAGTATTAAAATCATAACAGAAAATACATTCATAGTGTTTATTGAAAAAACCTGCCTCTAAGTGGGCCCGCGTTATTCAAACCCGTGTTGTGGTGTTCAAGGATCAAATCTGTGTGTGTGTGTGTGTGTGTGTGTGTGTGTGTGTGTGTGTGTGTGTGAGAGAGAGAGAGAGAGAGAGAGAGAATAGTACTGGGTTTGATTTCCTAATATTTTATGGAGGATTATGTCTAAGTTGATAAGATATATTGGTTTGTAATATTCTTCTTGTTATATCCTCATCAGAGTTACTGAGGCCTCAGAATTAGAAGGGTTACCTTCCTCCTGTAGTTTGTGAAAGAGTTAGAGTAAGATGGCTATGATTTCTCTCTTAAAGTGTCTGGTAGAGTTCATCAGTGTGGCCATGTGGACTGGAGAGGGGTGTACACGTGTGTGCATGTGTGTGTTGGAGGAAGAGGTTAATCATGAATTCAGTGTCTTTATCAAACACAAGGCCATACAGATAGGTTTCATTCTTGTGCCAGCTTTGGTCATTTGTGTCTTTCAAAGAACATGCCCATGTCATCTGAGTTAGCGAGTTTGTTGGAATAATTTTCTTCACATTTTCTTATAATTTTAATGCCTGTGCCCTCTATAATGATCACCCTCGCCTTAATTCCTGGAATTGGTGAGTCACCTTTCCCTCACTTTTCCTCCATCTGGCTAAGAATGGAGCATGATATCAATGTTGCAAACAACGTGGGCCTCACAGATTTCCTCCTTTCCCTTCTCTCGCCTTCAGAGTTCCTTTCCCGCCACTGTGTCTTCGATTGGCTCCTCTTGTAGCCTCTTATGGCGGATCCTTGGGTTACTGATTTAGAGCCTCTTTCCATTCCCGCTTAACCATTTGGAAATATAACAACCCTCATTCACACTCTTCACTGCATGTTATACAGTCTTATAGGCTGTGTCCTCCTTATATTTCAGCTCAAAACATTTCAGAACTTCTCTTGTAATGATTTTCTCTGACTCGGGGGTTTTAGAATCCATGGCCTACCTCCCACATAGCTGAGGGTTTCTAAAGATTACTCTTTGTTCTCAAAGCACAGATTCTAGGATTTTCACCTTCACGTCTGTTGGGACGGGTCTCATACCCCAGCTGATCACCTGTCGGTGGCTGTCGACGGGCCGCTGAAAGGAATGCGTCTCCTGCCGTTGGTAGCTGGGTCCCCTCCACCGACGGCATAGCCGTCTGATGGTGCAGCACCTCTTCCATAGACTTACCGAGGCTCTGCTTACGATTTCTGTCCATTACTAGGATACCAGTAGATGGCCTTGAATTCGAGTGGCCCAAGTATCTGTTTCTCCTTTTATTTCTATCATTTTCTTCATGAATTTTGAAACTCTTATTAGGTTTACACACATCTAGGATTGTTCTGTCCACCCTTTGTCATGATAACATTTCCTCTTTCCCTGAAGCAGTAATTCTTCTCTGTGTCTGCTTTGACCGATGCTAACATAGCCACGGCCGCTTTCTCATGCGCAGCGTAGGAACACAGGCACAGAGTATCTTTTTCCATTCTTCTTCTTATTATTATTTTTACTTTCAATCTATGTATTGATGTTTGAAGTGCATGTCTTGTCAACAGTAACCAGCTGACCTTGCATTTTAATCCATTCTGAGGGCCTCTGCCTTCAAAACAGGACATTTAATCCAATTACATCTAATCTAATTACTCACTCGGGGGAGTCGAGCCCATTATCTTGCTGATTCTTTTATATCGGCCCCGTGCACTTCTGCTTCTTTTTTCTTCCCTTCCTGTTTCCCTTCTGGTGGGGTGGTTTTAGCATTCCGTTTCTGAGGCTCCGTTTCTTAATTCGATCAGGGTCCTTTTCAGTGGCTGCCGGGGGTTTAGACTGCAGATCTTGAACTTGTCGCCGCTCTCCTGGGAGTCGGAGGAAGGAGCCTGGTCCTGCTGGGAGCCCAGCCCGGCTCCGTGCGGTCAGCGTGGCGCTGTGTCCGCCAGCTCCCAGTTTGGCTTTTCTTACGTGGAAGTCCTGGGTCCCCCTGGCAGTTATTTTGTGAGCGAGTGAGAACTAGGAACCGTTACAGACGGCTCCCCAGTTGTGAGCACTATTCATTGCAGTTGAGCTGACACGCGACGTTGGTCGGATCCTAACTTGGCGGACATATTTGGTCGGATGGCCTTTGCATTCGCTCCTATCGGCTGCCTCTCCGGACGCCAGCACTGCGCGCTTACCGACTGCCGCTTGGCCGTTCTCACATCCAGTGGGGCCAGAGCGCTCACACAGTCTTCAGACCCTCCCTGTGCCCTCTCGCTCTTTCCCGTGTGAACTTCAGAACCTGGGAGAAAGCTCTGTGAGTGTGGCCAGGGCTCCCAGAGGTCGCAGGCACGCTCCGGACGGAGTCAGCCCCTCTGAGTCAGCCCTGGCTGCGCTCTGCCTCCTGGAAGCTGCGTCCTCCATGCTCCTCCGCCTGCTTTTCGAAAGTCCCTGCGTCGCCCGCCAGTGGCGTTATGGTTGTCAATCATCGTCATGTCGCCTCTGCCAGCTTTCTACGGGAAGACCTTTTAATTCACAGAATGAATTTATTGTTGGGGTTTTTGGCATCTACTAAGCAACACCTCTCTTTGCCTCTTAAATACACACTTATTTAGAGCTAATTGATTACTCGGGAGATGCAAAGACCAGTCACTACTGGAAAGCCGATGGGAGACGTTCGGTCTGTGGCCGAGTGTGCTTGCTGGGTGACGCACACGTGAGAGGCATCAGTCTTGTTGGATCGTATGGGATCCTGCCTCAGGGGTCGCTGCCCTTGACGTCTGGCAGAGGGAGGCCAGGAGGAAGGCACTGTCCGCAGACAGGCCCAAGGGGAGAAGGAGGGCCCAGGGGAAACTGAGCCACATGCCTGGTCCCTCCTCCCGACGTCTTCTATCTTGTCCATCACTGTGCCCCCCGGGGGAGGTGGGTGGGAGGGGAGGCCAGGGACCAGCTCCTGCCCCCAGAAACAAGGCGGGGGGGGGGGAGTGTGGGGTGGAGGAGTTGAGAGAAGGAGAGCCTCTTTCAATAGTTCCTACTGCAGTTGAGTTTTTCTTCCTTATGTTTATCAACACTTTGTGACGCTGTTTTGAATTGTCGGTTCCCATCCTTGGGTCACTTTGTAATTGAGGATTTGTCTTCTCTTAGTGATTTGTGAAGAGCTATTGATATATTATGGCACCAATCTGTGGTGAGCCATCATGTGGGATGAACAGCAGCGTTATTCGGTTCTTACCTGCATCTTTAGGTGTTCTTTTCCTAGTTATTTTTCTTTTCTTGTCATTATAAATGGGATCCAGTTTTATTTCAGTAATATTATTTTCTTGTACTGATTTATTTACATACATTCTGGGACCTGGCTGCTTATAAAACGTATCTTGCTGTTTTGAGTAGATGTGCGGTTGATTTTCTTGGGTTCCCCGGGCAATTAATCACGTCACCACTCCGTGATTTCTCTCTCCTAACATTGACTTCTCCGCATGCCCTGCCATTGCTTCCTCGCAGCCTCTCCAGCACAAAGAACCGTTTGGAAACCGTGCGAGGAGCAAGCATCCCTTTGATGCGCGGCCTTTGCTGTGAAGGCCCCGGAGCCTCACCACTGACTAGGATATCGACTGCGGGTTTAAGGCGCAAGTTCGTTATTTTAAGGACGAATCTGTTGCTAGTTCTGCTGTAGGAATTTTTTTTTAATCCACCCTGGATATGGAATTTTATTAACTGTCTTTGAGGCACTAACTAGTGCGCCATGTCTTTCCTGTTTCTCTCTCTCTCTACACCCTTTGACCTCCTGGCGTAATTGTTCCCTGCCATTGGTATAATTAGTCAGTGATGGATTTAGTGCCCGGTATGAAAGCATCTTTCCATTGTCGGGACCCGGCCAACTCTGGCAAGTTGTGTGCCATTATTTAATATGCTGCTGAATCTCATTTCCTGTCTTCTCATTAGGAGTTTTCACATCTTTAGGAAGAGAGTAACATGGTCTTACATCAGCTGTTTACTGACACAACAAGCCTGCTTGATAAATTAGGCCTAGAGTCAGTGGCTCAGACAGTAAAACATTTCTTTCGTCCCCGAGTCTGCGAGGCAGGGACTCACGTCCGGAAGTTCTGGCCTCAGCGAGGCTGCCCGCTGTGTCTGGGGGTCCACGGGCTGTTGGTGCGTGGCTGGGCCTGCCCCAAGTGTCTCCTCATCCCTCCAGCAGGCCTCGCCCGGAACATCGTCCTTTGATCCTGGACAAATCACCAAACAGGGACGTGCCCCCAGCAAGAGCAACCTTTGTGCCTTGATTTTAGGGTGTGGTCAGGGACTGTTGTTCAAACGCCAGGCTGGCTGAGACCGTGGGTCAACCAGATGGCCGGCATCGGAATCACCCACGGGAGCTTGTCTGGAATTCAGATTCATACCTCACGTGGCCTCCCACCCTGAATCAGGATCTTATCTCTGCTGATCCATCGAGCCCCTCACATAGTGCAGCTCAGCGTGGCGTCGGCCCGCGGGGGTCTAGGCAGGCCACGCTCCACCAGCGTCCCAGTTCCGTGGTGAGGACATCATGATGTCATGATCTGTGCACATCCCCTGTGCTGCTATTTACTTCAGTAGCACTTTTTCTTCATTTATTTAAAATGTCCTTTAAGTCACATACACGCTTATTGAGAGAGGAAATCAGGTCCGGGCGGCGGGGCTCAGTGTTGAGCATCTACCTGGGAACCAGGAGGCCTCGGTTCGATTCCCGGTCAGGGCCCAGGCCCAGGTTGCGGGCTTGGTCCCCAGTGTGTGGCGTGCAGAAGGCCTGTGAGGACGTCCCTGCTCCAGAGACCTGCGCCCTCAAGGGTGTCGGCCAGTGGCTGGGAGGCTGTAGGCGTGTGGTACCAAACAGACTTGGTCCTCATTAAAGACTTGTTAGGGACTGAGAGGGAATACCCGTTCCCCGCTTGACCTCATGTTACGCCATAGAGCGTCTCCTGTCCAGCCAGCTGGGGGTCCGACCCTGGGAAGGGCACTGGTGGAGATGGAGGGTGGAGGCTGGGTTCCTTCAGTAAAGATCCCATACCCACTCCGTGACCTTTGACCTAAAGTCAGGGGAGGGGCCAAGTCACAGGGACAGAAGGGAGGGCGCAGAGGCCTCCACTGACCTATGGGTGCTTTTCATGGTCCACTCCTTGGGGTAAGTCCCAAGGCCCCTGGACCCCGGGTGCTGGATCGAAGGTGGAGGGTGTGGAGATGTCACCTGCAGCCTCGGGCTCAGGCCTCTCGGTGGAGGAGAGGATGCTGGGAGGTCAGTGCCCAGGTGGACGCCATGTTAGTCAGGAGGTTGGCCCTTTGTCCTGTGACCCGGGACCCGCACCGTCAACCAGGGAGCATTTCCGTGCCTGTCACTCGACAGCTTCCAGGCCTGGTTCCCTCTGTCATGCTCATCAGCACCTTCGCTTAGCCTGTGGGAGGTCCCAGGTGCCGAGCTGTGCGGGGCTCAGAGTGACGCAGCCCCTCTCCCAGGACGCCAGCTCCAGGTGGCCAGCTCCCAGGAGGAGCCGCAGCGCGGAGAGGGACTCTGAGAACCTTCCGCAGCTCTCCAGGGGGGACTGGACACCCCATTGATTGGGGCGGGGCCAGCAGGGGGCAGAGCTGGAAGTCTGAAGCGGTGGGGACGGGGTGCAGGGCCCGGTGCTGGTGGCCTGGCGCCATCTTTATGCTGAGAACGTGGGGCCTGGGCCTCAGGGCGCCTCTCACACAGCCCAACCTCCCGAAAGTTGGGTCAGTGCCTGCCTCCCAAGCCCAGCTTCCTCTAACTTAAGCCAGTGGTGTGGGTGCGCCACAGGGAGGTGGGGGAGGGGGCCCAGGCAGGTTAAGGGGAGAGGGCACAGGGGGGGCCTCAGACCACTGTGGCTCTGAGCTGAGGTGACTGTGGCCAGGCGAAGGCCTGGGTCTGCGCTGCCCTCTGCCAGCTGCCAGGGCTGTGAGCGCTGGGGGGACATGTGGCTTCCCGGAGGCTTACCCCCCACACCCTCAGCTTACTCCCCCCACCCCCTCATCCGGATGAGGCCCAGAAATCAGGATTTTTAAAAGATTCCCAGGTGATTCTAATGTGCAGCCAAGGTTGAGAACCGCTGCTCTAGAGCCTCATGTGTGTGAGTGTATATGTGTGAGTGTGTATGTGTATATATATGCATGTACACACATGTGAGTGAGCATACAAGTGCATGTATGCACGTACACATGTCTCTGTGTGAGTGCATGTGTGTATGTGTGTGCACACATGTATGTGCATATACTCACGCACATGTGGGTGTGTGCATGCATGCATGTGTGTGACTGAGTGCACATGTGTGTGCATGCATGTGAGTGCATGTACTCACGTGTGGGTGTGTGCATGCATGCGTGTGAACATGTGTGAATGTGTGTGTACACATGTGAGCGTGTGTGGGGGTTGAGTGAGTGCATGCATGTGTGTGTGCATGTGTGTGACTGAGTGATGTGTGTGTTCATGCGTTTGGGAGGAGTCTCTCTCCATGTGGCTCTGATTTATGCTGATCCCATCAAGTTAGGAAACATAAATTGTATTATTTCCACAGAAAGTGGATGAGAGCCTTGCTCTGCTCCCCACCCAGCCCGCCTCACGGAAAACAGTCTCCCGGACACTCGGGGAGAGTCGCGAGGGGCCGCGCCAGCGGCTGCTGGGGAGCAGGAGGGGAAAGCTGCCCGGCCTCCTGGGCAGCCGCTCACGCGTCGCCTGCTCTCGCCCAGGCTGTGTCTGCGGGCGGGCTGGTTGTGGGGGAAGCGGGAGGGCTGGAGAAGAGGAAATCGATAGATGTGGCTTTGACACTGAAATCACAATATCGATCTTTCAGAAATGTCCAGTTTTCTCCTAGAAAAGAGGCTGAGGGGAGGCCGTGTGGAGGACCCTGCCCCTTTCCCCGCGTGTGACGGCGCCGGCACACATGTCGGCAGAGGCCTGGGTCGGTCTCATCTCCAAGTGGTTTCCGAGGGCACGGATGCTCGGACTCTCAGAGTTCATCAGCATCTGCCCGCCATCCTGACGGCTTCACCCTGAGGTCGGGGCTTCCGAGGGGTGCTTCCTCTGTAAGAACACGCGGCTGTTTAGTGAGAGTCCGGGTGGCTCCTGTCCCCCAGGACGGCGCACCCCGAGACCGACGCTCTGCCTGAGCGCACGCGCATTAGCCAGCCACGGGCCCGGGCCGGGGGGTGCAGGCCTCGGGGTGTCCGCGGGTCATTATCAGAGAGTGCACAGCTCCCGGGTCTCACGTCCGTATGTGAACATGCGTTACAGAGAGAAACCAGGTTCAAAGTATCTGGTAGACAGACGGCTGTGGGCTCGCAGCCCGTGCCAGACACGTGCTCCCGTGACGGCTGGAGGCGTGTGGGCCCTCAAGGCGGTTCTCTGCACGGAGAATTCGTCCCGGCAGTTGGGTCAGACAAGCGGGCGGATTAGGAGGACCCAGTTCCTCCCGGGGTGCCTTCTCCGGGAGCTGAAACTCCCGTCCTCCCCGGCAGCACAGGCCACGGGGCGCGTGGCCTCCAGGTCTGTGCCACAGGAAACACCGTCGCGCGCGGCGTGGATTTGGAATAGTTGCCTCGCGGGCGTTCTCATGTGAACTTCCAGTTTGGAAACAAGAACGTGTTCCGCCGAATCGATTGGAATTCTTTGGCTTCGGCAGCCAGGAAACTATTGACAGGAGCCGGGCCCAGGGCTGCCAGAGCAGACAGGGCTCCCGCTGCCGCCTGGGGTTCCGATTGGCACGGAGCGGGCTTCAGTGTGTCCCCATCATCTGAAAGCCAGATGGAACCGGGAGTCAGGTTTTGTTAGCATCTGGCCCCTCGACAGAGCCCCCAGGTTATGGTTTGCTCTCAGAAACAGTAACCGTCCAGGGAAAGTCCTCAGTGAGGAAGGCTTTGTGATTGTGAAAGTCCACGTGGGTGAGAAGTGGAGGAAGTGTCAGTTCCAACCGTCCCGGAGAATAAAAATGAATGTTCTCTAGAACAAAGTCTAATGTAAACAAGTAAAAATGTTTAAATAAACGCTAAATGCACGAATGTTGCTACACGTCGGCTAAACAGCTGAAAGGTGCTTACAATTATATAAAATGCCCTTGTAATGAATGTTCTTAGTGTTTCTAATAACAGTGTTTCTGACAACAGTTTTCACTTTATTATAAATACACAAAGTATAAAATAAAATAAAGACTAAAAAACATATAAAAGGGGACGGATAGTTCACACCTGTTGCACTCCTGATTGGACTGACACCTTTTTGCTCCTCACACACCCATTTCCTACGCGGCCCTCTTTGCTGTTTGTGGTCATGTCACGTAGGGAGACTTGGTCTAAGAAACCCTCCTCTCCCTCCCCCATACCCTCTGGGTATCTCCCCCCTGCCCCTCATCCCCTCATGAATGGCCCAGTCCTACCTGTTGGAAGGTTTTCTTTATGATGATTGGCTACTGAGGTGTCAGTCTGCCAGGGCCTGGTCATGGCGGAATGAATGGAACACAGTCAAAATGAATGGGACACAGTCAGAATGAATGGAACACAGTCAGAATAAATGGGACACAGTCACATTTCAGATCCAGCAAAGCCCCCCAGGAGGGGACCCTACCTTCTCCCTGTCCTCACCCTGCCTCCCTCCTGTGACCTTAGCGCAGGGAGGTGAGGGTGGGACCTCCTCTTGCTGGTTCAGCTGAGCTCCAGGGTGTATGACCAGGAGCTGAGGAGGAGAGGAGGCGGCAGGCCCCCAGGGTCACCAAGCACCCCTCACGGTGGTGGCGCTGGCGGTGGCGCTTGGATGACACCTCAGTGCTAACTGTAGAGACGGGGAGTCCATTTAGAACATGCATGCGGCCTTAGAGTGGATTTTAAACCAGGGCAATGACGCTCCGTCCTCAAATGCGCGGCTCCCAGGAGATGCCTGTTGGCCAGTACGGGATCGGCCTGCTCCATCGCGTGTGGGAACAGGTGGGTGTTACTGAGGAAGTGGATTAAGGCTCCTAAACGGAACGTTTCTTTGCCCGTTGATCCAGGTAAAGTGAAGCAAGGACTTAAAGGCAGGGAGGCACCTTGTTCAGTTCCAAAAACGAAGCACAAAAGTATTTCTCATTGACATTATTTGCACGGCTTCCAGGTCATCCTGCAGGCCTCGTAGCTATTGGTCAAATCGCCTAGAACAGTGGTCGGCAAACTGCGGCTCGCGAGCCACATGCGGCTCTTTGGCCCCTTGAGTGTGGCTCTTCCACAAAATACCGACTTCTGCACATGGGCCACCAAGTTTCAATCTCACTGTACGTGCGCGCCCGCACGTGGTATTTTGCCACACTCAAAGAGCCGCATGTGGCTCGTGAGCCACAGTTTGCCGACCACTGGCCTAGAATGAAGACTCCTCAGAACCCAGGGCTCTAACTGGATGCTTTGATAGTTTTTTATGATCTTATTTGAGTGTCAAAAGCAGGCTTCCCCTTTGGGTCTTCCCAAGTCCACAGCAAAGTTAACAACTAGAACATGGAAAGTTCCAGGAATCCCATCGGCACCTCCCTCCAGAGGCCCCTTCACCCTGGTCCTTCGGCCTTGGGGAGGCACCCCGGACTCACTGCCCCAGGCTCACGTCACCTCCAGCCCCACTGTGAAGTCAGGGCTCCCGGTCTCGCCCTGTGTTCACCCCCGTCCTGCCCCAGCCTTAGGGCTCCTACAGGGCAGCCCTGCAGGTGGCGAGGGGGAGGGCGCCCCTGCCGCAGGGGCAGGAGGCAGAGGGCATGCCCATGTTGCGTTTTGGAATTCTGAAGACATTTTCTCACCAACACACCTGGGCTGCCAGGTCTACACACTCTCACCAATTTAAAGCTCAGAGTGCATTTTCCTCATAAGATGAGGGGTTCTGCATGGTGGCAGGAGAGCCATGGCTGTTATGAATTCATCAGCGTTTGAGAGCCAGCCTTGGGGCTTCCCGAGGCCACGGAGAGTGCACTCAAGTTCACGGCGGCAGTGGCGCCCACACGCTCTGGGGCGCGGAGGTGCCGCTGGGACTCGGCTCTCCCCGGGCTCCCGCCGCAGGTGCGCGCTCGTGAGGCGAGAAGGAAATATCAGGCTCCCGTGATGACAGTTCCAATTAGGGCTCCTCAGTTCGCTGTTCTGGTCCTAATTCGGCTTTTCAGAAGCGATTTCCTGCTGGGAAGATAACGAGCAAAATGCTCAGACGAGCATCCTGGCTGACTCGCTCCTTTCTCACTAAAGAGGCGTGATTTGGAGCTCTGGCTCATCAGTGGGACTCAGTGGGCTCGGGCCTGGGCTGTGACCTGCCAGGGACCATCCATTGCTGGGGGAGCTAGAAATCGCTCACCTGTCAGACCCTCCGAGACGGGACTACGCCCTGCCCGCCCCCCCCCCCCCCATCATGATCACAAGGCTGTGGACCCATTCATCTGTGTGGGAATGACTCATTCAATACCCATGTGCACAGGGGGCCCAGCCACGAATTTGACCGGCAGTGCCCCGCAGACTGGGGGTGGGTGGTGGCGGCTGACAAAAGGATGAGTCAATGAACAAAGCTGAGCTCCTGAGAAATGCCAGGAAAGGAGCAAAACGGGAGGATGAGCAGGAGAGAGCCTTGGGTGGGAGGAAGGGTGCTGGGCGAGGCAGCCTCTTGGGCTGATCCTCGAGCTGAGACGTGGAGAGGGAAATGGGGGGGTTGGGGGGCGGGTGCGCGAAGGATTGAGAGCAGAATCTTCTCATGCAAAGCGTGTGAGACAAGGCCCAGCTGGGCAGTGAGTGGTCAGCAGGGGGGTCGGTGTGGTCACAGCAGGAGGAGTGAGATGGAACGATCCTGCGATGAGGTTCTGGAACGTGGGGGACTCAGGACGGGGTCTGAGTTTCATGCCCGGTGTCTCTTGGCCAGAGGGACTGGGTATTTCGTGTGCGGCTGCAGCGGAGACCCTGGTCCTTGGCTGTGTGGGTGGCCTCCTACCTGTGGGCAGTGGCTTCGCTGCTCTGCGCCTCAGTTTCCTCCCTGGTTCAGTGGGGATAAACATCACAGGGTTGTTTGAGGTTTAAACAAGTTAAACTTACAGGGGAGCGTGGGGCTCGATGGCTAGCCGCTATTCACAGTGTCCCCGCTGTAGCCTGTAAGTGCTCACTGACTGTAACCTCTGCTCAGCGTCGCCCTTCACCCCGCAAATAGTTCTCTCGCGCCCACTCTCCTCCAGCCTTCCCGTGCTCCGTTCTCAGGCGGGAAGGTTCCGACACGAGTCAGGCTCATGCTGCGCTCAGAGAAAACCCACCCTGTGCCTCAGGGGACCCGCCACGGTCCAGGCCTTGCCGCCTCCTGCACTTCCGCCCACCCTCCCTCCAGCCCTTGGCTCCCTTTCCCAGTATGTTAGCCACACGGACTGCCTTTCTGTCCTTAGAACCCTCCGGCTCTCTCCTGCCCCAGGCCCTTTCCCTTCTTGTTCTCTGGCTGGGAAGCCCTGCCCCCGTTGAGCTCCCATCAGACATCAGACGTCTCTCCCTTCAGGTGGGGAGAGGGCGGACCTGCGGGTGAGGAGGGCTCTAGAAGGGTTTAGTTAAGAAGTGGGAGCTGCTGAGAGCTAAAACCAAGCACAGAACCCCGACTGGAGGCGTTGACTCCGGGGGTCACAAAGGACTGCAGTCTAAGACGTGCCCGGCCACGTGCCTCGGGGAGCGGGGAGCGGGGGAACGGTAGTGGCATTGGCGGACGCGTGGGAAGGGAAATGTTTTGTTTCCTGGCCAGGGCCAGGAACCTTTGATTGTTAAACGTGGTGAATCGGAGGTGATGGCAGTACCAGGACACTGAAATGAAGTATCCAGTGGATATTGTAGCACAGACTGTGCTGGAGGGACCTGGCCACATGGATAAATATTGATTTGGGCAACATCTGCTTAAACATTAATGAGCTCTCTGGGGGGCAGTGAGAGTGGAGAGGGAAGGTGGCCAAGAGTGAAGACTTGGGGGTGTTCAGGTCCCCCGAGGAGGGAAGGAGGCCAGGGAGCGGAGTGTGGGCGGAGCATGGCAAGACCGGTCAGAGGAGTGGAGTAAAGCCAGATCCTAAAGCCGGGGGCCTCCCAGCTGCATGTCCATTTCAGCAGAAGGTGGTCAGCGGTGGCCAGTGATGACCAGTGGTGGCCAGTGGCGCAGTGAGCACGTTGGGGAGCCTGGCATGGGACCGGGTCTTGCCTGAGACGCAGATGACGGCTCTTTCATTGTTGTCTGACTCGGTCAGTCAGTGTACAGTAGGGAATGGAATAAACTAGTTCCCATCCTTGCCCTTTCGCTGTTAACTTCTAAAAGTCGCTCCTGGGCCTGGCCGACGTGGCTCAGTGGTTGAGCATTGACCTATGAACCAAGAGGTCATGGATTCAATTCCGGGCTGAGGGCTCCATCCCCAGTGTGGGGCGTGCCGGAGGCAGCCTGCCAATGATTCTCTCTCATTGATGTTTCTCTCCCTCTCTTTCCCTCTCTGAAGCCAATAAAAAATATTTTTAAATAAATAAATTAATAAAAGCCACTCCTGCCGTGCAAATCTTAACCATGAGGTCCCTCCCCTTCTGTCATTTCTTACAAAGTAAACATTGAAAAATCCTGACCCGCCTCCAAAACCCCTGCCCACGAAGTCCCGCGGCACGTCTTGTCCCCGCGACGAAGGCAAGGCGAACTGATGCGTTTGAGATGGAAAGGGCTTGGGTTTCGCTCTCATTTCTGCCATTTATCCATGAGCAGCATTGGGGACGGTCCTCATGACTATAGCTCCGTCTCGCCATCTGTAAAATGGGACTCGCGATGGCTTCACTGACGGGCAGGGGTATGATCGTACACGTCAACATCGTCAACGGACGTAAGTGATTCTGCTGCCCCGGACGGAGGCGCTGTGGGCAGGCAGAGTTGTGTGTGTGGTCGAGGACACTTGTGCGTGGGGTGTGAATCCACTGGAGACATGTATGCGATGCTGGCTTTCTTTGAATTTTGAAATGACACATAAGACATCTTTTCAAAATTGCAATTGTTCTATGGGACGTGGTTTCTTTTCTTTCCAAAGTCAGGACCAGAGCCAGGTCTTGTGGCTGCAAGAAATCCCTTGTTCACCATCTCAGAGCCCCTAGGTGGGCATTGGGTGGGCCCGGGCCTCCCTCAGTAAGAAGGGCAAAGGGGGCTTGGCCAGAGCAGGACCAGGACCGGACAGATGGCAGCCACGCCTGGCGACTCACCCCGGGGGTCTGGAGTCCCTCTGGGGCAGTATCTTCATTGCTGGCTTTTTCAAGACCAGAAAAGTCGCTGCTGCAAAGGTTCCTGCCCCAGGAACGGGCCTGGCACTCCCGTTTGACCAGCTGTAATCGGTGCGGAGACCGCGAGCTCAGATGAGGAGCCGCATGCAGGCACAGGCTCCGGGGGAAGCAGGCGGTTGTTAGAGAGGATCTTTGTTGGAAACTGAAGCATCTGACATGCTCCTTTCCTCTGTGAGACCGAAGGCAACTGGCCATTTCATTCCAGCAAAACAGCCAACAGGGTCAGGGGGCCCCGGGGCCAGGAAGGCCAGAGGCCCCTCCCCAGGCTTGGCGATTTCCACGTTTTATTTCGGCAACTGAGCTTCGTCGATGCCCAAATATTGTGAGAAACAAAAATGTATGCAAACTATCTGTTTTATAAGGTCATATTTCTCCCTGTGTGTCTGCGGCTTGAGTGCTCACATCATTGAGGACCTGCTTTTATGGTTTGTCAACAAGACCAGCCCATCAGATACCTTCTGCTGTCTCACCGCCATGCAGATCGCGTTCTGCCTGTCCATGCCCCACAAATACTCTCTTCATTTGCACCATCTGAGAGAAATGCCCGGGTGTAAACACATAGGAAGCGCTCCTGGGAAGAGCCTTCTGATCGCAGACTCTGTGTGTGTGTGGGGGGGGGGGAGCGTGGGGAGCAGGGGGTGCAGCCAGCTGAGAAGCCGAGCGATGGCCCCCTCCTCCTGGGCGTGGGCAGTAAATCCCGCTCAGCCACGGCAGCCACTCGTTTCTTAAAAAGGTTGCGCAACCTCCTGCAGCGCTGGCGGCCTGTTCTCCTGGGGGATTTAGAAATAACGCCTCTTGGAAGAGAAAACTCCAGCACGAAGGCCTCGTTTTGGGTGGAAATGCTGGAACATGTAGGTGAAAGGGTCAGGACGGGGGGAGAGGGGGCTGGAGGCCGAGCGTGTTCTTCATCATGGTTCCTGCGGCTTCGGCCTGGGGGTCAGGCAGGGGCCCTCGAAGGCGGCCCAGCTTCCCGGGTGCAGGACGTGGGTGAGGAGGGCACAGGGACGGACAGGGCAGAGTCTTCAGGAGGAGGGCCCCGGCGCCGTAGGCAGAGGGCGTGGGTCCCGGGGGCACGAGGCAGCGTGCCTGGAAGAGAAAGATGGGCTTTCTGCGTGGAAGACATGGGGTCGAGGGCGCCCCTCACAGGCCACAGGGAAGAATGGGTGTTGAAGGGTGAGTGAGAGGGTGAATGAATGCACGGACAGGGAGGCAGCCTACCTCCGGGACCAGGACGCACCGCGGTTCGGCTCCTGGGGGCGCTGGTCCTGATGGGGGTGTCTTCCCCCAGAGCCCCTGCTTGTAGCGAGGACGCTGCCCTACCTAGGCTCGCGGAGGGCAACAAGTCCAGCCGCTGGGCAAAGCCCCTTGATCCAAGAGTCCACGCGGGGCAGCTCCCCCGCAGCCCGGAGGCGGACATGTGGTCCTCCACGCAGCTGGCCCTTCCCTCCTTCCCCAGCCTGCCCTCCACCGGGGCCGCCGATGCCCCCACCTGGAGCCCCTCCCCCGGCACAGCGCCCCGCATCCTGTCGGGGTGCGTGCAGGTTCAGCCCCGGAGACCCAGCTCCTCCAGCCCCATCCCCATACCGCCCCCCCCACTCGCCTGTGCTCATGGCCCTCTCTTCCCCCTCCTCCCCACGTGGCTGAGGGGCCCCGCGCACCCCTCCCTCCTCCCCCCCCCCCCCCCCCCCCCCCCCGCGCACCCCTCTGCTGCTGGCCACGTTCCCAGCGTTGGGTTCATCCCAATCCCCTTTGGTTCTCAACACCTGGAGTTTCAAACGCTTTGCGACCAGCTTGAGAAGTTTCCAGAAGAGGCCCGTGTCAGACGGCGAATCCCCCAGCCCCAGCGAGGAGCGAGCCTTTTGTAACTGAAATGTAACCGCAGACTTCCACGTCGAGGATGATAAAACGGTGTGGATTTAGGAGTGCTCGGGGGGCCGTAAAATGTCTAGGATTAAAATTTCAATACCATTTGTGCCCAATAAACGGGACTCCTCCGTAACTTAAAACTGCGCCTGATGACTCAGGTCTGAGAAGTCTGCGTCCGGCCGCGGCGGCGATGGGAATACCGTGCGCTCCGCTCCGTCCTCCCGGGGGCTGTCCTGTCCCAGGACTCGCAGGCGCAGGGCCTTGCTGGGCGCGGACTGGGAAATCCCTGGGAAGCGGGGCTGGGGGGGGGGGGGGCACTGGGGGGTGGACGGGACACTCTCCCGGGGAGAAGTGTAGCCGTTCCCCGCAGGACCGTCTGTGGAAGTCGGGCGGCACCAGCCGGTGTCGGTGCAGCAGCTGGTTGGACAGACAGGACCAGGGGAACAAGATCACGTAGCCGTTTGCTGAATGACTTAATTTTTTTCACAGCCCCGGCTAGTCGGTCTGAGCTGGCAAATTAGTTCTGTCTATAGATTCCCGCCCCGAAGCACATACAATGAGCCTGTGCCAGGCCAGCGAGGGCTTGGCAAGGTGCTGAGCCGGTTCCCGGCTCGGGAGATGGATTCAGTCCTCACACAGCCGAAGCCTGGAGACTGGGCAGAGAGCCGATCGATCTCGGGCAGAGTGCGAATCCATCGCTCACAGGTCCCGTGCAGTGGGTGCCCCTGCGGGGGGGCGGGGCGGGTCGGAATGACATACTTTCTCTCCGATACTCAGCCTGCACGTGCCCGAGTCTTGAAGGAAAAAGTGGAGTTTTGTTTTCAGTTACAGAGTTTTGTGGTTGGAGTGGCAGGGACTTCACCAGCTGAACACTCACTGCGAGATTAGTCGATGGTGGTTTCCTTACCCCCATTCACCTCCCAGACACACTCCCCCTGACCCCTGACCCCTGACCGGCTGAAGACAGGCGCTTTCTCTTTGCTGCAGGGCTGACCGTGGGACGCACCGTCGCACCTGCCGCGCCGCCCAGGACGGAGGACGGGGCAGGAGCCTATGAGGTGGTCAGCGCCTCGCTCCTGGACGGAGACTTCTGGAACCCCAGGCGCAGCGCCCACGGCAAGGTCAGTGCTCACGCTGCCTTCCTCTCCTCTTTCCCGCGGACACATCCAGACCTTGTTCAAGTTCTCTCTTTACGTTAACGCTCACGCTGTCCCCAGCGAGTGGGATCTCCGTGCTTATGAAGAGGACGTGCAAACCAAGGTTGGGCGGTGCCGAGGGCGCGGCATTGCCTGCACCGGCTGAGGGTTGTTCTCTCACACGCACACCAGGGAGCCCACTTCCAGACACGCCGTCCGCGTTTTTCTCTCCCGAGCGCCGGTCTTTCTCTATAGTCACGTCTAGATCATTGAAGTTTTGCTTTTATCGATCAATGAACGGCAGAAACAGTTTAATGCAGCTTTTTAGTGGAGCTTAGGATGCGGTTGAATGCAGTTTCACAGTTTACTTTGACGTGTGTGATTTGCGTCTTCTGTGATGTGAAGGAAGAGTATAAAGTAGTTGCAGCATGAATAATGGGATTAAATAGTTTGATGCGTCTTACCTGCCACGGCGACCTGACTTCCTAAGATTTCAGAACTTGTGGGCACAGTTGGAGATCGAGAAAATCTACAGAAACATGAGCTCTTCGGAGGGGGGCCCCGCAGATGGTTTTGTCCTCGTGCTGCGGGGAACTATTTTTAGGTTATTTTTCATAATAGAAAACGGGGTTGTTTTTCTTTGTAAAAGTAGCTGCGATTGTGAAAATCCTTCCTGCAAGGCTGCCGGGGGCCACCTCTGTGTCAGCAGCAGCAGCACGATTCCCGCCGTTCACGGGCTCCTTCCAGAGGGGCTCTCGGTTGAAAGGGAGCATGGAAGGGTCAGGGGTTTGGTCCGAGGATCTAAGTGCCGCGTCACGCTTTCGGAGCATCCCCATGCCGTGGATACTGCTGCCTGTGGAATCCACGGAGTACAAGCCAATCGCGGTGACACTGATGTTTGCTGGAGGAAACCTTCAAGACGTTAAGGGCCACTTGGTCATGCCATGAGTCAGCAAAACTAGGACTGAGTGGATGGATGCAGACAAGGAGAAGTAAACTATTGCATAAAGCATCTAAATGTTTACAGGTACTGTAATGACACAAAAATACACAGCACCCTGACGTCTCCTGGGTGGTAGACGCTGCCGCGGGACTTCCCCCCGTGTAGGGTTGCCAGATTCAGCAAAGGAAGAATAGCATGTTCCTTTGCACTTGGACTTCAGATGAACAGGCTTTAAAAAATATCCTATATAATAAAAGCCTAATATGCAAATTGTCCCTGTGAGAGTTCGACCCACCGAAGTTCGACCACTCACTATGACGTGCACTGACCACCAGGGGGCGGCACAGAATGAAGGCAGGCCCCGGCCGGCAGCCAGCAGACGGCAGCTGGGAGAAGGAAGGCCCCGATCGGCCCTGATTGCCGGCCAGGCCTAGGGACCCTCAGGTATATAAGTAAGTCCCATGCAATATTTTGGGGACATACTTATACCAAAAATTTCTTTGTTGTTTATCTTAAATCCAAATGTACCTGGAGTCTGTATCTGGCATCCCTACCTGGGGCGGGGTGGGGTCAGGGCACCCTCTCATCACACCTGACTTGGGAGCCAGGTCCTCAGCGTGATGCCCGGGTGCTCCGCAGGCAGGGCCGGCGGGACTCGGATGGGGGCTCCGCTCTGACCCTCGGCGTCCGCTCCCCATCGGCAGCTGCTGCCTGCCGAGTGCCCCCCCCTCACCGCCTGCTCAGCGCTGCTGCGGTCCTGCGTCCTGCTCGCTCCTGACACCCCTTCCTGCAAGGCCCGTGCTGACCCCAGCCACAGCGGTCCCTCCCAGGCCTTGAGCACGGGAGGAGCAAGCCGAGGAGCTGTACCTGGTGCCACTGTGTCCCCCTTGGGAGCGGACACTCAGTCAGGGAAGGCATGGGGACCACGTTTCCACCATGCTCACCGCCGCCAGCTCGTTTATCGCTTGTGATCTCCTAGCAAGGCACCCACCTCGTTAAAAAGAAAGGCCCCTGTGGAGCCAGGTCCCCCTGCAGTTTCTGCAACACCCCCACCTCCACCCCCAAACCTCTGGCATCAACCCGGAATCGGGCCTTTAAGAAGAATTATACGAGCCCCGGCTGGTGTGACTCAGTTGGTTGGGTGCTGTTCTGTGCACCGAAAGGTTGTGGGCTCGATTATCCGTCAGGATACATGCCCCGGTGGTGGGCTAGATCCCTGCCCTGCCGGGGGCGTGCAGGAGGCGGCTGATGGATGTTCTGCTCTCACAGCGATGTTTCTCTCCCTCTCCCTTCCTCTCTCTCTAAAAATCAGTGAAAATATTTTCTTAAAAATTATACAAGATGCACCAGTTTCATCTTGCTTATTGCCTGCCCCAGCCCTAAACTCAGCCACTCCTCCGGTCACGGGAGATGGTGTTAGACGCCACGATCTGGGCACCGGTGTGCTCACGGCAAGTGTGGTGGTGCCGCTGCCAGGTCGCTGAGCTGACAGAAAGGAAGTAACGTGCGTGCTCTCGTGGACTGTAAAAACAAACCTCAAATGCTGGGCCATGCCTGGGAGACACCACCTGTTTCATTCTAAACATCGTACTGGAGAAAATACAGCAGGAATTGGCTCTTCTGGCTATACCTATACCCCCGCTCAAAGAAAACCGCCTCTTTTCAGGAAACCAACTCAGTTCCTGAACTCAAACCCAATCATCACGTTCCCATCCCTATAGTGTTATTTTTAAAAAGGAATTCCCAGCTCCCCAGCATTTGGCCGAACTCTGGCTTTTCGTTGTCCCTAAGTGGACCCATGCTCAAGGCCGCCTTTCTGCTAATGACGTGAAATTCATGCGACCCATTTCTAAACGTGGCCCCAAACCATCCACATGGCCGGCGCCACTGTTTCCATAAGCACGTTCTGCTCAGCGAAGGCAGAGGGGTCTTCGCTTGCTTGACCGACGCGTTCTCCACGGGCGTCATCGGAAGGCCTGGTCACGGGCCCACAGAGCGCTGAGGCCAGGCTGGCGTCGTGTCCGCTAAGCTTCCCACGGGAGCCATTCACTTCGCTCGGTTTCTGGGCCTCAGAGGGCACGTCTGACCCGGCAGCCGCCTGACAGGCACCGCTGAGGTGGCAGGGGTGGCACACGCACACTGTCCCCACGCCTGAGGGGTCCCCGGGGCTCTGTCTGTGTAGGTAGGTGACATCTCGTCCATGTTTCCCAGCTTCCGGCCCCCATGACCCAGATGCAGATTGCCGCCAAATTATAGAAGCAGCCACACGCCCAGTGGTTTGGCAAGCGTGCGGGCCTTCCGAGTTATTTAAATAACTTCCAAGTTACTGAAATGGAGTGTGCTCCATACCTCGCTGAATGCATCTGCCTGCCGTCGGGGAAACACGTTGTACTACTTGAAAACAGTGTTTTAGATCCGTAGCAGTTTCTCAGTGATCTCATCCGGTAGAGACGTGTCTCATCAGGGCGCCATGCGCAGCCATGCACAAGCCGGGGTCCCCCGTCCCCTAGAGCTGGCGGTTCAGAACCAGGTCGGCTTCAGAGGGGGCGGCCCTGCCTGGGCACCGGGTACCATTCCCTGGGAGTCTACCCAAGAGTTTCAAGGTGTAGCTTTTGAAGGAAAAAAGTACTTACTGATGAAAGATTATCCTGTTTTTCTTTGTTTTTTAAATTTATTTTTATCATTTTTTAAAAAAATATGTTCTTATTGATTTTTTTTATAGAGAGAGGAAAGGAGAGGGACAGAGAGAGAAACATCAATGATGAGATAGAAACATCTATTGACTACCTCATGCACACACACCCCCCCCCCACCACCACCACTGGGGATCGAGGCCGCAACCTGGGCACGTGCCCTGACTGGGAATTGAACCAGCGACCCCTGGGTGCACGGGTCGATGCTCAACCACAGAGCCACGCCAGCGGGACTAAATTTATTTTTTTTAATATTTCAATTATAGTTGACATGCAATATTTGTTTCAGGTGTACAGCATTGTGATTCGGCTTTTATGTAATTTATCAAGGGACCCTGCTTCCCTACTGAGTTCTTTCTGTATATTCACTTAGTCAACAAATAGTTATTGAAAAATCCATGACGTCCCAGGCCTTGTGCGAGGTGCCAGGGAGCGTCTGCCCTTTTGAAAAACGCCGAAGCCCCGGTGGCTTGACTTCGGACTCTTTGAAGTCGGCTCAGGCAGGACTCCAGGAAATGTCAGCTCCTCGCAGGAGGAACAGGAGGAGGAGCGAGGGCCCACCAGGGGCAGTTCTGTCTCAGCGCCTTTGAAATCTAGACCCTCCTCTTATAGCTCAGAACAAGGCCACTGGGGCATATAACCTCCGGTCCTGCCTGCTCAGCTAGTAGGAATGTGTTTGCGTTGCCAAAGGGTATTGCTCATTTGAGTGTCTTAAGTGGAATACGTGGGAATGGACCCGACCCCCGAGCCGTGGGTGTGTCTGCTCATCTGGGGCGCCGAGAGCAGACGCTGGCGGGCTGTCCTGCAGTTTCCATGCTGGGGCGGTTGGGGGGAGCGGGAATTCTGGTTCCGGAGACTCCTTGCCTCCTGGGTAAGCAAGGGGAGCAGGGAGCTTCTGTATTTAAAAAATATATTTTTATTGATTTCCTAGTGGAAGGGAGATGGAGAGAGATAGAAACATCCGTGATGAGATAGAATCATTGATCGGCTACTTCCTGCACACCCCCGACTGGGGATGGAGCCCACCACCTGGGCATGTGCCCTGACCGGGAATGGAACCGTGACCTCCTGGTTCATAGGTCAAGGGAGCAGGGAGCTTTTAAGGTTCCCCTGCAGGACGGCACTGGGGAGTCCAGAGCCCGCTTGCCGGCCTGCTGCCGCATCGGCAGGTACCCAGGCCCGTTGGTTCCCCCAGAACCTTCCTGGGGACGCAGCTGCCAAGGGAAACGCCTGGAACGGGCACCGCGCAAGCTGCTGGCGTCCCGAGCTCCCAGGACAAAGGCTCAGCGTCTGTGTTTCCCACCACGCCCTCCAGTGCCCGGGAGGGTTTGAAGGGGCGAAGGGGCCGTTGCGGGAAGCACCCCGCTCAGCAGGCGCGTTTTGGTCGGTTGGGACGGGGAGGAGCACGGAACGAGCCCTTGGCCCCGGCAGGCGTGGCGAGGAGGCCCTGCGGGCCGGTGGAGACCTGAGTTGGAGTCGCTTTAAAGATCTTCCTGTAAAATAAAGGCACAGAAGCCATGGCGATGGGCGTCTTCAGTTAAGTAAATGCCCTCAGAGACGAAGCATGTGCACTTCTCAGTGAAGCCTCGCCAGGCCCAGCTGCCCACCCCGTCGGATGCCAGGAATTACAGCGCACACAGCGCGGCCTCCGGCTCATGCACCTCCGCGGCGGCTCCTCCGAGAAAGAGGAAGTCCTGCGGCCACGACAGCCGGCTACCTGGCCGTCCACTGGGCAGCAGCCGTAGGAAGCCCCGCTTGTATCCCTGGATCGCGGGGGAAGAAGCGTTAGGCAGCAAGTCCCAGCTTCTACACACACCGAGGCGGCCTGTGGAGCCCTCCCCTCCGGCTGCTTCCCGAGATCCGGGGCAGCTGAGCCGAAGGGCGCAGTCCAGCCCCACAGAGGAGCTCCAGGGAGTGTGGTCGGGGCCTGAGGAGGTAAAGCGAGTCCCCAAGGACGGCCCTGGGCCAGGAGAACCCAACCTCACCGGGTGGGGGTCAGCCAGGACCCTGAGGGGCAAACCTCGTCCCTAAGAGCCCAGCCCAGTCCTAGGGGCAGAGTCGAGGTCTGCAGAGCCTTGAGGTTGTCGTCCTCATAGGAGCAGAGAGAGGGGCTCAGCTCTCCTCAGAGCTGACCCAAGGCCAGGAGAGCAGAGCCCCCCAAATCCGAGCTAACCCCAAAGAGCCGAGGCTAGCCCCACAGGGCAGGAGACTGGCCCTAAAACCAGAAGCCAGTCTGTTCCTTCTTAATCTAATCAACATCCAATCATCCAATCTAATCAGCATTTAGTACGATCAGCTGCTTTCACCGGCCTCCTTCTCTCCATTTCCTCGGCCCTCTCGCTGCTCTCTCTCCTCATTCTCTTCATGTGGCCTGGGAGCCCAGCCCAGTGCCCAGTCTGTTCCCGAGAAGCCGAGCCGAGCCCCAAAGCGCTCACCCTGGTCCGGAAGGCGGGAGCCCAGCCCCCAGGAGCCTAGCATGGCCGCAAGGAGTCGGGTGAGGCCTGAAGAGGGAAATGTAGTCCCAGCAGATGCCCCTGGGCCCAGCCTAGGCCGGTGGAGCTGAGCTCAGACCCTTCGGGACTTCGGAAGGGGGCTGTGCAGGTCCACCTCTGCTGCTAGTTTTGCTAAAATATATGTTTTTTTTGTTTGTTTTTTTTTTTAAAAAGCCAAGCTGTGGGTTTAGATGCAAAGAGCCCCCCTCCCCCGCGGGGCTGGGCGCCGGGGTCACGGGCGCCTGGGCTGCCGCATTTCCCACTTCCTCTCTGCTCCGACCACGACCGCAGACGGCACTTGCACGGGATCGCTTCCCCCTGAGGTGACAGGTCTGAGCGCCCAGGAAGCCCGGGTCTGAGGCAGCGGCCGCCCAGCCAGGGTGAGCGGGTTGGTTAGGCCGCGGTGACTCCCGCCCTCCACTTCCCACACCGCCCCGGCTGGATGCGGAGTCGGGGAGACCAGTTTCTGTCACTCGCTTGCAGGCTCGTGGCCTGGGAGTGGGCCTTGGTGTCCGTGGAGTATGTCCTGGTTTCCACAGCTGTTGTCACAAGCCGGGGACTTAATGCAACAGAAACGCATCCTCCCACGTCCGTCCCCCGGGGGGCTCTAGGGAGGGACCCCGCCCCCCCAGCCTCAGCTCCTGCTCCGTGGCTGCGGCCCCTCCCTCCAGCCTCTGCCTCCGTGGTCCCGTGGCCTCTCCTCCTGGCTCCCTCCTCTTTGAGGTCCTCTCCTTGGATTTAAGTCTCACCCTAACATCCAAGGGTCTAACTTCTGCCCGCCAAGACTTTTTCCAAATAAGATCATGTGCACAGAACTGGGGGCCAGGACTTTCAGGGACACATTTCTGCGCCGCCCCCCCCCACCCCCCCGCCCCACGTGGGGACAGTGATCTGACCCAACCCCATGGCTGGGACGGGCGGGAGAAGAAGTGAGACAGAGAAGCAGAGGGCTGGAGGCCTCCTGCAATTGCAGGGGAAGGTGCAGGGGGCCCAACTCTCCCCCCCCCCCCAGAGTGCGCCCAGGGCCCAGCCTCTCCTCAGCTGTCTGAGCAGCAGGGCCACCTGCTCCTGGGGCCCCAGCCCAGCCCCTTCCCTCTCCTCCCCACCTTGCTCCCTGGACTCTCCCGACTCCTCCCGACTCCTCTCGTGGCCTTTTCCTGCTCCAAGCAGAGGGTCATGGCCACCTACTGGGCACCCTCTCCGGAGGCCCCCAGCCCCCCTTCCCCCAGAGCCAGAGCTACAGGGGCAAGGGGACTCTGGCCCCAAGCAGCTTGGTTTCCATCTGTTTTATGTAACGGCCTCAGGTAAGGCTTTGTTTGTGGAAAGTGTTCAGTGTGAAATCCCCTGCTCAGGGTTGGGATTTCTGAGAATGGAGGCCTTTCCCCCAAACACACCAGCTCCTTATGAAGCCAAGTGCCCGCCTGCCTGCTGGTGTCATGACCTCGCATCCTAATGGGCAGCAGACCCAGGCCTGCGGGTGTGGAGCCGACCCCAGAGCCGGCTCCAAATCGGAGGAGGTGGAGGCAGCGGAAGGGAGTGGGCTTTGCTCTGTGCCCAGCCCCGTGCTGGGTGCTCAAGGCCCAGATCCGCTCCAATCCCATGAGAGGTGTTTCCTTGCTCCCTCCCCTCCCTCCCTCCCTTCCTTCCGGGTTTACTGAGCACCTGTCTGTGCCAGGGGCTGGGGCACAAAGGCAGAGCTCGCACCCCAAGACCTCACCGCCCGTGAGAGCATCATCCAGAAAACAGCTGAGACTGGGGGGCGGGGGGAGGCAGGCGGGCAGGATGCAGGGGGAGCCCCGAGGGACTCAGGGGAGGTTCTCCGGGGAGGGGAGGGCGGGTGCGCATGGCCTGCGGTGAGGGGCGCAGCTCACCCCCCGCCCCCCCCCGTTTTTGGACAATAAGCTGTGCCGATCCCACATGGCCCAGGGGACTGTTGTCGCTGAAAAGACAAGAGAGGCTCTTGCTACGGAACCAGGGAAAAGGCTAGAACAATAAACAGAGGGCGTGTTAAGGGGGCCAGCCTGGATCCCGGTCTCATGTTTGGCTCGGTTGTTGGGATTAATTACAAAGAATTCAGAGTTCGAACCTCAGGAGAGGTTTCTGCCTGTTTATACGTTCCTCCCCACGAAGGCCCCACCACAGGCCCGCCTCCTCCCTGAAGCCTTCCCTGACCACCCAGGCTCCACTGACCTCACAGTGTCTCCCCTCCACCCCACCCCCCGCGTGTGGTCAGGACCACCCAGCTGCACGCGGCTCCTCCTTCCGTGCGGGCGTTGAGGAGAGACACGGCCTACACTCGGCCACGTGGATGCAGAGGCTCCAGGGCTGGTCCTTCTGGGGTGGGAGAGGGCAGGGCCGGCTGCTGGAGAGGTGGGGGGGGGGGGTGAGGGGAAGATCCTGCCCCGTTGGCAGAATGCAGAGCACCCCCCCCCCACTTCCTCCTCTCAGCCTGCGGTCCCCCAGCGGGCGCCCCCGCCGCGGGTCTTCCCTCGCGCTCCTCGCTGTCCATCCGCTCTGCCCAGGAGCCGCTCAGCAATGGCTGCTTTTCATAAAGCGAGGCTTTGGCAGAACGGCCCCCGGGCAGCTCTGGTGCCACAGGAAGGCCGGGCACTGTCCCCCCCAGGTCCCCTTCCTCCCCCAGTTCCTCCTGAATCCGTTCAGCAAACGGGGCGGGAGGCAGGCTGCCCGGGGCCTGGGACTGTCGGGCCAGCAGCAGATGGGATGGCTCCGAGGGACGTGTGTCCCGGGCAGAATTTGAATGAGTCCCACGTGGAACTAGACGAAATTCTCCCTCTTTTCCTGAATCTGCTAACTCCACTGACTGTCTCCTCCGCACCCGGCGCCCTGCTAGGGCGACGCATGAGACAGGCTCCCGCCGCCTGGGGTTTCGCCAGAAGAGGCGGACCCCTAACAGAGGCACCAGCTCCTGGAGCTGCACCAGACCACGCCCGGGGGGCGGGGGGGGGGGGGGCACTGCCTCTAGGTTACGAGCGACAGAACCCTAGCGAGAGCCTGCTTGTGTTTAACAGGGATCCTTTTAAAGTCACCAAACCGCCAAGTCCTGGGGCATCTCCTGCCTTCAGACATGACAGCCCGTGTGACTCACCCGTGTCCGCAGCCCTGGCCTTCGCTCCCTCAGCTCCGGGCGCAGAGCCCGGCCTTCCTGTGGCACCAGAGCTGCCCGGGGGCCCCTCCCGTCTCCTCCCCGGCGGCCCAGCTGCTCAAGGTCGCTTTCTCCACAGTGACCGGTGCCCCTACCGAGTGTCTGAGCGCTCACCCGGCCGTCGGTCAGCATTGGGAGTGGTCAGTGGTCAGTGGTCAGAGGAGAGGGAGAAGTGACTGGCCATGCCAGGCCCCGTGTCCATCTTTGGCACCGGGAGGAGGACATGGTCAAGGGCTGAGCCAGGGACTGATCATCACAGGACTGAGGGGGACAGTGGTGACTCCCGCAGGCCCCGGGGTTCTGGGCTGGAGGGGAGGACAGTGGGAGGCCAAGTGCCAGGTGTCTTCTCGGCTGTGTAACGGCATCTCTCCCATCACCCCAGAGCCGCCGCGCGCGACAGCTGACACACGCATCGCACGGCTGCCGTGTTAACAGGACTCCTGCACACACAGCTGTTCTTGGCAGTTGCCGACTTCGGGGTGACATGGCTTCTATCCAACAGCGACTGCTGTTAAACTTCTGGGATATCGTTTGAGGGCTTTTCCTTAAAAAGAAAAAGGGGAGTTGAACAAAGGAGTCAGGACACCGCTTCCTGAGAACTCGAGTGACCGGGTAGACGTTTGCTTTTATACCCTCTGTTGAAAATGCCAAGTAAATGAATCATGAAGGCAAGGTTTCTACTCGGATGTTTAGAATGGTAAAGAAAAGGTTCGGGCTGTCGAAAGTATATATTCTTAGCAATGTCTTTTGATGAGCAGAATTTTTTTGAAGTCCAATTTATAGAATAGTATTTCACTTCCCATAGCCTATCATTTTTCGTTCCCTAACTTTTAACTTACCTGCTTTTTATACAGTGTGTTTCTTGCTGACAGCACATGGTTAAGTCCTGTTTTTTCACAGAGTCTGACCGTCTCTGCCGTTAATTTGGAGTGTTTAGACCATTAATGTTTAGTGTAATTATTGATTGGGTTAGCTTTATTGAAGTGGTTGCTTTTGATTTTCTACTTTTCCATCTGTTTTTTTATGTGCACTTTTCCCATTTCAGTTTGGGTTAATGTGGGGTTTTTTAAGTGTTCCATTTTTCTACATGTTTTCTCCTTGTCTTCACGGATTGGTTGATTAGCTGATTGATGATGTTTGTGTGAGGCTTAGTCTTCGTCAGTTCCTCCGAAACCACAGACTCAGAAAATGATTGCGTGCTTTCTCAATTCTCCCAAGAACCAGCCCCGCATGGAGGCAGGAGGGGGACGGTAGTTCATGCTCATAATGGATGTCTTACGTGCGGCACTGGCCCTTAGCCCCTGGAGGAAGCCAGCCTGAGGAGGAGGAGGAGACGACACTGCGCTTCTTTCACTCACTCATTGTCGGCTGTCAAGTCATTACACCGTGTGGGGAGATTTTTAAATTCCTTCGGCCTTGGGTCTTCCCCCTTCGATGAACCAGCCCTGCGAGGTGTGCGGGCAGTGGTGGTCTCACAGACAGAGGGGCAGGGCGGGGCACCGCCGGGGTGGGCTGAGGAGCCTGAGCCAGGTGGCGGAGAGGCTTGGCCGGGCACCGGGAGCCCGTCTCAGCCGGGCTCCAAGCACATCACTGTTCCCCTGTCGTCAGAAATAATTTCCTGTCACCAGATCCCGTGGTTTTGCTCAAAGTGTAACACTCGTCTTAAAACCTTCCCCAGAGCGAGGGCCAGGGCGGGACCTTCCTGAGGGAGGTGCTGGGGGACGTGCTGGGGGGCAGCCTTCCCTCGGTCGGACGCCAGGGAAGGACCCGCCTGGAGAAATGGCCGGGACCTCGGATAGGCTGTCCGTTCCTCCTTGTAACCCGTTTCCTCCGCCGTCAGACTGTCCCCGCTCCTCACGAGAGACCAGGCTGAGGAGGAGGACGGCAGCTTAGCTCGGGAAGCGGATGGACACTGTGTCCGCAGCCCAGGGACCGCAGCAGGGAGAACAGCTGTGGTGTCGGTGACACAGGTTAGCACGGGCAGCTGGGGACGCCAGCGGAGGACAGCGCCCGACCGATGGGGTTCTTCCCACCAGCACGCGTCCTGAGACAGCAGCGCCCGCACCGCACGGGGAGAAGCCCCGCGTCACCCAGGAAAGATGTGCAGCACGGCCAGTATCAGACGTCACCCGACCAGCCCCCTCTCCACTCCCTGACTCCGCCCGGCCCGGGCCGCCCCGCTCCCAGCTTCCACTTGGTTCCTTCTTGGCTTATCTTCTTCGTTTTTTAATTAACTTATTTTTTTAAATTTCAGAGAGAGGAAGGGGGAGGGAGAAAGGGATACAAGCATTAATGGTGAGAGAATCATGGACCGGCTGCCTCCTGCACACCCCCTACTGGGACCGAGCCCACAGCCCCGGCATGTCCCCTGACTGGGCATCGAGCCGTGACCTCCTGGTTTATAGGTCGATGCTCTACCACTGAGCCACACGGGCTGGGCTCTCTTCTTCTTTTGTTCTTAATGTGCAGCCTGTTTCAGGGCCACGGGACCCCTTCTGTTGCTCCTCTCGTGCGTAAGTCACTTCTGGCGTCACAACCATTGTGCTCAGTGAGCAGAAGTCGGACCTGCTGAGTGTCTCACTGTGTTCAGACCTAGAAGTCCCCACAGCGCACGCCTTTCTAACCGGAAAGATGCGTCCCGTGGTCCTGGCACGGGCAGCCCATTGGGAACATTCCTTCACTTCTCTCTGAAAGCCCTGTTCACTGGTGGCAGCATTTAGCGTAACAGAGGGGCCTCTGCTCTGGTGGTTTCTGTTTGAAAAACAACTGAGTGCAGCCTGGTCGGTGTGGCTCAGTGGTCCCCCGTCGGCCCCTGCACCCAAGGGTCTCAGGTTTGATTCCCGGTCAAGGGCAGGTACCAGGGGTGCAGCTTTGATCCCCAGCCAATGTCGGGGTGAGTTTGGGAGACAACCGATCAATGTGGATCTCTCACGTGGATATCTCTCTCTCTCTATCCATTCTTCCCTCTCTCTCTCCCCGCTCCCTTCCTACCTCCCTTCCACTCTCTAAAAATCAATGGAAAACATCTTCTGTTGAGGGTCATCAAAAACAAACAGCTGAGCACACGCCAGCTTTACCCAGGAGCCAGCTGTGCTTTTGTTTTAAAAGACAGCGACCATGTCGAACTCGGAGGACCCCCCTCGCCCCGGCCCGTCCTCCTCGTCCCGAGTGTCCTCAGGCGAGGGGTGAGTTCCTCCCACCCGGGCGCGTTCTTTCCCGTCACCAGGATCTCTGTTCTTGCTAAAACACATTTATCATCCTCCAGCTATCGTAAAAGAGCAATTACTCTCTGGAAAATGCTGACTTTCGGTTTTCAGTCCAAATCCCTGAGATCGCACGCAGAAGGAGCCCGGGTCCAGAGGCACATCTGCGACCAGGACTGCAGGCTCGTGAGGGTCACGCTGAGCCCGTGGGGAGAGGGACGGGCCGGAGGCCGGAGGCCGGACTTGCAGGGCTTGGCGCAGGGACAAACGTGAGGAGCGGAATGAGCCGCTTGGAGTGATAAGGGCGGGGGCGGTGGTGTGAGGAACAATAAGAGCATGAAGCCAAACGATGATTTGATTTAAGCATCACACCGGACGGCCCTGAGAACCCTCTGGGGGACACCCGCGCCTGCTGCTCCTCGGGGGGAGGCCGGGGGTTCAGATGAGGCCAGGATGTTTGCGCACGATTTGGCCTTGAAATTGTTCTTAAGTGGCCCAAGCTGTCTCGGGGTCATGATACAGGCTCCCCATACATGTTCCTTAAGGTTGAACATGAGTAAGTGATTAAGGCCGGGCCACAGACTCTAAGCTAGGATTAAGGAGGCCGAGGGTCAAGCCACGCCTGGAAACCAGGAAGCTCCCCGGCGTGTTTGCGAGGGGTGATGTCGCCCACGCGGATGAACGGAGCGGGGACCCCGTGTGTGTGTCTGCTCGGGGTTCCTCCGTGGACTCTGCCTGGCCCTCGCTCCGGATGTAACACATATGTCTGATGATGCTCCTCAAATCTTCCTGCCAACTGGCCACACCCTGCAAGCCTGGATCCCACATAAACCCACACCCGCCCACAAGTCCACCGTCCCTGCTCTACCGCCCGCCCCACCCACGCTCCTTCCACCTGGAGCCAGGTTCCCCACCTCTGGCTCGGGACCGCGAAGGCCTTCCCTCTCACCGGCCGCCCCGGTTCCTCTAAGTGGGAACTGCAGACCTAGCTCTTCCGGCAACGCTCCCAGGTAAACACCCATCCGCTCCCACCGTGCCATGGTCCCTGGGGTCGAGTGGCACCGCTGTCACCCTTGTGTCGAGTGTGATTCTCACTTGGCGAGTTTTCCTCCACGCAAAGGTGGCCTTAAAGATACATAACACATCTGTTTGCACATGCACATGAAATGTCAAGAGAGCGTGCGATCGGTAAGCCAGTGGTTGTTAGTACTTAGTGCGGCGGTTCTCAACCTGTGGGTCACGACCCCTTTGGCGGTCGAACGACCCTTTCACAGGGGTCGCCTAAGACCATCCTGCATATCCGATATTTACATGACGATTCATAACAGTAGCAACATGACAGTTATGAAGTAGCAACGAAGATAATTTTATGGTTGGGTCACAACATGAGGAACTGTATTTAAAGGGCCAGAAGGTTGAGAACCATTGACTTAGTGAGTTATAGCCCAGCTGGTTGCATGCAGCGATTCCTGAAGGAAAGTGGAAAGGCCGCTCTCAGCCACGCGACGGCTAACCTCCCGGCTGGACAGGTCTTTGCTGGGACCGGCGGGTGCCCTCCGTGCATTGCAGGGTGGTGAGCGGCATCTGTGTGCCCGCCCACCGGAGGCCAGTGGCACCCCTCACCGAGTCATGAGAAGTAAACATGTCCTGGGTGTCCCCGGGGCCAAAGTCAGCGTGGGTTGCTCGCGACCGGTTTCCACCTGCCCATTGACATCGCCGCTTGTTTTGAAGACTTGGTTCTACTCAGCAGACAAAACTGGAAAGGCCCGTGGACGGGAACCGCCGGGCGCGCTCGGAAAGTCGGTCTTTCCCATCGCGACATGGCAGTGGGGGCTCGTGGACTCTCCCAGCCACGCTCGTGGCTGAGCAGCACTGCCCCACCCATGTGGCCTTTGACAGCAGGGTTCTCACGCTGATTTTTATTTTTCTGTTTAAAATCGTATTCTCCACGCAGGTCGGTTTTTTGGTGTTTCCTGTTAATAGAGATGGGAGGTCCTTGGTTAATAAGTTCTCCAAGAAGTCAACCCGGGGCCTTGTGTGACCAGCAGAAACGCTAACGCGGCATTTCAGCGTCTAGACGGGTGTCTCACCATCAGCTTCATGGAGACGCGCTTGTCATTGCTCCGTGGAAAGCGCTGCTCCCTCCGACGTGTGAAGTTGTCGTTCAGACAGATGCAGCCGGGGCCAAGGGCGTGACTCTGAGCTCCGAGGCCCTGAATCTGGTCCTGGGAGCAGGAGAGCCCGTCGCTGGCCTCAGCGCCATGGTCCTGGCAGGGGGGTTGGGAGCAGGCAGGTGGAGGTCCACGCACCCCAAGAAGCAGCGTGACAGGCCGGCCCCGGGCAGAGCTGGCCACAGTCCTACCCCAGTTTGGTCTGAAGTTGACCTGCGATTCCTCAGAGACCTCCGCGTCTCTCGCCCGAGTTTCCGTGGAGCCATCGAGTGGGTTTTGGGAAGCGCGAGCAAGCAGCCGTGAGACTGTCTGCAAAAGCAAAACGAGTTGGCCTGGGCTCCGGTGAGTCCTCGCCGAGTCGGCAGCTCCTCTGTGACCACAGCGAGACCACTTCCCTAGGGCCCATCACACGCTGCCCAGGTCCATCTCACGATCACAGCGGCGCTCCGAACGGCCCCAGGCAGCGTGGGAACGGCCGTCTCCTAGGAGACCGCCTGCACCACCCACACCCATGGCTTCAGCTGCTAGTTCACGTCCCACAGTTTTGAAATAAACGGCAGAGAAAAAAACGGTACATGGGAAAAATGGTAATTTCCAGACATCAGATTAGTTAGATAAATGGACTTTGAATTGGAAACGAGGTTTCCAGCCAGTGAACGCCCTGCGGGCCGTTTACAGCTGGGTCGTCCCCAAACGCAATGCCGTGCCCTTTGCTGATGTACAGAGTCCCTGAGCTTCTGAGGAGGCCACGCTTAGAAAGCAGTGCCTTTCGCATATTTCCCCTATTTGGTGCCGTATCTACAGGGTCTTCCAGAACCTCCTATCCCCACCGGCCAGCGGGGCTCAGGGGTTGAGCATCGACCTGGGAACCAGGAGGTCACGGTTTGATTCCTGGTCAGGGCACAGGCCCGGGTTGCGTACTCGATCCCCAGTAGGGGGCGTGAGGGAGGCAGCCGATCAATGATCCTCTCTCATCACTGATGTTTCTCTCTCTCTCCCTCTCCCTCTCTGAAACCAATAAAAATTTCTGTTAAGTGATGTGTCGCCCCAAAGGCCCGGGAGGGGATAGGGGACCAGGTCTGCCCCAGGATCCGCCCTGCTCATTAGAGGGAGGCAGCATGGGGAAGGGGAGCCCTATGGCATGCAGGCTCCTGGGGGTGGGCAGGTGGAGGGAGGGTGACGGGCAGCATTTCCATGAGTAAATACGGCTTTAGGATGTGTGACTGTCGCGACCGTAATCTTACCTGAACTCCTGAAGTGTCTGCGGCGCGTTGATGCACCCGGGATCCCGTCGCAGCTACGGCGTAAAGGACCTGAGCCGAGAGCGTCACCGTGTGAAACGTGGCGGGAAGGGAGAAAGGGCTGAAAACCGCATGCGCGTCAAGCCCCAGAAATACGGTAACAGGAGTCAGCACCGAAGGAAAGTAGCCCAACATTTAAACACGCAAACCTTAAAAATGACATGATAGATGTTTCACAGGCAGCTCTCACCTCAGGTTCACATGTGCCGTTCTGCGCCGTTCACGAGGTGTTTGCCAATGTCAGGTTCCATCAGTACGAGTTATCAATAACTCATGAATAAACATCGTTGTCATTGTGTGATAACTTAAAGGCCCCTAGCCAGGGACACCCCATTATGGCTCTGGAGAGCCTGCAGTCTCCCTCTGTTATTCTGCGGTTAAATCAATTCTGTCCTCTCCCAGTTCCCGGGCGCGCGTACCTTCCCGGCTGTGAAACTAGCCCACTAATATTAAAGTGTAATCAAGATTGCCTCTAAATATTCATAGCAATAAATGACTCCCTCGTGCCCCATGAACGCCAGGGCTGCAGGCTGCGGCATTTATTTAGTGCCGGAGAGGGAGCGGGTTAGTTCAGAGTCCCCCGAACGCAATATTTTAACGTCCTGCTTGAAAAATCAGATCCCTGTGCGTGTCCAGTACCGACGACCGAGATGAATGGCTTGGGCTCTGAGCTGACCGTTGTCTTTGAAAGGGCAACCTGGAGCGGCGATGGGAGTGAACTTGGCTATCGACCCCGCTTTTTTTTAAAATGTAAATTCCCTTTATGGGCTCACTGCCATCTTATTTCAACTTCATGGCCAGGTTCAGAGTTTCCCAAGTCATTGAAGATGGGCTGTTCTTCAAGGACATAGAAACCCCAAGATGGTGATGCTGTGTATCACTGCATCCATCAGAGAGAAAAAACCACGTAGCATCCACAGAAGGCCACGGGAATTGACTGGGGATAGTTTGCACCCGTGATGGGTGAAAAGATTTAAATTCGAGTTTGGGGGAGCTCCAGTTACACAGATTAAAGGAGGGCAGCCAACAGGGATCGTTCAGAGAAGACGCTAGCCCATCAGTCACTTTGGAAACATCTGTTTGTAGGATGTGCTGGCCGAGGGGCCCGGGGGGAGGCCTCAGAGAGAGCACAGGGCCCCTGGGGGTCCGATGGACAACGCCGGAGCCTTATTTGCAGACCTGCCCAGGAAAACCCCTGGGGGACCCCGCCCAGACTCCGCTCTGGAAGAAACGTACAGGAGAGACACCTCACAGGAAACCAGACCTCGACCTTAGACTTCTAGCTTCCAGACCTGGGCGGGAATAAACTCCTGTTGGTTGAGCTACCCCGTCGGCGGCATTTGGTGATGGAAGCCCAGCCATCTGAGAAAGGGCCTTCTAAGAAGATTTTTCAGCTGGCTGGTGGGTACCCTGATGATGATTGTATTGTTGTTTTTTAAAGCTGTACTTATACATTGTATATCGGTCCCAATTAGAAAAATAGAATTATGACTGCCCAAACATTTCCAGCTTATTGATTAGCATTTCATTGATTGATTCAGCAAAGGCGAGTCTGTTAAGCATTCAATAAAAGACCCAGTTCCACTAGGGTAATCAATATGTCATCGTTAAGAAAAGGATCGCTGTATTTAACCAGCACTGGATCGTTATCTCCCGTGCAGGAAAATCAAAAGAAAATGGAATGAATGCGTGCTTTTAAACTAAGAAATCTAAAGCAATTAGTGCATTTGAATCAAAACAGCTCCCCATTCTCCTTCTCCATTGATTTCTCCTGTACCATTCAGATCCTCAACTAAAATATACAGATCAAGATCTTTTTACCTCCCTGGGGGAAATGTATTCTTTTGAAAATGTTGACATTGAAATGTTAGAACAGCTCCTACAGGGACGTTCTGTGGAATTAGTACAAATGTTAATGTTTAAACTAGTTCACTTCTTTGGGGGAATAAATGGGTATTGCAAATATCTTATATTTACTCACAAATACAAGTGTCAGGATTTCTCTTTAAAATAGCCATGTGTGTCAATATCTCAGACAAACAATTTATAATTAAGTTATTTACACAGACATATAAAATACAGATGTACATATATACTCTGGGTACATCTTTACAGAAAAATGATACATGTTTTTGTCCTAATATTTCATTGTAAATTTAATTAATACCTTGTCTTTCTAAGATATGATTAATGAGTATAAATTGCAAACCTTGGAGAAAACATCCTGTGTGTCTCTAATTAAACCCAAGGGTCAGAAGGTACAGGCCAATTTAGTTAGAAGTCCCTGTGACAGACTCAAAAGCAAATGGGTGTCTTAGAAACACTTTTGCACACTGTGTTAAAATCCGCACAAGTGATGTGTTTAACGTTGCAGAGGATAGGAATAGAAATAGGGATTTTTAAAGTTCAGCAAACACTCAGAAATCCATACAATTCTTATAAACACCAGACATTGCCAAATATATCAATTAAGAAGTGTGGTTTCACCAGATCTCTAAAGTTGTAGTCATTTGCTAGAATGAATTTGTAAAAAACAAAATCTCTTTAAACCAAGAAAATATATATAAGCATTGCATATACATGGGAATTTATCAGTTTAACTCTCAAACTTAAGAAATCACTTAACAAATAATATCACCCCCCCCCCAACCGGTGTGGCTCAGTGGTTGAGCATCTACCAGGAGGTCACAGTTTTATTCCCTCTCAGTGCACATGCCAGCTTTGTGGGCTTGATCCCCAGTAGGGGGCATGCAGGAGGCAGCCGATTAATGTTTCTCTCTCATCAATGTCTCTCTCTATTTCTCTCCCTTCCTCTCTCTCTGAAATCAATAAAAACATATGCTATATAATAAATGCTAATATGCTAAGTGTCTGGTTGTTTGGTCAACCATTCAACCAATCAAAGTGTAATATGCTAATGATATGCTAAGGCCGCTCAACCGCTCACTATGACATGCACTGACCACCAGAGGGCAGATGCTCTGACCCATAGGTTAGCTTGTTGCTGGGGTCTGGCAGATCGGGACTGAGTGAGACGGGCCAGACATGCCCTGGAGCCCTCCAGCGGTCCCTTCCCGGCTGGCCAACCTCCCACGTCCCTCCCCGGCCCCGATCATGCACCAGTGGGGTCCCCCAGCCTGGCCTGCGCCCTCTCACAATCCTGGACCCCTCAGGGGGGATGTCGGAGAGCCAGCTTCGGCCTGATCCTGCAGGCCAGGCCGAGGGACCCCACTGGTGCACGAATTCATACACCAGGCCTCTAGTTTAAAATAATAACATCTCCCATCAATTAAGATTGAAAAGCATCTTCTTAAAGCATATTTTAAAAACAAACCCTTTGGGCATTAATAACTGAACTAGTCTAGTACTCATGCAGCGGTTGGGCTATGCAATCTTGGTCTTTTTGCTGACTCAGAGATACCCGATGACCATCGTAATTTCGGTGAACTTCCTGGGAAGGTGGAAATATTCTCCGTCTGCAATGTAACCACAGGTTGCTGCCATTGAGTCTTGAAATGTGTCTGTTGCGAATGATAAACCGGTTTTAAATTTTTACTTGGTTTTAATTAATTTAAACTTAAATGGCCATATGTGGCTAATGGCTACAACATTAAACACAGGAAACTACAAAAAGATGTCAAATGGCCGCCCTAAGAAGAACGTGAGTAGCTTCCACCCTCTAGGATTCCACCCCATCTCAGGGCCTAGTTAATGCAGGCAGGCGGGAGTATTTTCTGAAAACTCCAGGGACCTGCAGTTGTGGTTTTTGTTTAAATTTTGTTTCACTTAACTAATTATTGTAACGTTGGATATTAGAATTTACAATCTGTTTTCTCTCCTTTTTTCCCCCCATTTTCTCTTAAAACTTAGCATGTGGTCAGCTAATTCCGTGTAGCTGAGATGCTGTTATAAACAAGTCTCTTGAACTATGGAGTTTGAGTGCCGTTCAGATGTGTGGAATCTTAGAAAACTACGGATAAACTGCCACAGCAAAGGCAGGCAAAACCGATGCCACCGAAGTTAGCAGCACTGGGGAGTGGGTGGCGGGCTGTCTGAACTAGACTGAAACCTCCCCCAGCACTAAGGCGGGGTGAGGGTCAGGGTGGGGCGAGGGTCAGGGTGGGGCGAGGGTCAGGGTGGGGCCGAGGGTCTTGGTGGGGCCGAGGGTCAGGGTGGGGCGAGGGTCAGGGTGGGGCCGAGGGTCAGGATGGGGCGAGGGTCAGGGTGGGCCGAGGGTCAGGGTGGGCCGAGGGTCAGGGTGGGGCGAGGGTCAGGGTGGGCCCAGGGTCAGGGTGGGCCGAGGGTCAGGGTGGCCCGAGGGTCAGGGTGGGACGAGGGTCAGGGTGGCCCGAGGGTCAGGGTGGGCCGAGGGTCAGGGTGGGGCCGAGGGTCAGGGTGGCCCGAGGGTCAGGGTGGGCCGAGGGTCAGGGTGGCCCGAGGGTCAGGGTGGGGCGAGGGTCAGGGTGGGGCGAGGGTCAGGGTGGCCCGAGGGTCAGGGTGGGGCGAGGGTCAGAGCCTGTGCACTGAGCTCCTGCTGCCCTTCAGGTGAGAGCCCGCTGCCCTCCACCGGATCCAGCTCGCCCCCCTTGCGCTCTGTAAGCCCCCGGGCAACCTTCCTCTCCGCCTGGGCTGCGCTGGCCTTTGGCCCTTCACTAGGCTGGCCGCATCCTTTGTGAACGAACCTGCCCCGCATCCGCCTGGACAGTCGGGCATGCCTCCAGGCTCCCTCCTGAACGTGGTCTTAGCACATCATCAGAAGGCAAACCCAGCGCTTGTGTTTAAAAATAAACACGAGGAGGTTTCCATTCTCTTAGCGGGGAATGCCCCGGGGACATGCAAACCCCCAGCATCACCGGTGCAGGAGGCCGAAGCAGAGCGCATCTGTGTGTGTGTGTGTGTTGGGGTGCGGGGGGTGGCAGTGGATGTTGTCTTGGGCAAGGACTTTGAATCGCTGACCTGGCTCAGCAGGAGCGAGTGGGACATATTTGACGCCTGTTTCAGGGAGGGAACCCTGGGTAGGATGCGGGTTAAGGGACCTGCCACAGGGGCATGTTCTTGGGGAGGGATTTCTGGAGCAGAACAGAGAGTACAGATGCCCGCCTCCCCCTGACAGATGGGCACACGTGGCCTGGGCGTCCTGGGCCAGAGGAGAGGGGAGGAAGAAGGGGTTGGTAGAGCTGTGTGCCCGGGTCACTCATTCCCTCCGTCGCCGGTACTATCTGATCTGTCACTTGCCTGGCATCTTCATGGACGTAATAAACAAGGGGACCCACAGATGACTCACTGACGTCCACAAGTGGGCTCACTCTCGGTGTGGTTGGGATGCGAGTGCAGGCGCCTTATATGCAAGGGCGGGCTGATCAGGTTGTGTTTTTATTTTATCTTTTTGTTGATTTGAGAGAGAGAAACATGGATTTGTTGTTCCCCTGAGTTATGCATTCACTGGTTGGTTCTTGCATGTGCCCTGACCGGGGATTGGGCCTGAAAACTTAGTGCGTTGGGGATGGTGCTCTCACCACTGAGCTACCCGGCGAGGGCGCGGTTGTGCTTTTAAAGACACCCCTGGGCTCCCGGTGGAGAATGAGTGGGAAGGAAGCCAAGGCAGGTCTGGGCGGACCCGGGTCGGCAGGGATTTGCAGTCATGCAGGTGAGAGGTGATTGAGGTCCGAGCTGGAGTGGGGGGACTCGGGACCCGGACAGTGAGCGGTGTGTTTCGGACGGCAAAGCACCGGGGCCTTTGGATGGGGAAGACGGAGCTGGTGCTCCGGGAGGACCTCTCCTTTCGGACCCGAGCATCTGGGGAAAGAAAGGCGCCCTTTGTGGAGAAGGGAAACCGAGGAAGGCGCTGGTTGTGGGAAGGAGTGGAGAGTCAGGAAGGGCCCCCGGGCGTGGCCAGAGGACGGGAGTGGGAAGGTCAGAACCACAGCCGGTCAGTGCCTTGCACGGTGGTGAGTTTTCCACCCCGATTGTCCTGGGGGCCGGGTTCTTGGAATCCTCTCAGAAGAGCCTTGTTTTCCCCCCCTCCGCTGCCTCTGCCTCTGCCTCTGCCTGGGGAGCAGACTCCGATATTGGCAAGCCAACGCGGGATGTTTTTCAGCGGACTCTCCCTGTTTGTCTTGCAGAATCACCCAGAGGTGCTGACTTTTCGAATACGCCTGGAGAGCGAGGAGCTGATCGTGAATCTGGAACGAAACGAGTGAGTCGCGCTCATTCTTGCTTACCGCACGGCAGGGCGTTAGGCGCGCGCCAGCTACTGCGTGCCTGTATCGGCGCTTAGGGGACAGGCCAGGCGTGGCTTCCGGGGCCGCATTTGAATTCGAGGCTGGAAGTAACTTCAAACGAGAACCCAATGGCAGATAGAAAGCGTGTCGCTCTGCAGGACTGTCTCACTCCGCGCGTCTGGCACGGAGCCCGGCTTTAAGAGCCTGGTGTCCGAGGGGCAGCACCGGGCATCGCCTGCTCGGCCCCGTGCCAGTGTCCGCCGCTGCCGGCTTTGCAATTCCTGGGTGACAGAAGGAGACTGCTTCCGATGAACAGAAGTGCGTCTTTCCTTGAGAAATACCCAGGGTTCAGTTCATCTTTCCGAGTTTGTCTCCAGTGGTGTATTTATTTTATTGTTTTAGTTAAAAATAAGACCCCTTTTTAAATAAAATTACGTAAATTTCCAGAAAATGGCATTACAGTATTCTCCGGAGCACATGGCTACGGTGACACATTGTGTCCGCCTTCCCGTTGAAAGCTGTCGCCTCACGGCATAAGGAGAAGCCTGGATGTTCTTGAAGCCCTTCACCCTGTGTGGTGTCCCCAGGGGCGCCTGCCATCCGAGGGCCCCCGCTGCTCCCCGTGATGGGATCAGAAGAGAGGGCGCTCTCCCGCTGAGCATCTGTAGTCACAGCTACAGATCCCTTCCCACGCCCGGAGCCATCCTCTCTCCCACACGCCTGCTTCCTAGGCCACACCCTCCAGTGACTTGCTGGGGTTTCTATTGTTTGGTTTTGTTTGGTTTTGTTTTTTTGCTGAAACAACAGTTTCCCTGCCTTCCTATTCCTGGCGTGTTTCCACCTCCCCATTGTGCTTTTGTGAGCAGTAAACAGTGTGTTTTCAGCGTTTTCCTTGTGACTCCGTCTTAAAATAGAGCTCTGGGCACAGCTCTGGGACAGCCAGGAAGCCGCGCGGGAGCCTGTTCGTTGCTTTTGATACGTCTCCCTTAGCTCAGTAAACACTTGCCGGCTCTTTGTGTCCATGTAAGCGTGTTGTGGGATATTTTGATTTTTGTATGCTGCTGTTTGTATACAGTTTAAAAATATCTCAGTGGACAAAACGAGGTGTTCTCCAGAAGATGGAGAGAAAATAAGGCCCCCTTGGTGGTACGTTTCCTTGATGGGGTTTGAGGAGCAGCCAGGGATGTGGGAGGGGCCTCCATGGACGTGGGAGTGTCTCCGTGGGTGTGGGAGGTTTTTCCGGGGACATAGGAGTGTCTCCGTGGGTGTGGGAGTGTCTCTCTATTGTCAGGCTGTTGGAGGAACAGGGTAAGTAGCATGAGTGGGACCGATCTGGACCTTTGGGTCATCCCACGACTGCAGGTAGAGGAATGGAAATAGACTTACTAAAACCTTAACTTCTTTGTTTTTACTACAAAAGGAGTAAATGTCCAGCGCTGTAAGGAAAAGTAAACAGCCCCCCAAATACGCCCACGACCACACGCAGCCCCGGTTAACACTGTGGTGGGCGTCCATGTAGACCCTTCCTCAGTAAGGTTCGCTCCGCGAGTCTCCTCCGCCGATTTCGTCGTCTGTGTGCCATGGGAGAGCGCACTCCTCTGAGCTCTGTAACAGGCGCGCCTTCTCACATGAGCGGCCCGTGCAGCCCACCTGGTTCTGTGCGTCAGAAAGTGGCTTAACGGCCTGGTTGTGGTTCTCTCCGAAAACGATTTGCCTTTTGTTGAGGCGACAGTCGCATGCACGGAGACTACTTGGTGGCCAATTTGTATAAAAGGCACTTCCAAAGGTGCCTCTGTGCCCGCTTCCGGTTCTGCGCCTGAAACAAAATTAACTCTAAAGCAGAAAAGCCGGAAGCACCAAACTCTCCTCTCGCTTTATTTCTCTCCTCCCAACCTCACTGTCAACCTACATGTCGGAAAACCTGCGGAGGGTGTTAATGTGTTCCCGCAACAGCCTGGCTTTACCTCAGTTATACTGCTCATTCCAGCTGCAGAGATCCCACCCTGAGAAATAACGTGTCATCCTTAGAGCATGCCAGTAGGTTTGTTGTTGTTGTTTTAAATATTTTTATTGATCTCAGAGAGGAAGGGAGAGAGAGAGAAACATCAATGATGAGAGAGAATCATTGATCGGCTGCCTCCCGCACACCCCACACCGGGGATTGCGCCTGTAGCCTGGGCACGACGTGCCCTGACCGGGAATTGAACCTCCTGGTTCATAGGTCGACGCTCAACCACTGAGCCACACCGGCTGGGCCAGTGCTACTGTTTTAATAATGTGTCACCCCCAATACCTCAGCCTAAGAATATTTTGGAAAGAGGTTACACACACATGTCTGTTTTCTATGGACCTCACGTTTGAGACAATGAACACCAAAAAAAATCGACAGTTTTCGGAATAGAGTGAAATGCTCATTTGCTACTAGCTCTTAATGCTGTCAGGCACAGAAGGCAACCAGTTGTCTCGTCTCAAATAGAGTTCTTAACAGCATAGTCCTTTGCAAATGCATCCGATTAGAGAGTTTATCCAGATGAAGCTCCAGGCACCCAAAGCTGAGGGTGTGGGAGTCCTTTTGTATTGAAGAAGCAGCACAGACGAGAGCCTGACCACTGAGGGGTCCGCGGGCCGGTGGTACCCTGGGGGTGTCCGCCGGCTGGGAGGCAGCCCCGTGTGCAGGGATGCTCACTGCAGGATGTTCTCCCCAAAAGGACATCAGGAGGAGATTGGTTCCTGTCTGTGGGTCAGCTATGAAGCAGAGTGCAGCACAGCAAGGAGTGAGGGGGAGATCTTTATGATTAGAAACAGCATGTGACACAATAGTTCACGTGGCATCGGGGCTTGTTTTTTAATTATACGCGGAACATCTATCTCTGAGTAATAAGATTATGGGAGACATTTGCTGCCTTTTTTTTTTTTTAATCCTCACGGAGGATATTTTCTCCATTGATTTTTAGAGAGAGTGGAGGGGATGGAGGGAGGGGGCGAGAGAGAGAGAGAGAGAGAGAGAGACATGGATGTGAGAGAGACACGTCGATTGGCTGCCTCCCACACGTGCCCTAACTGGGCTGGGGATCGATCCCCCAACCCTGAGGTCTGCAGGCTGACACTCTAACTCAGGGGTCCTCAAACTGCGGCCCGCGGGCCACATGCAGCCACCAAAAACATTTATCCGGCCGGCCGGGTGTTTCTGCCGCGGCTGCCTGTCCTGCTTAGCAGCCGGCTCGTCCCGGGCCCGCAGTGTGTGTGTGGAATGTCTGAGGGACACGGAACTGGCCCCTGTTTAAAAAGTCTGAGGACCTCTGCTCTAACTACTGAGCATCACCGGCCAGGGTGACATTTGCTTTCTTGATTATCTTCGCGTTTCATAACAAGAAAATCCTACTATTAACATTAGGAGAACTTTCTATAGCGAAGGGGCAAAGCTGCCGCGAAAACGGAAAACCCGTTAGAAGCAGAGCGCGGACGCAGGCCTGGCTCACGAACGGGACCTGCGGGGCCCAGGGCGGCCTCGGCATCTTCCCGGGGCTGCGGAGCTCTGCCCACTGAGCAGCAGGGCTTCCAGCACCCAGAGCTCCGCTTCCATGAGAACCTGCTCAGAATCACCTCTGAAGTAAACGTGGTCTCGGCGCCTGAAACCCCAGCACCGTCATCCCAGGCAGGGACCTCCTCCTCCTCCCCCCCACGCCCCCCCCCCACGCCCCGGCTCTTCACGAAGCTGAGCTGGCGGCAGTCGCTGTTCCGGGGACCCTGCTTCTCTGCCTTCCAGCACCTTAAGGTGCGCAGAGGCTGTGTGCGCGGAGCCGCGATGGAGTTTAAGGAGCGCGGGGCTTCCCGGGAGAAGCGTTTGTCTGCGTGGAGCTTCAGGGCCGCCGTGGAACCGCCATAACTCGCGGTCCCGTGGCGCCCGGGCCCGGCCGACAGGTGCACCCCGCCGCCTCCTCCTCCATCGGGATGCTTTATCGATGCTTTATCGATGCTTTATCGATGCTTTATCGCCAGGCGGTGGCTCCGAGGCCGTGTCTCCAGTTGAGGGTGATGAAAGGTGATGGCGACACATCGCACTCCCCCATCCCTCACGGTCACGGAGGGAAGGCAGCTGCCGGAAGTCTGACTCCATCGCCCGGGCCGGTGCTCCGCCCGCCAGCAGTGAGACCCGCAGCCTGAGCCGACTCCAGGGCTGGACGGCTGGCAGGGTCCCACGGCTGGGGGCGCTGTGCCTCCTCCTGCATCTCGCGGGAGCTCTGGGACCCCCGTGTCCGTGTTTGTAATGTTGGGCTGGATTCCAGGCTCCACCCGTCCCTTTGAGGGCTGCTTTCATGTTAGTGGCAGCAGCAAATCCAAGCCACTGTCTCAGCAACAAGCAGGCTTAGACCAGGACCCACGGCCCGCAGAGAGGTAGATGCTGCCGCACCCGCTCAGGCACCCAGAAAAGTAGGAAGAGGACTCGGTTCTAGAATTGGTATCAGCCCAACTGGCGGGGCTCAGAGGTTGAGCGTAGGCCTATGAACCAGGAGGTCACGGTTTGATTCCAGGTCGGGGCACGTGCCCGGGTTGCGGGCTCGATCCCCAGTGTGGGGCGTGCAGGAGGCGGCCGATCCACGATTCTCTCATCATTGATGTTTCTCTCTCTCCCTCTTCCTTCCTCTCTGAAATCAATAAAAGTTTATTTAAAAAAATAAGACGGGTCTGCAATAGTCACTTCGCTCTCAGTGAGCCGGCGGGTCGCCCTGTGGGACGGGGTGGGCTTATCCTAAGTGCAGAACAAGCGTTTCTTTTTATTTTTTATGACTTTCTTCCTGATTAAAAACACCTGGCAGATAGAAGATGAGACAAGACTGACCCCCACAGCAGGAGAAATATTTCAGGACATGATTTATTTATGTAGAGAGTATCTTTCCCACCCTCCTAAGCCCGGGCCTTCCGCTCCGACGGGCCTAGGTGATGTGGGTCAATTTCTTGGTTTTCTCTGAAAATCTGAGGCTCCCCCTGTTAACGCCGAGCAGCACCCGCGTGAGAACCTCGGTGCCATTGGGGTTCCTGGGGGGTGGGGCACGGTTTTTATGTGCAGTTTTCACAGCGCGAAGAATTATTAAAATGCTCAGTGAAGTCCTGGTGGCATTTTACTTTTATATTAACAAAATATACAGAATGGTAGGAGGTGGGTTAAATGAGAAAATATGTAATGATGTTAAAAACTTACTAAAAGAATTATTCATACAATTTAATAAATATTTAAAACACATTCAAATTTTGGGTTGAATTTATTATCTTACCAAGTAGGATGATGCTTATGACTTGTAAGCATTGTTATGTTCTATAAACACCTTTTCATCCAAAAGTCTGATTTTATATTTTACTGTCAATTTCCTGTATAGACGTTACCCAAATCTCTTTTTGTTTAGAAAATTACTGATTCAGAACTGATGTGGTTTCCAAAGTAATTTTTGCATGTAGGAACCTAAATATAATCACTGTTGTAGACGGCAGTATATTATTAATTAGCTAATTGATTGGTTAGGCCCTATCATTTTCCAGAAAAGATTCAGTTTGCTAAAAAACAAAAAACCCCACAAGAATGAATGAATTAATTTACTCCAAATGTATAGAATACCCTCATCTCACACGTACCAGCCTTTGGTATGTCGCTCTGTTTTTAGAGCAGCAGTTCTAGTCCACGTTGACAGAGATGGTGACGATGACCATTGGGGGAAGGGCGATGTGTGCCTGTCATTGCTTTAGGTTTTGTTTTGCTTTTAAGGACAAAGAAGAGTCCGTGAGGGGTCGGGCAGACGCACTGAATCAAGAGGGAGACGTGGACTCTCTGGGATTTGTGAGCTTTGTGACTTCAGGCGAAACAATCAGCCGCTCTGGTCTCCACGTCTCTCATTGCAATGTGAAGGTCATGAAAACGACCACCTTTTGCCGCCAAAGACAAGAAGTGGCAAAATATTTTGATGAATTGACATTTAAAAAAATTTTATTGATTGATTTGAGAGAGAGGAAGGAGGGGGAAGAGAGCGAGAGAGAGAATGAGAGAGAGAAACATTGATCTCCTGTTCCACTTATTGTGTATTCATTAGTTGCTTCTTGTATGTGCCCTGACTGGGGATCAAACCCACAACTTTGGTGTATGGGGACGAGCTACCCGGCCAAGGCCGATATCTTTTTTCTATAATCACTGGCATGGAATTCCTATAAGTAGAAATAGTGAAAGCAAACACAAACATTAAATAGAGTGGGCTTTCTCAGGATGTTTCTGTAATTAAATTTCTATATTCATGTGAATAAACCTACATACCCTAATGTGTCATGTGATACAGAATACGGCATAAACATTGCTCATGACGGTTCATTTGGTTACGTTGAACCAGTAGCCGATGCGCATGCTCAGGAAAGTCTGCCGGTGTGGGCGGTACTTCAGCGACATCCCAGACACTTCTGCAGGGGGCAGCGCCGCCTGCGCCCGAGAAGGAGCTGTCGGTTTTGATTTAGACACAGAAATTAGGGGTGCTGGAAGGTTAAGATTTGAATGCTAAATCAGTCCAACATGTGTATGTTGGGTATTAAATAGTCTCAGGTTTATTAATGGAGAAAAGGGCTTTGAATCAGAGATGTGTTTTGCCATTTCGGTACGAAATACTATCTATATCACAGATCCTGTTCATTCATTCACGTTTCTCCATTAATCCATCCCTTCAACAAACTATGTTTTAGAGATGTGGGGGCGGGGGCAGGGGGCGGGGGCGGGGGGTGGAGGCGGGAGATCAGATACTCAGTGAATAACACAGGATTCCTGCTTTGCAAAGCTTAGAGCCACCACTATCTCAAACCCGCAGTAAATGGCAGGTTGGTTCGCATTGATTTATAACAAACACTCAGGCTGGGGCGTTGGTAAATGAAGGTCCCTGATTAAAGTGATGGGAAACTCAAATAATGCACTGTTCCTCTTTCCATCTGTGCCCTGCCTCCTTCTCCAAAGGAATGAATACCTTTTATTAAGTATAATCGTAACTGCTTGAAGCCACTGATAGGTGTGTGCATGTGTGTGTCCATCTACATGAGTATACAATTACATATATATTACACTAGAGGCCCAATGCACGAAGATTTGTGCAAGAATGGGCCTTCCTTCCCCTGGATGCCGGCACTGCCTTCGCTCAGGCCGGAGCCACCTTTCCACCTTCCCACGCTGCCCAGAGCCCTGGAGCGGCTGGGGTGGTGTGGAACGCCTGCGTCGTCGCCATGGCAACGATGCAAGCATCCCGGCCACTCGGTGCCTGTGTATGCAAATTAACCCACCATCTTTGTTGGGTTAATTTGCATACTCACTCCTGATTGGCTGGTGGGCGTCGTGAAGGCATGTATGGCCAGTTTGCATCTTTCTCTTTATTAATGTAGATACTACATGATTACATGTTGCCTGGTGCCATCCATGGATGGTCTGTTTCTGTGACAGGGCCTTTGGGGTGGCACAATAGAGGCAGATGTCGTTAGGGGGCGTTGCCGTGGCAAACCCCGTCTGTCTCTGATGGCCTCAGGTTTTGAATGACAGCCCGTCTCCTGGACCGTGGTCATCGCCACCCGTCCTCTGTCAGCTTCGCACGTCGCCGTCCTCACCTGCCGAGTCCCCTGGAGGACGAGCCGGCCCGGAGGAAAGGGCGGAGGGCGTCAGTCCCTACACGCTCGCAACAAGCGGTCCGCTCGCCTGGAAGCTGCTGTTGCTTCCGCTCTTCCCCGGCAGCCCCATTCTCTAAGGGAGAACCAGGTGGAGAGAGGCCCATCGCCCCTCCCATCGCCTGTCCTCGGATGAAGCTTTCTTGGTTCCCACGGAGAATTGTTCCGTGTTTGGAGCCGTCCACTGCTCTCCCTGCGTCCCTGCTGGGAGCACTGGCCACGCGTGATTTATGAGAATCGCAGCGGGAACAGAGATGGGCTTTTCACATGCAAATTCGCACCCAGTTTGCTGGAGCCCAGCTGATCCCGTGGGCACCTGGGCGCCTTCCAGCTCCGTAACCGTCCTCTTTTCTCAGGGCAACTGCTGGCGCCACTGCAGACGGTGGGAGCGGTGTCATCTGCTCCCCTGGTGTGACGGCCGACTCCAGGGCAGGGCTGCCACCTCAGGGAGGCCCTCCCAGCTTTGCACATCCAGAAATTATTCCTGACCCAGCTCAGAAGGCCTGAACCACAGTGACCAAGCTCACATGTGACGGGTGTCTAAACTGGAGTTTAGTCCCAGGAGCCCCGGGCAGATGCGTCCCTCATCAGGACCAGAATGAAGGGCAAAGGGGACCCGCCCGGAGGAGCATGGGGGAGGTGGTCAGGTGGCCAGGCCATAAGCTGCAGTGAGAGGGTCTGACTTGCTTGTGGGATGCTGGTCACACACGGAACTTCTCTAAACCTCAGTTTCCTAATCTGTGCAATGGGAAGATGACTTCCTAGAATCGGGGTGGGTTGAATGGTGTGGTTCTCAGAGGGTATCTGCCCAGCGCCTGGCCTGTAACGATGCTCAGAAATTAGCTTCAGTGACTTCGGTGCAGAGTGAGGGGCCCCGGAAGCCGTGCCTGCCCCGCAGCAGCCGCTATTCCCGGAAACAGGACTGCAGTGGCTGCCATGTTCGGTGGCTTTCTCTCTGCAGCTGTGTTGGCTAAACCCTCCTTCATTTTTGTCTGTTGCCGGGATATCCCACTCCTGCGTTCCGTTCAGAGCAGCCCTTTCTGTCCACGAGTTCCTCCTCTGGCCATGTGGTCAGCCCCGGGGGGCTCCAGCTGGCCCTCGGTTTCAGCCCGGCTCCCAGGCCTCAGCCTCCCCCTCTGCCCCCCGGATGCTCTCCTGAGCACTTGCAATGTTTAGAACAGCGTCACTCATTCCCTATAGCCCCCCCTCTCCGACAGCTCACTGTCCCCCAGCCTGCAAGCCTCCGGGGGCAAGACCGCTTCTCCTGCCTCCTGCTGGGTGGGTGGGTGGGTGCGCAGCCCGTGTCTATTGGGGGTCAGGCCACCGGCCCGATTCATAGCTGACAGAGAGAGAGCGCGCGACGCCTCGGGCTCTGTGGATTATTGACTTAATGCTTAAAACAGCAGCATAATCCCGTGATCCCCGCCTCACAGACATCGCACACATCGCCCGGGGCTCAGAGTCAGGTCCCGCGTCCACGGGCAGAGCCGGGTTTCCTGAGAGGATGGCTTCCCCGCCCAGCGCTCCCATTTATCCGGCAAAATAAACCCCGCAGGGAGCCAAGCAAGTGTGACGCAGAACACACACACTTTCTCACAAAGCCCGAGGCCTTGGAGGACGGCACGCCGAGCCCCTCCCCGAGTCCGGCAGTAAGTTCACACAACGCCAGCCCTGGCCCCGGCCCCTCTCGGTCTGTGTGACGTCGGCTTGCTCAGAGGTGCGGCTGCTTCCCCACTGGCCGAGCAGACGCCGCTCACCCCCGCTTCTTGTTCACTCAGAGCTGCCGGGCAGGTGCGCAGTCCGAGCTGGGCCAGCCGCGGGCGCCGGGGCGATGCAAGTCCGGTCCGAGAGGCTTGCGGGCAGCGGGTCCGCGTGCTCCTGTGGCCTCCGTGGCTACCGCCCGCCAATCAGCAGCTCTGCACTCGCGGCGGGAGCCGCCCTCGCCCACCTGGGGGCGATCCGGAGCCCTCTAGGGGTGAAACCAGCACCGGGCCGGCTGGCTGGCCTCGACTTGTAGAAAAAGCCTCAGCCCCTCCCGGTGTGGGCTGGTGGCCGAACAGGAGGAGACGGGGAGACGGTGGCAGGCAGCGCTGGGCATGCGCAGGGAAGAGCCCTTAAGAAGGCGGATAAACGTGCCAGTAAGCCCAGTAAAGAGGAGGCATCCCGGTGCCCCCCCATAGCCCCCTTAAAAGGAGCCCCCCCCCCGGGTCTGAAACCAGAGAGTGAGGCTGAGCCCTGGGGAGCCGGGCTGAAACCGAGGGCCAGCGGGAGCCCCCCAGGGCTGACCCCGTGGCCGAAGGAGGGACTCGTGGGCAGAAAGGGCTGCTCTGAACTGAACCCCCAAGTGGGATGTCCCGTAACAGTACTTTTTAAATATGTAACTGAATTAACAGGTTAATGTTGTAGCTAGACGGCTGCCTCTCTCCATGTCGTGTGTGTGTGCATATGTGTGCGCGTGTGTATATGTGTGTGAGAGTGTGCGTGCATGTGTGTGTGCATGTGTGTGAGTGTGTGCATGTGTGTGTGCATGTGTGCATATACATGTGCGCGCGCGCGTGTGTGCGTGTGCGTGTGTAGGTGGGTGGTCAGATGCTCTTGCTCTCTTCTCCTTGTAGGCATGGGGAGGCCGTCTCCCGGGAACCAGCGTGTCTAGCACAGCGGGTGCCTCGCTGCCCCGCTGTCCCAGGCAGGTCCTCAGGAGGCCCCTTACCTGTCCCGAAACCCAGGGCTCTGGGCAAGAGCGCGCTGCTGGCCGAGTCCTCCCCGTGCCCTGAAGCTGCTGCCTCTGCGTCCTGGCCTCCGCGTTTACAGTTTTGTCTTCCCCTCGTTCTCACGGCCGTAAAACCAGGACAGGCATGTTCCGCAGCCATGGCCGCCGCGATGGGTAAAAGTCATCGAATCGATTCTCCCGCGGTTGCCGCGACAGGCCACCTTCTCCCATAGTTTCCTTTCATTATTGAGCCTAGAGTCGTATTGAAAGAGCCGATAAAATGTGTTTTAGAAATACAGCCTAGAGTCCGCGCCCACTTCTCCTCGAGAGGGAGCGGGCGAAGGTCACAGGCTCTCACCTTCCTTGTTCTAAGGAGACAGTCGGCTCCTTCCAGTTGATTCACTCGGACCAGTAGGAATGGCTTTGCTGCGACCAGGGCCGCGCCTGCCCCCTCTGCACAGCGAGGACACCGCCTTGTCCAAACGGAGCGTGTGGGTCCGGGGCCGCGGCCTGTGGGTGCTGCCGGATGCTGCAGGCGGTGCCATGAGCAGCCTGGGCGAGCCCCCCGCCCCTTGGCCGAGAGCACCGTTGTCCGACACCATCCCTTCCGGGGCTGTCTGAGCACGGACTGCTGGGTGTTGTGTTCTGCACTCGCCTGGGTCGGTGGCTGCTGGTAGCAGGCGCTGGGGAAGAAGCGGTGGGGAGCGGGCTGTGGGCTCGGGCAGGTGCAGAGGTGGGTGGGGGCACCGGGGCCCGGGGTGGGCGGCTGCTGACACGGGTGGGGGAGCGCTCTGCCAACGGGAACGGGGAGGACCTACTCGCTCGTGTGTGAGCTTCTCGCGCAGGACCCCATGAGCAGCATGGCTGGCCCCAGCGCCCCACAGCGCCCTGGGCCCCTGGGACCCCCGCCCCCCAGGACCACTTGGGTGGTGTGTGAAGAGAACGCCCCCTCCCGTCCTGCCCCCGAGGATGCTCTAATGGAAACTGAGTCCAAGAGCGGCGAGAGGACCTGAGTTTCCTTGGGGGCGAGAGTCCCCACGTGGTTTCCGGGCTCTGCCGCATCTTCCAGAAGGTTCCTTCCTGCACCGGCCACCCGCTGGCTCCCTCCACACGCGGCTCGGCTGCTTAGCGGCCCTGCCTCTGTGGGCTGAGCTCGCTCGCAGGGCAGCTTCCCGGAGGGAGAGCGAGGAAGCGCCAGGCAGGCGTAAATCTCGCCGACGGAGCGTGTCCGCCCGTGAGTCATCAGGACGACGACACACTGGTGAGCGGACGAGACCGTGATGCAGACCAGTCGTGACCGGCGAGGTCATGCTGCAGACGTGCGCCGTGCTGACTCAGACTTGCAATGTGCGCCCCCCTCGTGCTCTCTCCCCCTCACTCTCTTCTTCTTCTTTCAATTTCGCAATAACTGGCGGGAGGATAGAACAGCCTTTCCTGTGCCGAGCCCTGCGGGGCGAGGTTCAGGGAGGGCAGGTGTGAAAGGACCCTTTTAACCAGTGAGTGCAGATGCCCTTCGGGCTGTAATTCTCTGACGGCACCAGAGACATGAATGGTCCCCAGCAGGCATGTCGGCCCTGAGAAAATCCCCACAGCGTCCACTGGAGGCTTGCGAGCATCGATGAGCTTCTCACCCAGCTTTGTCCCAAGGAGGGGACGGTGTACCCGCAAACGCCCCTCCTCTGTGCAGCTGCTACAGGTGGGTAGCTCAGCGCTAAAGGTGGGCTGTGCACTCAGGCAGGGTACTCTGTCCTTGTCTGCCACGTGGTAGCCACATGGCCTGGGCAGCTCCCACACCTCCGTAGGCCCGCCTCCTCAACCCAAGAGACAATCAGAATCGCACACCCACTTGTTTGACAGTTTTGATGGCAGGCCACAGCTGCAGACGCCGCTGACTTAGCAGAAAGGGGGCCTCTGGGAAGGAGAGGAGTAGCCGACAGAACTACAGGAAAGCATCGGCTCTTGGGCAGGACAGGCCGGGCCACGCGACCTTATCGGAGAAGCTGAGGACAGGCTGGTCAGGGTCAGGTGAGGGCTGCCCATGCACCATCCGCAGAGTCATAGGCCAGAGCGAGAGGATCTGTGGTCCATTAGGTCCCCTCCCACCTCCCAGCACCCGCGGGGGCGGGGGGGGGCGGGGGGGGCGGGGACAGAGTTCCTATCACCAAGGAAGGAGGCAGGCATCTAAGGGAACTATTTGTGTCGTGGGGTAAGTCCTGGCACAGGCCTGCCGCATGGCTGAAAGGAGGTCAGCAGGTGTATATTAGCGATTATCAATTGGTAGCTGATCAATAGTATAAGCTATTCCAAATAAAAAGCTAATGATGCACACACATTCATCAGTACATTTAACATGGGGAAGCGGGCCTGACTAGTATGGCTCAATGGTTGAGCGTTAATCCTTGAACCAAGAGGTCAGGGCACTTGTCCTGGTTTCGGGCTCCATCCCCAGTAGGGGGCGCGCAGGAGGCAGCTGATCTCCCTCTCCCTTCCTCTCTCTGAAAATAATCAAAACATTAAAATAAAATAAAATGAGGAAGCAGGATAAGATCAGTAGATTATCTCCATGTCAGTAACCTCCCTGTGGTGTTAGTATTCTCGAGTGTTATAAAATGTTACTATTTGGAGAGAAACGGGCAAGATGCACAGAGGATCTCTATAGGATTCCACAGTGACCTCAATGAAAATTTCAGCTAGGAAAGAAAAAAGAAAATTAACGGTGACTTCAAAATTCCAAGCGTCCCCCGCCGACTGGAGTTCATTGTTTTTAGTCTCTCCCCTCTGCCTGCCCTGCCGCCCCTCCCCGCCCCCCCTCCCCCCAAGTATCAGAAAAATGCTGTTTAAATGGAAGAGTCTGGACGGATTAAACATTCTTTGTAAACATTGGAGAAGAACAGAAGATACAAGACAAGCAAGGCCAGGTCAGCAGATCCCCTTTCTAAGAGTCCTCATTATTGGCCGTCCGATGGCCTGCCCGCCTCACCGCCGCCCACACACGGCCTCCCAGTGAACGTGGAACAGATGCCTGGCTTATCCTGGAGGGCGCCGTTCATTCTCCACGCTTATCTCCTAGGTGCCAGCTTATTTACGTAAAGGTGGGCCCCAGGGCGTCTCAGCTTTGAGGGAGGTTTGTTGGTTTCCTGGCTCCTGGAGTCCCTGTGGATAGATTCTGGGATGATGCCTGGGGTCGGGGTACGCCTCCCAAGGGCTCTGAAGAGCCCCGAGACGAGTGCGCGGCTTCCGGCTCTCTGCGGCCAGCGGACGCCGGCACCCGCCCTGGTGGAAGGTGGCATCAGCCACACACCAGCGTTTGCTCATTCCTCCCTCCCTTTCCAGTTCTCTGCCCGTTTATCGGCAGTTCACCCACCCGCATGTGTCCCTGCGCTGAGCCGAGTGACCCCGAGACCCAGGACGTTGGGGAAACGTGCAGCTGGACCGGGTGCGTGATGCGCGCTGCAGCGGTGACCAGTCCCGTCCGTGGCGCCGCCGTCCGGGCGCATAACAAGGTGCCAGGCGGGTGTGCGAGGAGGAAACAGTCCGGCCACGTGAACGCTGAGCTCCTGCGTCCGGATGGTCTTGCGGGCGAGGGCTGCCCGTGGGCGCTGGCTTCCCAAGGCCCTTCTAAGGACCTGGAGGCCCCGGTGGATTTAAACATAGTGCCCTCCCCCACCCCACCCCCACGTGTTCCCTCCCCGGGGTCCAGAGGCCTCGGGGAGCAGTCTGCCTTTGACGGTTAGCCCCGGCGCGGCTGCGCTGTAGGAGGGGAAAGCCGTTCCGGGATAAAGCCGGGCTCAGAGATGACAGGAAAGGGAGGCGGGAGCAGGTCCGCCTGGAGGAAGTGTGGCTTAGGAGAAGCGAGCTGTGTGGCCCCAGGCCAGTTGCTAAACTGTTCTGCGCCTCCCTTTCCAACGATAAACTAGGGACAGTAATTGTCCTCAGTGGGCGGTTCTGGGAGTGACACGGGCGAGCCCAGAAGCGCTTAGCACGCTGCCTGGCTCGGGAAGCACACCCAGTACTTGTCAGAATTACTGAAATGCCTGTCCACGGCCATGCGCCTGGGGTCGGGGCGGTGGTGAGGGGAGGGCAGGGATGTCTTCTGATTGGCCCCCCGGGGCCACAGTGGGACCAGCAGAAGATACAGTGGGGGAGGGGAATCCATGGGAAACATTCCAATGACGGGCTGCCCGGGGGTGGCGAGGCCCGGGCCTGGAAGGGCCCGGTGATGCCACAGGGTGCCATGCCCTGGTGAAGGACAGAAGCGGTCCTTTCCGCTGTGCCAGGCCTGCGTGGGGAGCGTCGCTGGTTTTGTTGCTTTCCGAGGCCCAGGGCCCCGGTGAGGACGTGGCACAGAGGCCTCGTTCTGAGAAGAGCATGTGAATCGCGGCCTTTGGTCCTTCCCGTGACGGGCGGTGGGACCTGCAGGACCATGATCGCGTGCGAGCTCTGCAGCGGGCCCAGGGGAGGGAGGCCTCGCCCAAGCACTGGTGCTGAGCTTTGCAGCAGCGGCGGGCAGGGCCGGGCGAACCCACCCCTGCTGCCTCCCGCAGCCTCCCCCAGGGTGCAGCCTTCGCCCCCAGAGGCCCTCTGGCCGCAGATCTGTGGTGTGCAGAAATTACGAAGCTCAAAGAGCCCGTCGCAGTCGCTGGGTGGCTGCGGGGCTCGGGAAGCAGGCTTCGTTTTATTTCTTGGATTTTTAAAAAACATTTTTATTGATTTCAGAGAGGAAGGGAGAGGAAGAGAGAAACATCAATGATGAGAGAGAATCATGGATCTGCTGCCTCCTGCACACCCCCCAAGTGGGGATAGAGCCCGCAACATGGGCCTGTGCCCTGACCGGGAATCGAACCGGGACCTCCTGGTTCATAGGTTAACGCTCAACCCCTGAGCCACGCCGGCCGGGCTCCTATAGAATTTAAAGGAGTTTACTTATAGCGGACAATCCCGAGGCGGAGCTTGAACTTGCCCAGGTCAATAGGTCAATGTGGGCCCCGTCCCAGACACGAGGACCCGCCCGATGGTGGCAGAGCTGCTTGCACTGCCCTGAATTTGGCATCACTTGGCCTTGACCGGGAGTGCCTCTGGGGGATGTCGATGGAAACTCAGCACCGTCCGAGTGTTCTGCAGCCCCGTGGTGACCGGCGCAGTCCTCTGCTGGCAGGAGAGCCTTCGGGGTGGAAGTCGGGTCTCATTAGACAGGTCAGTGGGTTCCTCCCCAGGTCAGGGGATTTCCAAGCTCATTTTGACCCCGTGGCAGAGTCTGGGAGAAAGAGGCTGAAGAGGAACATGTTCGGAGCGGCTGCCAATCGGAAATGAATCACAGTGAAGAGCAGGCGCCTGAGCCGACTCGGGACGATGGGGAAACGTTACCAGAATCGTAAACATCTGATTTGCATGAAACTTGTCAGAAACATCGCTTAGCGAGCAAAACCCAGAGCAAGCTGACCGACTCACGTAACGGACCAACTGCCATGACACCAGAGAGCGAGTCAGGAAGACTGTCCGTCACAGGATTTGCGGGAACCGGAGCTGACCTCAGTCCCGGGCCTGCCCGCTCGGACCGGGGAGTGACCTCGCCCGCTCCCCGTCCCGGAGGAGGAAGCCGCCCCGTGTTGCACAGCCGGCCCCAGGCCACTCGGCGAACGAGGGGCCCAGGCAGCGTCCAGACTCAGTTTACTTGGCCTTCAACCATCTGCTTTTCCACGACTCCCCTGGGCCTTCCTGGCCACGGGGGGACGGGAGGAGCCACTTCCTGTCGCAGCCCCATTGTGCTTACAGGCAGGTGGCTGAGCCTCGACCCAGTGCACGCGCCCGTGGTGGGCAGGGAGTGGCGTGGCGTTGTGGGGGGCCCAGGGTTTGTTGTGGTGGGTCAGAGGGGAGGCCCAGGGTGCACTGTGGTGGGTCAGAGGGGGGGCCCAGGGAGCACTGTGGTGGGTCAGAGGGGAAGCCCAGGGTGCACTGTGGTGGGTCAGAGGGGGGCCCAGGGTGCACTGTGGTGGGTCAGAGGGGGGCCCAGGGTGCACTGTGGTGGGTCAGAGGGGGGGCCCAGGGTGCACTGTGGTGGATCAGAGGGGGGCCCAAGGTGCACTGTGGTGGGTCAGAGGGGAGGCCCAGGGTTCGTTGTGGTGGATGACACTGCCTAGAAGTGCAGGTGCTAATAGAAAGCAGAGTGTCTGTGGGCAGTTCTGTATTGTTTTAGATTCTCCACAGACAACGTCCCCCTATTGCCGGCAGCACCACCACCCTTCTTTGGGGGGCCCTTCCTCTGGTCTGGACGAGGCTCCCACACCCTGGGGTCCCCTCCATCTGCTTATCTGCTGCAACCCCACCCTCCCTACACCCTCCAGGGCTCCTCCCTGACCCTCCCTCCTCCTCAGGCGGACTCCCCCCTCCCGCATTCCTCCCCATGACACGGACCTCTGTCTCCAGATCAGCCCCGTAACTTCTAGAATCCAGACTGACCATAGGCTTCTGTCCCATAGGCATTCCGGTCACAGTGAGCCCAAACCGAGCCACAGCCTGGCTCTCCCTCCTGTCCATGCTCCCTGCGCAGGCGAGGAGGGAGGAAGGAGGAGGGGAGGCTAGTGGGTGGGAGCCGGAGCCGGGACGGGCAGTTCTGCTTAGAAGGTGGGTGTTACTAAGGCACATCTGCGTGTAGGGAAGGACCCATTTGCTGGAGGCTTTCCCACTAACGCCCTACTTCTGCTCCTCTGACTTCCTGCCTCCCACGAGACTTTTAAGTTCCTGAAAAGGCATCGCTGTTATGAAAACACTGGGAGAAGGCGGCCAAATGTTGCAACACAGAAAAAAGCAAACCCAGTGAAGAACTTTCTAGCAAAGTTTCCATAACCTCAGCTGAGGGAGCGGACTGTCCTGCCCCAGCAAACCTCGGCCTTCGGAGGATGGAACAAACCGGTTTTAAGCTAAAGCTGTTTGGGTGCAGGGATACGGAGACTTACTGTGCGCAGCGCACCAGCCGGAGAGCACGCGCTTTCATTACCAAGAAATGAAATTTCCTTTAAATTGATGTCTTACTTTTTTTGTTAATCCTCACCCGAGGATACTTCTCCATTGATTTTTAGAGAGTGGAAGGGAGAGGGAGAGAGAGAGAGAGACATCGATGTGAGAGAGACACATTGATTGGTTGCCTCCCAGACACGCCCCGACCAGGGCCAGGGATCAAGCCTGGAACTGAAGTACGTGCCCTTGACCGGGATCAAACCCGGGACCCTTCAGTCCACGGGCCAACGCTTTACCTACTGAGCGAAACCGGCTAGGGCTGATGTCTTATTTTCTTAATGCGATGTTTTCAGTTGCTAAAATTCAACCTATAACCTTTGAAAACACAATTTACATAGGACAAAATTCCATAGATTGTATGTATATCCTCAACATAAAGGTAAAGAAAAAAAAACTCTAAAGAAGATGAGGGTAATATTTAATTAAATAAAAATTTGAAGCTCACAGACATTAACATATAAAAATCAAGGTCAGCCCAGCTGGTGTGGCTCAGTGGTTGAGCATTGACCTATGAACCAGGAGGTCACAGGTTCGATTCCCGGTCAGGGCACATGCCCGGGTTGCGGGCTCAATCCTCAGTGTGGAGTGTGCAGGAGGCAGCCGATTAATGATTCTCTTTCATCATTGATGTTTCTATCTCTCTCTCCCTCTCCCTTCCTCTCTGAAATCTATAAAATTATATTTAAAAAAATTAAGGTCAAAGAGCAAATGATACACTGGGAAAAGAACTGTCAGCGTGAACTTCATGAAACAAGAAACAAAAGGCGTTCACACTAAGATGAACGTTAGCTTGGTAATCACGAGAAAGCACGAATCCCCCGTGGCTGTGTGGGAACACACATGGATTTATACTCAACCACATCCTCACTCGAGGGACCGTGGCATTTATCAGCTTGGCAAAGACAAAAGAGACATTCCGTGTTGATGAGGTTTCGGGAGAGTGGGCGGAAGGGAGGAAATTTATGCACCCTTTGGTAGAGCAGTTTGGCAATAAATATTAAAACTATTTAACCTATTTATACCCTTTGACTCAGCAATTTCACGTCAGGGATTTATGCGAAGGGAAGTAGCTAATGTGTATTCATTGCAATGTGGCTCTGGTTTCACTGAAGATGCGCTAGTGAATAGTAACTAAGAGTCGGGAGCAGTGCTGGGCGCAGGGGAGATCACGGGTGGGGTGGGGTGACAGACCCCCTGCCTGCCCTTCCTCTGGACCCAGATCTGAGCCACAGAGAGGCAAGTGGGCCGTGACAGCCCACGGCAGGAGTGCTCGGGGCTGGAGACCACGCGGAAGCCACACACCGGTCCTGCGCTTCATGGGAGAGGAGTGGGGAGCCCACAAAACAGAACAAAACAGGCAGCGCTCCGCCCAAGCCACAGGGTGAGAGTGTGTGTGTGCGCGCATGTGAGTGCGTGTGCATGTGTGTGCGTGCATGTGTGCACGTGTGTGCGCGCCTGCGTGTGCGCCTGCGTGTGTGCGTGCGCGCGTGTGTGCATGTGCGTATGTGCGTATGTGTGTGCGTGCGCGCGCGCGCGTGTGTGTGTGTGTGTGTGTGTGTGTGTGGACTCCGAAGGAAAGTTCCTTTTACAACTGGAAAAAGAAAGGCGGACTGAGGAATGGGGAAGGAGAGAGAGAGAGAAATAGAGGGTGGGGGGGACAGGAGAGAAATCACGGATAGGTTGACCCTCAACCACTGAGCCACGCCGGCCGGGCCCTGTTCACTTCCTTGCATGGGGTTTGTATGGCCAGGACTGACAGCCGTGATTTCCACGGAGAAAGGATGACACCTGTGCCCAGTGAGAGTTCACGTGCTCAGAGCTGAGCCCCCCGGTGGAGGGGAAAGGGCAGGGGCTGTGACAGGCAGGCAGAAGCCGAAGTGTCAGAAATGCTTCTTTGAAACCGAAATCGGATCTGGGTCCGATTAGACAAAGAAGGAAGCAGGCGCTCCTGGTCCAGGTGCCCCGGCTCCTTGGAATTGCGTGGATCAGAGGCCAGATACGTCCCCCGGGCAGCTGCCTCTCAATGGAAGGACCTGGGACACATAGGCCAGAAGCTGGTGGATGAGGCACAGGAGGGCACTGGGTGTCCGAAGGAGGTCTCTGCGGGAGACGTGGCCGCGCCGCGCCCTGGGCCTCCGGGAGCGGGAGCGATGCCTGGGTGTGAGGGTCGCTGCGCAGCCTTTTCCTCGGCCCGGGTGGGCGGTGGAAACTGTCCTCTTGCAGGTCTAGCTTCTCCAGATCGGAGTCTGCGGGGAGGAGGCTGAGGCTCCGAGGGCAGCGGGGCAACGTGCAGGGCAGAGCGCACGAGGCAGGAGGCTGTTTGTTCGCCTGTTTCTCGCCTCTTGGCTCCACAGTGTGAAAGCCCACGAACCCAGCAGCCTCTCCCGGAAACCGAAGTCGCTGCCGGGAGGCCTGTCTGCTCTGTGGATAGAAAGCAGCCCGGAAACGCGGTGAGGGCCTGAAGGTGGAAGGTGTGGGCAAACGATGGGTCGGCCTGCCAGGCAGAGCCCCGGAAGGAACGCCAGTGAGTCTGCCGCACGCCCGCCCTGTCTGTGGCGGCTGGGACACGGGGACAGCTGAGAGACGCCCAGCCCAGCCCGTGGGCGGAGGGCTCACTGTCCAACACCCCAAGGGATCCGCACGAGCCTCCTCCATCCCAGAGGAGGACTGGCTCAGAGGGGCTAAGGCGTTCCCCCAGGACGCACAGCGAGGGTGGAGGCCACCCTGCACCCGAGAGCTTAGTTCCATGAGACCTCAGAGGCTCAGAGGCCAATGGCCCCGCACAGGGAGCGTTTTCGGGGGGGGAGGGCTGGGCAGCAGAGCTTCACACCGGCCGGTTCTCTGCCTCGTGCAGGGGCCTGGGATGTGCAGTCCGGGACCCGGGGCCTGTGGCACTGCGGGGCCGTTTTCTCTTTCCTTTTCCAATGACAGCCTCGTAGATTTAGGTCATTTGCTTTTCTGCCTGTAGAAACCTATGGGACTGGTTTTAGGGGGTTTTCTCAGTGACCTCGATTTCAGCTAACCTGAGTTCATCTTTTCGAAGATCATATGTACGTAGCACGGTCCTTAGGTAGCGGAAGTTTAGCCTTTCATAGTCATCGCACTGAAATGCATTCGTCTCACCGTCTCTTCCATTGCACAAGGCATTTTTACTTGCTTTCCACGTTTAATCAGCGCAGCTCCACGGATGCCGCGGGTTTGGGGTTCTGGGGCTCAGAGTCTGAATGCGGAGCTCCCATCAGAGGGGGAGGAGCAGGAAAACCTCCTTCCTGGTCACCTGGGTCTTTCTGTGAAACCCCCGCGGGTGGGAGGCAGCAGGGAAGACTCTGGACCCAGACACTGCGTGTGGGCGCAGAGCACCTGCAGCCTTGGGGGGGGGGGGGCGGGGGGGCGAGTCAAGGATCATCTTCCAAAACCTGGAATTCTATCTTTGGCCCAAGAAGGTGTCCTCTGGGCTCCTGCCAGGATCACCAGGGGCCTGGCCCGGTTCCAGGGAGGGGCAGCCGCCCGACCCACGAAGCCCTCGGGGGTTTTGATCCTGGTCCACCTTCCGAGCAGGTGGACCAGAGGCCCCTCATGACGGAGGGTCCCGGTCACAGCCGAGGGGCGAGGCGGTTCACGCCCCGGGAGGGAGCTTTCGATCCTGGAGGGGAAGCGTTTCCTGGAGTTACTCAGGCCCAACCGCTCCCGAGGCTGCAGCAAAGGATGCTCCGGCCGATTTCCGTGATGGACAGCTCGCGCTGCTGGAGCGCCCGTTGCCGGGGAACTGAGAGCTCCCAGCTGGGGAGCAATGGGGAGATGGATGGCCCGGCCTCGCCAGCGGACTTTGCTGCGCCCAGTGCGTCGTTTAGCTTTGCGGGATCCTCTCAACCCTGGAGCGGTCTTCCCGTGGCCTGTCCACGGGGTGGAGCGTGGTCTCCCGGTTCCCACCCAATGTCCTGCGCGGAGCAGGCGGTCGGGACGGGTGAGGCGGCATCCTCCGCAGGACAGGGACCCGCGGCGTGGGATGTTGGGGTGTCGCCGTCGCCTCCCTGACCATCAGACTGTGCCAAGGAGCAAGCTCTGAGCGAACGTTGGTACCACCAGGCGCCAAGCAGGTGGGGAGGGAGCACGGCAGAGGGAGGGGGCACGGCAGAGGGAGGGAGCAGCTGGGGCGCGGTGAAGGCGCCGCTCTCAGCAAGACCGTCCGCTAGAGGGAGCGCTCTCACCGGTCAAAACATTGACGTCTGCTGGCCGGTGTGGCTCAGTGGTCGAGCGTCGACCTAGGAACCAGGAGGTCACAGTTTGATTCCCGGTCAGGGCACAGGCCCGGGTTGCAGGCTCGATCCCCAGTGTGGGGTGTGCAGGAGGCAGCCGATCCATGATTCTCTCTCATCATTGATGCTTCTATCTCTCCCTCTCCCTTCCTCTCTGAGATCAATAAAAATATACTAAAAAATATAAAGAGCAACGATGGCAGCCTCTCCGAGCCCCCCCGCCCCCACCCCAGGATACTTTTATCTCAGTCAACAATGGAGATCGCGCGTCAGAGCCGCACGCATCCCACATCCGGAAACACGGCGCCTGCAGCCCCCCAATCCCGCCCACAGGACGGTGCCCTGAGCAGCACCCGAGTCTATTAAACATGCGCTACCAGAACGCATTAGAGCTCATTGGGATGTTTCTTGGAAGGCGAGCTGTCCACTCTGTTTCCCGTGAGTGGTGTCCTGTTAACACGTGTGAGGGTTTATGGTATATTGTTGTCATCTCATCGGACAATCTGTTCTGGAATTTGACCTCTAACTCCCGAGGGGTGCTGATGGGAGGTGAGCGGAACGAGCACAGGGGAGAAGAGAAGTGTTTGGGTCACAATGTAACTCGCAGCAGCCGTCACCTTCCTAGTCCACAGTCCGGAGCCACATAAACTGTACAGTGTTGCAAACATGTGAGGAGCCACCGAAGAGATGCTACTTTAGCGGCCAGTTGCTCCCCGAGGCAGGATCGCTGGAGCGGAAGCAGCTAGAGCCCAGACGAACCCTCCCCACGGAGGCATCTGAAACCGGGGGGATATTTGCAGGGCACAGATGTGCGCTGAGATCATCGCTGAGAATTGTCCCCCCTGTGACCACTTTAACGGGGTTTCACGTAAAGTGCCGGCCTGCGGAGTGAGTTGTAATAATGTGCGTCGTCTGTGCGGCAGCACAGCTGAGGTTGCAAGGGAAGAGACCCTCATGCGCGATGATTTCTCATAAAACCAGAGCCTGTCAGCTCTGCGCGTGACTTTGGAAGCGAGCAGCCTCGCCAGGAGGCACAGGAACCCTCTGCTTTCCCGGGGCCGCCCTCCCCGTCCTCCTCTAGTCCCAGATCACAAATGCCACCTGCAGTGGCTCCCGGTGCCCGTGCTGAGCCCCGCTTTCCTCCTCCCTGTCTCGCAGACGGGTCGAGCCTCTGGGAGAAACGAAAGCCGCATACTGCAACCCGCTTAGAGCTCGGAGCACCTGCCCCGTGTTCGTTTAAGCGTCGGTACTAGCCAGACAATCTCATCACCATTAGCCTGGTTCTAGCAGATACAGACAAACATCCTTTAGGAGACCAAGACGTCTTTTTGGTTTTGTTTTGTTTTTTAATATACTTTTATTGAGTTCAGAGAGAGGAAGAGGGAGGGAGAGAAGGGTAGAAACATCGACAAGAGAGAATCATCAGTCGGCTGCCTCCTGCACGCCCCCTACTGGGGACCAAGCCTGCAACCTGGGCAGGTGCCCTGACCAGGAAATCGATCGGTGACCTCCTGGTTCATGGGTTGATGCTCAACCACTGAGCCACACTGGCCGGCGAGAAAGATGTGTTTTGGGACAGCAGGTAGTGTGTGTGTCCACATTGGACTGAATACACTCCCTGGCTCAGCCCTTGTACTTCCATGCTTGTGTTTGAAGATGTGTCCTAAATTGGAGCAGTGTCTCTCCCGGGACCAGGTGGGAGATGGCCGAGCGAGTGTAGTGGAAGGGCTTGCTGCTGTTTTGGATTTAGGGTCTCCAAGTCTTTCGGAGTCAGCATTTCTGCGTCCCTGGAGAGCTCTCCGAGAAAGGATGAGAAAGAAACCCAGTGGCCGTTGCTACAGACCGTGGCCTGAGCTTGTAGACGGACCCTGGTCCCACCTTCCCCCGATAAAGAAAGCTTACCAGCGACACGGTCGGAGACTCCAGGCCCAGACCCCGCGTCTGGGTTAGCCCCGGCTGCTGCGTTTCAGGTCGTTGCCGATGCTGCTTCGGGGGGTGGGGCAGAGGCGTTGCCTCAGCCGCATGCGGTCTTGCTGGGGAGGCTGGACCACAGCCGTCCCGGGATTTTTAGACTATGATGTGTGATTTCTTTTTAAATGTGGATGAGTGTATATATTAGTGTGCATTCTTGGAATTTACCCAGACACCAGGGATGTTTTTGCTCAGAAAACCGATCATCTGGTGACCAGACTATCTCCAATGTTAAAAAATCTGAGCTTAGCAATAAGGAAGAGGAATCTGGGCTCCGTGTGCTGCTCCGTGTTCCCTGAGCGGCAACACATGTCCGTGTCCCAGACCCGCCAGGAGCGCGGTACAGCGACGGTGTGTGGTGGGCGGGGGGGGGAGGGAGCGGCGAGCAGACATGCAAGGAGCGTGCAGACTCAGACACGGTGTCGGGGCCTGGGTTTCGTCTTCGCTTCTGGAAAACATCGTGTGAGTGGGCAGTTCACCTCCCTGATACCAGGTGTCCCCTGGGCCTGTGGGAGGCGGTCCTTTCCAGGACTTCCTGTGTGACGGACAGGCCACCTTTAACACACGTGCTCTCTCCTGCTTTGGTCTGGATTGAGATGAGCTGCCAGAATCGGTCACCGGTCCTTGGCTGTGGGTGGTCCCATTCATTTAGGTTCTACAATGGTCACTGATGATAAATTAAGTGTGTAGCCAACCTACTGAAAGTTTTTTTTTTTAAATATATATATTTTTATTGATTTTAGAGAGGGAGAGAGAAAAAGGAGGAGATAGAAACATCAGTGATGAGAGGGAATCATTCATTGGCTGCCTCCTGCACACCCCCTACTGGGGATGGAGCCCACAACCCGGGCCTGTGCCCTGAGTGGGAATCGAACCCTGACCTCCTGGGTCGATGCCACGCCGGCCGGAAGAAAGTAGGTTCTTGTGATTAAACTCATTAAACTCGAGAGGAATGAAGCTGACCCAGCCTACAGGGCTGGTGGCTTTGGAGTGTGTGTGTGTGTGTGTGTGTGTGCATGTTTCTGTGCAGGCAGAATTCCTTTGGGGGCTAGGGGGTGGAAAACCACTCGGCCTGCTTAGAGGAGAGGAGAGACGGTTCTGCACCACGTGCCTGGTGAGTGGGGCGCCACTTGCTTTGGGCACGGCGGCCACCAAGGGCTCGGGGTGTCCTCGGGGCCCTGTCTCCTGCCGTGTCGTGGTCGGGTCTCCCGCTGGGACAGTCAGGAAGGCCGTGAGCATCCCGCACCCCCACTCTCACCTTTGGAACCTCAGGGGAAGGGTGTCCGCTGCCTCAGGGTCTCCCAGCAGAGTCTTGAGGGGGCTGCCCACCGGCCTGGGTTCAGCACGTGCCCCTCCCTGACCCATCGCTGTAGCCAGGAAGCTGGCGTCACTCTGCCCAAGCTTGGTTTCCAAGGCAATTCCTGTGAGTGTGGGTTGGGTCAGACCACCTGATGCTTTCAGAATAGAGTGACCAGCCATTGGAGTGCGGGGCTAAGGGACCAGCAGGAGGGGAGGGGGAGGATTGATGGATAAAAGGGAAAAGATGATGGGAGCAGCAGCGGTGGACGTGTGAAGATCGAACCTGGATGAGATGCATTGAAAAGATATCCAGCAAGCATTTAAAACCTGTAACACACACCCGGCCAGCTGGGCTCAGTAGTCGAGCATTGACGTATGAACCAGGAGGTCACGGTTCAAATGAAGTCAGGGCGCAGGCCCAGGTTGCAGGCTCATCCCCAGTCGGGGGCAAGCAGGAGGCAGCTGATCCATGATTCTCTCTCGTCATTGATGTTTCTCTCTCTCTCCCCCCATTTCCCTTCCTCCTTGAAATCAATAAAAATATTTTTTTCAATAAATAAAAGTAAAAATTGAATGAGGCCCTTCAGTCCAGTGGCAGGTACCTGATGCTTCGATAGAGTTTATGCCCAACTTCCTTTCCTCTCGGACTTCCGTGAGCACGTGTGTTTGTGTTTCTATATCTGTTCAAGAGAGAACCCCTGAAATCTGTAAAACATCATTTTCCTTGGCCGAAGCACACCTACATTCCACAGGAATTTCACTCTACTTGCTTTTTATAAAACACAGTTAAAACGTCTGTCGCGGTCTTACCTTCGGTATGCTATTGGACAGGGGCATATTCTCTCTCTCTCTCTCTCTCTCTCTCGTTGCAATTCTTTGGGGTAGATGATGGGAGGATGGCATATAGCATTCATCCTCGTATCGAAGGGAGAATGCTCTCTAGGTCCTGCTGGGAAATGACCGTGACACTGACCGACGGGATACAGTCACACTCCTGTTCGGTGTTAAGGTGAGAAGCACCCTGCGAGCGTTCCCCGCGGCTTTTACCTTATCAGCCGCCGGCCTGCCGCTCTCTCCCTCTCTCCTTCTGTTTGCCGGCTCCTTCCCTGAGGAAACATGGAGCCAGGCACGCATCTCATTGTGCGTCATAGGTGTTGTTCTTCACAAATCGAAGGCAGAAGCCTCCACTAACAGGAAGATACTGACTCGCTTCATGGCAGCGCCGGCTTCGTGGCGGAGGTCTGGCACCAAGCCCGCCATGTCTCTAAGGACACGGGGCTTCCACGGAACAGGTCCAGTTACGGGTGTCACAGTCCAGGCCCTGCCCGGGAGCTCAGTTGATTGGAGTGTCGTCCCAATATGTCGAGGTTGCAGGTTTGATCCCTAGTCAAGGCACATACGAGAAGCGGCCAATGAATGCGTAATGAGTGGAACACAAATCTCTCTCTCTCTCTCTCTCTCTCTCTCTCCCCCCCCCCCCAAAATCGATTTAAAAAAAAAACAGATGCCACAGTGTAAGGGCCTTTTATCCAAGACGTTTGGCGGTTGAGATTTACTGTAGAAAAATGTTACAGGAGCCAGTGCCAAAGTTTGCACGTATTAGTGAGATCACATGGATCTGCGGAGGCCAAGGGAGGGGGAGGAGGGTGGGTGAAGGTGGGCACTGGGGGACGTCTGCAATAGTGTCAACATGAACATTTTAATGAAAAGAAGTTTACCCATAATTCCCCAGGGTTCTACCATCGGCAGCCTGTGAAGTAAGGGGGAGATGTCGACTGGAGACGTGTTTCCCTGCTGTGGTTGGAGGACTGAGGCTCAGTTTGACCCTCGGGACAAGGCCAGAGCAGCATCGCACAGAGTCCCGGGCGGTCAGCGGGAAGCCAGGAGCCCTGCGGCCCAGCGCTCAGCGGTGAGGACGCGTCCCGGGGCCCCGGCTCCCCGCCTCCGCCCGCCCGGCGGCCTCGCCAGGAGCTGGTATTTTTAGCCGAAGGTTCTGCTTTGGAGCTCAACTGCAATTTTACTTTCATTGCCGTCTTACGTCTATAATTTTGGGGGAAAGTTTTTAAAAATACCTCCTCCCCAGGATAGCAATTATCCCAACCGGAGGGGCCTCGCCTTCTGGTTGCGAGAGGGAGACGGTGCGCGCTGGGCTGTCCGCGCCTCGGATCGCAGGGTGGGGCGCGCACAGTGGGAAAGGGAGGCTGTCGGGCTCGGCCATGTCATGGGATAGTCATGAACTTCATGCAAAAGTACAGCCCGCGGACGTGGGGGAGGGCCAGGCGGCAACCGTCCGCAAGGCCGAGATCTGGAGTCAATTAACGGAAAACAAATTAGGCAGCGATTACGGCGAGCCTGTTTGTTTTCCGAAAGGTCTCGAGAGGAAGCAAGCATCCTCCGCAGGTAGCAGCAGTCCCAGGGGGGTGACTGCGCTTTGGAGCGAAATCTCTGCACTTGGGGGCGATCTCCAGCCACAGGGGCAGCCGCCCCCCGGGACATTGCCAAGTGTCACGGCCGCGGCCCGTTCCCAGAGGGGACCCGCACGGCCTGGGCAGGCCTGGGCTCCATGCTCATGCCCCTTGGGCTTCGTCTCATTCGCCTCCGGGCGTCCCAGGTGCTGCTCACGTAGGCCCGGACCTCCACGCCCGCAGGCCTCCACCCAGGCCTCTCTCGGTCTTCCGTGGCCTCATCGATGGAAGCTCTTGGCTCTCTGATCGTTCTGGTCCCTGCTCGCTTGGCCCACTCAGCCGTCAGCCCCCGAGGCCTGTCGATTTGCTCTGAGGACGGTTCCTCGGCTCTGTCCGTTGTCACCACCACCGTCATATCTGGCCATTACACCCAGGCCTTCGCCGGCAGCCCAGGTTGTTCATCTCGGGCTGCATGGCGTACTAGTAAAATAGCAGAAGTGGATGCTCTCACAGTCCGGGGGCAGGCGTCTCCCATCAGGGCCCTGGTCTGCAGGCGGCCCTCCCTGAGCGGCTCCAGCAGGGGCCCTCACTGCTCTGCGTCCAGGGGTCGCTGGCAGCCCCTGGTGATTCTCGAGTCCCGGCTGCATGGCTAAGTCAGGGACAGCCACTCAGGAGCGTGGCTGCTGCCCTCGCCCCCGGTGCGCGGGCGGAGCTGGTTGCTGGGGACCCCGATGAGGTCTGCTTCGGGGCAAGGCCTGTCCTGCCAATCTCAGCAGCAGGCGTTTGTAGGTGGCCTTTCCCTGTGTCGCTGGGCTCCTCACGCCCCCTCACCCCCATCATCTCATGCCTTGAAGTCCTTTTTTCTTACTTTTCCCTGAATCGTCCTGAACCGCCCCAAACCACACCTGCATGTGGTCGGTCTGAGCACACTGGGGTCCTCAGCCTGGAAGGCAGGCACTTTTACAAGGGAGACCAGGGGCTCGACCACCCCTTTCCCACCCGCCCGGTGTGGCTCAGTGGTTGAGTGTCCGCCTATGAACCAGGAGGTCACGGTTCGATTCCTGGTCAGGGCACATGCCCGGGTTGTAGCTCAATCTCCAGTAGGGGGCGTGCAGGAGGCAACTGATCCATGATTCTCTCTCATCATTGATGTCTCTCTCCCCCTCTCTCCCCCTCTTCCTTCCTCTCTGAAATCAATAAAAATAAATAAATGAGACCCCTCTCCCGGCAGCAGGAAGGTGCAAAATCAGCACCGAGGGCCTGGTGCCCCTGCAGGAGTGCTCGGGGACCCCCGACCTCCCCCTCCAGCCCGGCCCCTGGACCCTGATCCCGAGAGTGGTGATACAGGGGACGTGCTGCCAACAGGCTGGGCAGAGTCATCTCTCCCCCCAGAAACGCCCTCCTCTGTCCCCGCTACAGCAGGGAGTTCCGCCTGAGATCGGCAGGAACCGTCTGTGCATAAATGCGCACGGAACTGGGTGGGGCTTAAAGAAATAGAATTGAAAGAGCAGATTGTCAGGGTGAAGCCCAGACGGACCTTGAGCGGAGAAGGGGGTGTGTTTCTAACGGGCTGTTTGTTTGCTTTGCAAGGACGGCTGCCAGGCGCTGGCCCTGACTCGAGGCCGGGGTGCCTGCACCCACACCGCCCGGGGGCGGGAGCAGGGGCGCCGGTGAGCATCCGGCAAAGGGGCTGCGCCTGCCCGGGCTGCACATTGTCGCCTCCGCAGACCAGATGGCAAATGTTTCACTGCCAGAGCCAGGCGCCCGGAGCCTGCCCCTCGCGGCTCCTCGGGCACGGGTGTGGGACGGAGCGCAGGCCCCGGCCCTGCTCCTTCCTGTTGGGCCCCTAGATGCGTCCTTACACTCTCCCTGGACAGCTGACTTCTCAGCCGCGGCGGGTTGGAGTGAAATCTCTGACGTGTGTCCGCAGATGCCAGACGGACATCGTGTTGTCCTGATACCCTAAAGTTACAGGTGGGATCCCCGATCGGGGCACATACAGGAAACCACTAATGAATGCATGAATGAGTGAAACAACAGATCTCTTTCGCGCTCTCTCTCTCTCCCTCCCTCCTTCCCTCCCTCCCTTTCTCTGTCTCTGAAAATCCATTTTAAAAAACACACCTGGCTGCGGCTTCAGGGCGATGAAACAAGCCCTAACCAGGGTTCACCTCTGCTCCCGACAGCAATCCTTGCGACGCACCCGCCTCTGCAGTGAACACCGACCTGCCCTCCCTGGTCCCGTCAGCAGCAGGTCGTACAGCAACCCTGGGCCGAGGTCGGCGACTGCACAGGCCGGGACGCTGACCACCTCGGGGCCCGGGTCTCTGTCGGGACTCCCTCCGCCTTCACAGCCCGAGAGCTGACGCGGGCGGGCGACCTGTGAACGGCTGCATTACCAAGAGCAGGCCTCGGGCAGCCTGCTGGCCCTGCCCTCGGGAGCCAGATGGCACATCCCTGCCAGGGTGGGCCCTGGACCGGCGGGGAGCTCCCCCGTACGCGGCGGGCCTTGTTCTCTGTTTCCTACGTCGCTCACTTGCTGGCCTGTTCTAGGGAGTGCCAGGGCCTCCCTGCTCAGCGGGACCTTTTAGACGTTCCGTAACCGCCCCGAGCCGAGCAGGCTGAGCCCGTGCGGGATGCTGGTCCACATGTGCTCATCCTGCCTACCAGGCTGCCCCCTCCCGCCTACCGGGATGCCCCCTCCCGCCTACCGGGATGCCCCCTCCCGCCTACCAGGCTGCCTATCCTTAGCAGGAAGGACAGCTGAGGGGCGCAGCAGCCAGGACCCAGCAGAGCATGTGGGCTCATTCCTCTGCACCCAGGCGAGCATCACGGGGCAGCTCAGAGGAGCTTAATCCCCTGGCGCTGGCAGTGCCGCGTCTGGCTCATTCCCACCTGATGCCCTTGTCTGTGCCCACCATGCAACCCCGCCTCCTGTGGGCGGTCTCCTTGAAGTCACCTTGAAGTCCTGAGGGCGGCCTTGCTTTGCCAGCTCCCTCAAGGGCAGGATGGGCATGGCCTCTGGTGAATTTCCAGCCCTGGCACCTGACCCGGCTCTGGCCTGGCCGGGCTCCACACCGGCGCCCACTGTATACAGACAGCACCCGACCATTCGCCGAGCCCCCAACGCCTGTGTTTTGGTTTCCTCGGCTTCGAGCAGGAGCTGGAAAGAAGGTCAAAACCATTTTCTGAAACATCCCCAGCAGCAAGGGAGGCCCTTGATGTTCCATTTGCAGCATCACATTTGTTTTTTATTTCCTTTCCTTCCCGGTCGGGGAGTGCTGGGAAAAGAGACGGCAGGAGAACAATAAACATCTCCCGGAGGCTCGGCACAGGCGGCCCTCCCCGCCTCCGTGGGGCCGCACCAGAGGAGCGTGAGGTTTCCCTGTGCGGCAGGTCCCAGGGCGCAGGGTCCGTAAATGTAAAGCAGCACCTGAACGTTAGGTGAGAGTCGGCGGCGGCGCTGGCTTTTGTCCTACACCCATGCCAGCTGCTGCGCGTGGGGGGGTGGGGGGGGCGGTGCTGGGCGCTGGCATTTCGTGTTTTGAGCCTCTCCTGGCCCTGGAGGGAGAGCAGGTGGTGGTGTCTTGATCATCTGCTGTCCATGCGCACAGGGAAGGGGGTGGCTGCTCGGGACTTGAACTCGGATCTTCCCGGGACCGTCCGTACGTTCTGCTCAGCTGCTGCGGGCTGCTGTGTTCCGTGCCGCAGAGCTGTCAGCAGATACTCGGGGCGGCCGTCGCGAGTGAGGCCCACAGACAGGTCGCCGCGTTCTGAAGGCGCCCAGACACTGCGCTCCTGACAGCACCGCGCGGCAGCGTCGGGTCCCGCGGCTGAACCCTGCATTCCAGGGCGGGGACGGCCCTGCCAGTTTCTGAAACTCGATACGGCATTTGTCATTTCTTCATAAAACCTGGAATGCTGACGCCTCAGTAAACCATATTTGGGAGTCGAGTGTAACAACGCTGTTTAGGCACGAAACCCGAGCAGGACTCGTGCGCGTGGGGCCGTGTTAAAACCTGGAGGCCACTTTTCTATGACACGCGAGGCCTGTGGGCCGGCTGGGGAGGGTCCCCCCTCATTAGCGAGGAAAAGCAACAGCACCTGGGCCGGTTGGTTTGTTGGTGTCACCGAAAAGCTGCTGATGTAAAAAAGCAAAATTTTTAATATATATTTCTTACTGTTTTCAGAGAGGAAGGGAGAGGGAGAGAGAGAGAGAAACATCAGAGATGAGAGAGAATCATGGATCCGCTGCCTCCTGCACGCCCCCCACTGGGGATCAAGCCCCCAACCCGGGCCTGTGCCCCGACCGGGAATCGAACCCTGACCTCTGGGTTCATAGGTTGACATTCAACCCCCGAGCCGCGCCAGCCGGGCCATAACAAAATGAACGTAGTGGCACCACAACAGTGGAGAGTGCGTCTACCTGGGGGTTCGGTGCGGACGCTGTCTTGGTTTAGCGGGCACTGGGGGAGGCAGAGAGGGGGTCCTGGCGGGGGCGGAAGTATATCCCTTTGGGGGGGGGGGCAAGGTTCCGGTCTTGGTGTGGATTTGGTAGGACTAAATCCGGATGCCGCGGCCCGTGCCTTCCGATATCAAATAGAAATGTTATACTCCTTTTGGGGAACGCAAGCGCGAGGTAAGGACCGCAGGTGCGTCAGGGAAGAATGTCAGCGGGTTCCCGTGTTACACTCTCTCTTCATAAACGTGGATTTAGGAAGCGAATCGCGATGCCCAGTGTTGAGCGATAGTCACGGGACTCACGGTGGATTCTCGCGCACGTCCAGGTGCACGGCCGAACGCCTCTGTGCTTAGGTTCCAGAATAGCCCATCGAAGTCACCGTGGCGTCCCCAGCACCCAGCCTGGCATTGACAGCCACTCAGTATTTATGACATCGATGAATGCGGAAGACTGGACGCAGTCAAAGGCAGAAAGCGTATGTGTGACTTCGTGACGTTTTGCAGCGTTCAGAGGGTCCGACCCGCTTCCTCCCACAGCGTCCCAACAGTTCTCAACTGCTTCCGCTTCTCTCGGGCTGGATTGGGGGGCTCTGCCTGTTGGTAGGTTCATTCGTTTTCATATTGGTCACGGCGCGCAGTTACAGAACTCTTTATTGTGTACATTCCGGGTGCACGGCATTGTCTTCGACATGTGGACACCCTGCAGTGAGCGCCCCCGATGGTGCTGGGCACCCCTTCCTCTTGCCCGTCCCCCGTCCCGTCCCTTCTGGTGACCACCATCTGCTCTCCGTGCCATTGCGTTCGTTTTTGTTTCGTTTGTTCACTTGTTTCTTTTTCGGGTTCCACATCTGCGTGAAATTACATGGTACTTGCCTCCCTCCTTTGACTCGTTTCACTCAGCTCTGTGCCCTGCAGGTCCATCCACGTGGCCACCAATGGCAGGACCTGGAACCGTAAAAGCCCTAGAAAACATAGCCAGTCACGTCTTACTGATGTTCCCATGGCTCTGGCTTCAAAGCCAAGAGACACAAAAGCAAAAATAAACAAGTGGAACCTCATCAAACCGCACAGCTTCTGCACGTCAGAGGAGCCCCTCGTCGGAACACAAAGGCAGTCTCCTGGGCGGGGCAGAGATTTCAAACTATACACCCAACAGAGGGTTAATGTCCCAAAAATAAACAGCTCTGACAACGCAGCACCCAGAAAAGCAGCAGCCCAGATAAGACAGGGGCAGGGAATCTGGATAGATCTCTCTCCAAAGGAGACGTACAGATGGCCCCAGGCACCGGGGACGATAGCGGGGTTCTCTAGTTTTCCTGGGTCACATCCTCACCTGGCATTTGGCCTTGGTATCGGGGTGATGCTGGCTTCTTCAAATGAGTTTGGACGTACTTCCTCCTCTCCGGTGTTTGGGAAGACTTTGGGAAGGATTGGCATTCATTTCTCTTTAAATGTTTGGTAGGTTTCACCGGTGACGCCCTCCGGCCCCAGGCCTTCGTGTTGGGAGGTTTCTCATGACCAAGTTGGTCTCCTTCCTGGTCGCTGGTTTGTGCAGAGTGTGTGTTTCTTCCTGACTCAGTCTCGGGAGGGTGTGTGCTTATGGGAACTGGTCCATTTTTATAGGTTATTCAATGTGTTGGCGTGTAATTATTCACAGGAGTCTCTGCGAATCCTGTGGATAGCTGTCATACCCGTTGTCATGTCTCTTCTTTCATTTCTGATTTAATATGTTTGAGTCTTTTAATTTTTTTTCTTAAATATATTTTTATTAATTTCAGAGAGGAAGGGAGAGGGAGAGAGAGAGAGATAGAAACATCAATGATGAGAGAGAATCATGGATCGGCTGCCTCCTGCACGCCCCCCACTGGGGATCGAGCCTGCAACCAGGGCATGTGCCCTTGACCGGAATCAAACCCTGGACCCTTGAGTCCACAGGCTGATTCTCTATCCACTGAGCCAAACCAGCTAAGGCTAATTTTTTTTTTTTTAGTGTAACTAAAAGTTTGTCGATTTTGATTACCTTTTCAAAAACCAGATCCTAGTTTTGCTGACCTTTGCTGTTGCTCCTCTGGTCTTTAGTTCATTTATTTCCCCCCTAACGTTTCTTATTCCCTCCCTGCTGTTAACTTTGGGCTTAGTTTATTCTCCCCAGTCCCCGTTTCCTTAAGGTGTAAAGTTAGTCGTTTATTTGAGGCCTTTCTCTTTTCCTAATGTAAACTTCCCTCTTGGGACTGCTGCCTCTTGAACAGACACAGCTTTGGTCAGGGACAGTGAGAGGTCCCCGCACACCCACTCAGATTCGTGAGTTAAATCACAGTCACGCTGGTTAGGGGCTGCCTGAGTGGGCGCCGCCAGCCCCAAACCTCACGCAAGGGGCACATTTCTGCTTCCTTGCAAGGCGCTCGCAGGAGCATCCTTTCAAAATGTCCCGATGGCATCTTTTGATCTCTTCGGGTTTTGCTTTTCTGTCCCAGCCTGTGCTTTTGTTGTTCTGGAGCTTTGGGTATCACAAAAAGGAGGGTCAGAAGTAAACAACTTTTATAGGCACGCACGGAACTGTGTTGCTTTTTCAGATACTGCTCTTCTGCATGAAAGAGACTCAGACTTGTGTAAGTTTTCGGCTGCTGTTTACAGAAATCCCTTGAAGATTTTTATCAAAAATAACAATATCGGTGTCCTCCAGCGAGGACTTGGATAAGCCAAAGGCAGATACAGAGAGCGTTGCTCTAGTTCTAGCACGGTGGATTGATTTGAATTTAATGTATAAAACTCCCTCAATTCCATGGAAACATGAACGGACCCCAGTACCGTGCGACTGTAAGCCGCACTCCTCTGACGCGGTGCCTGTGTTCGGTCTTTGTTTTCATTGTTTGAGGTTACGGTTATTCTCTGCACTGGAGACCAGGTGCCGTTGTCACAGGAAAGCTCTCTGAAACGCCGTGCTGTTGGGCTTGGTCTAAGGTGGGTGCTGCGATACTGACACAGCCGTTTTTTCATGTCAGTGATCGCCATAAACAAGGCACAGACGCTCAGTCATTGTTCGCAAAAAGGATTTCCAAAATTAAATTAGAGGCTAAACTTCTATGAAGGGCACCTAGCGATTCTTATGTAATAAAGCTGAATTAAGCCCGAACCAGTTGGGCTCAGTGGATAGAGCATTGGCCTGCGGACTCAAGGGTCCCAGGTTTGATTCCGGTCAAGGGCATGTACCTTGGTTGCGGCCACATCCCAAGTGGGGGATGTGCAGGAAGCAGCTGATGGATGTTTCTCTCTCATCGATGTTTCTAACTCTCTATCCCTCTCCCTTCCTCTCTGTAAAAAATCAATAAAATATATTTAAAAAAAAATAAAAAATAAAAAAAGCTGAATGAAGAGGCCAGAGATCTGAGTGGTGTGTTGCTTGTTTCCAAGTCGCTCCGGCCAAGTGCAAAGCCTTCCGCCCTCATTGGCCAAAGGCCGGGTGAGGAAAGGGGCGTTGTCAGTGGCCAAATGCCCACCCTCGGTGCGGACAGCCAGGCTGTGCGTTCGGGATCTTGTTATTTTATTCTCTTCATTCATTGCATTGTGTTCATTTATTCATTTTTGTTTATTTGCAGATTGGTATCTAACTTCTCCCCAGGCTCCCTCCCCACATTCTTAAACCAAAGTGCTATTTACTTTTGTCTTTTAAATCGGGGGGAGGGATGCCACTGGGCGGGGCGGGGGGGGGGGGCTATTCCTATCAGAGTCTCTAATCTTCAGCAGAACACCTTGAACCAGGGTCTGGAGTCAGACTAATGTAGGCCACAGTCCTGCATCTGCCAGTCTCTAGCTGTGTGGCCTTAGTTGTCTCTTCTGTAAAATGGGCAGAGTCGTGGGACCTTGTGAGTCTTTGGAAGTGTCGAGTGAAAGTGTGCTTCACACTCTCCAGGATACACAGCGGATGCTCGATGGCGGTGGCCACTATCATCTAGCTATATATATAAAAGCCTAACATGCAAATTGTCCCCAAGGGAGTTTGACCGGGAGACCGGATTGGTTGCTATGATGAATGCTGACCACCAGGGGGTGGTGCAGGATGAAGGAAGGCCTCAGCCAGCAGCTGGCAGCTGGGGAAGGGAGGCCCCGGCCGGCAGCCAGAAGGCGCTGATTAGCTCTGATCGCCAGCCAGGCCTAGGGACCCTACCTGTGCACGAATTTCACGCACCAGACCTCTAGTTCTGTAATAATAGTCATCAGTTCCCCATCTCGCTGGCACCTAATCTCCTACCTACTGACCCTTTACTTCTTTTGCATTGGCAACCCTGTGCTGTCCTCTGCTTTCCTCCTCGGTAAAGTAATTCTGCATTTTTGCAAGTATTTCTTGACAACCCAGACCCTCCTTTCATAAAGGCCCTCCTAAACCTTTCCCACAATGCAGCTGGGGCGAAGGGAGCCATAAATGAATAGCAGGTGCATTTGACCAGGCTACCCACCCCCTCCTATCTCCCTCTGCATTGGCTTACTCCTCCTTAAAAATGTGATACAGCGACATCTTCATACAGCCCTGCACCGAAGGGACGTCGCTTCCTGAAGTGACGGGGGCCCTTTTCTGAAAGACGAGGAGCCAGGACGCCAGGTGTCTGCTTGCTTCCCTCTGGGGCTTGGGGTCCTCAGACCATTGACTGCGCCCCGAGGCATCGCCTTCTGTTTACGCACGTTCATCTCCGGACTTCAGGAGGCAGCACTGTTCTTAAGGGCCTTTCTGAATTAAGTTTTTCTGCCAATTCATTTCCTGTAAGGTCATTCCTTTTCGGCTAAAAGGAGATGATCGTAGTTTAGTTACAGTCCTGCTCTTCAGACAGTTGGAACAATAGAATTGTTTCACTCTGACACAAATAATCCGGAATGTGCTGAATGCGGCGATTGACTCGATCTGGACACAAGCTAAAATGGGGCCTAGACCCGCGATTCGGATTCTCAAAACGGCATCGCCTGCCATTCTGGCTTCGGGTGCCCCCTCTCCCCTCTGTGCCTCTCACACTTCAGCTGGGGTCTGCATTTAAAGTGAGGGTTCACGCCACATCCTGTCAGATGTGCACGAGCCCCCGGAGCGCGGTGTGTATCAGCTCCACGCGAGGGAGAACACAGCCAGGGCTCTGAATCGCGCTGTGGGCACAGCGCCCTTTGCCCTTCTCCCTGGAGTCGTGAGCCTTTGCCTCGGGGCGGGAGGGGCCTGCGCAGGCCTTGGATGCACATTAATTCATGCGGCTCTTGCAGCCGGAGTCCCGGGAATATTCTTGGCTTTGCTCGGGCCGGCTCTGCAGTTGTTCTGTGTGCCGATGACCTCACTGAGCTAACGCAGCGCGGGGTCTGTTTTATTTCATGAGCCGCCCGGTCCCCTGACCCTGGGCCCGAGGCCCCGGGCGAGCGGACTCCCCGGGAGAAGCGCTCCGTGGTGCAGGGGTGAGGGCGAGGACAGGCATGTCTTTACGCTGAGCTCACACCCGGGCGTGCGGCTCCCCACCATCCTGCTCCGGGGAGAGCTTCCAGCTCCCGTTGGCCAAAGGAAGGCACCAGAACAACTCACCCACCTTGGAGCAGAAGCGACCGCGGCTCCCTCGCGGGGCGCCGTGACCCCATAAACGCAGAACGGGATGGGGGGCCTTCCCTCTCCCTGTGCCCCCACCTGCAGGGCGGCCAGAAGCCCGGCTGGTTTTCCAAATTCTGCGCATTTCTCCTCCACACAACCCAACGGGCAGGCGTGACCCCCGCCCGACACCCCAAGTCCAAGGTCACGGTGTCAGCGTCACACTCTGAGCGGGGGATTAGCTGGTTATGCCTCGTAACTCCTTGTGCTGTTCCTCAGCAGTTGTTGTTTCTGTTTGTTTTTTAAATATGTTTTTATTGATCTCAGAGAGGAAGGGAGGGAGAGAGAGAGAAGCATCAATGATGAGAGAGAATCATGGATGTGCTGCCTCCTGCACACCCCCCACTGGGGATGGAGCCCGCAACCCGGGCCTGTGCCCTGACCAGGAATCGAACCACGACCTCCCGGTTCCTAGGTCGAGGCTCAACCACTGGGCCCTCAGTGGTTTTTGATGAGAGAGCAGGAATCCAGGGCACTCACAGGCGTCTCCCAGGCAAAGCGCGGACACAGCCAAAGGCACGCAGACCCGACGCTGAGCTCCTGGCACCGCGCTCGGCCTCTTTAGAAACATGTGTTTAAAATAAAAGCCCGGAGGAATCTCCTCTTGCTGTTCCAGTGGGTTGCTTGTTTTGGTTTTTATTTTTCTGAGTAATTGTTATTGTTACGATGAAATAAGGAGAAGAATTCGTAGCGCGGCCCCACGCGCAGGCGGGCCAGGCCAGGGCGAGCTGCGGTGGCCCCCGTGCCCGGCGCGGTGTTCGGCGTCAGTGATGTCCTCGCTGTGTGGAGACACCACCTCCCCTGTACGCCGCCCCTTTGCTTTGGCTGTGGGTCCCTGGGAAGCGACGTGCTGGTCTGTGTGGCTGTTTCTTTTTTATTTTTTTAATATATTTTTATTGAGGCGGCCCCCTCAGAGCCATTCATCATGTCACACACACACATCAGCATGCATTTCTAAAATATGAACATTGTCTTATGAGACTGCAGTGCCATCGTCACCCCCAGTCAGATGAATGGTAATTCCCCGGGACTGGCCCATAGTCACGAGTCCCGGGCCAAGCAGGGCTGTGACCCCCGGGGAGGTGAAATGTGGTTGTTTCATTTGGGCCGTGTCCACCCTCCGGGAGCAGAAAAGAGCGTGAACTTGACATTGTCTCCATCTTCCCGTTTCATCCCCGTCCCCAGTCTCCTAAGGGGCAGGACACGTCATAGCTTCCTGACCTCCTGAGAAGCGCTGACTAATCCAATAAGCGTGCAGGCGCTGAGAGTGCTTTTCCCTGGAGCTATTAGGAGAGATTGCTGAGGCGGAGACGGTAAATTACATTTTAAATCATTACGTTGTACCTTCCTCCCCCCGACACAGCCTGCCCTTTCCCCGCAGACACAGGGCGGTTTCAGCTCCTAATGAGAGCGCCTTTCTGGAGCCCGTGCTCAGAGCCCGAGGTTAGTGGGCCATGACGTCACCCGGTTCCAGCCTCGCGTGCGGGATTGCCGTGTGAACATGAAACCGTAGGTCCCATCTGAGTCCCGGTCGCCGGGTTCTCTCTAGGAAGTATTCTCTTTAAAAAAAAAAGAAAGAAACCACAGTGTTGTCATCTGAGAAACAGATCCGAGGCTGGAAGCCAGAAAGATTGGATAATGTTTGCCTTTTTCTGGCCACAGCTTGTCCCGAGAAGGGAAGGGACGTTCTGGGCCGGGTGCGTGGAGCGGGCACCGTCTCCCCCGGGCGCCCGGGCGGCTCGAGCACTTAGCAGCGAAGCCACGCGGAGGGGGAAGCGCTAGCCCTTCGCCTGGGGCTGTGAGCTTGTCCTTGTCCGAGGCCGGCAGCTTTGCTAGAATGCACTCCCGTGAGGGGGACAGCGGATGCGTCGGAAGATTTCCCAAGGGGAACGGATTAGAGCTTCAGTCATACAAACCAACCCATTCCCCCCCCCTCCGCCCGGCGTGGTTTGTAGCCAGTTTTACAATGTTGAGGGTGTGATGCTTGTAGATGTGTTCGCATGGCCCAGAGTCCTGTTTTGCCACGTGTGACATCAGTCACCCTATATGGCCTGCACGCGCCTTGGATGTATCTTTCCATTCCTGATCGCTACGCTCCTTCAAAAACTTCCAGTGAACACCTGCTGGGTTCCAGGCCCTCGCCTCGGGGCTGAGGAGACAGACGATCATTAAAAAAGGGAGACAGTAGCCCAAAGCATCAGGCCTGCGTAGAGCCCCTCACTTCCCACTTGTTTCTGTGTTCTGGTTGGAAAACGCAATTGACCAGGCAGCCCTCCAGCAGCTGCAGCGGCGTCTGCGGCTGTCATCGGTGCGCTTCCTGAACGGGCGGGGTCATCGGCGAGAGGAACAGCACGCTCCCGTGCAAGTGCCATGCGATTCGAGCCAAAACTCTGTCTTCGTGACTTAAAATGGAAGCAGTATATTAAGAAATTATTTTGCAGGAAACACAGTTGTCCCCTACAGTCTCCAAAATGCTGTATCAACAGTTTTATTTATTATAGTTTGTGAAACTAAATGAGAAAGAGCTGGGGAACGGGAACATGTTGTTGTTTTTTAATTCCAGGGGGAGATCGTTGTTTTGATCATTTCGAGAACGTTAGAAAACGGAGAATAACAAGAGACAACGAGGGTGAACTGTTCCGTTGCACTTATAGATGTACAGTCCTGCACAGTTCGGGTCCCAACATGCGGACGTTATCGTCAGAGATAGTTTGAACTTGGCAGCTAAATCGAATCGAGTGTGCAGGGAAGCAGCGTGCACCCCATTTTGCACTGAGAAAAAGTAATTCCAGGAAAAGGGGCAGAGGACTGGCTGCTGCCTGTCTCCGGACGCTCCGGACCCTGCGCTCACATGTCCTCCCGGCAGGCTGTGCTGACAGTGGCCAGGGTGAGGCCGACTTTGGAGCCAAATGGAGCCTCGTTCAGTCTCCACCGGCTCAGCTGTGTGGCTTTGGACAAGTCACTCAACCTCTCTGCGTAGCTGCCTCTCCCTTGTCATGCAGGTGACAACCACAGGGTCTGTGCCAAGTAAACTAAGAAAATGCACCTGATGCCCTGGCGGTGTGCTCAGTGGATAGAGCATTGGCCCTCTCACTGAAGGGTTTCGGGTTCGATTCCGGTCAAGGGCACGTACCTGGGTTGTAGACTCGATCCCCAACCCTGGTCAGGGCTCGTGTAGGAGGCAACCAATCGATGTGTCTCTCTCACATCCATGTTTCTCTCTCTGTCTCTCCCATTCCCTTCCACTCTTTCTAAAAATCAATGGAAAAATATCCTCAGGTGAGGACTTAAAAAAAGAAGAAGAAAATGCACTTCAAAGTAGGTGTCGCAGGGCCTGACTGACACCCTGAGCCAGCAGCCGCGGGAGTTGGAGGCAGGGACAAGGCTGGGGAAGGGACAGGGCAGGAACGGTGGCCGTGGCGGTGCCTGGCTCCCACTCCCCAGATCACGAGCCTGGAGTGTGAGTTCGTTACCAGCATGACGTTCCCAGGAGGAGAACGGGCAGCACGAATCCGTGCAAAGATCGAGGCCTGACAGGGGTCCAGCAGGCTGAGGTGTAGACAATCCCCAGTCTCCGTTCTCTCCCTGGTTGTTCATCTCCTCCTCTTGCCTCATCCCTCCACGTGCTGTCTCTGCAGAGTCGCCCCGTCCGCTCTCTCCGTAACAGTGCGGAGAGCCCGTGGTGTCGGCGTGCGGAGCTGTGGTCAGGGCCTGCGCTCTCACGGGAAGCCAGGGTGAGATCGCTCGGGTGGGACGCATCGGCCTGGGGCCGCACCGAGTTTCCTTTCGCCTTGTCCACATCTGGCTGGCTCTGGCGGGGGATGGAGCGTGTTAATACAGAGCATTTGCCTCGGGGCCTCGGCACCGCGCCTGGTGCGTTTTCATTACGGGTCTGCATTGCCTGCTGTGTCTGTGGCTGCTCCAGGCAATGTATTCCTCCTACGAACATACCTCAGCTGACTTTCCAAGTTCCCGCAGGAGAAAACCACTGCCCGCGTCTGTATAGGGTGACGTGGTCGTTTGTGGGATAATGGCTTGTGGGGGAGCAATCTTCAGCAGGACACGGGCTTGGTCCTGTGAATACAAACAGGTTTGCTGGCGGGGGGCGGTGGGGGGGGCGGCTGGGCAGCACCGGAGTGTGACTCCATTGCCAAGGGTGCCTGCTGGTGTAACTGACAAACACGGGCGGTCTCCCGGGCCTTTGCGTGAATAAGCCGCACAGAGTATCCGGCCCTCAGACCGGACACATGGTCTTCAAGGAAATAACAGGAAAAATTGACGCCTGACAAGTGAGCTTTCCATATTGTAAGTAATTGGCGCCGACCTCGGGCTTCCCCGCCCGTCGCCCTCATGTAAGTGGCTCTGAGATGGAAGCCTCGCTGTCGGGCTTGGTCTCGAGGCGCCAACAGCATCGGAAAGTTCTGGAGTAACGACGCGGGGAGCATGACTGCCTGCGCCCCACCCCCTCCGCCAGCGCGACGGCAGCCTTGCAGCGAGTTTCTCTCTTTTCAATGGATCCGGTTAGTCTGAGCGCCTGCGGTCCGGCCGGGTTGCTTTTCTGTGATGCTGGGCCTGTGTTTGTCGTCCCCCATTCACTAAGCAGGTGCAGTACGTTGGCCTGGGTGCTGGGCTTCGGGGCGCAGCGTCTGCCCTTGGCTCAACCTGAGGTGGGAGCAGGCAGCTCAGCAGGACTAAGGTGGAGGGGGAAGGCTTAAAACGATCGTGGGAGAAACGGAGAGATGTTAACTCGGTCCATGACCGGGGCCGGGGCGGGGGGGTGGGGGGTGGCGGGGGGAGAAAGTGCCCCCAGAGGGGAGGGGAGCAGGTGTTCCTCCCATCTCCGGCGCTGGGGAAAAGCGTCCTATGGATGAGATCCATCTCCTCCAAGCTGTGGAACTAAATTATACACGGGAGAACGTAGAGCAGAAGCATTGCAAGATGGGTCTAAGGAGAGCAATCTGGGGGTAACTTTTTGACAGTCTGCCTCTCCTGCCTGCCTCTCCTGCCTCTCCCCAGACAGCCGCACATGGGAAGGTCCTCTGGGGGCCTCAGGAAGACGGGGTCCCCTGTAAGAAAAGGGGGGTGGGGGGCAGACCCTGGCAGTCTGCGGCCTACACATGCACAGGCACCTTCAGCAGACTCTGCACTCAGCATGTCCTGTCTCCCCACAGAGGCCTCATTGCCAACGGTTTCACGGAAACCCATTACCTGCAGGACGGCACGGAGGTGTCCCTCACTCGGAACCACACGGTAAGTCCGGCGCGTGCGGCCCCCAAGATGCTGCGCTCCCGAGTCTGTGCTAAAACGTGGCAGCTGTTACCTGAGAAGCTCACAGCCCATCGCCTTCCTGAGGCCCGAGAGGAGCTGGGTGTCACTCATGGAAGCACCCTAGTGCCTCCAGCAAAACCTGGTCTTGGCCCGATGAGCCGGGACAGGCCTGGGAAATGTGGCTTCATTGTAGCCCGACTTCAACACCACCTTCCAGGCACTGTGGGTGCTCATTGGGGCAAATCCCTTCTAGCCAAGGCGAGAGGGTGCCCCTAGCCCAGGTGAGAGGGTGTGGCCCTAGCCCAGGTGAGAGGGTAGTCCTAGCCCAGGTGAGAGGGTATGGCCCTAGCTAAGGCGAGAGGGCATGGCCCTAGCCCAGGTGAGAGGGCGTGGCCCTAGCCAAGGCGAGAGGGTACCCCTAGCCCAGGTGAGCAAGTCCCTGAACTGAAGAAAAACAAGAATCCCAAGAGTGAAGACTAAAGACCAGCCCACTCCAGCCCGGCCCGCGTGGCTCGGGGGTTGAGCACTGACTTTTGACCCAGGAGGTCACGGTTTGAAGTCACACGCCCAGGTTGCGGGCTTGATCCCCAATAGGAGGAGAGGGAGGAGGCAGCCAAGCAATGATTCTCTCATCATGGATGTTTCTCTGTCTCTCTCCCTCTCCCTTGCTCTCTGAAACCAATAAGAATACATTTAAAGAAAATGGTTTTCAAGCATGGAAGGAAGATTGGCGAGCTCCTGGCCGACAGAGGCAGGAACATTCGTGTGGGGCCTCCTGTAAGGGGTGAGGCTGGAGTCCTCCGGTGGGCACGGCGGGGCGGCCGGTCTCACACGGACACGGGCAACATGAGATCCGCTTCCAGGGCGCGTTCAGTTTTGTGATTGCCACCTCCCCGGCACACCGCCCTTCCTGGGGCATTGCTGTCCTTTTCTCATGGGGGACTAAGGGACCAGAGGGACGGCGCCCGCCGCCGCAGGTCTCGTGGGAGGGCCGAGAGCCACGCACGCAGCATCTCGGAGGCCGGCCCGGACGCAGGGCCCGGACGCCACGCATTGTCTCCGAGGGGTGGCGACGGCGTGTCTTCTGCTTCCTGTGGTGTCGCGCGCATGGGGGAGGAGGTCACCTTCTCCTTTCTCTCCTTTTGCCACGAGGTGACCGTGCGGCAAACGGCCTCGCCTTCCCTCTGCTCACTCCCTCGGTCCCCTGGGCAGGGGCTTTGCAGGGAGGGGCTGGAGGGGCAGCTGGACCGCCCTGAGCCTTCCTGCTGATGGGGGAGACCTGCCTTGGCAAGGCCCCGAGGCCGCCCTCCTGACTCCCTTGGTGACTGAGACTCCCGACGACCTGCAGCCGCCTGCCCGGGTGGGTCCTGCGGCGGGGCAGGCAATGGGGGGGTAGGGGGTGGGGGGGAACTTGGGGTTTTCTGGAGCCTCGCTTCCGCCCAGGTGTGCGTTGGCCCCTGTCAGAATATCCCAGACGCCCCCCCGTTTGGAGGTCATGAAGCCTCCTCCGACCTGGACTCTGGATTCAGTGGGGGACGCGTTGGAGCCTGGGGCCGTGGGGGGCGGACAGGCACCCCCGCCTGGAAGCAAGCAGCACACGGTCCTCTCACTACACGATGCTGCTCTCCTTGCGGCTCAGCCGGCCTCTCCCGGCCTCGGTGCCCTCTGAGCCGCCAGGGTTCCGGCGAGGCGAGGGGGGAACCCGCCCTGGGTCGCGGCCCCTCCAGCGGACGCCGGCCGGAGTCTGGGCCTCGGGCCGTCTTCCACCACGAGGACACCAGGCAGCTCTGGGAGTTTTGTTTTTACTGAATCCGCTGAAAACAGAAAGAAATGTGCTGACTCATCGCCTTACCCCGCAAGTCAGCGCCCAGTGGATCTTCCCACATGTAAATTATGGATCAAATGAAAAGCCCTTGGGGGCGGCAGTCTTTTTTCTATCTCTCCACCATCCGTGCGAGCTGGCTGCCGAGCAGAGCGGTGGCTGGTTCTCATTTGGGGATCGATCGCCCGCCTGTCATCTCCCCGTCGCCCGGCACGATGCGCCGTGTGGACTTCATCCTCCGCTGGCCACGTCCGAGGGGCGATCCGGGTTTGTGTTGTCCCTTTAAACACGGCCTGCGGGAGACCATGCAGTCGTTTATGCTGCTTACATCCCGAAGGCAGTTCCGGGAAAGGCTGCAGTCACCCCCAGACAGTCTCCTTAGCGCATTCGCCTGCTGCCCATGTGTTCACCGAGCACCTCCAGGGGCCGGGCACGGAGACCGCCCGAGAGCACGGCAGCGGCGAGGACAGGGCCGCACGGGGCCGGCCCCGAGGTCGGCCCTCTACCCTCCTTTCAGCAGACGTGGCTCTCGCTAGCGCCGGAGCTCAGCAGCCGGGCCCGGGTGTGGCGCTTCTACCTCCGGACCATCCTGTGCAGCCGGGCTGAGCAGGGCGCACCCTGTCACAGCGAGGCGGGCTACACGCGCACTCTTCCTGTGAGGGCACCGCCCCCTGAGGTCCCAGACGAGGGACATGGCTGGGCCAGTCATGCTGAAATGCAGGTCAGCAACTGGCACGTGCAAACACAGAGGCACAGACACACAGACACAGGCACACACAGAGACACACACAGACACATGCTCCCACACATGCTCCCACACAGACACGCACCTACAGGCACATACACATGTGCTCACACATGCTCTCACACACAGGCACACAGAGGGTCACCGAGAAAAATCGGGGGAAGAATCGACTGTTAACAGATGGTTCTGGGGACTGACATGCAGAAGAATGAAATCGGACTCCACTTCAAGCCAAAAATTAACTCACAGTAGATTCAAGGTCTAAACGTAAGAACTGAACCTATGAAACTCTTACAAGGAAACAGGTGTCAGCCTTCGTCCCCGTAGGTCAGGGGCTGGTTTCTTAGATCCGGCAGCTGACGCACAAGCAACCCAAGAGACAGAAGGAAGGGGGTTGCTTGGTCCCTCCGACGACGCAGCCCTTTGCCGCAGACCACACGCCCATCACCCAGAGGAGGCGAGGGAGGTGTGTGGGGCCCCCACGTCTTGCCAGGCAGCCCCCTCTCCTGGGGCTGCAGCAGGACCTCTGTTCGGCGGGAAGACCAGCCCAGGTCCTGGACAGAAGCCCCTCACTAGGAGGCACTGTGCCGTGGCTCCCTGTGCAGTGACCTTGCTCATGAGGGGGCATCCCGGGCCTGTCACTCGGGGACTTCGCACTTAGACGCAGAAGGCGTCTCGGTTTCCCCTTCCTTCCAAGTTGACATGTCCCTCTCAGCCGGGCAGTTCGGTGAGGGCCCCTCTCTCCAGCCCCCACTCCCATCGGCTTCTCTGCTTCCATTTGCCTAGACTTAGAGGACCTGGCATTACGTCCACCGTGTCCTTATCCCCCAGCGCGCCTCGTCTCATGACAGGCAGTTTGCATGAGGGTGACACAGAGGTCCATGTGCTTGTCCTGGGGCCGGGTCTTATACTTGTCCGGCCCAGGGCTTCCTGACGGGGGTTAGAGAGCAGAAGGGCCTGGGTCCGTTTTCCAACCCTGCGGACGCTCTGGCCCTGGGTCCCAGCTGGGTCACGAGGGGCTCAGCATTTAATGTTAAGGCTCCTCGTTGGATGTTTCAGGCAACAGGGAATCCAATGCTGTCGGTAAGACAAGCGGAGATGGTGCGTGGGGTTGGATGTTGTGACAGCCGCTTTCTCCTCCTTTCAGGGTCATTGTTACTACCACGGGCACGTGCAAGGACACCCCGGCTCCACGGCCAGTCTCAGCACCTGCTCCGGTCTCAGGTGAGTGGCCAGGCAGCGGCGGCTCCCAGCTGTCCTTCCTCCCCTGTTCCCCCTGGTGGCGGCTCACCTCCCCCTGCCAGACGGGAGGCCTCGCCCACCAGCCCCGAGCGCAGCTGGGCCCGCCTCGCGGTTTCTCCCTCGGCGCCTGTGTCCCCGCTGATCCCGCCCGGAAGGTGGGCGGGGACTGAACTGGCTGAGTCTGGGTGTCCAGGGATTTGTGACCATCTGTCATTCACGGGACTCGGGTGCGTGACAACTCCTGGTGAGGAAGGACAGGACGTGACATCAGGTGGCGGTTAAGCTGCTCGCTTAATGAAAATAAGGAGGAAAGGAGCCGACCTGTCCCAGACCCAGTCGTGTGGAGTAAGGCGGGGGCACGGCGGCTTTTGCGATGAGGCGGAGGCACAAAGCAAGAAACAGTTACCTCCCCCGACATGCCCACCTGCTCCCTGGCTCACCGCAGCCGGCTCCCATGTGCTCCTAGGAAAACCAGTTTGTTCGGCACATTTCCAGCTGTCCTGGCTTTCGCATTGGATTGATTTATTGAGTTTGTGGCGAGCAGCGTGCGTCCTCAGAGTCCCGCTTTGCCCTGGCCCGTGGCACCGCGTGTGGTTCTGTGAGAGGGCATGCCAGGTGGGCACAGGCAGGGCTGCTCCCCGTGCCAGCAGGGAATGCACAGCTGGGAGTTCTGTGCAGGGCCATGGAGAATGAGCCTCTACGCACACCGCACACACAACACACAGCACATATAACACACACAGCACACAACACACACACAGGCATACACATACCACACACAGTCAGGCTCAGTAGTCTGCTGTCTACCACCCGATGGGGTGGAAAGAGGAAGGGGACACCCCGTGTGGATGGTGCCCCTGATAATTTAAACCTCCCAGATCTAGGGGCTAGAGCAGGGGTGGGCAAACTTTTTGACTCAAGGGCCACAATGGGTTCTTAAACTGGACCGGAGGGCCGGAACAAAAGCATGGATGGAGTGTTTGTGTGAACTAATATAAATTCAAAGTAAACATCATTACATAAAAGGGTACGGTCTTTCTTTTCAATAGTTTTATTCATTTCAAATGGGCCAGATCCAGCCCGCGGGCCGTAGTTTGCCCACAGCTGGGCTAGAGCGTCCCGGAGGGAGGTAGTCAACTCTGGGATCTTGGGGTGTCGGACCAGAGGAGAAGCTGGGTTCAGTCCGCGCCCACCGACAGAAGAATCCATGGAGGTTGGACGCAGCTCCCGTACCCCAGCCTGGCAGGTCTTCAGAAAGCAAAGAGGGGTGGGAAACTGTGTTAAGTACCAGGTGACCCAAGATCCATTCGGATCTAGGAATGCCAGGAAACTCGAGTGTCCCAGGGACGTGCATTAGAGCCCAGCCGGTGACAGTGCTGCAGAGAAGAAGCCGGTGACGATGTTGCAGAGAAGCAGCCGGTGACGGTGTCGCAGAGAAGAAGCCGGTGATGATGTCGCAGAGAAGAAGCCGGTGACGATGTCGCAGAGAAGCCAGTGACGATGTCGCAGAGAAGAAGCCGGTGACGATGTCGCAGAGAAGAAGCCGGTGACGATGTTGCAGAGAAAAGGCAGAGAAAGCACCTCCCACGGGCCCCGAAGGGCTGCACCTGGAGCAGGGTCTGGAGGACTCTGTCCTGGAGCAGAGACGGGAGGAGGGAAGGGAGCAGCCGTCCTTCACGTGCAGCTTGAAGGGGAGCGAAAGCGGAGAAGCACCAGGACCCGGTGGGAAGGGGGATTAGGCGGAAACAGCTCTTTCTCGGAGGCTGAAGTGCCATGTGGAACACACGGCATAAAAGTGAGTGCGGCCGCGGAGGTTATTTTGCCCCTGAAAGGCTCCAAGCCAAGGGGACGTTCAGACCCTGGTGAACCGTGTGCCGTATCGTGTGCCGCCCGGGACACCCGGCCCCCCTTAGTACACCCCTGTGGAATGTCCATGGCTCCCCCACATTCTGGTCTCTCATTTGCTCTCGTGCTTCGTGGCCCTCCCCCCGCTGGTGAGCACCAAGCCCACGGGCATCACGTGAGCATCAACGCACAGACCCCACGCTGATGGGAGAGGGCTGAGCTGCTGTGGTTTGTAATGAGACAGACGTCCAGTCCTGGGCACAAAACCCCGAGTCCCCATGACCTGATTCATCCATAGAGGCCACATTCCCACCCTCCCAGCCCCCGGCCAGCACAGGAGCTCCTGGAGGGAGAGACAGTCCCCAGTCCTGCTTGTCCTCTTGCTCGGCTCCTACCAGACATCTGGTACCAGGGGCCTCGGGGGCCGCGCCATTCTGGCCAGGGCTCTGACCGCTGTCCTTCCTTCCTCTTCCCCTGGAGACAGGCATTCTGCCAGCCTGTGCACACGGCTGTGGGAGCCCAGGTCTCCGCCCTGAGGACTGCAAGGTCACGTCTCAGCTCTCCCCGGCCCCACTCTCACTCGGAGCTTGAAATGTCCAAATCCCACCCTCCCCGGGGTCCCCACTGGCTCCCCTTGGGAGGGACCCCTTTCCAGGAAAGGCCCCGCCCATCTCCGCTCCTGGGCTCGGCCCTGGGATGCTTTAGCCGCCCTCCTGCCCCCGCCCCCGCCCCCACTGCGCCGCCCCCATCATCTCTCCTTAAACATCTCTCGGCACCACCCTAACTCAACCCTCCGGGATTTCTAAATTGCCTCCCACCCGTGTTTCCTGCCTCCACCCTTCCCCTCACAGCCTCGTGCACATTCCGGAAGGTCGTGTTTCAAAACTACGGCCTGATCGTATCGTAGGGACGGCCCCACTCTGCGCTCAAAACCACGTGGCTCCCCGGGGCCTCCCACCTGTGCTCCCCTTCAGTCCTGCAGACGGTTACTGATCACCTGCTTACACTCTCATCACCTGCTTACACACTCATCACCTGCTTACACACTCCTCACCTGCTTACACGCTGATCACCTGCTTACACACTCATCACCTGCTTACACACTCATCACCTGCTTACACGCTCCTCACCTGCTTACACACTCCTCACCTGCTTACACACTCATCACCTGCTTACACACTCCTCACCTGCTTACACACTCATCACCTGCGGAGCAGCCAGTCCCACCAGGCTGGGAGGTGGAAACAGCGAGGAAGATGCTCCCCGTGTGTAGAAAACAGCCAGACACACTGATTTTTGTGTTGTTGTTAATCCTCACTTGAGGATATTTTTCCATTGATTTTTAGAGAGAATGGAAAAGGGAGGGAAAGACAGAGAGACATGGATGTGAGAGACACATCCATTGGCTGCCTCCTGCACGCGTCGACCGGGACTGGGAGTCGCATCTGCCACCCAGGTACCTGCCCTTGGCTGGGAGTTGAACCTGCAGCCGCTGGGTTTGTAGGCCGGTCCTCTCCCCACTGAGCAGCACCGGCCAGGCTAAAGCTGTGACTTTGAAAGGGGCCTGGCGAGGCGCTCTCTCCATAAGCCAGCTGCGGTGACATTGTGGATGGTCCGTCATTACTCCTGAAACCTTTTGTAACAGCTCACCATTGTACCTCGTGGGGCGCCGCCCAAACCTGGTAGCAAATTACACTGGGGTGGGAACCGTGGGCGAGAGATGTCCGCACGTGGACCCGGGAGCCGGCGAGCGCTGCGCGTGGGGGGGGAGCGGGTGGCTGTGTGGATGGTGCGGGAGTAGCTCACGTGGAATTACTCGCTGGAATGAGCCCCACGTGCGCCTGTGCCCACCGCCCCGCGCCTCACTGCGTCAGACGTGGCGCGGGCCGCTGGCCGCTGGCTCTGCTGTGAGCTCCTCGGGAAAGGACGGCGCTTCAGTCCGCGCACGGCCTCCCGCCGCCACGGGGGCGCATGACATGGAGCGAAGTCTTCCTCGGAGAAAATTAAATCAGCAAGCGAACGCGGAGCGGCCGGGGATCCCTACCTTCTCGCTGTTAACTCGGAGCAGGAGGCGAGCCCCTGCCCCCGCGCCGGGCGCCTGGCCCTGCGGAGGGAGCCTTCACAGGAGCCTCGCCTGCCTCTCGCACCGCGCCTGCGGGATGGACACGGAGGCGCCTGCGGGATGGACACGGAGGCGCCTGCGGGATGGACACGGAGGCGCCTGCGGGATGGACACGGAGCGGGAGGAGGACTGACGCTCACCCAGGAGAGGGGCCCTGAGCGGCCACGGGAAGCTAACACGTCCACTTACAACTGGAATCGGTTCCTCTTCGCTTCCATCGCAGGAAAACCACAGGTTTCTGAGTTTGAAGTAAGGCTGCCTGGTTTCAATGCAGCTGCTCAGCCCGGCCACGCGGCTCAGGGGTTGAGCATCAACCTAGGAACCAGGAAGTCAGGGTTCGATTCCCAGTCAGGGCACAGGCCCGGGTTGCAGGCTCCATCCCCAGTGTGGGGTGGGCAGGAGGCAGCCGATCAGTGATTCTCTCTCATCATTGATGTTTCCGTCCCTCTCTCCCCTCCCTTCCTCTCTGAAATCAATTTAAAAATTAATTAAATTTAGCTCAGTGGATAGAGCATCAGCCTGCGGACTGAAGGGTCCCAGGTTCGATTCCGGCCAAGGGCACACACACAAAAAAATTAATTAAATTTAAAAAGCAGCCGCTCTGTTTCATGGGGCCCTTTGACTTCTGCCTCCATCACACTCGACCCTGACCCAGGCCCACAACCCTCTGGAAAAAGCGCTGGGGGAGGCAGGACGGCGTGGGACCCAGATGGGGCACAGCTCGTGAGTGCTACCTGCATGCCCCTGGCGGTGGGGACCATGCCCAGAGTGCAGCTCTGCGGGGTCTCCTGGGCATGGCCCTGAGCACCAGGAGTGGGGTCCTGATCCCCCCCAGTCACCCCTGTCTCCCCTGCTGCCTCCATTCCCCAGGCCGACTCGCTGCCCAGAACTTGGCCTCCGCCCCGGCCCCGCCCATGGCGGCCGGTCCAGCCCCCCACGCCCCTGGAGAAGGAACCGCAGCCTCCTCGCTCCCGCAGGCCTCCCAGATGCTCTCTCACCCTCTCTGCCCGCCCCACCGGGGGGAGCAGAGCCCCGCTTTCCAAGGCGGCTGGGCTGCGTCCAGCTCCGAGTGCACCGCTAACTGCCTGTGACGTGCAGCTTCAGTCACACGCGCTTATCTCGCCGGGGCCAGGGCGGCTGTGAGAACATCCCCTGTCGATGTGTCCAAGAGCCTGGTTCTTGGCTGCCGCGGTTCCGAGCGCCCCAGAGCCGCATGATGAATGACGAGGATGCTCAGAGCAATGACCTCGTTCAGCGGCGCTGCGGGCCCAGCTGCTTGCGTTGGGGAGCCCTCCCCCCGCCCCCGCCCCGGCCTCGCAGCATCTGGCTCCTGGATGACTTCAGAGCCACAGGAGAGGAGAGCGGTCCCTGACCGAGGGACGCCTGTGAATTTCCCGGGAAGCGGACAGGCCTTTTCAGCCGCTGGCGTCTCATGATGTGACGTTGGCGCCCTGTGTCGCTGTGAGCGTTCGGCCCACGGACACCCAGTGACAGCCAGAGAGCCCTCGTGCACGGCCAGCGTTAGCGCCACCTCCTCCCTGGTGGCAGCGCTGGTTTCCGGCTGATCCATGTATTTTCCCCGCAAGGGCGTTCCTTTTCCCACGCTCCCCGGCCTGTTTTGTCAAGTTCTCTTTCCGCGTTTGGGCGTTTTACTCTTGTTTGTTGTTAATCCTCACCCGATAATATTTTCCATTGATTTTTAGAGAGAGTGGAGGGAGGGGGAGAGACAGAGGGAGAGAGACATGGGTGGGAGTGTCGGGAGCCGGTCCATCCTTGCTGTTTCAAGGGACCTGGCATATATGGCATACTGTTCTTAATATGTTTGCTCACCTTCTTGGCACTATGTGTTTTAACCAAGGTCACCTCTCTGAGAAAGGTGGTTTCCCCAGGTAGGGATTTTCCCCTGAAGTTAGGGAGGGAATAAAACCCCTTAACTAAGTGCCAGGCGGGTAATTAATCACTTTAACTACGAACAATCATGCTTAAGCTACATAATCTTTACTCCCTGGAATGGAGATAAGAAACGCCCTAACCTTTGGAATAGAGACTGATAGGATTGGAATCAACTGGTATAAGTACAGATGTAACAAGACAACAGGACACAGAACCTAGACACAGAACCTACACAGAACCTAGAGACAGAAGAACTTCACTGGAGAGAACATGGCAAAAGATCCTGGACAGAAACTGGCAACAGAACCTAGAGACAGAACCTAACGAGAGAACCTGGCTGAAGATCCTAGAGACAGAACCTGGCTACAGAACCTGGATAGAACATGGCAAGAGAACCTGACTAGAACCTGGTGACTGAACCTGGCTGGAGAACCTGGACAGAACCTGGCTGGAGAACCTAGCGAGGGAACATGGCTACAGAACCTGGCGAACCTGGCTGGAGAACCTAGCAAGAGAACATGGACACAGAACCTGGCTGGAGATCCTAACCAGAACTTCGCTGGAGATCCAGACCAGAACTTGCCTGGAGATCCTGGCTAGAGATCCTGGCTAGGCTGCTGATCAACTGAACGCTGTCTCTGTGTCATTCCTTCTTCGCCGACTCCGTCCACACCTTTGGGGACCCCTGGACCTGCTGGAGTTGGACCCCAGCATGGGAGAGAGACACATCAGTTGGTTGCCTCCCGCATGCACCCCAACCAGGACCTGGGATGCAACCTGCAACCGAGGTACGTGCCCTTGACTGGAATCGAACCCGGGACCCTTCAGCCCACAGGCCAATGCTCTGTCCACTGAGCCAAACTGGCTAGGGCTTCACTGGGGCTTTTTAAAATCAACTTTCATAAACTAAAATCCCCTATTAGTCCTTGTAAACTGGAAACCTGGTTTCATAAAGAACTTGTCAGGGAAGGAGAATGCAAGCCCCCTGCCCCGGAGAGGGGCAGACCTGCCTGTGTGACCCGCGTGGGGGTCCAGGAGGACGCGGGTTGGGGCCATGGGAGGCGGGGAGCACACGGCAGCAGCGATGTTGATTGTGAATCCACCTGCGGGGGTTGGAAATAGCCCCCCGCAACCCCCAAACCCCACTGGTCCCCCTCGCTCAGCCGTCACGTGCTGTGGCTGCCGGTGACACCCTGCCGGACTCTCTGACGGAGTCTCATCCTCCCCTGCGTCCCGGCGCCGACTTCCCGATCAGGGTGCGAGCTTCCCGGCACCGTCCGTTTCTGCCACTGCCCGTCACACGCCACGAAACAGGAGAGGTGGCGGGAACACTGAATAACGAGGGATTGCCTTGTGGGTATGTGAGCCCCAATTCCGCTCGAAATAGCTATGTTACTGCTTCAAACTCTTTCTCCCAGACTGTTGGGTGCGGAAATGCTGCCTCCTTTTCCAATTTAAGGATGTTTCGATAGCCCAGCCACATGGCTCAGCATTGACCTATGAACCAGGAGGTCACAGTTCGATTCCCAGTCAAGGGCACATGCCTTTGATCCCTGTAGGGCGTGCAGGAGGCAGCCAATCAATGATTCTCCCTCATCATTGATGTTTCTATCTCTCCCTCTCTGAAATCAATAAAAAATATATATTTTTTTAAAATCTATATATAAAGGCTAAACATAGTCTATTCTTTCCCCAAAATGATTCGAAACAAAAAATTTCTCAGACTCACTTTTCAAAAGATTTGCGAAACGCATCCATGGGAACGTGTCACAGAAACGTCCTTTGCGGTGAGAGCCTGGGCGGACACACACTGGCGTTTCTCCTTCGTCCTCTGTCTGGCTCAGAACCGGGTCCCGGCCATAAACAAGCAGCTGCCCTTGAAACTCAGATGTTCTTCTTCTCTCTCTCTCCACAGGGGACTCATTACGTTTGAAAATAAAAGCTATGTCCTAGAGCCGATGGACAATGTAACCGACAGATACAAGCTCTTCGCGGCCGAAGCCCTGAAGGGCGTCTGGGGGTCATGCGGGTCCCATCCCAGCGCCTCGGGCCCCACTGCAGGCGGCAGGCGCCCACCGCCCTCCCGAACGCGGGTGAGAAGGGGAGGCGGGAGAGCCGAGGGCGTGATTCTGGGGACCCTGGGCCCCAGCGAGGGACACCCGGTGCTGGGACATCTGAGGGCCTTTTCCACAGGGGTGGTGGCGGGGGATAGAGTCGCTGGCTTATCTGGAGGCGGGCGTGTCTGTGGACGGAGCCCCAGCAGACACGGACACCTCCAGACCCCACCTGCCAGCGAGGGACCCTGCCCGCGGCTCTCAGCCGGCCCCTCTGCGGGAGGTGCCACGTGGAGGCTCCTGGTGTCTGGTCTGCTTTGCAGTCGGGTGTTTGCGATGACCTGCAGAGCAGAGGTGCCCTGGGTCGGCCCATGGGGCGTGGCTAAGAGGTGTCGCTCCCCGAGTCCGCCCGGCTGGGGCCTGTCCTCTCCTCCTGGACTGTCTGTGGGGCCCGGTTTCAGGTCCTCTGTCCCTGGGTCTGCTTCTCAGAGGTCCCCCCTTTACGCAGAACTGGAATGATCTCTCCCCGCCCAGTGGACAGAAGTGGACCAGCTCCCCCAGGGGCAGCGCCCTAAAACCTCCCCAAATGGCTGCTGACCCTCCTCATCCAGTTTCTCCTGGGTCCACAGGGCGCGGGACACTCTCAAAAATGAGGGGGGGCCCGGCCACATGGCTCAGGGGTTGAGCGTCGACCTCTGAACCAGGAGTCAGGGTTCGATTCCAGGTCAAGGGCACATGCCCGGGTTGTGGGATTGATACCAGTAGGGGGCATGCAGGAGGCAGCCGATCCATGATTCTCTCTCATCATGGATGTTTCTATCTCTCTCTCCCTCTCCCTTCCTCTTTGAAATCAATTTAAAAATACTTTTTAAAAACAGTGGGAGTCCCCAGGCCAGCCCGGCATGTCTGTTTCCCTCGTGGGCCCGCCTTCCTTTGATCCCAGGCCTCAGGTCGGATGCCAGGCGGCCGTGGCCCTGTCAGTCATGAACAAGGAAGACATTTGCATGTATCTATGGAGGCGCTTTGCTCTGAGTATCTTGTTGAACCCGTGTCGTCCGCGTGGAGATTTATGACCTGACAATTGAAATGACACCCCAGTATATTTGGCGTCTCGCGTGGACGGGCGTGCATGGGCCCTGCTCTGGCCGGATTGTCATTTTGTAGCTGATCTGCAGCTCTCTCGGCCGTGATGGGCACAGTGGTTCCTGTCATCTCGAGGTTCAGGGCGGTGTGGAACCCCGGAATGGAAGTGCTGTTGGTTAAATGCTGGTGGGAAAGGGGCCTGTACTCTGAGCCGGGAAGGCCCCCGTGGCGTCCGCCTCATTCTCCGTGTTTCTCTCTGGAAAGCGTTGTGGTTGTTGTTTATGGAAGAGAAAACGGCCTTGACTTAACGTGCAATTAGTAACAAAGCGATGCGAGGAGTCCTTCTCGGCAAGTGGGGCGTTTGGGACGGGAGCGTGTGCCCGAGAGCCGGGCGGCCCCTGTGGGAGCAGGACGGGGCCCGGTCAGGCCTCACACGGCCTGGGCTTCACACTCGCGAGTAGGTGCGGCTGCAGCTGAAGAACTGACCTTGTGGACACAGGGCAACAGCCGCCCGGCCTTTTCCTGCAGCCACCGGCCCTGCGATGGGGACTGGCAAAGGCTGGTCTGCAGGCAGAGTCTCCATCTCCCCTGGCGGAGCAGCAGGGCTCAGGCCGGGCTCCGGGTCGGCGCCGGCCGCCCTGCGGGCCGAGCTATTGTCTATGGCTTCACAAGGCCGCCCCGTCAGATGCCAGTGGTGCCGGGTCTGAGCTACACGGTCCGATCTCTGCCCTGCGGGTTCGTGAGCCCGAAGAGCCTCGCCCAGGGCCTCCCGCCACGCACCAGCCCTGCCCGCCAGCCTGCCTGCAGGAAGGGGCCACAGCCCCGCTGCCGGCACCATCACAGGGTGCATCCCTGAGCAAATGTGCCTGTTTTTGAATGGCCCTTCCTTAGGATTGTCTGTGCTGTTTCCCCTTCGTTCCTGGGGAAAACGATGCATCACATGGAAGCGCCAACGTCGTCTTTCTCTGGGAGGCGGTGCTGCATGCTTCTGTGTCTCTGGCTCCATTTTGTCCATCAGCTTATTTTGTACAAACGGGGTGTCAGGGTGACAGTTGTCTCCCCAAGCGCAGCCGCCGGGAGATGGGCCCGCGGCTCTGGGCGTCTGGACGGGCCGTGGTCTTCAGCGGACGCCCCGCTAGTGCTGCGGCCGGAACCGCGGTAGGAATGTGTGTGCGGGCGGCGCTGAGCGGTGGCTGGAGTCAGGAACGGGCCGGACCCCTTCGAAGACCGGCTGAGGGCGGCAGGCGCGCCGAATCCCTCCCTCACGGCCGCCTTCCGCCTTCGCTTCCGGCTGAGGGACAGGCCCCACCCCCGGCTGGAGAGCAGCCAGAGTCCTGCCGCGGCCTTGGCCCCGGCTCAGCATCTCAAGCATCTCAGCGGCGTGAGCGGAGCTTCCAGAATCTGCAGGTGTGGGTTCCTGCTGCGTCTTTTTTATTTAAATCTTCGTTGCTGGAAGTATCACAGATGTCCCCTCCCCCCCCCCATTGGCCCCTTCCAGCCCCCCCACCCCACCCCGCCTTCACCCCCCATTGTCTGTGTCCATGGGTGATGCGTATCCGCATACAAGTTCATTGGTTGATCCTCCCCGCCCCCACTTCCCTCTGAAAGACGCCGGTCCGGTCCCTGCTTCCATGTCTCTGGATCTTTTTTGTTCGTCCGTTTATTTTGCTCAGTAGATTCCACACGCATGAGATTGTGTGGGACTTGTCTTCCTGCTGATTTCTCTCAGCGTCACGCCCTCCAGGCCCCTCCAGGCCGCCTCGCAGGGTAAGCGAGGCTCCTTTCCTACAGCGGCCGGCGCAGTCTTCCAGGTGAAAACGCGCCAGGTTCCTGCCCCGCCCCCCGGGTCTCAGTGAGCTCCCCTCCCCATCCGAGTCCAAATGGTTTCTCTCCTTGGTTGTGCTTTTCCCAGACGATGCTTGATGTTTGTTAACTCTGTACCGTCACCCCCTCCGCCCAGCATGTGAGCCGCATCAGGGCAGGGCCTGGGTCTCCCTCCGTCCCTGTATCCCGGGACCCAGCACGGTGCCTGGCACGTGGAGGGCTCCCGGGAGGCGTCTGTGGGGTGCGTGAATGAAGGACAGTGCGGCTCACGCGGAGGAAGACTACAGCGAGGCCTTACGTCACCCTGATCCCAACGGCGCTTCTCGAGCTTGCGTGGGGCTGCGATAAGCTCCCGCGCCAGGGTTCCTGTTGCGACATGCTTGGGGGATGTTCTCTCTCTGGGAACTTGGCCGTGACGACTGGAGAGGCCTGGGAACTGCTTCCCTCTGGAGCGAGGTTCCAGGCGCCTCGGCCTCCGCGGTGGAGCAGAGACTGCGGGCCACTCTCAGGCGTGTGTTCCTCTCCGCTCGGGGAAGGGCTTTTGTTCCGAACCCCAGAAGGAACACTGAATCAAGCAGCCAGTTTCAAAGGTCGCTCTGCCCATCAAAAAGGTTAAATAGGATTTGTTTCTTACAAAACCAGGCGGACCGAGAGGCAGGACCCACGTGGGGGTGCTTGAAGCCTCTGTGAGCGCAGCGGACGGGGCGAACCGCAGGGCGTGGGCGGCCCCCGGGGCCTGCGGCTGTGTGGTCAGCTTCCCCCACAGCGTGCAGTGCCCTGAGCTCATGAGAAAGTCTGGGCTCCTCGGACGGCTGCAGAGACGGGAGCGGGGCGCACGTGTTTGTTGTCATGAGCTGGAACCACGGCTTTCTACAGGGTGACCCAGGGCCACTGGGAAATGTCCACGGCCCGCGGGCCCCTCCCCTTTGCCGGCTCAAAGGTGGAAGCGTCGAAACAACCAGGGCCCTTTCTAGGGGGTTTCCAACGGGAGGTTCATTTATTTTTTTTATTTGTAGAACTTTATTTTCTTCTATATAATTAGCTGAATCTGTTAACAGTGAATCGGGGAATTGAAGGGGGCAGGTGATTTCTGCTTCTTGCACACCCCAGTGAGGAAAAGGGGCAGGAGCCTCAGTCTGTTTTTATTTATTTTTTTTTAATTTTATTGATTTCAGAGAGGAAGGGAGAGGGAGAGAGAGAGAAACATCAGTGATGTGAGAGAATCATGGATCGGCTGCCTCCTGCACGCCCCCCACTGGGGATGGAGCCTGCCTCCCGGGCCTGTGCCCTGACCGGGAATCGAACCCTGACCTCCTGATTCATAGGTCGACGCTCAACCACTGAGCCATGGGGGCCGGGCAGGAGCCTCACTGTTTGAGAAGGTGTCTCATTTTGTGGCCAGCACTGGCTACCACGGCGCTAATCGTTTTTTCTGTATAAGCACATACTTGTCACCTCAAAACACACGTACTTGTCACCTCAAAACACACCTCCAACAGGGAGCCTCAGCGCGTGTCACTCTTTCCCGTGACGCTGGAGGGCGGAGACGTTCTGCCTGGTGCGGAGCTTCCTTTTTCTCCCTGCAGCAGGTTCCGGGTCTGTTCAGGGGCCCTACGCCCACGCATCAGCACGGGGCGGGGGGGCCGCTGGGACGCAAACATTTTTCTTGTAAAAATCAGTTTGCAAGATCCTCGCTGATGGGATTTGCTGTGTGGAAGATGCTTCCCTCGGGGTGTGAGACGAGCCGCTGATGCACAGCGCGCCTGGGTCGTGTTTCCTTTTGTCTGCGAGCGGTTATGACAGGCGGCTCCGAGCCGCTGCCGTGCGGGCGTGAACTCAGAACCCAGAGGCGCGGCAGGCCCGCGACCAGCTCAGCCCGGCTCCCGCAGCTGCGTCCACGGAGGAACAGAAGGCTTTGCGCTCTGTGTGCGATGTTTGCTTTCTGAGACCACCCTCCGTGACTTGCTCTCGTTCTCCTAACAACGCCTCTGGGATTCTCCCAGGGCTTCACGGAGAGTTACATGTTTTCTGAGGAAACTGATGGGCTGGGGGCTCCCACCGTGCTGCCTGCACCTCCTCCGTCCTCACCCCTGGAAACAGTTCCCGCGTCCTTCCCGGCTGTTCCCCTCTCTCTCCGGGGGCGGAGTTTTTCTCGACACGGTTTCTTTCTGTTCTTTTTCTCTTTGCTCCTTTCCAGTTTCCTCCTAACACCTCTCTCTCGCTGGCTCTGTTCCCGGATTATCAGCCTGGCTGTTCCCTGCTCCCAGACCGCCCGCCTGCCGTTGCTTCTAACCAGGTTTTTCAATGCCCCGCCTGGCGTGGCCCGAGCTGTGTTTCTTCAGAGGGTCACGCAATTCCGGCCCAAACTCTGTTCTCTTCCACTTTCCTCACCTCACAAAACGGGACCCTCAAGGCAAAGGGAGTGCCCCTGGGGCGCTGTGACGTCATTTTCTGGGGTGACCTTCAAAATGTGCTGCTCAAGGCCCGGAATGCGCGGCCGCAGTGGGGGGGACGGGGGGGGGGGCGCTCCTGGTGCAGGCAGGAGCATGTTTCTGTGTTTTGGCACATGCTGGTTCCGACCCTAAAGTCAGGGACTCGGCTGGAATGTGAACTCCCTTTGCAAGGATTTCCTAGATGAATGGAAACTGGTCACTCAAGCTGGGCCGGCGTGGCTCAGTGGTTGACCATCGACCTAGGAAGCAGGAGGTCATGGTTTGATTCCTGGTCAGGGCACAGGCCCGGGTTGTGGGCTCCATCCCCAGCGTGGGGGTGCGGGAGGCAGTCCATCCATGATTCTCTCTCATCATTGATGTTTTCATCTCTTTCTCCCTCTCCCTGCTTCTCTGAAATCAATAAAAATATGTCTGGAAATGAAAGAAACTGGTCACTTGAGTTGAGAAGGTCCCACAGAGGTCGCTGGGGATGGAGGTGACCATGTGGACGGGTGGGCGGGTGGGAGCCGGGGGTGCGGATGCGGGCCCCTTAGTGAAGTGCTTGGGTGGGGAGAGGGTGACCGTGCTCTGGGTGCCCCGGGAGGCGTCCAGGGAATTGACCCCGTGTTTTCTGTTGCAGCATAAGAGAGAGACCCTGCAGATGACCAAGTACGTGGAGCTGGTTATTGTCGCCGACAACCGCGAGGTGAGAGCTGGAAATGCCTCGGTCGTAAGGCTGGTTTAAAAAAAAAAAAAAAAAGAGGAAAAGGAAAGAAGATGCTCAGTAGGTCACGATTTGCTTTAATTAACCTCCTCTACTCCGGGCCCTTAGGAGCATGTAAACAAGTCACGGAAAAGGGGCTTTCTGGTAGCGTCAAGTATAAAATATTAAAAGTGTGTCTGAAACTACAAAATAAAAGCCCAAGACTGGAAAGCAAACAAGGAAACTGTTGCTCCATCGCTAAGCTCTCCAAACGGGGCCGGGGGGGGGGGGGGGGGAGAACGGATTCCTGAACCGTTTGGGGGGAAAGCAGCGTTTTGAACATGTCCGATGTGTCCTCGACCAAAACGAAGGCGCGAGAGGGACAGGGACGCGGCCGGAAGCCCTGCCCTCCGGGGAGCGGGGCTCGGGGCCACGTTCGCGCTTCCTCTGAATGGATTTTTAATTAGACTCTTTGGGAGTTTCTTCTCCGTATTCCTTTCGGCCTCTGCTGCCTGTGATGAATGAGGTGCCATTTCCTCGGGGGCGCAGCACGGGCGGAGGGAACTGGCTGGACGGTTTCTCAGAGCCCGCCCGTCTGGAGGTCAGCCGAGGGGCGATGCATTAGCTTGTCATCCCCTCCCCTCCGGGTCCTTCACTATCTAAGTTTAAAAACAAATAGGAAGGACTTTGCGAGGAAGTGAACATCAAGTGTGCTTTTGTGAACCAGTGTCACCCCAATAAATCCAATTTTGAAAACCCCAAGTTGGCGATCTGAGAAATGGCTTGGGGCTGCCTTCCCTTTACCTAAACCCGTGGCCGGCAAACTGCGGCTCGCGAGCCACGTGCGGCTCTTTGGCCCCTTGAGTGTGGCTCTTCCTAAGCCTTAGGAGTACCCTAATTAAGTTAATAATAATGTACCTACCTATATAGTTTAAGTTTAAAAAATTTGGCTCTCAAAAGAAATTTCAATCGTTGTCCTGTTGATATGTGGCTCTGTTGACTAATGAGTTTGCCGACCACTGACCTAAACGGTGACTGCCCGCCACGTGTGCGGCTGGGGCGAGGCAGGAGTTACTGGCGTAGGAGCGCTCAGTGGCGTGGCGAGTTTCGGGGTGCTTCGGGGAGTCCCGGGCGGGAGGTTTCTGGGGGGGAATGGGGTTCATTGCCCAAGGAGCTGGGAGGGTTTGTGAAGCCTGCGGCTGCACATGCCCAGGGGCTGGGAGGGAAGATGAGCTTTGAGTGACATGCTTGCTGTGATTAATGCTGACATCTCAAATTATGAAGTTTCAGAGGCAAGGAAAAGACCTGGGAAAAGTGAAGCAGCGACTCATAGAGATCGCTAACCACGTGGACAAGGTACGTTCTCTCCCGGGTCATTCAGTCACTCAGATCGTGTCAATGTTTGGAAGCGAGGTGAGAGATGAAGCTCACCTTATCCGTCTGAGCAGGGAGCCGGGGAGCCGCCCTGGTCCGGGCTGGACCGGGGACTCCTGTCCTGGGAGCACAGAACCGTGGGGCCCGGAGCGGCTGCAGGAGATGCCGCCCAGGCTGCCCGGACTACGGCCTGGGCCACCTTCCTCCGGGCTCCCTGCTGGCCAGGCAGAGCCCAGTCCCGGCATCGCAGGCTCCCAGTCAGATCCCGAGCCATGGCGGGCGCATCCGCCCTTTGGAGCACTCCAAGCCCGCCTCCCCCTAAGCTCCCCAGGAGGAGCCCACGGCTCCACATTCCGCCCCCTCGGCCCGCCCCATGCCAACGAGGGCGCCACCATCTGGGACGTGGATACTGATTTCCAGCCCGGCCAGCAGGTGGCCAACCCTCCCTGAGGACCAGGCAGTGACAAAGGCCAGGGCAGAGCTGGAGGGGACCCTGGGAGTCAGGTCTAACCCCAGGGCCTTTGACCACCAAAGGTCCTCCCTCTGCCTGTCCCCAAGGAGGTGGGGACACTGTCTACACCACGTGCTTCAGCAGCACACCTGCACGGAGCACACCTGCACGGAGCATGCCTGCACAGAGCACGCCTGCCTGGGATACACCTGCATGGAGCATACCTGCATGGAGCACGCCTGCACGGGGCATGCTCGCACGGAGCACGCCTGCACGGAGCATACCTGCATGGAGCACGCCTGCACAGGGAAGGAGCACGCCTGCACGGAGCACACCTGCCTGGGATACACCTGCACGGAGCACGCCTGCCTGGGATACACCTGCACGGAGCACGCCTGCCTGGGATACACCTGCACGGAGCACACCTGCACGGAGCATGCCTGCCTGGGATACACCTGCACGGGGGACACCTGCACGGAGCACGCCTGCACGGAGCACACCTGCACGGAGCACCCCTGCACGGAGCACACCTGCACGGAGCATGCCTGCCTGGGATACACCTGCACGGGGCACACCTGCACGGAGCACACCTGCACGGAGCACCCCTGCACGGAGCACACCTGCACGGAGCACACTTGCATGGAGCACACCTGCACGGAGCATGCCTGCCTGGGATACACCTGCACGGAGCACACCTGCACGGAGCACCCCTGCACGGAGCACACCTGCACGGAGCACACTTGCATGGAGCACACCTGCACGGAGCACCCCAGCACGGCGCACACCTGCACGGAGCACCCCTGCACGGAGCACCCCTGCACGGAGCACACCTGCATGGAGCACACCTGCACGGAGCACCCCTGCACGGAGCACACCTGCACGGAGCACCCCTGCACGGAGCACACCTGCACGGAGCACCCCTGCACGGAGCACCCCTGCACGGAGCACCCCTGCACGGAGCACACCTGCACGGAGCACGCCTGCACGGAGCACACCCGCACGGGATTGAGCAGAGCTTGGGACCGATGCTCCAGCCCACACAGGGCGTCTGCCACTTTGATAGGGATTGCAGCCGGGTGTCCGAGTGGGGCCAGGGCACCCGAGTCTCCCATGGGTCCTCACGAGGGACACGATCTGACCGCTGTCCTACACGGCCGTAGTCCTCAGCGATCGCCTGTCTCCAGCCCGTGCAGAGGGTGGGAGGGGAGTGGGACCAGGTGCCTCAGAAATGGCAGTTTGAGGACGCCTCGCAGTGGCCATGTTTACAAACATGCCTGTTATATCTGAGGGATTGGGATTTCCAACATTTTCCGAAAAATGGAAGCCACGGCCCTTCTAGAAATGGGAATATTCTACTCGGCCGTGCAGGCAGCGCCATGCCCTGCGCACCGGGAGTCAGACCTTGGGGGTGAAAGGCTGCGGACGGCGTGAAACCGAGCCTGCAGATGCCGGAGTCCCTGTTAAAGTGATGCGTTCGTTCTCCCTGCTGGTTTCTCTACAGTCTGTTCTATCCTGCTTCCGCCTGCACAACCAAAAGTGAGCGTTTGGGAGTCTGTTAATAACACGCACCGGTAATCACGGGGCAAAGTTCTGACGGCCTCGCGGAGTCTGCCCGCTGGTGGGCCCTGTGTCTGGTGGGAGGGAGCTGAACTGCTGGGCACACGTGTGCGGCTGCCCCTGCAAGGCCTGGAGTCGCTGGTGGGGTGCCCAGGCCCCTCCCCGCTCTGCACCGTGTGCACGAAGGGATGCGCCTCACTAGCGAGGAACCCAGATGCCGTTGGCAGCTCTGCGTTCTCCACGTGTCCCGGCCCCATAAACAATGACTGTCCCGGTGGCAACTTCCTCGTTTGCAGAGCTCTCGGCTCTTCTTGGCCCTTCTGAGTAATAATCACTTGGCTGCGGGAGAGCGGATGGCTCAGACTGGGAGACCCACCAGCGATGTCCTGCCAAAGGTGACATTCTGGAACATTCAGGAAGTTCTGTCAGTCCGACAGAGCGCTTGCCTTTCTGGCAACCCCTGAGGCGGGAACTAAGAGACATCCCCCCCCCCCCTCCGGGCTGATTCTATGGGGGGTGGGGGGAGGAATGGCTGCCAAATGAAGGGCTGGGGACCCGCCTCATTAACCTCCCCCCCCCGCCCCCATCTCCCTACTTCTGATTCACGAAGAAAGCAGCAGCAGCTGCAGATTCTTTAAGGCTGAGCCTCCGCGACTGCGTGGGAGGACTTGTCCCCCATGGATTTCGTGTCTTCCGGTCTTTCTCCTGTGGGTCTCCCCTCCCGTCCCACACGGGGGCCTGAGGTCACAGCTTCCGCGTTGGACCAGGAGACAGCCCTCAGGTCCACGTCCTCCCAAGCCTTCCCGGGCCTGGGGCTCCCTGAACTCGCGCCGCATCCTTTCTTGGCAGGTGGCTCCTCGGCATTAAGGGTGATGGTGGCTGTGAGCTTCCTGCTGACCCTGAGCATTCAGGAGCCGAGGGCAAGGGCAGCCTGGTCCTTCCTGTTTGTGCCAGTGCCGAGCCGAGCCCATAGCCAGAGCCGAGCAAATGCTGCTGCTGCTGGGTTACTGGTGAGCCCGTCAGCTGGTCCCAGACCACGGCCCGTCCGCGTGCACCCTGGTCCCTGTGCCCAGGCCTGGTGGGTGCTCCTTACGTATTAATTCGTGCTCCTTAAGAGGAGGCCCTCGCCGCCCTGGGAGGAGCAGTCAGCAGGCAGTGAGGGGAGGGTCAGGCGGCTACAGGTGCGCTCAGCGCAGTGACAGATCCCAGCAGCATCGGCGTCGGCGCAGGGGCTGTGCCTTACACCCGTCGTGTGTGAGATCCGCTCCGGGTGTGGCTGGAGGGACCCAGATGGAAATGACAGCCGGCGTCACGGGGAACGGCTCCTGGAGCAGCAGCCACAGAGGCCCTCCCAGACCCAGGCGCTGCTTCTACACGCATGACACCTGTTAGAGGCAAACCGGGACCCCCACAGGGGATGCCTAAAGCCCACGCTTAGCCAGCTGCTGTGGACACGGGCGTCTCTGCCTTCTGGTCACCGTTACCTTTGACATGAACCCCCTGAAAATGCAGCCTCCCGTCACAGGACGGCAGCGGACACAGGCGTCAGAGGGCCAGGGTGCCCCTGGACTCCATTCTGCCCCGGGAGCCTGGCTGGGAGCCTGCGAGCAAGTGCTGATTACACCACAAGCCGCTGGGCAGCCTTCAGGCCATATAAGGTCTCATGTGCATATGAACTTGACGCCCGAAGTGCCGTCTGCGTGGGCCGCGTGGCCTGCTCCGTCAGTGTCTGCTCCGAGATGCGGCCCGTGTTCCCGTGCCTCCTGCCCGCCCGGTGCGCCAGCGGAGGAGGAGATGAGCGGGGAAGACGAGCCGCCGCCCTGGGTCAACCCCGGCCACGCTGCTCAGCCCGGGGAGCACGTCCTGAGCTCCCTGCATTGGAACCCTGCTGAAGTCCAACACGGAGCTCCTGGGACTTCGGTCCTGGTTGGCCCAGATGCTTCTAGCAACTCCGAACAGGACCTGCTCCTGCTGGGGCTGGACTTTAGCCTGTCTCCAGCCGAGTTATTCTCTCTGCCACCTGAGAATCATTGGGCCCTGCCCTCACATCACAGGCACCGGAAGGTGGTGCAGCCAGCCACTCGATCCCGTACCCACCCCCCACCCCCCCGACCCTGAGGACAGAGCCGCCTCCCTGTCTTTGTGATGCACGTGGGCCAGCAAGGCAGTCGGGGCCACGGGTAGTTCTGACCTCTCCTCTGGCTGCTCATCCCGCAGCGTGTCTGGGACAAACCATCCCTTCCCATTGGGAGAGCTGCCCCTCCTACCTCTGAGCCAGGGCGGCTGCTTGTGGGCGGGGCTGTGGCCATGGCCTTGGCCATGAATACTAACGAGGGGGGTGCACCTGGGCTGGTCTCCTGCCTGGGAGAGGAACTTCTTAGTAACAGATCTTCCCCGGGACACTTGGTGAGCCAGCCTCCGGCTTCGGGAAGAACCGTGGGTCATCCGAGTTCGGCAAAAGGGCCCGTGTGCCTATGATTCCGAAAGCTCCCGATGTCTACAAACCTCCTCCATTGATGGGGGCGACAGGATATGATAGCGTCGGCCAGTCTGAGGCTTTGTCAAAAGGTCACCACAGATCCATTTGCAGTAACGCACGGGCAGGACGTGCGGCTGCAGGTGCACAAGCGGCTCTTTGGCAGAGTGAACGCCCTCGCTCAGGGGGCTTTGCCTGCGGCAGGTAGGAGCTGGCAGGCGGCAGCTGCCATGTAGCGGATCCAGCGAGACTCCAGTCTCTGCGTATTTTCACCTCCAAGGAGTCATTTCAAGTGCGAGCTTCCACACACACCAGGGAGACAGCGGAGAGGCCGTCACCGGAGCGTGCGGACCCAGTGGGCGCGTCCTTGGGCGTCGGGCCCTACACGCCGTCTTACATGCCTGGGAAGGGGGGAGGGGGGGCGCGTGGCGGTGTTATTCTCACCCGCTCGGTGAGGTTCAAGCGCACAGATCTGCCCTGCTCTGCGTCCCAGTCCCCGTTCCCGCAATCCCCAGAGGGTGTCTGTCCCCCTCAGTTTTACAGGCCGCTGAACATCCGCATTGTGCTGGTGGGCGTGGAGGTGTGGAGCGACATCGACAAGTGCCCCATCGGCCAGGACCCCTTCGCCAGCCTGCACGAGTTCCTGGACTGGAGGAAGGCCAAGCTCCTGCCTCGCAAGTCCCACGACAACGCACAGCTTGTCAGGTGGGTCGGCGAGGTCCCCTCTGGGCTGGGGAGGAGTGGCCCCAGCGCCCCCAGCCTCCTCCAGCTCCACCCGCGCGGCCCCAGCGCTGCACCTTCCCGGGGGTCGCTCAGCACTCATGGGGGGGCGGGGGGGGGGCAGAGGCCCCCTGACCAGAATCTGGGGTCTGCTGTGAAGTCTCCCTTTGGACACCTGGGAAAGCTCTCCCTCTGTCCAATGTCTTCTTCCTTCTTCCATCACCTGGACGTTCTCTTTGTGCAAATGTATTAAAATATGTTTTTATTGATTTTAGAGAGAGGGAGAGAGAAGGAGAGAGAGATAGAAACATCGATGAGAGAGAAACATCAGTATCTATCGGCTGCCTCCTGCATACCCCTGTTGGGGATCGAGCCCGCAACCCGGGCCTGTGCCCGGACCTGGAATCGAATCCTAGGTTCATAGTTCAACGCTCAACCACTGAGCCACGCCGGCCGGGCTGGGCAAGCTGTTCCAGTCTCCGCCTGATGCCCAGTTGTCCAGAGCAGCTGCTTTTTAAAGCCCATTGTCTTCCCTTATCAGCGGGAATGTGGATGCACCCTCTGAAGGCGGGACACCCGTGTCCCCCTCCTCACGGCATTCTGGGGCTTCCTAGATCCAAGGCTGCAACAGGACAGCACATTAGCCTTGGGTCTGTCTTTCAATCCAACTGCCCTGGGCACCGAGCAGGAACCAAACTTCCACCCCGGGAGCCTGGAACGCGGTGGAGTGGGTCCCCGTCTGCCGGGGGAGCCGGTGAACAAGGCAATTCCCTGAGCGGCCAGGGTGTGGCGTAAGCAGTGAGGGAACAGCGCTGGAATGTAGCCGCTGCAGCAGACCCCTTTATTCTCAAAAAGAAGCATTCGTGCCCTAATGAAGTAGATTGTTTCCAAAGTGGAGAACATTCTATTAAAGCCCTTAAACACTTTATGCCCTTGTCCTTGTCTTCTCGCGTTGCTTTATCACTGAATTAAAAGCTGTGGAGAGGTGGACGCTTTCCTTTAGCGAATTGGGTCTAATTACGAGCTTTTATGGGAAGTGGATCACCAGCCCCTCCCCATCCTCTCTTTAGAACGTGCCCACCCCCGGGCGAGGCCGGGGGCCGTCCCTGTTCATTCACTTTGGCCATCGTCAGGGGGCTTTTGTTAATTCCCTGCCTTGGATATTTGCGGTTGCCTCATATTTTGCGCAGTGATTAATCCTGAACCATTAAAAAGCAGAATCAAAGTGTGTTGTTTTGACTTTTTTCCCAAATGGAGTCTGTCCAACCTGAACATCTGGAAATGAATCAGCCTCTTATATAACCTCCTCGTGTATATACATGTATTGTTTCTGTTAAATGCTCGATAGAGATATAAACGTTAAGGCTGCAGTCCCTACTCTTGTCCGTGAGCGTGGCGGGGGGGGGGGGGGGGGCAGATGGGTGGATACATACATACACACGTTCATGCATGCATAGATGGGGTGGCATGTATGCTTGCTCCCTCTTGTCCAATCGACCGAAATACCTACCTTTTCACATAATACCTGTGAAATCAATGTATGTCCGTGGCCAAGATGACATGAAAGCTCATTTTTCCTTTAAACGAAATTCAACAATGACATTGTTTCATTTTTCGTGGATGAGGTAGGAGCTACACGCACTTGCATGACACAGGCCTTGAGGTCATCGGACTCGCTGCTCAAGATTCCGCGGGAGGGAAAGCTGCGCCCGCGGGAGCCATCAGGGCCCCTTCCAGAAGCTTCCGCCGGCGGCTGAGGCTGCGTGGGTGCTGACTCCTACACTCAGCCCAGGGGTCAGCCATTCTCCTGCGATTCCACTTTAAACGTTCCGCTCGCAGGAGCGCCGTGGGTTTCCGTCCGGTCATGTCACGCAGGAGCACAGACTTCAGCGACAACAGGAAACAGAGCGAGCCGCCTACTGCGTCCCGTAACCACCGCGATTCTGTGCCTTCGCAGACGGCCCTCACCCCCTCCTCCTGCCCCCACCCCCCTGAGGAAGCAGGCAGACCACCAGTTACACAGTCAAGAGCCGTGACCGGCTGTCTGAGTCTCGGAAACAGAAATCTGAAAGGGTCGTGGACCGCGGTGCGACTGGACCCTAAGTGGCCGAGAGCGGAGGGGACAGCCGCGCCCACGCGCCCACGTGTGGGTCACCCCGGGACTGGGTGCCTCTCGCTTATGTACATCCGCTCTGTTCATTTTGTCACCTGCTCCCCCAACCCTTGACCCAGTTACAGGCCGCACACCGTGTTCTTGACCTCGATATATTTCTTTTTTCATCGAAGGTCCAAAAAATGTATCTTAGGAAATGTCTTCATTCTGTGTTCATTTCAGAAAGCCCTTTCTCTTGTCTCCCTCCTAGTGGGGTCTATTTCCAAGGCACCACCATCGGCATGGCGCCCATCATGAGCATGTGCACGGCGGAGCAGTCCGGGGGCATCGTCATGGTGAGTCCCCCCGAGACGGTTCCCGGGAAGTCTCTGCTTTCACCAGACCTGGTGAGGTCAGGGTCGCTGGGTCAATGCTTTTTAGATTTCATCCTGTCCTCCTTCTCGCTCTGTCTGTGATCGTACACACCCCACAATATCTTATATTTTACTTATTTTTTAAAATATATTTTTATTGATTTCAGAGAGGAAGGGAGAGGGAGAGAGAGATAGAAACATCCATGATGAGAGACAATCCTTCATCAGCTGCCTCCTGCACGCCCCCTACTGGGGATGGAGCCTGCAGCCCAGGCATGTGCCCTTGACCGGGAATCGAACCGTGACCTCCTGGTTCATAAGTCAGTGCTCAACCACGGAGCCACGGTGGCTGGGCGCCCTACACTCTTTTAGGGACTGCTTGTAAAACACATCCATTTGCACACAGGAGAGGAGAGCGTGTAAAAATAGCTCGTGCGAACCAGTCCTCCCCGTTTATGGAGAAAAAGCTCCGCTGGGATTTTGGTCTGAGCTCCAGCCCAGGAATTCCCTCCCGGCGCCGGGATGAGCCCGGCCTGGGGCTGCCCTCCCCTCCCCGCCTCGAGGTGGCCTGTGGTCGCCCCGAACAGAGCCGTTAGGACGGTTTTCTGACGGCTCAGCCTCCAGGCCCAACAGCCAAACGGCTGAGGTTTGTACTCCTCGCCACCGCACATGCTTGACATACCTCCAGGCCAGTGTCCGACCGTCTGCAGAACAGCCTCATTCTCGGAAGGCGGGGGCCTGAGCTTGTGCTGTACAAGGACCACTTTGTCATACATGGGCTAGCTGTGTTTGTAAAAGGAAAGAGAGCGGGAGGGACACTGGGGACTTGATTCCTCTGAACTGAAGAGGGAGGCGGCTCTGACAGGCTGCCCGTCGGGGGACTCCTGCCCCGGCCCCTCCGATCATGAGAGGGAAGGTGCCACCAGGGCGCTGCTGTGCCCACCCTGAGCCCGGGGCGAGCCCCCTGCCCCAGCCCCCGACGGGGCGTGTCCTCAGAGACCAGTCCAGCATCCCAGCTACACAAACAAACCCGTCCTTCCAAGAAACCGGGAGTTCTCCCGCAGGTTCCAAAGGGAACACGTGTGAATATTCCGTGTGTTAGCGGGCAGAGGAGCCTGTTCTGCTGACTCCGACTTTCTCACTGCCCGCCGTCTCTCCCCGGCACCCATAGGGCGGGTTTCCTCTTCCCCGGGCAGCGCAGGGGTTCGGGGAACCGCGTGCCCGGGGGAGGAGGGGGAGGAGAGGGGGAGAGCCCGGAGGCCGGCCTGTGTGAGAGCCGGGCCGGGGAAGCCACGGACAGGTGGGCTGCGGGCGGTGCCAGGGTCATTTCGAGTCCCAGCCCAGCTGTCCGTTTCCAGAGCCGCCCGTAAAGTTTTAAGAGGGAAGCATTTTCTGTTTCATGGTTCCACGGCCGGTTGCTAACTGACTTCGCCACTTCAGACGGGTGTCTGTGTTTTTAGGGCCGAAGCTCAATTCCTTACAAGCCCGCAGGTTCTGCCGCCGGCGTGCGGCACTTAAACGTTTCATGACCAACCTGACCAGGTTAAGTGGCTTCCTGGAGCTCATACCCCTTATTCTGTTTCCACACCAGCACTCACCAAGATTCCTCCTGGAGCCCGGCCGGCGTGGCGCAGTGGTTGAGCGTCGACCCATGAACCAGGAGGTCAGGGTTCAATTCCTGGTCAGGGCACAGGTCCAGGTTGCAGGCTTGATCCCCAGCAGGGGGCGTGCAGGAGGCAGCTGGTCCCTGATTCTCTCTCATCCTTGATGTCTCTATCTCTCTCCCTCTCCCTTCCTCTCCCTGAAGTCAAGAAGAACATATTTAAAAAGATTCCTCCTGGAAGAGCATACGGGGACACCTCACATTTAAAAAATGAGTGACGATGGGTGTGGGAAGTAGGAACACATATGTGGACTGCAGTGAGAGTCCTCAAAGCCAGCGTTAAGCGACAGGAAGTAGGTGGGGCCGCTCGGCCTCCGTTGAGATCAGCCTGAGGCGCGTTCCTCGTTCGCCCCGCGGGCAAGAGAGGCACCCAGTGGGAAGAGCAGGCCTGGCCCCTTGAATTTCTGAAACGCTCACCAGATAAGCCAGATCCCACACTCCCAGGCTGTCTCCCGGCGCCTCTGACCTTACACCCTCGCTGCCAGAGGCGGCCGCGCCTCCTTCTGAACCTCGCAGGCGTGAGGAAGGCCCGCAGCGAGGAAGCAGACCCCCACCCACTGGGAGCAGTTTTGTTGTTGGGACGGAGCGGGCGCTGAGCTCGGTGTCCGAAAGCCTCCTGCTGCCTCCTGTACGCCCCCCACTAGGGATGGAGCCCGCATCCCGGGCTGTGCCCTGACCAGGAACCGAACCGTGACCCTTGGGTCCGAGGGCCGGCGATCTAACCGCTGAGCCACGCCGGCCGGGCTGTGCCATCTTTTCAAGCTTTAACGCATCCCTGTGGCTCTCCGCGGTTCCTTCCAGGGGAGCTGTCAGGCCGTGTCGAGGAGACGCTCATTTGGGGGGGGGGGGCGACAGGAGCTGTAGCCTGTGCCCTGTGCTCTCTCCGAGGACCACTCGGACAGCCCCCTGGGCGCGGCCGTGACGCTGGCGCACGAGCTGGGCCACAACTTCGGGATGAACCATGACACCCTGGAGCGCGGCTGCAGCTGCCGGACGGCCCCGGACAAGGGGGGCTGCATCATGAACCCCTCGACCGGGCAAGTACTCGCGCCTCCAGTGGCTTCCGGAGTCGGGCTGCAGCTTGACAGGCGTGTTGGGAAACAGTGAGCAGGAAACTCCCCGGGTTTCTGGCCAGAGCACCCGTGGAAGCTTCCAGAAAGAAATCCCTCCAGAGGTGCAAGAGTGAGGGGCCTGTGCTGCCCTGAGAGTCACAGGCAACCAGATTCAACCAGCTGATTGCAACCTCGCTCTCAGCCTGAGGTTGGGGATCATGGGTATAAGGGGGCTGGCTGGGTGCAGAGGGCTGGCTGGGTTCGGAACGGGCAGGGGTTTGCAGGAGGCTGTCTGGGTGCGGGGGGGGGGGGGGGGCGGGGGTCTGGCCGGGGGGCGGGGGGGCATGGGGGGCTGGCTGGGTGCGGGGGGGCAGGGGGCTGGCTGGGTGTGGGGGGCTGGGGGGTTTCACAGGAGGGACTCGGGCATCCACAGCCTTGGTGTCTGCAGGGAGGAGTCGGTGTCCTGGAACGGTCCCCAACGGATGCTGAGGGACAGCTGCAGCATTTGGGGAGTCTGACGTTATGCGCGGATTTTCATCTGCTCATAGGGCGGGAGGGTGTCAGCTCCCCGAGCCCCACACTCCCTCCTTCACTCCTTCCCCCCCCTCCCTCCCTCCCTCCTTCCCTCCCTCACTCCTTCCCTCCCTCTCTCTTTCCTTCTTCCCTTCCATGCATCCATCTATTTGTTATTCCAACCATCCATCTTCGTACTGATCCGTTCACATATTGAACAAATATTTTTGCCCCTGTGCTTGCTGTTTGGGGGGTGCACAGATGAGGGGGACCCTCAAAATGTTGCGTGATTCTGGAGGCGCCATGACTACCAGGCGCCCTTCCCGGCGCCGCCTAGCCCTTCACGCTGGCAGGGCGGGTGGCAGTGCTCATGGGCACGCGGCACGCACCTGAGACTGGCAGCCGTGGGGGGACTGGCATTGCCCAGAGCCCAGCGGGTCACTTCCAGGCGCTTTCTCTCCTTGCCCGGGCATGCTAACGCCTTCCCTGCTTTATACCTTACTGGCCATTTCTGAGTTTCCTCCTGTGCTGAGCTGGTGCTTTCGTGTAAATCTCCCTACTTGGTTCTCCTTTATGACCCGCGTTCCTGTCCAGACGGCGGTGGTTTTATTTTTCTCGTGTGGAGAGGAACTTCCTAAGCGAGTGGGTGGATTAGTCACAAAAGCCCCGGTGCAGGGAGGTCAGGCCGCCCGGCCCGGCGCCCCCGCCCATCCATCACCCCCGTGGACTTCCCGGCTGCTTCTCATCCCAGCGTGATCTCAGCCCGGGCGCCCTCTCGCCTCCTGGGTCCCCACGGGAGTGGGAGAGCAGAGGAAATGAGATCACGTGTCTGTAAGTGACCAATCACTCCACAGTCCACGGTGGCATGAGGATGAGTGTGCAGCTCGCAGGGACCTGGGACTGTGGAGGAGCGAAGGGCCTTTTCCGAATTTCCGCTCGTCGCTGTTGGAAAGCGCGAATGCCCGGAAGCGCCACTCGGCACTGCGCCCACGGATTCTGTGTGAACGGCTTGCTTTAAACTGGTCCAGCCCCAGCTGGTTTGGCTCAGTGGATAGAGCATGGGCCCGCGGACTGAAGGGTCCTGGGTTCGATTCCGGTCCAGGGCACGCACCTTGGTCGGGGTGTGTGTAGGAGACGTTGTTTCTCTATCTCTGTCTCCCCCTCTCCCTTCCACTCACTCTAAAAATCAATGGGAACATAACCTCAGGTGAGGATTAACAACAACAACAACATAAGAGTATAAACTGGCCCCTCCCAGTCCCCGCCTTCCTCCTGACGCCCCTCTACTGACTCAGGCACGATGGCAAAGGTTCAAATGTGGTTTCCGTGTTCACCCTGAAGGTGACTCGCGGGCAGAGGAGGCAGTGACCGCTGTAAGGCTATTAAACGCTCCCGGATTCAGAAAGAACCAGGTACTGCAGACGCTTGCCCGGGGGAAGCGCATCCCAATATACCTTGTTTCTTCTCTATCGAAACCTTCCAGAATCCGAACATTGTAATCAGCCGCCATCGCTGACACAATGGCCCCGCGGGCCTGAGAGTCCTGTCCCCGACAGAAGGCCGAGTTGCCGGGAGCCTTTCCATCTTCCTATTCCTTATCGTGACTGAAGGTGCGCAGCATCTCTAACGCTCAGAAAGAGGAGAAAGGCATCCCTCCTGCGGTGCTGGGCAGAGGAAATGTGCTCAGCACCGTGCAGCCGGGCTCCGTCCTTGCAGCCGGGCTCCGTCCGTGCAGCCGGGCTCCGTCCTTGCAGCCGGGCTCCATCCGTGCGGCCGGGCTCCATCCGTGCGGCCGGGCTCCGTCCGTGCGGCCGGGCTCCGTCCGTGCGGCCGGGCTCCGTCCGTGCAGCCGGGCTCCGTCCGTGCGGCCGGCTCCGTCCATGCGGCCGGGCTCCGTCCGTGCGGCCGGGCTCCATCCGTGCAGCCGGGCCCCCTGCAGCCGGGCTCCGTGCAGCTGGCCTCCATGCAGTTGGTGACCTGGGGCCTGTCCGAGCTGGGACGGGCGCTGTCTGAGATGGGGACGCTGGCGGACACCCCTGCTCACCTGTGAGGCCGGGGTGCACGCGGCTGGTCTATCGATCTCCTCTTCGCACTGCTGTTCTTGCTGGAGACCCTCCCAGCTCCCGGCTCCCCGCGTGTCCTTCCTCACTCACTGTCAATTCTCGGGAGGCCAGCTCCTGCCCCGAATGAGCTGGGCAGAGTTTACCACACGCCTGGCTGCATGTCCTGATGGGAGTGACGTCCTGTCTCCATGTCGGGCTGGAGCTATGTGCCCCAGCAAAGCCCCACGCGGAGGACAGCCCATCCGCCTCGGGGAGGCTCCTTCTGCGCAGAGAAGGGCGCCCTGGGCTCCCTGTGCCATGTGCCGCGGTCTGGTCACCGCAGCGCCCTCTGCGTTGGCACGGTGACCGTTCTCCTTGTGGGTCAGCATTGGACGCTGTTCTGCCACGTGTTGATCCTGGAAGGACCGGTCTGTCCGCCAGGGGAGCTGCACAGGTTTCCACAGACGTGTTGCACCCGCGGGACAAGTGCGCCAGGGCCTCTTGCCTTTGCGTGGAGAGCAGGGTTGCGCTTACGGGCGTGTTGGTCCATCAAAGTAGGCTCCGCAGTTAATAAGCCGCGATCGACAGAAAACCGCGTGGACAGTGCCGTGTCCCCAGCTCGGCCGTGGTCTGGACCAGAGGCCAGACTCAGTCAGGAGGTAGTGGCGTGTCCACGTCTGCGGGGAAGTGTGTGGGGAAGAGGGGCCGCGTGTGGGGAAGCGTGGCCGTGTGGGGAAGCGTGGCCGTGTGCACCGGTTGGGCCAGCTGATTGGGATCCATTGTAACGCCGTCCTGGGAGCCTCTGAGGGGAGTGGGCGCCGGTTGCGGCTCAGCAGGCCCCACTTTCTCGCTGAGTCGTACGACCCTCGGGGTTTGGGGCACACCTGCCCCCACAGTTCTTGCCGCTCAGGACCTGGGGAAATGCATGTATAACAGAGAGTGAGACGAGCCCAACCGGCGGGGCTCAGGGGTGGACCGTCGACCTGGGAACCAGGAGGTCCTAGTTCGATTCCCAGTCAGGGCACAGGCCCAGGTTTCGGGCTCCATCCCCAGTGGGGGGCGTGCAGGAGGCAGCACATCCATGATTCTCTCTCATCATGGATGTTTCTCTCTCTCTCCCTCTCCCCTCCTCTCTGAGATCAATAAAAATGTATAACAAATAAAGGAATGCAGCCACAGGTGCCTCGTGTCACACCGCATGTCTCCGCCTTTGCTCACTGAGACCGCTGTGGGCCCGAGGGCAGATGTCAGGGGCGGGGACAGGAGTGGCCCCAGGAGGAGCGGCCCCGTGGCGCTGCCCGCTGACCCCTCTCCCCCCCGCACAGGCTCCCGTTCCCCGCCGTGTTCAGCAGCTGCAGCCGGAAGGACCTGGAGGCCAGCCTGCAGAAGGGCGTGGGCATGTGCCTCTTCAACCTGCCCGAGGTCCGGCCGGCCTTCGGGGGCCGCAAGTGCGGGGACGGCTACGTGGAGGAAGGCGAGGAGTGCGACTGCGGGGAGCCCGAGGTGAGCGCCGCCTCCGGGCCGCGGGCTGGTGTCCGGTCCGCGAGGCCAGGGCCGGGAGGAACCGGTGACAGGGCTGGAAGGTCAGGCTGGCCACGCCCCATGGCCCCCTCGGACACGCGGCCAAGCCAGGGGCCTTCTCGTGTAACTGTCGCACGGAATGTTACATCCCTGGCTTAAAAGATAAGAACCTGCCCTAGGGGGTTGGCTCAGGGGTGGGAGCATCAGCCCTTGGACTGATGGGTCCCAGGTTGGATTCTGGTCAAGCGCACGTACCTCTGTTGCAGGCTCGATCCCGGTCCTCGGCCTGGGCACGTGCAGGAGGCAACCAATCGATGTGTCTCTCTCACATCGATGTTTCTCTCTCTCTCCTCTCTCTCTTTCGCTCTTTCTCTCTTTCTCTCCCCCCCCCCCCTTCCACTCTCTCTAAAATCAATGGGGAATTATCTTCAGGAGAGGATTAATGGGAAAAAGAGGGTAAGAACCTTCTCTAAGGACGCGGTGTTCTTGGCGAGATGAAGAGGCACTCAGCTCAGAGCTGGAGGAGCCTGGCGGAGGCCTCAAGCAGCTGACAGGCACCTTTCTCCCCTGTGCACCGGGCGAGGGGAGGGGAATGTGAATGAGCAACCACCTTTCTTGTTCACCGAGCGCTTCCTCCCGAGTGGGAAGCCCACGTGGCCGCCTTTAGCCTCCCTTTTTAAATGTTTCTGTTTTTTATTTTTCACTTTTCAGTGTTCAAGCTCCAACTAGGCCTAACAGCATGACAGCCCTTTCCAGTTTCTAAATCACTTCGGCCAAAGCTTTTAGTCCAGTGGTTCTCAACCTTCCTAACGCCGCGACCCTTTAATACAGCTCCTCATGTTGTGGTGGCCTCCAACTTCATTGTGGCAAACTGAACATAATTAAAGCATAGTGATTCATCACAAAAACAATATGTAATTATAGATGCGTTTTCCGATGGTCTTAGGCAACCCCTGTGAAAGGGTCGTTCGACCCCCAAAGGGGTCGCAACCCACAGGTTGAGAACCACTGTTTTAGTCCAACCTGCTCACCTGGGTTCTGTACCCCCTGACCCAGTGCTCAGCCCTGGAAATCTTGTCTACACCTTTGCTTCATGTCGGCTCACGCACCCCTGGCCACACACCCCGTGGCCCACACACCCCATGGCCACACACCCCGTGGCCCACACACCCCATGGCCACACACCCCTGGCCCATCCTCTGTGTCGCCACCTCAGTGCTTCAGAACCACTCGCCCCGCTCACAGCGGGAACCAGCTCTGCCCTCGCGCCCAGCAGTGGTCTCCCCCGTTTTCAGAAGCTGCACGTGTCTTGTCCCAGGTGGTTGTGATGAATCCATGTCTGGTAGGACCGGCAGCGCGGGAATGGCGATGAGGGCGTCTGCGGAGCAGCTCTCAGCGCTTCTCTCCTCTTCCTTCTTTGCAGCCGTGGTGCTCATGGACTCCGCTGATTCTCTGCTGGGCCCTAAAATCACAAACGCATCATTGGGTGAAGAGCTCGTCTCTTCCGACAAACCCGCTGCTGCAGGAGGAGGGGGGTCTGGGCCAAGCTTTCTGCTGGAAGCTTCCTGCACGGGCCTGGGCTCCTGTCACCCAGGGCAGCCTGACAGCTCACCCACTCTCCCAGCAGCGGGCGGGCCGGCCGGCCGGGGCGCCCTGTCTAAAGGCCTGGGTGCCAGGCCTGCAGATGGCTCCAGACCGCAGTTCTCTCTCACTTTATCAGCCCCTTTGAAGTCCAGGCCATTCTCCTTGGCTGCGTTTCCGTGTGAGCTGCTGCTTATGTTACTGAGTGATTGGGGGGGGGGGGGGGGGGCGGGGGACGTCTTACAGGCTCTCAGGACCCAGGCTCAGGGTGGCTGGCTGAGCTTAGCATGGGGCACCCTGGGATGTGGCGACGGCGTCGTTGGTAGAGCCATTTAGACAGTCGTGAACAGCGACATCGCCGTGCGTGTGGTGGCACCAATCAGGGAGGCCGCTGACGGGCTCCTTAAAACACACAGACAAGTTTCCAAACATTTCAGGGTTGTCACTCCGTGAGCTAGAAACCCGCCCTGCCTGGCAGCTCCGCTGTGGCTGCTTGGCCGTTATCGCACTGTGTGCGTTACATCCTCCGGGTGTTTATAACGTCCGTGAGCAGATGTGAAGCCCAGTGACTTGGGATGTATGTGCAGCAGGAGCGTGGAGGGCGCTGCCCTGGCGTGTAATTCGTCGTCTCACACGGGGCCCAGGTCAGATTCCCGGGGGAGCCCCGCATCCTCTGGATTCCCCACAGCACCTCCTGCACCCATTAGCGACACTGATTACAAATTCACTCACAGAAGACGGTTTTTAGGAGTGACCCGCTGTGCTATTAAAACAGTGTGCGACTGGCTTCATTGTAGCCACTCGTATGTAAATCCTTTAGCACAATCACGTTAGGTAAAATTAAAGGGCACAGATAAATTACCACTAACGACGCCGTGAACTCTCCCTTCTTCCGGTAATTCCGTTTCTTCCTGAAATGTCTGAGCTCCGCGTTATTGGCATGTTTGCAGGACCAGGACGCCTGGGGCACCAGGGGAAGGTGCCAGCCCTTCGGGTGAGGGCTGAGCACAGGCGGCAACCTCTTGTTTCTTGTGGTTAGAAGAAACCAGGTCCTGGTGAAGCCCAGCACAGCCCAGGAGCCCGGCTCCTCTCTCCCTTGTATCTCAGGGAGGGCAGCACACCTAACATTTGATCTTTCTCTTTCAACCCCTTGCCAATCGCCCAGCCGGCGTGGCTCAGTGGTTGAGCCTCGACCTATGAACTAGGTCACAGTTCAATTCCCAGTCCAGGCACAGGCCCGGGTTGTGGGCCCGATCCCCAATAGAGGGCGTGCAGGAGGCAGCCGGTCAGTGATTCTCTTTCATCATTGATGTTTCTCTCTCTCGCTCTCTCTCGCTCTCTCCCTCCCTCCCCCCCTTTCCTCTGTGAAATAAAAATATATTTTTTAAAAAATATAAAAGCAGCCGAACCAGTTTGGCTCAGTGGATAAAGCATCGGCCTGCGGACTGAAGGGTCCCAGGTTCAATTCCGGTCAAGGGCATGTACCTTGGTTGCAGGCACATCCCCAGTGCGGGGCGTGCAGGAGGCAGCTGATCGATGTTTCTCTCTCATCGATGTTTCTAACTCTCTATCCCTCTCCCTTCTTCTCTGTAAAAAATCAATAAAATATTTTTTAAAAAAATACAAAAGCAAAAAATCCTTGCCCATCAGCGGGCACAGCCCACGACCCTCTTGGGCCCCTCGGTCACTCTCGGGTGCGTTTCTGCCCCGAGGGTTGCTGACCAGGCCAAGCAGGAGTCACCACCCGTCTGTTTGCCTCGCGAGGAACTGCGCTTCAATCGGTCCGACTTCACTTCCTGCCGGTGTGTTCCGGGTTGAACCAGGTTGACCGGGTCAGTCTTGGAAGAGTAATATTTGAATGCATCTATGTATGTTTCTATGTTTTATATGTTTTATCGATTTCAGAGAGGAAGGGAGAGGGAGAGAGAGAGAAACATCCATGATGAGAGAGAAGCATGGACCGGCTGCCTCCTGCACGCCCCACACTGGGGATCGAGCCTGCAACCCGGGCCTGTGCCCTGACCAGGAATCGAACCCTGACCTCCTGGTTCATAGGTGGACGCTCAGCTGCTGAGCCACGCGGCCAGGGCCATGCATGCTTTTTAATACGTCAGTTGGAAGTGTTTGGTGATCCCGATACACTTTGGGGCAGGAAGCCCTGCAGTAACCGGGGGCCCCTCTTCCCACGGAGCCCCGGCTGCAGCTGACGGATGACCTCCCGCCACCTCCCTGTCCAGGCTCCTTACCCCTCACGAAGGGACCCCCCTCCCCAACCACTCAGCCCTAAACACTCCCCAGAGCTTCGCTTCTCACAGGCGACGCTAACCCTCGGTCGGGCTGCCGGGCTCTCCCTTCCCTTCTGCAGCCGCGTCAGGCGCACTGGCCGTCCACAGGGGTCGCTGCCCCGGCCCCCACCTGTCCAACGGCCCTTCCCTCTGCAGGAATGTACCAGCCGCTGCTGCAACGCCTCCACCTGCACCCTGACGCCGGGCGCCGTCTGCGCGCACGGGCTCTGCTGCGAACACTGCCAGGTGAGTCCTGGCCGCCCAGGTGCGGGTGGCTCCACAGCATGCGCAGCTGGTTGCCTCGTGTTATGCCGAGTCATCTGTGACACTTTATTTCTTTTGTTTTGTTTTGCTTTGTTTTTAATTGATGTCAGAGAGGAAGGGAGAGGGAGAGAGATAGGAATATCCATGATGAGAGAGAATCATGGATCGGCTGCCCCCTGCACGTCCCCTACAGGGGATCAAGCCCGCAACCCGGGCATGTGCCCTTGACCAGGAATTGAACCATGATCTCCTGGTTCCTAGGTCGATGCTCAACCACTGAGCCACGCTGGCTGGGCTAGAATTTCATTTTTTAATGAAGCGATTGATCTCAGCATCCTGCTTGTGGGAGCCTCCTGATTCAGAAGTGCGTAAAAATTTACGTTCTGCTTACAGCGCCCTCCACCCCCTTCCTACCCGGGGTTAACTAACAGGCCCCGAGAGCAGTGGCCCCCGCACGTGGCAGCTGGCGGCGGAAGGCGCTCAGAAGGGGGTGAGGCGGGGAGGTCCCTGGCCTTTCGGCCTCAGACAAGCCACCGGGGCCTTAATGTCTCAGCCACGGGACAGGAGGCGTGGCCGAGGGCTCCTCTGTCCCGCCCCGCCTGCCTTGTCCCTCGGCACCTCGCCCCCTAAAGTCCCAGCCGCGATTGGATGACAGGAAGCAGCCGTGGCAATGGTGCCCGTGGAATTATTTTTGTCAGCTTGCCAGCAGATGCTGGCGCTGCAGGTGGAGACCCCATCTGAAAGGATTGGCGACCGCAGATCTCTTTCCTAAGAATCAACGACACCCCTACTGTTGCCTGATGCTAACAAGGCTGCTCTTGACCCCCTGAAAGGGGCGAGGCGCCTGTCCCAGAGCAGGACTGTTACTCAGGGACTCCCTCTGCTGTGAGGGACTGGCTTTGACATCCTCAGGTGACACGGAGAATGGCCTCTCAGTCCATGTGGGAGCCTGCGGGCACCCGTGCCCCTACCCCCCCACGACCCCCCCACCCCTTGCACACCCCGTGCCATAACTGCCCTCTCCTTGCAGCTGAAGCCTGCGGGCACGGCCTGCAGGGGCGCCAGCAATGCCTGCGACCTCCCCGAGTTCTGCTCAGGGGCCAGCCCGCACTGCCCGGCCAACGTGTACCTCCACGATGGGCACCCGTGCCAGGGCGTGGACGGCTACTGCTACAACGGCATCTGCCAGACCCACGAGCAGCAGTGCGTCACACTCTGGGGACCAGGTATGTGACGTCTCCGGGCTCGGGGGTGCGGGGGGGGGGTGGGGGGGACCACTGTTCGCGGGAAAAGTTGGCTCCCTGGTGGGGCTGGGACCGCCAGGCACTGGGCACAGCCCGGAGCCATCCAACCAGAGATGTGTGAGCACCTACTGTGTGCCGTGGGTGACAGGGACAGATCACCCTGACCCTCCCGCAGACAGCCCACCAGGTGTGGGACGGACAGATGCACAGACAGAACTTCCCACCAGCACTCTGGCTGCGTAAGCGCTTCTCAGAGCTCAAAGGGGGACCCGCCAGGGGCTGAGGTGCAGCGACGTCCCTGCAGCTGGGGGCCGAGAGCCGCCTCGGGACCCCGGCAGACCTGGTGCCGAGCATCCCAGCGGGAAGGCGGGCCGCGGGCAGCAGCATCCAGGCGGGAAGCACACGGAAGGGCGGACACTGGCAGCAGAGTTTGGGGGGAGAATGTGGACACTGGAGTTTGGGGCCCTGAGGGCCATTGGTCCTGCGGCTGAGTGAGGGGCTGTGGTGGCCCCGGAGGAGGAGGCTGCTCAGGCCGAGGCTGTGTCACCGCTGGTGTTCGGGTGCCTCCAGCCGGTGCGCGGTGTGTGGTTCGTCCCTTCTCACCCCCAGTGACCCCTGGGGTAGGGACACTGGCAGTTCCCCGAGGTCACAGAGCTGGGACCTGAACGTAGACCATTGTGACCAAAGCCCCCGCGTAGCCCCCGGGCAGTGCAGTCCCCAAGGAGCCAGGTCCTGACTCATGTCCCATGAGGTTCCAAGGCTGAAGGGACCCTCAGGGTGAAGGGGGAGAGCCAGTCCCCTTTGTGGCTCCTGTGGGGGCCCATCCGCAGGGGCCAGAGGTCCGGGGCTCGCAGCGCCGCCCAGGTCCCGTGGGCTCACCGCCCGGGCCCTGCTGCCCACCCAGTGCCCGTGCAGAGGGTTCGCCTGGAGGGCAGGCCCTGCCCCTCTCGTCCTTCCCTCCCTCCCCTGCTGGCTGCAGGGGTGACCTCAGCCTTGGTCAGAGGCCTGGCCCGGCTCTGGGGGAGAGAAACCCGATGGGCCTTGCAGATGTGGGGTGAGGACTTGCCGTTAGGAGGTGGAGAGAAGTGCCCTGCGGCAGAAAATGCTGACTGAATGTCGGACGTTGGTGGGAGGGGACGGGAAAGCAGTGACCCCAGCAGGGAGAACAGGACAGAGGGGCCCTGGCTGGGTCCTGGCATGGAGCCCCCTCCCAGCCCAGCCTGCCCTCTGCACTGGGCACTTCCTGGGGAGGAGGCAGGCTGTGTGGGTGCAGCATCACAGGGCTGACGCGGCCCCTCCTCTCACACTCAGCTCCTCCAATGAGCCTCGGGCATCGCGGGGGCGCTGGGGCAGGAGGAGCTGGCCTCCGTGCCTGGGGCTGTGTGCTTCATCTGCAGACCGGCCAGCTCCCCGCTTCTGCCCCCTCTCAGCCCCCTGCCTGCTGGGCGGGGAGGACCCCCAGGCAGGGCCAAGGTCTGGGGTCTCAAGTTCCGTGAATTCCTTTTTATCCTGATATAATAAAAGGCGAATATGCAAATTATCCCCTCGACCAGGAGTTGGACTGGGAGTTCCACCAGGAGTTCAACCAGGGGTGGGGCCAGCTGGCCAACCACCCACAGCCCCTCCCCTGGCTGGCCCCACCCCTGATCAGCCCCCAGCAATTGGGGCAGGCGGCCTGACCACACCCGTGCACTAATTTGTGCACCAGGCCTCTAGTGTATATATATATATATATATATATATATATATATATATATATATATACATTTATTATTATTATTATCATCATCATCATTGATTTCAGAGAAGAAGGGAGAAGGAGAGAGAAAGAGAAACGTCAATGATGAGAGAGATCATTGATCGGGTGCCTCCTGCATGCCCCACACCGGGCCTGTGCCCTGACCGGGAATTGAACTGTGACCTCCTGGTTCATAGGTTGATGCTCAACCCCTGAGCCCCGCTGGCCGGGCCCAAGCTCAGTGAATTGTTTGCGACGCCAAGCATAAGGTAGGCACTCACTACACACACGCCGGATGGTTGTAGGGCTCTGAATGGACTGGTGACTTCAGGCGCCTTGTAGCCAAGTGAGGTCACCTCGGGACAGTGGCTGCTGCCGGCCAAGTCTTCGTGGCGTACAGCGTCCCTCGTGGCCGGCCCTCCGGGCCCTCTTCCGCGGCCGCGTCTCTCCAGTTCTTGAGTTACAGGGTGTGTCAGCACTCCTTCGCGGCCAGAGCACAGGCCCTGGCGGCTTAACAGGGGGCGGAGCTCTCGGTGCCTGCGGGATTGGGGTGTCTGGCCCCGGGGCCAGGGTGAGGGCCAATGGTGCCCGCAGCGTGCTCTGAGCCACAGCCCTATGTGACTCAGCTGGCCACAGGCCTTGATTCATGGTGACCAAGCCTGGTGGCTTGTATCTCATCGCTTCAGCTCCTCTCAGGCTGCCTGACCAGAGAGAGAGGGAGCCAGACAGGCGGACACACCAACCCTCTGACTCACGGACTGGGCTTCCCAAAGCCAGCGCCGCAGGAAGTCACCTGCGTTGAACTTTCCATGTCCTTATGGCCCGGGGTGAGGCCAGGGGCTGGATTGCCCCCCCCCCCCCCCGGCCTGGGCTCCTGGCTGCTCGCCTGCCCCGCCCTGGGTGGGTGTGCCTAGGGTGTCCCCGCACACAGACCGAACATCCCAGCAACGGGGGTGCTAGGTATCTGAAAGTCCTCAGGGTCCCCTTTGTGTGTGAGGTTCCGAGAATTAGGGGCCGCGTGGGGGTCTGTTTTCTGCCGCCACCTGCTGGCGGGTGACCTGCGGCAGATTTCTCCGCCTGGTTGTGCCTGTGAAATGGGGCGCTCTCTGCCTGCCCCTGGCATGTTGGCCCCTAATGCGGCATCTGTCCTAGATCATACGTCACACGTGCTCACGTGCTGGGTGCACGCCACGGTGTCTGTGCATTAGACTGTATGTCAGGTGTGACTGTGTTTGCAGGGAGCTCACTGACGAGTGAGGAAGACCCTGAGTGCTGGGCTGCAGGAGGCTGTGATACAGGAGGGGGGTGGGGAGGCAGGTGCAGCCGACCAGGACGGCGTCAGAGACGAGGTAGCCCCAAGTTGTCATCGGCCAGGGTGGAGGGAAGGCTGTTTCCTGCCTCAGAGCTGTGGGCCCCGCAGGGAAGGGCAGGCGGCTCTGCCTGGAGCGTGGACTGTGTCCTGAGGATCAGAGGCCCGCGTCTGGCACCCCGTCTCTCATGCATTAGCTGCCCCTGCCGCCCTGCTCACGTCAGATGCTGACTCAGCCTGATGCAGCGAGGGACATACTTCCCCCAGTCCCTGTGGTTCTGGGGGGCAAGGGCCTTCCTCGCAGGCCAGGCCCGCCCCCAGGGGACCCGGCCAAGGTCCTGGCTCGCCCAGCCCTGCGGCTCCATCCAGGACGTCGTTACTGTCCGGCCCCGGCTGCCCCAAGGAAGCCGGTCCCCACTCACCACTCCCTTTGGAAATGGGCTTGTCCGAATCCGTGGTATTTCACAAAAATAGCCCTGCTTCCAAGTCTAACGACAAAATGATAAAAAATTCAAAACAGATGCCTGGCCCTCCTGAAGGCAGCCCAATGCGCTCTCAGAATAGCTGTGAGTTGGGGCTCTTTGTTTTTCAAATTATTGTTGTTGATGACGATGTCGTTGGGCAGGAGCTGAGAACCTGTTTTCTCGCTGCTTTTTCTCCCGCTAACCCCGTGTCTCAGGGCTTTATCTCGACGTCACACACGTGGTGTCCTCAGCAGCTGGGAGTGTGCCCTGGGCTGAGCTGTCCTTGTCCAGCTCCACTTCGCAGCCACAGAGACGTCCTGTCGGTGCGACATGACCTTTGTCCGCCCGGAAAAACAGCCGGATGGTGTCTTCCGGCAGAAAATGTACTTTTGCCAGTGGTTTATCTGTGCCACCAGCACGAAAACAGCACTTGGAAATGCTTTTTTAAAAAATATATTTTTATTTATTTCAGAGAGGAAAAGAGAGGGAGAGTGAGAGAGAATCATCGATCAGGTGCCTCCTGCACGCCCCACACTGGGGATCGAGCCAGCGTCCCAGGCAAGTGCCCTGACCAGGAACCGAACCCTGACCTCCTGATTCATAGGTCGAGGCTCACCCACTGAGCCCCGCCGGCCTGGTGGCACTTGGAAAACACATCACGGATAACATCATGGCTACAGCCACAGACGATGGGCAGCAGACAAGGCCCCGAGTGCGTGCGCTTCATCTCCTGTGTCCCCCCCAGAGCCCGGGGTCCCCGGCCTAACGCAGCGTGCGCTGCCGGGCGATGGTGCGGCTGGTGAGCGGTGTGTCCGCGAGGCCGGCCTTGGTGAGTCTGTGACCACGGTCCTGCGGGCAGGACTTCTCCTCGTCCTCTCACCTGCAGCGGCCGCAGATGGGAGACGAGACGGTTTTCCAAGAGCCTCACTGTTTCGAAGTCAGGAAAGTCTCCCTTTGGTCCCGTGTGTGAGGAGGAAATGATCCAAGTGCGACCCTGCCTCTTTCCAGGGGTTGTATCGGGTTTGGGGGGACGCCTGCCTTAAAGGGGAGTGTGGGGAGGCCTCTGCGTGGTTTAGAAATAGAGACGGGAGCGGAGCGGGAGGCCCGGCGCGCCCAGTGCTGGTCTGAGCGGTGGCCGGTCGGCTTGGGTTCGATGTGTCTGTCTGCTTCTTTGTTTTCATGAGCTGCTGATGGCTCTGCTCGCAGCTGGAGAAGAGGGGTCGGGTGCCGTGGAAGGAGGACGGACGGACGTTTTCAGTAATAAGAGCGCCCACCTGTTCCCTGGGAGGGGAGCCTTGCCCCTCGGGGGTTGCTGTTAAGCCCGCGGATCGGGGGAGGAGACAGACAAGGGCGGAGCTGGGGGCTGGGGGCTGGGGCGCTGGCACCGCAGCCGGAAGGGAGGTGAGGGAAGCACCGCCCACGACACCAGGTGGAGGGGCGGCCTGGTCGCACGCAGCGCACAGTGTGAGAGGAAGAATGTGGGATGTTTCCTGAATTTCTCATGCAGCCACACAGCTGTCACCCGGCCTAGGATGTGGGAGCCCTCCGGCTTGGGCATCGCACACCCAAGCATATGCCCTCCGGGTCCCTGGCCGGACTGTGTGCTGAAATCGGCCATTCCCGAGCCCTGGGGCTCCTGCAGGGTGCCTCTCTGCTGGGCACCGTCAGTCTCTGCACGGCCTCTGAGAGGCGTGAATCTGCCCTGCGAACTGGGGGGAGGGGGGTGCTGAGGGGGGGGGGCCTGTACGGGGCTGAAGCGAGTGTGAGATGCCGGCTTCCCCACACAAGCCGTCGCCACTCGGTGGAACCTGCTGGAGCTCGTGTGGTCTCAGAGAGCTGTGGGGTGATGCCAGGGCGCACCAGCCCCCCACTTCTTGCCGGCAGCCACCTCCTTCCTGTGCTCCCTGGGTCTGGCCCCACGGCCAGGCCTCGTTCCCTGAGCGGGAAACGTGTGCCTGGCCAGGAGCAGGCGAGGTGCCAGCGGCCGTCAGGGGTCGGCCGGGACCGCGGGGCGAGTCCTCCGGACGGAGCACTTCTCCCCGAACCCGAACGCCCAGAGCGGTTCCGGGGAAATGCGGAGCCGCGTGCGGCCTGACGGCTGCTCTGCTTCCCTTGCAGGCGCGAAGCCCGCCCCCGGGATCTGCTTTGAGAGAGTCAACTCGGCAGGCGACCCCTACGGCAACTGCGGCAAAGACGCCAAGAGCTCCTTCGCCAAGTGCGAGACGAGGTGCGGACCCTGCACCCCCCCTCCCCCCACCCCCCCACCCCCCCGCAGCGTGCGACCGCGGGCCCGGCCTCGGCCCCTTCCAACCCCCCCGGGGCCTGTCTGCTCTGCCCTTCCTTCCAGGGACGCCAAGTGCGGGAAGATCCAGTGCCAAGGGGGTGCCAGCCGGCCGGTCATTGGCACCAACGCCGTCTCCATAGAAACGAACATCCCCCTGCAGGAAGGGGGCCGGGTCCTGTGCCGCGGGACCCACGTGTACCTGGGCGACGACATGCCGGACCCGGGGCTGGTGCTGGCCGGCACCAAGTGCGCGGACGGAAAAGTAAGAGCCCAGAGTGCGATGCCGGCGTCGTCCCCGTGAGTCTGGACGGGGCCCTGGGACATGTCATATCCAAGGACCGGGCACAGGGTGTGTGTTTCCCAAAGCCCCGCCCTCTCGGGCCTTGGCCTGCGGAACCCAGGTCTTTGCACCTGGAAGAGGAAGTCAGTAAATCCTAGGTCCCGGCCGGCCACCGAGAGGCAGCTTGTGTTCTGGGCCCTTCGGTGTCACCAAGTCATTCTACACCTGGGATTTAGGAGACACTGAGGCAGAAAGAGGGTTCTTTGGAGACCAGGGAGAAAGGTAGACCGAGATATTTCAGGATTGAGAAATAAAGTCCAAAATTTAAATTATAAAAAAAGAAAGAAATTGGGACATTCACCTTCCGCCACATTGATTTTTCTCCTGAGACAGACCTCCTCACATAAATGATAGCAAGTGAATGAAATGTCCTAGGAACGAAGACGAGTCAACCCCTCGTGCTGTTTTAGGGCCCATTTTCAAAGTGATTGTGAAACCGCTCCCACGGAGGTCACGGAATAGACAGGACTCCGAGGGCAGAAACTCCCTCCCTCACCCTCCCTCCCGCGGCCTGAACCAGAGCGTCCCCCGGGGCCAGCACCCACGGGACCCCTGGCGTACACACCGACGTCCCCTTCGCCGCGGTTAGCTCACGCACACCCAGGCCGCGACGCCAGGACGACACCTGAGCCCTGGCTGCGGGGACTGGGTTTGCCAATGAGCGTTTCCTCCACGCGCCACGGTAATAAACGGGCGTGGCCTCCGCTTCTGGGAGCGCGGGCGCCACCCTGCGCAGCCTGGCGCGTGGGTTCGGAGGAGAGCAGAGCAGCGTGGAGATTCCACCGGGGCCTGGTGTGTTGGCTGCAGCTCAGTTTCCTTTATCAGCCGCAATGGGACAGTCCCCTGGGCCAAGGTTACCGCCAGCCTCCGAGCTGCGCGAACTGGGCCTCACGAGCAGCTGGGATCAGACGGTGGGCTTCCCGTAGGAAGGTCCCACGTGGTTAAAAAGTGCCCCTGGGGTCCAAGAGTTAGACCAGTGATGGCGAACCTATGACTCGCGTGTCAGAGGTGACACGTGAACTCATTTTTTTGGTTGATTTTTCTTTGTTAAGTGGCATTTAAATATCTAAAATAAATACCAAAAATATAAGTCTTTGTTTTACTGTGGTTGCAAATATCAAACAATTTCTATATGTGACACGGCACCAGAGTTAAGTTAGGGTTTTTCAAAACGCTGACACGCCGAGCTCAGAAGGTTCGCCGTCACTGGGCTAGACTGTCCTCCCTTTGACTCCGCTGTATTGTAGCAGCTCATGGGCGCTCGGGGCCTCCTGATCCCTTGAGTCTGGAGTATGTTCTGCGTCTCTGAAATGAAACCAAACTCGAAACTCTCTGAACCAGCCCCGTGTCACTCGGCGAAGGCTGCCCTGCGGAGGCCCCGTAAGCGGGAGGGACCGGCCGCCTGGCTCCCCCCGCTGGGCACGTCTGCGGCGATAGCGCGGTCAGTCGGTACGTTGGGAGAGCGCCCATATTTCGCTATCTCCCTTAAAAGATCCCGGACCCTGTATTCGTGTCTCAGAGTCTACACAGGCCCCGGGGCGGGAACTCGTCCGTTTCTCCCGCTCTCGTGTCTTTTTTTTAAAATATATTTTAATATTTTATTGATTTTTTACAGAGAGGAAGGGAGAGAGATAGAGAGTTAGAAACATTGATGAGAGAGACACATAGATCAGCCGCCTCCTGCACAGCTCCTACTGGGGATGTGCCCGCAACCCAGGTACATGCGCTTGACCGGAATCGAACCTGGGACCTTTCAGTCCGCAGGCCGACGCTCTATCCACTGAGCCAACCCGGTTTTGGCTCTCATGTCTTTTAATGGAGAAGAAATAAACGCCGCAATACGTAGGTGTGATGGCAAGCGCTAAACAAAACCACGAGGGAATCAGCGTCCTTCCAGGACTGGCCGAAAGCACGTAAAATGCCATCCACGTGTGAAGGGACGCAACAGTGTCCCATGGACCCGAGTCCCGGCCTGTGCTGAGCATGGGGGCGGCATCAGGACCCGAGTCTGTGTCACAGGAGACACGCACCCATATTCACGGCGGGACCGTCGTCCCCAAACGTCCCCTGCTTTCCAGTTGTGAACCCACAGACAGGAAGCGTGTGAACCCGCAGACAGGAAGCGTGTGAACCCGCAGACAGGAAGCGTGTGAACCCGCAGACAGGAAGCGTGTGAACCCGCAGACAGGAAGCGTGTGAACCCGCAGACAGGAAGCGTGTGAACCCGCAGACAGGAAGCGTGTGAACCCGCAGACAGGAAGCGTGTGAACCCGCAGACAGGAAGCGTGTGCCGGCAGAAGGACTGAGATGCCTGCTCTCTGTTTCCTCCTCAGATTTGCCTCAATCGTCGGTGTCAAAACATCAGCGTGTTTGGTGTGCACGAGTGTGCGAGGCAGTGCCACGGCCGAGGGGTGAGTACACGGTGCCCCTCCCAGCCCGCCATCCACGCTAAGCGCCAGCTCATTCATTTGTAAAGGTGTTGGCAATAGTAACTTTTTATAAAATATATTTTTATTGATTTCAGAGAAGAAGGGAGAAAGAGAGAGAGAGAAACATCAGTGATGAGAGAGACTCATTGGTCAGCTGCCTCCTGCACGCCCCGCACTGGGGACCGAGCCCGCAACCCGGGCCTGTGCCCTGACCGGGAATCGAACCGTGACCTCCTGGTTCATAGGTCAATGCCTAACCACTGAGCAACACCAGCCGGGCTGCAGTCCATAACTTCTTAAAAACATAGCAGTGTCTTCTCAATGCGTTCTTCTAAAGACATTCATTTTCTGTGACCTTTTTGTACAAACGGGATTCTTATTTAACAAAAAATCCAATGGAGACACCATTCACTTTCAAATGAACATTCTGTGATTTTTATTTTTTTTTTACGAAAAGGACTTTGTCATCTTAAAGTGGTCATAACCCTAACCTTCCTTCCTGAAGAGTTTTCCAACAACATGTCAAACAGAGCCATTCCTTTAACCACCGCGACTTGGCAGGTGTGTCTGAGCTGAGACTCCTCTGAAAGGGATTCAGACACAGGGGACAGAACCCACCCCGTGTCCTCGAGGTCCCACACGGTGGGTTTCGACGGAGCAGCCTGTTGTCTCAGTCCAGAGAGTCTCTGGGGGAGAAGGGGACGCTAATTGTTTAAAACGTGGTTTATTTTCCTGAGGGATTCATCGTTTCCAGTGGAACCATGTTCATCTCGACGTGCCAGGGCACGTTTGTCTTTCTGAAACCTTTTCTGCAGAAATCATGCTCCAAATCCTATTTTTAAAACCTGCAGACCCTCGCCAGTGATTCTAACAAGAGTGATGGGGTTGTGCTGTGACCTCAGAGGAGGGCAGGGCCACCTCCCTGGGGGTGCAGCTGTCGGTGGGAAGTGCCCGGGTCGCGGGCTCCATCCCCAACAGGGAACGTGCAGGAGGCAGCCGACCGATGTTTCTCTCTCTCCCTCTCCCTTCCTCTCTCTGAAACCCATAAAAACATGTTTTAATAGAAAAAGAGGAGGCCTGGGAGCCTGAGGAGCCGTGGGAGGCAGAGGGGGAGCCCTGACTGCCCCCATGGTCCTCCGACAGCTGCTGACAGGCGGGCCGTGGCCACGTGCAGCCTGGGGCCCCGCCGCCCGTGTGGTGCTGGGCCGTGGGCTTGTCCTCACGGTGACACTCACTGAGTCTGGCTCTATGGGGGCTGAGGGGGCTCTGACCTCAGGGCCTTTGCTTGGCCACGGCGCCCAGTGAGGGCTCAGAGGCCAACCTCTGCCCCAGGGGACGGTGCACCCTAACTCTGCTCCTCCCCCCCCGCCCCCGCCCCACGACTGCCCCCACAGGTGTGCAACAACAGGAAGAACTGCCACTGCGAGGCCCACTGGGCGCCCCCCTTCTGCGACAAGGTCGGCTTCGGAGGAAGCACAGACAGCGGCCCCATCCGGCAAGCAGGTGTGTGGGGACGGCGCACCCAGGGGAGAGGGGCAAGGGGAGCCGGGGCGGAGAGGTCTTTCCCAGGAAGACGGGCTCGCCAGCCGTCGGCGTGGGTGCAGGTGCAGCCCCCCGGGAGCAGGAACCCCAGTGGGGACTCCGCGTGGGCCTGACACAGCCCGAGGCCTCTCTCTGTTCCCAAATTCCCTCACCGGTCTTTCCGGGGACCCCTCGCGCTGCTCTGGCCAGGGGCTGAGTTTGCCAGTTTGTAGCCTGCGATGCTTTTTTAGCTGAGGTGACGCTACAGCGGACGGCCAAGTGGGTCTGCACCTCAGGCCCCATCGAAGGACTCTGTGCAGGCCGCCCCAGGCTCCGGGCCAGGAGGGGGCGTGTAACGGCCTCTGAGACTCTACTACAGCGGTTCTCAACCTTGGCTGCACATCAGAAGCACCTGGGAATCTTTCTAAAATCCTGATTTCTGGGCCTCATCCTCCGGAAATTCTGTTTCTTTGTTACTAATGTTGTGGCCCCGCCCATAACAAAGAACAGAACTGGGGACAGCCGAGCTGTCCCTGGCGTGTGGCTTGAGCAGCCGGTGCACGGGGACAGGAGGCCGGGGTGCGCCCTGTGCAGCGTGGGGGCCCCGGCGAGGAGGGTCGTCTAAGTCTCAGGGGAGGGTTTGGGGGATGAAAACGATGCTTCAGGCTCCGGCTGCTCCCTTTGAAATCGGCTTCACGAGGAGACAGCGGAACTGGCCCAGAGCCCGGCGGCGGCCGCTCGCGCCTGCAGAGGAGGACGGTTTGGCCAGGAGACCAGAAGCAAAGGTTCCAGTGACACTAACAAATGAGTCGGACGCCACTGCTGATTGCTTCCTCGGCCCCAGACAGGTCTGATAGGACGTGTCGGCCGAGACGAAGTCCAGAGGCAGCGAGGGGGCGAGAGGGCAAGGGGTTCCCCCCGTGATAGGAGCCCTGCTCTGGGCTGCAGCCAGTGAGCTCCCAGCGGAGGCAGGGCGGCAGCCTGGGTGCAAGTCACCTCCACCACCAGCAGCCAGAAAGGGCGGCCGTGCACCTACTGTGTGCAGCCCACCCCACACCTACTGTGTGCAGCCCACCTCACACCTACTGTGTGCAGCCCACCCCGCACCTACTGTGTGCAGCCCCCCTCACACCTACTCTGTGCAGCCCCCCTCACACCTACTGTGTGCTGCCCACCTCACACCTACTGTGTGCAGCCCCCCTCACACCTACTGTGTGCTGCCCATCTCACACCTGTGTGCAGCCCACCCCACACCTCCTGTGTGAAGCCCACCCCACACCTACTGTGTGCAGCCCACCTCACACCTACTGTGTGCAGCCCACCTCACACCTACTCTGTGCAGCCCCCCTCACACCTACTGTGTGCTGCCCACCTCACACCTACTCTGTGCAGCCCACCTCACACCTACTGTGTGCTGCCCACCTCACACCTACTCTGTGCAGCCCCCCTCACACCTACTGTGTGCAGCCCACCTCACACCTCCTGTGTGCAGCCCACCTCATACCTCCTGTGTGCAGCCCACCTCACACCTACTGTGTGCAGCCCACCTCACACCTACTGTGTGCAGCCCACCTCACCGTTTCTGGGAGAGCAGCCCAAGGGCTGTGACGGAGACCTGTGCTCCCAGGGAGCTCTGTGCAGCTGAAGTGCAGCTAAAGCTGCTCTGACCCCGGCACCGGGGGTCCACCCGGCACTAAACAACATGGGTCAGATGACAGGAGAGGGGCGTTTCCATGGAGACCGTAAGCCGCATCCTCCCAGAACAAGGTTTGCCCAGAGCTGGGCCCTCTGTCCCTGATGTAGCAAAGCGCACCCGTCGCCTCTCCTTCAGCTGTGAGGTCTCGCTTCCCTTTTTTGTGTTCATCTTCTAATGGGCACTATCCAGGCATAAGGAGTCTTATTCTGAAGAAACACGACAATAAAGCGAAACCGACTCCACCCTGACGGGTGAGGAGGCGGGAGCCGGGTGGCCCGTGTGTGAGGGCTGGAGAGGACTCCGTCCGGGGCCTTCAGCGCCGGCTCCCTGCGGCCCCGCTTCCCTGCTGCCCTCCTGCCGCGGGCCCGGGGCCAGCGCTGCGGTCAGCAGTGACCCCTCGCAGCCCGAACCGCGCGCGGCCTCTGAGCATCCCTCGGGCTGCCGTCTCCTCCCGGTCCTTCCCTTGCGGCCGCCTGGCTGTCGTGGTCCCAGTTCGGTGTTGCCTGGTTCCCGGCGGCCGCCTCCGCCCCTGAGTGAACGGTGTTGTTCCAGGTCACCGCGGCCTCACGGCCGGCGTCCTGGCCAGCATCCTGTGTCTCCTCGCGGCCGGACTTGCGGTTTATCTCAAAAGGAAGACGCTGGTCCGACTGCTGTTTACAGACAAGAAGACCCTTGAGAAGCTAAGGTATGGAGAGCGGGGGGATGGGGGGGAAGGGGGTCAAGGGCGTGCAGGCCGCTGCCCTCGCCGCGTCCTCTAGCGAAGAGGAGGTGGCCTCTGCGGAGAGCAGACGGTGGGGTTTTCTCACGTGTCCGCCAGGCCCACTGCCTCCTCCTCGCGCCCTCACACCCTCCGCGCTATGACAGACAGGCAGGCGGCCGGAGTCTCGCCCAGGGGTCCCCCACCTGGCGTTAGTCTCTCTAAGGCGCGGGGTGTCAGTGCTCTCATCAGGGGTTCGATTCACACGTGTTCAGGCCGCGCCGCGGAAACGCCCTTTGTCCCGAGCGTCCCCCAGGGCACCACGCCGCGAGCCTGGCTTGGAGAACTCATTTAACAGGATCGGCAGGGGCTCTGGGGAGAGAAATCGGTATTTCTTGTTGAATCTTGCAAGAGCGTTGGGTAATGTTACCTTTGCATGCTCACCCACGCGGACTTTAAAACGTCAGTAACTTGTGTGAGTACCGTGGTGAACAAAGCGGGAAAGCTGAGGCGGCCGCTGGGAGGGCGCCTGGTGAGCAGGTGTGCGCTGTGTTGCAGGTGCGTGCGCCCGGCCCGGCCCCCCGGCGGCTGCCAGCCCAGCCAGGCCCCCCTCGCGCCCCTCAGCCAAGGTGTGATGAGGAAGCCAGCGCCGTCCAGCTCAGCCACGGTGAGTGGTGCACAGGGAGGGCGCGGCTCTGAGGCCCTGGGTCCCCAGTCCAGGTGAGGGTGAGGCTCTGAGGCCCTGGGGTTCCTGCTGCAAGTGAGGGTGAGGCTCTGAGGCCCTGGGTCCCCAGTCCAGGTGAGGATGGGGCTCTGAGGCCCTGGGGTTCCCGGTGCAGGTGAGGGTGAGGCTCTGAGGCCCTGGGTCCCCAGTCCAGGTGAGGATGGGGCTCTGAGGCCCTGGGGTTCCCGGTGCAAGTGAGGGTGAGGCTCTGAGGCCCTGGGTCCCCAGTCCAGGTGAGGATGGGGCTCTGAGGCCCTGGGGTTCCCGGTGCAGGTGAGGGTGAGGCTCTGAGGCCTGGGTCCCCTGTGCAATGCTGAGCCAGCACTCAGTTCAGCAAAGGCCCCTGAGGTGGTGGCAGGGGCCGGAGGGGGCTTGCTGTGCCCCACGGAAGCTCTACAAGGCCCTGGGGGCCAGGGGAGGGGAGCAGCTGTGGTGTGTGCACACGGGGACTTGGGCTCGGCGGTGAGGAGGAGGAACCACTGACACACAGCGTGATGGCCCTCGAGATAGTGAGGCCGAGGGAAAGAAGCCGGGCCAGGCAGAGTGTGGCTCGTGGTGCCATTTGTAGGAAAGTCTAGAAAACGCGGGCTCACTCACAGTGACAGAAAGCAGGTCCTGGTTACGGGGGGGGGGGGGGGGGGGGGGGGGGGGCGGGTCTCTTGGGTGATGGATGTGTTCATTATCTCACTTCTGTGATGGTTGCATGAGTGTGGACATATGTCAATTTTTACCAAATTGCGCGTTTTAAATAAATGCAATTAATCACGTGTCAAGTGTACCTCGGGAAAGCTGTTTATAGAAAGAAAGGAAGGCAAGAGGGAGGGAGGGCGGGCAGGGGGCCGAGGCACAGCCTTGAGCTGCGTCTGTCCATCTGTCCTCATCGGTCATTGAGACCCGGCACCACTCAGAGCCCCGCCCTCCGGCGAGGGCTGGGGGGGGGCGGGGGGGGGGGTTGGGCTGACCTCAGCCCCGGCCTCCGGACACCTCCACGCCGCTGCCCAGCACATGTCCTGGGCTCTCGCCGCCTCGGGCACTGAGCTGTGTCTTATTTTCATGGCTCCTTCTGTGCCCTCGGGTCTGACCCGGGCCTTCATGCTGGCACTTCGTCGGGTGTCTCGAAGCTGTTTGTTAATCAAACCAGCCCTTTAAAATCCACCCCGAAGGGGACTCTCTTTCCAGAGTATCGGGGGGTCGGGGGGGAGGGTATAAATCACTAATCCCAGACACCCTCTCAGGACCTCCTTGATTTCTGTCCCTTACCACACCCCCCTCCCCCGTGGTGGTGGCAGACTTGCAGGCGCTGCTTTTTCCTTAAGGAATCGCACACTTTTTTGTTAATCCTCATCCAAGGGTATTTTTTCCATTGATTTTTTAAGAAAGTGGAAGGGAGGGAGGGAAGGAGGGATGGAGGGAGGGAGGGAGGAAGAAGAGGAGGAGGAGAGAAAGAGATCAATGTGAGAGACACACATTGATTGGTTGCCTCCCACACCCACCCCTGACTGGGGGCCAGGGATCTAGCCTGCAACCAGGTATATGCCCTTGTCCGGGATTCAAACCCAAGACCCTGGTGCAGGGGCCGACACTCTGCCCCGAGCCCCTGGCCAGGGCGGGAATCACATCCACTCCTGAGACCCGTGTATCATGGCTGTTGCTCTGACCCCGCAGGACAACCCCAAGAGGCCGCCGCAGTGTCAGAACGTTGCCATCAGCAGGCCCCTGCAGGCCCTGGGCCGCCCCCGGCCCCCGTCCCCGCAGCGAGTGCTCCCGACCCTCCACCAGGCGCCCCGCACGCCCAGCGTCCCTGCCAGACCCCTGCCGGCCACCCCTGCCCTCAGGCAGGCCCAGGTACGCCCTCCGCTGCTACCTTGATGGGTGCCCAGGCTCTGAGGCTTGGTCGCGTCTGAACTTGGACAAGTTGCTTTGCTTTTCGTGCCTCTCCGAGCTCCTTGAGTGGTTAAGTGTGATGGTCACGCAGCAGGGGTGGGGAACGTCTGGCCCGCGGGCCGTGTTAGCCCCACAAAATCATGTGGTCTGGCCCTGCCAAGGCCTTAGGGGTGAGTTAATGAAATATTTGACCAAATACAGCAGGTAGTTTTTGTTTTTTTGTTTTTAAATATATTTTATTGACTTTTTACAGAGAGGACGGGAGAGGGATAGAGAGTTAGAAACATCGATCTGCTGCCTCCTGCACACCCCCCACTGGGGATGTGCCCGCAACCAAGGTACATGCCCTCAACCGGAATCGAACCTGGGACTCTATGCACTGAGCAGAACAGTTTAGGGCCAGCAGGGAGTTTTTACGTTGATCGTTTTGTGTGGCCCGTGGGTGATGGGGTAAATGTCCCCGTGGCCCTCGGCAAGAAGCAGGCTCCCCACCTGTAAGCCCTGAGCACAGCCCCGGGGACAGTGGTGGAGCGACACCCTCTAGTGATGTTGGCGAGACGTTTATCGCCAGGGGAGGGAGGGTGCCCGTGCGGTGCTGGCCGTAACCGTGACGCCTCTGAGGAGGGCAGGGACCCTTTCATCACGAGGCCTGGACGTGAGACAGAGGCGGCGCTTGGAGGACAGTTGTGGGGTACTGTGTTGCTATCGTTCATTTTCAAAATTGTTTACAAAAATCTCGCCACCGGCTGAGCCTCCCCCCACCAGACGCAGCACCGTATGCGACGCTTTGCGTGTATCGTCTCATTCCCACGCTGGTTTTGGAAGGAACAGTCTCTGTTTGCTCTGACCGTGAACGTGACATCACCCGCCACAGGAAACCTGGGGGGGCGGGCGGAGCAAAAACAAGCCGATGAAAAGCACAAAGAGACCGTCCCTGGCAACGTCCCGTGGCTCTCCCTGCCATGGTCCAGTGACTTTGTGTCTGTCTGTCCTTACGCGTGCATTTTTAACATGATTTTGGTTATTTTGTGTGTACATTGCTTTAGGTACTACTTCTTTGCCTTAAAGTCAGTCACATTTACCAAGGCATTAAAAATTCTTTTAAGAGGCGTTATCCTAATGACAGCATGACATGTAGATACAGCGTATGCTTTTAAGTACTTGACAATTAGTGGGCACGTCTGGATGCTCTAATTTTGCTGTTGTAAGTAGCTCTGCTATGACGGTCCAGACCAGTGGTCGGCAAACTGCGGCTCGGCAAACTGCGGCTCGCGAGCCACATGCGGCTCTTTGGCCCCTTCAGTGTGGCTCTTCCACAAAATACCGGCTCTTCCACAAAATACCGACTTCTGCGCATGGGCCACGAAGTTTCAATCGCACTGTACGTGTGCGCCCGCACGTGGTATTTTGTGGAAGAGCCACACTGAAGGGGCCAAAGAGCCGCATGTGGCTCGCGAGCCACGGTTTGCCGACCACGGGTCTAGACAGATACGTTTTGGCCCACCTTATACCCTCAGGAGAGCTTCCTAAAAGTGAAAATATTGCGTTGAAACATGGCATAAACATTCTAAGCTTCTTAACATATAAATTAAATATTTTTCAGGACTTTCGTATTCATTTATATCCCATTATTATAGCCCATCGGTCTCAATGTGTCTCACCATAACTTTGCTAGTGCTATTAACATTTCAAAGTTTTGCCAAAATGATTCACAAAACAAAATATTTCTCTCTTTTTTTTTTTTTTTTTGGTCTGCCGGTTTTATCAGTTGCTGAAGGGACGCTGGTTTCCGACAATAAATGTGTCCCCTTTTAGTCCATGTGGTTTTCCTTCATGAATGTTTGAACTCTGTAGTTTGTGATACACACTGTTCGTTCGGTGTTGTCTCTTCTTGGTGAACGGGCCCTTGTATCGTTACGTGATGTCCCTCGTTAGCTCCGGGACTATATTTTGTGCCAAAAGCACCCCTGGTTGGAACTGCTGCTCTAAGGATCACTGTGTTTGCACATAACTTATCACCGTCTACTAGTACCAATATTTTATCCCTTCAAGCGGAATGTGAGAACTGTACCTTTTAGGTTCTGCCTTTGTGATGTAGATGTCTTAAACGTTACCATTTTACAACCATTCCGCTGTCATTTTTGTTCTAAAAGCTGCTTTATTTCATGTTATCCTATCTACGTTCGTTTCCTTTTGATGAGTGTTTGCAAGGTCTGGCTTTTTTTCATCTTTTTACTCTGAAAGCACGCGCTGGGCCGCCGCTCAGACGGGCTTCTCTGCTCAGAGAAAACTACATCTGGAGGAGCCGCCTGGGAAGCTGCCGATCGAAATGCAATTATCTGCTCAGACTGGGGTTGGGGGAGGGGCGTGCACTCGGCGCTGGCCCGTGCGCTGGCACCGCTGCCTGCCCTGGGCTGCGGGCTGGGCTGCACGCGGAGCTGGGGGCGCCCTCATTGTCCGGCGCCCGGGTTCCCTGGAGAATGCGAGGAAGTGGCGTTTCCTCCGCAGGCTTATCGGCGAGCAGGACCGGACTCACTGGCTGCGGGGAGTCCCGGTCAGATTAGCTCCATCAGTAGAACAATAAGGAAGCGAGAAAAAGCAGGCGATGGCGGATCCCAGGTTGATCTTTGCTGAAGCGAGTGGTTTCCTGGAAGGGCCGATAGACCGTGAGAACCTGCCAGCCTGCTTCTGGCCCAGCTTGTCTGCGCTGCAGAAGTTTCAGGAAGCCAGCAATGGCATGGCGGGGGGGGGGGGGGCTTGTGTGTGCATGTGTGTGCGCGCGTGTGTGTGCGTGTGTGTGCGCACGCTTTGAGTGTGGGCTTTATCCTTGTGATGTAAGGATTTTCAAAGTCTTCAGCAGGAGGAACTCAGTGCGTCAGGAGGACGGCATGGTCCCCTCCGGGACCCACTGTGGGTGCCCATAGCGATTTGGCGGGTGCGGCAGCACTGCCCGAAGGAGCGGTCCCGTTTCTGCCCCCGTGTCTTCGTCCTCCCTCCCTCCCCCTGCCACCCCCCTCCCCCGTCTCTGTCCAGAGACGCTCTTCTCTTGGCCGACACGCTAGGTTGGACACAGAATGGCGTCCGCTTTTCCTCCCTGTGCCTGGGGAGCACCGGTCGCAGGCCGGAGGTCTGTCTCTTCGTCCTCCTCCTCCACCGCCGTCGCTTGTGCCCGTGTTTGGAAAGGCCCGCCCACCGGAGGGGCACGCGTTTCCATTTCTCCGCGTCCATGACTTTTCACATGGACGCACCCGCTCCCCCCGCTGTTCATTCCCGTGCGTGACACGGGGGGGGGGGGGGGGACCCTGTTTGCTTTTCTCGCCGACCGCGTGAGTCGTCCAGCATCGCCTGTGGATCTGCGGGGCAGGGTCTCAGAGTTTGCCGGGCGGGTGAGCAGTGTGAGCCAGGTTGGTGGAGACTCAGCTATCCTGCCGCCTCGGGGGGGGGGGGGGGGGGGCCTCAGCAAGGAAACGGGCCTCGGCCAGCACTTCTGTCTGGGAGAAAGCTGCCCCCCCCCGCCCCGCCCCCAGCCCTCACCCTGATCCAGATCATTCAGTCCCTGCTCCTATGTTCCTGGCACATTTGAGCTGCTACCATCGCACTGGAGCTCAGAGGGACTGAGTCTGAATAAGTCTACGCACTGGCCCTTTAAAAGGAACTGCCTGGGACTCCAGCAGCCTCTGTCCCCCTTAGCCTCAATCCTGCTGGTTTTTACAGCCCAAGTTACAAGGACTTCTTTTCTCAGCATTGGAGCCCTGGGCTGAGGGGCCAGGTGTGGGGCTGCGGCCCCTCGTTCCTCCACCTCCGAGATAGGCCTCTGGGTTTCTGTCTGCCACAGGTGGGCGTGGGACTCGCCCCTCCTGAGCCGCTGCCCCTCCTGCCAGGCTCGCCGGCTGCTGCCTTAGATCCTGAGAGGCAGGACGGTCTCCTAGAGGCAGGCGGTTCTGAATGCTGGTGGGTCTGTAGCTGTCATGTTGATGTGGCTGTGGGAGTGTTGGGGGCGGTGGGAACGGCAGCAGGTATCTGACCCATAGGGTCAGCCCGGACCTGGGTTCAGGAACCTCCCTGCACTTGACTTCTGGCGAGGAAAGAATTCAGAGCCAAGACTCAAACAGTAAGAGAACATTTATTTATCACGGAGGTAGCAGCCATTCCTAGAAGCAATGGGCTTAGGAAACAAGTTCCAGAGGTAGAGGAAGGGCCCTCGGGGAGGTCGGGAGGAGGAAGGTAAAGGTATGGGCCTGGGGGGAGGGGGCGGGAGGAAGGGAGGCACAGGTGTGCTCCCAGGATGGGGAGCGCACTGGGTCCTCGTCCTGAGGGCTTTAAGGGGGAGGTATTAGGGAGGCCCCGGGGGAAGATCTCAATAGAACGTTCCGCAGCTTTCCAGGTGTGGCCTTTCAGGGTCAGGGTCCCCACTGATTGATTGGCGGCATCAGGGCAGGGGTCATTATTCCAGGCAGCTGGTCCTGATGTCAGCAGTGGCTGGTTTTATTGCTTTTCTAGGCCTGGAGCTGAAATACATTATTCCAGGATGTACGAGGGGAGGAAGGCCACCCTGGGGACCAGGTCCCACCTACAAGTGTCCGTTGCTGGGCTCCCAGGGCTTGCCCCCCTGGTGACCTTCTGGACCTGCCCATGGTCCCTGCTCTGCTCAGGACTGTCTGCCTGCCCCCCCACCCCCCACAGCGGTAAGGACTGGCCGTGACCCCGATGCAGGAGCCGCCGGGCAGGAGCGTCTGTCCGGGCTCCGCTGCCTGCTGCGGGCACTGTTTTGGGGCCCTTGTGCACGGGCTAGGCCAGCCGTGGGCAAACTACGGCCCGCGGGCCGGATCCGGCCCGTTTGAAAATGAATAAAACTATTGAAAAAGAAGACCGTACCCTTTTATGTAATGATGTTTACTTTGAATTTATATTAGTTCACACAAACACTCCATCCATGCTTTTGTTCCGGCCCTCCGGTCCAGTTTAAGAACCCATTGTGGCCCTCGAGTCAAAAAGTTTGCCCACCCCTGGGCTAGGCGCTGCTCCAGTGTGGCCGGAAGCTGCCTCTGGGAGGGCTGGTTCTAAGGCCTCCTGGGAGGTGCAGGCCAAGGTCAGCTGCTGCCTGTGCCCAGCCCAGGGCCACCCGGTGTGAGCTACAGTGACCCGGAGATGGTCGCCGCTGGTGCCGGGCCCGGAGGTGCCTGGGAGAGGCTGAGCTGGAACCGAGGCGGCTGCCCGGGTGCCGGGCCCAGAGGTGCTGCTTGTTGGAATTTAGGAAAAGTCTGAAGGTTGGGGAGGACGAGTACCACGTTCACCAGGCCTGCATCTGACCCAAAGCCGCCTGGCCCCCTTCCAGTGGCTCGGGGTTCAGGGGCCCCCCAGGTGTCGTGGTTTTAGCTTCAGGTCCTCAGGGGCTATTGGCAGTCTCAGGTTTATCTTCCCACCTGGCTCTGCACAGTGCCGGGGATCCCTCCTGCTGGCTCCTGGGCAACAGCACTGGGCACTTCCCGCACCTTCCTGCCTGAGGCCTGGGCTACGCAGAGCCCAGCGTCACGGGGAGAGGTCAGGAGGGCAAAGGTCGCCTATGAGCCGGGCCGGGGTTGACCTTGGACTCCCGCTTCCCGCACCTGAAAAGGGCATCGAAACCCAAGCCCAGGTGCCCCTCGTGGGGCAAATGCCTGCGGCTCAGGCCGCTCCTTCCCTCTCTGGCTGCTCCTCTCACTGAGATACCGGCCTGAGCTTCTTTTAAGAGGAAATTTAAGTGTATTTTATCCCACGTTTTCAGTGGTTTCAGAGCGACGGTGGGTCTGCCCACGTGAACAGGAAGGGAAGCCCGCTCCCGACTCCCGCGGGACTGTGGTTGGTCGCAGTCGCATTGTGCCGTGTAGCCCTAGTTCCCACAGCTTGGTTTCGCTGTCACCTGCCGGCCACCTCTCCTGGCGGGCCCGCCCCAGCCCCGGCCCCGGCCCCGGCGGGTGGACTTCCTCCCAGGAGGCCGTGGGAAGAGCAGCCGCGTCCTGCGTGCTCAAGGACACTTGGCCGGTGCTTTGTTTTCCCAGGGGCAGTTGGGGCACAGAGTTAATGGCTCACACTCCTCTCTCCGCCCTGGTGACTTGCTTGCTCCTCGGCGGTGACCTATTTGGTTCCAGGTAATGCTCACGGAGCTGGGTCCCGGCGTCCAGTGGCTCCACTAGGCCACGTCTTACCGTTGGGCAGATGCCTGCAGCTCAGGCCGCTCCTTCCCTCTCGGCGGCTCCCCTCACGGAGATGCTGCCTGAGCGTCCAGCCCTGGACCTGACTCTGCAGATGAACCCGGAGTCTCTCTCCCGTCGTTACTGTTGGCTTAGACCCGCAGGTGATGCCACTTGTGCATGTACCCTGCCCTCTTGTCTTTATGGGTCCTTGGCTGCCCACCCCGATGCCTTTCCGGCAGGACCCCATGGCCTCGCCGGGCTGTCTCATCCTGGCCCTCGGTTTCCATCGCTGTTTCGTTTTCTCTTCCCCTTTCCTCCCTTTCCATGTTCTCATGCGCACATTTTCCCAGGGGGGCTCTTCGCTCGCTTTCTTATTTATCAGGTTCCTTTCTTCTTTCTGTGGTTGTGTTTAAGGGAGGGGAGAGGAGGGGAGAGGCCAGGCCAGTGCTGGGGCCAGCTCCAAGTGCCGCCTCATGGGGAACAAGGGGCAGAGGGCTTTGAGGTGGGGGGCTGGCCTTCCCTGATTTCAGGCCCCCTCCCCGGCTCCAGGCTTGCACAGATGGCTGGGCAGTCTGCAGGGCCGCCTGGTCATCCCTGACCCATCCTGCTATCAGCTTGCCCCCCTCCCATTCCACTAAGGATGGAGGGCTCCCTCCACGTTCTGCCAGGAGGTGGGGGGGGGGCCACAGCCGGCAGCCCTCTGGTCTCTCCTCGCCCTAGTGCTGGACACCACGTCCCTTTCACATGTATAGGGAGCCCCCAAAACTGTACACACATGATTTTTAATAACTCCATTGATGTTTCCTTCCTTTCAGAGTTAACCCATTGGCGTCTATAATTATTCAGAGGGCGGGGACCTCGTGCAGAGAGGTGTAGGCGCTCTGTTAAGAGAGCAGACCTGCCGAGAGCCCCCTTTTTCTGAACAAAGAATAGGAAGAACTGAGGCTTTTCTCTGAGAGCCAGCAGCCCTTGGTGTTCTCCCCACGTGTGTGTCCCCCGGGGCCAGCGGGGGGCTGCGTGGGGAGAAGGGGCGGGGCTTGCGCTGCCCCTGAGCCTGTGAGAGCCCGGCCCCCCGGCCACCGCTGTGGTGCCTGCCTCCAGCATCTCCTGTGAGGACCCCTCCCTGTGGCGGTCCGGCCGGATACGCAGGGCGCTTGCCTCCCGCTTATCACGCAGAAGTGATAACAGTTGGGAATTCTTCTTGCTGGCGGTCCAGGCAAAGGGCTGTACCCGTATTGAGGGATCTGTTTTCAAATCTATAAAATCTGAAACACGCAGCTCCTGCTGGGATGGGGTGGGAGGTGGAGACTGGACAGCTCTGTCTCCAGCCGCGGCCTCCGTTTCCCCAGGACCTGGACGTTGGAAAGAGAGGGAACGGGGCTCAGAAGTCCTTTTCCTGTTTAAAATGAAAATGGGTCTAAGGGACTATTTACTGAGTGGAGCAACCTGGCCTTGGGTCACTTCTCCCGCCTTTCGGGTGACCCCTGTGGCCAGGCTGGCCCGGCCTCCCTGGGAGAGTGCAGGGTGAGGCCTGGCGAGGGCGGCATGAAAAGCAGTGCCTACGGGGGCCTGGAGAGCCGACCCCTCCCTCCAGGTCCGCTGCTTCCGGGGCCCACCCCTCCATGCTGCCCTCGGAGACGCAAGGGGGTCTCGGCCTCCGCTAACCCAGGGCCCCCTCCACCCCGTCAGGCCCACGGGCAGCAACGGGATCCCCCCCGCCCCCCCAGTGGCCTCTGTGAGCATCAGCTGCTTGCTGGCTCCATGCGAGCCCTGCCCCGGGCGCGGCGGGGGGAGCTGGACGGGTGCTGTGCTGACCCCCGGGTTGGGAGTCAGAACTCGCCATTTGGGCTTTTGTCACGCTGGCGGCCGTGTAACTTGCCCCTAAACCAGGACACATCAGAGAGTGACTGATAACTAAACAGCCATAAACTGGCACTGGGAGGGCCCAGGTCACCCGGACGGAGCACCCGCCCCGTTACCTCCAGTTTCCGTCATGAAACCAAATCTCCTGCGATCCGTCCTAACCTAGCGCTCACCGCCAGCGCCGCGGTGGAGCCTGACTCTATCTTTCGATACTTGTCCAGCCGGGGAGCAAAGCGGGCAGCCCGGCACCGTGATTTAACCCTCGAGCCTTCCCGCTCATGGGGCTCACGTTCATTCCGACGCCGCACACCGCACCTCCGCGTGGAGTTCCGCCCCGTGCGGGCCGGGAGCTGCGTTCGTTGCCGTGGCTTATGGCCCGGAGCTGGCTGGCTGGCCTTCCTGGCTCACCTTCCGGTGAGCGTGAGGCCTGGGTCTGAGGTTTAGGAGGAACCCGGGTGCCTCCCGACACCGGGACCGGCCTCTGGCGCGGGACCCGCCCCGTGGGCGACGCCCGCCTTCGTGAGAGAAGGCCTCACAGCTGGAACCTGAGGCGAATGTGATGTTTAGAAAGATCCCGCCAGCGCCTCCTTCTGGGTCTTGACAGCCTGAGAGGGAAGACACAGGAGCGGTCCACCGGGTGGCCCTGGCCCAGACGCACGGCCATCGCCCGTCCGCCAAACCCCAGATGCTGTGGGGGACTCAGAGCTGGAGAAAACCAGGGCGAGGTTAGCCGAGGGCAGCCCCGCCGCCCCCTGCAGGTGAGGGGTGGTACCGAGGAGTGTGCTCAGGAGCCAAGACCTGCCCCTCCTGGTGACATGCCCTCTCCGTGCCCCACTTTCCAGGGGCCGGCGTCCTGTCGCCGCTCACAGCGCAGGGGTCACACCCCAACTTGTGGTTTGTTGCAGGGGACCCGGAAGCCCAGCGCCCCTCAGAAGCCCCTGCCCGCAGTGCCTCTGAGCAAGACGGCCCGGCTCGCCCCCGCCCCCGCCCCCGCCAGCGCCCCAGGCCCGGAGTCGGGGCTCCGCCTGGCACCCCTCAGGTTGGTGTGGGACATGCCTTCTCTCCCCCCCCCCCCCCACGCTGGGGCTGTAACATCAGGCCCTGATTTCCAGGACCAGGAGGGCGTGGGGGTCTAGGCCACGCTCCCTGCACTCCCACACGGCGGGGGGGTGGGGGGGGCGGTCAGGAAAACCCCAGGAGGCCAGGTGAGCGTGTAGTCACCGTGTGTCCATGTCGCTCTAAGCCAGGGCCCCAGGCACCCAGGAGACTAGACAGGCCCAGAGCTGCGGCTGGTAAGACAGGCCATGTCCCCCCAGGAGACATAGAAGAGCCACCACGTGACGCGATGTTGTGAGGGCTGGACACACACCCCCAAACCCTCGGTGGCCTCTGCCAGCCCGGGTCCTGAGAAGTAAGGGGGGGCGTCAGATGAACTAGGGGACGATGAGGAGTGAGGCTAAACCAGCTGTGGGTGGGGCCACCCTGGCTTAGGGAGCATCTGGGGACTCACCTTAGAGACGTCCTGCAGCCGTGGTCACCGCACACCGTCCGGAGGACAGGGACGCCACCCTGGCGCGCTCACGCTGGGCGGGTACCATGGCACCGGGCCAGCCACACGGGGTTCAAGAGTATCATACACCCAGGAACTGGGCGAGGAGGTGTCCCACCTGCCGCTGGTACAAATTAAACTCTACTCTCACAGCGACGTAACTCTGCCTCCTCCTCTATCCACGCAGACCGGCTCCCAAGCGCCCACCCCCCGCGCCCCGGCCCGCCCACACCGCCCCATCCAAGTGAGAAGCCTGACCCCTCCCCGCGGAGACAGTCTGCACGACGTTCAGCTCCGGTGGAGTTGCCCTTGTACCAACCCCTGGACTTTGGGTCGAGAACCGCGGTCTGGGGACGCGGCCCCGGTGCTCTGGGCTGTGGCTCAGGTCCTCGTAAGTTATTAATTTATGCGGCTGTCCCGTGCGAGGCGCCGTGGGCCTGTCACCGTCACCGAGTTCCCCTGGCTCCTCGCAGCTTAGTGAACCTGGGCGGCCACGCCTGGTGGGACTGTGGAGGGGACGGGACTTTCTGCCCGGGGCTCGTGGGAGCGCAGTCCCCAGCTGGCCAGGCTGTGGTCAGGGCTCCAGAGGCCCCGGGGTACCCGGCCCCTGCAGGCCAGAAGGGGGGCTTCCGGGGCCCTGGCACAGCTGAAAGGCGGCCCCTCGAAGCCCGGGGTAGCGGGAGGATCTGGCTGCTGGTCAGGACGCCTGGGGAGAACCTGGGTTTCCTAGAGGAGGTGTAAGGTGTGGGCTGAGAGGTGGCCTTAAGCTCAGCGGCCAGGAGCGCTGTGGAGCAGGCAGGAGCGCACTCTCGCTGGCTGCCCGCCCTCCGCACCTTCCTGAGGCTGCGAGAGGGTGATTCTCAAGAAAGCGCCCAAGCCCTGCACCCCCTCCCCGGTGCTGTCCGGAGCGACGCCAGTTCCCACCTCGCCTCCTCCCCTGGAATCGCACACAGGGATTCTGTGTTCGGACAGACGGACGGGACTTCCTGTGGGGACCGTAACTATGTTCAGATGTGACCAGTGACCAGATCCGGCCAGTCAACCCCACAGACCAAGCATGTCAAACTCAAAGGCGAACACGGGCCAAATAGACGAGGCATGCGGCCCGCGGGCCACGCGTTTGACATGCTCGCCGTAGACAGAAGCAGCCCTTCGTCACAGGCTCAGCTTATGAGCAGTCAGGCCGGAGGAAGCCCTGCGCTCCCAAAAACCGCAGCCAAGCGCCAGGCTGTGCTCGCCGGTGCCGGCGGCGTCGGCTGTCCTTACTAGCATCTATCGGACGGAGAACCGTAAGGTACCAGAAAGTTCTTTGGGGGCATCCTGTGGTCCAGGCTCGGCTGCAGGAATGTTTAACAGATGTTTTGAGCATAAAGTCTGAGTCTGTGAAACACTTGCCACTACCTGTTGAGCATCACAGAACGTGACAGGGAAGGTGACGTCTTCATCCCAGTCACAAGCCTCGGGCAGCCGTCCCTCCCCTCTTCCTCTTCAGCTGTCTGCCTGGGGAGCCATGTGCACAAGGACATCCTGCAGACGCCGTGTCCAGCAGCAGGCGAGGTCCAGTGCCGTGTGCCTCACTGTCCCCTGGAGGGGCCACGGCGGCCGTTTTCAGGGCCTGAAGCGGAGACAGAGCGGCCCAAGAACCTCGGTCTGCCGTCCAGGGAACGAGGCTGTCTCGAGCTCCCCCTGCCCCCGCCGTATCTAGGCAACACAGTACTCAGGACCGTGGGTGGTGAGGCCACGTCACGCACACACACACGCATGCACGCACGCCGCCAGCTCCCCCGGCGTGGATCTGTCCCCTAGAACGCAGCGCCGTGGCAGACAGCGTCACTGCCCACAAGCAGGTACGGAATCACTGTGGTTGCTGTTACACTCGGTACCTGTGTTAAGGCCAAATCAGACTGCGGAGAAGTTTACAGACTTTTTATGGTGCACGTGGGGGCGTGTGTGTGGAGACGCCGCATCCTCGGGGCCCCTCCTCCTGCGGGAGGAAGAGGAGGTGGACTGTGCGTGTGTCCTTCCTTCGCGCTAACTCCTGGGCCACTCAGAGGACCGGGGGCCTGACCGTGGCGCGGTCAGTGCTGCGATCGTCCACCGCGTCATCGCCGGCCCGGACGGCTGCACCGACGACACAGCCTTATCCCTGGGCACCAGCCTAACCTCCCCTGACCGTGCCCACGTGGTATTAAAGGAACAGTACTTCCCAGATGCAGTAGGCATCATTACTATGCAAATACAAAGCACATTTAGCAATAACGCCCCTTTTACTACCCGTAGGGAAGGAGCCAATAGCCAGTTCTGTGGGGGGCGCTCTCCCTGCCTCCTTTTATATCCTCACAGATGGTGGGGACAAAAGTCAACGCTTACGTTTCCACAGCAGCCCATGTCTCACGCTGTGTAGTTCTACGGGTGTGAGCAATGGACGGGTCCACGTTCACAGGCCGGCGCTGGGCCTGGACCGAGGGTCGCCCCTTCCCTCCTGGTCTCGTCGCAGCTGTCGGTCACGTGGCCCCCGTCCCCGTGGGCGCGGCCAGTCTCCCGGTGCCGCTGTTTATCTCCGAGGTGTTGGGAGGTTTGGTTCCCAGCACGTGGACGCGGACGGTAGCAACCGCGGGGAGCGACGCCCAGCGTCTCCCGTTGTCCAGATGCGCGTCCCCTCCGTGTGCCCTGCCCCGGCTCGCACGCGGGCCACATCACAGAAACCACAGGAGCCACACAGGCAACTCCATGAGCATCACTCCTCCCCCTGGTCTCGGGGGGCCCTCTCTCCGCAGCCTTCACTCCAGGAGGGACCCTCAGCTTCGCAGAGCAACCCCCACACGGCACGCTAACCCCGACCTGGGTCTCCCGGTGCCGGATGCCTCCCTGCCCCTCCCCCTGATGTTTCCGAGCATCTGAGCCACTGAGGACAACAGACACGGCACGGGCAGCAGGCACCTCTCCCCTGTACACCCCCCCCCCCCCCCCGCCGTCTCCTTCTGAGGCTGATCTTCCTGGAACACGCCCCGGGGTGGTCGGGGAGCCCAGGCTGGCTTGGGGATCCTGTCCACTGCTACCAAAGCCACCGCAGCCAGCCCAAGTGACCCAGGAGCCACACGCCAGCCCTCACCGAAGTCTCCCGGTGCCAACGCGACGCCCGGTGTGACCCTCAGCCTGTGGCTTCTCAGCCTGGCTGCCTGGTGGGCAACGTGGCAGCTACCACCTTTCTTCTCACCTCCACAGGGCCGGCCCCAGGCTGCGTTACCCCTGGGGCTCCTGAGCGAGCCCCTAAACACCACTGGGCTCAGCCAGCCAAGGCTGCCACCCCTGCTCGCCTCTGCTCGTCACCCACACACACGGTCCTTTCTCAGACCAAACCCAGGGCCGAGGTCTCTCCACCCTCTGACATCCTCCGTGTTCATAGCCCTTGAGGCCGACGCAGCAGCAGAGGGCTGTCCCCACTGGACCCCGAAGCCCAGCCATCAGCTACCCCATCAGCCTTGGACGTGGCAGAATCCTTCCCACAGACACATCACCCCATGACCTCTGCCTGCAGGTGACCTCTGCCTGCAGACTCATCCCAATCAGAAGGGGGGAGCAGCCCCAGCAGGTCAGGGTATCTATGCAGCATCCTCCTCCCCACTCCCCAGAGCCTGGGGCCCCCGTTTCTTTCCCACCTGACCCAGTGACCCCAGTGACGGGCTAAGGTGGCCCGTGCGGCTGGGCCGCTCCACCCACTCCCGTGAAGAGGCCCCTTTACGTGGGGACGGCAGTGGCAGCCCCTGGTCCAGCCTTAAGGGCCCGCTTCCTGTGAGAAAAGCCGGGAGAGATGGTGTGACATTGACGTGACGTGCCACGCCGGACGGCGATGGCCGGGAGACGGAACTCGCGTGGAGCTCTGGGTGGGTGCGGCTCCGTCCTCCAGTCGAACGCGCTGCAACCGCACTGATCCTCCACTCCGTCTTCAAAACACGCGTCCCGTGGCCTCCGCGTGACCCCCTCCCGCAGAATAAACGGTCAGCCCTCAGGGTCGCACATTTTCAACCCGGACGAGAGAATGAATACCGTGTGATCCTTACAGTTTTGCAAAAACGTGGCAGGGCACCTGTGTTCGTGGCCAGTAAGCAGGCACTTCAGTGGGACCGTGATTGAAAAATGTATCAAATCAGAAAGCACGCTCCCCTCGGCGTCCACGCAGGACAGGGAGAGGCAGAGCTGGGGCCCGGGGGCTGCGGGGAAGGCCCGCGTGGGGGGGGGGGGGGACCCGACACAGTGCGGTCAGCGCCTGGACCCGCCCTGGTCCCGCAGAGCTCGTCCCCTGCGGGGCTGGGTCTGCGCCTCTGTTCTCGCACACCTGTTGATGCTGCCGCCCATTCCTTCTGTGCGCATTCCTCCCAGCGGGTTCTCCGGGTGCCGCAGCCTGCTATTTCTGTAGAAAAAGCCATTGTTAAGAATATTATAGCCAATAAATGGTATTCAGGTAACTCCAAGCTGTGTCTCCTTCGTGACTGCGAATGGCCCCCAAAATGGGGGAACTCGCGTAGAAAAGCGTGTCCGTGTCCTCCCTCATCTGTAGATGCAGAAGGGAATGCTGGAACAACAAGGAACTAAGAGGGATGGTGAGCTGGGGGCCGGGGGGTGTGCGCTGCAACCCCATGAACCGGGCACATGACAGGACGAGGCGGAAGATGACGCCTTTTCCCACACACTCCTGGGCGCGGGGTGGGAGTGGGAGGAGGAGGGAGCCTGGAGCGCTTTGCTGAACAGTGCGCATGCATCGCCTCTCAGCATAGACCTCTTACCACTCATCTTATTTACAGGAGAGAGAGATCCAAAAAGCAAGCAAGCAGAAATAGAGACATTTACATGAGACTTATCCAGGATGAAAATCTAAACATAATGGAAATCTAGTTATGGTTGTTAAAAAAATTGCATCTATCTTCACAAAGAACTGAAGCAAACAGAAAAAAGGACTAGAAGTACAGAATGGTAACGAGGGCTTTATATTCTTATCACCCATGACAATGCAAGTAGGGAAAAAGTAACTGTTTAGAAGACCTCAAATATGGTTAATGTAGATAAAATTGATATATAGCAAATGGAATACTTCAAACATACCTTCTTTCAAAGGGCCTGTGGAAATACATATACATAAATACAATTTTGTACATTAAGTCACCGAGTAAACTCAGATTCCAAGGACTACAGACAGATTCTCGCGTGTAACGCATTAAGAGTAGAACATCGGTTCTCTGCCGTGGAAATGTGACAAGTGGAAGATGAATCGTAGATTACCCAGGAAATACCCATGAGGCCGCGGGAAGCAACGGGCTCCGTGGCCGCCTCTCCCTCCTGAACGGCAAGGACTCACTGGACGCTCCTCCAGACCCACCGCCGTGTCCCTTCCCTGGAGACTTCAGTTTGGGGGGTGGGTCTGAGATGCAGCCCAGAGGTGAGTGTTTTAAATGGATCTTTTCATCGGGAAAGTTGAGGAAACTCCCTATGGGACTACAAGTAGCACAGTGCTGAGGGGGATCCAGAACCCTAAATTCACATGTGAATAAACAGAAAAGGAAAAGGAGTTAACTATCCACCCTAAAAAGTTACAAAAGGAACCGAAAAAATAAATAAACTGGGGGGGGGGAGGAATAGAAGGAACAGATTTGTAAAAATAAAAAATATAAATTAGCCCGGCTGGCGTGGCTCAGTGGCTGAGCGTCCATATGAGCCAGGAGGTCACGGTTCAATTCCCAGTCGGGGCACAGGCCCGGGTTGTGGGCTTGATTCCCAGTGGGGGGCGTGCAGGAGGCAGCCAATCATTGATTCTCTCTCATCATTGAAGTTTCTATCTCTCTCTCCCTCTCCCTTCTTCTCTGAAATCAATAAAATTATTAAAATGGTTTTAAGTATAATTTAATTAGGAAAAGGAAAACTAATAAAAAGCCAGGGGTGGTTTCTTTGGGGAAATTAAAGCACAAGATAAACTACCACCTACTCTCGTTAAGGAAAAAGATAAACAGCAGATGCTCTCAGCCTGTGAGCAGGTAGGATCCAGAGGCCACACTAACCCAGCGCGATGACCTCAGCAGTACAAGGATGGTTCAATCTCTAAAACCTAGTCACCCACACCCGGCCAGGTGGCTCTGTCGTCAGAGCGCCATCCCGCACACCAAAGGGTGGCAGGCTCCATTCCCGGGCAGGGCACAGACCCAGGTTGTGGGTTCGATCCCCGGTCGGGGTGCATGTGGGAGGCAACCAATCAGTGTTTCTCTCTCACATCAATATTTCTCTCTCTCTCTCTCCCTTCCTTCCTCTCTAAGGCATCTAACATCAATAAAAACACTTTTTAGTCTAGTAATCCAAGTCACCAAATTGATCAGATTGTAGGAAAATGTGCCCCAGTATGGTTACCAGAGACGCTGAAGAGACGTTTGGTAAAACCAGTCTCCAGCCCTGGGTTTCTAAGCATCTGAATAAGATAAGACTGGAGACCACGGGACTTGAGAGATGCCAGTGTCGTTTGTGGAGAAGTGCGTTCACACACATCCAACGGGGCCAGACAGGCAGCCGTCTGGGGCTGAGTTATGCTGCGATAACCCCTGAATGTCGACATTGATGGGGGGAGCGGCAGGGGGGCAGCCGACCGTGTGTCTGCGAAGCCCCCGCATCCGTGCCTGAGCTCCCTGTCGCAGCCCTCGCTGCACGACCAGCACCACCAGCATCTCTGCTCAAGGCTACATGTAACCCTTCTCTGGGCGGACGGGCGGACGGGCGGACAGGCGGATGGGCGGCCTGCCCGCCGGTGCCCCTGTCCCCGCTGATAGGCCAGCACATGCTCAGACAGCTGCTAGACAAGGGCCAACCCTCCACCTGACGCCCCCTGGGGCAGCATCGGGTCTTGAAACGTGTATTTGGCGTGTTTTGTGCTTGGCGGGAGGCCAGCCGCTGAGGAGGCCTTGCACGTGGAGGGACGTCACTCCAGGCAGGAACACCCGCTGGGCGCCACCTCCTGGGGGCCCTGGGGGAGGGGGGACGCCCTCACTGAAAACACACCAGGGGAAGAATCCCCGCAGGATCCTGGACAGCGTGGGGCCGGGGTGCGGGGGGGATGTGGGAGACCCGGGCATGTTTATGCAGCTCCGGTCCACGAATATTCCGTGTCTGAGTCCAAAAGGCACAAGTGCACCCGGCGTGGCTCAGTGGTTGAGCACCGACCTATGAACCAGAAGGTCAGGGTTCGATTCCCGGTCAGGGCACAGGCCCGTGTGGCAGGCTCGATCCCCGGTGTGGGGCGTGCAGGAGGCAGCCGATCCATGATTCTCTCTCATCATTGGTGTTTCTATCCCTCTCTCCCTCTCCCTGCCTCTCTGAAATCAATAAAAATATATTTTTTACAATAAAGAATTATATTTAAAAATGTATTAAGATAAAAAAAAATTTAACAATAGCCCTGGCCGGTTTGGCTTAGTGGATGGTGCGTCCGCCTGCGGACTCAAGGGTCCCAGGTTCGATTCCTGTCAAGGGCATGTACCTGGGTTTTGGGCACGTACCCAGTGGGGGGTGTGCAGGAGGCAGCTGATCGATGTTTCTCTCTCATGGATGTTTCTAACTCTCTATCCCTCTCCCTTCCTCTCTGTAAAAAAATCAATAAAATATATTTTTTTAAAAATTTAACAGTAGAAAAATAAATACATACATAAATGAATAGGGAATTTTTTTGAAAAGGCACAAGTGCCAGCAGACCCCCGCCCCGCGACGCCAGGGACGACACCGTCGCGCTCAGGTAAGAGGTGTATTTCAAAGTGGGGACGGTCGTATGTTACAAAAGTCACTGAATCTTCAACTAAATAAATACTCCAGCGTCTGGCTCAGAGGCGCAGGCTCTCCTTCTCCAGCTCCACAGCCACACTCGGCGTCCTGCCGGCGGGCAGCAGGGACAGCGACCTCCTGGGCTCCTGCCGGTTCCTCCTCTCCTCCAGCAGGGAGACCATGTTCTGGGTGGACAAGGACAGGGGGTGTGACTGGGGTGGTGGTTTCCAAAGCACGCGCTACGGGGCGGGGGTGGGGGTGGGCGGGAGGGGAGGGGAGGCGGCGGAGGGCACCCACCTGCCGGTCGAACACCCTGGCCATGTCCAGGATGCCTTTGCCAAACTGCAGGGAAACGACAGGGTGAGGCTGAGCGCGCGCTCTCTCCCCGGGGAAGGCCTGAGCGCGCGCCATTTACCTCGTTTCTCACATTTGCGTCTGCCCCTTTGTCCAGCAGCAACTGGACTAACTCCTCATGATTGTTCAGCACGGCCACCTGGGACAGAAGACAGAAACGCTGGGGTGAGCGGGCGCCTCGCTCCCCGCAGGGAGGGGGTCCCAGCTGTGGGTGAACCCGGGAAAGCCACTGGCGCCCCCAGAGGCAGGGGCCGTGGCAGCTGTGCAGGGCGGGCGGGCGTGTGTGCGGTCACTGCGGTGAGGACTGCGAAGGACACGGACGTGGACCCTGCCTTTCTCCACACGGAGGTGGCATCCCTGTATTAACAGATCTGTTTGGATCCTACAATGGCCTGGGGACCGGGGAAAGCAATTCTTAAAGAAAGAGTTGTGGTCCGGCCAGCGTGGCTCCGTGGCCGAGCATCGGCCCATGAACCAGATCACGGTTCGATTCCTGGTCAGGGCACAGGCCCAGGTTACGGACTCGGTCCCCAGTGAGGGGCGTGCAGGAGGCAGCCGATCCATGATTCTCTCTCATCACTGATGTTTCTATCTCTCTCTCCCTCCCTCTTCCTCTCTGAAATCAATAAAAATTATTTTTAAAAAAAGAAACAGTTGTGAAAAAGATACCAAAATACGATGGTGACATTGTCAGGCCTTTGTTAACAGGCCGATGGGGAGCCACACACACTCAGGCCCAGGGCTGGGACACAGCTGACGCCCAGAACCACCCGGTCATGGGGAACCCTGGCCTGACACCGAGGAAGGCCGTGCCCTGGCGAGGGGCCCACCATCAGGGGGGTCTTCCCGTCTTTGTCCTTCACGTTCACGTCGGCGCCGGCTTCGATCAGCAGGGAGGCGACCCTCTGGCTCCCCGAGACGGCGGACACTCTCATGAGGGGGGTCCAGCCCGAGCCAGCATCCATGGTGTCCACCTGGGAGGCCACAGGGCAGCTCAGGCTGGTTCCTTGTCCTTAAACGTGTTCACGGGAACTTATAAGAGAATGAGTATTTGCCCCATTTCCCCTCGTTTAGATACCATCTTCCTACACTCAGTCAGGCTGAGGGGGCTGTGCTCATGTGAGTCACGTTGACACGCGGGGAGAAGCGTGTTGGGGTCCCTGCGGCAGTGCTGAGTCGCCCCGGGAGACCCCACGGGGATCTTCACCCACGTCCACGCCTCAGAGACAGGCTCTCACAGCCCTCCCAGCAGCTCCCGGAGGCGGACTCCTCGGCCTCGCGTCTCGGCAGGCGGGTGAGATCAGGGCGCATCTCCCATGGCTCCTGCCTCCACGCCTGGCACTTCATTTCACTTCTTTGAAGTCTGGAACTCGGGCTTTCAGCGCGGTCAGCGGGAACCATGACGAGCTGCCCAGCTCCGTCCTCAGCAGCCCAGCTCGGCTCCCATCGCTCAGGCACAGCTGTGCCTCCCACCCCGCGAGCCCGGGCCACCCGCGTGCCCACCAGCCCGAAGGCACCGGGAGCTGGTGTCCTGGTCTTGGTGCAGCCGGCTCGGGCGTCGGAGGATTTTTGTAATGACTCCTCTTTAAAGCAAAGGAGAATGAAACCATCTAATTCTGGGAGCCACGGGAGCCATGGGAGCACGGGAGCCACGGGAGCCACGGGAGCCATGGGAGCACGGGAGCCACGGGAGCCAGGGAGCTGCGAGCGTCCCAGCGGCTCCATGTCTCAGGGTCTCCATCGCAGGCCCTGAGGCGTGTGGGCCGGTGCTGGGTGGCAGCCTGAAGGAGGAGGCGAAGGAGGCGGAGGAGGGAGGGCACGGACAGAGGACGCCGGTGTCGGGACAGGGGCAGGTCGGCCACGCTCTGGCCTCGGCTGGTCCTTCCTCCCCCCGGATGAGCCTGCACAGCCCTCGGAAGCCTGGCTCTCCTGTCAGCCCCACCATGACCTTCAGGAGCCTCTTGCTGGTCGGTCAGAGGTCCTCGGGCATCTCCAAGTCCCACTGTGAGGCCAGCACCTCCTGGGCCCTGGGCGGTGCCCCAAGCCCCGCCCGCACACCCCCAGCTAACCGCCCGAACCTCACAGTTAACGGCGGGGGGGGGGGGGGGAGGGGGGCATATTTCACAGCTAACGGGGAGACCGTTCCTCCCAGCTAACGGGGATGGGGGGCCATACCCTTCAGCTAATGGGTGCCCATACCCCGCAGCTAACAGGGGGGGCCGTACCCCGCAGCTAATGGGGGGCTATACCCTTCAGCTAATGGGTGCCCATACCCTGCAGCTAACAGGGGGGGCCGTACCCCGCAGCTAACGGGGGGGGGGGCCGTGCCTCGCAGCTAACGGGGGCCCGTACCTCGCAGCTAATGGGTGCCCGTACCCTGTAGCTAACAGGGGGGACCGTACTCCGCAGCTAACGGGGGGGGGGGGGCCGTGCCTTGCAGCTAACGGGGGCCCGTACCTTGCAGCTAATGGGGGGCCATACCCTTCAGCTAATCGGGGCCGTACCCCACAGCTAACGGGGGCCCGTACCTCGCAGCCGTCCTGCAGCATCCACTTGATGACGTGGCAGTGGCCGCCGTCGGCCGCCCAGTGCAGCGCCGTGCAGCCGCCCAGGTCGCGGGCCTTCCAGGAGGCGCCGTGCCGGCGGAGGCACTTCACCACGTCCAGGTGCCCCGCGTAGCAGGCGAGCATCAGGCTGCAGCGGGGAGGGGGCGCAGGCTGAGCGTGCCCACAGGCTCGGCCACGGTCCCCTCCCTGCTTTCCACCCGAGAAGGGGGTCCTGACGCCAGTGGGAGCATCAGGCAGACACCCAGCTCCCTGCCGGGTGCAGGAACGGGGGGATGAAGGCATTAGCCACGGGCGCTGCCCCCTCTCCTGTGGGGTGCTCCTCACCACCACCCTGTCTCCTGTGGGGTGTGCCTCACCACCATCCTCTCTCCTGTGGGGTGCACCTCCCCGAGCCCCCCTCTCCTGTGGGGTGCGCCTCCCCGATAACCCCCCTCCTGTGGGTGTGCCTCACCGCGCCCCCTCCTGTAAGTGGGGCTCCTCACCGCGCCCCCTCTCCTGTGGGTGTGCCTCACCGCGCCCCCTCTCCTGTGAGTGGGGCTCCTCACCGCGCCCCCTCTCCTGTGGGTGTGCCTCACCGCGCCCCCTCTCCTGTGAGTGGGGCTCCTCACCGCGCCCCCTCTCCTGTGGGTGTGCCTCACCGCGCCCCCCTCCTGTGGGTGTGCCTCACCGCGCCCCCCTCCTGTGGGTGTGCCTCACCGCGCCCCCCTCCTGTGGGTGTGCCTCACCGCGCCCCTCCTGTGGGTGGGGCTCACCGCGCCCCCTCCTGTGGGTGTGCCTCACCGCGCCCCCTCCTGTGGGTGTGCCTCACCGCGCCCCCTCCTGTGGGTGTGCCTCACTGCGCCCCCTCCTGTGGGTGTGCCTCACCGCGCCCCCTCCTGTGGGTGGGGCTCACCGCGCCCCCTCCTGTGGGTGTGCCTCACCGCGCCCCCCTCCTGTGGGTGTGCCTCACCGCGCCCCCTCCTGTGGGTGTGCCTCACCGCGCCCCCTCCTGTGGGTGTGCCTCACCGCGCCCCCTCCTGTGGGTGTGCCTCACCGCGCCCCCTCCTGTGGGTGTGCCTCACCGCGCCCCCTCCTGTGGGTGTGCCTCACCGCGCCCCCTCCTGTGGGTGGGGCTCACCGCGCCCCCTCCTGTGGGTGTGCCTCACCGCGCCCCCTCCTGTGGGTGTGCCTCACCGCGCCCCCCTCCTGTGGGTGTGCCTCACCGCGCCCCCCTCCTGTGGGTGTGCCTCACCGCGCCCCCTCCTGTGGGTGTGCCTCACCGCGCCCCCTCCTGTGGGTGTGCCTCACCGCGCCCCCTCCTGTGGGTGTGCCTCACCGCGCCCCCTCCTGTGGGTGTGCCTCACCGCGCCCCCTCCTGTGGGTGTGCCTCACCGCGCCCCCTCCTGTGGGTGGGGCTCACCGCGCCCCCTCCTGTGGGTGTGCCTCACCGCGCCCCCTCCTGTGGGTGTGCCTCACCGCGCCCCCTCCTGTGGGTGTGCCTCACCGCGCCCCCTCCTGTGGGTGTGCCTCACCGCGCCCCCCCTCCTGTGGGTGTGCCTCACCGCGCCCCCTCCTGTGGGTGTGCCTCACCGCGCCCCCTCCTGTGGGTGTGCCTCACCGCGCCCCCTCCTGTGGGTGTGCCTCACCGCGCCCCCTCTCCTGTGGGTGTGCCTCACCGCGCCCCCTCCTGTGGGTGTGCCTCACCGCGCCCCCTCCTGTGGGTGTGCCTCACCGCGCCCCCTCTCCTGTGGGTGTGCCTCACCGCGCCCCCTCCTGTGGGTGTGCCTCACCGCGCCCCCTCCTGTGGGTGGGGCTCACCGCGCCCCTCCTGTGGGTGGGGCTCACCGCGCCCCTCCTGTGGGTGGGGCTCACCGCGCCCCCTCCTGTGGGTGGGGCTCACCGCGCCCCTCCTGTGGGTGGGGCTCACCGCGCCCCTCCTGTGGGTGGGGCTCACTACACCTGCTGCTAAAGGAACTGCTCCAGCCTCTGCGTCCAAGCAATCGACGCGGGCAAAGCCCAGGAACACGTGCCCGGGAGTCGTGGGCGCGTCCTCCCCGCCCTCGCCTGTCCTCCCCGCCCTCACCTGTCCTCCCCGCGCTCTCCTGTCCTCCCCGCCCTCACCTGTCCTCCCCGCGCTCTCCTGTCCTCCCCGCGCTCTCCTGTCCTCCCCGCCCTCACCTGTCCTCCCCGCGCTCTCCTGTCCTCCCCGCCCTCACCTGTCCTCCCCGCGCTCACCTGTCCTCCCCGCCCTCACCTGTCCTCCCCGCCCTCACCTGTCCTCCCCGCCCTCACCTGTCCTCCCCGCGCTCACCTGTCCTCCCCGCGCTCACCTGTCCTCCCCGCCCTCACCTGTCCTCCCCGCCCTCACCTGTCCTCCCCGCCCTCACCTGTCCTCCCCGCGCTCTCCTGTCCTCCCCGCCCTCACCTGTCCTCCCCGCGCTCCCCTGTCCTCCCCGCGCTCACCTGTCCTCCCCGCCCTCACCTGTCCTCCCCGCCCTCACCTGTCCTCCCCGCCCTCACCTGTCCTCCCCGCCCTCACCTGTCCTCCCCGCGCTCCCCTGTCCTCCCCGCGCTCACCTGTCCTCCCCGCCCTCACCTGTCCTCCCCGCGCTCCTCTGTCCTCCCCGCGCTCTCCTGTCCTCCCCGCCCTCGCCTGTCCTCCCCGCGCTCCTCTGTCCTCCCCGCCCTCGCCTGTCCTCCCCGCACTCCTCTGTCCTCCCCGCCCTCGCCTGTCCTCCCCGCCCTCGCCTGTCCTCCCCGCGCTCCTCTGTCCTCCCCGCCTCGCCTGTCCTCCCCGCGCTCCTCTGTCCTCCCCGCGCTCTCCTGTCCTCCCCGCCCTCGCCTGTCCTCCCCGCGCTCCTCTGTCCTCCCCGCCCTCGCCTGTCCTCCCCGCGCTCCTCTGTCCTCCCCGCGCTCTCCTGTCCTCCCCGCCCTCGCCTGTCCTCCCCGCGCTCCTCTGTCCTCCCCGCCCTCGCCCTGTCCTCCCCGCACTCCTCTGTCCTCCCCGCCCTCGCCTGTCCTCCCCGCCCTCGCCTGTCCTCCCCGCCCTCGCCTGTCCTCCCCGCCCTCTCCTGTCCTCCCCGCCCTCTCCTGTCCTCCCCGCGCTCTCCTGTCCTCCCCGCCCTCGCCTGTCCTCCCCGCGCTCTCCTGTCCTCCCCGCCCTCGCCGGTCCTCCCCGCCCTCGCCTGTCCTCCCCGCGCTCTCCTGTCCTCCCCGCCCTCGCCTGTCCTCCCCGCCCTCGCCTGTCCTCCCCGCCCTCGCCTGTCCTCCCCGCCCTCGCCGGTCCTCCCCGCCCTCGCCTGTCCTCCCCGCGCTCTCCTGTCCTCCCCGCGCTCGCCTGTCCTCCCCGCCCTCGCCTGTCCTCCCCGCGCTCTCCTGTCCTCCCCGCCCTCGCCTGTCCTCCCCGCGCTGGCCTGTCCTCCCCGCCCTCGCCTGTCCTCCCCGCCCTCGCCTGTCCTCCCCGCCCTCACCTGTCCTCCCCGCCCTCTCCTGTCCTCCCCGCGCTCTCCTGTCCTCCCCGCCCTCGCCTGTCCTCCCCGCGCTCTCCTGTCCTCCCCGCCCTCGCCGGTCCTCCCCGCCCTCGCCTGTCCTCCCCGCGCTCTCCTGTCCTCCCCGCGCTCTCCTGTCCTCCCCGCCCTCGCCTGTCCTCCCCGCCCTCGCCTGTCCTCCCCGCCCTCGCCTGTCCTCCCCGCCCTCGCCGGTCCTCCCCGCCCTCGCCTGTCCTCCCCGCGCTCTCCTGTCCTCCCCGCGCTCGCCTGTCCTCCCCGCCCTCGCCTGTCCTCCCCGCGCTCTCCTGTCCTCCCCGCCCTCGCCTGTCCTCCCCGCGCTGGCCTGTCCTCCCCGCGCTCGCCTGTCCTCCCCGCGCTCGCCTGTCCTCCCCGCGCTCTCCTGTCCTCCCCGCCCTCGCCTGTCCTCCCCGCGCTCTCCTGTCCTCCCCGCCCTCACCTGTCCTCCCCGCGCTCTCCTGTCCTCCCCGCGCTCGCCTGTCCTCCCCGCGCTCCTCTGTCCTCCCCGCCCTCGCCTGTCCTCCCCGCGCTCTCCTGTCCTCCTCGCCCTCACCTGTCCTCCCCGCGCTCTCCTGTCCTCCCCGCGCTCGCCTGTCCTCCCCGCACTCGCCGGTCCTCCCCGCACTCGCCTGTCCTCCCCGCACTCGCCTGTCCTTGCCACTGCCGTTCCTCAGGTTCACGTCGGTGCCGTAAGAAATGAGGATTTTCACGAGCCTAAAGGAAACACGTGCAAACACGACCGTATAAGCAGCCGGGACGGGCAGGGACCCGCATCCAGGCGTCCGGTCAGAACGCACCAGGAGATGCAAGACACCACCCACAGCGCCTCCCTCCCAGCTCAGAGGCAGGCTGGCCTCGGAGACCCGCATCACTAAACCAGAAACCAGAACACTACCTCTCCCCACACCCCCCAAAAAAGGGGGGTACCCTTTCCAGGAATTATTCATTGAAAGCAAACTCTGCCTTGTCGTCGGAACCATCAAACTAGAGTTCGCTGTCACTTCAATAACCAGTTAAATATCTGTTACAGTGGCAGCACTTCATGAGAACGAAGTTCTATTTTGAAAAACTGGGTCATCGTTAAAATATAAATATGATTGAAAAACAAGCTGTTGGTATTTACGTCTCTCCGTGTGGAACAGAGAGGATGGCGTGGGTCACTGAGAATCAGGTCTCAGCAGCCCCCCGGGGAAGTATGTTTTCCAGAATTAATATCCTTCCTCCCTTTTTTAAAAAAAGAAATTTAAACTCCAACGACCAGTTTTCCAGGATATGGGAAGTGTGGCTCAATGGCGACCTCTCTCCCTCACCGTGTGCTTACGCACCTGCAGTCCCTCTGGCTGCTGTGTAACTTCAAGAGCCCAGTGAGTGTTGGGTGCAGTTTGGAAAGAGAAGAAAGTGGGGTTCCTCCCCACCCTCATCCTTCCTGCCCCAGCCTGGCTGCAGCCTTTGGAGAAGACTCCACCCATCACAGCAGGTAGGAGAGGAGGCCCCGCCCATCACTGCAGGTAGGAGAGGAGGCCCGCCCATCACTGCAGGTGGGAGAGGAGGCCCGCCCATCATTACAGGTAGGAGAGGAGGCCCGCCCATCACAGCAGGTAGGAGAGGAGGCCCGCCCATCACAGCAGGTAGGAGAGGAGGCCCGCCCATCATTACAGGTAGGAGAGGAGGCCCGCCCATCACTGCAGGTGGGAGAGGAGGCCCGCCCATCACTGCAGGTAGGAGAGGAGGACCGCCCATCACTGCAGGTGGGAGAGGAGGCCCGCCCATCACTGCAGGTGGGAGAGGTCCACCCACCTGGTGTAGCCTTTCTGTGCAGCCACCATCAGCGCGGTGAAGCCCAGCCTGTTGGGAACGTCCACCTTCACAGTGCTAGAAACAGAGAGGAGAGGTCAGCACGCCCCCCACGGCCGCCTGCAGACCTGCAGCTGACGTCCCTCTGGCCCAGGCGGCTGAAGCGGTTCATTCACTGAGAATCCCAGTTGCTTCCGGGCCACTGGCTTTTGTTGCCTTAGGCTGCCCCTGCTGAGTGCATTCAAATGCACAGGAAAGGAGAGAAAACCACTGTAATTCCACATCAAGCAGGCGCTCCCTTCAACTCGAAACATCCCCTGAGCTGATGAGACTATGGAGAACACAGCCCCTCAAATGACAGGGGGTCTCACCCGGGACTCGCAGCTCCGGGGACGGGAACCCCACTGGGGGCGCCCTGCTTTGCCCTGGTTCCCATGGCGCCCACCCGCAGGCAGGGCTGCTGCGGGGGAAGAAAGTGGGCCCCTTCACACCAGCTTAGCGCTTGGACTTTTGTGGGAACCTTCTCTTCCCAGAGGACAGAGCCACTAGTTCCAGAAGAATCCTTCCTCCTGGCCGGGTAGAGGAGGAACGCTTACCTTTCGCAGCAGCATGGAGGGACCTGGAGAACATTGCTCAGTGAACTAAGCCGGCAGACAAGGACAAGCCCCTAGGATGTCACTTACATGTGGAATCTAATGAACAAAATAGGCCAGACCGAGTGGGAACAGACTCGCGGATAAGAGAACAGGCTGCCGGCTGCCGGGGGGCGGGGGGCCGGGAGGAAAGGCGAAGGGGTTCAGCAAAGAAGAAACCTCCCCGACACAGACAACAGCAGGCTGACGACCAGAGGAGAGGGGGCGGGGGAGGGGCGGAGGGTACAGGGGCAGATGGTGACGGAGGGGCTTGACTCTGGGTGGTGAACACGCAGTACCACATGCAGGTGGTCTGTGGTAGGCTGTCCACCTGAAGCCTATGTACTTTATTCATCAATGTCACTCCCATAAACTCGATAGCATCTTTTTTAAAGGAAGTGGGAGCACAATCACAGCTACCACAGCACCAAAAAAAAGGAAAGAAAAAGGTCCCAGATAACTGTCCGCGTCTCACTCAAGAGGCAGCGTCACCCCCACCGGCCGCCCCGCAGCGCCCTCTCCCCGGGAGCTGGCGCCCTTTGCGTTAGAAACAGCCGGCTCATCCGGCGCCAGGTGGGGCTTTGGGGCTGAAACTGGCCTAGAGGCTACGGCAGGACTGCTGGGAAGAAAGGACTTCCGAGACCCGTCACTGCCTTTCTCGGTTCTCATTAAATAATTACCAAACGGAACACTGACACGGGGCGCGACCTTCGTCTTTATTAACGACGCTGAGCTCACATCGGTCACCTGAGACCCAGGTCGGAGCCCGGGTCAGAGGCGGGGGGACGCTCCGAAAATAAGATACAGCTGCGTCGTGCGTCTCTCTGCGCCGCGTGGGCGCCAGACACGTAGTAAAAGAGAAGCAAGAAGGAACGGCGGCGTCCTCACCCTCCTCGGAGGATTCTCAGCAGCAACTCCTCGTCGTTCACGTTGACCGCCCGATGGAGGTGCTCGCTGCTCAGGGGCTCTCCTGAGGAAGCAGACGGAGCGTCACCGTCACCGTCACCGTCACCGTCACCCTCACCGTCACCCTCACCGTCACCGTCACCGTCACCGTCACCACGGAAGCCCCGTCACAGCCTCCCTCCCCCCTCCGCCCGCCCGGGGGCAGTCCCTGTCCGCCTGCAAGGAGGGGCCTGCTATTCCAGGAAGCGAGCCTCACGTTTCCCACTCAGTGCTGTCGTTTACTGACACGGACCTTGTTTCCACGCGGTAAGAACATTTAGTCTGGCCGGCGTGGCTCCCGGGTTGAGCATGGACCTAGGAACCAGGCCCGGGTTGTGGGCTCCATCCCCAGTGGGGGGCGTGCCGGAGGCAGCCCATCCATGATTCTCTCTCATCATGGATGTTTCTCTCCCTCTCCCTCTCCCTTCCTCTCTCTCTAAAAAAATCAATTAAAATACTTTTTTAAAAAGAGAGGGAGAGAAGAACCTTCAGATTGTCCTAAAGGCCTGGGACATTCCCAAGCGAGGGAAGTATGGCTTCGCGGCTGGTCAGTCACATTGGAAATGGCCTCTCGGGTTCTGTGAGGCTGAGCAGGTGCCTGATGTGCAGGGAGGCGCTCCCACTGTCACACGCGCTGGGCGTCTCTGAACATCTTCACAACCAACAAAGAAGGCCGCTGCTGTAACAGCTTCAGTTCTCCCGGGAGAAAATGTCCGCATGGGCCTGTCTCCCCGGAGCTGGGGGGCAGGTGGGGGGGGGGGGCAGTGGCTCAGCCCAGAGAAGCAGGATGGGGTGACAAAGCCAAGTTAGGGGAGCGAGCCCACCAACGGGCGGGCGGAGCAGGAAGCCAGAGCCTGAGGGCCGCACAGGACAGGGAAGTGGGCAGGAGGCGGGGGGCCTTAGGGACAGGGGGCGGGATGGGAGGGGGGGGACAGGAACTCCCCAGAGAGAGAGGGGATAGAGGGCGGGCGCAGGGTGAGAGAATAAAGGGACGAGCGAAGGAAGCCACCGTTCAAGGCTCTGACTTCACGGCTTCATCTGCTTCATGTTCCAGGACTCCAGCTCCCGACAACCATGAGGAAGCTTCATGAAGTGAACGGTGAAGCTCAGCTCAGCGCCCGCGCGTCTAAGCGCCCAGCACGCGGCTGTGGTTGAGGGGACGGTCCCGGACCAGCAGCGGCCCCTGTTCTCACGCCCAGCCCCCTCTCCCGGCGCCCAGCCCTCCCACTCTGCGAACACCTGCCTGACCCACAGGCACGGAGTCTCGCCCATTCGTTCAGCAAGTGTTTCTTAGGGAACTCACAGGCCAGGCTTTGACCCGGGGTCCAGAGAGCTTGAGAGAAACGCGTTTCTCTCCCTTGCCCCTGACCCTGTGGTGCCCACTCTCAGCCTGCGGGTACTCTCAACCCTCAGCGGAAAGGCCGGCACCCACCCCGCTGTCCTCCCCCAGCACCGCCCCAGCCCGCCCCCAGCCTGCCCCTGGGGCTCAGCCCACCCCACCTGCCCTCTCGCCCTCCGGCCTCCGAGGGCGGCTGGCCCTGACCGCCAGACGGGAAGTAAGATGCCCTGTCCCTGCTCCCCGCGGAGGAAGGATGCCAGTCCCCAGCATAGGGGCCACAGTCTCCTGGCTTACGGCAAACTGGGGAGCAGGGAGGCAGAGGGATGAAGGGTCGCTGTCGGAGTGGCCTTTAGCTGGTACCCTTTCTCCTTTTTGGAAAAGAAATAATTTAAGCCCAGTTAAAAATGTTTTGGAATAACAATTCTGTCTGCCAGGGCAAACCCTAAAGACATTTCAGCCACGTCCTACCTCCTGCCCATCATCCCACACACATGTTCAGAGCAAAAGCTTCACATAAAAGCATTGAGAACTGTCCGAGGGCAGTGCCCAGCGCCCCAGGGAGGCCATGCCCAGCCGGGCGTTCCGCTGGGGGCCATGGGAAGGGGCAGGGCTTTGCCCCGGAGACACTTGGTCAAGGCTGATGACTGTTGGTTGTCACAGCTTAAGGGCTGGTGCTGCTGGCATCTAGCAGGTCAAGGCCAGATGTCCCTGAATGCCCTACAGTGCACAGGACGCCCCACAACCAGGAGCCACCCAGGCCCACGGCGCCAAGGTCAGAAACCTGGGCCCCAGGAACGACTCAAAATGCTCAGTTGTGAGACCCACGCTGCTTCCGTGGACCAGAGTGACCCACAAAGGCCTCCCCCCCCCTCACCTCCCGGAAAGGAGGAGGGGTGGCAGCGGGGGACGGTCTCATCTCCCCAAACAGCCCAGCTCCTGAGTCTCGTAAATATTCACAAACAAGTAATTTGCATAGAATCGTGGAGAAGAACACAGGAAGTTCATCCCCTTTCTACTAAGTTGTAGAAAATGGCCTCCCGGCTGCAGCCCTATTCACCAGGCTCTGACTGGGACTCGCACGGAGCTTTTCAGCTCCTTCAGCCACACCCCTGAGCGCGGGAGGCTGGGCGGCTGTCCCTGGCCCCCCTCCGGCCAGGGCCTCCCCGGGTGTTTAATGCGCTGAAGTAGCGGCCAGTTCCCTGGATGCATCCGCTCTGCTAAGTTTAAAAAAACATTTTGTTTTTGATTTAAGAATCGTGGACCAGCTGCCTCCTGCACGCCCCCCACTGGGGGTCAAGCCTGCAACCCGGGCCTGTGCCCTGACCAGGAATGAACCGTGACTGCCAGGTTCATAGGTCGGCGCTCAACCCCTGAGCCCTGCTGCCGGTCGCACTAGGTTTTGAACACAGCATCTCAAGGAAGTGAACCCACGGCGCCCACGGAGCGTGAGGGAGAGGCGCCTGCAGCCCGAAGAGCGCCAGACGGGCTGGTTTCCTGCGGTTGCGGTGGCGAGGCCTGTGAAGGCGCACGCAGCTCCCGGAGCCCGCCCCCTGCCCGGCAGCCGCTCCCGGGGTCACCGGTGGGCGCACCCCGCCCTGAGCGCGCAAGGCTTTGGCCCAGGAAACAAGTCGGGCTGGTGCCGAGCGGGAGGACGGGCGGGCAGGGCGCCCTGAAGCAGGTGTGGTTCACACGCGAGCACCGGCCCCAGCCCCTGGAGAGCTGGTCGGCGCCCTCGTCGTTTATCCCGGGGCAAAGCGGCACCTCCCGGAGGAGGGCAGTGGCCACGGTTCGCCGTTCCGCTGGCGGAGCCCCAGCACAGAGCAGCCCCAATGCCCCCCGGGCGGGAGGGACGGCGCTTCCTCCCCGTGGGCCTTACCCTCACGGCCACGGGAGGCCCAGCCACGGGGAGCCCGAGGCCTGCACCCGGGCAGGTGGGCTCGGCTTCACAGGCACTTGACGGGGACACGGGAGAGAAAGGCTCCTGCGTGCAGAGCAGAGCAGGTCTTCCCACGCCAGGCGAGAGGCCATTCAGGGCCAGCCACACGCTCCTCCCTCCGCGCCCAGCCCTCCCTCCAGGCCTGTGGGCCTGGCCCGGAATGGCCGTCAGTACGAGCCACGGGACGTAAGAAAGGCAGGCTTTGCCTTTTTCTAATGTTCGCCCCGAGGCTGCAATTACAGTGTGGGAGGGGGTCCCCAGGGCTCCCCTCGCTGCTGGGCCACGTGGGGCGGTGGGGGTGGGGGGGCAGGTGGTCCTCGGGAGGCCCTCCCTCGCTCCTGTGAGGGGGTCGCTGAGCTGCAGAGGTCATCACCGGGGTCAGTGCGCGGGGACGCCTGGCCTGGTGGGCGCTCCGGCTCCATGAGAAGCGGGAGTAAGTGCTGAGCGCACGGGAGAGGGATTCGCCGCTGAACAAGCAGCAGCTGTTTCTCCTTCCTTTGAAGGGCCCAGCTGATTAAAATCGCACGCCTCGTTTCAGCGCCTCCTGTGCTGTACCTGGGAAAAGGCTGTGCGTCCTGTATTCAAACACGGTCCGTGCTTTTTGATTCATTAAAGCACTTTCAAACCGAATGCAAATGACCAGCCCACGGGAGCGTTTCCGGGTTTTGTATAATGTGCACATGTTATTCCCATTTAGCAGGAGCCGTCTCCTTTAGAGGGTGGGCTTCGGGCTTCTAAACAACAGCTAAGGGAGCGGCAGCCAGGAGGGAGGGGCCTGGCCCACCTCCCAGGAGGGCCTGCGGGGGGGGGCGTCACTGTGCCGCGACCCCAGGGACCATCCCGCCACTACGCCCGCGGCAAGGAAGCTCCGGCTGCTGGGCCAACATCACCCGAAGCCTGTGCAGCCGATTCCGGACCACGCGGAACCTGGTCCCTCTAGCCCACACAGACCCGTCCCCGCACCGGGCTAAAGGGCACGTTTCAGAGCCACAGGGAGGAAGCACACACGCACGCACACGCCACACACATGCACACGCCACACGCATGCACGCACACCAATTGCTACATTGAATAACATTTTAAAATGACTTTTATCACGAGAGAATTGTTTCCTTTGTGAAACCAAAAATAATGAAAACAAGACTCGCCTGTTCCCAGTGAGCGGGCGAGAACGTTTGACAGTCTGACCTTCACCACATTCCAGGGCAGGAGTGGCACTGGGCGCCCACTTCCCTGCGCTGTCTGACACGCCCATCGGGGAGCACTCGCACCCTGTCTGCCCCGGGAGGGCGCGTGGGAGGCCTCCCTCCCTGTTCTGGGGGTGGAAGCAGCGCTGCTCTCCCTTCCAGACTCACAGCCCCCCTTCCCCCCCCACCCCCCCGGGCAGAGCCGCTCAGCCACGGCTCCGGGTTCCCTGGGAAAGGGGACCCCGCCCTTTCGTGCCCAATGTGCCCAGGGCGGCGCTGGCACAGAGCCAGCTCTGGCTGGTTACGCTGTCAGATGTCCCCAGAGATGCTGGGAGCGCACAGCCAGGAACCCAGAGGCCACCGGTTCCACTCCCGGCCGGGCACATGCCCGGGTGGCGGGTTCTGTCCCCTGTGGGGGGCCTGCAGGAGGCAGCTAATCAGTGATGTTTCTCTCTCATCGGTGTTTCTCTCTATCCTTCTCCTTTCCTCTCTAGAACATCAATAAAATGTCTTCTTAAAAAAGAAAAAGAAAAAAATGGAACCGTCTCTGCTGCTGGTGGGCCGAGCAGAAGGCACGTGCTCCGCCTGCCCGGGCCTTGGGCGGAGGGGCCGGGCCGATACTCACTGGCCGTGGACACGGAGACCGCCGGGCTGTGCGCAGACTCCCCCGCGGGGCTGGTGACCTTCAGGCGGAAGCGGTACAGGGTCCGCGGCTGCAGCCCCTCCACGACGTGCCTGGTGGCGTAGCCCCTGGACGAGGAGACACGGCACCGGTCACTGAGTACGTGATCCCCGACCGTCACAGGGGGGCGCCGGCGGGAGGGGCGCGGCAGTCTGAATGCTGCCTGTTCCGGCAGGTCTGGCCCTGGCCGCTGGCCACCTCCCGCACTGGCCTGCAGGACCTGGGGCGCCAGGGACAAGCCCCCGTGGCCCCCACGCCTCCCAGCAGGTGCCGCTAGGCCACAGCGCCAGCCCAGGGCAGACACGGCGCCACACGCAATGTCAGACGCTGCAGAAACGATCACGTTCACCCGTGACATCTGTCCTCCCTTAGCCAAGTTCACGTTGGAAACACAAGACCAGCCAGTCCACCAGCGTATTGTGCTCTCCAAGCTGGTCCTGGGGGGAGTGTGTCTGTCCGGTGCTGCGCCCCAGCGTCCAGACAGTGTCCAGCACCGGGGGGTCGGCTCACACACTGGGAGGGAATGACGGAGTGCAGGCGGTGGGCAGCGGAATCACGGGAGTCAGAGGTACACAGTGGGGGTAGATGTGACTTTGGCAGAGCAGAGGATGGGGGAGGGGGGACGATGAATTTGTCCAAACACGGGGAGCAGCTGAGCACACGTGTGGAAAGCTGAGGCGCGGCCACGGGCAGGAGGTCGCTCCCAGAATGAGGGGCAGGTTGTGGGGAACTGCGAAGGGCGCCGGGTGTCGGCCTAAGGAGCTGCCCCTTTGTCCTTCAGCCTTGGAGACCCATTGCAGACAATCCGGCAACAGGAAGATGGAAAGGAAAATGTAGGCCCGGCCAGTGTGGCTCAGTGGTTGGTTGAGTGTCGGCCTATGAACCGGGAGGTCATGGTTGAATCCCAATCAGGGCATGTGCCCTGGATCCCCAGTGTGGGGCGTGCAGGAGGCAGCCGATCCATGATTCTCTCTCATCATGGATGTTTCTATCTCTCTCCCTGTCCCTTCCTCTCTGACATCAATAAACATATTTTAAAAAGAAAAGGAAATTCAGGTAGCAAGGCAGGATAAAGGGATAAAAGGCAAGGAGACAGGGACAAGGCCACCTCAGTCAACCCGCCAGCGTGCTGGGCAGGTGCGGCCCTGGGGGTACAGCCAGGAGCAGCCCGAGCAGGGAGCCTGCAGCCACAGGGGGAGATGGCAGGGCCGAGGGGGAGGCCCAGCGGGAGTTGCGGAGGGAGCGCCCAGGGAGCTCGAGCTCGACCGCTGGCTGTGCGAGGAGAGGCCCGTCCAGGACGGCACACGGGGTCAGGACCTGAACGGAAACCAGCAAGTCGAGAAGAGGCCCTTGAACCCACCGTCCCAAGGCCGAGTGTCCAGCCAGCGCTTTGCAAAGCGGGCAGGGCTGGTCTGAAGGACACCGCGCCCTCCCCCCCCCCCAGCAGATCCGCAGTCTCGTGCTGCCACCTAGTGGCCGGGCCTGTGCCGCCGGGTCCACCAGGGAAAGCCAGCCAGCGCTTCCCAAGGGCTCTGGGCGCTGGGCTCTGAGGCCCCGACGCCGCCCCGTGGCACCAGGGCAGCACCCAGGTGCGCCCCCCGGACAGTCAGGGGAGACGCAAGGACACAGACGCAGGTCGGGCTGGTCCCTCCAGGGCGGGCGTCCCCGTCCCCCCGGCCCCCTGGCTGCCCAGCAGCGAGGATGTACATGAGACCCGCACGAGGGTCCTGGGGAGAAGAGATGGTGTCTCTCTCTTTCCCCATCGAAATCCTTACCGTGGGGGACCAGCCGCCATCTGCGGACAGACCCGCCTGGTGGGCACCCCGCTAATGCCACCAGCCCTCCTTCGATCCTGGCTCTACACGTTGGGGTGTAAATACACCAGTCGAGTTGCTCCAAGCCCAGGAAGCCCCCCGGGGCTCCGGAGGTGTGCCTTCAGGGTCACTGCCATTTCGCAAGAACCATAATGCCTAGAAGCACGAGTGCAGATGCTGCTGCCGACCCCCCCCTCTCCTTAACCTCCGCCCGGGTCACCTCAGAGGCCGCAGGCCCTGCGGCCGAGGGGGGAGCCAGGAGGCGGCAGGCGCGGCGAGCACCCACATGTAAATAGCCCCGTAGGTGTGCGTCCGGGGGTCCTCCTCCTCGATGGAGAACTGGGTCCACTGCCCCTGAGGCCCCTGCCGCTTCGCCGTCCTCGCCGGGTCCCAGTGCAGCTCGATGCTGTGATGGGTCACCCTGCCCACGACAGGGGCGTGAGGCTGTGCGGAGGGCGTGGTTTCTGAAAGAGAAGGAAACCGGCCTCAGGACCCCGTTCCTAAGGACGGAGGCCGGCTGAGTGTGCGAGGGGCACGGGGACCGGGCGTGCGAGGAGCCCCCTCCCCGTGACCTGGGCGACCTCTGAGCCGCTCAGTGGCCGGGCCTCAGCAGGTGCAGAGCCACCACGTCCTCCCACCGACCGACGGGGTCACGCCCGGCAACACCGGGCTTCATGCCCGGCCCACGGGGCGCAGGGGTTGAGCGGCGACCTATGAGCCAGGAGGTCAGGGTTCGAGTCCCGGTCAGGGCACAGGCCCGGGTTGCAGGCTCCATCCCCAGTAGGGGGCGTGCAGGAGGCAGCCCATCAATGGTGCACTCTCATCATTGATGTTTCTCTCTCTCTCCCTCTCCCTTCCTCTCTGAAATCAGTAAGATTTATATATTTTAAAAACACCGGGCTTCACTCCCGGCCCCCCACAGGCCGGCTGACGTCTCAGACTAGTGAGGCTGCTGCGTGAGTTGATGGACACGGAGCTGCTCTCTCCCTCGGTGAACTGGCTGGTCGACCAAGATGAGACAAGTGACGCAGCTGGTCCCAGTACGGGTGACACAGATGACAGAGGTGGGTGTCTATTCCATATCAACATTCTTACAAGCCAACCAGGAAAAAACCAAAGGCTCCGGTCACCCCAGGCAAGGTGAGCCGTGCACGAAGCAGCAAAAGCAAATGGCCGACGTGGCCTCCAGAGAGAGGCTCAGGTGCCCTGGCAGCTTCTCCGTGAAGCCAGACGCAGGCGGACAGGGCGGCCGCAATCCTCAGCATTTCCCCGGCCGCGCCGGGAGCCTGTGCCTCAACACCGGCCTGGGAATGCCCACGGAATGACCCACCCAGAAGGCACCAGCGCGTGGAAACGGACCAGGTCGCTCCGATGGGGACGAGATGAGCCAGGCTGCATCCACGCAATGAAACCCCACTTGGCAATAAAAAACACACCAAACAATTGATACCTGAAATTGACTCCAAGTACAGGGGCGCCATGTGGAAGTCGTGCTGGCAGTGACCTCGAGGGGAGGACAAGCAGCTGCGGGAAACCCGCCCAGGCCATCTGACCGCAGATGGGCCAGGCGGTGCCGGGCGCCAGGCCCCGGACCGGGTGTGTGTCACTGACACGCCCTCCTTTGGGCAACCGCAAAGGGCGCGCGCTTCGGTGTCGTGCAGAGTGAGCGACCACCATGGTGTGGACGTGGTCAGACAGGACGGGGCGCCAGGCCCACCTGTGAAAGCATGTGTTGGGCATTACACTTCCCGTAACAATCTTGTCTCCTAGCAACCGCCAGCTCAGAACGGCTCGGGGACCGGAGACATGTGTGTTGCTTAAAAGGCCTCGTCGTTTGGATCCTTCCCCTTTTTAGGAAACAAAGACTGGTGATAACGGGGCTTGTTGTCAGCAGATATTTTTGTTTTATGTTTCCATGATTTTCTGCACTTCACTCCGTGTGGGGGTTTTCTTGGGAGTTTGGGAAATTCCGAGCGTGTGCTCTCACACTCTCGCATGGAGCGTGGACGCTGCGTGTTAAGCAGGTGACAATGACTCAGCAGCAGCTCCCGGGACCACCCGGGACATTGCTCAGGTCCGACCCGGGACGATTCTTTGGGAGGTTCTGAACCGGCCAGGCTCGTCATCTCCCAGAGCGACCAGCCGCGTCGCCAATGTTTTGGTAGCTTTTTCTCTCCCTGGAGCTTTCAGATCTCAGAGTAAATAAAGACACTGGCGCACAAGCAATAAGAAGACGTGAGGGAGAGAGGTCGGCCATGCCCAGCGCAGGGAAGAGGAAGGAGGTGGTAGAAGTTCTATTTGTTTCCTCCTTCAATGGAAAAGCTCTCCAGGTAGTTTGCAGTGCAGCTGTCAGTACTTAAACAGGGAACAGCAAACCGGTTTTAGCTCCTGTGCAAACAGGGTCAGGGCGGGCCACCCGCGGGAGCTGGGTCACGCGGACCTGGGTGGGAAAGGTCTGCAGCAGCTGCCAGGGCGTGGCCACAGGCGGGGGCGGGGGCCCAGGGGCGGGGCGGGGTCACACGTGGGGGGAGGGGAGGGCTGTTGATCCCACACTAAATCCATCAGGCACCAAAGGTGATCCGGGCAGATTCCCCAGCTCTCACTGCATTTCATTCCAGAAAACCAGCCTCTCCTGTGGCCGTGATGGCAATGACTTTGTACCAAACGTCATGCAGAACTGACGCCTTGCCCTGCCGGGAAGGGACACCACCTTGCCTGTGTAACACGGCGTCCTTGTCAAAACATGTAACTGAAAGCATCGGCCTGGAACATGCTATGGGACAACTGGCCGGCTGCCTCGTAATGTCAGCAACACGGAAGAGAGAGAGTGCATCCGTGAGACTGCCCGGGATGAGGGGGCTGGAGGAACATGACAATTACATGCAGCGGGTAATCCTGGGCCGGGTCCTGGTTGTCTGCAAAGGAGCAAGACCATCCCCAGTCGGTGTGCTCAGTGGGTAGAGCGTCGGCCTGCGGACTGAAGGGTCCCGGGTTTGATTCCAGTCAAGGGCACAGGCCCGGGTTGCGGACTCGATCCCCAGTAGGGGGCGTGCAGGAGGTAGCCGATCAATGATTCTCATCATTGATGTTTCTATCTCTCTCTCCCTTTCTCTCTGAAATCAATAAATACATATTAAAAAACAAAGGCACAAGACCAGCAATGAAGGCGAGTAGGAAGACCCCAGGGAAACAGGAAGGGGGCTGCGGATGAGATAATGTCAGCACGCTGGGTTTAGGGGATGCGTTCGCAGTATTGGGGCCGCGTGGGAAATGCCCTAGTTCTTAGGAGAAACATCCGGAAGTATGTAGACTGAAGTGCAGGGATGTACACAAGTACCTTCAAATGTATGTGTGTGTGTGCATGCTGTGTGTGTGCATAGGTGTGTGTGTGTGTGTGTTCACATGTGTGTGGGTGGGTGTGCATGGGCGTGTGTGCGTTTGCATGTGTGTGTGCCCACGCACCCGCGCGCCTGGGGGAGGGGAGGCGAGAGGGAGAGAGAGAAAAGGAGAATCAGAGTGGGGAGGCCTGGGAGGAGGGGGTGAGGGGGGAAATGGGGGAACATCTGGAATTCCGTCAGCAATAAATAAATACATATATTTAAATAAATATTTTTAAAAGGGTGGGAGAGACTCAAATGTGGCAAACAGGCGTTCGTGTGTTCATTGCGTGACTGAACTATTTATTCTAGAAATCTGAACTCTTTCAAGATAAGAAGTACACGGATGTGCATCTACATGTGTGTCTACATGCCACACGTTAGGACAAGCTGCACACTCACGTGCATCTGGTGTGAGAACGGGCGCCGCCATCCCGGGTAGGAAGTGCTTTTCCCTGAAAAGGCCTGAGAGCCCCCCTCACTGCTCGCCGTGGGGAGCGGACCCCCAGCACAGCCGCCCTTGCGCGTCCCTGAGCCACAGGGAGGCGGGAAGTTGTTGTGGTGACTCCCTCTGCGGCGAGGCCCTTCCTGTACGGCTCCGAGGGGGTGGGAGCTGTGCGCCTGCGGGTCTCGCTCGCCTTCAGCTCAGAGCCCTTCGCGTGCCCAGTGCTCGTTTGGGAGGCTGTCCTGCCCCTGAGAGCACAAGCCCTGGGAGGCGAGGGCCAGCTCCAGTGTGGGCTGGGGGCGGGTAACAGGCAGCAGTTCCGAAGCGAGGGCGATGGTGGCGTCTCAGAGCCGGGTCGTAGGACAGGTAGGTGGCTGGCAGCGAGCACATCGGGGGCAGAGACCAGGAAGCGGAGGGTGTGAGGATGGGAGGACCGGCCGGAGGAGACAGCCTGGAAGGGGGCCGGGCACAGCTAAAGCCACTGGCACCTGGGGCCTGAGAGAAAGGAATGCTCCCACCTCCGGAAGGGGAATGCCCGGATGCAGGTGGGAGGGCCCTGGGATGCATCTCCCCGGGGTGCCCCGGCTTTCTCCCCACCCCCACCCCTGCCCCGTGAGCGTGGAGATGCACGGACACTGGACACCAGACACCGTGCGAGCTGTTTACTGGTAGCGCTTTGCACCACCTCCTGGGCCTGATGAGTCACTGGCCATGCCGGGGATGCAGGAATGCTCAGGCCCCTCCCTTAACCTGGTTGGCCAGCCGGGCCCTGGGCCTGGCTGGGCAGGTCCCCCAGCAGGCAAGCCCGAACAGGGCTTCCTGCTCCCGGCAGGAGACCACGGTCAGGTCCAAGGCATCAGAAGCAGACTTGCCCCGGGGGGTGGTGCTGGGTGAGCCCCAGCGCCTGGTGAGGCGCAGCTGCTGCCTGCGAGTGGGTTTGTGGGTTTGCCCCTTCCCGTGACCCGCTGAGCGTCGGAGGCCAGTGTTGTGATGAGTTGTCGTATTTTGATGGGGCTTTAAATGACAGCTGCTTATTTAGAAGGTGTTGCTTTGGAATTTTTTTAAAGTTTAAACCTGATTTATATAAGCATGTATTTCTTAATGATATTTGAATTATAACCTAATCGATAGAACGAATATTCTTCAGGGGCCAAGACTACTTGAAAAAAATTGTTACACAGACTTTTAAAAACATTCCCGGGTTAAGTAATTCATTACTCGGATTCCTACTGGTCGCCCGTGATGATGCCGACGTTTTGTACTTTGTTGGGTCTGTGACCCGGCAGTTCTTTGGTCCCCTGGCAGCAGTCAGATCGCGTGCCTAGTTCCTGTTTCCCTGGACAGAATGAGAGTCTTAAAGCGCCTGGTCGGGCAGGTAAAGAAGGCAGCGGGCCTGTGTGTCAGCCGCCTGACACAGAGGAGCCCATGTTACTGAACTTGACCTGAGGCCTTTGAACCTCACGGTGCACAGCCTTCTGCTGTGGAGGGAATGGCTTTCTTCTGAAAGCTCAGGGCAACCCAGAGAAGAACCTTCCGGAAGGCCCCCCGCTGCCCAAGCAGCTAAGGCCTGCGCCGGGCTCGCTTCGTGTCAGACACGGGCCGGCAGGCGGGCAGGCGGCCCCTCTCCACCACCGGCGCCCAGCGGGGGAAACATGTGTTTCCATTCACCAAAGACCTACACACCGCGAACCCGCAGGAAGAGATGGGCAGGGGCGCCGCTGCCTCCAGAGGCAGGGAAGGACGCTGAGGAGGTGACACTCAGCTAAGACCAGAGGACACTGAGTCAGACCTGCCAGGGCGGAGGCACGCGCCCCAGGCCGAGGGGAGACCCTGCCCTGCCCTCCAAGGAGCTGGATGCGTTGCAGGAACTGGAGGATGGATGTGCCTGAGTGCAACGCAGCCAAGACCATGTGCGGGATGAGTCTGAAGGGGCGGCCGGATCATAAGAACTTGGGAGCGATGTTGGCGGAGGAGAAACACAGTGACGTGCCGTCCCACAAGGGCACCCTCGGCCCCCAGGGGCAGACGGGCAGGGAGGGGAGAGAGAAACCCACCGAGCCTCCGGGGCCTGGAGATTCCAGCGGGACTGCAGGAGTGTGGGAAAGGGCTGCGCGGGGTGTGTCTGAAGGTGGAGGGAAGCAGCTGCGGCAGGTGGAGCTGCTGGGAGAGGCGGGGAGTGAGGGGTGAGGGAAGATGGCGAAGTCCTAGGCAAAGGTGAGGAAGACCCTGGAGAACAGGGTGGGACTTGGGAGAAAGAAGTCTTCCCTCCTCGACTGCAAGCCTCGGCCTCTTAGTCAGAAGGATAACTCAGCTCTCCACCTGCTACGCCTTTTCACAGTGGGGAGCTGGGGGGGGGGGGGTCAGGACGCTGCTGCCAGGCCTAAGCGAGGCCCAGGGCTGGTACAGGGCGTGTCTGGGGCAGCGACAACAGGCTTCCAAGTGCAGCTAGGGCTTATCTTGATGCTGCGCTTTATAAATATTCACTTTTTTTCACTCAGATGGTGTTCGCTCAGAGGATGGGGTGGGCTCAAGATCCTGAGAGGGAGGGCAGGAGACGCCCAGCGCCGCCCCCTGGTGGTGTCCCTCACTGAGAAATGAGGGACCAGAGACAGTGCTACGGAACACAAGTATTTTCTTTTTGGTGTCCATTTGCCCCGTTGTTTCACGCGTGGGTTATCTTCCCAAATGCGGCGTTAGTTGCAGTTCTCAACCTGTGGGTCGCGACCCTTTCACAGGGGTCGCCTAAGACCATCGGAAAACACATATATAATGACATACTGTTTTTGTGATTAATCACTATGCTTTGATTATGTTCAATTTGTCACAATGACATCGGGGGTCACCACAACATGAGGAACTGTATTAAAGGGCCGCGGCATCAGGAAGGTTGAGAACCACTGCCTAAACTTCAGGAAGAAAGTAATTAAAGACGTGGACGTGAAGCCAAGAGCCAAGGCAGTCGGAGCAGCCCAAGGTCATTTAACTCGCCCTTTCCCCAGGCCCTCCCTTGGGTGACTGACGAGTTCGGCAGCCCGTCTCCCAGCCTGTTGCCAGAGTGGGGCCAGCCCTGGGTCTGAAGGCTTGACGCTTACTGGGTTTTAATGACTCGGTTAATAAAGGTCTTGCCTAAAAGTAATAGAAACCGAAGTGTGGAAACGGGATGGGGAAGACTGGCTTGGGGTCAATTTCCAGCGGCTCCGTGGTGGTGTCCTTAGATCTGTGTTTAATCCTTAAAAGCAATGAAGAAGGCTCCTTCCTTGTAAGCATGTTCCGATGCCACAGTCAGCTACACTAGTAAGATGCGAAAACCCCTCGGTAACAGGTAGCATGCAAACACCAGCCTTAAAATGTTAGATGATATCGGCATAACAATATAATATGTTCTTAATAAACTGGTGGTCACAATGTAATTGTAGATGTATAATGGGAGCACTTGGTAATGCCATATCCATAGGGATCTCCAATATCTTTGAGACAATGAAATAACTTGAGTATCAGGTAAAATCTGATTGAAAATTAATTTTGAAGTTAAAAGGGACCTTTAAAAACCCCACTTATTAATCTTGTCTTTTTATTTTTTAATATATTTTTATTGACTTCAGAGAAGAAGGGAGAAGGAGAGAGAGATAGAAACATCAGTGATAAGAGAGAATCATGGATCGGCTGCCTCCTGCACACCCCACCCTGGGGATCTAGCTTGAAACCCAGGCTTGTACCCTTGCCTGGAATTGAACCTGGGATCCTTCAGTCTGCAGGCCAATGCTCTATCCATTGAGCAACACCGGCCAGGGCATCTTGTCCTTTTAAATAGTTAATAGCAGCGAGTGATTTAGTAAGTATTTATCCAAAATGGTGTTTATTAGACTGTGAAAGAATTTCCTAAGGTAAATGGTGTTTGAATTATTTAAGATTTAAATTGATACAAGTACTAATATTTAAGAATATGTAGAAAGGAATACATTTAGTTATTCGCCAAGCATAGATTACTGAAATATTTTCCACCTCAAAGTGCGTAATTCACATGTGTGACACATTTCTGACATAGTTTTCCAAAGCCTTCCTGATCTACCTCCTGTTGGCTTTTCCAGCCCTCTCTCTCTCTCTCTCTCTCTCTCTCTCTCTCTCTCTCTCTCTCCCTCTCTCCCTTCACCACCACCCCCCCGCCCCCCCCAGTCCTCTTAGCTGCAGCTTTACAACTCCGCCTCCTCTGAGCCTCAAGCCCACCCGCCTCCAGGCTCAGGCCCCTGCCTGGAACTCCTCGCCCTCTGCCTGTCCTTCTGTGGGTATTACCTCCTGCTATAGGCTGCCCAGCCCCCTTAGATCCCAGGTGGCTTCACTGGTTCTTGGGGAGCCTGTGCTCAGTTTTCCTGGGATGGCCCCACCACACTCCACCGTCAGCGCCCCCAGCCCCCAGAACAGTGTCTGGAACACAAGGTGCTGTGAGCCCTGCGCCTAAAGACAGTGAGCACTGCAGAACTGGAATGTACACATTGAGCCATGGCATAACGCGGAAGAAATAAAGTCCCTGTTTTTCAACTACCTTTCCCTTCCATTCATTTCTCCTCGACAGAACCGACACAGCCCGCCATCCGTTTGACAGGAGACAAACACTTGAGTCTGTGTGTTCGTCTTCTCTCAATAGCCCCGTGAAATGTAGAGGCCGGCACACGGCAGGACACTGGGTCAAATCAACTGCAGCAGCTGTAACTCGCAACTGTAACCTTCCTCCTCCGCAAATGAGTTTAAAAGCAAGTTGTAAAAATCTTGCTGGAAACTCATGACCTGAAGAAAATGCCAGCATTTCTCCCAGGGAATGGGTTTGGTCTAAGTACTTCCGCTTCTGAAACTGTAGCTCAGTGGTTGAGCGTGGACCTAGGAACCAGGAGGTCACGGTTCGATTCCCGGTCGGGGCACAGGCCCGGGTTGCGGCTGGATCCCCAGTGTGGGGCGTGCAGGGGGCAGCCGATCCATGATTCTCTCTCATCATGGATGTTTCTCTCTCTCCCTCTCCCTCTCCCTTCCTCTCTGAAATCAATAAAAATATATATATTTTAAAAACTGCACAGAAAAGCGGTTTTTGAGTGTCAAAGCTACAAAGGTTCAAGATCTTTGATTGTTGAAGTCTCTACAGAAAACACTGGTCTTGTTTCAGGAACGAAGGAACAATAAAGCCAGCCCAGGGAGAAGGCTGAGCGCTGGTCGCTAGAGAAGCTGAAAAGCAGCTACAGCTCCTGTGAGACCCGATAGTTGCGGAGCGCTCGCCGCTCGCCGGAGAAGGTGGGAGGCCTGAGAGGTGGTATTTTCCGCGGGTCCCGCTTGTAGAACCTTGGCCGGTAATCAAATACGCTTGGACAAAGCTCGACTTTTCTCCTCCTCTAATGAATGCACGACCCAGCCTCGCTGCACGCTCAACGGCTGACATTTCAGGAGCAGGTTGACTATTTACAATGAATGACCCAAACTAACCAAAATAATGACACCAATGACAGTAGCAGGAGCAGTGCCTGGATTTGCTCGGGGTTCATTCCAGGAGGGACCCACTGGGGGCGCTGCATCCACCTGTCCCCACTACCGAGCTCCCCAGCCCCGGGTCCCAGCGGACCCCCCTCCCCCACCAGGTGTACCCCTTCTCTCTCCAAAGAGAAAAGCGCGAGGGGGGGCCGTATTTTTAGGTCGAAAACGTTAAAGGCCTGCGGGAGCCCCCCCCCCCGGCTCCCCGCCCCCCGCCGTCGGGCCCTTACCCGGGGGCTCCATGTCCACCTGCTCCCGGATCCTCGGGCCGAGCCCGGCGCCTCCCCTCCTAACGCCTCTGCTCCGCGGCCGGCGTCGGCCGGTTGCCCTGACGACCGGGGGCGGGGCCGGGAGGACGGCGAGAGGGAGGGTCCAAACGCCGCGCGGAGCGAGGACCGCACGTCGCCGCAGCTCGGAGCCGGGTGGCGGCGGGTCGCCGGCGGGAGACGCCGCCCGAGCCGATCGGTGGTCGCGCCGACCCGGGGGCCCTCGTGTCCCCGGCGCGCCGGGTCCGATCTGCGCGCCGGGACCTGCGCGCCCCCGTCGCTGTCCCGAGGCGCCCGAGGTCCGTGCGGCCGGCGAGCTCGGCCTGCCCGGAGGGGCCGGCGGCGGAGCCTGGGCCTGGGACTCGCGCCCCGACGCGGAGCCGCTGCAGGTAATGGCCGGGCCCTGCGCACCTGTTGCGGCCGTCGCGGCTCAGCGCGCCCCCCGCCGCGTCGGGGTCCCGGCCCCCCGGCCCCGAGCGGAGACGCCTGGGGCGAAGGCGGCCTCCCCGCCGCTGCCCCCGGAGTCCGAGCCCGGCCCTGCCCGGCGGGAGCAGCCGGCCTGCACCCCGCCCTGCCGGCAGGGGGACCCCTCGGCGGCCGGGGCGTCGCCAGCCTGGGAGGGAGCCTCGTGCCACCTTCCCGGGCAGCACCGCGCCCATCGGAGCCCCCGTCGCCCCGGGCCAGGCCGGTCCCGGACCCCGCGGCAGGAGGGCCTGGCCGGCTGCGCTGTCCCCGGTGTCACATTTCGCCGCGGCCGCCGGGCTTTCCGGTTGGGTGAGTTTTCGTGTCTGTGAAGGACCAGCCCCCGTGGTCAGCACCAGGCGTGGGGCCGAGGCCAGCAGGTCCCGGGCCGGCTTCCCTGGGACGGACCCTGACGCCCAGGTCGCGCCTGGAGGAAGCGGGGAGGCGGAGGCGCACGGGGACCTGACCTGGTAGATTGTGAAAATGCAAACAGAGCGCGTCCCTGTTAAGAAAGAAAAAAAAAAGCGAACCGCCGGGAGGGCGGAGAAAACGGAGCAGAGAGTGGGGAGCGGCCCGGGCCTGGGTCGGGGGACGTGCGCGATTGACTCAGCGGTCCAGCCCCGGGAGGGGGCCTCCCTCACTTCCCGCCTCCGCTCCCCCCCGCCGCTCGGCCTGCACTTGAGGGTCGGGAGGAGCCGTTTCTGGGTCAGGACGGGATGACTCATCCTTTGCCACTAGAGCTTCCCGCCCCACGGAGGACAGGGCACCGCGAGGATCACTTCGTGGACCCACTCTGATGGACAGGACATGGGTTACGTTCCCCCAAGGGCTCCCCCTCGGACCGCATGCAGACCTCCCAGAGGAACTGTCACAGCAGAAGCTCCATGTGTCGGTGTGGACAGGCGGCGTGATGTCCGCAGAATCCACACTCACCGGCTGAAACCTTAAAGCAGCAGGAACTGCTTCTGAAGCGGAAAGACGGGACGGTGCGTTGTTACACAGAATGCGTGTGAGATCAACAGTAGATCCCAAGCACATGTTTTCAAACCAACAGCAACATCATGAATCGGTCTTTTCACCCCAGAAACAGTGGTGCTCGTTAGTAACGTGGTCATCAGACATGACCAGCTACTGATAAAGCCTGGCATTTAGTAACCCGAACAGGGCTGCTCTTCCCCCACCAGCACAGGATTAGGCAAACGCCCGTTTAGAAAGAAGACACAAAACAAGAAAGAAAGAAACCACGTTGCAGATCTCCAGGCCACAGCAACGAGCTGGGCGGTGTGGCCTGGCCGCAGGTTTGAGGCTGGGAGGCGCTGTGACCTGAAGCCCTCCACAGGGGCGGGGAGCACTTGCCCGGTAGCTTTGAGGTTGACATGGCATGGAAACAGTCTAGGTCAGTGGTCGGCAAACTCATTAGTCAACAGAGCCAAATATCACAGTACAACGACTGAAATTTCCTTTGAGAGCCAAATTTTTTAAACTTAAACTATACAGGTAGGTACACTGTTATTAACTTAATTAGGGGACTCCTAAGCTGGCCTTCGCTAAAACGGTCCTCAGTCTGATGGAGGTACGTTCGCTGAGGCCGACCCCTTCCAACTCTCCATCCGCACTCGTCTTGTAGACTTGTTTCGTCCATCTCCTTTCCGAAAACCGACTTCTGTGCGTGGGCCACGAAGTTTCAATCGCACTGTATGTGCGCACCCGCACGTGGTATTTTGTGGAAGAGCCACACTCAAGGGGCCAAAGCGCCGCATGTGGCTCGCGAGCCGGGGTTTGCCGACCACTGGTCTAGGTAACAGGTGACCTTGGCAACTGTGAAAAGCAACATTTGAATTTAGGGGATGTGTACCCAGAAGAAATGACTGGCTGGGAGCCGGGAATGGGGTGCGGGTGGAGAGGCCCTCAAAGGTCTGAGGCAGGGACGAGGTTCAGTTTGTGGCTCTCCCTGGGCACCCAGGACGATGCGGTACTCGGTACATGTCTGCCGAATGGATGGGAAGAGTGTTAGAGAGCCTGCCGCAGATAACGGACATACTTGACCGTTGGCGGCACAGGCCTGCGCTCAAAAGGCTGCTGGAGGCCCAGGGTGGGTGAATGGGAAGGTACTGGCTTTGCCTTTGCGGGTTTTCTACGTCGTCTTTCCTGATCCTTTTTCACTGGCACCTTCCGGCCGTTTTTGGTGGTCACTTGAATAGCAAGTCTTGATTTTTTAAAAAGTCTCCAAGCTCCTGGCCGGATAGAGCAGTGACCTGACTGCTTACTTGGCTGCCACTTAAGGAAATGTAACAAACCAAAGCCCATCACAGGGACACCAGGGAAGTGAAGGGGAGACAAGGCAGCCGTTCTCTCCTCTGACTCCCTTGGCCGCCTCGGACTCAGAGTAAAGATAACTCTAGCAGCAAATTAACATTGTTTAAGGCAAGTCAGATAATTTCCTAAAAAAAAAAGAAAAAAAAAAGAAAATGAATGTGTTGTTTCCTAGCCTTCCTATCACAAGTAGGAGTTTTCATTTTTGTTGTTGGATTTTTATTTTCTGTTTTGTTCTGTTTTTTACCAGAGTGAGGGTGCTATTTGTCTTTCTTGGCTACTTTCTGAAACACATGCGTTCAGTCAAATGTTGAAAGCCATTACATTTCCACTTTTGCTGTGTTTTCTTTGTACCCATCTCTCCGCCCTTTACTCAGGGAGCGTGTAATGGGCTGCAGGGCCACGCTGCCCACCCTTCCGGGAAGTCCTCCAGGATCAGGCGAATGCCCACTGAAAGCACCTCTCCCCTCCCAGGGCACAGTGCGGCCCTAGCTCTGCCCTATACTTTCTGGTAGAGTTTTCCCTCCTTTTCTGTGGGTGGGTCTGTGCCTCTGCTTAGGCACTGTAGGAGCTAAGCCCATGATTTAGGCTTCTCCGTATCCTTCCCACTCATGGCGGGTTTCCAGTGTGTACCTGGTCATTTAAGGAAGATGATGATGGAAAGAGGACACGCCTTGGTCGGGGATGATTTAATTAATTGCCAGCTCTGCCACCGTGGGAAAGTCAGGAGCTCCTGCTCCTCATTGCTAACTGGGGATAATAAAACCTGCAGTGGTTTCTGACAGTCACGTGGGAAGCAAAATAAATGCATGTGAGTAAAGATATGGATGGAAACGTGGTTCATTGAAGAACTTAAGTGTAACGGTTGGAACTGGCTCAGGCATCAGTAAGCGTTTACTGAGCACCCGCACTGTGTTGGGGCGTCCTGGGGGCTGGGGTTGGTACTCAAGGGACTAGGAAAGCCACATGGAGGTGGGCGGGCAGGGGGCCTCCTGGGCAGAGGGCGGCCTGGGCAAAGGCCCGGAGGCCAGTCTCCGCAGGAGCTCATGTGGCTGGAGCTCCTATTGGACTCACCCCTTTGCTCAGCTATCTCGCTAGGCTGTATGAATAGGCCGCATCAATACCTAGCACACTTTATTAACTGCTTTTACTCAAATGGCAGTTTTTAAAATATTACTCAAAGTCATCAAAATCATATTGAAAAGCACTGAGTGTGACCAGTCTGTTGAAATTCTGATAAAACGCTTGATTTGTAAACTCCCATGGAGGGCGCCGTATGTTATGATACACGCGCGTTGGCTGAGCTTGGGAAGTCTTTCTGTACATACGTCTAAAAATTGTAAATTATCATAGAATCTAGGATTCTTTAAAAAAGTAATTTATTCAAGCTTCATATGGTATGAACCAATAGAGTTAAAAGTGAATTTTTTTTGTTTTTTAAATCCAATTAATTTGATTTGCTTACTTAAAAGCAAGACATTGTCAACTTGTTAAAGTCTAGAAATAGGTTTTTAAAATAAAATTCTGAATTTTTACTTTACCTGTTCAAGAAAGGTTTTAAGGAGACACTAGAAATTAAATAGAATATGCTTTTGGGAAGCTCTGAGCCAGTTAAAACAAAGACAAACAAAAAGGCAGCCCCTACAAGTTTAAAGTCCCAGGAATGATAAGCCCTTTGTTTCAATGACAGTAAAACTGAAGTATAACAGGCCTGGGGGATAAAATTTCATATAAATATTTTACTAACTCCATGTAGGTGATTAAACTATATTTTTCAAAGTTTTTAAATGCCTCTCTTTCTATGAAAGAGCTACACATTTCCTGTTTTATGGTATTTCTTCCAAAGCATAGAATGTTCTATCTGGCCCTCAAAGTGTCCGGGGGCGGGGGTGGGGGGACAGCTCACTCACGCAGGCCCGGAGGCTCTCCCACGTGTCCGATGGCTGACGGGGCTGCACCTGGGGCCTCCTTCTTATTCCTTAGGGCTGGGAGCTGGCCCTCCAGCCACTAACCACCCACCTACAGCCACAGCGCCAATACCTGGGGTGCCAATACATGGAGCGCCGTAAAGCCATTTAAGCGATAAATGCCATGAACCGTAGTTTAGGATTTGTTCTTTTGACTTGAGTGTTTTCTTTTTAGTTTCCCTGGTTAAGGTGAAAGGGGCTTGTTCCCGGCCATAGGGCTGCCTGTTAAACCTGCCGGTCACTGGGAGCAGCAGGCACTCCCCTGGCGCAGGGGCTGAGCCACCATGGAGGGGGCGGGGGGGGGGGGGGGGTCTGTCCTTTCCTAGGACACGTCTCTCCTTCGTTTAAATGACATGATGTCTTTTGCTGCCTCTTGAATCTGACGTGTTGGGCTAGAGACCCTGGAGCCCCCACAGAGCCTGGGATTCCTGGTGGATTCGACAGTGGAGACCTCGTGGGGAAGCTGGCGGCCTCCACAGGGAAAAGTGATGACTCACCACTCCCTCCCTGGACTTGTCAACTGGCACAAGCAGATGCCCAGTGGAGTTTTAAAATGGTCTCCTTAAACGAGAAGGAATCTTCACTTAAAGAATAATAACAACAGACCTTCTTGTGGTCGGTGCTGAGGGGGCTCAGCTGACGCCCCATCTCCCTTCTCGGGGCCCGCTTCGCTTGGTGAGGCCTAGGCCCCTGACCGAGCTCACAGCGCTCTCCCGTGGCTTTCCGTTCGCTGTGGGTCCATCCGGGCTGCGCCGGGTCAGGCAGGGAGCACCGTCCAGCGGGGAGTCTCTCTCCAAACCCCCAGGACAGGCTGAGAGCTGCCCTGAGCCTCTGGCTCAGCCGGCAGAGGAGGTGACAGGCAGCCGCTACCCTCGCAGGAAAGCGGGCCCTTTTCCTTGGGACACTGCGGGCCTGACCTGCCTTTTCTGTGTTTCCAGGTTTACTGGCGGCACTGAGCGCGGTGCTGAGGGAGCAGCACCGGGGAGCAGCCAGCGCGGATCCGGTGGAGGGACACCTCGAGGCCTGCACCCGTCCTGGGGGTCACCCTCGAGGCCTGCACCCCTGGTGCAGCGGCGACGCGAGAGGCCCTGGGAGAAACCGGGCTGGGATGCCGGCTGCGTGAGCTCCTGTGACAGGATGGAGGAAGAGGAGGTGGAATGTCCAGACTCCTCGTCGGAAAAGCGCTATTTCCCGGAATCTCTGGATTCCAGTGACGGCGAGGAGGAGGGCCTCCTGGCCTGTGAGGACCTGGAACTGAACCCTTTCGACGGGCTGCCGTACTCCTCCCGCTACTACAAGCTCCTGCGAGAGAGAGAGGCCCTTCCCATCTGGACGGAAAAGTACTCCTTCATGGAGAACCTGCTCCAGAGTCAGGTGGTGATCGTTTCCGGAGACGCCAAGTGCGGGAAGAGCTCCCAGGTGAGTGGCCCGCCGCCCGGGCCCCCACGTGTCTTCATGACGACACGGCCCAGCGTCGGCTGCTGTCGTCTGCATCATGACGTGACGTGAGCCAAAAGCCAGGCAGCAGAAATTAAGTTCCCTGGTGCATCCCCACGCCGGCGGACCAGCAGGGATGCTGCGTGGGATTAGTGTGCCGCTAGTCAGGGCGGGAGCAGGTCCATGTCCGTGGCCTCAGCTGCGTGGACTTTAAAGCTGAGACGCATGCTGTTTGCCTGCGGGCTTCAGGGTGTGACTGTCGGGTCTGCACGCCCAGCAGCCAGCATGCCTGGATGGCTTGTTGGTAAAGCTGTGGGGGATCGTGTCTGTGGGGGGCCGGGGCCTCGGGCTGCTCCAGCTGTGGACTCCGTGACTGGTGCTGAGTGGGGAGGGAGGGGCCTTGGCACGGGCCCCAGGCGGCTGGTGGGAGGCGGCGGGCGTCCTGGAGACTTGCGGGAGGAAGTGTGGCTTAGGGCGCAGGTGTGCCCAGTGCACATGTCGCAGTCCGGGGTCAGAGGTCCATGGATGAGGCGAGGACCTGCAGAGCGGACGGGAGCGGCCTCCTGTGCGTGTCCCCCGGAGGCAGCGCTGAGCCGTATAGGACATCGCGGCCACTGCTGCTGGGTTCTGGTCTGGACCGAGCCCACCCGAGGACCGGGTCCGACCCTCCGCAATCCAGCAGCTCAGCACCGTGCCTGTCGCCTGGGGTAGGTCGAGCCACTTCACTTTGCTGGCTGAGATAGTGCAGTTTGTAGAATCTCAGGCACTGACGTCAATAAGGCCCTGATGCAGATTAGATCCTGGTCACCAGAGGCCACTCACCGCTAAAGCACTGGCGGGCCGAGGCCTGGTGATCGCTCTCGGGGGAGCCAGGGGCCGGGACCCGGTCCTCTTGGCACCCAGGGAGCGGGGGGCTGGGACCCGGTCCTCTTGGCGCCCAGGGAGCGGGGGGCCGGGACCTGGTTCTCAGGGCACCCACGCTGTCAGCCTCCCTTGCACCCCGAGGTGGCGAGGTGGCTTCACTGCCCTGGCTGTGACCCCCCTCACGTCCCAGTGGGAAGACGCATGAGGCCGTGGGCTGGGAAGCAGACAGCCGTGGGGTGCGCTCAGAAGAGTCAAAGCCGTGCTCCCTAGCAGGTTCCTAGCGTGTGTGTAAATGTGGGTGTCTGCTGCCCAAACTCCAAGGAGACCGCTTGGTAAATAGGGTGTTTTCCATGTGATGGAGCGGTAACCTGCTTTTATCACCAAATGACGTTGCTGTGTCACCACAGCAAAGCGGGCGGCCTTGGTGTTTTGTCTGCCCTGGGAAGGTGCAGCCTCCCAGCCTCCTGGTTCTCACCAAGCGGCACCTTCCAGAGACTGTGGGGGGAGGAGGAAGGTGCTATGGGGGCAGAGAAAATTGCCCCCGAGCAGGCACAGAATCGAGGCTCAGAATGGGGTGCAGCACGGCCTTCAAGGTCTTCACTGAGGCAGGGAGCCAGGAGCCCCCGGTGACGGTCACACCCCAGCGATGGCTGAGTCACTATTAGGAGCCGAGCTTTGAGCTGTGAGGCTCCCACCTCCTCAGGCCCCCGTGACCCAGGCCTCCAGGCTGCGGAGGGGAGTGAAGGGCGGATGTGCTCTCCCCTCTGCCAGCAGCCCTGGTGCCCACTGGGTGGGTCCCTGGGTTACTATCTGCCGGCTGTGGCTGAACTTTCGCGGGGCCTGTAGCTGGTTGTGACTGTCCTGCCTGGATTCGGTCCGTGTCCTGCGCAGTGTGTCACGCGCTCACCTCTGTAGCACAAGCGGCGCTGAGTACATGGCTGATTCGTTTTTCACCGGCTGGCACCTTTCTTCAAATGCTGGAACTACATTTGCACGGTTAGTGGGTGGGTATTTGCAGTTCACGGGAGTCATTCATTTGGAATTACTTATGATTTCTGGTAAAGTTATGTCTTTTTCAAATTACAGTGAGGATTAAAATCTAAGAATTCCATGATGGGCCTAGCAAATATAAAATTATTGATAGCTAAATATTAAAACTTAAATACCTTAAATCTATTTAAAAACACTCTTGGGATGATTTATCTTAAAAACACGGGTAGCAGAGTGAAGCTCACTGGCAGTGTCTTGGAACTAACACACAGTGGACTCGGCCCTTCCACTACCATCGTTCTTGCACCAATGAACTTGAGATGATGCAGCGTATTCACCTTTAAATACCAGGCTCATCTGTTTATTTTATCCTGAGCATTTAAATATAAACGCTTTAACTCTGAGTCACTATTTCTCATCTCAATGCTATGCAGTGTTTACTTTGTTAAAACACAAGAGTTGATATGGCACGGCATGTTTTTCAGGGAGGTTTCCCGTAGCCAGAAAGAAAATAGCAGTTCATGCATAGATTAGTGTTGTGTTTGTTCTTCAGAAATATAGCTGAGGGTAAGAATATATGTGTATTTTGCCTTTTATTTTTACCTGCCTTTTTCATCTGGGAATCGAACGCTAACAGTCCTAACGCCTTCCTGTTCTTTCTCGTTGATTTCTTTGCCGGTGGGAACTCTGGGGTAAACACAGACTGTTCACTCAGGGGTGACTCGCTGGTGGGTGTCCCGGCGGGCGCTGACGGCTGGCTCTCCCGCAGGTGCCGCAGTGGTGTGCCGAGTACTGCCTCTCCGTCCATTACCAGCACGGGGGCGTGGTGTGCACGCAGGCACACAAGCAGCCCGCCGTCCAGCTCGCCCTGCGCGTGGCGGACGAAATGGATGTCAACATTGGCCACGAGGTCGGCTACGTGATCCCGTTTGAGAACTGCTGCACCAGCGAGACGATCCTGAGGTGGGTGGGGTTCCGCCTGCTATGCTGGCGACTGGGCTTGTGTTTCGCAATCACCGGAGCGTGTGCCCTGCATTCCACGTCAAGGTCCAAGCCTCCGCAGTGTTCACGACGGCTCTGTCCCCGCCCGGCCTCGTCGGGATTCCTGGTCTAATCTCCCGCGACCCTCAGGGAAGTCACTTGCTGGGTGGCCCCCGACCTCAGTCTTGTCTTCTCAGGCCCCGCCTCCGGGTGGGTCTGCATGGGCTGCCGTGTGCTGGCCAGACACGGGGCCTGGTCATCCACACCCCCCTCTGCTGCTGAGCCACCCTCTCCGGGCTTGGCTAGTCCCCCAGTCCATGCCAGGCCCCCGCCTCCACGGAGGCTTCCCTGCCCTCCCACAGTGTCAGCAGAAAACCCGGATGGTTTACCAAACTGGACATCAGCCCCCATCATGGCTGTTTAGCTCCATGTTTTTCTTTTTTTTTTTTTTTTTAATATATTCTATTAATTTTTTACAGAGAGGAAGGGAGAGAGATAGAGAGAGTTAGAAACATCGATGAGAGAGAAACATCGATCAGCTGCCTCCTGCACATCTCCCACTGGGGATATGCCCGCAACCCAGGTACATGCCCTTGACCGGAATCGAACCCGGGACCCTTCAGTCCGCAGGCCGACGCTCTATCCACCGAGCCAAACCGGTTTCGGCATACTCCGTGTTTTTCAAACTGTACTTTTCCAAGTCTCCTCATTTACCAGTTTGAGCTAGTCATGTCTACCTTCGAGATTTATTCTCTTTAAATGAGAAAGGCGCCAGCACCAGCACAGTGCCTGGCACCGCGAGGGGATTAGTAAGTGTTCGCACCCTTCCTTTTCTTTCTTGGAAGGGGTCAGCTGAGGACTGTCAGGCCCAGGCCACCCACCCCCCGTTCAATGACGTGGCGGGAGGACTCCGGGCTCAGCATGTAGTTGACTCACAGCTCAGACTTACTGTGTGAAAGCGCACTACGCAGTCAGCGAGGGAGATGGCACGGGGTGGAGTCCACGGGAACCCAGGCGCACTAGCGCCGAGGGCAGAGCCTTTAACTGGGCTCCAGAGATGCTCCTGGGGGCCTGTGACCGTCTGTAAACGTTTAAAGTTTGCTCACGTGCATTTTGCGGTTGTGAAGGCCTGTGGACTTTTCCGACGTGAAGGACTCTTGGCCCAGTAAAGGCTCAGAACTCCTGGTAATAGCGCGGGACACAGGCGCGGCATTTCGTGGTCCTGGGAGCTGGGTCCGAGTCCTCGCGTGAGGACCTCTCCTAGCTGCGTGTCCTCCTGCAGGTACTGCACTGATGACATGCTGCAGCGGGAGATGATGTCCAGCCCCTTCCTGGCCAGCTACGGCGTCATCGTCCTGGACGACATCCAGGAGAGAAGCATTGCCACCGACGTGCTGCTCGGGCTTCTCAAAGGCGTCTTGCTGGCGAGGCCGGAGCTGAAGCTCGTCATTAACACCCCGCCCCTGCTGCTCAGCAAGCTCAGCGCTCACTACGGCGACGTGCCGCTGGTGGAGGTGCCGAGCAGGCGCCCCGTGGAGGTGGTGCACCGCAGCGGGGCTCCGGACGAGGCTCTGGAGTCTGTTTTGCGCCTCATCCTGGAAATTCACCACTCTGGTGAGAAGGGCGACATTGTCGTCTTCCTGGCCTGTGAACAAGTAAGTAACAAAATCTAACCCAACAGGGGAACGCGGTTCCGCCCTGGAAACCTTTCAAGCTCGCGGGATGCTTTCAATGACTAACATACAGGGCTCAGTTTGCTACTGAGTAAATATTTGGTTCCTCAGTTTTTGCACTTTGGGAGAAAGGTAGACAGGTAAATAAGACCACGTGGAAAAGGAATATTTCCACAACCAGGTGCTGCTCTGGGGTGAGGCCTCGTCCCAACCCTTCGGAACATCCCGGAGCTGGTTCCCTCCCCAGCTCGGCCACGTGGGCGCCCGAGGGTAGCGCCGGTGCCGCACCCCTCAGACCGCTCTTGCCGCCTCCCCACCATCGGGAGCGTTTGTTGGAGATGCGATGAGGAACATAAGCTAAGTATGTGACACGGGGCCAACAAACAAGCAAGCGAACGAGGCCCCACAAACGTTCCTACGCTAGCCAGTGGGGTGTTGGCGGAGGGATCATGTACAGCCCGCCCAGGGGCTGTCTCCTGACGCCAGGCACCTGGTCTGAAAAGATGGAGAAGAATCTTACCTTGGATTCTTCAAAACGTCTTTGGAAAAGAGCAACTGGGAACGTGTGACAGCCTGTCGCTGCTTTCAGTCGCGTGCCGTTTGGGGACACCCGTCCGTGCTGCAGCTGCCCTGGGGCCTCCCCTCCGCTGCCCTGACTCTCAGCCTCCAGTCTCCAGAAAGAGACCTTCCATCCTGGGGCTGGTTTCCGGGCCTTGCTCCTACCACCCTCTCACTCCGAAAGCCCTGGTTTGGACTGTGACCCACGATGTAGCGACCCCGTGACTGAGCAGAAGCCCAGAAGGAAACTGATCGAGGGGCTGAGCCACCGCCGAAGAGACCTCAGTTCCCGCCGGGGCTCCCCACGCGGCCACCTGCTTCCAGAAGCGCTCCCAGACCTGCTTCTCTGCTGACGTGTGGAGCCCGGGATGCTGGTCCCGCCGGGACACCAGTCCTCTCAGCTGAGACCGTCTGTCCCGTGAGGACAGTGACTCAGAGTCTCAAGTCCATGGTGACCAGAGTGTCTGTCAGCTCGCTGTGTGGCGACAGCTTCCTCAGTAACAACTCCTCGCCCACGTCGGGGCTTATTGTGACCATGTCTCCTCGAGGGGGCGCTCCTGGGAGTGGGTCTCCCGAGTCCGCCTGAGCTGTCACCAGTGGCCTCGAGCAGGTGCCGGCGTACCCAGCGGGGGGGCAGGGGCAGACCCCCGGGCTCAGAGAGCTGGGTCACCCCCACATCACACCGCGAGCCTGGCCTGCCGAAGAGCCCAGTCCTGCGGAGCCTTAGCGTCTTGACAGTGACGGTCGGGTGAAGGCTGCAGGCGGATCTGCATCTGCGCCTGACATGAGGGTGCACCCAGTGGGCAGGACGGCCTCACCCCTCGCCCCAGCGTCCCCGCCGCCACCTGGCTCTCGAGCAAGAACACAGAGCAGCATCCTGACGGGACTGTCCTTCCCACTTGTGTCGGGAGCTCCTCTCCTGTGGTCTCGGGAGTCACGTCCCCTGTCCTCCTGGAAGCTTGCTTGGTTTCTAGGTGAACTTAAACTCTGCCGTAACAGTAAATGCCACGGAAAACAGAGGCAGGCAGAAACGCACCAAGTGTCACTTCAGACCGAGTCCTCTCCAGCCTTTCAGGGGGAGCACCTCACCCCATACCCTGAGTGTTGACAGCACGCAGCTCCTCGGCCCCGGCTGTCTGCTAGCCCGCAGAACAGTGCCGTCAGCAGGGAGCACGGGCTGGGGTTCTGGGAATGTCCGCTCAGGCTCCCGGGCGACTCCGAGCTGCACAAGAGGCTGTTCAGGTTTTCCCGGGAAGGGCTCCATCGTGGGTTTCCTCCGGGGGCCGGCCTCGTGTGGCTCTTGTTCCGTGGCTTTGCAGGTAATTCTGGTAATTACCTGAGGTAAATGCACTGTACACTGAGGAAGAGAGAAATGACTAAGCAAACCAGCTGCAGCACAAAATGCATATTTTAAGCCTATTTTTCAAATTCGGAAGGTTCTGACCGCAGAGCCCTGTGCCAGCTGAGCGTGAGGAGTCTGGCCCACCTGCAGCACCTGCTGCTGGGCGGTTTGTTCCCTTAGGCAGGTCCTTCTGTTCTTCCTTCCCCCCATTTGGAACAAACTCACCATCAGAACCCACCTGCAGCCAGAAAGGTGAAGCCACTAGAAGCCAATAGAGAACTATGGCTCTAGTGAAGTCTAGGGGGTGAGACTCATTTCCAGAATGACCTGGGAGAGCCCTGATGGTAGGGTGTTTGTGCGCGGTGATTGGGAATCTGGAGACTGTAACTCCTGGCTCCTGGTTCTGCCGCCAGGAAAGCAGTGATGCATCGTCACTGATGTGAGAATAAGTTTTGTTTAGCTGCCACTGCTAATGGAGATGAGAACTGCATCAGGCTAGGAAATTAGGATGAGCCCTGGCCGGTTGGGCTCAGTACATGGAGCATCGACCTGCAGACTAAAGGGTCCCAGGTTCAATGTCATTCAAGGGCACATACCTGGTTGCAGGCTCCTCCCCGGGCCCCTGCGCAGGAGGCAACCAATCAGTGCTGCTCTCACATCGATATTTCTGTCTTTCCTTCTCTCTTCTACTCTCTCAATAAAAAAAAATCAATGGGCCGAAACCGGTTTGGCTCAGTGGATAGAGCGTCGGCCTGCGGACTGAAAGGTCCCAGGTTCGATTCCGGTCAAGGGCATGTACCTGGGTTGCGGGCATATCCCCAGTGGGAGATGTGCAGGAGGCAGCTGATCGATGTTTCTCTCTCATCGATGTTTCTAACTCTCTATCTCTCTCCCTTCCTCTCTGTGAAAAATCAATAAAATATAAAAAAAAAAAAAAATCAATGGAAAAATATCCTCGGGTGAAGTTTAAAAACAAAAATAGGATGACTGCATAGAGGCAAAGATAGTATATTTCCAGAGGAAAACAATCTTGCACTGAAAGCAATGAAACTGTAAATTACCTTCCCCAAAGAAACGTTCTCATCCCTCTCGTCCTCCTTTACCCTTGATGGCGCCAGACACGGTTCCTTCCTGTGGACACGGCGGCTTCTGCCTACAGTGGTGTTAATGGGCCTCGGTGGTGACGCTGTCTGTGATGTGCCACGTACTCATGGGTGCTGTCACCTCTGCCCGTTAGGATATTGAAAAAGCCTACGAAACCGTCTGTCGAGAAGGCTGTCACCCTGACGCAGACCACGGCGAGCTGGTGGTGGTGCCTTTGTACCCAAGAGAGAAGTGTGCGCTGTTCAAGCCAAACGACGAGACAGAGAGAAGCTGCCCAGCCCCTCAGCGGCGAGTGGTGCTGACCGCCAGCCCCGGGGAGGCGCTGATCGGGAGCAGCTCGGTCCGCTTTGTCATCGACGTGGGTGTGGAGAGGAGGAAGGTAACTCTTACCAAACAGCTGGGGAGCGTCGAGAGTGAGTTTCTTGGGTTCCTGTTCTGGGCCAGACAGTGAGGGTGAAGGCTGAGGGGTGCTGTGCTCGCTCCAGGGCAGGGAGTGGCCGCTGCCCTTCGTGGCCCCGTGTGGTCTGGACACAATAAAGGGGGGGAGGCGGCAGAGGCAGCGCCGTGAGGGAGGACCCAGCTACGGAGCACCAGGTGGGGGTCCTGGTCAGCCCTTTTTCTTTAGCAAATTGCTGCCTCCTGAACAGTCAGTGCTACTGGGTGTTTCTGGTAACCCTTTATCAGAGTCGTTAGCATCTTCCCTCAAAGAACTTACTGAAAGTCAGTTTCAAGTGCACTGGTGCTGGTTTTAACAGATTGTCACTTATAACTACATAATAAAATTCCACCTAAAATGTTAAAGAATGTATTATTTTCTATAGCTGCCTTTAAAGAAAAAAAATTAGTGAAAATGGAATAGGACAGCTCACTCTCAAAGCTGGGACTTAAGTCCTGGCATTTCAAACCGAACAGGACCTTCCTGAGCACTGATCCACTGAGCGTGACCAGATGCTGTGTGGCCCTCACCTCCCGAAAACCGCGCCTTAGGGAGGTTCCGGGACAGGGTGCTTGATAATGAATCAGCCCCACCAGGGACGCCAGGGTCACTCCTTAAGCCCCCCGAAGAGCAACACTGGTGGTGCCGTCGCAGTCCCCCTGGAGCTGGCAGGATGGACGAGGTCGGGGCACGTATGCAGGGAGACGGGAGCTCGGGCGGTTTGCACAGAACCTTGACGGGGCAGCACGGCCAGGTGACAGTGCTCCGCATGGCACAGCCAGGTGACAGTGCTCCGCGTGGCACAGCCAGGTGACAGTGCTCCGCGTGGCACAGCCAGGTGACAGTGCTCCGCGTGGCACGGCCAGGTGACAGTGCTCCGCGTGGCACGGCCAGGTGACAGTGCTCGCGAAGGGTGGCACCAGTATCTCGGCGATGCCTGAGGCCCACACTGTGGGAAGCAGACAGCCTTTAAGTCCACCGACCCGCGTGCTTGGCGCTTCCATCTCGAGACAAGCAGAGCACCGTGGACGCGTGGACGGGCCTGTGGCAGAGCCTCCAGGGGAATGGCGCTGAGGGTGCTGTCTCCGCCCACAGGTGTACAACCCGCGCATCCGGGCGAGCTCGCGGGTCAGGCAGCCCATCAGCCAAAGCCAAGCGGAGGCGCGCAAGCAGATCCTCAGCTCGTCAGGTAACGCTGCGGGCGTCACCCGACTCCCGGGCACCCCGGCCACGGCCACAGCAGGCGAGCACTTCCCTTGTTTCTCCCAGGAAAGCTGTTCTGTCTGTACTCGGAGGAGTTTGCCTCCAAGGACATGCGGCCGCTGAAGCCGGCCCAAGTGCAGGCGGCCAACCTGACGAGCATGGTGCTCTTCATGAAGCGCGTCGCCATCGCGGGCCTGGGCCACTGCGACCTCCTCAACACACCAGGTAGCGCGCCGGGGGGGAGGGGGGGGGCCTAAGCTGACGGCGGCATCGTGTTGGGGACACAGATGTGTGGTCACGAGGGGAGAAGAAAAGCGGGAATTGTAGTGTCGCGATTTGGAAAAGCAAACAGCGCGCCATCACCATCAGAATCCCGTTCTCGGTGGCCCCCCTGTGAGACCAGCTGGTCACCAGGGACAGAGGGGCAGGGGAGAATTTACTGTCCCCTGACTACGCACGTGTACGCTGCTGCGCTGGGGAGCAGAGCTGTGGGCTGACCTGACTCACTGCTCTGGAAGGGACACCTCGATGCTCGCAGCTGCCGCCCGTGTCCCGCTGATGAATGAAACCCGCAGGTCAGCACGCTGGTCCCCTTTTCAGGGTCCATGAGCCGTGAGGAGAGAATCCGGCATCACGGGGCCTCAGGCTAAGTGAGCTTAGATCCTGATGCAGATCTCTTTCAAATACAAGCCAGTCATTTCCCTTCCCTAGTCCTGAGGGCTGACCTCCAGCCTGAGTGACAGTCACTGCTGACCGGGGTCAGGGAGCTCAGGGCCAGCTGGCCCTGCATGAGAGGGACTCAGAGATGTGGTACATCACAGACAACATCACCACTTCGAGTCCAATTAACACAACTATAGGCAGAAGCCGCAGTGTCCACCTAGAGCAGCGGTTCTCAACCTGTGGGTCGCGACCCCTTTGGCGGTCGAACGACCCTTTCACAGGGGTCGCCTAAGACCACCCTGCATACCAGATATTTACATGACGATTCATCACAGTAGCAACATGACAGTGATGAAGTAGCAACGAAAATAATTTTATGGTTGGGCCACAACATAAGAACTGTATTTAAAGGGCCAGAAGGTTGAGAACCACTGACCTAGAGAGACTCGGATGAGCCTGCCCAGCCTGTCCTGTGTGGGCACCGGGCACGGGCCCTCTGGTCCTCTGGGTGGCTGTGAGGTCTGCAGTAGTTTCTCACGTGTGCTGCTGACCATAGAGGGGACGCCCATAGATCCCCCAGGTCCTCTGTACAGCTGTCTCCTTGCACCAGACCAGTGGGCTCTGACCACTGTAGGCTCCTCAAACCCACAGCACCATCCCCACAGCTCAGGGTCTGCAGCTCCATCCGGCTTCCCTCCCTGCACCACAGCCTGAAACTTTAAGGCAGTAGCTGGGCAGTCACGTGGCTCATGTCGTTGGTGTCCCCGCTCAGGAGTCCGCCCTTCATCGCCTGGTGTTCTCTGTCTTGGAACTGCCGAGTCATGTTTGTTCACTACGGGAGGGCCATCCCGGGCCTGTCCCTCCGCCTCGGGGTGAGGCCGACTGCTCTCTCCCCAGCCCCCGAGAGCCTGATGCAGGCCCTGGAGGACCTGGACTACCTGGCGGCGCTGGACAACGACGGGAACCTGTCGGAGTTTGGCATCATCATGTCCGAGTTCCCCCTGGACCCACAACTCTCCAAGTCAATCCTCGCGTCCTGCGAGTTTGACTGTGTAGACGAGATGCTGACCATCGCTGCTATGGTAACAGGTACCCAGGAGTCTTCTTTTGTGAATCTGCACGGCTAGAGCTTTAGATGAGATCAGGTTGAAGTGAGAATATTTTAATAGATGGAAAGGTAGAAAATTATAACAATTATCTTAGTATGAAAAAGCCTAAATCATAGCTAGTGAATTTCTTAATCTGACAGGTGAAAGCACACCAGATTAGCTTTTGCTGAAGTCAGCACAGATCAAGAAAAATTTGAAGAAATGTGTCACTAGACATGTTCTGCCCACATGATGATGTGTGTGCGTGGCTTTACTTCCCGCACCTCTGTCCCTTGGTCTGTGTGCTTGAAGTTATGCTTTAAAGGCAGACAGACCGAAGGCTGTGCGGCACGAGAACCTGGGTTCTAATCCTGCGCCTGCACCGCCCTGGGAGCGCCCGCCCCCACTCCCGCTGCAGCACAGCCGTGTGACCAGCAGACTAAGAAAGACAAACAGAAACAAGGAGACACACACATGACAACCCCGAGCCCCTTTGGTGCCCGAGTAAAAGGGAAAACCAGTCAGTCAGAGTAAGACTGGCAGCTACAAGCCCGAGAGCTGTGCTGCCGAAATGTCTCCTCACTGCTGCCCTGGCCCCTTTTGTCTTCGAGCTCCCAGCTGCTTCTCACATCTGCCGCGTGGAGCGGAGGAGGCTGCCCTGACTTGTTGGAAGACATTTCTACATCCCGAAGGCGATCACTTTACCCTCATCAATGTTTACAAGGCCTACCAGGACGCAGCTCTGAGCTCCGCCAGCGAGCGTAAGTGGTGCTTGATTCTCAGGGTCACCCGCGGAGCCCCCTTCCTTCCCCCAGGAAGCTGAGTAACTGGTCAAACACCCTCTCTGGGCCTGGTCACGGCGGTGGAATGGGCTTGAGGCCCTCAGTGCACCCGTAGGTCTCTGCCGAGCAGAGAAACTCACTCCTGCTCCCAGAGCTCTGGCAGCTGCGGGCTGTGGGGCGTGGGCGGGCCAGGACTGGAACCCAGCGTTCAGCTCGGCCGTGTTCAGAGGGAGCTGCTGGGGGCAGGATGACACCGGGAGACTTGCACAGCTCTTGCCTCTCGGATTTTTGGGGAGAAAACAAGGACGTCCCATCTCTTGGTGCCCTGGGTCACAGCTGTGCTCACTGCTGTCCACAGCTGGCACATCCCTGCTGGATGGAGAGGCTATGGGGCAAAAGCAAAACAAACCCCCTCCAGATAACAGTGGAGGACAGGCCGGTGCTGAGATGCTGGGGAGAACAGGGCTGGAGCTTGGCAGAGGGAAGCAAGGGCAGACGAGGGGAAGCGGGAGCGGGTGGGGGACCGGAGTCCTGAAGCATGGAATGGTGCCTGCAGTAGCGGATGAGGCAGAAGTTACACGGGGCGGGCCATTCGGCAGCATCTTTGAGAGCCGGCAGGATGGGGGCCAGGCGCATGCTCTTGTTGCTCTGAGTGGTCCTGCGTGGACAGGACAGGGCCCACCATGCCAAGGCCACACACTGGTCCACAAGGTAACTGTAGGTGGCAAGAAAGAGTGACTTCAAGCTGCACCAGGCGCAGATATTTTAATGTACCCTTTGCAGCAGGTTAGCTTAACTCTAATGTAATTCCCAGATCCACCAGAAGTAACCCTTCTCTTATAATGAACTAGAGGCCCGGTGCACAATCAGGGCCAGGGAGGGACCACGGGAGGGCTTTTGGGCGTGACTTGCCCAGTCTCAATCGGCCAGACCCTAGCACCAAGCTAACCTTCCGGTCGGAGCATCAACCTACCCCCCCACCCTCCCCACCCCCACCCCCCCCAGTCAGTGCGCATCATAGCTACGGGTCGAACAGTGGCTTAGGCTTTTACATACAGAGATAGAACATGTGTTCCCTAGACCAGAGGACTGTCCACCGTGAGCCCCTCCTGTCCTGCTCTGATTAGCTGGGACCATGCACATCCTGCTGCGCACAGCAGATAAACGAGGACTCAGGCAGTGCCCTCTGCCCGTGAGCCAGACAGGCGACAGCTTCCGGTCCACGCTAGGAGCATGTGGCCTCCACAGTGCATGGGGCCGTGGAACCCCCTGAACCCGCTGGCCAGTGCAGGTTCTTCCTGGCAGCGCCACAGAGGGCCCACCTCGCTGCCCCAGAGGTCCCTGTCCTTGCTGCCTCCCCGCACGCACCATGTGACCTCCCAGGTCAGGGAAGCAGGGGAGAGCGCCTTCCTGGCCAGGCCCTTGCAGACCCACCGCGACCCTGACCTCCGTGCCCTCCCCGCAGACTGCGTGGAGAAGTGGTGCCACGAGCGCTTCCTGAACTGCGCCGCCCTGAGGATGGCGGGTGCCATCCGCGCCGAGCTCGTGGACATCGTCCGGCGGATCGAGCTGCCCTACGCAGAGCCCGCGTTCGGCTCCCAGGAGAACACGCTGAACATCAAGAAGGCCCTGCTGTCCGGCTTCTTCATGCAGGTGAGGACGGCCGCCTCCACGGGCCCTGACCCCCGGGCAGGCGCTCCCTCTCGGTGATCACTTCACACTGAGGTTCACTTTAAAACACAACAAAAGCCCTGATGCGACTTCGTATTTAAATACACTTCCCTCAGGCATGAAGGGCTCAGCCAGAACACACAACGCTGTCCAAAGGGCAGGGGAGGGGCAGACCGGGCTCTGAGCTGTTGGCGAACCCGCTCACATTTAGGGGTGAATAACGCCCAGCAAAGAGAGAAGCGCCTCCTTCGCTCCTCACCGGGAGGCTCTTAGAGGGCGTCAGAGACGTGGGTCTGACACCCCCTCCCCACCTGTCGCGGCCCCCTGGAGGCCCGACATCTCAGCTCAGAGGTCCTCGTCCCTGCGGGAGGTTAGGTCCTGGCGTCACCGGGTCCTGAGAACTAGACGAGCGAGGCCACGAGGGGTGCCGCACTTGCTGTTCGAGAGCAGCCTTACTCACGAGCAGACATCACCCACTGCAGCGCCCCTGCCCGTCCTACTTCGCTATCGGAAATAGGACGCATGGGTGGAACTCTGGTCCTAAGGCTCCCGAGGAAGAGACCCTTTGGGGCTTAAACCAAGCGCGTGAGTGCTGACCACAGTAACGGTCTCTCTGACCACGCCGCCTCTAGATCGCCCGGGACGTGGATGGGTCGGGCAACTACCTGATGCTGACGCACAAGCAGGTGGCGCAGCTGCACCCGCTGTCCAGCTACTCGCTCGGCAGGAAGACGCCTGAGTGGGTCCTCTTCCACAAGTTCAGCATCTGCGAGAACAACTACATCAGGATCACGTCCGAGACCTCCCCGGAGCTGTGCGTCCCAGGGAGAGGGGTTCCTACGCCTTAGGCTCCGGTAGAGGTTTCTACTTAGCGATCCCTGCAGACAGGCCCTGCCTGAGGCCGCAGCACAGAGGCTCCGTTACAAACACAAAGCAGCAGGCCTCTGACCAGGAGCCGGCAGGGGCAGGCCTTGAGGAATAAGCTCAGCCTCTCTCAGCAGATGAGCCCGAGCCTGAGCTGGGGGGGTAAGGGGGGACTGAGGATAGGCAGCGGCCAGCGCGGTGGGGCTGATGGTTTATGCCGAGTGCAGTACTGAAAGCAGCTGGAGATTAAGAAGGGTGGCATCTCATGGACCTAAAGATCCCTCTGGCTGCCAAGTGAACGGGTGTGGAGGGGCAGTGGGGGGAAGGGACTGGCCTCTCGGAGGCTGGCACAGTGCCGGGTCTGTTCTGAAGGTCCCTCCACCACGTGGGCAGAGTGATGCTCTGGCAGGAACCAATGGAAAGCGACAGCTGTCCACTCAGCTGGACATGGGGTGGTTTCGTTAGGAAGAGGGAGAGGCAAAGGCCCTGCTCTTACCACCCAGAGTTCTCCAAGCATCAGATCTGATCCTTCGCACTGGATGGCTCTGAGGGGAAGTACAGAGTCCCTGGTGGTCAGAGTGGTGGCCTAACACTGGAGAGCCAGCGGCCCTAGAAATGCCAGGGGGTTGGTTCTGTAAAAATAACAGCGGGCTGAGGCTCGGAGGAGCCCACGTTACATGCCAGCCTATGGATTCTGCAGGCGGGGAAGGGCTCGGGCACGCTCGCTGTCTCCCACCAATAACACTATTTCTTAACACAGGTTTGTGCAGCTGGCGCCCCAGTACTACTTCAGCAACCTGCCCCCCAGCGAGAGCAAGGACATCCTGCAGCAAGCCATGGACCGCCTGGCCCCCGCCCCCGCCCCGAAAGGGGAGCAGACGCCCTGCGAGAAGTGCCCTGAAACTACTGAACAAAGGTGCGCCCTGCAGTGACGCCTCAGAAGCTCCCAGAGCGCCACGCGCCGTGAACGCCCCGTCGGCCTGCGGGGCCAGCGCCGGGCAGCAACTCACGGGAGGACAGCCTCTGAGCCGCACAGGAGTCTTGAAACAAACTCATATTTTGTATATTATTTAAAAATAAAACATAGACGTTTTTATTGAGTTCTTTCAATAACTGCTCCACGTTTTTCTTCTTATGGGGAAGGTTTTTAATCAAACGTTCATAATTTGACCAAAAATTTTTTAAACACTATTTTGTAAATGTGTCACAGACACAGGCGACAGAACCCTACTTTGTGTAGAGAAACTAAAGCTAAATAAAGTCTCGAGTTTTTCAGTAAAACTCCACTGGGTTTTCTGGTGATTTTACAAACGCAGCACGCCCTCTCGGCGGGAAGCGGCTAGACAGCCAGGTGCTCCTCCAGCGCCGCCATGATCTCGCCCATCCTGTCACACGGGACCAGCATGACGGTGCGCAGGGGCTTCATTGGGACGTCGTCGAAGGACCACCTGCCGCCCAGACACGAGTCGCTCTCCTCCTGCACTGAGTAGCTGAACGTCAGGACGGCCTTCTGAACCACACAAACACCGTGAATAAGCAACACGCACTCCATCGGCAGCAAATACTGTTTGACACGTTTCCATAGGAACGGGGGCTGAAGGAAGCCCGAAGGGACACTTGGCAGAAGGCACCTCCAGGAGGTGAGCCAGCAGCCGGTGACACTGAGCTACCGCCCACTTACACTCTGTCTACCACTCTCACGTCACTCCTACTCACAACCTGTGACAGAGGGACAGGAACAGGCACAACACTGGACATCTAACAAGACCCTGCAAATGCAGGCCTTCCCACCGCCCCAGCTCCTCCTCCGCAGAGCTGCTGTGGACGAAGGGAAGCTTGCAGAACCAGCCGTGTTCAAACCCACACACACCCTGAGATGCAGGGCGTAGCCTCAAAATTTCATTCCCACTGTCTCCTTCCTGAAAAGGCCCAGCGCTGCCAGTGTTGACTGGGAGTCTCCGGAGAAATACGCGGCGGCGGCCACCCCAGGAGAGGGCCCTCCTCGGAGGCTCACTTCTGGGGAGGGCTGCACGGGGAGGGTATTCTCTCTCTGGCTGGCCATCGCGCACCAGCTACCTTGACAGGAAGGGAAGTGCCAGAAGCCCACTAACGGGATGACATCCAGGACGAGGGGCAGAGCGGCCCGGGAGCCAGATGGGAGGGCAGGGGTCCACCCGACGGGCTGGGACCTCAGCTGATGGCTGTCCCTCAGACTCAATGTCCACCTTGAACACAGGCTCATCCTTCCTCCCGGAGGGGTTGGGAGCCGCAGCTCTCGCAGCACATCATCAGCCTGATCACTACCAGCAGGTTCATGATTGTCTCCTCCCACACTCGTCACCAACAGTGGGGCTGGGGCGGTGATGACCTGTGAGAACCTAGTGCGCGCCAGGCACTGTGAGCTGCTAGCAGCTGGGGACAAGAAGGAAAACCAAGTGGCCACACTCGAAAGACTGATACAAAATGGGAGAGTCCTGACTTATTGTCAAGAAAATCCCTATATACCAGGGAACCTTGGTTCTCGAACTTAATTCGTTCCGGAAGGCTGTTGAAGAAGCAACTTGTTTGAAAACCAAATCAGCAAAAGTAAAAAAAAATAAAAATATTCCCAGCACAACTTCCTGATGTTAACAAGGTGAGGTTTAGCAATAAACTGACTCACTCACTCTCTTGTCACCTGAGAGACGCACAACTGATCACATCAGCATGAAAGGGCTGCTGGTTGAGAACCGAAGTTTTGTTCAATAACCGAGACATTTTTATGTGAACAATTTGAGAACCAAATTGAGAACCGGAGGTTCCATCTAAACAAATACATGGAACAAGACCGTCTTACCTCGTAGAAAAATTCCTCCTCTGCGTTCGCAAACATTAACTCATCGTTCTTTTGGCTGCTCTGCTTTTTGGAATTGCCTTTTCCTGCTTCCGCAAACGTCTTGCTGATCAGAAGGTAGAAGTGACACTTCCCACACGGCTTGTTGGTCTTGTGTGCCTCTGCCAGTTCCTTCCTACAAGACACACACAGGTCTGCTGCCGGCCGGTGACACCAGCCCAGCCACACCCAGGCCCAGGGAAGGCAGGGAGGCCGGGCAGGGCTCCTGCTGGGACTCGGCTCCCTGCGCAGACACAGGTCTGACACTTGCCCAGCAGTGAGCTTCAGCTCTGCCGTCTGCACTTCCCACTGTTCTAACAGGGCTTTTCCCAAAGAACAGGGTGACGGATCTCAGATTCCTCAGCATCCCTGCACAAGTTAAAAACACTAAGAACCTGGAGATTTAAAACAGCAAACATGGAATTGAAACACACAAAGGCACACGGCCACGCCCAATGCCATGGGAGCACGTGACTGCTCCAGTCTCCAATCGCGAGTCCAGGACTCATTTCTCCCGCGCTGCCGAAAGCACACAGCAAAGCGCAGACACTAACTCTGCAGTCAGCACAACAGCAAGGAAGCCTCCATTTCCTTCCTGAAAAGCAGGCATCATCCTGTGCATCCAGCAAACAAAATGTAAGGAAACGCGGAACAGCCCACTCAGCCTTTATAGGGGATCAGAAGGCGGCCACCCCCGGGAAATCAGATAAGCTTGAGCTCCAGCTGATCAGGAAAAGACAACACAAACAAAACCCACTAGGAGCTGTGGGGGGGGGGGGGGGGGGGTGCGTAATCCATAAAGGAAAATGGGGAAAAAGTTTCCAGCCTCCAGTTATATTCGCACATTCCCACTAAGGAAACCAGGAGTGCTGAGACCTCAGGAACACGGGGCTGGGAGGGCAGGGGGCCTGTCCGCGTTCTCATCCTCCTCTATTAAAGCACAGGCAATACCGATTCTTAGCTCTTCTTACATGTAAGATGTTCTTGTAAACTTAAAACTGCGTTTAAAAACAAAACCCTGAGAAGCCAGAAATATGGTATGAAGACTATGGTTTCCTTAGTCATAAAACATTCCAATGAAATTTAGAACTTTTACTCAGTTTTTGTTACTGTTGTAACTATTCAGTATTTTTCATGTTAATCTACCAGGGAAGGTGAAAAACTGATCAAATAGGAGTGAAAAGTCTACATGAGACTCACCTACTTTAACACCACTGAACTCTTTAAGGTTACAGACTCGTCAGAATAGCTTTAGTGATTGAAACTGAAAAGCCGATAGTGAGGACCGTGTGCAGCTGGCGGACAAGTGCCCCCCGCCCACCCCCCCAGTCCCGTGTCTGGCCCGGGAAGCCTGCCGGCGGGCGCTTACTGGAGCTGCCGGTGCATGGGCAGCGCGATCTGCGCGGGCACGTTGATGAACCGCTCGCTCAGGAGCAGCCCCACGGGCCGGGCGGGGTCGTTGAAGAGCTTGTCCAGCTGCTCCACCACGCTCTTCTCACAGCTCTTCGCGCAGCCGCTCAGGGTCAGCTCCTTAATCTGCTCCGCACACTGGGTCCCCTGAAAGCAGAGAGCGGGCCTCACTCAGGCCACCGCTTCCGGCAGAACCTGACTGAGCACCAGCTCCTCACAGGGAGGCAGCTGTCACAGCCTCTAGAGCAGCCGCCCTCAGTGCTGACTGCTGTGTGCCTCTCAGGGTAGCTCTGCCTGGAAGGAACCACCACCCATGACCGTGGTGAGAGGGCCCTGGAGGAGCTAGTCCACCTCGGAGATGGCGGAGGGCACTGCAAGCCCATGGAACTCCAGAGTGCACCTGCGCCTTGTGAGGAGGGGAGGCAGCTGGTCTTTACTTTCCACTGGAATCGTCAGTGAGCAGGAAAGAGCGATGAGCACATACCCCGTGACCGTCAGTGTCAGCAGCGCCCTCCCCCCTTCAGGGAGCAGCACAGCCCATCACAGGGCAGCTGCAGGGGCAGCTCCAGCCGCGTGTCAACCCAGCCAGGCAGGGACTCTACACCCAGGAGGGAGGACTTGAACTGGGAACACACCAGTCAAAACAAAACACCTCCGCCCGGCCGGAGTGGCTCGGGGCTTGAATGTTGACCCAGGAACCAGGAGGTCACGGTTTGATTCCCGGTCAGGGCACAGGCCCGGGTGGTGGGCTCGATCCCCAGTGTGGGGCCTGCAGGAGGCAGCCGATCCATGATTCTCCCTCATTATTGATGTTTCTATCTCTCCCTCTCCCTACCTCTCTGAATAAAAATATATTTTCTAAAAAACACAAAAAAATACCTTCACTTGAAAACAGGTTACGTGAGACTGCACAAGTGCACACGCCCTTACAACAACCGTCACCGCCTGACAGAAACACTTCACGTGTGTCACACAAGCCGTCTGGCCTAACGGTGACCACACAGGCGCCCCCAGGGACCCACCTTTCGTTCAGTTAAATTGAGAAGACTTATGAAACCAAAAATCTCATCTTCGTCCACATCGTCATCACTATCTTCTGAAACATCCGTTTGCTATTTTAAAAAGAAAAGGAGTTTTAATTTACACTTGGTTGGGAAGAAACAGGATACCAAGCCTGAAATCTAGGCCTCATTACTTTGTTTAAACACAAACTGTTTTATCACTGTCACCCAGAAAGGCATCCTGGGTAACGGCGGTGTGGCCCCGTGCGCAGCCCTGTGCCTCCCTTGATTACGTGCCTTTCCTCACATTCTGCGTGACCTCTCCTGCCCTAACTTATACGAGTTTTCTTTACTAGATTCTCAACATGTTACAAGTCCAGAACAGCTAAGGCCTCATGAAATAAACTGTTCAGTCCGTTTTCTGAACGATTTGGCAGGAGCCGGCCCTGCTCGTCTCTCCGTGGGTCCACACGCCTCACCAAGTCCTGTGCTGCCGAGCGCGGGCCAGCCCTGGCTCCTAAGAAGGTGACTGATGCCCGAGGGCCGCCTATTCTCAGGCAGAGACAAAGAGGCGAGAACGAAAATGGCAAATCCAGAAAACAGCTAAGGATGAAGAGCTTGGCTCCCACGGAACCTCCTGGCTGAGCTGCATCACAGGTTACTCTCCAGGGCCGGCCTGCTCACCAGGTCCAGCCTGGAGCGTCCCGGCAGGAAATGCAGTCGAACAGTGAGCTGGGCAAAGGGCTGGGAACAGGACCACACCACCTGACAGCTCCACACAGAGCGCTGGCCACGGGCCACGGGCCACGGGCCACGGGCCACAGCTCTAACACCTTACACTCAGCTACTCACTCCGTCCACCTCCCGCCCTATGAGGTGGCGCACGCATCATCCGTGTGCAGACTGACAGCGGTATAGAAGGTCTTGTAAGACTGTGCCTTGCACAGAGGGCCACAAGGACATCGCCCATCCCTCCTCGTCTGACAGTGACCCAGACACTCCTCCCATCAAGAGGTGGGGGTCTCTGCGCCCTCCCCTGGGACCCGTGTGGGGCTTCCTGTTACTGAAAACGCCCAAGTCTCCAGCTGCTGCTCAACAGCGCATTTGCATTATTACAGGCAGATCAAACTCGAAATGTACAAGTCCAAACGCGGGTTCCCCTCCTCACCTATCGTCCTCCATGTCGCCGTCCTGGTTGCTTGAGCCAGACCCTCGCACTCCTCTCCCTCTCCACCGCCATTACCCGCACTGCGGCACTTACTAACCCAGTTTCCCTGCTCCGATCCGACTGAAGCATCCAGCCACTGGCAATACATCAGGAGGGACTTCCCAGGATCAAGAACCCACTGAATCAGAATGAGCGCAGCTGCCTGCTTACCTTAATCACACTCCCGATGTGGTTCTGCTGAATTAAGAGATTCGTCAGTTCTGCAGTGTTGACAGGTGCCTTGAGGAAAAGCTAAGAGAAAAACAATAATTTAAGTTAAAGTTAAAGTGCGACATCTAAAATTACTTCTAATTTCCATATTCAAATAAAAACCATGACATTCCAATGATTTGACCAGGAAGGTGACTAGGGCACTAACGGCTCTACTGGGAGCGGGAGCCGTTTCCATGGACAAAGGAACATGTAGAAGCAGCAGATGCTGCCAGGATACGACTTCTACGTGAGAATTCCTCTCCTGAGAAAGCTGGGCTGTGACGCAGGAAAAGACAGAACAGTGGCCCAAGGAATTAGCAGATGAAAGTGTTGCAGGAGGAAGAATAGTCAACTATGTTCATGGAGGAAGGGGCTGGGAGCAGAAGCACAGAGAGAAGTTCTTCCTTCTGGGCCGGGACCAGGGCCGGGGGAGGGAGGAGGGAGGGAATTCTAAAGCAGAGCGGAGCGTGCCGACAGAGCTGGTGCTGACGGGCCGGGATTTTCTTAGAAGAGCAAGTTTATGCATAAGGAGTAAAAAGCAATACCTGCTGCAGTAATTTCTTAATCCCGTCATAATCGTTGTCTGAGATGGAATAAGCTTCAAAGTCAACATTCACTTCCTGTAAATAACACACAAAACAGATGATCACACAGCACGCTCCAGACGGCAGGCATCGCGTCCCACTGCAGCTTTTCTCCTCCCGCGACCTCCGTGCTTCCTGGCTCTCACTCTAGCTACAGAACATGCCAGGAAAAGGACAAGAAGAAAAGGTTACATAAGAGCTGTAACTGTCCAGCCGACAAGACGGGCGAACATTATCAACGCTGCATCCGCACAAATTACAAAACCCCTCATACCACCTCCTCACTGGACACAAAGCCCGGAAGAACATACACTCGGCCAGGTTTCCGGTTGGAAAGCCAGCTCGGGGTGAGCCGCAGGCGCACAGGAGAGCTCACCTGCCTGCAAGAAGAGGGAGCAACCAACAGGCTCACTTCACCAGCCCTGCACTGCCTGGGCCTGGGTTCCGCTCCCGGCCCTGAGGCTCTGCTTCCTTCACTTGGCAAACAGGTGCCGCCTGGTCCCACCGCTTCCCAAGCACTGTGCCGTGCTCAGATGGAAAGGGGAGGACTGAAGGGCCCTGCCTTCAGAAAGTAGGCGGACATACAGACATTGAGTAAACACTCAAGTCAACGTACAGCGGCACCTACTCGGGCTTTAAGACCCGGCGCACGGTGCTGTGCCAGCTTGGAAACGGGTCAGGGCCGGAAAGGCGTCCCTTAGAGAAGCGACATGTGAGATCTGAGCTGGGAACCGAGGACGGGAGAGTCCCTGGCCCGGGGAACAGCACCTGCGGGGGCTCCGGGGCAGGACTACAGGGACTAACAGGTGTGTAGCTGGGTCCCTGATCTGCATTTGCAAAACCACCACGACACCAGCTAGGAGGTGACGCCACTGAAATGTCCCACAAACAAGTGAAGGGAAGGATCACGTCACACCACAAACAACACCTGAGGTGCTTTCAAACGCTGCCCAGGATCGACCCTGGGGCCCCCGGTAAGTGACGCACTGACCACGGGCTCTGGTGAAAAGTGCACTTGCACGCACTTCCGGTGGTGCCGGTGCTGGGATGAGGGTCTGGGCTGGCGGAGACCGCAGAGGTCTGACTTGTGCCGTCCGTGCTGACGTGCACGGGTTTAAGCACCCGGGGCTGCTGCCTCACCCCAAGGTCCTTGCACAGCCTTGGACCCCGCCTCGGAAGTCAGCTCGGCCGGATGATGTGATCAGCAAACTAAACCAAATAACAAACTGTCGTGACTCGGGTCTGGATGTCGTCCTTTAAAATATTAAACAAACTCCTGTCCGGCTGGCCTTTGTGGCTGAGCATCCACCCGGGAACCTGGGGATCACGGTTGGATTCGCGGCCAGGGCACAGGCCCGGGATGCGGGCTCCATCCCCAGTGGGGGGCGTGCGGGAGGCGGCCGACCCGTGGTTCTCTCTCATCATGAACGTTTCTCTCCACCTTGCTCTCCGAAACCAAGGACACAAATATAGACCTTTTTAAAAATGACGTCCCTGAAAGCCAGCGCTGTGTCGGGTTTTCCTCTGGGGAGAAGGGGGAGACCCGGCCGGGTGTAACTTTTGAGAGTCACGCTGCGGCTGCGGCGCGAGGAGACCGAATGGAACCGGAGTGAGCCCTTTGCGCCCGCAGCCCCTCGGGGGCAGGAGAGTCGCTGCGCCCAGCGCCTCGCACACTCATCGGCCGTGGCTGCCAGGAAGCACGCTCCCAGCTGGAAGCCCAACTGGGGTCGCGGGCGCTGCTCACCTCGTCCACGACCTCGTCGTCTTCATCCTCTTCCTCGTCGCTGTCTTCGTCGTCGTCGTCCTGGTCCTCCACTTCCTCGTCCTCTTCTTCCTCGTGGCACGGGACCGGGTCGCCGAGCGTCTGTGGGGTCCCCCCGTCCATGGCGCGCCGCTTGGGCCGGGACGCCATGCTGCCGCGCTCACTGCGCCTGCGCAACCGCCGCCCTGACGTCCTTACGCCCTTCCGGACCCACCCACCCCTCCAGGCCGAGGGGGTGAGAAACCATGTAGAACCTCAGCGCTGAGTCGGCGACAACCCCAGCGTCCCTGCGAGATTCTACGGCCATGATGCATGACGGTCAGGTCCGGTTCTGGGTCCTGTCTTGCCCTTTCCATCCTCCCTCCACCTCCCTTACCCGCCCCCCAAGGCCCGCCCCCCCTGGCTCAATGGTTCGGCCCATCTCTGCGGCTGCGCCCCGGAGGCCTGGGTGTCGTTGCGCATGCGCGAGCTCCAGCTGTGAGCGCCGCGGGGCAGCAGGCGGTGGTACCCGGGCCTGGCGCGGGCCGTCGCCATGGCAGCGCGGGCCACGTGGTGAGGGGTCCGCCCACCGCTGGTCGCTCCGGTATCTCACAGCCTCAGGTTGGGATCGCGAGACCCCGCCCGCCTGGGCGACTTCCTAGGGCCGGCGCCGGGCTGGGCAGGGCCCCAGCTCCTACCTTTCGGGCCTCACCAGCCCGGCGAGGTAGGTGTCGCCGCCCACCGTACGGACGAGGACACAGGCCTCCGGCCCTGCGGGGGCCCACCCACCCGGGGCCCACCCACCCGGGGCCCACCCACCCGGGCACTAGCGAGTGCAGGACTAGTCGGGAGCGGAACCGTGGCCGCCGCAGGCCTGAGTGTGGGCCGTGGCCTGGGGTAGTGACGGACTCCAATGGAAGGGCCCCGGGTCGTGCAGGTCCCCACGCCAGGCCCAGCCCGACCGCGCGGGCGTCCCCCAGCACAGGGGTGGCTCGGCCTCGCCAGGCACCGAATGCCTGCCCCTAGCGGACCCTCCTTAAGCCCATTTCCTGACCTGAAAGTTTGCTGAAAAGCAGGGGTGGGCCGGCAATGCCTCCGGGCCAGTAGGGAAATCCGAATTGCAGACCAGAGCCTGTTTGGGGAGGACAGAGTGGCGGGCACTGGGGCCAGCTCGGTGTACCTGAGGCTGCAGCCACGTGGGAAGGGCCCGGTGCGGTCAGCTTTTTACATGTTAAGAGAACCTGGAATTCTGGATGTTTCTTTTTATGATGGGGTTGCCTGATTGCAGAGCCTATGCCTTTATGGTGTGTGTGTTTTAATTGAGCTCAGAGAGGGAGAGAGGAATAGAAATACCAATGATGGGAGAATCATTGATCGGTGCCTCCTGCACGCCCCCTACTGGAGGTCGAGCCCGCAACCTGAGCATGTGCCCTGATCAGGAATTGAACTGTGACCTTGACTCTCAACCACTGAGCCAAACCTGCCTGGGGAGTGAATTCTGGATTTTTACAAGAAATACCTTGAGTTTTACAACCTTAAAATATTTAAATAAAATTCATTGACCAGCTAGGTTTACCCCCAGGCTAGCAGTTCGCAGCCCATTGTAAAGACAATTAGAAAGGAAGTCAGTCATTAGAGATGACATCCATTTCTTTTCTTTTTTTTTTTCTTTGTAAAATGAGGAGAGTGGGCTGGGTGCATGTGATTCTAAATATGTACTCAGCTGCCCTAGCAGTGAGGGCCCGACAGCAGCAATAATGAGAACTTAATTTCATGTTCATTTGCTTACTCAGTTGCTTAGATACAAAGCAGTTCATTTTGAGCTGTGTGCCATGTATATCTCAATAATGAAGGGCCCGGCCGTGTGGCTAAGTGGTTAAGCGTTGACCTATGAACCAGGAGGTCACCGTCTGATTCGGTCAGGGCCCATGCCCGGTTGCGGGCTTGATTCCCAGTGTGGGGTGTGCAGGAGGCAGCCAGTCAATGATTCTCATCATAGAGGTTTCTATCTCTCCCTCCCTCTCTGAAATCAATGCAAGCATGTGTTAAATAATAAAGGAATACCAGATGAGCATCGTTATGTTAATCTTGGCACACATTTGTGAGTACTGCCTTAGTGGTTATTCTTACATGTGAAATTACAGAAAGGACAGGAAGTACATAAGGCTTTAAATATGTAGCGACAAATTGTGTTCTAGATTGTTAGAAAACTTTTGAAAGATTACTTCATGATACTGACAACACTTATAAAACATCATTTAAGAAGTAGAGAAGTTGCCCAGCTGGTGTGGCTCAGTGAGTGAGCATTAACCTATGACCCAGGAAGTCATGGTTCGATTCCCGGTCAGGGCACATGCACGCCCACGTTGCAGGCTCCATCCCCAGGAGCGGGCATGTAGGAGGAAGCCAATCAATGATTCTCTCTTATTGATGTTTATCTCTCTCTCTCCCTCTCTGAAATCAATAAAAATATGTTAAAAATGTAGAAAAGTCAAAATTATTTCCTAAGGAGCTTACAAGCAAACAATTTAGTATATTTTGAAATGGAAGTAAGTACTCATTTCCCTCCAATATGAGACTCCCTTTTCTCTACCTATTGATACAACCCAGAATTTGCACTTCTCCCCCTGAGCCTTACGTGTGGCTGGGACGCTGGCTCTCCCCTGGGCTGTCATCTGCCTTCCAAGCACTATCAAGTGCCAGCAGCTGTCCCTCGGCCTTATCAGTGACAGGGTCTCCGCAGGAACCAGCCCGTTCACGCTGAGTCAGTGCGCGGGGCCACCTTCCCCCCTCCCCCGTCCACCCACGTGGCCCAGGAGGAGTCTGAGGTCTGATTAAGGCTCGTGTCCCCGCTCTGTCACAGCGCCCTGTACGGCCCGCCAGGCAGTGATGAAGGTTCTTTTGCTGAAGGACGCTAAGGAGGAGGGTGGCCAGGACCCGTACGTCAGGGTAAGTGCCCGAGGCGCCGGGCCCCGGAAACAGCGCTCACCCATGAAGTGGGGGTGGGGGGAGCCCGGAACTGAGACGTGACCCAGAGCCCTTGCCCTCCTTCAGGCAGCCTGGCCAACCCAGAACCTGTTCTTTCGTCTGCAGGAGTTAGGATTGCACGGACTGGAAGCCACTTTGATCCCTGTTTTGTCATTTGAGTTTCTGTCCCTTCCCACTTTCTGGGAGAAGGTAAGGTCTGCCGGTGTCAGCACCGTGATGGCTACGTGCGACACGTTTGGTTTCTGTAGAATCCGTGCCTGCCCCAGCCCAGGGCTTTCTTCCTTCCCTCATTTTACTGCCCAACTTCTAAAGTGGGCGGCACCCCATCAGCTCCAGATCCGGCCCCAGATCGGCTGTGGGTCACCTGAGCCTCCACCAGTTCCCCACCCTGACCTGGAGCCGGCGGGAGAGCCGGTGGGGAGGGCGCTGCTCGCAGTTCAGACCTGCCCTCTGACCCCACCCCTGACCTCTGCAGGCGGCCTGTAGATAACCCCGCCCCTGACCTCTGCAGGCAGCCTGTAGGTAACCCCGCCCCTGACCTCTGCAGGCGGCCTGTAGGTAACCCCACCCCTGACCTCTGCAGGCGGCCTGTAGGTGACCCCACCCCTGACCTCTGCAGGCGGCCTGTAGGTGACCCCACCCCTGACCTCTGCAGGCGGCCTGTAGGTGACCCCACCCCTGACCTCTGCAGGCGGCCTGTAGGTAACCCCACCCCTGACCTCTGCAGGCGGCGTGTAGGCGCTCCTTTCCCTGCAGTGAGGGAGGCCCAGCGGGCAGCTTGGCCCAGGCCTCTGGCACACGAGAGGCAGTGCTGAGGCTCCAGACCAGGACCTGTCCCCGCAGCCTCGGCTCTGCCGCCCGGGCAGGAGGGACCCACACTGCCCAGTCCAGTGAGGCCAGAGGTTTCAGGTTAAAGGCGCAGTGCCTCGCAGCACCAGGCCCACCTCCTGTCCTCCGCACCCAACCCGCCCCTCGCTCTCAGAAGAGCCTTCCTGGTTCCTCGTTCCGTTTGAGCTGAATATCCGGTGTTCATTGAACTCAGCGGATATCGAGTGGCACCTGCCACGCTCCGTGCCCTGGGTTGCGGGCGAGGCCCCGTTGGCTTGCTTTTCCACAGCCAGCTTTAAAAGGGAACAAGAGACTTCACCATTGAGGTCATTTCTAGGACCTCAGCTCAGAAAAGTCCTCCAGTTTCTGCAGCAGCCTCTCCTTCACCACCAGCCCGTCTGCCCGTGAGGGAGGGGTTCTGGCTAGGCAGGCAGCACGCCACGTCTCAGCCTCTCCCGCCTCTGAGTTTAACCCGAGGGGTGAGAACAGCCCCATCTCCCAGGCACTTGCACAGACTCCGTGCAGGGGTGTACACAGCAGCCCGGAGTCTGCTCCGAGGAAAGGGGCAGCAGGTTGTATCCCGTTGTCTTTGAAAGTCAGGGCTGCAGCCTGGACACCACCCCAGTACATAGTCCAGTTTTATTACAGATACAGGTCGAGTCTGCCTCCGGCCTGCACCCCCTGCCCAGGCGGGGTCCCAGTGCCCTGCTCTGGCCGTCACACCCACACCCTACGTAGCACCTGCTATCTCTCCCCTTGACTCTGAGCCACTTGAGGGAGATGCTACAAATAATGAATTCACTTAGAACAGGGCCAGGCACACACACCCAGCTCTCAGTAAGTGCTGAGTGGCAGGGGGGTGGACGGATAAATGGATGGATAGATGGACGGATGGATGGATGGACAGAACGGATTAGTTTGCCCACCACTCATGTGAGCATTTGGAATTCTGGGTAATGTGGAGCTCATCACAAAGTGCCTCTGGGTTCGGTGTGCAGCTGTCGCGTCCGGAAGGCTACGGAGGGCTCATTTTCACCAGCCCCAGGGCAGTGGAAGCGGTGGAGCTGAGCCTGGAGCAGGACGGGAAAAGCGAAGGTGAGGGCAGGATTCCTCCCGTTGGCGATACTGGATTCCAGAAATCAGGTTTGAACACTGCAGTGACTCTTAGCTCTAAGGTATTTAGGTACCGAGTTATTGTCATGTTTGTGTAGCCTTTGGAGGGAGCAGAAAATGGTCTTCTGTAAGCGATTCTTGCTGTCCCACACAGGACACGTCCACCCCTTAGCCTTCAGACCTAGCCGCCAGCTTGGTCTGTCCGATGGAACACCTTCGTGCTAACGTTTATGGAGTGCCTACTGTATACCAGGCTCCATCACTTTGCAGTCATCATCTCCTCTAACCCAGGGGCACACACCCTGTGGTCCTTGTTTCACAGATGAGAAGACTGAGGCTTGGCAAGAGTGGGCACTAGTCCAAGGCCATGAGCCAGTCAGCCAGGCCTGGCCGTCAGAGTGATGAGTGGAGGCAGCAGGGTGGTGCTTACCCAAAGGGCTTGCAGTGAGCTGGGCCTGGGCTCGGGGGTCATTCCGACCTTGGTGAGTCCCTGACCTCACTGAGCCTGTTTCCTTGTTGTAAAGTGGCCCAAGGATACCTGCCTCTGTGGCTCCTCCCTTGCACTGGAGCGCGCTAGGGCCTGGGCGGGCGACCCTGCAGATATGAACAGCGTAAGGGAGGCGGGGGGGGGGGGGGGTGTTAGTGTGGGGGGCTGCTCTTTAGGTTCGTGTATTACTAGGTTGCCTTGCTCCCAAGGTTTAGGATGAACAGGCGTCTGGGGCAGCAGCCCTCATGGCCTCTGGTCTTTGCGACACACGTGTAATTTCATGTTTTCCAGTCTGGAAAAAGTCTCTGAGAGAAACATGGAACGCTAAGCCGGTGTATGTGGTTGGAAATGCCACGGCTTCTCTAGGTAAGCAATCGGGGCAAAAATAAACACCAAAACCATGACCGTGATGTTGTGATTCATAATACAGGGTGTCCCCCAAAATGTATACACACTTTACAGCTGAAGCGTATTTAATAAACTCCGCCTTTGTGACTTCTGTGTGCATGCACATGTTTCGGGACACCCTGGCATTTAGTCTTCGTCCCTGCTCCTGCACGGAGCTCCCAGAGCTTGATGTTTCCAGGCGATGAACAGAGAGGTGTCTGGTTATTCATAACAAGCCCCCGGCACCTCCGCCCGAGTTCATGATTCACTTTAATGCGCTGACTTCTGGGAGGCCCTCAAGCTGGGGCAGCTTGTTGCCGGGGAACCAGCCCGGGGTTAGAGCAGGAACTTTCAGCTCCTGGGCCTCCGCACCGGCTCGGCTCCGGGGAGAAGCGCAGGGCTGGGGTTGAGCCGACCCCGTGCAGGAGGCTCAGGTGGCTCCCGCGGCCAGGTGCGCAGGGAGAAGCACACAGACGCCCTGTGGTGCCAGCAGGGGTGGAGGGGGTGGGGGGGCCAGCTGTGCTGTGCGGACCTGCGTCCCCGTTGAAGGTCTCAAGGTTCTTGGTGCACTGAGCCCGTCCAGACCCAACCGAGGCCAGCACCGCAGCACAGGCAGGGCCTGGTTCCTGGACAGAGTCACAGCGGCCTGTGACTTCTCCTGGGCTCAGCGCTGGTCATGATGTAAATGAAAGGCTGGCGTGTTGACCTTAGAGCAGCAGCTTGGCATTTGCCAGGCTCGTGTGAGCACCTCCTTTCTCAGAGACGGTCCACATTCCTCGCTGACCCCGCCGCCCGGGCCCAGCCCTCCTCACCATCCTCAGCGGGGTGACCAGTGCTCCGCCCAGGATGGGCTGTAGCGACAGGAGGCTCACGAAAGTGGGGGACGAAGCCCTCCCCCTAAATCACCTGCAGGCCTGGCAGCTGGTCAGCACCTTCCTCCCTCCCGCCACGTCAGCCCCCACCTTCCTGGAGGGGCTGGCTCGCTGCCTCCCAGGATGAGGCCTCTCCACTGTCCGCAAATCCTAAAGGCTCCCACCTGACCCAAGACCACCTCCCTCTGGAGTGCACCGAGAGGGGAGAGGGGAGAGGGCCGGCAGCTTGCTTCCATCGCCTGCAGCCGTAAAGCAGCCCCATCTGCTGTGTCTCCCCCACGGACACGCTCAGTGGGGCTCAGAGAAGTTGGAGCGTCACCCAGAGCCACAGGCCCAGTCCTGAGGCCAGGACTGGCACCTCCATCAGAGCAGCCCGGCCCCCTCCGCCAGGCCGGCCTCGGGGACTGTGGAGCACACACCTTGGTGTTCGCTCATTAAGGGCAGCCCGGGAGCAGAGGGACTCGCAGCCATGGGAGACGTGTCTGCTGTTTTCCAGTGAAGAAACTTGGCCTGGAAGCCGAAGGAGAAAGCAGTGGGAACGCCGAGAAGCTCGCGGAATGGATCTGTTCCAGTGAGTAGGAGAGGCCCCAAGTGTGGGTCTCGGAACCGCCCTGCGGGGGGTGGGGGGCCCTGGGGCCTTCTCCGCAGTGTCAGCCACCCCTGGGCCCTTGTCTGCGCTTGAGACCCAGCCCACTCCACTGCCCTACACCAGGGACTAGAGGCAACGCGAACTCAGCACAGAGCATTCGGGGATGGGGCTCGGGCTGGGCTGGGCTGAGGCGGGTGTGTCCACAGGGGAGCCGCCTGCACTGCCTCTGCTGTTTCCCTGTGGAGCCCTCAAGGGAGAAGTGCTGCCGCAGATGCTCAAGGACAAAGGTATCAGCGAGCTCTTCCCCTTGCGTCTCGGGGTCCGCGAGAGCCTTCCGGGGTGCCGTGGTCAGGGCTGCAGAGACTGCAGGGACCGGGCCCGCGGGGCGTGAGGCGCATGCGGCCACTGCGTGTCACAGGAGGAGGTGGAGGCGACCTGGGCAGGGTTCGCACGGAGAGGACATCCAGGATGACCCACGAGGGCGGGCGCATCCTGCAGCTCACCCTCCAGGCTCGCTCCCCTCCGTCCTGGCCCCGGGCTCACTGTCCGGAACCAGCGTGCCCTGGAGCCTCTAACCCAGACAGGAATCCCGCGGTGCTGGCAGAGGTCACCTGCACACCTTCTCCTGTCACAGCGGGTCTGGGCCGGGGGGCGTCAGCACGGTGTGGAGTGTGACCTTCAGGGTGAGACCGAACGGACGGCATCAGGGTGCGAGCCAGGGAGGCACAGCCTCTGAATCGGCTCTGGCCTGTGAAATGGGTAGAACAGAGCCCGCCTCTGAGCTGCCTGAGCGTCTGTGAGTAGCACGGCCCTGGCCTCCGAAGCAGCCGAGACCTGTAATGATGACGTCACCCCCCTCGTCCCAGCCGGGCAGCTGTCCACACAGCACAGTCCCCGGGGCGATCGCAGGCCTGTAGCCTTCACCTTCCGGACCCACGGGCGAGACCAGCTCGCGCCGTGTTAGCGGCTGTCTCTGAACACGGCCCGGGGCCCTGGCAGGGCTCGAGGCAACAGGACCAGCAGGGCGTTGGCCTTTGGAACAAGAACAGGAGAAACAGCATGGCCCCGGCGCCCTGGAGGCCACGTATGAGCCAGAGGCCTGGCACGCCTGTTTCTTCCTTGGGTTTGGGGTGAAAGGGTGAGCATTGCTGCTGGTGCTGACACTCTTGGCTCCTCCTGAGAGGTGTTCTGTCCCGTTCGTTTCTGAGCCTGATGCCCAGTGGCCGCCCTGCCTGGGTTCTGTGACTGACACTTATGCTGTCACTTCTGGGCCTCCTCCTCCCTGCAGACCCGGGGGATGTTGAGTCCCCGAATGGAACGGGATCATGAGACCCCCTCAGAACCTAGTCCATCCGTCTACAGCGGGTCCCTGGGGCCCCTGGGGGTCAGTGGCTCATCCAGGAGCACGTGGCCTGGGAGGCCAAGCTGGGGTGCCCGTGGGCTCCTGACTCATGGCCCCTCCCAGGGCAATAGCTCTGTTTCCCGGTTTTGATCGTGTCCAGGGATTCCCATGGAAAGCATCATTGTCTATCGGAAGATCCCCCACCCGGGAATCCAAGTGAACCTGGACAGCTACTACTCCAAGCAGGTGGGCGCCGTTTCCAGGGGGGCTCGGGCATGTGGGCGCTGTGGTGGAGGCAGGGGGCACCGTTTCCAGGGGGGCTCGGGCAGGCGGGCGCCGTGGTGGAGGCAGGGGGCGCCGTTTCCAGGGGGGCTCGCGCAGGCGGCGCCGTGGTGGAGGCGGAGGTGAGGTGTGGCCTCAGCGTGGTTCCCCTCCCAGCTGAGGCCTCGTGGAGGCTTCATCCCTGTCTGTGAGCTGGGAATAGACCGTGTGGTGGCTTCACGGGGCTAAACAGCACCTGAGGCCTGGAAGCCTGAGACGGGGCCTGAGGGTGCTCATAGCAGGGCCTAGGGGCTGTCGGGAGAGGCTGGGAGTCTGGGTGGACTTGGCAGCCGGGCTGCTGCAGGCTTCCACGGGGGAGTGCGAGGGATGGACGTTTTCCAGCCCAGGTTCAGTAGACGCCTTGCAGGTGGACGTGCTGTTGGCCTCCCCAGCACAGGAGGCCGTCTGCCTGCTGTCTGCTCATTTCCGGAAGGAGGGGCTGTTGGCAGGGAGCAGGCTCCACTGCTGCCTGGCTTGCTCGGTGCCTGTGTCCTTGGCCAGGCAGACGGACCGGGGCCGCAGAGCCACCAGGAGCTGTGCCAGCCTCTCGATCGCACCCCCTCTCTAAACCCCCCTCGTCTGAGTCCTCTCCATGGAGGAGCCGTGCCAGCACCAATCGGGGGCCCGCCGGCTGGGGGGCTGCCTGGGGGCTTGGGGGTCCTTGGAGTCGAGCTGGGGGCTTTCTCCCTCAGCACCAGCAAGGCTCTGCTCTGGCCCTCCGCAGGGCATCCCGGCCAGCATCGCCTTTTTCAGCCCCTCTGGCCTCACGCACAGCCTCAAGCACGTTCGGGAGCTCTCCGGAAGCAGCATCGAGCAAATCAAGGTGAGGCACTCGGTGCTTTTGGTCTTTTCAGATTTAAGCTTTTTTACGAACCATCCTGAGTTTCCACGGAGAGTGAAGCACTCCCGACCTGGCGGACCCCCTGGGAGGCCGGGCTGTAGGACCCCAGCCCCGCTCCGAGCTCGCAGCGCCCCCTCCTGGCTGGGCTCTGGGACAGCTCACGGGCCTCTGAGCCCAGTTCCGCATTCGGCTCCGCTGTTGGCATCCGACCCCCTCTTCCATCTAAACACCTTGAGACGAGCTGCTCTAGGCGCTCACCCCCTTCTCCTGTCTTTCACTGGAAAGGACGGGCATTTCCCCTTCCAGGGACCAGACTGTTGGCGTCCACAGGTCCTCGCAGCCTCGTGGGCCTGTCCTGGGGCGGGGCGGGGCTGGAACTAGCTGGGCCTGAACTAGCTGGGGTGTGACGCGAGCTAGAGGACGGACATCAGCACTGCCGGCCTCCTGACCTCCCGAGTGAGGATGGAGGCCTTTCCCCTTTCAGCGCCCGTGTCCCCGCACACCTGGGAAGGGGGAGGGGGGAGTCTCAGGGTCCCAGGTGGAGGGAGTAACCCTCTTGTTCCAGGGCCCTGGTCTGACTGCCCCACTTCCCAGGGGTCCAGCCACCATCCCGCACACTCTGTTCTGAGTTCTCCCAACCCCGCCCAGGGCCTCGAGGCTTCGAGGATGTGCCAAGGGGTGGTCCCCATGCTGAGACCTTTTTGCTACCCAGCAGGATCGTGCAGCCGGTGGGGAGGCCGTGATGACATGCAGAGGGGAAGGCATTTGGCTGCTATAAAGCCGGGGTCCAGTCGGGGAGTATTGTCATTTATAAGCTCTCACGTGCCGAGCACTGAGCCCCTCTCTCCTCTGCAGTTCGCAGCCATCGGCCCCACCACCGCGCGCGCCCTGGCCGCCCAGGGCCTGCCCGTGAGCTGCACTGCCGAGAGCCCCACGCCACAAGCCCTGGCCGCAGGCATCCGGACGGCGCTCCAGCCTCACAGCAGCTGAGGCGGCCAGCCCGGCCTTCCTGTGGGCCAAGGACAATGGGCGCTGCCTGCAGGGGGTGAGGATCCACCCTCCAGCGCCTCCTGGAACCACCAAGGCACCAGCAATCAGGAGGGGACCTGGGCTGGCGGCCGGCCTGTGCACGTCACTTTCCTCCACCAAGGCCCCTCGGACCCTCACCCAGCCTGTGCCGGCTCGCAGGCCCCATGAGAGCGCTTCCTCCAGTGGCAGGAAGAAGTCCCAGGAACCACACTGGCCCCCGTGGGACTGGGCGGGGTGGCTGTGCAGCTTCCAGGGCAGGTGGTGTCTGGGGGAGGACGGATGTGCCCACGTCTGAACCAACACGCCTGTGTGAGTAAAGGCTGCTGTGTGTGAAGTATCTGTTCATCCTACAAAAAGGGCCTCAGTGCCGCCCTGGGAGCGGGAAATGTAAGTCAAACACAGAGCCTCCTTCAAAAGTGGAAGCGCAGCCTAGTCCGCCAGGCAGGGGCCCCACCCGCCTCCGTTTCCTGGAATCAGATGTAAGGGCTGGAGCTCCAGCAGCCCTTTGGGGCCTGGGTGACCTTGAGAAAGGAGGCTCAGTACGGCAAGGGCACACGTGGGTGCTAACTAGCCTGCCCTGGACTTCCTGAACAGAAGAGAAATGTGAACTCCTGCTTTGTTTAAACCACTCTTGTTTTGAGGTTTTCTGTTATAATCAAATCCCAGCCACAGGATGGAACCTGGCTGGTGGTGAGTGACTCAGGCCCACGCGGTCAGGGGCGGGCTGCTTTCTACCACGAGAGATGCATGTTCTGTAGGTTTGGGGTCTCGGGCGGAGGGTGGGAAAGAAAGTGAAGCCCTCCATCCTGGTGGTCAACAACTCACCTTGGTGAGCAGCCCAGTGACCGCGCATCTCTGAGGTTTCCATACAGAACAGAGCAGCCCCGGTGACCCAGCCACACCTCAGCTCCCTCACCGCTCTGACCCCCCGCCTGGGGGAGGAGGGGCAGAAACAGCCGCAGAGCCAGCCTCCCAGGGGCCCCCTGCCCTGAGCTCCAGTCAGGAGAGGTGAGCGCCTGCTCCCGGTGTCTCCACTGCAGCCAGAACAGCTGCTGCCCCAGAGCAGTCCGCGCTGGGAGCTGCCTGACGAGCCGCGAGCAGCCCGCTCTGGTCAGTGAGCAAACGCTCTCGCTGGGGTGCTGCTCGGTCTGTTCCAAGGTTTACCTGGTGGAAAGGGTTACCGGCTGGCTAAGGTGGCTTCGGGTCGCTGCCCGACACCCGGTGTGGCCGGGCCTGTGCTGGGTGCCTGGGGACCGGGGACAGCACAGCTCCTGCCGCGGGGCCAACCACCTGGAAAGAAGAGTCAGGAGGCAGCTGAGCTCGGCATGGACGTCTGTACTTCACAGGACAGCCCGTGGGGGACGCGGGGCCACCTCTCAGGACAGGCTCCGCAGCAGCGCGCTCCGGGCTCCGTCCGTCCTGGGGGAGGCAGCCTCTCGGCTTCCGCACCCAGCCGCCTGCCCCTGCGGTGGATGCCGCTGACCGTCAGAGTTTCCTTCAGGGATAAAAAGCACCAGTTAGGCTCGTCCTGCCTGTTTCTCACCGCCGACTCCCAGCTCGGGCAGGGGCGGCCGCCGGAGCTGCCTCTGGGGGACCCGAGCATGCGGCTGCCCCACGGCCTCAGGGCGGCCAGGGTGAGTCCCTGGAGGGGCAGCCCCCGAGGCTCCGGACAGCAGACAGCGCTGACCGCCCGCCCGCCCGCCCGCCCGCCCGCCGGGAACCTCACTGTGAGCTCAGCCCAGCCCCGGGGGGCGCGGCCAGGATTCCTTGCTCACCTGCCTCTGCCTTTAAGATATGTTTTTATTGACTTCGGAGAGGGAGAGGGAGAGGGAGGGGAAGTTGACGCTCACCACTGAGCAGCCCGGCCTTTGCCTTTTGAAGCTTTCCCGCTGTCCCCGACTCACAGGGCGCGGCCCCAGGTCTCCCGTGCCAGGGGTGTTCTCACGCTTACCCACGTCACTCACCTCAAGGCGCTGGCCAGCTTGCAGTAGAGACAGAGGAAGCAGCACATGAGGAAAAACGAGGCGATCAATAAGCCGCCACCGATGGCAATCATGACCTCCACGTCCACCTTGTCGATCATGCCCTCAAAGTCGAACATGTTTCTGGGTAGAGACATGCAGGGCAGTGACTGTGGGCCCCCTCACCTGCCCCCCCTCCCCCAGCCAGGCAGAGATGTGCAGGGCAGTGACTGTGGGCCCCCTCACCTGCCCCCCCTCCCCCAGCCAGGCACAGCCCCAGGATGCTTCATGGAGGAAGCATGAACCCCACCCACAGGTCTATGCCTGTGAAACACAGACGGTCTCCCAGGGAGGCCCAGGGCCTCAGCCACACGGGGATAAAGGGTTTATTCGCGGATGAAAAGGGACTGAAATGCAGTCAGAAGGAAGGAAATCAGGACAGATGGTGGGAAGGGCTTTCTCTCCCTCTCGCAGGCAGTAACGTGCAGGTAGTGGCAAGTAACAAACAGGCCGCATGTGAGCAAATAGCTTCACTCCCAAATCCTGAAATGTGCTCCCTTTCAGAGTCAGAGGTGACCCCTCACTTAAGCATCTTCCGTGGGAATAAGCAAGGGAATGTCTCTTTCCACAGTGCTATGTTGTGTACTGCTGAGAATGTGGAAACCTACTTTGTAAATAATACAGATGATAGGGAAAAAGATTTCAGTCCCCCCACTGGCACCTCGTCATGCCACCTCAGCGTTTAAGGCAGGGGTGGGCAAACTTTCTGACTCGAGGGCCCAATGGGTTCTTAAACTGGACTCAGAAGAAGGAGCTGCGGCCGTGTTTCCCGACGTTGCCATGTTAACGCTGCTGCTGGTGAAGGAGCGGAGGGGAGAGCAAGAGAACCCTTCGCTCTTTCGGCTCCGCGGGCGGATAGAACAGCCGAACGGCCCACGGCTGGTTTAAGGAGATTCTAGAAGCTTCCAGCCAAACCCTCCCCAGGCTCAGGGACGGCAAGTGTCCTGCACAGACCAGGAGCCAGTTTCTCCAGGAGCCCTTTCCCTCACTGTGTAGGGCACACAGCTTCCTCTGCCACTTTTCCTCCTAAATCCGACTGATTTCCTCAAAATCCAATTTACCTGGAACACGCACTCTGGGTAACCAAACACTCTGAGCCCGGAAGCCAGTCCACGCAGAGGCTGGGCAGTGCTGGGCGAAAGGCACCCCCAGAGACAAGCAGACCACCCAACTGGTAGGCACACGTCCCTGCGTCCAGCCGTCCGGACCCGCATGAGGCCAACTGCACGGGACAGTGAGAAAGAGGACACGTTAACTAGAGAACAGGGCCCTCAGTAGAGCCGCCTCCCACCTGATCCCGGGCAGGGATCTGACGGCCGGCACCGGCCCAGCTGTCGCAAGTGCTTCGACCTGACTCTCAGGAGGGGTCCTCGGCCAGAGCACTCGACTCCACGGGCCACACCTGACTCAGTCAGACCCCTCAGGACACAGGCTGTGTGACATCAGCTCAGGAGCCGCTCTCCGGCCCAGGGTTCTCAGTTCCGTTCCGCGGCCAGAGTTCCAGCCCCCAGCAGACAGAACATCTAGGTAACGTTTTGAATAATTGTGTCCTAAGACTTGCACCTTTTCGGGTGTCTGTTTCCCCGGAGAAAACATTTAGGGTTTGTCTTCTAATTGAAACATGGTTTGAGATTTCAATTTAATAAAAAGGAAAGAAAACCCAGTGACGTGGGAAATGAGCGACGCCCTCACACCCAGATGTGCTGTTTTAGCCACTACACAGTGACAGTGTGTGGCCATCCATTTCTCCCTCACACTGATGCTTCTCTCTCCCCTTCCTCTCTCTCTCTGAAATCGATAAAAATTAAAAATAAAAACAGCCCAGCAGGTGTGGCTCAGTGCTTGAGTGTCAACCTATCAACCAGGAGGACATGGTTCGATTCCAGGTCAGGGCACATGCCTGGGTGGCATGTTTGATCCCCAGTAGGGAGCGTGCTGGAAGCAGCCAATCCATGATCCTCTCATCACTGATGGTTTCTCTCTCTCCCTCTCTGAAAATCAATTAAATACACACACACACACACACACACACTAGAGGCCCAGTGCACAAAAATTCGTGCACTGGGTGGGGGGGGGCGGGGTCCCTCAGCCCAGCCTATGCTCTCTCGCAGTCCGGGAGCCCTTGGGGGATGTCCACCTGCCAGCTAAGGCCCAGTCTTTGGGGGATCAACCCATGCTGGCAGTCAGACATCCCTCTGGCAGCCTGGGGGCCCTCGGGGATGTCCAACTGATGGGCCTAAGCCGCAGTCAGACAGCCTTAGCGCTGCCACGGAGGTGGGAGAGGCTCCCACCACTGCCACTGGGCTCACAGACATCAGCCTGGCTTGTGGCTGAGTGGAGCTGCCTCTGTGGGAGTGCACTGACCACCAGAGGACAGCTCCTGCATTGAGCATCTGCCTCCTGGTGGTCAGTGCACATCATAGTGACCAGTTGTTCCTGGTCATTCCAAGTTAGGGTCAATTTACATATTACCCTTATATTATATAGGATATCCATCTTCAGGTGAGGATTAGAAAAAAATCCCTGAACCCCGAGAACAGACCCCATGTTGCCATTACCTGGGATGATAAACACCGATCTTCATGAACATGGGAAGATGCATGTGCTGTTCCATTGAGCTTAAATAAAGTAGAGAATACGTGACATGTAAAACTACACACAGGTACTTCTCTATGTATGTACACATTGCATCCATCCGCAAGGATGTTCACGAAGATGTTGCCATCTGAGTCACGGGCATCCCCTTTATTCTCGGTACTTCCAAAAGCTACACCTTCCTATACTGACTAGGTATTCCTTTTATAGAGAGAAACAAAAGCAATAAGAAAAAATTGATAAACAACTAAAATTTCCCCTCCCCAAAAAGGACCCAGACTCTGGGGGTGTGAAGTGCAGCACAGGGAATGTGTATGGTGCCAGGTGGGGAATCACTTTGTAAATTATATGTCTGACCACTATGCTGTACACCGGAAACTAATATAATATTGAATGTCAACTGAATTGGCAAATAAAAAATAAAATAAAAGGTAAAAAATTAAAAAGCAATTTCCACTCTAAAAGAAACAGACCCTAACTATGAGCAAATGCATGGTCCTGGGGGCTCCCTGCAGGCGCAGTTCTGAGGCGGGTTGCCGGTTTTGCGCCTCCACCCCCAGGCCCCATGGACACTGTCACCGCCCCCCAGCTCCCAACAGCTCACTCGCAGCCCACTAGCCCCCAAGCACGTCGCCAGGAAAACGCATCACAGGCGGCTGCGAGTTCGCCATGTAATTACCCGAGGACTCGGCACACAGAGCAGGCGGAGGGGTGGTCGGGTCTTCACGGGGCGGCGAGCGCCGGACCGCCTGGCAGCACGCTTCGCGCCTGGGTGAGAGGGCAGGGCGCCCGGGTGAGAGGGCAGGGCGCCTGGGTGAGAGGACAGGGCGCCCGGGCGGGAGGGGAGGGCGCCTGGGCGGGAGGGCAGGGCGCCTGGGCGGGAGGGCAGGGCGCCTGGGCGGGAGGGGAGGGCGCGGCGGCTCCGCGCGGCCGCTTATAAGGGCTTCCCGGCCTCTCCTCGGCGGGGAGACGGGGACGGAGCGGAGGCGGACGGCGGGCTCCAGCCGGGCCATGCTCGCGGCCTCCATCTTCCGTCCGACCCTGCTGCTCTGCTGGCTCGCTGCCCCGCGGGCCGCCCGGCCAGAGGCGCTTTTCCACAGCCGGGACCGCTCGGACCTGGCGCCGTCCCCGCTTCGCCGCGCCACGCCCATCGCCGACCTCCTCGCCGCGCAGGTAGGGAAGCCGAGACCAGGACCACGCGCCCGCACCCACAGCCCAGGCGCACCTGCACGCACACGCCCGCACCCACAGCCCAGGCGCACCTGCCGCACACGCCCGCACCCACAGCCCAGGCGCACCTGCACGCACACGCCCGCACCCACAGCCCAGGCGCACCTGCACGCACGCGCCCGCACCCACAGCCCAGGCGCACCTGCACGCACGCGCCCGCACCCACAGCCCAGGCGCACCTGCACGCACGCGCCCGCACCCACAGCCCAGGCGCACCTGCACGCACGCGCCCGCACCCACAGCCCAGCACCCGCCCGCACCCACAGCCCAGGCGCACCTGCACGCACACGCCCGCACCCACAGCCCAGGCGCACCTGCACGCTCACGCACCCACAGCCCAGGCGCACCTGCACGCACACGCCCGCACCCACAGGCGCACCTGCACGCACGCGCCCGCACCCACAGCCCAGGCGCACCTGCACGCACGCGCCCGCACCCACAGGCGCACCTGCACGCACGCGCACGCACCCACAGGCGCACCTGCACGCACGCGCACGCACCCACAGGCGCACCTGCACGCACGCGCCCGCACCCACAGGCGCACCTGCACGCACGCGCACGCACCCACAGGCGCACCTGCACGCACGCGCACGCACCCACAGCCCAGGCGCACCTGCACGCACGCGCCCGCACCCACAGGCGCACTTGCAGGCACACAGCTGTGCACGTACGCACATGCACACGCCCACAGGTGTGCACAGAGTCACTGGTGCACACACGCACACGTGTGCACACGCCTTTCAGGTGCTGGACCTCGAGCGCTGCCCAGCACAGGTAAACACACAACCACACAACGCAGGAAATATGGAAACCGCTAAGCAAATACGCGCCGGGCTGTGCAGATAGAACCACAGAGAACATAGTGTGCAACACGCGCTGTTGGCCGGGCGCCCCGACGATCTGGGTTTCTCTCCCGCAGCGGTTCCTGTCCAAATACGGCTGGGCCGAGGGCCCCCCGGGGGCGGGGTTCGCGGCCCCAGTGCCCCGGGGTCCCCGCCGCGATGGGCCGCCCGAGGGTCCTCGGGGTGCCGCCTTGGCCGAGGCTCTGCGCAGGTTCCAGAAGGTCAACGCGCTGCCGGCGAGCGGGCGGCTGGACGCGGCCACCCTGGCGGCCATGAACCGGCCCCGCTGCGGCGTCCCGGACACGCGGCCCCCATTGCAGGCCGTGAGCACCGCACCCCGGACCCCGCCGCCCCCGCCCGGCCCCCGCCCCAAGGCCCGCCCCAAGCGCTTCCTGCACACGCTGCTCCGGGCGCCTGCTGGCCGGCAGCCCGAGGACGCGGCGCAGGCTGGGGGCGCCCAGGCCTTCGCCAAGAGGACCCTGAGCTGGAGGCTGGTGGGGGAGGGCTACAGCCGCCAGCTTTCCGCGGAGGAGCAGCGGCACGTCTTCCGCCTGGCCTTCCGCATGTGGAGCGAGGTGACCCCCCTCACCTTCCGGGAGGACCTCGCCGGCCCGGGGGCCATGGTTGACATAAAGCTGGGATTTGGACGAGGTGAGAGGGGCGAAGACGGTGCTTCCTACCTGTCCTCCCTGCTGGCAGGCGGGCCGCTCTGCCTCTCCCATAGGCCGAGGCGGGGACCTCAGCATAATGGGGACTTCGGGTCAAACGGACCGACTGGGGGAACCCCACCCTGGCCTCCTGCTCGCCTCAGTCACCCAGAGCAGTGGCACCAACCCGCTGCCTGGCTGTTCTGAGATGGCACCTGGGGGCGCATTGTCAGCCTCTGTGGATGTTGCTTTATTACAACTCGCTGGGAAGGGCACGCATGTCACCCTGCAGAGCCCAGAGGGTCTCATGGGGACCCGTCAGAGGAGGCCAGCCAGGGGGCGTGGCTCAAGGTGCTCACGTGGGCTCGGTGGGCTCCTCAGGGCACAAGGCAGATGGCCGGTCCTCCCCAGGCCCACCCCCTCCTGCTGCGTGGGTTTGGACACAGTCACTTCTCAGCAGCCCCCTCTGGGAACTAGGGGTCCCAAAGGCGGCCCCACGGTCTCCCTGGAGTCACGTCCTCGTGTGAGAAGTGCCCAGAGCACCGCTGGTTTGAAAGCGATGTGAATGGAAGGATGTGGCCATGGGCAGCGCCAGCTTTACTTCCTGACCACACAGCGGTCAGGGGCCAGCGCAGACCTGCCTCCTTCTCCTCCGTGGCCAGCAGCGGTCCACGGCCACCCGCCCCCAGCTCCGCTCGTTCCCACAGCACTCAGTGCGCAGCTGTTTCTGTCTTTAGACTTTGTGGATTTTTATTGATTTCAGAGAGGAAGGGAGAGAGAAACATCAGTGAGAGAGAACCACTGATTGGCTGCCTCCTGCACAGCCCCCATTGGGGACTGAGCCTGCAACTGGGCATGTGCCTGACCCGGAATTGAACCGTGACCTTCTGGTTCATAGATGAGACAGTCAATGGGGCGGGGCCGTGGGGCTGGGCTGTGTCTTTAGACTTTATAACAGTTTATAAAGAACTGTGGCTCATGCAGCCTCAAGTGGAGGAATTAGTCCAGGCTGGACGGCCAGCCCCTGGGGCCCGGGGACCCTACAGGTCTGTGCTCCCAGGTCCCGCCAGGTGGGGAGTCTGTGCAACGGCCAGTCCTGGTTCACCTGCCCCCCTCCCCTGGCCAGGCCGGCACCTGGGCTGTCCTCGCGTGTTCGATGGAGTCGGGCAGGAGTTTGCACACGCCTGGCGCCTGGGCGATATTCACTTTGACGATGACGAGCACTTCACCCCGCCCACCAGCAACAGGGGCATCAGCCTCCTCAAGGTGAGTGGTCGCAGCTGATCGTAGTGACGGGCAAAGGGCAGTGTGGGCGGGAGGGAGTCCGGGCGGCCAGGCTCTCCTCCTGAGGAAGTTCCCTCCTCCTGCCCAAGCCTCTCCCGGCACAGCCTGCCCCCCCCCCCCCCCCCCCCCGCAGAGGGCGGGTCCCAGACGCCCAGGGCCGGCGCTGCACCCATGGCTCGTGTTCCCTTCCAGGTGGCCGTCCATGAGATTGGCCACGTCCTCGGCTTGCCTCACAGCTACAGGGCAGGATCCATAATGCAGCCAAATTATCTTCCCCGCGGGCCTGCGTTCGAGTTGGACTGGTCAGACCGGAAAGCCATCCAGAGGCTGTATGGTAAGACTTCTGGGAGGGCACCCTCCGAGCTGACAGAGGACCCCGCCCCCCCTCAGTCTGACGCCCGAGCAGCTGCCTGCCGGCTCTGGGGCGGCAGTGATGGGCGGCCCTGCCCAGACCAGGCGCGTGGAGAGCTAAGCGCATGCTCTTGGGTTTGTTGCCCCGCGTCCTCTCTTTCCCGCGGTTCAGTATGTTCCCTGGAGGCAGGAGGGGCACGCCGTGGTTTTCTAGACCCGTGGTCACCGGGCCAGGCGTCCCAGGAGAGGGACGGGAGCTGGGAGCGGGGAAGAAGCTGTCTGTAACCTCAAGGCGAAGAGCAGCGTGGCCTTGCGGGAGGAGCTCTAACGTCTGATTGTTCAGGCCCAAGTGCGGGTGGTTAACCGCCTGCTGGAAGGGATTCATGATTTGGTGCTGAGGCGGCAGGGAAGGGAAGCTGCCCTCTGCTTCTCCGTGTGCGGCAGGGACCGTCCCCATTTCTGTGCAACTCACGCCGCCTGTTCTCGGCACGCAGCGCGCTTGTTGAATACCTCGTGCCAGGACACATTTATCTCCCTCCATGGAGACCCCACTCAGAGCGTGTCCACAGCAGGCCACCGCGGCCTCTCCTGCTCCCCCACTCAGCCGGGGAGGGGGGCTGCTTCCCCTCCTGGGGGGCCTGCTCTCAGGTGACTCCATGGGAGGCTCGGCTTAGCCACGCTCTGCACGAGTCACCCGTGACAGCAGGAACCCTTGGTGTTGGCGCCGGTGGCAAGTGGCCGGGCTTTTTCTTAGGTTCCTGCGCAGGCTCATTTGACACCGCCTTCGACTGGATTCGCCAGGAGCGGAACCCCCACGGGGACGCCACGGCGCGGTTCAGCACCTATCTCTTCCGCAACAGCTGGTACTGGCTGTACGAGAACCGGAACAACCGGACCCGGTACGGGGACCCCCTCCCCATCCTCACCGGCTGGCGCGGGGTCCCAGCACAGAACATAGACGCCTTCGTCCACATCTGGACTTGGAGGAGAGACGAGCGCTATTTTTTTAAAGGTAGAGGTCCCGATGGCCGGCTCTGTTTCTCTGGAACGAGTGCTTTCGCGCCCTGGAGAGTGTTTTGCGCCCTGACTGGGGAGCTGCCCCTGACGCTCTTGAACTTAACTTCTGTCAGTTCCGTCGGGCTGTAAGCTCTGAGCACAGGGATTGTGCTGTGTCCTCATCTCTTAAGCAGGCACTGAATGGATGCATCGAATGAATGAGTGAGTGGACTGGGCGGGGCTCTGACGAGGTTGCCAAAGAACTGTAAGACAGCACCCTCCCTGCAGTTTTCATCTGATTCTGGAGAGAAACCCCCCCCTCGTACCCCTCCCCAATGACAAGTGTGTGAAGGGGTAGAGCGAGCAGTGGGGACAACTGCTGTGACCCCAAATCAGGTGCGGAAGCCGCGCCAGGAGTCAGGACTTGGCCCAGACTGGAAGAAGGGGTAGGAGCAGTGCCCAGGAGAGGACCCTGAGTGGGGGGCCATGGGGGGCTTGGAGGCTGGGAGTGAACGAGCGGACGAGGCAGCTGTGCCCTGGAGGTGGCCAGGCGCTCACACGATGGGTGAGGCTGGAAGGACAGGGTCAGCCCCGGCAGAGCCTCGAATGCGAGGCCCAGGCAGCGAGGAATGGAGGCAGCTCTGGGTGGGAGGGTCAGTGTCCTGGGGGAGGCAGGACCTGAGGTGGGGGCCTGGCGGTCTCGGGGAGCACCCAGAGCAGTGGTGTGTGTAGGCGCTGCCTTTCTTTCCCCTGCAGCCGGAGTCCCAGCACAGAGCCATGTTGTTTTAAATGGGAGCCGGGAGTTAGCCCCGAGGCAACAGCCAGACTGACAGAACTTTGCACTGCCGTAAGAAATCCATGAAGACATTTAGTCCTGATGTTCCTTCACGTCATACAAAGCATTCTTTCAGTTCAGTGACATGGTTTCCGGCAGACTTCTGTAGTTTGGATGTTTCAGAGTAGGTGTGGTTTAAGTCCTACTGTAATCGATATTGGCAACACCAGGACCCCTGGGGTCAAGTCTAGAAGTAACTCAGGGAAAGCGTTCATGAGGGGGAGGCCTCACTCAGATGCGGGAGTCCAGGCTCCTCCCACAGTCCCCGCAGGACTCCTCGGTCGGCTGGGGCCGTACAGGGCTCCTCGGTCGGCTGGGCCCGTAGAGGGCTCCTCGGTCGGCTGGGCCTGTACGGAAAGCGGCTGCTCTGTCCTTTCGGACTTAGCGGTAATAAGCCACGGCAACACTTTTGCTTGGCTCCCAGGAAATCGGTACTGGAGATACGACAGCGACAGGGATCAGGCCTACACGGAAGATGAGCAAGGACACGGCTACCCCCGGCTGATCTCAGAAGGGTTTCCTGGCATCCCGAGTCCCCTGGACACCGCCTTCTATGACCGAAGGAAGCAGCTGATTTACTTCTTCAAAGGGTCCTGGGTGAGTGGAGGCTGTGCAGCCTGGTGTTGCTTTTATTTTTATTTTTTTTTAATACTTTTATTAATTTCAGAGAGTGAAGAAGAGGGAGAGATAGAAACATCAATGATGAGAGAATCACTGATTGGCTGCCTCCTGCATGCTCCCCACTGGGGATTGAGCCCGCAGCCTGGGCATGTGCCCTTGACCGGAATCGAACCTGGGACCCATTAGTCCGCAGGTCGATGCTCTATCCACTGAGCCAAACCAGCCAGGGCCTGGTGTTGCTTTTACCATCCCTGACTGAAATGTCAGGCGACCACATTCTTGCTTAACGGCTGTGCAGCCACTGCCCTGGCCGGGTGACGTGGTTGGTTCGAGCATCGTCCCGAGCCCCGGGAGGTCCATCCCAATCAGGGTACTTTCCAGGAGGCAGCTGATCAATGTTTCTCTTTTACATCAATGTCTGTCTGTCTCTCTCTGCCTTCCTCTCTCTAATGATCAATAAATATATCCTCAGGTAAGAATTAATAAATTTAAAAAAGGTTGTTGTTAGTGCATGCCTAAATGGCAACGACAGATCACCCCATCATGTGGAAAATTAAGAACCTTTTATTTTTTTTTAAAGCTATCTTTATTGATTTCAGAGAGGGAGAGGGAGAGAAACATCAATGATGAGAATCACCGACTGGCTGCCTCCTGCGTGCCCCACACTGGGGATGGAGCCTGCAACCAGGGCACGTGCCCTGACGGGGAATCGAACGTGACCTCCTGGTTCCTGGGTCGGCACTCAACCTGAGCCACACGGGCCGGGCCAATGTTAAGAACTTGGAGCCCAGGGAATGTGGTGCCGTGACAGACAGGCCTGCTTCGCTGCTGAGCCAGTGACCTCAGAAAGGCCGCCGTGCTCTCTGCCCTGCAGGTGTTTGCGTTCGATGTCAACAGAAACCAAGTCCTCGGCTCCTCCCCGAAGAAGATGACTGAGGTCTTCCCAGCGATCGAGCCGCGGAACCACCCGCTCCGGAGCCTGGATGCCGCCTACTACTCCTACGCGCACAGGGCCGTCTTCCTGTTCAAAGGCAGCACCTACTGGAGGGTGGCCAGCGCCGAGGACAGGCAGCGGCGCCCGGGGCTGCCTCCCAACGGCCTGTTCCCGCGGCAGCCCATCTCCGAGAAGTGGTTCGATGTGTGTGATGTCCACACCTCCACCCTGACCATGTCCTGAGGAAGCAGCCTGTGGACAGAGCCAAAGGGTTTCTCTTCTCAGAGAAAGTCGACTTCTCTTAGAAAACCCACCAGATTTTCAGTAACTGAAGCAAACAGGGCCCGAGTTAAAACCAAAGCGGAAAGTATGATTGAACTTTTAAAATACTTGATTTTTTTTTTAAATATATTTTATTGATTTTTTACAGAGAGGAAGGGAGAGAGATAGTTAGAAACATCGATGAGAGAGGAACATCGATCAGCTGCCTCCTGCACATCTCCTACTGGGGATGTGCCCGCAACCCAGGTACATGCCCTTGACCGGAATCGAACCTGGGACCCTTGAGTCCGCAGGCCGATGCTCTATCCACTGAGCCAAACCGGTTAGGGCTGTAAAATTTATTAATCAAACCAGTTCAAATCAAAATTTGATGTAAACAACGTGAAATGAAAAAAGACAAAGACATTTTAAATAAATAACTTATTTATTCAAAATAGTTTTCTGACCTTATTCACAGTTTCAAGTTTAAAATAAAAGTGGGGGTAGAACCTACTCTTGGTCAACTGTTATCCAAGTTAAAGGGAAGTGGGTCCTTCAGAACACGCACTAACACAGAGAACTGCACGACGGCTGATCTTCGGAAACCCCTCGCTGAAGCTTAGAAAGGCGACTTCTTTCCGTGCCGTTCCGAGGGAAACGCTGTGGCTCTAGCCACATGACCACCGACGTCCCTGGGATAAAGGTCCCCTTGACCTAACGTAACATTTATCCAAAATAATTGTGTCTGAAACCCACGTAGCTTAACATACTCAACACTTACAGTGTGACGGCACCACACCTCCGCTTCTGAGAGCAGCGCGGAGCTGCTCTCACTCTGATTCCGGCACTTCCCACGCGGAAGCGGAGCTCGCCGGCCCCGTCTGTGGGGAATGAAGACGCTGTGCTGCCGCGCGGTGCCCACCGGAGCGGGTACCTCCCACGCGTTTAATAACGAAGCACCGAGTGGCAAACCGGCCTGAGTGCAGAAGGCACAGACGAGGCACCTGGGGCGCGGCCCTGGCGAGTCACTGCACGGAGCTGCCCTGCGCGAGCTGGTCCAGCAGGTGGACGAGGACGTCGATCCTTTCCGGGAGGCTCGTGTTCTTGTTGGCGGTCGCTCTCAGAAGCTGGGAGTAAATGTGCTTGTTGGTTTTGAGGGCCACATCTTCTTCCACATTATTGCTGGGTTAACAGAACAGGACAAAAAAAAAGAAGGGACGTAAACAGTGATGCCCCTTCCCCCCGTCACAGTCCCCATGTCTGCAGGGAGCAGGTGCTCCAGTCATGCCTGGTCCACACCTTGGGGATCTGCTGCTTGGGCCTGTTTCTAGACGTTCCTTTCAACACATCAATGAAAAGCAAGGCCATTCCTTACACAATCGAGTGCCTGCCGCAATGTACAGGCAATACTCCTGGCCGTGAGCAGAGCGGCCGGCCTGTCCCTGCCTCCCTGGTCTCTGCACTCTGTGGGGTGGAGGTGGACAGACAGCACTGCCCCGCAGGAAGGAGTGTCCGACGACACACGCTGGGAAGGAACTCCAGGGAGAGGCTGGCTGGGAGCTCCCTCAGCCCCCTAAGCATGTGGGGGCTGCCTCCCTGGAGCGAATTCCCTCGGACTCATAGGACTACTGCGCCTCCACCTGGCTGCCATGCTGGCGCAGCTTGTGTGAAGGCCCCGGGGCTGGTTCCAGCAGTTCCCACTGAACACCCACCCCAGGTCCTGGGCGCCCACGGGAAAGACGGGCCAGAGCACACCCATCCCTCCCCAGCGTCGGTGCGGCGGCCGTGCGCCCCGCGGGCAGGTGCAGGAGGAGACCCGCATGCGCGCTCACTTTGTCTTCTTCTTGGCGGGAGACAGCAGCTTGATGGACTGGAGCAGCAGGAAGGCCAGCCGCGACTCAAAGATGCTGAGCAGCTTGAGCACCTCCTCTCTGTTCAGACCAGGAGCCGCGTCGGCCACGGGCGTCGGCTCCTCACTCTTGGGCTGCAAACAGGGAGTTTCTCACCAAGTTTCCCAGCAGCTACAGTTCACGCTGAAGGATGGGACTGGGTTCCATGAACCCAGCAGCTTTAAAGGAAAACCAGCGGCCAGCACCCAGCTCTTTCTTCAGGGCAGGCCGATGGGTGCGGTGGCGGCGGAGGCAGAGGCTGTGAGCAGCATCTCCTCCTCTGCCCTCCCAGCATCACTTTAATGAGCTCAAACACAACACAAACTGTCTCACAACTAACAGGCACCTACGAAGAAGAAACTAACCCTGAACGAAGATCTAACTCTCCACCATCAGATGCAAAAGGAACAAGATGGCGATGGGTCCCCACGGGGCCTGACAAGCTGGGGCCAGGAGAGCCGCCGGCCGGGGCAGCACGGGGGCCCCCCGGGAGGTTCCCGCTCGGGTGGCAGCAGCAGGGACGCCGGAAGCCCACACACCAAAGGGCACCCCCCGAGCCTGCTCAGCCCACTCACCGCCCCACTGCTCCCAGCAGTTTAGCAGAAATTACAAGAGGGCACAGGCCCTTCTTTCTCTTAGAAAAACAAAACACACACAAAAGCAAAACTTAACAGACTGAACACCAGGGCCTTCCTAACCAAGGTCTAAGTGGTTACTTTAAAATGTAAAAGATACACTGCAACTTCAAGAGTTAATAACAATGCCACCAAGAAAACGTACTAAGTCACTGTGAGCGTTTATGCAGAGCTGACACACGTATGTTCGTATATACAGGGTGGGGCAGCCAAACAGCTGATTCTTGTATTGTTATTTGTTAATTGTTTTATTATTCTCCATATAGACAACTGTAAACCTACTTTTGCCCACCCTGCACACACACACACGCCCCCACATGCCTGCTACATGCATTCACCCCTCAGCGTAGACATGGAACACAGAGCGCACCCCCTCTCCCTTACCTGGCCCAGCTCCTCCACGAGCTCCTTCCTGATGAGCTGGAACGCGTGCTTAGTTCTCACCATGATGTCAAGAGCCCCAGAGAGTGTTTTCAATTTCCCGACGTTGCTATTCTGACCTAGAGTGTGAAACACGAAGTGGTTGTTCCTGTGCGTGGAATCTAGACCCCCAGCCAGTCGATGAGCTAATAACAAGTCTGACTTTCAAACGCTGTCAAGGGAGCTCAAGAGAAGCACATCTTCTAACCCCAACCTTCCTTAGTGACGACCCGAGGAAAGTGTTTCCTAGAGCAGCGGTTCTCAACCTTCCTAACGCCGCGGCCCTTTAATACAGTTCCTCATGGTGTGGTGACCCCCAACCATAAAATTATTTCCGTTGCTACTTCATAACTGTCATGTTGCTACTGTTATGAATCGTCATGTAAATATCTGATATGCAGGATGCATTTTCATTGTTACAAAATGAACATAATTAAAGCATAGTGATTCATCACAAAAACAACATGTAATTATATATGTTTTCCGATGGTCTTAGGCGACCCCTGTGAGAGGGTCGTTCGACCCCCAAAGGGGTCGCGACCCACAGGTTGAGAACCGCTGGCCTAGAGCAACAGCTAGTCCCCGGTCCCGCCTCTCCACTTGGTCCTGCCGAGCGAGCACTGCTCTTTGGAGAGTCTGGTTCGAGTGGACCAGCCGGGAGAAACCTGCGGCACGAAGGCCACCCCACCACGGACCAGCCCCATGATGCTGGGCAAGTCTCTGTGGCACTAAGTACCAGGTGTCCCACCAACTTGCTGTTCACAGCAGCCAGACCAGCTGAGCCAGGATTCGATTCACCCTCAGACCCGAATAAACTTCATCCACCAGACACCACCAAGCTCCGCCCCACCCTCGGGAGCTCACATTTACCTGACCTGGCCCAGCGCCTGCAGGCCGCCTGTTCCAGAAGCCCACCCCCAGCCTCTGCATCGGGGTGTGTTACAGGGAGTCAGGGGCCGCCTCTCCTTTCCTGCTGCTCCCTCATCCCAGTTGTCCGCTATGACTTACATCTTTGTCTAAACTGACCTGTCACCATTTTTTTCAAATATGGGCTCCTGGGCTATGGTTCAACATTTCTAGTCACCGAACAGAATCTAGTCCATTTCTCTAAGTTTAAAACGCACTCTGCTCTCTACCCAAAGTCACTGACTGTGGGAAAAAGAACAAACAAAAAACCCACTCCTTATGCCCGAGAGAGACCACAGGTCTGCCTGGCTCTAGGACAGGGGTGGGCAAACTTTTTGACTCGAGGGCCACAATGGGTTCTTAAACTGGACCGGAGGGCCGGAACAAAAGCATGGATGGAGTGTTTGTGTGAGCTAATATAAATTCAAAGTAAACATCATTACATAAAAGGGTACGGTCTTTTTTTTTAGTTTTATTCATTTCAAACGGGCCCGATCCGGCCCGCGGACCGTAGTTTGCCCACGGCCGCTCTAGGAGAACCCAGCCCGACGCCGACGCCCACTCTGAGGAGGGAGACGGGACTTACTGCTCATCTGGAACTCGGCGAAGGCCACCCGCTCCAGCTGCACCCGCAGCAGCTCGCAGGGCGTGTCCTTGAGCAGCTGGAAGAGCCTCCCCGCTTGGCCGTAGTGCAGATCGGCCAGCACGCGGTGCTGCTTCCGGAGGTACTCGTCCCCGACCTGGAACCACAGGCGGAGTGAAGGGGGGCAGGGGGGGGCTGCGCCACAGCATCACCTAGTCTCCGCCTGGGCCACGCGTGATTTCAGTGGCGGTGTTTGTATGTGTACAGTTTTAGCTTCCACATTGAGGCCTTCGCACCACTTCTGGGTAACTCAGGAGTCCCCGTTCTGCACATGGATGCCACTGTCTCAGCGCACTCGCTGAAACGACCATTCTTCCCCCCTGGCTTGTCCTGGACTGTTAAGCTCGCTTCTGCCTTGAGACTATGAGGCCACCTGAGCAAACTGGAATTGTGGTTAGGGGCCTCCTGGGGGCAAAGGGAGAGTCGAGGGCCTCAAGGACAATCATCTCAGGATAAAGGCAACTCAGAAGGAACCCTCGCCCAAGGGAGCGCAGAGAAGCGCGTGGAGCTGAGCTAAGAAAGGCCGACCCGAGGGACTGAGCGGACTCTCGCAGGAGCATGCAGCCTCCCTGAAGGCGGCCCCTTCAGCCCAGGCCTCAGGGACGGACGCAGGCACACAGGCTCCTGAGCACCAGGCTCCGTGCACAGACTCTTCAGAGATTAGTTCTCATAGGTTCAGCCGAACAACCCAAAAGTCCAGCGATCACTGCAGGGATGAACAAACCGTGATGTAATCACGAAGATTACTGCGCTGAGGGAATGAGCAGCCACACGCACCACCTAGAGCAGCGGTTCTCAACCTGTGGGTCGCAACCCCTTTGGGGGTTGAATGACCCTTTCACAGGGGTCGCCTAAGACCATCGGAAAACACATATATAATTACATATTGTTTTTGTGATTAATCACTATGCTTTAATTATGTTCAATCTCTAACAATGAAATTGGGGGTCACCACAACATGAACTGTATTAAAGGGTCGCGGCATTAGGTTGAGAACCACTGACCTAGAGGAACCTCAACGTGATGCTAAGGAAAGGCCACTAAGCCACAGAAGAGAACGCACAGTATAGCTCATTCTACACCGTTCACAAGCAGGTAAATGTGTACACATTGCCCTGGCCAGTGTGGCTCAGTGGGTCGGGCGTTATCCTGTGCACCAAAAGGTTGCCAGTTTGATTCCTGGTCAGGGCACAGGCCCAGGTTGCAGGCTCCATCCCGGTTGAGGTTGTGCAGGAGTCAACCGATCACTGTTTCTCTCTCCCTCCCTCTCTAAAAATCAACAAAAGATCTTAAAAAAAACAAACAAACCATATTGCCTGAGTGGTAAAACACAGAGAAGGCATAGAAACTGCAGGATGGTGGCTACTCTGTGGGTGTGGGGAGGTTCAATAGGGAGGGGCGCCCAGGGGCCCTGTAGCACTCTTCCACCCTCAACCTCAAGCCGAGCAGGCAGGGCTTTCCTTTTGGGACTCTTTCCCGTACACGTTCCCGTAAGTCCCTACGTGCTCTATTTCACAATAACAAATTTCGAAGATGGGAAATGGGTACTTCAAGATTTACACAAGGCTACTCTTACAAAGCCTAACTATATTTTAAAAATCAAAACACTACACCCAGGCAAATATATAATTTTGCAAACTAAGACCCAATTGATTATAGTTCAGAAAAGTGTGTGGCATAAGAGGGGGAAAATGCCTACTCGCCAACTTTTTCTAAGTAGCTAATAGAACAGGAGGCATTTGAAGTAGATACTGAAGCATAAGAAAAGCACCCGGAATACTTTTAAGCGGACCTGGCCCTGAACATAACCGGGAGAGGCAGTACCTGATTCCGCAGGCAGCTGTGGTACATGGACGCCAGCCTGTGGTGGATGGTGGCAGCTCGATACTGACAGAGGGGCTGGCGCGCAGACGCCGAGTCCACGTCACAGTACTTCAGGGACTTCATCATAGCTTCGCTGACCTCTTTTTCAATCTAGTTTTAAGGGGGGGGGGGGGCGGTAAAAGAGACAAGCCTCTGACTTTATATGAGGAAGTGAAGAACATGAAGCGCTGCTCCCAGGGAGACGCTCAGCACCTGTCAGAGGCTCACGCGGCGGAAGGCTCCTGCCCAGCCCGGCGGCACGTACCTGCTCCTGCGCTTTCCTGGACAGCGGCGCGTAGTCCTGCTGCAGTGTGGCCATGGTGAAGTAGGTGGTGGACAGCTCCCAGTTCACCGAGTCCCAGACGGCAGGGTGTCTGTCTCGTGTTCCCAGGGACCTCAGCGCTTTCAGGTAGTAGTCCACGGCCTGGGCGGAGGAAATCGAGTCAACGCCCCCCTCTTCCCAGGCCCGGGTGGTGACTGGCTTTGGGGAGGACGTGCGGAAGGACCGTGTTGGGGAGGAAGGCAGCGCTGTGAACATGCCTCACGGAGGAAATTTATGCAACTCTGAAGTACAGGCTCCCCTGGACTGGGAAGCAGAGCGCTCCCATGAAACCCCTGGTAAGCCGAATGGCGTAACAAGACACAATTACCATTAACACAGGAAATTTTTGAGGGTTGCCAGACCTAACATTGAGTGCATTTTTATTCCGTTCACTATGATCAAAGCGCTTCATTCCACACGGGTTACGTTAAGGGTCACACCCTGAGCTCTCCTAGGCTTTTCTGACTCTCAGGACACAGCTCACTCAGGGACGCACAGTCAGCGGAGATGTAGCTCAGACGCTGAGTGTGGTTCGGGAGGGGGCCTAGCTGGGACTCTGGGTGCTCGGGCTTGGGGCGCACACTGCCTCAGTAACAGCTCACTGCAAAGCAAAGGCTGAATGCTTTTTTCACTTTTCCCTTTCACTCTAAAAGCAGAAGTCCTCTTCAGGTTTCTCCTGGCAGTGAAAGCAGGCTCCCATGTAGATCTTTTGTAAACAAGGGGGGCTCCCTGCACTCCGTTAAATGTGTGCTTGCTTTGGCGCCTTCTCCAGCACTGGGTGTGACCACTTGCCAAAAAGTACTTGATAATTTAATCAGTAAAAGAAACTCAAATTTTAATCCCTTAAAAGTTAAAATTTTGAAATTTTGCTTCCATATTAAACATTTACTTTTTCCGCACATACGAATTTCTTGTTCAAGTTCATTTGTCCTCCCTCCTATGGGGACAGTGTGTTTTCAATGATTCCTAGCTGCTATACACCAAGAGTTTATTAACCTTGGATCTGTCCTGTGCTATAGATATTTCTCCTAGATGGTGGTTTGCTTTTCAATTTTGCTTTCTATTGTGTCCTTTAAAAACTGTATTTTTGCACATTTAAGTTGATCCATCTTTTACTTTGTGATTTCTGCTTGTTACGCTGGGAAAGTTCCTTGCCCAGCCATGAGCTGATTCCCCTGGTACCTTTTACAGTTTCACCTGTTCATTTCCATCTTTAATCCACCTGACGTTTACTCTGGTTATGCCAACACACTTCACCGAAGATCACCTTTTGCGCACCAAGCCAGTGTCATCTCCAGTCCTGAGTCCCTAGTACACTCAGGCCTGTTTGAGTCTCCCAGTGGTCTGTCTAGTCCTGGGCCAGCCCATGGTTTTCATTACTTTGGTTTTATGGTATTTTAGTGGAGCAATGGCAAAGGTAAGTGGCAGTTAGGGATGAATGGATGAACCCATGAGCAAATGTGTTACCTTGTTATAATACAAGCCTTCCTCTGGTGAAAATTCACGTTTAAATTCGTCCCCTGCGCCGCAGTGCGCCTGTGCACAAATCCGCATGAGCCTTCCCGTGTTACATAACAAGAGGGCAGCATTTGTAGCATCATCAATTGACTCGAAGTTGTGAATTCCTTTCTCAAAGCAAGAAAAGCTCTTTTTCCACAACTGTTGCTCTGCAGTCGACACACTTTTGCTCACTTCATGAAAAAACAAAAACCTGTGTAAGCAGGCACCCGAGGAAGCCCGCTGGGTCTCCTGATGGATCCTGAGGACGGGGCAGGTCCAGCAGCGCCCGCCCTCCCCACACCTGCCATGGCCGACTGGGCGCCCCCCTCACCCTCACATCCATGCTGAGGGTGACTGTTTGGAGAGAGGCCTCTAGAGCGGTAGTTAAGGTTAAAGGAGGTTATGATGTGGGGCCCAAACCCAACACGACTGGAGATGTTCTAAGAGGGACACCAGGGACACCCACAGAGAAAAGACACAGCAAAAAGGTGGCCGAGGACAGAGCCTCAGAGAAAGCCAACCTGGCTGGCACCTTGGTCCTGGCCCCCCGCTTCCAGGGTGAGAGAGATCAGTGGTCTAGGCCACCCGCCGGGGCTCTGTTATGGCAACCATGCACACTCAAACACAGCCGCCTCAGCAGCAGCTGGCTGGTGCCACAGCAGCAAATAAAGCCCCCTGGCACGGCACTGCCTTATGAAGACTGAGTTTAAGGGCACAGTCTGTGCTTCCTAATATCCTAGGGTTCTGACTTCCCTTCCATGCTCCTTCACTGGCTTACAAAGCACAGGTTCTTGAATCTCAATAAATACGTATAACATATAGTAAGAAAAGACTGTTTTTTAAAAGCACAGGTTCCCCGACGAGCTATAAACTCTTTGTTCCTAACGCTGAGCAGGGTTTACAGGTCAAAAAGCACAACTTCTTCGCCTTCTACCTCAGCCCTCCCCGCCGAGGAACCGCGCATCCTGCCCCCTTCTAAACACCCACCGACCCTACAGCCCTGGCTCCTTCCCAGGGCTGCCTCTCAGCCTGGACCGCCCTCCCTTCCCCACACCTGCCTGCTGACGTCCTACGTGACATGTACCCATCTGCTCAGACCTCACCAAAGCTTTCCCAGTCACCGAAACTTCCACACATGCCTCCCTCCCTCCCATCGCAATGCGCCTGCACTTATGGCAGCGCAGAGAGGCACGTTCCCATCGGCCTCCTCGCCTCAGAGAGAGACCCTGCAGCCACCGCGTCCAGCGCCGGCCTGGCCCAGCTCCAGGACTTCAAACCAAGTGCCACAGCTCCTCGCCTGAGCCCAGACCCGGGTGCCTTTCTGACAGAAAAGGCGGTGAGGAGCGGACCCCAGGGGTACTCACCCACTCGCTCGCTCTGTAGCGCAGCCGCCTGGTTCATGTAGAACACCCCGATCTCATTCCTAATGTTGCCCATTCTCTTCAGCACCTGCACGTAGTGTTCTGGATTTTGGCTTTTTAAGTCACTAAATTGCAGGATTTCATTGGCAGCCTCATAACATTTACAGCTGACAGAAAGCTGGCTTTCTAAGTCTGTAGACAAATCAGTCGCCCACGCAAATCCTTAAAAGAAAGGAGACGTCACCACGGTGATTATGCAAATCCTGCTTCCTTAGTTTCCAAGTAATCTGACACTTTTAAGGTAATAAAATAAGTAATTGCAATACACTATAAATATACTAAGATTCAATCAATAAAACTAAACATTTGAGCTTCGAAGCAAAGATCTCTTTACTTAAGAAACTATTATTTTCTTGGGACATTAATGTTTGATTAAAATAAATATTTTCCTGCCTAGAAATACCAGCCAACTGCTGTGCCCCAGCTTCCACCAGGTGCGCCTGCTCACCGGTGAGGGCCTGACGCTGTCGCTGACACAGGGGAACCGCCTTGCTCTTTCATGAATGGGAGCAGCTCCTGCAGGAAAGCTCTGCAGCTACCGGGGTCTCATGGACTACAACGCTTGCCAATCAATGTCAGACTCACTGAAGAAGCTGCTGGATGGGCCCTCAGACTCAAGCTTGCCACCTAGTGGGGACGGAGTAAACTTGGGTGCAGAGCCCCAAATTCAAGGGGAAAAAGGGTAGCACTCCTGATGCCACCCAAATGCTTGAGAGAATGTCGTTCTCACAACGACGTATTATAAGCCCAATGAAAAACACACTGAGGCCTTTCTCACGTCAAAAAGCACACAACATTTTATTCTAGAATAAAATGGGGGGCCTGCTGCTGTGGCTACGTTTTCCTGTCTCCAGCTTAAAAATCGGACAACTCCAAACAGAGTGACATATTTAGTGAGACTACCAACCCTGAACTAAGTTTAAAAATGATCTCAGTGTCTGAGCCCCGGGAATTATTCAGAAGGTAATCCATCTACTTCTACCAATGCTATTGCTTTTCTAAAGAAATCACGGCCTGGTCAGTGGGCTACAGTTTTATTGAAAAACCTCCTGAGAAGACAAGTGCAGGAAGTCAACGCAATTGTCTGAGAGCTTGTTTATAGTTAGTACTAGTTGTATAAGTAGCAATTACAAAATAATTCAAAAGCATTTTATACACACACACACACACACACACACGCACACGAGCATGCTCCACATTAAAACTGAGAAATAAGGACACAGAGCAGCATCCAGCACCAACACGTCTGCCCCTTTTCCCACAGTCCCCATGCACGAACGCGGGGTCCCGCCGCCCACCTTGACAACTGGACTCCCGGTGGAGGCTGTGCAGGATCTCCTGGTCCTCCTTCGTCTGGTAGTTAAACTCCTCCAGGTGAGCCGCCCGGTTGTTGGCGTTCTGGGCCAGCATGAGCTGGATGTCGCCGCAGAGCGTCAGGTACTGGGACAGGAACAGCAGCACTTCGGAGAGCATGTTGGTGCAGAGGCAGCAGTAAGTGTCTGTGGGGAGAGTGGGAAGGAGGAAAAGTGCATCATGAACACAGTGTTAAGAAAATCTGCTACCAGCCGTATCCACTCTAAGTTTATTTTATATCAGAGAGCAAACATGGCTTCATGTATTTCAAAATGAAGATGTCATTAAACCACTTGGAGCAGAAAATACTAAGTGACACCCAAGATGCAAAAGGTGGTTTTAAAATTAAATTTTACAACCGAAGTAGGAGTAAAATTTTACTGACCCAGATATCTTCTGTTCCCCTCCCAAAGCCTGCGACGCGCTCATCCGCAGGGACTCACCGTGGCTCTGCAGAGCTAACTTGATGTATCGGAGCGCGCGTCCATATTTCTGCAGGCTCATGGCAGCGTCAGACAGCACGTAATAGGCTTTGGATGACTTGAGGATCAGCTGGAGCTTCATTTTATGTTGCCAGGAGCCAGGGGTCATCCCGGACTGGCTGGAACAATTGCCCTTCTGCAGGGAGCCCACTAGGACACGGGGAGAGGCAGCACGTTTCATGTTCACGTGGGCACCATGAACAAGTAGTTTGTGATTCTTAATAGCAGCACTCACTCCAGGCTCAGGCGCTACTGTTGTGACAAGACTGGTGAACACCACGCGTCAAGGAACCACACGGAGGGAAACTGTTTCCACAGACGCTCTGCGTTTCCCGGGCCTCCGCCTCCCAGCAACAGCGGCCGTCACTCTCTTTCACGGTCACTGACGTCACTCCACTCACCACCGACACCCGCCTCCTGCCTCCAGTCTGCCCGTGAGTCTGCCCGAAAGCTTACCTTCCGAAAGCCGGCTTTATTCACGGCAGAGCCCTGCTCTGAAGCACTGAAACAGCCTCTCGCTACTTACTAAGTCGTGATAAGCATCTCAGCCCACTTCCCGAGCCACCTTTTCTCAGTCTTACTACCCAGCCCTCCTCCCCTATTATCCATCCATCAGTCACAGCCAGGGGACTGCTCGCTGCCCGCCTCCGTCCACTGGACCGCTTCCTCTAGCAGAACAGCCTTCACTTCAAGTCCAGCCTCTTACACCTTCGTCACCCAACAAATGATCACACTGTGCCACGCACTATGCCAGGCACCAGAAACGACATGAAGTGACGTGGCCTCTATCCTAGGCTGATCCATAAACCTCTTCAGGGGACACGTGCAAGCTCACACATAACAAACTGCCTTGGGGACCAGCCTCCCCCATCGCCCAGCCTCAAGATTTCTCATTTTGATCAGATACAACTCGTCTTTCAAAGCGATGAACAGTCTCTACTATGGTCTTACTCGTGAATGTATTTCTTTTCCCTACTCTATACACATTCTCTGTGTGAGGCATGTGAGAACACCGAAGCTGACTAAGGTGTCTGTGCAAGCACAGCTGACGGGGAAGGCAGGCCTAGTGGCAGGGGACCCAGTCCTTCCGCTGGCCACAGAGGGAAGCATGGAGACCCTGACCAGGAGCTGGGTTTTCAACAGCTGAGAGGGGGAGGGAGGGAGGGAGAGACAGAAAGGCATTTCAGAAAAAGCGCCATGAAAAGGCACAGTGTCTACGTCCTGGGCGGTTCTCATCGTGTCTGGGTTTGAGCCCGGCACCCAGAAGTGCTACATAAATGCTGGGGAGACTCCCCTCCCTTTTATGTTCATGAAGAGACGCTCCCAAAGCACTGGGTATTATTGCCAACACACAGATTTTCAAAACATTTTTAAACTGAAACAGATTTTTAAAGGGGGAGGGGATAAGGTTGGAAAATAAATGTAAATTAGATTAAAATAAACCAGAAACTCAGACTTTTACTTCAAAACCCACATGTTCTTCAGGAAGTGATGCTCCCAAAATGAGTTAGATGACCTTCTCAGTGACAGCTCTGGCTTATCAGGTACTTCCCCTTATTACAGGGGTCCTCAAACTGCGGCCCACGGGCCACATGCGGCCCGTCGAAAACATTTGTTTTTTTTTACTTCAAAATAAGATGTGTGCAGTGTGCATAGGAATTTGTTCATAGTTTTTTTTAAAACTATAGTCCGGCCCTCCAACGGTCTGAGGGACAGTGAACTGGTCCCGTTTAAAAAGTTTGAGGACCCCTGCTTTATTAGGTACTGCCCCAAGGCAACAGCCGCTAGAAGCGGGGCAGGGCTTACCAGGGCACTGCACCAACCCCCGGAAGTGGGCACAACTGTTGTCTCCACTTGGAGTGAGCCTAGCAGAGCTGCATGCGAGCCAGGGGTGGGCCCGGCTGCTCGGAAACCCCTTCGGCTCTCGCTGAGGTAGGGGTGTCCCAGAAGCACCCGAGGTTCTCACTAGAGACACCCGTGAAGGATCAAAGCGATCCGCTGTTTTGCTTTGAAGGACCGGACATTTCCCCTCCTTTCCACTCACATGTTCTCCTCCTGGTCCGGCAATGAATGCCTCACTGACACAAACAAGTCGGCTGCTGGCGAAGGACTAGCATCTTGTTCTACGGAAAGGCCTTATTTGCACATCAATTCAACTTACTTTTGTCCAAAAACAAGGCCATCTGCTTCTCCAGACCCTCAGGACCCCCCCTTGCGGATTCATCTTCGTATTTCAACGGGATTGGGGTGCTGGGGTCAGCTGCAGGGAGGTCGCTTTCTTTCTTAATGCTGCTGTCCACAGATTTTAAACCCTTTAAAGCAAAGAGACAGTTACTACTGTGCCTGTAACTGAAGCTCAACTAGAAACTAAATATAAGAAAGGATCTGGACTACTGAGTGCATTTAGGAGAATTTATATTTTAAAAACTACATTTGACCTGAAAGAGTTGGAAAAAGCTAATTTTCACTTTATGCTTCAGGGAGAGAAAACCCACAGCAGGAAAGCCTCCAGACACCAACAAACTCACCTCCAGAACATAGCTAAGCACAAGTCTGCAGCGCTCTTCGGTGTCATGGCAAACTGGAAACGCACAACTGGGCTTCAGAAACAAACATTTAAAATTATTACTATGCGACCAGTGTGACAAATTCCACACCTCTCAGTTCCTGGGAATTACTAAACCTCTAGATATCAGTAATTTCAAAATGTGCTTGTGTACTCAGCTTAGTGAGGTATTAAGGTTAATGTACTGTTTTAATTGCAGATTCAACTGATATAATAAGCATCATCAACACAAATCCTGCTTAACAAAAAGATCTTCCGGCATACGTGTTGCTTTAAGTACTTACGTTAAAAATTATTCTACTCAACAAAAGTGAATGCGAGTAGTAATGTTTTAGATAAATGTACACCTAATCTCCTAGGCCAGCTCAACTTCTAATCAGCACAGACACTGGGTAGCACAGCTAACACCACCATCAACAAGCAGCAAGTTCAGCGTCACCAGTGGTCTCACTGTATCCCTGATGCTCCCTAGGGGCAAGCCCAGGGAACAGGCCCCACCCACTGAGTGGTGCTCTGTGGGAGGGCCCCTGCAGGGCACTTCCTTTTGGCGAATCCCCAGAGGCTGGGTTATGCTGACTGGACTGCAGAGAAGCGAGCACAGGTGAGTGGTCTGTCCAAGAGCACAGAGAGTCCGTGTTGGGGCCAGGGCTCTGGACGATGCTCTGTTCCAAAAAGGACACAGAGCCCTGGCTGGTCTTGCTCAGTGATTAGAGTGTCGGCCCACCAACTGAAGGGTCATGGATTTAATTCCAGTCAAGCGAATGTGCTCGGTTGCAGGCTTGATCCCCGGCCCAGGTGGTCAGGATGCATGCGGGAGGCAACCAATCGCTATGTCTCTCACACATCAACATTTCTCTCTCCCCCTCCTTCCCTCTATTCCACTTTCTCTAAACATCAATGGGAAAAATATCCTCAGGTGAGGGTTAACAGAAGGGACACTGAGAAGGCCAAGCCAACTAGAGACGTTTATGTGAATACTGACGACATTTTTGGAATGCTTCAGAGAAGGACAGAAAGTGTTCCCTCTGTGAACTGTAACTACACATCACTCTGTCTTTAACTATCATCTAACGCAGGGGTCCTCAAACTTTTTAAATAGGGGGCCAGTTCACTGTCCCTCAGACCGTTGGAAGGCCGGACTATAGTTTTAAAAAAAAACCTATGAACAAATTCCTATGCACACTGCACACATCTTATTTTGAAGTAAAAAAACAAAATGGGAACAAATACAATATTTGTATTTGCATGTGGCCCGCGGGCCGTAGTTTGAGGACCCCTGATCTAACTGCTCCACGAGCCCGGGGTCCTGGTTACAATGCAGCAACGCCATCCTCTGAGAGGCTGACTGTGCGCACTCCCCCACCGTTGTTTTTCCACTGGGCCACTTCAATACACACTGACACATGCTTACTCTGATCTGATGGATGGATTTGTACTTCTCTGGAACTGACAATTCTCCAACGGACTTGATGATGGCCACTGCTTTGTTGTCGTCGGGAGGGTCAGAGCTGGTGCAATAGGACCCATTTTCATCGCTGTCTGGCATCTCCTCCTCCTCCTCGCTGTAACTTTCATCAGAATTCTCATTTAAGGGAGACTCTGAACTTTCTTCTTTTTTAGGTTCATCCAATTGAAAGAGTTCTGAAAGCATGTAATTGGCTGAAGCAATAATCTTATAAAAAGAAAGAAAAGGCGTGACTGTCATCAAACCTGAGCACTCTCAGGTGGAAGGAGCTTCACTCCAGGAGCTGCGCACACAGGCTGCCCCCAGCGCAGACCAGGCACAGAGAGGCCCCGCCCGTCACCAGCACCCTGAGGCTGACATTCTCCCGGGTTGTGTGTTTACTTCCTGAAATTATCCCGTCCCAGCGCTCTCTTAAAAAAGGTGGCAGCTGTACTTACTGGAGATGTAAGTCTCCGGGTACAGTGTCCTAACTGCACTAGCAAGTACCCTCCCTATCAACTGAGAAAAGGGAATTTCTCTTCATAAGCTATAAATTACACGGGCAACTAGTATTTACTATGCAATCTATGGCCCCGGGGGACCCCCCCCCCCCCCCCCCGGCCCCAGCTTAATGAGGGAAAGTCCACTGTGGTATCTCTTAAAATGGGCATGTATATATTACTATTTATTCCACTCTATTATTTATTATTAAGTGGTTGTAATAACATTTAATAGTTGTAACACCATTTTCTGTCACATAAACTATTCAATATCCATCAAACGCCACACCTTCAACCAGCAATTAGATATATAAGTGAGAAACCGTTTTGCCATTTTTCTGCAAAAAAAAAAAAGTTTTCTCTTGGTTTGGTCTCTAGAATAATCTTTATCTCTAAACTGGATGTGACTACAATAAACATTGGAGCTTTAAAAAAAAAAGGTACAGACTACAGACCTTCTTGATTTAAACAGGCTTCAACTAACCTTACACCAAAAATACAGACAACTGAGGGCATGGGGGTGTAAAATGGGAGGCTCATGGCTAAGAGATCATTCTAAGAGATGCTTTTATTATACACTGACGTATGGACTGTGAACCTTACCCATACTAACAGTGATTAACAAGATCCGTCTGTGTAAACAGATCTTAGAGACCATAAAAGTGGTTTCCCCTTCCAGGAGTGACAGAGGGAGGGAAAATGCACTACACACGAGTCCTCCCTTCACACAGTGCTAGCCAAGAGGAATGCGACATGAGCGCACATCACATGGCAAACGTTCCAGCAGCCATGTTCACAACCTGGCTGGCCTAATTTTAATATTATCTTTGATTCAATTAACACATAATGTGTGCACACACGATCCTAAAATCCAGGCTGTACTTTACGCTGAAAGCACACTTGACTCAAAGCGGGCAGCTTTTCAGTGCTCAGAAGCCACATGGGGCTCCAACACCCTCCCCAGCCTCCCCTCCCCACCGCCCCGTCCCCCAGACACAGAGAGGCAGCTACACACTAAGGCCAGTGGCTTCAGTGCCAGGCACACCCGTCAGACCGCTAGGCTGTTCTCACAGAGCACACAGGCGTCACTCTTACTTGAGGGTGTCTGCTTTTGTCCAACAATTTAACACAGTTGAGAAGCAGTGTTCTGATAGTTCCGTAGTGTTTCTTATTTTGGTTCTTCTTCATCATCATGTTGCAGGCAACCCTAAAAAAACATTTGTATCACCTTGACGCCCACTCATCATTCTCTGCAAGGTTCAAGTGTAGGCTGCCCCCTTTCCACCCACAGAGTAAGGGCCACAGAAACAACCAAAGTTACCCTCCCTGAAGTTTTTTTTGGTGTTGACTGTGTGTGTGTATGTGTGTGTAAATATAAATACTTGGCTCGGGGATGTGGCTGTGCACTTTACAATTTACAAAAGCCTACTCTTCCTTGTTTTCTCTGGCGACAGCACTCACTTGTATAAGAGAATAGCCACCGGCATTGTGAACGGGTTTTGGTATTTGTCTTCAGTTTCTTCACAAAGAGTCGTGAGATCATAGAGCTTCACTATGTCACTGCCACTCGCTGCAAAAACAAACAAAGGAACCTCATTTTCCAGGAGCCACTCAAATCCACTGGATTATCATTCGTTCAAGAATTCGCTCACCTTTGAAGAGCCAATAGGTATGTCCTTCTTTGGTGCAATTAGATTTCAGAAAGGATAAAATATTCTGTGCAATGTCTTTTATGACTTTAGTAGAAAAATTAGAGTTTTCCAGATTGGGAATCTCTTCTGTCTTTATCATTTCATACTTCTGTAAAACAGAGACAGGGCGGTTTAAGAGAAACCTCGGCAGCACTTCTCTTCCTGAAAAGCGAGCACACGTATAAGCCCTGCAATCAGAGACCTGTGCAGCCTGACCGAGATGTAACCAATGGTTTTCCATCTTTTTACGGCTCCCAGAGGGATCTGACCCACCGGTCAGCATCGCTGTTCTGTACCACAGGAGTCATTCTCAAGGGAGAGCCATCACCCAACTGTGAACCACGAATGTAGGCATGATCTCATTTCTGTCCTCACCTGGAACAAACCTCCTGGCATCCTTTCCTCTATCTACCCCGATGGCTCTCAACTGGGACGAGGGTTACCGGAGGCAGACTTCACCCCTAGACACTAGAAGCACCTGGGAAGTTTCTCCAGGAAACACCACCCTTCCCTTGAACAGGACTCGGTTCCTTTACAGAAATGGAGCCTGGGGTGGCGGGGGGCGGGCAGCAATGTGTAAAGGCGCATGGACAGCACCACCACTGCTCTGAAAGCACCTCCGCACTGTGTCCCCAGCTTGCCTTCTGGTCACGCTTCCCCAAACGTCTCTGCCCACATTTCTGAAATACTCCAAGACTAGGGACTCCAAACCAACTGGGAACCTGGACCCCAGTCCTAAGGGTGGTGCTCGTCCCTGGCTCAGCTAACGCACTCCTGGTTTTTACAGAGCTTCTGGCCCGCCTTCCCTCGGCCTGAAAGCCTCCCCATACCCCTGCCTGGGAGAGGTTCCGCTGTTCTCGTTTACTGCAGTTCCTTGGGGAGGAACTCAACAGGATCTGGGCAGAAGGCACCCCACTCTGTCTCTAGCCCCCTCTGCTCTAATGCCTGCAACTTCAACATGCTCAGTGGGCATTTTAATGCTTTCCCTAAACTGCCCAACGATAACACATCACCTTCCCCACCTGCACAGATTCCACCTTCCACCTCAGGCAATACCACAGGATTCTGGCCCTGAGCACCCGAGCCTGGATTCCCTTCCCCTCCTCCTCTCCCCGCTCTCATTCAACGCTGCCATGTGGGGGACGGTGCAACTGGAATCATCTCCAAAGCCCCCTCCATCCTGAAACACTGGCTCAAGCAAGTGGATGGCTGGAGAGCACGGGGTTCCTGCTGCAGCACGACGGCTAAGAGCACGGCCGCGGCAGAGACAGGCTCCAATACTGGCACCACCACCCACTAGCGACGTGGCTCTGTGTGACTCACTCGAGCTCCGTGACTCTCAAGTCTCCCTCTCCATCCAAAGGGACACTAGCATACGGGCAGCTCAGAGCTGACACGAGCACCAATAAGACAATGCCTGCAACGCACTTAGCAAAGTGCTAGGAACAAAGAGCACGCAATAAACACGAGCCATTATGACTGCCGTCAATTCTCAGTACTTATTAAGTAGGAGGACATGACGTAGTAGGAGGACATGACGTCACTCCTTTTTTTTTTAAAAAAATATATTTTATTGATTTTTTATAGAGAGGCTGAGGGACAGAGAGTTAGAAACATCGATCAGCTGCCTCCTGCACAACCCCCACTGGGGATGTGCCCGCAACCAAGGTACATGCCCTTGCCTAGAATCGAACCTGGGACCCTTGAGTCCACAGGCCAATGCTCTATCCACTGAGCCAAACCAGCTAGGGCACATCACTCCTAAAAGTAATGCATACATAACCGGTCTCCAAACCCTCCCAGGCTGTCCTACACACCATCCCCAGATTAATATTCCGGCACACGAATTTCACATCCCAGATGCAGAGCGTCCGCCAATTCCAGGTTCCCAACTGAACCAAGTCCACACTCAGCTCAGCACCAAGGCCCTGGGATGTGGCTGACTTTCCCAACCTTTCTGCTATAGAAGGTTTGCTCCCTAACTGGACAGATTACCAACCCCCCATTTACTAACACTTGTCTTTTAAGATCCATCTGGTATTTTTGGGGACGCTATCTCTCATTCAAGATCCAGTTAAGATGCCACTTCCAGGAAGTCTGTTTTTCAGATCAAAAGAGAAATGACCTCACCCTCTACAAACATCAGACTTCTGTGTGTGCATCACACTCCAGCGCTTACCCTGCGTCTCCTGCTTCCTCTTTGCACATCACTTCCCACTGATCCTATCTTTCTGAGCCAGGACCACATTCTATTTTCTCCCCCAACATTGATAATGGGGACAACGTGCCTCCTCACAGCGCATGCTCAACAACAACGTGCTATAAGCGACCTACAACTGTGGCCTCTCCCTAAAACTGCATATACTGAGCAGATAACTGAGAACTGAACCAATACCTCCACTGTATGGACACTGTAACCATCATAGGTGCCTGGCATTAAAATTACAGTTCTATGGCTACAGTGCAGACTCAGTGTATTTATAACCTTCTCACAAATTACCTGTAAAATTATCCTCCTGTGATATCTAGAATTCTACCAACAACTCAAATGTGAAAATACTCGAATTTCAGTTTATTCACGGCTACGTTCCTTGCCAAAAGGTACACCCGGGGTTTTCAGGGCCTTAAACACTTCGGTGAGGCGTTATCTCTGCACCAATCTGCTCCTGAGCGGCTATGAGAAGACGCGCTGGGTCTCACCTGTACAATCCCGTTTACATGGAAACACATCACAAGCTCCGGCACATTACAGATCAAGTTGTCCAGCCAATAGTCAATTCCAGTGAGCACATTGATTGGTTTGTTGTTATCCCTAAAATGTAACATTTCTGGTGTTATTTGGTTTAATTAAGATGTTTCACAATGAATCACCTGAGACTTAGTTCTCCCATTTAACTATTTTCATCTGTGCTCCCTACGTGGGAAATGCCATATATTTAACGTCTCTGCATAAGCTCTGCTTGCTTCTCTAACTGGAACCCATAAGAGTTTTCAGTAGGAACAAAAGGAAAGATGGCAGCAGGTGACCGTGGGCCCACTGCACGCTCCTCCAACAACCTGCGGTGAGGACTGCCCACCTTGCACGCTGCCGCCCAAGTCGGAACCACCACTGGCCAATGTGAGCACACACACCTGGAGCATTAACAGGACGCTGGAAAGCCACCTCCTGCACCGTAAATAAATTCTACCACACTTTCACAAGTGGCAGACTCAGATGTAAGACGAGGCCAGTACAAGACCTCTGAGTCCATTCATCAAGGACCAGGGGGAACCAGCTCCAGGGCACCCAGCATTCCCTGAGAATAGCTCCTTCTTGGTTGTGCATTTTAATTCTAGCAGGAGCGGGAGGGATGCCCAGATCGATGGGTGAGAGCAGATGGACAGAGGTTTTAAGGAAAACGAGCGTGGTTTACCTGAGACGTAAGCTGACTGCTGGGTATCTGCCTCCTCCAAATATAGGCATGTTGGAGCCAACCAACATATGTATATCTTCAAACGTCCACAGAATATTCCGAACAAAATCATTTTTAAGACCCTTTTATTTAAAATAAAATTGGAAAGGTGATTATATAATAAACAGGAGAGCTGTAATTTCCCCCCACGATCCACAGAAAGACTAGAACAAAGAAAGGACAAAGGAGTCGAAGTGAACATGACAGAGCTGTAAGGTCAGAGCTGTTTAGAAATGGACTTTCAGGATCAAGTAGATTTCCCCCCTATGAATTCCAACGGAGACTAGTTTTTAATGACTAGTAGGCTGGGGCTGGGTGTCTCCACGTGGACACCCTGGGAAGCATACCTGACTGTTCTCCCCGTCATTGAATAAAGTAGTCAGGTTTTGTTCTTTGGGGGCTGAGGCCAGATGCCCCACTATGTATGAGGGTTCGAGAGGCTCACTTCCCTGTGAAAAGTGCAAGGATAGGAGTGATTCTGCTGCCAGAGTTCTTATCAACGGCCTACTGTTAGAGTATCACCTAAGCATTCAAAGCAGACACCTCAAAGCTACTGCTGTCATCAGGCTAAGACATAGTCCCACCTCTCGTCACTGGTGGCTTCCGACAGCTCTCAGCTATCCCAGCCACTGCAGCGAGCCAATCACATTTAGCTCGCACTCAGAAAAGATCAAAGATTACTTTAGCGTTCAAAGTTTTAAATTTTTCTCTTTTTGGGGCAAATTTCAATTCCATTAACCTTTAGCCACCCCATCTCCATGCAATTAAAACATTCCTGAGAAACTCCAGCCCTATTTTTGAGACACCCGTCATGATGACAGCCTCTAGTTTTGCATTTGTAATGTGTTTCACAGACCACTAGTCCTGGGATACTTGGTAGAAATTTCCAGAGTGAGTGGTGACAAAGGCTACTCGCTGTAGACTTGCGTCTGGAGAGTAACAATGCTCCCGAGCCTGGAAAAGCCTCTAAGACAGCGGTTCTCAACCTCCTGGCCCTTTAAATACAGTTCCTCATGTTGTGACCCAACCATAAAATTATCTTCGTTGCTACTTCATAACTGTCATGTTGCTACTGTGATGAATCGTAATGGAAATATCTGATATGCAGGGTGGTCTTAGGTGACCCCTGTGAAAGGGTCGTTTGACCGCCAAAGGGGTCGCGACCCACAGGTTGATAACCGCGTCTCTAAGAGGCTCTGTAGTAGAAAATCGACTTCCCTTCCGTGTGACCAATGTTCTCAAACTGACTTCATCTCAGGACACGTTTAAGTCAATACATCCTGTGGACTGTACTTTGAAAAACCCTTTTAGGAAGAGGAACTTTTGACAGTGGTAAACTCAGCCCACCAGTCAGTTTTCCAATCATTAGGCAGCTGCCATTAAGACACATTACTTTAAACCGAATGTCAATGCCACAATAGTCCCCACGATGGGGATGCTTATGTGCGCGCACACCGTAGTCCGTGACCTCTCACTTCTTGTCCTAGGCGGATGCTAATAGGCTTAGCATCTGCCTGCAAAGAAGTGCACGTGACTGTATGCACAGGTTGTGTGTGTGGGGGTGGGTGCGCATGCATCCATCTCCAGCACTTTTGCTGTGCCCTTAAAGAATACTACAGAGCTTCAACCTTTACTATTTATTACACGGACAAGTTATCTACCCGCAGACCAACTCCCAAAGTCGTATCTGCCAGGTAGCTGCGTTAATGAGAGTTTGGGCTCCAGGTTATGATGCTCCAAATACAGATCTGGCTCTCAGGCCGTTATAAAGACCCTACTTCACCTACTTCAGCTCTAACACTGCTTAACCCAGGCCTCAGGCTGGTGGCTTCGGTGTGGGGAACAAGAATTCAGAAGGTGGTGGCTTGCAGACAAAAATAAATCTCTAAATGCTGAAATTTAGGCTGTATAATATGTTCTAAAAACATTCTGTGAAAGATTATTTTTATGGCAGGAGAGCTCTTCCCGGCACATGGCATTGCTCAGACAATCTGACTGCTTTGAGGCCATCCTGAACACGCGTGGAACATGTGGACACAGTGCACTACGGCTCGAGAACAGGCCTCTGAAGTCACAAGGATCTGAACACTAGCGTGGACTTCACCAGCCATGAGACCAGGGACGAACATCTGCTCTTTATGAGTTTAGTTTACTTGTAAAATGCCACCATCCACATTGAACACATACCATAACACGTATGCAGTACTGTATACCCATGGCGCAGGGCATAAGAGGCACTAATTAGATGCCAGTTCACTTCCTCCACATGCAAGTCTACAGCTTCTCAACAGCCTTCAAGGTCTTTCATAGGGAGCCCTACACAAGGTAAGGACAGAATGGGAAGGGGAGGTGGGTGGTGGGAGACTGGTATTTCTACTGTGTCTTTTTATAATGTGTGGGTTTTGAAGTCAAGGAATATAAAAAGAATTTTTAAAAACTCCTTTGGTGAACTATAATCATATACATGAAAGTGTATAAAACAAATACAACATAATGGCTAACTACAAAGCAAATTAATACATCCTGTGTTCATACCAGTGTAACCAGTCCCTACAGCCTAACCTGGGCCTTGTGCATGCACAGCCCCCATGCCCTTTTCATCCACACCAAACCCCCTCCTGCTGGTTCCCACTGTCACCTTGCATGGTAATTCCTTTCTTTTCCTCAGTTTTTCCCAACTTGGGAGAAATCTGAATTCATTACATAGTTTAATAAGGTTTTTCCAACTTAAAACCTACAAAAACTAAAATCAAGTTAAACATATTTGCCTCCTTGTAATCCTATGATTTGTAAAGATAGCAATGATCTGGGTGAATAATTTTTAATATGTGAGAACACAGAGCAAGAGGAAAAATAATTTACCAAGTTAAAGATCCTATTTTTATCTCCTTTAAGTTTATCAATAGGTTTACCTGAAAACAGACATATACAATTCACACCTGTGGAGTTCTTTTTTACTTTGATAGAAACAATGACAAAACTCAACAAGCAATAAGAAGAAACCAAGAATATAAGCGACAAAAAGAGACAACACATTCTACTCTCTCTTCCTTTCTAAAAGCTTCATAACATTATTGTGGGTTAAAACCTCAGGAACCTCATCCAGAAAATCTTAAGGGTGATTTTAGCCCTAAAAATCAGACTAAAAGTTAAGGTCAGTATTTAAATTACAACCAAGTCTCTGAGTCGATATTTGATAGGCACTTGCTTTACACCTAAAGTTTAAAATATACTACATCACTATATTTATTATATGCTGTAGTACTCTTATGACTTTTAGGAGATAATCAGCATTGATAAACATATTGGTGAGCTACGTTAAATGCTGAGAACATTTTTTAAATATTTAAAATTTTTAATTTAAGAAAATCTGATCTAGCCATTCATATCTCCTGCAAATTCCTAAAAAAAAACACCAAACTAAAAGAAGTATGATTTTATAATTGTGAGACATAAATTGGTAGAATATTTTGTATTCCTATTCATCTATTTTTATTGGCAAGATAATTGGTTTCGTCTTCTGAAATGAGTTTGCTGAGTGAGCCTCGGAGTACTAACTCACCTGACTGGAAGCACTGGGATCTTCGGAAACCGGAGAAGGCATTTCAAAGGGGGCGGGCCACGACGCCCCGTCCGAGTCACCTGTCTGGTCTGAACTGGATGATTCCCGCTGCTCTGCAGCAGATGGGACGGGCTGCGCGGCTCCATCGCCATTGATACTGGCCAAATCAGAAATAGAAACATCACACTGTCATTAAGGGTCAGCTCATGCAAGTCTACTACTTTTTAAAACCAGACTCTATAACCAAGCATAAATCTTACTTTTAAAGAAAAGAAATATAAGACATTGAAATGTAAACAATACCATAGTGGCAAACCTTAAATTATTATTTTTCCTGACTTCAAAATTAAATTTTAGATCAGAATTTAATTTTTCCTCTTTAAGATAAACAAATAGCCAAGTACCTGTAATATAAAAACTTGGAAAGAATAGCCTTTTGATACCAATGCTCTTTGCTCTTTTTCTTCCTCTGCCACTTCTGATCAATAAGTCTCTGATAAAACTCTTTCAGCCACGTCCAATCACCAGTCTGAATAACATAAGAAATTAATCAATACAAGAAACATGTAGTCAAAACAATTTGTTACCCATTACTCATTTTACAGGAAGTACTCTTTACTTTTTGAATACTGTTTCAGAAATACGTATTCAATGTAAGTCACCATAACTTATCTTCCTTTACCAACGCATTGCAGGAAGAGTCTTTAAATAATAGCTATGGGACTGGTAGGACCATGAACTATTTGCAAACAGTGCATGCAAAGGTAAGTACAGACATGGAGAGTAAGCCTTGGGAAATGGCAACATGGTTATTTTGTGCAAAAGCATTCATTATCTATACATTGGGGGGGAAACAGGCACTTATCTACACTGTTTGAGAGGCACTGCTTTAAGTGAACCAGTTAATTATAATAACTATATATTCAGAATAACAACATTTCCCACATTTCCTGGCAGCCATGTTTCATGAGAATCTCTTTAAAGGAGACATGAAAGGGTTTTTAAAAATTTAACCTAGTCCCTTCAATTTCAGGCTTTTCACCACTTTCCCTGGCTCCATTCTTTCCTTGCAAGCATCCTGCTGGCTGGCATCAGTAGGTTTCTTGCCAATTCTCTCCTTTCCACTTGTTACTCTGAGCTGCCGGCTTCTGGCTGCTCAAGTGCGCCTCTGTTCCCACTTTGGTCTTTCTTGGAGACAGTCACCCTTCTGGCGCCTCAGGCTGCTGAAACGCTGCGTGCAGGTGGGCTCGGCCTACCTGGGAAGACCTCATAAAGAGCTCCTGGATGTCCAGCTCGTCCAGCAGGAGGGTCCTCCCGACGCGGTGCACGGCCATGCTCACGTGGGACTTGCTATAGGGGATCTTCAGGAGCTTTTTTATGTTCTTAAGAAAATGAAGAGGAAAGAGTTTAGAAAGACCTTTTTCAGTGTGATTCCATTTTTAACTTCATTCCATTTTAAAGCATAACAAACCTTATTTCCCTAAGGTTATACAAACTGTACTTTCCACAGAAAGCTAAATGCAAACAAACGAAAGACAGCTCTTCCAAACCTCAATCACCTGCACTTTACAAGTCATCCTGTTAACCTAGCTGACGGTCACACTTGCACCGACCTAGGCTTTCAGCATATCAGATAAAAATGACCAACTAAGGAGCCATCGATTTTGCCGGAAGCATCATATCTCATTCTCAATTGGTAACATACAAAACCATCCCAAATATTCTAATCACTCGTAACTGCTCTTTTTAAAAAACATAACCATCAACATTGGTATTGTTACCACTGCCAGTGTTTTGGGGGTTATTCCTTCCTCTCTGAAGGAGAGGCATTTGATAATCAGACAGTGGCCTCATTTCATCAGGTTTTCAAGGTCCTGCACAGAGCAGGGGTAAGTGCCCAGCACCGATGGCCTCCCCATCAGGACACTTACCTCAGAGTCAGAGACAACGTCCACATCGTTGCCCACGGAGTCAATAAAGTCGTACGCCATCCCAAAGCTAAAGGAGGGAACAAAGGCCACAAAGGTCACACTCATAGTGATGCAGGTAGAGTTTGTCACAGATAATGTCAACTTCAAGGACACAGTTCCCACATTCGGACATCTCTGAAATCAGCATGCCTCTCACCATTATAGCTGGCTAGTTTTTCCTTCTTAGTGGCATATAAAATAATGGTGTTACTTAAAATCAGTGGCATCTTAAATCTGATAAAATATAGTAATAATCATTAGGAGCAATTAATAGGAAACACCTAGAATAAAAACAATGAACAATTCTTTTCATTTTTGTAATCGCAAAACCCAAAAAATCTCCAAGAGAAAACAGTTCAAGATGTTATTCTTTTTAGGTAGAAAGGTAAGAAAAATAGAAACAAACATTTATCAGGATTTGAGTCTGGGACTGTATTCCTAGCGATATACAATATGACTCTTTTAAAGTACATATGGGAAAAACAAATACACCCGGCTCCAATTCGGCCAGGAGAAAAGAAAAACAATGTCGTGCCAGATACCACATGAGGCACATCCATAACCCACACGCCTGAAAAGCGTCCATGTCCGCATTTCCCAGTGAGGAGCCAGGAGACTTACCTGGGGCCACCTTCCTTCAAAGTGTGCTCTGATGACTTACTCTGTGGGCTGGGCCAGCTACTTAGCCTTTCTGAGCCTGTGTGTCCACGCGAAAATTAGGTAATAGTACCCAACTCAGAGGTTGTGGTGAGAATTAAAAGGCATCAGCGTGTAAAGTACTTAACACAGTGTGTGCACAGTCAATATCATTACCATGTGAATCACCTTATAACATTTTTGTTATTGTTGTCAATCCACACCGAGGACACCTTTTCCATTGATTTTTACAGAGAGCGGAAGAGACAGAGAGAAACATTGATGTGAGAGAGACATCGATTGGTTGCCTCCCGCACGCACCCCGACTGAATCAAGCCTGCAATCGAGGTACCTGGCCGTAACCGGAATCCTTCAGTCAGAGGGCAGGTGCTCTAACCACTAAGCGGCCCGGCTAGGGCTCACCTTCTAACATGTGTGTTCGCATACCATAGTTTACTAAGCCGTTCTTCAAAAAGAAGATTCGCGCACTACTTCCAACTGTTGCTAGTAGAACTATTGCTGCAGACAAACACCATTTTGTAAATAGAACTTTTACCTCGAGTGGCATGAGGGTAATTTCCAACCTACTGGCTCATAAGGTATCAACGTATGTATGGCTCTTGCCACATGTTGTATGGAAATACTTTGGGTTCAATCACTGAGAGGAAGAAGGAGGACCCCACACATTCAATCGTCTACAAGAATGTGGACGTTCATACATTATTCTCAGTAAGACCCAGGTTACTCTCTCAAGTACAACCAGCAGCATTTCCAGCAAGTGTCACAGTCAAGGGTTCAAGCCACCCAACCAACATGCTGGCTTTCCTCATCAGGCCTTTTCAGACCCGACAACCCCCGCCATTTAACACGTTAAGCGTCCAGTCAGTCACCGGTGACTGACACTATACTTTCCGCCCGGAAGACAAAACAGGCTGGGCGCTTCATGTGTTCATGAAAAACCCCAAAGGACAGACCAGGCCGCCTTAAGGGTTTTCTTCTTCGGGCGCCACCCTAAGGCTCCGTGTTCACATATGCAAAAGGCATGGACATTGGCTAAAAACAAAACATCTGCTGGAAGTCTAGGGGTCAGAATTCAGCTGTGTTCAGACGTGGCGCAGACCTGAGACAAGCATGTGCCGTAGGCATCTTCCGATGACGACATAACCCTATTAGCAGGGGGAAGACGGGACTCCGGAAGTCAAATAGGACCTTTTCCCAGAGAGAGACTGCACGCAGTCGAGGAGCTGACGATTAAGCGGAAGAGCAGGTGTCAGCGTTCCGGGGGGAGCAGGGGTTGGCGGGCCCTGGGAAGACGCCCCCCACGGGCACTCACCTGGAAAACGGCTTGCTCTTCTTACTGGTGCCCAGGATGGCGGTGCCCGCGGGCCCCAGCTTGGCGCTCTCCCGTAGCCAGTTGGCAGGGGGCAGTTTCAAGTCTGTCTTCTCTTCCAGGCGCGCGAAGGCTGCCCGAGGGGGGGCCGAGGAGTACTTCACCACGGCCCGGCTCTTCACCTCGCTGCCCCCGAGGAACAGCGCGGAGCCCTGGGGGACACAGGGACCCGCTGCAGTGAGCACTCCCGGGGAGGAGAAACCCCACCGTCTGACAAGAGGAAAGAGCCCATCGGGACGCCAGCTCTTTTTTCTTTTTCTTGTTTTTACATAACCTCAAAGAAAAACCCGCGTGGAGGAGTGGGAGGGTGACGGCTGTCAGCTGGGGAACAGGCCAACCAGCCTACCTTCTAAACGTTATTCTTAGAAACGGGAGAGGCAGGAGCCAAGGGGCGCGATGCTATCCCGCCAACTGAACACATCTGCTAAAACCTCTGTTCGGCGTCAAAGAGGCGTTTACATTTCGGCAACGCACGCCAGGTAGGAAGTAGTTTGCGGTGAGACCTGCGAGGCTTCGTTGCTTTTCAAGCAAACGTTTACTAATGGACCAACGGCACCTGCGAGGCCGGCCGGGGGCCGGTCTAGGGCCCGACAGGCACCCTGTCTTTCCCTCCACCTTTGCACCACTGGGTCGCATTCTGGAACCCCATACAGGCGTCCCCCCGCCCCCTTCCCAATACACACACGCTTTCCCAGCTGAGAGCTCATTTGAAAATGGCATGCATGCTAACCAAGGGCGCCTCTGTAATTAGTGTGTGCGCACACTTTGGGGTTCACCCTGTATTATTTACATGCGCGCCCTGAGAGCACAGTGTCTGCCTCCCCCACCGGCCACCGCGGGGGAAGCGGCTGCCTCTGATGCGATGACTGGCGAGGACACACCTGCATCCCCGACTTGGGCAGGCGCGCCGGCTGCACTGCGTCCCGGGGCTGCCGGGAGGCGCGGAGAGGGCGCCAGAGGCCGCCGGGAACAGTGACATCCCTCCCGGCGGAGCGGGCCCACAGCCCCGCACCCCGCGGCCCCGCAGCCCCGCGGCCCCGCGGCGGACGCACCTGTGCACAAGGTTCCTCGGACTCGCCCTGGGACAGGAGGCTGAGTCCTCCGCGAGCCGTGGCGCCGGCCGGCGGAGCCTCGGCCCCGGCCTCCTTGGAGTCCCCCATCACCCCGGTCCAAGGGAGACCAGGCGAGGCAGGACCCGCGCAGCCGCCACAGGAACCCGGGCCCAGCGACGCCGCCGCACAGCAGAGCGCGCTCCAGGGACGCCCCCCACACCACACTTCCGGTCTCTCACAGGAAGGAGTTGCGGCGGCGCGTCCACGTCTCGCGAGCTTTGCGCCCGAGGCCCGGCCCCGCCTCCCCCGGTGGCGGCCACCTTCGCGGCGGGGCCGGCGCTGTAGTGCGCCTGCGCCTGTCAGAGCCTCCGCGGAAGACCACTTCTCGCGATAGCTGACCTCCAGGCTCCACCCCTTGCCAACGGCTGGTCTTTGTTGACAAATAGTTCCTGGCGCTCGGCCTCGGTGCTCGGCCGGCGTCGCCGAGGTCCTCGCCGCGTGGGAGGGGGCGCGCTGCTATCGGCGTAGCCCGCGGCTCCGAGCTAGGCAGTGTGCAGTGTTAGCCTCTCCCAGCCTCGTGCCTCCTCGGGTTACACGGGCTCGCGGAGACGCGCGCAGGTGAGGGGCGCTCCGGTTCCAGCCGCCCCGCCTGCGCGTCCCGTCGCCGCATCACAATGCCCGCGTGGCCGCAGTCCCGAGGGTGGCCGCGGCGCCCAGCTGCGCAGAAGGGGCCTCCGCCTTCCCTGAAGGCACGGGCTTCAGAGGCGGAGGGTTCGCAGCGCAGTGACTCGCAGCACCGTTGGGGAGCCCGCTGTGCGTCGGGCCCCGGGAGCTAGCCACGGGCGGTCCGGGCGGTCCAGGGGCTGCTCCGGCGCCGCGGTGCCTGAGACACCCGGGGGCGAGGCGACAGGCCGAGCGGCCGCGTGGCTTGCAGACCCCAGGAGAGGGGCCCGGGCTGAGAGCGGGGAGTGGAGACTAGCCGGGGCCGCTGTACGGCTGTGCAGGTGCAGGGCGCGCGCACCCAGGGTCATACCAAGGGTGGGAGAATGCAGCCACGTCCTTCATACAAATTCGCTTGCTTTTGCATAAAATGTTGGAAGTTGTTGTTTTTTTTAAATTAGTTTCTCTTGCAGTTATGTGGCTTTCTCCATTACATTAGGCCCTGGTAACTCACTGTGTACATTCAGAAAGCCTTGCGACTGAAGAAGCTCCACGGACACACAGTTTTCAAACCTAACAACATTTTTTTTTTTTTATTGCTTAAAGTATTACAAAGGGTATTACATATGTGTCCATTTTATCCCCCCGCCCTAGACAGTCCACTAGCCTCCCCTATCCCCCAATGTCTTATTCCACTGGTTATGCTTATATGCATGCATACAAGTCCTTTAGTTGATCTCTTACCCCCCTACCTCCTGCCCCCCAACCCTCCCCGGCCTTCCTGCTGCAGTTTGACAATCTGTTTGAGGCAGCTCTGCCTCTGTATCTATTATTGTTCAAAAGTTTATAATGGTCTCTATTATCCATGAATGAGTGAGATCATGTGGTATTTTTCCTTCATTGACTGGCTTATTTCACTTAGCATAATGCTCTCCAGTTCCATCCATGACGTTGCAAATGGTAAGAGTTCCTTCCTTTTTAGAGCAGCATAGTATTCCATCGTGTAGATGTACCACAGTTTTCTAATCCATTCATCTACTGATGGGCACTTAGGCTGTTTCCAGATCTTAGCTATGGTGAATTGTGCTGCTATGAACATGGGGGTGCATATATCCTTTCTGATTGGTGTTTCTGGTTTCTTGGGATATATTCCTAGAAGTGGGATCACAGGGTCAAATGGGAGTTCCATTTTCAGTTTTTTAAGGAAACTCCATACTGTCTTCCATAGTGGCTGCACCAGTCTGCATTCCCACCAGCAGTGCACAAGTGTTCCTTTTTCTCCACATCCTCTCCAGCACTTGTCGTTTGTTGATTTGTTGATGATAGCCAGTCTGACAGGTGTGAGATGGTACCTCATTGTTGTTTTGATTTGCATCTCTCGGATGATTAGTGACTTTGAGCATGTTTTCATATGTCTCTTGGCTTTCTGAATGTCCTCTTTTGAAAGGTGTCTATTTAGGTCCTTTGCCCATTTTTTGATTGGATTGTTTATCTTCCTTTTGTTAAGTTGTATGAGTTCCCTATAAATTTTGGAGATTAGGCCCTTATCAGATATGAGATTGGCAAATATGTTTTCCCACACAGTGGGTTTTCTCGTTGTTTTGTTCATGGTTTCTTTTGCTGTGCAGAAGCTTTTTATTTTGATGTAGTCCCATTTGTTCATTTTCTCCCTAGGAGCTGTATCAGTGAAGAAATTGCTTCGGCATATGTCTGAGATTTTGTTGCCTTTGGATTCTTCTAGAATTTTTATGGTTTCCTGTCGTACATTTAAGTCCTTTATCCATTTTGAGTTTATTTTTGTGTATGGTGTAAGTTGGTGGTCTAGTTTCATTTTCTTGCATATATCTGTCCAATTTTCCCAACACCATTTATTGAAGAGACTATCTTGGCTCCATTGTATGTTCTTGCCTCCTTTGTCAAATATTAATTGAGCATATTGGTTCGGGCCGATTTCTGGGCTCTCTATTCTATTCCATTGATCTATATGCCTATTCTTGTGCCAGTACCAGGCAGTTTTGAGAACAGTGGCTTTGTAATACAACTTGATATCTGGTATTGAGATCCCACCTACTTTGGTCTTTTTCAGGATTGCTGCAGCTATTCGGGGTCTTTTTTTATTCCAGATGAATTTTTGGAGAGTTCGTTCTAGATCTCTGAAGTATGCCGTTGGTATTTTAATGGGAAGTGCGTTGAATTTATAGATTGCTTTGGGTAGTATGGACATTTTAATGATGTTGATTCTACCAATCCATGAACACGGTATGTTCTTCCATCTGTTTATGTCTTCCTCTATATCTTTTTTCAACGACCTGTAGTTTTCTGAGTAGAGGTCTTTTACCTCTTTAGTTAAGTTTATTCCTAGGTAGCTTAATTTTTTTGGTGCGATGGTAAACGGGATTGTTTTTATAATCTCTCTTTCTGAAAGTTCACTATTGGTGTATTGAAATGCCTCGGATTTCTTGGGGTTAATTTTGTATCCTGCTACATTGCCAAATTCATGTATTAAGTCCAGTAGCTTTTTGATGGAGTCTCTAGGGTTTTGTATGTATAATATCATGTCGTCTGCAAATAAGGACAGTTTTACTTCCTCTTTTCCAATTTGGATGCCTTTTATTTCTTCTTCTTGCCGAATTGCAATGGCTAACATTTCCAGTACTATGTTGAACAGGAGTGGTGAGAGGGGGCATCCCTGTCTTGTTCCTGTTCTTAGGGGAAATGGTGTTAGTTTTTGTCCATTGAGTATGATGTTGGCTGTGGGCCTGTCATATATGGCTTTTATTATACCTAACAACATTTTTATGAATTATATCTAACAAGGAATTCGATACAACAGTACATTTTGTAGGAACGTCAACACGAGTTGGTTTTGATACTTATTTTGTAGTCGATTCTTTTGGGGTTTTTTGCAAGTAATAATACATTGTTATCATAGTAAAACACTGAACACTAATATCTAACATTAGGAGGATGGTTAAGTCTATTTTTGGTCCATAATACCATTAACGTGTGCGACTATTGTTTTTCAGGAACATTTAAATTGTACATGATGTTAAATGATTTTTAAAAGCAAATATGCAATATGATCCTAATTTTAAAAGCATGGAAAAAAAGTAGATCGAGAGAACCAAGATGGCGGCATAGGTTAACGCCGGAGTTTGCTACTTTGAACAACTACTTCAAAAGTGAAACCAAAAAACGGAAGGGACATCACCCAGAACCACAGGAACGCTGGCTGAGTGGAAGTCCTACCACTAGGAGGAAAGAGAAACGCATACGGACACTCAGAGGAGGCGCAGTGCTGAAGTCAAATTCTGAGGTGCGGAGTGCGTGGAGCGGGCTGGCGGCGGAGGGCGCAGTTGGCGTTTTCAATCGGGAGGGAGTCGCAGACTCTGAGCTCCAGATCCGGGCGAGTCTTTAGGGACCCAGACTCAAACGGGAGAAGCTTTCTCTCTGAGCTTTGCAGCGGGTGCTGGGACTCAGAGAGGCAGAGCCCCTGGGGACAGGACTGAGAGCCGCCATAACTGCTCTCTCCGGCCCACCCTGTTGATCCTGTGCGACCCGCCCCGCCCAAGCCCTGCACACAGGCATTTGCCGGATAGCCTCAGGCAAAGGCTAGATTAGCACCTCCCTAGAGGACAGAAGTTCTCTCACTACTGACACAGCTGATTCTCATAGCCACTTGGCCTGGAGGTCAAACCCTCCCTGGAATTAGCTACAACAATCAAGATTTAACTATAAGACTGCGAACAAAGACCACTAGGGGGTGCACCAAGGAAGCATAACAAAATGCGGAGACAAAGAAACAGGACAAAATTGTCAATGGAAGATATAGAGTTCAGAACCACACTTTTAAGGTCTCTCAAGAACTGTTTAGAAGCCGCCGATAAACTTAATGAGATCTACAAGAAAACTAATGAGACCCTCGATCTTATATTGGGGAACCAACTAGAAATTAAGCATACACGGACTGAAATAACGAATATTATACAGACTCCCGACAGCAGACCAGAGGAGCGCAAGAATCAAGTCAATGATTTGAAATGCGAGGAAGCAAAAAACACCCAACCGGAAAAGCAAAATGAAAAAAGAATCCAAAAATGCGAGGATAGTGTAAGGAGCCTCTGGGACAGCTTCAAGCGTACCAACATCAGAATTATAGGGGTGCCAGAAGATGAGAGACAGCAAGATATTGAAAACCTATTTGAAGAAATAATGACAGAAAACTTCCCCCACCTGGTGAAAGAAATGGACTTACAGGTCCAAGAAGCGCGGAGAACCCCAAACAAAAGGAATCCAAAGAGGACCACACCAAGACACATCATAATTAAAATGCCAAGAGCAAAAGATAAAGAGAGAATCTTAAAAACAGCAAGAGAAAGAAACTCAGTTACCTACAAGGGAATACCCATACGACTGTCAGCTGATTTCTCAACAGAAACTTTGCAGGCCAGAAGGGAGTGGCAGGAAATATTCAAAGTGATGAATACCAAGAACCTACAACCAAGATTACTTTATCCAGCAAAGCTATCATTCAGAATTGAAGGTCAGATAAAGAGCTTCACAGATAAGGAAAAGCTAAAGGAGTTCATCACCACCAAACCAGGATTATATGAAATGCTGAAAAGTATCCTTTAAGAAGAGGAAGAGGAAGAAAAAGGTAAAGATACAAATTATGAACAACAAATATGCATCTATCAACAAGTGAATCTAAGAATCAAGTGAATAAATAATCTGATGAGCAGAATGAACTGTTGATTATAATAGAATCAGGGACATAGAAAGGGAATGGACTGACTATTCCTGGGGGGGAAAGGGGTGTGGGAGATGCGGGAAGAGACTGGACAAAAATCGTGCACCTATGGATGAGGACAGTGGGTGGGGAGTGAGGGCAGAGGGTGGGCCGGGAACTGGGAGGAGGGGAGTTATGGGGGGAAAAAAAAAGAGGAACAAATGTAATAATCTGAACAATAAAGATTTAATTAAAAAAAATAAAAAAATTAAAAAAATAAAAATAAAAAGTAGATCATTAAAAAAAAAATAAATAAAAAATAAAAGCATGTCTGTTGCTGTATCTATGTCCATAAACACATGAGTGGAAAGATGAAGTGGTTTAAAAGATATTCCTTAAAGTTTTCTTTATTTTCTTGTATTTTCTTTCTGATCATGCATTACAGGGAGACCTCATTTTATTGTGCGTAACTTTATTGTGCTTCACGGGTGTTGCGTTTTTTTACAAACTAAAGACAAAACCCCCCACCAGCACAAAAATGACCACTCACATTGCTCTTCTTGCTATTCGATATGGTGATCTTGAACAGAACCTGCCATATCTCCAAGGTATGCCTGTATTTTATAGTAAAATATAATTTTTTAAAAATACATTTTTATTGATTTTAGAGAGGAAGAAAGGTAGATAGAAATATCAGTGATGAGAGAAAATCATTGATTGGCTGCCTCCTGCACGCCCCTTACTGGGGATCAAACTTTCAACCCAGGTATGTGCCCTGACTGGGAATGTAACCGTGACCTCCTGGTTCAGTATGACACATGATTTGCATATTAGCCTTTCATTATATAGGATTCTTTGTAAGAAGGGATTTCTGAGTTAGCAGTGATTCTTTGTTCAGATCATTTGAGAAGTCAGTGCCAGAGCGCTTGTTGGTGGTGTTTAGTGGGAAATGTGCTGGGAGCAGCCTGTGAAGAGGCGGAGAGTGAAATGGAGAGAGCCAGAAAGAGAGAGTTCAGCAGCAGGGAGGATCCTGGAGCGCAGGGGGTTGTCAGGCTGCGGGGGAGGAGGGGGGGTTTCCTGGAGCCATTCCCAGGGCTAGGGCAAGAGAGATTTAGGTAGTAAAGGAGGGTGATCCCTGAGGGCAGGAGATAAGTTCATTCATTCTTCCAGTTTTGAATGCTTATTAATTTTTCTTTTCCCTATTCAAAAACTTTTATGTGCTGTGGGTTTTTTAAAAAGTTATCATTGTTCCTAATGTGATTGAAATAGAATGTGGGAAAACATGAATCATTACTTCTAGAATTTTGCATTTTAAGATGCTTATTTAGGCTCATTTTTGTATTGTTCCAGCGTCTGCCCTTCCCCTCCTTCCCTGTCCCCCTCCCCCCTGCTCCCGACACCCTTCGGGATGCACTTCATCACCTGTGGCCTCTGTGCTGCAGGTGGTGATCCTGGTTCTTGTCGCCAGTCTGCACTCCCCCTGTTTGCCTGCCTCCCCTGTGCCTGATGCTCTCACCACTTAAACATTGTTTGTTGAATAAATAAACTGCTTAGTCCAGCCAATGTGGCTCAGTGGTTGAGTGTCGACCTATGAACCAGGAGTTCGAAGTTCGATTCCTGGTCAGGGCACATGCCCGGGTTGTGGGATTGATCCCAGTGATGGATGTGCAGGAGGCAGCCGATCAGTGATTCTCTCTCATCATTGATGTGTCTATCTCCCTCTCCCTTCCTCTCTGACATCAATAAAAAGTATATTTCTGAAAAACCTGCTTATAGTTTTCTGCTGATGGAACAGGTTGTCTAGACGTGTTTCGGGATGGTCTCTCCTGGCACCTCCCTCCTTTGTTTCCAAAGCTTTATCCTGCACTTGTCACTCAACAGGAAAACTGCCTGTTTGTGTCTGCCTCCCTCTCCGACTGTGAGCTCCTCAAGGGAGAGCGCCCTGTCTGATCATCTGTTTTACCAACACCTGGCACAGCACGCTGTGTCAGCCCTTAGGCAAGGCAGGTAGAATAACTAGTGCCAACAGGCTTTCAAAATGCTGTTCAGAATGTTCGGGACATAAAAACAATGTTGTTGGCTCTGAAATATTTCTTACCTCTGCAAATTCAAAGCCAAAGATGTTTAATGAAGTGTCTCCCAAGTATATCAGTGTCAGAATCTTTCCTGGTTAAAGTTAGCATCACAGTTTGTTCCATTCTAAAATGTATAGGTTAGACTTTGATTACAAAAGTCCTCCCAGCCTGCATGACGATTTCAGAGACATCCCAGTCAATTAAAAATGTATTTGGCTTCTCCTAGCACACAGTATTCAAAGCAAAATTAGACATCCTTTCAGAAACCTATACAGGTAGATAGTAATCTGTAAGACAGAGGTGCCCAGGGCCCTGGGAGCTCCTAAACAGCCCCTCTCCCCGCTGCAGAGAGGGGAGCAATTCAGCTTGCCACAGTCCCCTTCCATGCCCTAGCGGCTCACACCTGCCCAGCCTCATCTGTTTACTCTGCTTGTGGGACATCGAAAGGCCCCGAGTTCCCGGGTCCTGGTCTTGGACTTAGAGGTGGAAGAGAGAGTAAAGCTAAATTGCAGCCCGGCTAGCGTGGCTCCGTGGTTGAGCATCAATTTACGAACCAGGAGGTCACGGTTTGATTCCCAGTCAGGACACAGGTCCGGGTCGCAGGCTCGGGTCCTCCGTGTGGGCCGTGCAGGAGGCGGCCGATCAATGACTCTCTCTCATCATTGATGTTTCTATCCCTCTCTCCCTCTCCCTTCCTCTCTGAAATAATATATACGCCAGTGGAACATCAGTTTATTTCAGAATCACCCGAGGACACCTCCAGACACCCCAAGGTTCTGGGGTGTGGGTGTGGTCAGGGAATGTACATTTTGAGGGAGGTCACCTTGGGACAGTGACCGCCAAAGTCAGTTTTCTCTGGTGCTGGAAGACCTGTAACTTCCTTTTCCTAAAACCCGAAAAGTGAGGGCAAAATTAAGCCTTGCTAAGACTTAACGTACACATGGGCCTTTCCTTGGGCCATGGTCGGCTGGTGTGTTAGTCAAGCGAGATTGGGTTATAGGCTGAAACAAACGTCCCCCAGATGTCAGGGACCTCCAGCTAGGGTTGCCAGGTCAGATACAGGACGCTACATTAAATGGAAGTTTCAGATAAACTATGAAAAAAATGTTCAGGATAAGAACGTCCACAATTTTAGGTACAAGTATGTGGCAGGCGACATTTGAGGCATACTGTCACCCGTCCCTGTCATCTTTGCTCTGGCCCCGGGCTGATGGAGCAGCCTCGACTGGAGCAGCGCCACTGCCGGTCAGAATTGACAAACACCATGTCACACACGTTTGTCCGAAATGAGCCACGTGGTCAAGCGCAGCATAGGTGTGGCAGGCAAGACCAATGCACCCCCAGGAGGGGCACCGGTACCCCTGGGCCATCATGGAGTCTACACAGCGTATGGGGGCTTAGATGGGCTATTGGATGCCATCACATGGTTACATCCGGGGACAAGGCCCTTCGGAGAATGTTTTCAGAGCTTTGTAATACGATGAGGGGAACCTCGAAAACCTCACAGGTCATCTTGTGACCAAGCACTTAAAAGAGTTGCCAAGCTTTAAAAACGAATTTCTAGATTTTCTTTTACAAAACATGCTCCACATGTTCTCATCTCTTCTGGGATAAGTCGCTGTCATTAGGATGCTACTGAGAGGGTTTCACGAAAACAAACAGACTTACTCTGTTCCTTCAAGGTGAAGTTTTTCACAACGAGTGAGAAAGTCATCTTTTCAAAAGAAACCCTTATGCTCTGAAGAGAGCGTTTTTGAAAATAGATGTTTGGACATGTCTCCAAACATGTCTTACGTGATCTGGTGGCTAAAAATGATGTGTATCGCCTATTTTTAAAAAGCCCATTATCTGCACACTTAACTTATAAACAAATTTCTAAATGCAGAGTTTGCATTTTAAACGTGGCTCAGCGGTTGAGCATCGACCCAGGCACCAAGAGGTCAGAGGCTCGATTCCCGGTCAGGACACATGGCTGGTGGGGGGGCGGGGGTTGTGCAGGAGGCAGCCAATCACTGTTGATGTTGATGTTTCTCTCATTGATGTTTCTATCTTCCTCTCCCTCCCCCTCTCTGAAAGCAGTAAGAGCAGATTTAAAATACGTATCTGTGTCTAAATGTGCAGAGGGACCGTCAGGAGGCCGGTGGTGCAGACCAGCTTCCCTAAGGCAGGAGTGCTCAGGGGAGGAGACAGGGCATCCCACCGGGACAGCACGCCTCCTGTGAGCGGGCCACGCGGGCGGGGCTCTGCACATGTCTGCCCACGTCTTCACTGTCTGCTTTGCCCCGCGCGTTGGTCCTCTCGAATGCCCTGACTGGCCTGTCAGCTGCACCTGATTTGTTTACCCCAAAATGTGTCTGCAAGCTCGGCTGTTCCAGGCTGCCAGCAGGGCTTGTCCTCTCAATCAATCTCTCTCTCTCTCTCTCTCTCTCTCTCTCTCTCTCTCTCTCTCTCTCTCTCTCCCATCCTGTTTTTAACTTTGTTCCCTGCTAACTGCCAGTTCACCTTTCCTCCTCATGTACAGAGTCAACAAGTTGCAGGTAAAGCAACCATCTAAATCTCTGTTATTCCCGACACCATTTAATTGTCTCGTAAGAAAGACTGATGGACTTCAAAGAAGATGGAGACTGAAGTAGCCACATTTCCGTGACAACCTTTGCATGATTTGCGGATACAAAGGAAAGGAGCCTGTGACTTGGTGAGCTCCTAGATCAGGGGCGGGCAAACTTTCTGACTGGAGGGCCACAATGGGTTCTTAAACTGGACCGGAGGCCGGAACAAAAGCATGGATGGAGTGTTTGTGTGAACTAATATAAATTCAAAGTAAACATCATTACATAAAAGGGGACGGTCTTTTTTTTCATTTCAAACGGCCCGCGGGCCGTAGTTTGCCCACGGCTATCCTAGACTGTGGATTCTCCCGAATGTACTCCTCGTTTGAGATCGTTAAGCAGTGACAGCCATAAAAACAAATTTCACAATAAAATGAACTTCAAGGGACACTTCAAATGGTTATGTCGCAACGTTTTCAACCAGGAGTCGCGAAAATAAAAGAAACCTATGCGACCCCTTCAACCTCTTTTTAAAAATAGCAGTGAGCACGGAACTAGTTTGCAGTCAAAGTTAAAACATTTTAAACACCGATTGTTTTAGACTTAAACATTTCTACTGTTCTATTTTTACGTGATTGCATTACCGCTAGTGTATAATTTATAAATAAATAATTATACATATGTTGGGGCAGCGTGTTCAGAAATTCTTAACCTGATAATTGTGTGATAAAGTTTATAAACCACGGCTTTTACCAAGACTACTTTGGACATCCCATAGTATCAGCACCCAAAGGCTAGATACTCTAAGTCAAGGACACGGTCAAGTGAATGGTCTGTGTTTTCCTTCCCACCTTAATGTGACGGGAGCGGAAGAGTTTTAAAGTCTAAGACGGCGCAGACCTTGATGTGAGCTTGCCTGGCACGCGTGGTTACAACCGCTGGGCACCTCACTTGGTCGGCGGGCGGTGGCTATTTCATCGCTGCTCTGTAGACGGTAGCATCCGAGCGAAGGATGTGAAGCTACGTGGGAAGGGTCCCGGCAGCGCTGGGAGGCGCTCCTTTCCTGGATCCGGATGAGCTCGAACGCTCGTGTGAGCGGTAGCGCTGACTCTCAGGACGGTGCCGGCCCCTGGGGCAGGTCGGCCGCTGCTCGGCCCTCCCCGCGGGGCGCCCTGACGGTCTTGTGAGTGTATCCTCCGAGCCGGTCACTGCCCGCCAGGAACGGTTTCCAAGTCACACGCGTGTGCTCCTCAGGCACCTGGGGGTGGCCGGAGCCCCAGCGTCCTTCCCGCTGCGCTGGCTCCTCGGGCTGAGAGCGAGGGGGAGGGAGATCTCAGCTGGCCCCCAAATCGACGCCCAGGGGCGCTGCCGGGGTTCTCCCTGCCTTTCCGCTTGGGCGCGGCCTGTGCAGACCCCGATGAACCTCTTGCTATTAAGCGTCTACGGGAGGCGGCTGCCCGTGGACAGGGCCAGGGCCACAGGGCAGCATCCCTTAGTGCAATAGCGACTGGCACAGCCGCTGCCCCGACTTCCGCACTGACCGTGTCCGTGACATCTGTCTTCCTCGTGGGCATCGCAGGGCCTGTGCTCCGTCCTCAGGGCCATGCGGTCTCAAGGCTCCCCTGGTAGAATCCTCCACGCGTGGGTCGGGCAGGATGTAACCCCTGGATGAGGCTCGGGCATCACCCCCCTGCGACCATTTCCGACATTTATTTACAGTGTTTTCCGTCTAAGAAACGGAGCCAGAGTCCACAGATGCCAGCCCCCACCTGCACACGCTGTTCCTTACCCACCAGGCGAGAGCATCGCCTTTTAAAAGCGTCCAGACTTTCGTTCCTTCTTATCACAAAGGATTTGAGCAGCTCCAGCCGCTCACGTTGGCACCGAGGGGCAGTGCCAGGCAAAGCCTCCCTCCCCGGAGAGCTCGGAGGTGCCGATGCCAAGGGCGATTACAAGCACAAAGCGGAAAAGCGCATTTGCATGCGTTTGCTGCCCGTGGCATTTCTCTCTGGAATCTTCTCCTGTCTGTCAACGCTGCAGAAGGACTGGCCTCAGCTCCATGGCGAACATCGTTCTTCTCATGGCCTGGACGGAGGAGAGGTGGCCTGGGAGCGGCGGCGGGGGGAGCGGGGGGGGGGAGGAATCGAGAGCTCTCCCGGGGGAGGGCCTCAGGCCTGTCTCTCCCTGAATGGTTGGCCGTGACCTGGGTGGGCATCTGGAATTGCTTGGGGAAGACAGGGTGTGAGAAGAGCACAGTGCTTTGCGCATCTGATGTTATCTGATCGCAGTGACTCCCCGGAGAATCGCAGCTGCTGGGAGGACCCTCGAAGGCAGGGCTGGGAACCTTTTTCCTGCCCGGGGCCATATGGATATTTATAACATCACTCACGGGCCACACACAGTTGTCCACTTAAAAATCAGCCTGCGGACTGAAGGGTCCCGGGTTCGATTCCGGTCAAGGGCATGTGCCTGGGTTGCGGGCACATCCCCAGTGAGAGGTGTGCAGGAGGCAGCTGATCGATGTTTCTCTCTCATCAATGTTTCTAACTCTCTATCTCTCTCCCTTCCTCTCTGTAAAAAATCAATAACATATATTTAAAAAAAAAAAAATCAGCCTGTTAGCCCGGCCGGCGTGGCTCAGTGAACCAGGAGGTCACAGTTCGATTCCTGATCATAGCACAGGCCCAGGGCTGTGGGCTCCATCTCCAGTAGGGGGCGTGCAGGAGGCAGCTGATCCATGATTCTCTCTCATCGTTGATGTTTCTATCTCTCTCTCCCTCTCACTTCCTCTCTGAAATCAATAAAAACATATTGTTAAAACTAGCCTGCTCTATTTGGTCAAACATTTAATTAACTCACCCCTAATGCCTTGGCAGGGCCAGACCACATGATTTCATGGGCCTAATTCCACCCTCAGGCCGGACTTTCCCCACCCGGGTTCTAGAGCATGGATTGGGGACCATATAAATGAGTGGGGGGTGGGGTGGGGAGGGCTGTAGATGCAGGAGGAGAGGTGCTGGGAGGGCAGGAGTCTGCCACGGAGAAGGCCTGCCCCCAAATGGAGGGAGACCCACATGCCAGCCCCTCCCCTCCCACCTCTACCCAGGGCTCCTCTGAGTCTGCAAGGCCACAGCGGCCCCTCCTCCTCCTTTGCCTTCTTCAAATCTTTCCATCACACAAATTTAAAATACATCCTTAAATAGAGAGAGGAGTGGAACAGGCCCCACCCACACGCCCATCACCATCGTCCACCGAGAACAGGAGGCACACAGCCAGTTTGCTTCCTGCGTCCCTCCCTTCCTCATGTTCTTGAAACGCGCTCATCCTGCATCCTGGTTAGCCTAATCCTCCCTGTTGCATTTTTCTGGCCATGTCCTCTGTTCTCCAATCACTGTCTACGTCGGTCTACTGGGCTGGCTGTGAAACAATCCATTTCTCAGCAAAACCCTGAGCAATTCTGGGAGGAACGTTTGGACTGACCACGCGGGACCTCTCAGTTCACTTCCTCCAACAGACGCTCCCTGAGTCCTGGGCACGGAGCTGGGTTAGAGATGTCAACAGGCCAGGCCGGCGTGGCTCAGTGGTTGAGGGTCAACTGCTGAACCAGGAGGTCAGGGTTCCATTCCCGTCAGGACACAGGCCCGGGTTGCGGGCTCCATCCCCAGTGGGGGGCATGCAGGGGGCAGCCGAACGATGATTCTCTCATCATCGATATCTCTCTCTCTCTCTCTCCCTTTCCCTTCCTCTCTGAAATCAATAAAAATTTTTTTTAAAAAAGGAGGCCCAGGCTACAGATTGACGTGTGAGATTGACGTGTGAGAATCATCTCCAGGGAGGGGTGGGCCACAGTCAGGGTGGGATGCCCGGGGAAAGGCTGCCTCCTGACCTGGTGGAAACACCCACCAGCCTCCCCTGCAGCCTAACCTTCAGGATGACACCACACGAGCAGTGACCTAAATGAGAATGAAAACCCTCCCAGCCCCCTTGCCCATGGCATTTGTCACTGCAGACAGGCCTGTCATACACAAATCACCTTCACCAGCAGTGAGGGTTCCGGAGGAGGGGGTCACGGTCATGGGGGCTCCCGCGCCTGGGAGTTTAAATGAGGTTCCTGTGCCTGGCACACCGTTTTGCTGCCTGTATTTGTAAATCTATCTTGCCGGCATATTTTATGCTTCAGTTAATTTAGCTGACATCTAATTTAGTTGACATATAAAAATAAAATCAATTTTCAGACAAAATACCCATAAAATAAGTGAAATGCTATAATAGGTTTCAAGAAATTAAAATGTAATATATTTAGGCTTCTACTCTAAAGCAATTTCATCTAGAATAGCAGATATTGTAGATGCAATTTTTTTTCCTGAGTCTGTCAATTACACAATAATAAATGTAGCTATTCTATATTCAGAAATGTGTGGCTTGGAGAAGTTTGTCCTGAAAAAAAAATGCACATTTTTTTTGTTGGGGTTTCCTTAAAACATGTCAAAGAACTTGACTATGAATACTATGTGTGTTGATGTTGAGCTGTAATTAAGCCATGGCAATGGTTATTACTTTCGATATAAACACGATCAAATTTTCATTGGGTGAGTTCTTTTATAATTAATGTTGAGTTATGTGCTGTTTATTATCCTGTTTGCTTATGTTTCCTGTCATTTTCCAGTTGTTTGCTTAAAGTTCATTTTTTAATAGTGAATTAGTAACTGATAATGTGTATTGATTTCAGTGTTGCTTCCAATTTACATTTTTATCTCTTTGGTTGATGTATTCAGCTTAATCATTTTATTTTTATAAGCAATTGTGCAATCTGTTAATTTAGCTCAAAGATTAAATGTGGCTTCTAAGAAAGTCTGTTTTAGAAAATGGTCCCAGCGTAAGTGACTATTTGGCATGTTCGACATGTCAAAGGGACTGGTCTCTGAAAGATAACGGGGCGCGCAACCCTGAATTCCTCAGAGTGGGTTCATCATTCTGGAACCTCGGACTATATAGAGCTGTACATTCCAGTAGGTGGTGCAAACTGACTCCATTTCAAATGGAAATGTAATTTAAAACTGTGATGTATCTATTTTCACTCTAAGAATAACATGTCAACACATTTTCTCAGCTGCAAAATTATTCTCCCCGAGTTCTAAGAGAAGCTCGATGGACTCTCCCAATGCTCAGCTACCTTCGGTTCTATCCCACGGCACTATGAGGGTGACCATCGTCACAGGAGAGGCGAGAGGCGAGAGGCGAGAGGGAACATTAGGGGGTGGGGCTACCCACACTGGGAGACCTGTTACAAATGATGAAAACAAAGAGAAGTCACTTGCTTCTGTGCTTCAGTCCCACAACCAAATGGGCATAAAGACAGCGCCAGCATTGTTTGAACAGTTTTTATGGCCACACGATGCACGGAATGCCATGCTTTGCCTTTATAAAAACTGGGGGTATTTCAGTCCTAGGGATCTGAGCATCTCACACCAGCACATCATATATAGTATATATACACATATCTATATGTATAAAAGCCTAAGTGTCCGTCCGACCATCCGACCGGTAGCTATGACACGCACTGACCACCAGGGGGCAGACGCTCAATGCAGGAGCTGCCGTGATATGCACACTGGCCATTTAAAAAGAAACAGCACTGCAGGCCTGGCGCTGACACACACTCGGCTTCCACCGAGTGGGACCCAGGCCCCGCCACCACCCCAGAGCGATAGCCCACCAACCCGCAGGCAACACTGCCGAGACCCCATGGCGCAAAATGCAGCCCACACCCAGCCCAGCCTGGAAAGGGTCACTGTGGGCGCTGGGTAATGACGTCACATAGCAACGCCCAGCTTCCTCTCCCTAGCGACGACTAGCCTCCCTGGAGTCTCTTCTGCCCAGGAACCCAACTTGCTTTAAAGCCAGGTGCAGACATTTCACACTGTAATCAAATGTTTGTGAAGCGTTTTCCCTGCCTCATCTCATTTGATCCTCACAGAAGACCTGGAGTAGGTAGATAGGAGACTCGGTGGAATCCTGTTTTCTTTTCATTGGCCGGAAAACAGAGATTTAGAAAGTTTAGAAACTTGTCCCAACTGAAAAGGAGTAAGAAATGGTGGACCTTGAAAATGACTTCAGGTTTTCTCACTGTGCAGAACATAGTCAAACACACTGCCGTTAAACATTTTACCCTTTGTTCTCCCTGCGTAATCTGCAATAATCTGCTTCATGTTGATATTTACTGCTGTGTTGCTGACAATTATCTGAAAGAGAAGTTGGGGTGCTTCACTGGGCTGGAAAAGTTTAGCTAAATCAGAAAGCAGGTCTAATTGAGCAAGTTTATTCTACACATATAAAAGGCTAAGTTGACTCGTGCATGCACGATACATATAAAGCTCTTGCTGGTGCCAATCGCATGCATGTGTTGCGACCTGTCATTGTCAATTGTGAATCCAGTTGACACTTCTATTATAGAGAAAGGGTGAAGAGCAATATTAAAATATTTCTTCTAATTAATTTCCTTTCAATTTGCATGAATCCGTGCACCGGGTGTCTAGTAGTCTAGTATACTATAGATATTTACATATATATAGTAACATATACATATATGTGGATTTATGTGGATATTCATTGCAGGGTATTTTTTAAATTGATTTTTACTTTATTCATAATATCACATGTGCACGAGGTGTAGCAAAATAGGATGATGAAAAGCAGGGGCTCTGGAGCTGGCCCCCTGGGAAGGATGGAGCATGGACCAGGGAAGGGGGGAAGCACATGGAGACGCCCTGCACAGCTCCCTCCAGAACGGCCCACGCTGTGGTCCGGGCTCTGCTGTAACCACAGCCCACGCGAGTGCTGCTGGGAGCCTCCGTCCCTGAGTGCAGCCTGGCCTGGCGCCCCTCGCCCCCCCCCCACCGTGCACCCCAGATCTGGCAGGGAGGCCACATGCACTCACACTCACGAGGAGCGTGGACACTTCTCGCGCGGCCAAAAGGAATGGCTTTTGGATTCCCACCATTTGGCTGGCGATCTGCACCATTGCCTCCGTCCATTACCCAGCAGGGCCCGCCAGGTCTCGACTCACCTTGACGTTCCAGGATGCCCTTGCCGAGAGCTGGTGACAGTCCGTGCAGAAAAGGAAGGTGTTTGACTGTCGTTCTTCCCTCGCTCCCGCCTGGGGGTGGACCCACACTGAAGAGGCTGCTGTTGCGGGTGGTGGATCTGAAGACCCGAGTTCAGTCTGGGGCAGGCGTTCCATCAGCAGAGCTGCAGGGCCGCAGTGGCCTTTGACCTCCCAGCTCCCCATGTGGTGCTTGGAGGATCCCCTCCTGCACAGCACTCCTCCCCACCCTCACCCACCCCCAGGCCTCCTGACCCCACTCCCAGGCCTCCTGACCCCGCCCCCAGGCCTCCTGACCCCACCCCCAGGCCTCCTCACCCCACCCCCAGGCCTCCTGACCCCGCCCCCAGGCCTCCTGACCCCGCCCCCAGGCCTCCTCACCCCACCCCAGGCCTCCTCACCCCGCCCCAGGCCTCCTGACCCCACCCCCAGGCCTCCTGACCCCACCCCCAGGCCTCCTCACCCCACCCTCAGGCCTCCTGACCCCACCCTCAGGCCTCCTCACCCCGCCCCCAGGCCTCCTGACCCCACCCCCAGGCCTCCTCACCCCACCCCCAGGCCTCCTCACCCCGCCCCAGGCCTCCTGACCCCACCCCCAGGCCTCCTGACCCACCCCAGGCCTCTGACCCGCCCCCAGGCCTCCTGACCCCGCCCCCAGGCCTCCTGACCCCGCCCCCAAGCCTCCTGACCCACCCCCAGGCCTCCTGACCCCACCCCCAGGCCTCCTCACCCCGCCCCCAAGCCTCCTGACCCCACCCCCAGGCCTCCTGACCCCACCCCCAGGCCTCCTCACCCCACCCCCAGGCCTCCTCACCCCACCCCCAAGCCTCCTGACCCCACCCCCAGGCCTCCTGACCCCACCCCCGGCCTCCTCACCCCACCCCCAAGCCTCCTGACCCCACCCCCAGGCCCTCCTGACCCCACCCCCAGGCCTCCTCACCCCCACCCCAGGCCTCCTCACCCCACCCCAGGCCTCCTCACCCCACCCCAGGCCTCCTCACCCCGCCCCCAGGCCTCCTCACCCCACCCCAGGCCTCCTCACCCCGCCCCCAGGCCTCCTGACCCCACCCCCCAGGCCTCCTCACCCCACCCCCGGCCTCCTACCCCAGCTCCTCACCCACCCCCCAGGACTCCTGGACCCCGCCCCCCAGGCCTCCTGACCCACCCCCAGGCCTCCTCACCCCGCCCCCAGGCCTCCTGACCCCACCCCCAGGCCTCCTGACCCCACCCCCAGCCTCCTGACCCACCACCCCCAGGCCTCCTCACCCCACCCTCAGGCCTCCTCACCCCACCCTCAGGCCTCCTGGACCCCCACCCTCAGGCCTCCTCACCCCGCCCCCAGGCCTCCTCACCCCGCCCCCCAGGCCTCCTCACCCCACCCCAGGCCTCCTCACCCCACCCCCAGGCCTCCTGACCCCACCCCCTGGCCTTCCTGACCCCGCCCCAAGCCTCCTGACCCCACCCCCAGGCCTCCTGACCCCACCCCCTGGCCTCCTCACCCCGCCCCCTGGCCTCCTGACCCCCCCAGGCCTCCTCACCCCACCCTCAGGCCTCCTGACCCCGCCCCCACCCACAAGCCATAAGGAGAGATGCCAATGCGGCTGCAGCCCCGGCGTCTGAGCAGAGAAGAGAACGGGAAGGGCAGGTACTGAGTGGGAAGGGGCGGCAGGGACCACAGCCTCATGCTCTCGGATTGACATCTGTCGGGCAGACGGGTTCTTCCTCTACTCCAGACTGAAATTCCGTTGCTCTGATTGGCCTGACTTTGTCCTGTGCCCATTCCAGAACCAAACATTACGGCCAGGGAGTGTGGTGCTCTGATTGGCCTGACTTTGTCCTGTGCCCGTTCCAGAACCAAACATTACGGCCAGGGAGTGTGGTGCTCTGATTGGCCTGACTTTGTCCTGTGCCCGGTCCAGAACCAAACATTACGGCCAGGGAGTGTGGTGCTCTGATTGGCCTGACTTTGTCCTGTGCCCGGTCCAGAACCAAACATTACGGCCAGGGAGTGTGGTGCTCTGATTGGCCTGACTTTGTCCTGTGCCCGGTCCAGAACCAAACATTACGGCCAGGGAGTGTGGTGCTCTGATTGGCCTGACTTTGTCCTGTGCCCGGTCCAGAACCAAACATTACGGCCAGGGAGTGTGGTGCTCTGATTGGCCTGACTTTGTCCTGTGCCCGGTCCAGAACCAAACATTACGGCCAGGGAGTGTGGTGCTCTGATTGGCCTGACTTTGTCCTGTGCCCGGTCCAGAACCAAACATTACGGCCAGGGAGTGTGGTGCTCTGATTGGCCTGACTTTGTCCTGTGCCCGGTCCAGAACCAAACATTACGGCCAGGGAGTGTGGTGCTCTGATTGGCCAGTGCTGGAGTAGAGGGCGGAGTCAACTCCACCCAAACCGTGTGGAGCGACAGTAGGGTGAGGCAGAAAGCAGTTACTGCTGGAAGAAGGGGGGTGCCAGAAAGGCCCCAAATGCCCTCTCCCCTCCCTGCTCTTCCGGTTCCCCATCTCAGCCCCTCAAATTAACGTCTGGTAGGACTGCATCCCGGCCTGGTTCACTGGGCCCGCCCGTGGGGCCTGCCCCATCCCTTTGAGGACGAATGTGTCCGATGGTCTATTGATTGTAAAAATTAACACCATTAGAGAAGTCATGCCAAGAGCTTTCCGCTAAGGCGAGAGCAGAGATCCCAAACGGACTCCCTCCACCTCTTCCGAGTCTGATCCTGAGGGCGGAGCGTGGATTCACAGCTGTGCTCAGAGCAGGTCCTAACCCTCTGCCGACTGATCTCCGCAGGGACCCGCGGGGACTTGCAAGTCGGTTATTCCCCTTTGTTCCGCTTCAAGTCTTCAAAGCCCGGGGAGGCCGAGTGTGTGCCTCAGCGGCTGGGAGGTTCTGCGATCTCACTTTCCACAGCGCTCGGCTCAGAGGGGGGTTCCCAGAGCCGGGGGCTCCTCTACGAGAAGGTGGGGAACACGCCCCTCGCTCAGGCAGGCCGCCAGCCCCCCTCCGGAGCGGGGGCCACAGGTTACGCACCGTTTTATCCTCAGTGCTTCATGCCAGCGGAGGCTTGCCTGTGAAAGGCCTTTTCTGGAACACACACAAGTTCATGACGTGACTGCTCTTTGCTGACCGACGCGGACGCTGTTGGTTTGATAGCTTCGGTGGCACGCCCGTCGCCTAGCCTGGGTCGTAAGTGGTTGTCACTGATCAGACATCACTTGCTTTGCGATGCCTTCTTTTTTTCTTTCTTTTTTAAATCTTTTATTTCTGACCACAATAGCAAAACATGCTCATTATGGGAATTTGGAAAATCCCAATGAAGAGAAAAAGAAACACGTGACTCTAAAACTGTCGTGTAAGCTTCCATTTTACCACGAACATGTCTACAGATTGTTACAAAGAATCATCACCCTATACACGCATGCACCTCTCTCACTGAGCAATATAATGGGCACATTTTTCTGTGTCATCCGATGCTTTTCATGACTGCATGGCATTCCACTGCAATTATATTATGTGTCCATTTTTTTCTCTAGCAAACTGTGTAATGAGCATCCTTAAGGATAAATCATTGCGCAAATATATGGGCATTTTCCTGGGGTAAATTCTCAGAAGTAGGATGGCTGGCTCATAAAATATGGATATTTTTAAGGCTTTTTGGGAGCTAATGCTACCAAATCACTCTTTGCTGCCAGTGGTCATGTCTTCATCCTGGATCCCGATGCCAGTCCTCGCAGCATCGCTGGGCAGCGTCTAAAGTGCCCTGGCCGCCCAGTGGGCGCATGCTGCCAAGAGCCGATCTGCGTGGCCGGGGCCTCCTCCTTCCGTGGCCCTTGGTAAGGAGCTGGTCTTCCAGGGACTGTGCTGCCCATCGCTTCCTGTGCAAATGCTTCTCTTAAAAGTGGCGGTGAATGCAATCGCCAAGTCGAGACTGTGGGTATTCAGGGTCCTGCTGGGCCCTCAGCTTTCATCCTTGGGGGTTTCACATTGAACATCTTCAAGCAGGGCCTGCAGGGAAGGCTCCCCCACCCCCTCCACCTAGAACCCCAAGCAGGGCCTGCAGGTCTAGTCCCCCCTCCCCCCACTGGAGAACCCCAAGCAGGGCCTGCAGGCAAGGCTCCCACCCCACCTAGAACCCCAAGCAGGGCCCGTAGGGAAGGGCCCACCCACCACCTAGAACCCCAAGCAGGGTCTGCAGGAAGGCTCCCCCCCCACCTAGAACCCCAAGCAGGGCCTGCAGGGAAGGGCCCACCCACCACCTAGAACCCCAAGCAGGGCCTGTAGGGAAGGCTCCCCCCCCCACACCTAGAACCCCAAGCAGGGCCTGCAGGAAGGCCCTCCCTGAGAACAAGGTCCTCTGTCGGAGGACAGCGTCAGCGAGGGCTCTGCCTCAGAACTAGTTCAACCACAGGGATTATGTGCCTGGAGACTGCCCTGGTCTGCAGGGTCGGCCGTGGCGATTTTCCTGCGAAGCGAGCAGAGGTGTGTGGGCCAGGCGGCCCTTTAAAGCCATGGCTGACCATTCTTTGTGGCCTTTTCAGGTGCCAGCAACACATGGCCAGAGAAGGAGGTGTTCACCGGGATGTCCCGGGCGGTCCGTGCACAAGTCCCGGCTGCTGGGCTAATGGGAACCCATGGGTAATGGCTGCGAGGCCCTAATGGCTGGCGGGGCCACGCGGCCTGTTTGAGGCTGTTCCCAGCCCCGGGCTGCCGGGGGAGCGTCTGGCAGGAGGACCAGAGGCCTGTTTCAGGGAGGCTGCTAGCGACTGTCTGCGGATGCACAGGGCAAGGCCCATTCTGTGGAGCCCGCATGTTTCAAAGAAAAGTGTTTTCATCAACTAGCCTCACTGCAGTGCTTCTGTGTTCCGAAAGCCCAGGAAAAACTTATTTCTAAGTATCTGGCAGCGAAAGGTTGAAGGAGGGCATGCGTGCGTGTGCGTGCATGTGTGTGCTTGCATGCGTGTCCAACATGTTGCATGTGTTTTCAATAATCCCAGCATCTTCCCCTCTAAAAGGAAGCAGGAAATACAACTGCAGACTTTGAAATTTAATTTTTAACAGGATGTGTCTTTAAATAATCCTAACATATCAAAAGGAAAATGTATCCTTAAAAGCTTTAAAAATATTATCAAAGTAATGGTGAAGCAAATGCGGTGCCTTTAATTTAAATTTTTTTAAAGGATGGCGGTGTCTGAACACTGAACACGGAATTTCAACCGACGATCAAAGGCGACAGCGGTGCCTGTGCCCGGGATGCCGCTGCCTCACAGTTTATAATCAGTCATCACAGGACCATTAAAAGCCTATTAGCTGGCATTCCCACAATTCCTCAGGGCAAGGGCAGAGAGAGAGCGAAATAACTTTGAATGCAAATGGAACACAGCATTGCCGTTGCCGGGAGAGGGTCTTCTAATTACGGCAGCGAAGGGAAGCGTCTCTGGATGCACCCGCCCCAGCAGCCGGCTGAGGAGAGGACGCGGTGTGAGATCTGAGCACGAGGAGAGGACGCGGTGTGAGATCTGAGCACGAGGAGAGGACGCGGTGTGAGATCTGAGCACGAGGAGAGGACGCGGTGTGAGATCTGAGCACGAGGAGAGGACGCGGTGTGAGATCTGAGCACGAGGAGAGGACGCGGTGTGAGATCTGAGCACGAGGAGAGGATGCGGTGAGGCCTGAGCACGAGGAGAGGACGCGGTGAGGCCTGAGCACGAGGAGAGGACGCGGTGTGAGATCTGAGCACGAGGAGAGGACGCGGTGAGGCCTGAGCACGAGGAGAGGACGCGGTGTGAGATCTGAGCACGAGGAGAGGACGCGGTGTGAGATCTGAGCACGAGGAGAGGATGCGGTGTGAGATCTGAGCACGAGGAGAGGACGCGGTGTGAGATCTGAGCACGAGGAGAGGACGCGGTGAGGCCTGAGCACGAGGAGAGGACGCGGTGTGAGATCTGAGCACGAGGAGAGGACGCGGTGTGAGATCTGAGCACGAGGAGAGGACGCGGTGTGAGATCTGAGCACGAGGAGAGGACGCGGTGTGAGGTCTGAGCACGAGGAGAGGACGCGGTGTGAGATCTGAGCACGAGGAGAGGACGCGGTGTGAGGTCTGAGCACGAGGAGAGGATGCGGTGTGAGATCTGAGCACGAGGAGAGGACGCGGTGTGAGATCTGAGCACGAGGAGAGGACGCGGTGAGGCCTGAGCACGAGGAGAGGACGCGGTGTGAGATCTGAGCACGAGGAGAGGACGCGGTGTGAGGTCTGAGCACGAGGAGAGGACGCGGTGTGAGATCTGAGCACGAGGAGAGGACGCGGTGTGAGATCTGAGCACGAGGAGAGGACGCGGTGTGAGGTCTGAGCACGAGGAGAGGACGCGGTGTGAGATCTGAGCACGAGGAGAGGATGCGGTGAGGCCTGAGCACGAGGAGAGGACGCGGTGTGAGATCTGAGCACGAGGAGAGGACGCGGTGTGAGATCTGAGCACGAGGAGAGGACGCGGTGTGAGGTCTGAGCACGAGGAGAGGACGCGGTGTGAGATCTGAGCACGAGGAGAGGATGCGGTGAGGCCTGAGCACGAGGAGAGGACGCGGTGTGAGATCTGAGCACGAGGAGAGGATGCGGTGAGGCCTGAGCACGAGGAGAGGACGCGGTGTGAGATCTGAGCACGAGGAGAGGATGCGGTGAGGCCTGAGCACGAGGAGAGGACGCGGTGTGAGATCTGAGCACGAGGAGAGGACGCGGTGAGGCCTGAGCACGAGGAGAGGACGCGGTGTGAGATCTGAGCACGAGGAGAGGACGCGGTGTGAGATCTGAGCACGAGGAGAGGACGCGGTGTGAGATCTGAGCACGAGGAGAGGACGCGGTGTGAGATCTGAGCACGAGGAGAGGATGCGGTGAGGCCTGAGCACGAGGAGAGGACGCGGTGAGGCCTGAGCACGAGGAGAGGACGCGGTGTGAGATCTGAGCACGAGGAGAGGACGCGGTGAGGCCTGAGCACGAGGAGAGGACGCGGTGTGAGATCTGAGCACGAGGAGAGGACGCGGTGTGAGATCTGAGCACGAGGAGAGGACGCGGTGTGAGATCTGAGCACGAGGAGAGGACGCGGTGTGAGATCTGAGCACGAGGAGAGGACGCGGTGAGGCCTGAGCACGAGGAGAGGACGCGGTGTGAGATCTGAGCACGAGGAGAGGACGCGGTGTGAGATCTGAGCACGAGGAGAGGACGCGGTGTGAGATCTGAGCACGAGGAGAGGACGCGGTGTGAGGTCTGAGCACGAGGAGAGGACGCGGTGTGAGATCTGAGCACGAGGAGAGGACGCGGTGAGGCTGAGCACGAGGAGAGGACGCGGTGTGAGATCTGAGCACGAGGAGAGGACGCGGTGTGAGGTCTGAGCACGAGGAGAGGACGCGGTGTGAGATCTGAGCACGAGGAGAGGATGCGGTGAGGCCTGAGCACGAGGAGAGGACGCGGTGTGAGATCTGAGCACGAGGAGAGGATGCGGTGAGGCCTGAGCACGAGGAGAGGACGCGGTGTGAGATCTGAGCACGAGGAGAGGATGCGGTGAGGCCTGAGCACGAGGAGAGGACGCGGTGTGAGATCTGAGCACGAGGAGAGGACGCGGTGAGGCCTGAGCACGAGGAGAGGACGCGGTGTGAGATCTGAGCACGAGGAGAGGACGCGGTGTGAGATCTGAGCACGAGGAGAGGACGCGGTGTGAGGTCTGAGCACGAGGAGAGGACGCGGTGTGAGATCTGAGCACGAGGAGAGGATGCGGTGAGGCCTGAGCACGAGGAGAGGACGCGGTGTGAGATCTGAGCACGAGGAGAGGATGCGGTGAGGCCTGAGCACGAGGAGAGGACGCGGTGTGAGATCTGAGCACGAGGAGAGGATGCGGTGAGGCCTGAGCACGAGGAGAGGACGCGGTGTGAGATCTGAGCACGAGGAGAGGACGCGGTGAGGCCTGAGCACGAGGAGAGGACGCGGTGTGAGATCTGAGCACGAGGAGAGGACGCGGTGTGAGATCTGAGCACGAGGAGAGGACGCGGTGTGAGATCTGAGCACGAGGAGAGGACGCGGTGTGAGATCTGAGCACGAGGAGAGGATGCGGTGAGGCCTGAGCACGAGGAGAGGACGCGGTGAGGCCTGAGCACGAGGAGAGGACGCGGTGTGAGATCTGAGCACGAGGAGAGGACGCGGTGAGGCCTGAGCACGAGGAGAGGACGCGGTGTGAGATCTGAGCACGAGGAGAGGACGCGGTGTGAGATCTGAGCACGAGGAGAGGATGCGGTGTGAGATCTGAGCACGAGGAGAGGACGCGGTGTGAGATCTGAGCACGAGGAGAGGACGCGGTGAGGCCTGAGCACGAGGAGAGGACGCGGTGTGAGATCTGAGCACGAGGAGAGGACGCGGTGTGAGATCTGAGCACGAGGAGAGGACGCGGTGTGAGATCTGAGCACGAGGAGAGGACGCGGTGTGAGGTCTGAGCACGAGGAGAGGACGCGGTGTGAGATCTGAGCACGAGGAGAGGACGCGGTGAGGCCTGAGCACGAGGAGAGGACGCGGTGTGAGATCTGAGCACGAGGAGAGGACGCGGTGTGAGGTCTGAGCACGAGGAGAGGACGCGGTGTGAGGTCTGAGCACGAGGAGAGGACGCGGTGTGAGATCTGAGCACGAGGAGAGGACGCGGTGTGAGGTCTGAGCACGAGGAGAGGACGCGGTGTGAGATCTGAGCACGAGGAGAGGATGCGGTGAGGCCTGAGCACGAGGAGAGGACGCGGTGTGAGATCTGAGCACGAGGAGAGGATGCGGTGAGGCCTGAGCACGAGGAGAGGACGCGGTGTGAGATCTGAGCACGAGGAGAGGATGCGGTGAGGCCTGAGCACGAGGAGAGGACGCGGTGTGAGATCTGAGCACGAGGAGAGGACGCGGTGAGGCCTGAGCACGAGGAGAGGACGCGGTGTGAGATCTGAGCACGAGGAGAGGACAGGACGCGGTGTGAGATCTGAGCACGAGGAGAGGACGCGGTGTGAGATCTGAGCACGAGGAGAGGACGCGGTGTGAGATCTGAGCACGAGGAGAGGACGCGGTGTGAGATCTGAGCACGAGGAGAGGATGCGGTGAGGCCTGAGCACGAGGAGAGGACGCGGTGAGGCCTGAGCACGAGGAGAGGACGCGGTGTGAGATCTGAGCACGAGGAGAGGACGCGGTGAGGCCTGAGCACGAGGAGAGGACGCGGTGTGAGATCTGAGCACGAGGAGAGGACGCGGTGTGAGATCTGAGCACGAGGAGAGGATGCGGTGTGAGATCTGAGCACGAGGAGAGGACGCGGTGTGAGCTCTGAGCACGAGGAGAGGACGCGGTGAGGCCTGAGCACGAGGAGAGGAAGCGGTGTGAGATCTGAGCACGAGGAGAGGACGCGGTGTGAGGTCTGAGCACGAGGAGAGGACGCGGTGTGAGATCTGAGCACGAGGAGAGGACGCGGTGTGAGATCTGAGCACGAGGAGAGGATGCGGTGTGAGATCTGAGCACGAGGAGAGGACGCGGTGTGAGATCTGAGCACGAGGAGAGGACGCGGTGAGGCCTGAGCACGAGGAGAGGACGCGGTGTGAGATCTGAGCACGAGGAGAGGACGCGGTGTGAGGTCTGAGCACGAGGAGAGGACGCGGTGTGAGATCTGAGCACGAGGAGAGGACGCGGTGTGAGATCTGAGCACGAGGAGAGGACGCGGTGTGAGGTCTGAGCACGAGGAGAGGACGCGGTGTGAGATCTGAGCACGAGGAGAGGATGCGGTGAGGCCTGAGCACGAGGAGAGGACGCGGTGTGAGATCTGAGCACGAGGAGAGGACGCGGTGTGAGATCTGAGCACGAGGAGAGGACGCGGTGTGAGGTCTGAGCACGAGGAGAGGACGCGGTGTGAGATCTGAGCACGAGGAGAGGATGCGGTGAGGCCTGAGCACGAGGAGAGGATGCGGTGAGGCCTGAGCACGAGGAGAGGACGCGGTGTGAGATCTGAGCACGAGGAGAGGATGCGGTGAGGCCTGAGCACGAGGAGAGGACGCGGTGTGAGATCTGAGCACGAGGAGAGGACGCGGTGTGAGGCCTGAGCACGAGGAGAGGACGCGGTGTGAGATCTGAGCACGAGGAGAGGACGCGGTGTGAGATCTGAGCACGAGGAGAGGATGCGGTGAGGCCTGAGCACGAGGAGAGGACGCGGTGTGAGATCTGAGCACGAGGAGAGGATGCGGTGAGGCCTGAGCACGAGGAGAGGACGCGGTGTGAGATCTGAGCACGAGGAGAGGATGCGGTGAGGCCTGAGCACGAGGAGAGGACGCGGTGTGAGATCTGAGCACGAGGAGAGGACGCGGTGAGGCCTGAGCACGAGGAGAGGACGCGGTGTGAGATCTGAGCACGAGGAGAGGACGCGGTGTGAGATCTGAGCACGAGGAGAGGACGCGGTGTGAGATCTGAGCACGAGGAGAGGACGCGGTGTGAGATCTGAGCACGAGGAGAGGATGCGGTGAGGCCTGAGCACGAGGAGAGGACGCGGTGTGAGATCTGAGCACGAGGAGAGGATGCGGTGAGGCCTGAGCACGAGGAGAGGACGCGGTGTGAGATCTGAGCACGAGGAGAGGACGCGGTGAGGCCTGAGCACGAGGAGAGGACGCGGTGTGAGATCTGAGAACGAGGAGAGGACGCGGTGAGGCCTGAGCACGAGGAGAGGACGCGGTGTGAGATCTGAGCACGAGGAGAGGACGCGGTGTGAGATCTGAGCACGAGGAGAGGACGCGGTGTGAGATCTGAGCACGAGGAGAGGATGCGGTGAGGCCTGAGCACGAGGAGAGGACGCGGTGTGAGATCTGAGCACGAGGAGAGGACGCGGTGTGAGATCTGAGCACGAGGAGAGGACGCGGTGTGAGATCTGAGCACGAGGAGAGGACGCGGTGTGAGATCTGAGCACGAGGAGAGGACGCGGTGTGAGGTCTGAGCACGAGGAGAGGATGCGGTGTGAGGCCTGAGCACGAGGAGAGGACGCGGTGTGAGGTCTGAGCACGAGGAGAGGACGCGGTGAGATCTGAGCACGAGGAGAGGACGCGGTGTGAGATCTGAGCACGAGGAGAGGACGCGGTGAGGCCTGAGCACGAGGAGAGGACGCGGTGTGAGATCTGAGCACGAGGAGAGGACGCGGTGTGAGATCTGAGCACGAGGAGAGGACGCGGTGTGAGATCTGAGCACGAGGAGAGGACGCGGTGTGAGGCCTGAGCACGAGGAGATGACGCGGTGTGAGGTCTGAGCACGAGGAGAGGACGCGGTGAGGCCTGAGCACGAGGAGAGGACGCGGTGAGGCCTGAGCACGAGGTGAGGACGCGGTGTGAGATCTGAGCACGAGGAGAGGACGCGGTGTGAGATCTGAGCACGAGGAGAGGACGCGGTGTGAGATCTGAGCACGAGGAGAGGACGCGGGGTGAGGCCTGAGCACGAGGAGAGGACGCGGTGTGAGATCTGAGCACGAGGAGAGGACGCGGTGTGAGGCCTGAGCACGAGGAGAGGACGCGGTGTGAGATCTGAGCACGAGGAGAGGACGCGGTGTGAGATCTGAGCACGAGGAGAGGACGCGGTGTGAGATCTGAGCACGAGGAGAGGACGCGGTGTGAGGCCTGAGCACGAGGAGAGGACGCGGTGTGAGATCTGAGCACGAGGAGAGGACGCGGTGTGAGGCCTGAGCACGAGGAGAGGACGCGGTGTGAGATCTGAGCACGAGGAGAGGACGCGGTGAGGCCTGAGCACGAGGAGAGGACGCGGTGAGGCCTGAGCACGAGGAGAGGACGCGGTGTGAGATCTGAGCACGAGGAGAGGACGCGGTGTGAGATCTGAGCACGAGGAGAGGACGCGGTGTGAGATCTGAGCACGAGGAGAGGACGCGGTGTGAGGCCTGAGCACGAGGAGAGGACGCGGTGTGAGATCTGAGCACGAGGAGAGGACGCGGTGTGAGGCCTGAGCACGAGGAGAGGACGCGGTGTGAGATCTGAGCACGAGGAGAGGACGCGGTGTGAGATCTGAGCACGAGGAGAGGACGCGGTGTGAGATCTGAGCACGAGGAGAGGACGCGGTGTGAGGCCTGAGCACGAGGAGAGGACGCGGTGTGAGATCTGAGCACGAGGAGAGGACGCGGTGTGAGGCCTGAGCACGAGGAGAGGACGCGGTGTGAGATCTGAGCACGAGGAGAGGACGCGGTGAGGCCTGAGCACGAGGAGAGGACGCGGTGAGGCCTGAGCACGAGGAGAGGACGCGGTGTGAGATCTGAGCACGAGGAGAGGACGCGGTGTGAGATCTGAGCACGAGGAGAGGACGCGGTGTGAGATCTGAGCACGAGGAGAGGACGCGGTGTGAGGCCTGAGCACGAGGAGAGGACGCAGTGTGAGATCTGAGCACGAGGAGAGGACGCGGTGTGAGATCTGAGCACGAGGAGAGGACGCGGTGTGAGATCTGAGCACGAGGAGAGGACGCGGTGTGAGGCCTGAGCACGAGGAGAGGACGCGGTGTGAGATCTGAGCACGAGGAGAGGACGCGGTGTGAGGCCTGAGCACGAGGAGAGGACGCGGTGTGAGGTCTGAGCACGAGGAGAGGAAGCGGTGAGGCCTGAGCACGAGGAGAGGACGCGGTGAGGCCTGAGCACGAGAGGACGCGGTGTGAGATCTGAGCACGAGGAGAGGACGCGGTGTGAGATCTGAGCACGAGGAGAGGACGCGGTGTGAGATCTGAGCACGAGGAGAGGACGCGGTGAGGCCTGAGCACGAGGAGAGGACGCGGTGTGAGATCTGAGCACGAGGAGAGGACGCGGTGTGAGATCTGAGCACGAGGAGAGGACGCGGTGAGGCCTGAGCACGAGGAGAGGACGCGGTGTGAGATCTGAGCACGAGGAGAGGACGCGGTGTGAGATCTGAGCACGAGGAGAGGACGCGGTGAGGCCTGAGCACGAGGAGAGGACGCGGTGTGAGATCTGAGCACGAGGAGAGGACACGGTGAGGCCTGAGCACGAGGAGAGGACGCGGTGTGAGATCTGAGCACGAGGAGAGGACGCGGTGTGAGATCTGAGCACGAGGAGAGGACGCGGTGTGAGATCTGAGCACGAGGAGAGGACGCGGTGAGGCCTGAGCACGAGGAGAGGACGCGGTGAGGCCTGAGCACGAGGAGAGGACGCGGTGAGGCCTGAGCACGAGGAGAGGACGCGGTGTGAGATCTGAGCACGAGGAGAGGACGCGGTGAGGCCTGAGCACGAGGAGAGGACGCGGTGAGGTCTGAGCACGAGGAGAGGACGCGGTGAGGTCTGAGCACCAGGAGAGGACGCGGTGAGGTCTGAGCACGAGGAGAGGACGCGGTGTGAGGTCTGAGCACGAGGAGAGGACGCGGTGAGGCCTGAGCACGAGGAGAGGACGCGGTGTGAGATCTGAGCACGAGGAGAGGACGCGGTGTGAGATCTGAGCACGAGGAGAGGACGCGGTGTGAGATCTGAGCACGAGGAGAGGACGCGGTGTGAGATCTGAGCACGAGGAGAGGACGCGGTGTGAGATCTGAGCACGAGGAGAGGACGCGGTGTGAGATCTGAGCACGAGGAGAGGACGCGGTGTGAGATCTGAGCACGAGGAGAGGACGCGGTGAGGCCTGAGCACGAGGAGAGGACGCGGTGTGAGATCTGAGCACGAGGAGAGGACGCGGTGTGAGATCTGAGCACGAGGAGAGGACGCGGTGCGAGGCCTGAGCACGAGGAGAGGACGCGGTGTGAGATCTGAGCACGAGGAGAGGACGCGGTGTGAGATCTGAGCACGAGGAGAGGACGCGGTGTGAGATCTGAGCACGAGGAGAGGACGCGGTGAGGCCTGAGCACGAGGAGAGGACGCGGTGTGAGGCCTGAGCACGCTCGGAGGTGAGGGAGCAGGTTTCCTCGGGAAGAGACTGGCTGGAAAGCGGGGGGCCGGGTCCAGACCGCCCCGCTGGGAGGAGGAAGAGCAGGGCCTGTTACCGTGTGCTCACTGCTGGGCGGTTGGTGGACTCGCACTGCGCCCTGGCCGATCCAATGAGCCCGAGCAGGACCTCGGCCAGCGGTGGGCGCAGAAGCCCAGTGCACCTCCGAGTCATCGTCAGCTGAGAAGTTTGATTCTTGTTTTCCCACCCGAAGGCGCCTCTGCTGACATGTCCCCTGGCGGCGCGATGAGGGGCTGCGCGGTAAGACAGCGCTGTCCTGAGACTTCAGAGAAAACACTAGAGCAGTGGTTCTCAACCTTCTGGCTCTTTAAATACAGTTCCTCATGTGGTGACCCAACCATAAAATTATTTTCGTTGCTACTTCATCACTGTCATGTGGCTACTGTGATGAATCGTCATGTAAATATCTGGTCTGCAGGATGGTCTTAGGCGACCCCTGTGAAAGGGTCATTCGACCGCCAAAGGGGTCGCGACCCACAGGTTGAGAACCGCTGCACTAGAGGGATGTGGGCAAGAAAGACAGCTGATGGTTTGGTGACAAGTAAGGCAGAAGCGGGGCGGGGGGGGGGGCCGGGGGGGGCGGGGGGGGTCCCGGGGGGTGGGGAGGCTGGAGGCCACAGGGAACAAGCCAGTCCTCCCTCCGGCGAAGGGATGTATCCAGATCCGCTTCCACACCTGGCCTGTCCGGTTCCGCCATCGGGGCATCGCTCGCCGAGCTCGTGCACAAGGAAAGGACACGGGTGTCAAGGGCGCCCCGGGGAGACTGGATGCTGTGCGCCCCGTTTGCCTTTCCTGACGCCCCTCGGGCAGCACTTCACGCCCTGGGACGGGAGAGCAAGAAAGGACCGCTTGGCGGCATCCTCACCGGAGCCAGGTGACGAGCCCGGTCCCTGCGGAGCGGGAAGCGGGGCCGCCAGCGCAGGAGCCTGTCTTCCCGACTGTCTTCTGCTCCCCTTTGTCAGGAGGCCCCGTCATGAGCGCCCCGCTTCCGGCCGTGGATGAGATCACCCTTCTGTTCACAGGCCAAGGAGAGGCTGCGGGAGCTCCAACACCCCCCCCCCCCCCCCCGTCCCCCACTTGCTTCTTCCTCAGGCCACCCTCCTCGGCCTTGCTCCCCGCCTGGCCAGGAACGGGCTTCCCTCACCGTCCAGGACACGGGCCATTCCCTCTGGGCCGAAAGACACACATTTGCCCCGCGGCGCTGCTCCCGGCTCCGGAGGCGGCCCTGCCATCTCGGGCTGTGGTCTGAGCCGCACTGGTACCTGCACCGGCTCGGACTCCAGGAGAGGACAAGGCAGCCGTCTTCCCGGGGAGACACGTGACATGAAGTCTCCATGGGAACCCGGCACACACGGACAGGCAGGAGGGGGCTGGAATCGGAATCCAGAGAGAGAGAGACAGGCATCAGAACTCGGGACCCACCCCCCCACCCCGTGCTTGTCAGAATTCGGAGGAAGAATAAACCCGAGGTGCCTGCTGCATCTGAGGGTGAGTTTACGAAGGTGCTTCCCCTGAGAAAGCCAACGCCCTCAATTGGCTTTGTGTTGCCGCGCGTTCCCCACACCTCTGCCTGCTGACACTGGCCAGGGGTCAAGGTCACAGACCTGCCTGCTGACACTGGTCAGGGGTCAAGGTCACAGAGGGCAAGGGGCCTGCCCAGGCACTCAGACTGCCTCCTGCTCCTCCAACCCCTGCGCCAACTCAAGGGTCCTTGGTCACAGAGGGTGGCCTCCTCTCTGGTTCCTGAGTGAGCCACGCTCAGCACCAGGGCCTCCGACGGGCTCTCCGCCTGCGGGATGGGCTCCCGGCTCCCCGGCTCCTTGCAGCCGCCTTCTCTTCCTTGCCCCGCCACCGCCCTGGCCACCTCTCCCATCTCCGCAGGTCCCTCCGTCCTGTGCCTCTCACAGTTACCACCGATTCTCTGTGTGGCCACGTCTGCTCCCAGCGTGGCCCGGCGCCCTGGGGACGTGGCGGTCCTCCCGGCCTCTCCCTGTGCCACGCCCTGTGCCAGGCCGAGCGCTTCTCCGTGTGACCGGTTCTCCAAATGACCACCGAGCGCCAAGCTTCTCCAGAGAGGGTCTGGCTGGAAAGTGTACTAGCAAGGAGTTTGCCTTTCAGCCCGGACATCACCAATCCCGTCCTCACGGCGACAGTGCCTCTTGTTTGAATTTGGGGTGCCATGCTTGCCCGCAGCGTCGAGGGTTTCCATAAATATTGCAGTGAGTCACTACCTTTCAGATGTATGAACCCCCACGCTGGTCGAGTCTCATTTCCTGTAGCTCACGGGGTCTCGCTTGTTTTCTTGCACAGAAGGGAGAGAGGCGGTCCATTTCCACACGGTTGGCAGCACAGGGGAAGACCAAGACTGCGCCTCACGCCACAGCGGCCAAGGACTTTTCGGGACAGCGTGGTCTGTGCCTCCACGACAATTTCCGTCAGTTCCACGGGAGTCGTGGATCATGACCAAAAAGTGCAACTGAGTCACCACAAGGGGGCCGCTATTTGCAGAAAGAATGCAGATCGCATGCCTTGCAGGGCCACCATTCAGGTGCCCAGGAAGTCCTCAGAGCCCCAACATTTCTCTGCAGACGGTGGCCTTCCCCCGTGCAAGCGAAATCGTCCAGATGCGTGGACACGACGCAAAGGCGGAGCTCTCGGTGGGTGGAATGACAGGCGGGAGCATGCCCGTGAGTGCAGGGTCTGGGCTCCGTGGGGGCACCGCGGGGGGCATGTGCAGACCCATGTGTGAAAACTTCCCGCACAACACCCATAATTCTACCCATAATTCCACCACCTCCCGTCCTGCAAAAAACAGCAAATGTTCATGACAACAAGGACCGGCGCCCTGCTCTGAAAACACACGGAAGGGATGGGCACACCCATCTTTCATACCATCCCAGCACGTCACACGAGAGAGATCTAAGAGTCCGAGTACAGAACTGCGGCCATGTCGAAGCAGGCCGGGGGGTGGGGGGTTGAGGGGAGAGAATGGGCTACGGACGCGGTGGCCAGCTCACGGAAAAGACCTGTTGGCTAGTCAACAACTCGGAGTCCTGGCCAATGACGCACTGGTAAATTCATGACTTGCTTTTTTTTTTTTAAATCCTCACCCGAGGGTATTTTTCCATTGATTTTCAGAGAGAGTGAAGAGAGAGGGAAAGACAGAAATATTGATGTGAGACACACATCAATTGGCTGCCTCCTGCACGCGTCCCGACCAGGGCCCTGGGCCGGGGAGGAGCCTACAATTGAGGCTCATGCCCTTGATTGGAGTCAAGCCTGGACCCTTTGGTCCACAGGCGGACACGATATCCACTGAGCCACACCGGCTGGGGCATGATTTTCTCTTTATAAAGAACTGGTCTTGGTGGTGGCCTTCGCGCTGTGTAAAACGGCGCCGGGCATAGCAAGTGCTCAGTAAACTTGCTGAGTAAACCCTGCCGTGTGCTCTGTGCTGCCTCACACACACTCCAGTGGGTCCTCCCGACCTCTGCGCTCCACGCGGCCCCGGCGTGGGCGCAGGCAGGACGGGCCTGACCCTCCGGTGTTCCCAGGCCCCGGGGTGGGTCCGAGGGCCCCGCGTGCTCCCAGGTTTGTTTTCAGAACGACGGGCCGCCAAGTTCAGCCCCGTAACTCAACCCTCCGAAAACAGGCACATCCATCAGGAACAGCCCTATCCCAACCTGGGACCGGGAAATCCCAGCCGAAGAAACACAGAATTCTATTTTCCCTGGCCGGGTTTCCTCCACTCAGTCTTGCTTGTCTTGGATAATTGGTCGGAACTTTACACCAGCCTTCAAAAGCGGGGCAATCGGGACTCACCTCACCCCGCGACCATCAGCCTTGTTGACAGGATGTTAAGACTCAGTACCGGGGAGACGCAAGAGGTACTGGAAAACGAGGCTGCGGTTCTAACGGGCCTCCCGCGGCCCTGAGGTGGGACTGAGTCCAGGCCGGGGACCTGGAGCAGCTTGGCAGCCGGGGAGGCCAGGTGGCCTGGGGGAGGCTCGGGCCCTGGAGCCGTCCCTTGACCTAGGGCCCCATCCACTGGCCACCGGCCCTTGTTTTCTGACTAAATGCCACAGGCTGTCGTGGAAAAGAAATGAAATAGAAACGTGCGGCAGCATTCAGTGTAGCACAGCACCGGGCACTTCAAAATCACCCGGGACGCACCTCCGCTGGCCTCCGGCGCGCAGTCAGGTGAGCGAGGCGAGTCCCTCCGGGCACTGCGTCTGAGCTGGGACACGGGGCCGACGAAGGGGCACGGAGGGGGCCGAGGCCACCCCCAGCCCAGACTCACTTTCCTTCTCTGAAAGCTATGAGGCTGGGGCAGACGGTTCCTGTGGGAACACTCAGCGCAAACATTATTGATTCAAGGATAATAAAAACTCACCACCATCTCAAGACGGGCCTGCACGTGTCTGATATATTTGTGGGGTTCCTCCTACATTGGGGGGCGGCAGCTCCCGGGAGCCGGGGGCAGGAACTCTCAGGGGGCTTAGAAGACCCACACTCCTCCTCCATTGTGACGGCGGGCTTGCTTCTATGACAGCGTGGGCACTGCCCATGGCCCCGCCTGGGAGCGGCTCCAGGTGTGCAGAGCTCAGGAGGCGATGGGGAGATGAGGGAGCCCACCTCAGCGCCCCCCGTTCCTGCAGGACATGGCCAAAGGGAGACGCTTCAACCCGCCCTTAGACAAGGACGGAAGATGGGTGAGGAAGAGGGGCCCTGTCTTACCTCTCTCAGGCCTCGAGGCCCGGTCCCGCTTCTGCGGCTTACTGTGGCCTGACTTGGTAACTTACTTCACCAGCCTCAGTTTCTCCATCTATGAAATGGGAACCCGGTAGCGCCCCCTCCTTACACCCCGGTGCTGTCTGTCTCCTCTGCTAGAATACAAGCGTCGTGGGTGCTGGGACCTTGGTCTCTCTTACTCCCTGACTGCATCCCAAGTGCCGAGGGTGGGATCTGTGCCCAGGAGGGGCTCAGAAGACATCTGTCCGGGGAATCACCATCCACCGGAACCCTCTAAACACATTCCCTGGGCCTCCTGTCTGGTCCCCTTCGCCCCGCCGGGCTGTGAAATGGGAAGAGGCCAGAGATGCACCATTTCCCCATCTCGGTCATTAGTAAACGTCACCTTTTCACGCTCTTCCTCAGACCTCTCTATGTCACTTGCAGAGCCCGGTGGGCTTGTCCCTCTCCTGCCATCTCCGAGAAGCGTACCCCACACCTCTGTGTGCCATGCCAGCCCCGCCAGCATACACACACACACACACACACGCTTTCACGCACCCCTGCTTCAATGCAGAAAGACTTGCTGAGGGGAAATGGGAAACGGTGCGAGCTACGTCACACTAATCTGTAATGAAGAGAAAAAAGCGTACGCTTCTCAGTCTAAGTAGCATCCCTCTTTCTAAAACCTGCAGGGTCAGTTAGGATTGTGTTGGACTGGATGCTATGAAAAGCCGGAGACAGTGTTAACCAAATAGGGGTTTGTGTTTCTCGAGTAAAAGTAAATCCAGAAGTTGGCGGTTGAGGGCTGGTACCCTGCTCCAGGGAGTCGGCAGAGGCCCCCACTGTTTCTGGCCTTCTGTTCTGACATCTTTGTGTGAGGCTGTGGGACTCAGGTGTGCAATGAGGGGAAGGTCAAAGGGCAGCAGACAGAAGGCACCTGTCAGCCGTGTCTGCACAGCCTCCGGAGGGCCTGGGTGCGTGATGGCGTCAGGTTTGTGTGGGTGCCCACTCCATTGCCCTTGATCCCCATTCCCACTCTCCCGGGAGCCCCACCCTGCAGACTTCTGCTCCGTCTCATGGAGTCACATGGCCATTTAGCTGCAAAGGAGTTTGGGGAGGGATTTTTCTTTTAATATATATTTTGATTGATTTCAGAGAGGAAGGGAGAGGGAGAGAGACAGAAACATCAATGATGAGAGAGAACCACTGATTGGCTGCCTCCTGCACGCCCCACACTGGGGATCGAGCCCGCAACCCGTGCATGTGCCCTGACTGGGAGTCGAACTGTGACCTCCTGGTTCATAGGTCGACGCTCCGCCCCTGAGCTCCGCTGGCTGGGCAGGGGAGGTACTTTTAACGGCCACACTGCCACCCCAGACCGGGCCTGGCTTTTGTCACCAGGGAGGAAGCGAGAATGAACAGCTCATCTCCTATTGCAACCCCAGGAATGTGCCCAGGACCCCGTCTCAGCCGCACAGACGTGCCCCTCTGAGTCCGTCTGCTTTGAGCCTTTGGTGGGGGCCTTTCTCCTGCCAGCACCTAGGAGCATAGGGAATCGTGCTGACCTTGAAGTTTCCCAAGTGACCGTGGACGAGTTGGGAAAATGAGAGAAATTCTTGGCTTCGGGCCGGTGGCCCGTTGGAGAGGACAATGATGGCCGCGGTAGAAGTGACCTTCGCTTTGCAGTTGACCTTGCTGGGGGCAGTCTGGCCTCTGCCAGGTGGGAAAGGCCTCCCACACCGTCACCTTCCTGTTTAGTATTTCAGTCCCTGAGAGGCTGGATGCAGCAACAGCTTCACCACCAACGAGCTAAAGGCGCTATTTCACGGTTACCCCAGCGAACAGAGGGTTTATTTCACAGCTGCCACAGTATAGCCATTAAGTACATATTTTAAAAGAGTGAAATTAAAATGCTAGAGCCATTTTTTACAGCGATTTAGCCCACAGACTCGCAGAATGCAAATGAACTCACATTGGCTGTCACGTAGGCGGGTGAAGGATCATTGCCGACGTGGGAAGGGCACCCACTGAGGGGAGGGGCCGCAGTGTTGGGACTGGGGGGCTGATGGGCCAGACTGGAGGAGGCCAGGGCAGGCCTCTGGGTTTGCGGGTCCTTTGTATGACCTGTATTTACTTTAAACACATTGAAACCTATTACACCTCAGTTACTTTGGGTTACTCTCTCCTTCCCCTTCCTGTCACTCCTCCCGCCCCCCACCCCGGGTAACAATATTTACAACCAAGTGCTCATCTGATCAGATACAAGCATCTCTACCTACAGAGGCAACTCAGATTGCTGCCTCCCAAGGTCACGTCCAGGGGCTGATTGATGAGGGCACACAAAGGCCCTGTCCTCTCGCCCCAACTCAGGGCAACTCTGAGAGGCCGGCCACGTCCAGAGCGCTCTGGGGGCTGGCTGAGGTCTGTCGGGTCAGGACCACCTCCCCTGCCCAGTCCTGTTTCCCTCCCTCCCTTTCCTACGGGATAGGAAGGCCCTTCCCCCAGTCACCTTCCACTCTCTACCACCTGCCTCCTCACCTGGGGCCCTTCACGCCTCGGCGTCCCCGTGTCTGAGGGTCCCCCTCATGCTTGCAGGGGGCTGGCTCCCCCTGTGAACATGGCTGGGTCTTGTTCCCAAGTACAGGGAGCACGCTGAGCAGAAAGGTCTCACATTACACATGCGTGTGTCTTGGAGTTCAAGGGCTCAGCCTCGCAGGGCCGCACCCTTGCACCCGGCTGGCCGGCCGCAGGAATCTTTCCCGGCTCCAGTGCAGCAGGGCGGCCCCCGAAACTGGAAACAACCGGCAGTGATGGCCTTGGGCCACGGACAGTATTTTTTGTCTTGGAAAGAACACTTCAAACCACGCCATTCCCATCCCATGCCAGAAGCACCCGAATTGCCTTTTAATCACTTCACGGAGGAAGCCCTGCTGCTTGGCTCAGGCATTCCGAGGTGCCTGGTTTTATTTCATTTTCTGTTATTTTATTTTTATTATTTTAAAATTGATTTTAGAGAGGGGAAGGGAGAGGGAGAGATAGAAACACCCGTGATCAGAGAGAATCATGGATGGGCTGCCTCCTGCACACCCCACACTGGGGATCGAGCCCAGTAGGTCAGTGCTCAACCCCTGAGCCACGCCGGCCGGGCAGAGGCGCCTGGCTTTAACCGAGGCGCGTGCTGTCTCCTAGTTCCCGCACATTGGAGTGACGCAGAAGACCCCGGAGTCCATCACCAGCGTGATGCTCAAGGAGCCCCACAACCCTCGTTTCTCCTGGCAAATAGAAGAGAAGCTGCCGCCCATCTACAAAGCCCGGGAGAAGGTGCGTCCGGCGCGCTGGCCGTGGCCCTGGGGGCCGGGTAATTCCCCTCGGAAGGACCTGCTCACTGTCCATGCCTGGACTCCTGAATGCTGGTAGCCTCCCACCTGGTCCCCCCCGGTCCCTGGGCACCCAGGTCCTGTCTGCAAGGAACTACTACCTCCCGGGCCACGGAGGGGCCTGCAGGAGCAGCAGCGTGGATGGCACACCTGGCGGGCCCACCTGTCCCAGGGCCCAGAAGGCCTCAATGTTCCTTCCCCGCTCTCAGGTCCAGGAGCGAGCTGTCACCTTTTCCTTCTCGCCTCCAAAGAAGGGGTCTGAGAGGGAGTTATAATGATTAGCAATCAGGGGTGAGTGTCAAAGCCTTGAGCTGACGTGCGCGCCTCTGAGCTCACCCTCCTGGGCTGGTTCCATCCCCGGTGGTGGGTTCATCTTTTTTAAAAAAATATCTTTTTATTGATTTCAGAGAGGAAGGCTGAGGGAGAGAGAGACAGAAGCATCAACGGTGAGAGGGACTCATGGACCGGCTGCCTCCTGCACGCCCCACCCTGGGGATCGGGCCTGTAACCTGGGCCTGTGCCCTGACCGGGAATTGAACTGCCACCTGGTGGTTCATAGGTTGATGCTCAACCACTGAGCCAGGCCGCTGGCAGGTGGCTTCCTTCTTACTCGGGGTCACCTGGCCTCCCGGCTGCCTCGCGCCACTGTAGGCGGTCCCCAGAGCAGGCTGGGGCCTGACGTGCGCCCCTCTCCGCTCCTTTGCCTTCCCAGCAAGCGACCCACAACAACTTCCCCTTCTCCGTGCACGACAACCGGCACAGCCTCCGGAGCTCCGGATTCTACGTTGACTCCGTGAGTATCCCCGCCCCGGCCCTCCCCGAAGGGGCAGCGGCCTCAGGGCTCCTGATGTCCCCAGATGTGCTGAGCACAGAGCACTAACCTCAACATGGAAACAGGGTCATTATAACGCCTCGTAAGAGGTCACAGAAAAACAAATGCACGAAACTCTCCAAGTCCCAGACTGGCCTCTCTCTCTCTCTGGGTCTCCATCTTTTTCTCCTTTTCTCCCTCCTTCCCTCCTCCCTTCCACCCTCTCTTCCTTTTTGTGGATTCTTAAACTCTCAATATATTTCACAGTCACATTTTTAGCAAGTCATTTTTTAAAATATATTTTTATTGATGTCAGAGAGGAAGGGAGAGGGAGAGAGGGATAGAAACATCCATGGTGAGAGAGAATCATGGATCAGCTGCCTCCTGCAGGCGCCCTACTGGGGATGGAGCCCGCAGCCCAGGCATGTGCCCTGACCGGGAATCGAACCGTGACCTCCTGGTTCACAGGTCGACCCTCAAGCCCTGAGGCCCGCCAGCCGGCCGGGCTGCCATATTGTACACTTAAGCATAGGCCGTCACGTGGCTGCTTGTACTGAAGACCTCAGAGCTGTGAGACCTTGCATGTTTTTCTCATCTTCTCGATTCTTCCCCAGGGCCTGGGACGTAGGAAGGTCGCCCCGGAGAAAAGGCAACACGTTTCGAGAAATTTCAATCTCTGGGCGTGCGACTTTGTCCCGTCTTATCTTGATGGCTTTTCCAATAACCAGATATCGTACGTCGGCCCGGAAGCGGTGGTGGTCCCCCTTTTCAGGCGCTTCCCACGCCAGTACAGCGAGGTCTGGGGCACTTGGAAGTTTATCCCCGAGCAGAGCTACGCGGAGTTCTTGAAAAAGAAGCCGAAAGTCCGGTTCGCTATTGACAAAAAAGCCACCTCTTCGCTGGAGGCCTTGTGCCTCCAGAAGAGCCTTGATGAGTTGAGTAAGGCGGGCCTGCCACTGGGCATTCCGTCCAGCACTACCAGCTAACGCGAGGCTTGTCAGGGTTAGAGTGTGCGTGCCTGAACGCCAGAGCAGACGGCCAGTCTCCCACGGAGAGACCAGAAAGAGCCGATTCTGTGACCACACCCCGCCTACTAAGATCTACTTTTTTTATTTTTAATGAGTTTGAAAAGCATTCAAGCCCTTACCCAATAAAAATCTGTGAAGATACACACATTTTAAATGAAGGTGTTGTAAATACATTGAATGCATTTCAAATAGGCCACATTCACGGTTAGGGGAGTTTTAAAAGTTACATAATTGAGATGGGGTTATATTTTCACTTTGAAACGTCAAACAATACAGAAAAAGCAGGCGTTCCCCTTGGTTTTAACACATCTCCGCTCTTGGTCCTGTCCTCATGAGTAAGTTAACCGTTCGTTTTCACTCTGTGCCTTTACCATCTCATAGATACACGTGCACAACTATGTAACAATTTAACATAAGCTGTGTCGCAGAGCACACGGCACTCCATAACTTCCTTTCGATATGGAACAATGTATCTTGGGGTATTCACGGTGTGCGAACAGATTTGCTTTTTATTTTTTAAAATATATTTTTATTGATTTCAGAGAGGAAGGGAGAGGGAGAGAGATAGAAACATCAATGCTGAGAATCAGTGATTGGCTGCCTCCTGCACGCCCCCTACTGGGGATCAAGTCCACATCCCGGGCATGTGCCCTGACCGGGAATCGAACCATCACCTCCCGGTTCCTAGGTCGACAGTCAACCACTGAGCCACACAGGCTGGACTGATGCGCCATACTTTTAAAATTATCTTCTTGTTAATGAGAGCTTGAATTGTTTCTAATGTTTGGCTGTCAGACCCAATACTACATGAGCCCACTTCGAATTATCTTGTAGATACTTAAGGATAGATATTTAGGGACCAAAAAAAAAATGGTATCTTGTTATTTTTTGATTTTGCATTTCTCTGGTTATGAGTGAAGCTGAGCATCTTTTCCTGCTGGTTGGCCATTCATATTTCCCTCCTGAAACTGTCACCATCATCCTTTACCCAAAGCATCGTGTTCATATTTGGATATTTCCCCGATAGATGAATTTTAGAATAAGCTTGTCAAGTAAATCCATTGGCCATTTCACAGGAATTTTCCCAAATTTAGAGATTGATATATGGGAGAATTGACATCTTTGTGCCATGGTGCAGTTCCCCATTTATTTAAATCTTATTAATCTTAAAGATTAAATCTTTAAATCTTACCTTATTTCTTCAGTAAACTTTTCTTCACATACGTCTGCCATGTTTCTTTTCTGTGTTTATCCCTGTATATTTTGAGCTTTTATGGCTATTGTGAATGTTAATTTTTACATTACAGTTTTAGTTTGGTTTTGCCTGATGCGTAAGAAAGATGTTGATTTCTGTATGTAAACCTTGTATTTTTAACCTGCTACACTTCTAATAAACAAACACACAATGTATTAAACATAAAGTTCTAATACTTTCTCAGTGGTTCTTTTAGATTTTCTGTGTAGATGACTGTCACTGGCAGAAGTGAGAATTCACATCATTTCTCTCCAGGCCATATCCTCACACACAGGGTTAGGTGGCTGAGCTCTGCCGTGGCCAGTTCTCCGGAACCCACGGTCTCTGCCCCCCGACACAGGAATGCTGTCCTTCCATTTCCTTTTCTTCTCCCAGGGTGTGCCGAGCCAGCACGGCCATGGGTGAACCTGAACTCAGATCCCTGTTCCCCATACTCAGCCCCACATTGGGTGACATATGGGCCAAGCCAGCACAGCCATGGGTGAGCCTGAGAGGGGGCGGTGAAGGATGGAGAAGCCAGACAAGAGAAGAAAGCTGGGGCTGGGTGGGATGCTGCACTCTCTGATGGAGAGACAGCGCCACGGCCTGCGAGCCGAGTCTTTATTTTATAGCAGATTCCACGCGGCAAAGTAAGGGCGTGGTCACAGCGTTCTCACAGGTTTCGAATCCACTCAGTTACAGGCACCTGATGCAACTTTGTTTACTTGCTGCCCCTCCCGCAGCCCACATCCCTCAGCCACGTGGGCTCACAGGTGCGGACCATAAGGTCAAGCTCACAGCCATAGCCTTTGGCTGTAACTGTGCTGGGACTTGCATGTGGCTTTGCCACGAGAGGACCGTGGCCTCTCATTAGTCTCAGGCTTGAACCTGTCTGTACGCTGTAGCCGCTCTCCACACCAGGGTGTCCTCACAATCCGCACCTGCTGAGCCTCTGTGCCTCGCTGCCCCTTCTCTACCCCAAACCCACCAATCTCCAACAAGAGTGACCCCAAATTCAATTTACTGGAGGCGAAATCTTAAAAAACTACCAAAAAGGTACACACAGCACCAGATCTGCAATTACATGAAGAAGAGACATGTGGGTGGGGAAAGACATTCCTCCCTCTACTCTTCGGGGTTAAAGAGTGGCTGGGGGGAGGGGGTATAGTGACCGTTTATAAAAACACAAATTAGACAACTTGCCCTTAAAACCAGTCTTTTTTCACTTGTTTCTGACATAAAAAATAAACCACACCGGTCGCTGGTGTCCCAGGTTTCAATCCAGTGAACCGAGAACAGAAGGACACAGCACATTCACGGGGGGCTAGGTCCTGGGGGCTCCAGGGTCACCCCAAATACAATACCCCAGCTCACAGAAGGAAAGTCCTCAATAACCTGGCATGGTCGGTGATCTGCTGCTGCGGTTGGTTCTCTTACTGTGTTGCTTTGAACAGAGGACTAAACAGCCAGCTAAACAAACCCCCACTTACTAATCCATCACATGCAGGTGTTTATGCATTTCTTCTGTTTTAACGAATTAGACTTGGACTTGTGCCATCCTGGAAATGACTTAGACACTGGAAGAAGGGCTGATGGCATAGAAATAACATTTCTGAGTGATGCACCCAGGATCATTCTAGAACAATAGCAGGACGCATCAGTTCCTTACTGTGACTATGATAGGCAAGCACATAGCTACCAAAGGCTCACAGACATGATCCTTAAAAGCGCAGAGTGATGACTTCTTATATATAACCCACTCTCTTTTTAGAAATATTTTTTAGGAGGGAGCCCCTAGGAGGGAACCCCTAGGAGGGAACTCTTAGGAGAAAAGCCCTGAGAGGGGCCTGGATGCCCAAGGCCATTGGATGAGGCTCCGTCTGGACATGGGTACGCGTGGGGCCTCCGCTCTGGTGGGATAAGAACCCAGAGCTCCGACCACCCAGCGCTCCAGCGCGGCTGCCCTCTGCCCATCTTGGGGCCTTGCCAGACCTCCACGCCCCTGCCACGGTCTGACCGGCCGACACCCACCTCTCCTCCTGCGACGCTCCAATGGCCCGGCCTTCCTACCAGACACTCCCTCTGCTCGCTGCCATGGTGCACGCTCCCCTCCGGGTGGGACCTGCATGTGACTCCCTTGGCTTATTGGGGTGTCTCCCCTGACAAACCTGGCATCGCGGAAAGACAAGCGAACGTGTGGGCCTCTTTCCGGACGTTCCCTGCCCAGGACGGCTGGAGAGCAGGCCCCAGCGCCCAGCCCACCAGGAGCAGCCCCTCATCACCCTCACTCCCTGCAGCTGCTCCCAGGATCCGGCGCCCACAGCGGGATAACCCTTCGCAGCCCAGAGCGCACGGCCTTGCTCGCGAAGGGGAAGGGCTGGGGCGACCTTGCACATTCTCCTGCGTTGATCACCTTCGGAGACCGTGACTGCTGTCGGCCACCAGTGGCGTGGCCCGTCCTGCTCCACTAATGCCACTGCAGTCCCACAGAGGGTGGGGAGTCCCAGCGTAGCCCCGGGAGGGATCTCAACGTTCCTCCCACGAATATCCTGTGAGGAAACCAGCACCCAACCCCTGTCCTCTCCTGGGACTTGAAAGGAAGGAGCTGAGAGTTTAAGTCTTCAGTGGATCAGGATAGTCTTGGTGAGAGCAGGTACGTCCGACAGCTGAATCTGGGCTGATTTCCGGCTCATTCCTCGTACAGCCCTGCCCCCAGCCCTGCCCCCCACTTCCCCTCCCCTGGGGCCTGCTTGGGTGGGCACCTTCTCGTGGGTACCAATGTGAGTAAATGCTCGGCATGCCCAAATGCCCGTGGGCCGGCGCATCACTCCATGACTAGTTTCTAAGCCGCTGCTCTGGACATTGGGGTGCCAGGGGGAGCAGCCAGACTCATCCTTGGTCTTAGTGCATGAGACCTAGACTGTCAGAGACCAAGATGGCAAGGCAAGGATGCCGCTCAAGGGACAATACGTGGAAAGGTCATAATTATCATTTTATTAAGCTGTGATCGGGGAGATAAATGTCACAGGAATGTGTTTAATATCGGATACAGATTATATTGCAGAACAATTATGAATTTGTGTTTCTTGCGTACATTAAAATGTGGGTACGTATGTGTAAGGTTAGAAGCGGAGGAATGTTTTATCTGCTGGAGGAGGGGTTGGTTTTAATTCTTTCTCTCCTCAAGGAAAATGAGAACAGCAAACTCTCTCCTGAAGCGCCGAGCGTGTTCTGGTCACGTGTGGACATGAGCAGCTGTTTTGGTTTCATTTATTTACTTAGCGCGGAGCGAGAGGTAAAGTGGAGAATGAACGGCGTCGGCGTGAGGGGTTCTGGGTGTGATCAGCCGGTGGAACGGGGTCTGCTGGTTCCCCACCTTCTCGTTGGGAACGTGAAGTCGGGGTGTTTGCCCTGGGAAAAGGGAGGTGGCGTCCAGCCCCTGCTCAGTGGGTGCCAGCGAGGCTGGGGTGCAGCAGAGCTGGGGGGGGGCAGTGTGTGGGTGGGGTTGCAGCCGCGTGGGCTCCAGGCAGCTGGGGAGGCGGGGAGCCCTCAGCGGTCAGCTGGGCCTGAGGTTCAGCTCCGTCCAGGGGAGACGGGGTGAGAGCTTGATGGAGGAACGGGGTCGGCAGAAGGATTTTTTCCTCTTTAAACAACACATTTATTATCTGTGGTTCTGGGGGTCACAGTCTTAAGTGGGTCTCCGTGGACAGAAATCAAAGTGTGGGCGGCTGGCTCCTGGTCACGGGAAGCCCTGGCCTTCACCCGGGCCCCCGAGGAGAAGTGCCATTTCTCCCTCCTCGTCGGAGCCCCCCGCACCCCTCAGCCGCAGGATGGTCAGGATCCACATCATCGTCTTCCCAGGATGCAATAGGGCTCCCCCCACCCCCCACCCCCGCCCCCCCGCTCTTCTTTACCTTCACAGCGTCAGTTCTGTCTGCCTCTCACCAGCCACTTCGTGCATCAGCGGATGAAGGAGGGAGCCCACCACTCAAACCAGCGTGCAGACCTGGGTGTGTGTTTTGTTTGGTTTTCTAAATATATTTTATTGCCGAAACCAGTTTGGCTCAGTGGATAGAGCGTTGGCCTGCGGACTGAAAGGTCCCAGGTTCGATTCCGGTCAAGGGCATGTACCTGGGTTGTGGGCACATCCCCAGTAGGGGGTGTGCAGGAGGCAGCTGATCGATGTGTCTCTCTCATCCATGTTTCTGACACATCGATCAGCTGCCTCCTGCACACCCCCCACTGGGGATGTGCCTGCAACCAAGGTCCATGCCCTTGACCGGAATCAAACCCAGGACCCTTCAGTCCACAGGCCGATGCTTTATCCACTGAGCCAAACCAGTCAGGGCAACCTGGGAGTGCTTTAACTGTCCTGCTTTTTAACAGAAATCAGAGTTTCCGTCTGGAGGCGGGACGATCATTTTGCTTTAGAAAGCGCAGCAGGTGGGTGAAGTCGCGTCTACAAAGATGACCATGTTTCGCTGAGGTCACATTTGTGGGGAAAAACGCTGTAGCCCTGGCTGGTGTGGCTCAGTTGGTTGGGTGTCATCCCATGCACCTAGAGGTCATGGGTTCGATTCCCAGTCAGGGCACATGCCGGGTTGTGGGTTCCATCCCCAGTAGGGGGTGTGCAGGAAGCAGCCAATCAATGAGTCTCTCATCATGGATGTTTCTATCTCTCTCCCTCTCCCTTTCTTTCTCTGAAGTCAATAAAATTATATATTTTTTAAAAAGTCAAGTAGGTAGCAAGCACCCTTTCCTCAAATGACTATACAAAGATCAGTTCACTGTTTTAAACATTTGGACAAAAAAATACACCCATGTAGGGTAATTTTTTAACCTAAAGAAATTCCAGGTGTCTAAGGCCCAGGAGCAGACTAGAAGCTGAGCGGCCGCGGGTGAGCGCTCAGCCTCATAAAGCCAGGCCCCCCCCCCCAGTCCCCCCCCTCCCCCCTCCCCCCCCCCACCGCCTAATTCCTCAGGGCAGGCATTGGTGCTTTCCCAGCGCAGCCACACAGCCTAGAACTGTGTCCATTTATGGGAAAGTCAAAGACCAATAAATAAAAAGTTTAATTTCCTGATTCCCCGAAGTCGATGGGGCTTAGAAAATACCAATCCTTCCAACAATGGACTCTCAAAAATTCCTGGGAGCAGCACCTCGTATCAAATTTCATTGCTCAGAAAAAAGAATCAGATAACCATGAAGTGAGGAAAAAAGCAAGGAACAAAGTATACTATGCTCACAACGAGACAGCTGTCTGCCCCGGGAGGGACTGGCCGCGTCCCTCCCTCATCAACCTTAGCGCAGGGCAAGATTCCAGAGGTCTCTCCCCGTTTTCTAAACCCGCTGCTGCTGTATTGGTTTTACAACAACAAAACAAAACACCGATTGGCAAAATGATTCGTTAATGGTTTAACAGATGCTTTTGCTCAGAACAAAGAGCACCGCATGCAGCCTCCAATACTATGCAGATCGCTGAACACCAAGAAATTCAATGAAGTCTCACAGGGAGGATTTCTTAGCTTTCTTCTTTTCAAAAAATATTTTTATTTTATTTCAGAGAGGAAAGGAGAGGGAGAGGGATAGAAACATCAATGATGAGAGAGAATCATGGATGGGCTGCCTCCTGCACGCCCCCCACTGGGGATGGAGCCCACAACCCAGGCCTGTGCCCTGACCAGGAATCGAACCCTGACCTCCTGGTTCACAGGTCAAAGCCCATCCACTGTGCCTCAATGGCTGGGCCACTGGCTTCCCTTTTTCTAGCCATTTCTCCAGTGGTGGTCCTCGGAGTCCCGCTCCCGACCCTCCCCATCCCTTTCCCCTCCTCTTTCCTGCCTGCATTTTGTTGGCCAGTCACTTACTTAGACAACCACTTACTCAGCAGAACTTGCCACAGTGCCAGGCCCCACAGGAGGATAGGAGATTCAAGACAAAGGACAGTCATGTCTCTTGGGAGCGCGAATTCCACCGGGGAGGAGACCTGCACACAAGCAAATAGGATCGAAGGAGAGAGACGCCCTAGCGGGGCCAGGGTTGGACCGGCTCCCTGGACGTCCCATAAGCACACAAACTCAGCAAGTCCGAGTGTGAGCTCGAGCCCGGCTCTTTCTCCCTCTCACAGCCCACGTGTTGGTTTAAGACACCAGCATCTGTCTAGCCCAGGGGTGGGCAAACTTTTTGACTCGAGGGCCACAATGGGTTCTTAAACTGGACCGGAGGGCTGGAACAAAAGCATGGATGGAGTGTTTGTGTGAACTAATATAAATTCAAAGTAAACATCATTACATAAAAGGGTACGGTCTTTTCTTTTTTTTAGTTTTATTCATTTCAAACGGGCTGGATCCGGCCCGCGGGCCGTAGTTTGCCCACGCTGGTCTAGTCCAATGATGGCGAACCTTTTGAGCTCGGCGTGTCAGCATTTTGAAAAACCCTAACTTAACTCTGGTGCCGTGTCACATATAGAAATTTTTTGATATTTGCAACCATGGTAACACAAAGACTTATATTTTTGATATTTATTTTATATATTTAAATGCCATTTAACAAAGAAAAATCAACCAAAAAAATGAGTTCGCCATCACTGGTCTAGTCACTGAAGCCTGGGAGTCCACCTGGATGCCCCCTTCCCCCGTCCCTCCCTCTGAGCCCTGCTCCCTGCCATCCTGCCTTAGGAATGGTTCTGACCGCTTCTCTCCATCCCCGCCGGCACAGTCCCAGTCCCCCCTCGCTGTCTGCTTCCTGCTGTCCCTTTCGTCATGTCCTCTTGCTCCTCCTGTGTCACCTCAGAGTGATTCTCCTGACACACACCCAACTGCGTGCTGCCCTTGCTTTACAACCGCTGAAGGCGCCCGGCCGGCGTGGCTCAGTGGCTGGCGTGGCTCAGGGGCTGGGCATCGACCTATGAACCAGGAGGTCACGGTTCTATTCCCGGTTTGGGGTGTACAGGAGGCAGCCAATCAATGATTCTCTCTCATTATGGATGTTTCTCTCTCCCTTCCTCTCTGAAATCAATACAAAAATATATTTTTTTAAAAGAAAATAAATAAAAACCATTGGAGGCTCCCCACCAATGGGTCAAGCTCAGTCTCCCGGCCATGACCCTAAACCCCATGATGCCAACCTCCGCCTGCAGCCAGGGCCTTGAGCTCCTGCCATTTTCCAAACATGTGGCGCTTGTGGGCACACTGGGCCGTGGCTGACACTGGCTCTCTGCCTGGAGTGCTTTCCCACACCCATCCGAAGGGCAGGTCCGGGAAAACCCTCTTCGTTTACTGTTCCGGGTCCAGGCCCAGTGCCATCTTCTCAGGAGCCCCATGCCCCCCGCCCCGCCCTGGGCATCTCCTTTTGGATGGCAATGTGGAATGTTCCAGACCAGGAGGGAGCTCCCCAGCCCACAGGCATCGCCCCCACAAAGAGCTCCTGGTTGCGGTCAGTCGTCGCTGAAACAGTTTCTGGGCTGCCGTCGCCGCACCAGTGGACGGAATCCTGAAGTCTAGGCGATATTTAAACCCCCAACACTCACATTTTTAAACTTTTTCAAAATCTGAATTAAGACGTGAGATGTACTCAGAGAATTATAGGCAACAGTGAATTTTAAGATCAAATGAGGTCGAGCTCATGGAGAATGCACGTTGACCACACCTTTCCTGCCGGAGACATTTTTTTTTTCAGGCTGATTGTTGCTTCGCTGTCTGTTTCCAGGGTTACCAGTGAAATTGAGTTTTCTTTCTTTTAATGTTTATTAGTCATTTGTGTTTCTCCCCGAAGTCCTTGGCGGAATTCTCTCACAATGCAGGCGCAGGTGGGGGCAGGAAGTGGGGGTCTGGGAGCGAGAGTTCTCAGGAGTGGAGGGGAGAGAAGGCCCGCCCGCCCCTCCTGGGCCCTCACTGCCTCCCAGGCCCGCTGCTTGGCTCCCTCCTCTGCCTCCTTTTTCCTTCCACAGCTCACTCCTGGACGGTCTCGCCTCTTCCCTGGGATGATGGGCGTGAATGGGGACCCTCCCTTGGGTCCTGGAGACACTTGAGCAGGAAGTATGGGGGCTCTGTGCTAAATGCCGGCCCCTAGCTGGGTGGAAAGCAGGTGAGGACTAGGCGTGGAAATGACGGCAGTCACACCTCACTTAAAAATAAAACACAGCTCTGGCCAGTTTGGCTCAGCAGATAGAGCCTCGGCCTGTGGACTGAAGGGTCCTGGGTTCGATTCCCGGTCAGGGAACATGCCCAGGTTACAGGCTCAATCCCCAGTAGGGGGCGCGCAGGAGGCAGCTGATAAATGATTCTCATCATTAATGTTTCTATCTCTCTCACCCTCTCCCTTCCTCTCTGAAATCAATAAAAACATATTTAAAGGATAAATAAATAAATAAATAAAACACAAGGTGGGTTCATTATTAAAATAGGGGCAGTCAGACTTCAGGGTGGTCCCCAATGATCCCTGCCTCCCTACACTCATGACTTAATATAGTCCCTCCCATAATGCATCAGGGCTGGTCCTCTGTGACCAACAGAAGATGGTGGATGACCATGACTGACTTCTGAGGCTAGAGGCTAGGTCATGAGAATAGATAGAGCTTCCTTCTGGCATTCTCTCTCTCCCTCCCTCTCCCCTCCCCCTCCCCCCTCTCTCCCTCCCTCCTTTCCTCTCCCTCCCTTCCTCCTCCTCGCTCTCTCTCTACTCATTATGCTGTAAAGAAGCCCAAACTGGCCCTTGTGAAGAGCCACGCCCAGGAGGAACTGAGACCCCCAGCCCCCGGCCGGCCTCAGCCACCAGGTGAGTGGACACACCTGCAGATGTTTCCAGTCTTCGCCGTGAGGCCCCCGACAATCGTCCCCTGTCTGGATTCAGAATGGTTGCTTTCCACCAGTACATTTGCGGTCATTTGTCATGCAGCCCTCGTAGCTGGACCAAGATAAACAGCGACATGCCATTCAGGGGACTGTGCCCCGACATCGCTGCCGCCGGGTGTGGGCACACCCTGACCGCTTTAAGGCCCAGCAGGGGAATGTCCAGAAAGTGCCAGCTGAAGGACCCCCGCTATTCGGGGACAAGGCTCTGTGGTCAGGCGACGGACAGACAGCCATTTAGGATACTGCATGGGGTGCCCCGTCTCTAACCGTCTCAAAGATGCCCAGTCGGCGACCATACAGACGAATGCCACAAGAGGGCAGGTGTACCTACTGAATAGGCCTCCGCACACAGCCTAGTCCCTCACCAAGCCGCCTTCTTTTTCTTTCCATGTCGCTGATGGTGGATATTGACGGCTGATATTGATCGCTGCTCACACGTGGGCTGCGGGTGAAGAGCTGAATCCACAGTTCAGACCCCGGCCATCCTGGGGACGCCTTCGGAGAAGAAGTGCCCCGGCAGCTCACGGAACGCATTTGTGTTTCTCATGAAGTACATTTTTGTGATGACAACACCTCCCATTTCATTACCGGGGAAGACGGAGCTGCTATTTTTAAACGTCAGCGGGGTAAACATTTCCCGACTCCACAGCGCTGCGCGGAGGCAGATGTGCTGTTTACTCAGCTCCGTTTGTTTCCTAATGGGATTAAATAATGCCTCATTATTTCATAATGAACAAAGTCAGATGTGATTTTGAAAAAAGAAGTCATTGCACTTATTTTTCTTTCACCTCAGAACCGCCCGCCCCTGATGCATCCTGACATTAAAATGAACTCATTCGGTGGGTAATTTAAAGCCGCCTTCATTTCTCCCACAACCATGAGGGAATGGGCCTCTCGGACCCTGGGCACAAATTCGTTTCTAGGAACTTCGGAGAGTGTGGCTCACGGAGTGCTTCCGACCCCCTCGTGGTCAGCGCTTGGTGTGGGCGTCCACGCAGGTCCCTGCAGACAGACAGCTGGCTCCCTCGCAGGGCGCCTCCCGCCGGGGCGGGAAGAGCGGGGCCTGACCATTGCTCGTTGCCATGTGCCTGAGCCCGCCCAGAGCGGAGGCTGTAGGCTCAGCGGGGAGAGGTTGGGTGTGTCCGTCCTATGACCTTGGCAGCACGTGGCCTGTCTGAACCTCAGCTTTCTCATCTGTGAAATGGAGCCCGTCCTCCAGTTTCCCGGGGAGGCTGCGGGGGGCGAGGGGACGGAACTGAACCAGGTAATGGACGGGAAGCACCTCCCTCACAGAGCTTTAGCCCCTGAGTGTAAACACGCTGAGTGTGGACAAGCAGGCAATTGTGACTCTAGTGACTAGCCAGGGGTGGGCAAACTTTTTGACTCGAGGGCCACAATGGGTTCTTAAACTGGACCGGAGGGCCAGAACAAAAGCATGGATGGAGTGTTTGTGTGAACTAATATAAATTCAAAGTAAACATCATTACATAAAAGGGTACGGTCTTTTTTTTTTTTTTTTTAGTTTTATTCATTTCAAACGGGCCCGCGGGCCGTAGTTTGCCCACAGCTGGACTAGAGTCTAGTCCAGTGGTCGGCAAACTGCGGCTCTCGAGCCACATGCAGCTCTTTGGCCCCTTGAGTGTGGCCTCGAAGTTTCAATCGCACTGCACGTGGTATTTTGTGGAAGAGCCACACTCAGGGGGCTGCAGTTTGCCGACCACTGGGCTAGTCTAGTGCCACCTGGGTGGGCAGGGACAGCTCTCTAAACTTCTCAGCTGGGGAGTCTTTGAGGACTGGCTTGGGCCTTCTCATCCCAGGAGTCCCACCTGGTACTTCCCAAACCCCACTCGGGGCAGGTTGGTGCCCTGGTCTGGCTCCCAGCACCCTGAGCCCACTGCTGTGGGGCGGGCTCCTCTGCACCCCACTGGCACCGGCACCGGCACCGGGTGCTGTCCTCCCTGGTGGTCTCACACGTGTGTGTGTGTGTGTGTGTGTGTGTGTGTGATCCGCAGGGACAATAACAAAAAAGCCGTCCGCTGGCATGTCTTAAACAACATTTATTCCTCACAGCCTGAGATCAGGGTGCCCGCGGGGCTGGGTTCTGGTGAGAGCCCGCTTCCCGGTTGGCAGACGCCGTTTCCACGTGACCTCACATGGCGGAGGGAGAGAAAGCTCTGGCTCCTTCTCTTCTCCTAAGGGCACTGACTCTGTCATGGGGGCTCCACCCTCCAGGCCTCCCAAAGGCCCCGCCTCCAAATGGGCTCACAGGGGTTAAGCTTTCATCATAGGAATCGGGGGGTGGGGGTGGGGGGGCACCATGTTGTCCATGACGGTGTCCCAGGAGCCTTACGCAGACCTGGACTGGATCAGGAAGGATGCCCCCTGGCGGTACGCACTATGATGACACGCAGTATTGGCACCCAAATATTTGTTGATGAAAAGACAGTAAACGGTGACATATTTCTGCTTCGAAAAAATGTCAAAATATTTTTACTAAAATTAAGTTCAGCGCTGTGCTGTAATAATGTAAAATGCAATGCTTAAGTGGAAAATGACATTTTAAATTAAAGACATGCTTTCAAAGAACCCAAGCTAATAGATTTTTTTTTTCCCAAATAACTCTGAGCATGACTTAAATATTCTAACAGGCCACTGGTTTATTGATCAGAAGGACGTAGGTATTAAATTACTGGCTGAATACTGCCCCCGGAATCCCATTTGTCTTTGGATTATAGGGTGATTAATGTGATAAATAGCAAAGATATATTTTCGTCGTGATAACATCTAAAAGCACAGTCCGATGCTCACTGTTCTTCTAGGCTGAGCTATTCTAAAGGAGTGTGTTTGACCCCACAGTGAAACATTTAACATTTTTTCAAGTGTCCATATGCCCCAAACTCAGATTAGTGAGAACATCTCACTTATGGGCAGTTTATTTTGTATCCTGTTTTTTCAAGGTCCTTCCCCTGCTGGAGGGAGAAGATTCAACACACCCGCTGACTCTGGAAAGTGGCAAAGAACCCAAGTGAATCCAGCGCTTGAGGTGGGGCCTGGGGCAGCTGCCAGGACCCTGTGGCTCTTTTGTTTAGAGTCCTACCCCTGCCCCCCACTGCCAGCAACCCCTCCTCTTCCCTTTCACTCTCCTCTCTCTCTATTTTCTAAAATAATTTTGATGATTTCAGAGAGGAAGGGAGAGGGAGGGAGAGATTGAAACATCCATGATGAGAGAGAACCATGGATCGGCTGCCTCCTGCATGCCCCCCACTGGGGACCAAGCCCACAACCAGGACGTGTGCCCTGACCGGGAATCTAACAGTGACCTCCTGGTTCATAAGTCGATGCTCAATGACCGAGCCACGTGGCTCGGCTCCCCTCTTCTCTCTTCCCAGCTCCCCTGCTGGACCCCCAGTGGCAGTGCCCATTGGGAGGAGGCCCCGGGAGGTTACAGGGGAGAAGCCAGGGCCGTGGGTGCTGGCTATGGGCTAAGCCCATGGGAAGCTCAGCGCGGTCAGTCCGTCTGCAGGGCGGCCTGAGGGACACAGCGGCGGCTTGAGGGACCCTCCCCATCGGACCCGGTGCCCCGTGCGGCCTGCTCTACAGCTGTGGGTCCCTGCTCCATGGGGCAGCCTCACCCCCAGGAAGTCCTGCCTCCCCGCTCGCCATCCTTCTCCCACTTCCCGGCGTGTCCGACCCTGGCCTTCGGCCCCAGCGGCCAGCACGGGACTCTGAGCTCCCAGGGAGGAAGGTCGTATTCTTCTGCCTTCACTCCTGCGTGGAGCCGGCCCTGCTCTGACTGCCCGGCTGGTGGGGGAATGAGTGACCAGAAGCCAAATGAGACGGGAACACGGACGTGCTTTGTGGAGAGCGAGGCCCCATCGGAGGCACCTGGATGCTCACGGTTGTTCTTTCTGTTGGTCAGCGCCCAGTTCCTGCCCCGGACAGAGCCAGCGGGGCTGAGGGGAGCCCAAGGCTGCAGCTGGGCCCCCAGGAAGCGGAGCCTCAGGTGAGTCCCGTGTGCAGGTTCACCAGGAGCATCTGGGGGACCCTCTGACCGGCCACGACCACCTCTCTTCCTTCCCTCCCGGGGTCCTGTTCTCAGCTCAGCGTGGAGAAAGGTCCTTTGGTTTGATCACCCCCGGTCAGCCCTCGGCCTGCGGGACAGTGTGACCGGCTGTCGGTTTCCCACTGGGCTGTGTGGCCGCTGCCCTGTCCCAGCACCGCCCCCAGCTCCAGAGGGAGGCCAATCCAGCCGAAACCCACCCGCAGTCCTCCCATCGCGTGCGGGAGTTCCCAGGGGGAAACCCGGCAGCCAGAGGGTCCTGGGAGGGGGAGTCCAACAGGCAGAGTGGGTTTTGCTGCCACCAACACCAGGACCATGTACCTTTCTTGAGTCTGCGACACGTCACAGCTTCGAGGAGGGACTCGGGACTGTAATGTTTATCCAGCTGAGAATTAAAAAAAAGTTTCCGCAGATAGTTCTGGAAGCTGAGACTGCAGATGGATGAGACCAATGGGGGTGGGGAGTGGAATTACTGCCTTAGAAAACGCCGGCCGTCCACACACGTGTGCATCCAGCGATTCTCACACGGGTCCGCTCTGAGGCGCGGATAAGAGGATCTTCGTTAACGTGTCCCCACTTCCGTCTCCAGGGCCAGAGAGAGGCCAGGCAGCAGCTCCTTCGGAAAGGCAAGCGGCGCAGGCAGCCATCCAAAACGAAGGACCCCCAGTCCTTCCTTAATGTGTCCTTAAATCCCCGCGTACGTATTTGCTGACACAACGCTCAGGCGCGGCTGGGAAGAGCTGGGACGAACTCGCAAGGCTTTCCTCACAGTCCCTCCGCCCACCGTCAGAGGCCCCGAGCCCCCGCCTGCCCGTGCCAGGGCGGAGGAGGGTTTGGTTGCGCGGGACTGACCGGCAGGGGACTTTGCTGTCACGTGAAATCAGCCACCCACAGGGATGGTTTCACGTCAGCTTCACAGGAAAGCTAGTTCGGGAAGGGAAGGGGGGTGCGCAAAAGACAGATCCCGCCCCACTTCGCCAGGTACCTGCGATGGTGGCCAGCGCCAGGCCACAGATGACCTGCTGTGGAGCCCTCCATGCGAGTGGCCAGCAAGCACATGAGAAGATGCTCCACGTCGCTAGCCATCAGGGACACGCACATCAGAACCACAGCGAGGTCTCCCCCACCCCCACCCGGACGGCTACGATGAAAAGCAACCACCCGGAGGATAGCAGGTGCTGGCAAGGATGTGGAGAAATTGGACCCTCGTGCACTGTCGATGGGGATGTAACGTGGCGCCGCTGCTATGGCAAACAGGATCCCGGTTACCTAAAAGATTAAAACTAGAATTGCCGTATGATCCAGCTATCCCACGTCCTAAAGAATTGAAAACAGAGTCTCGAAGAGATATCTGTACACGTTCATAGCAGCACCATTCACAATACAGCAGGTCCTCGGGTGACGTCGGAGATCCGTTCGTACGGCGACGTAGGGCGATTGTCCCGTCAGTCGGAACCCACCTACAGAAGCACCTACGTCACTCACATGGAGCACACGCACAGCAGTAATGAAGGGAAACAGTAAAAAAATTTAAAAGAAAGACAACAATTCCTGACCTTTACTCCTGGTAAATAAATAATAAAAAACATAAAGCACATATACACACGGCGAAATGACGGAACTTTTTTTTTTATAAATAAATGGGAGATGGCGACGTAACCACGAAACGACGTACGTGAGTCCGACGTAACCCGAGGGCTGCCTGTCAAAAGGTGGCAGCGCCCACGTGTCCACGGGCGGGTGAATGGAGAAACAAACGCGGTCCATCCACACGAGGGCATACGCCTCAGCCTTAAAGGAAGGAGAGCCCGTCACACGCTACCACATGGAGGAGCCCTGAGGACCAGACACTGAGTGAAATAAACAGTCACAAAAGGCCAGGTTCTGTGCAATTCCACTCACACAAAGTCCCGAGAGAGGTCAAAATCATAGAGACGGAAGCAGAGTGCTGGGCGCCGGGGGCTGAGGAGCGGGATGTGGGGAGTTGTTTTTTTAATGGTACTGAGTTTCAGCTTTGCAAGATGCAAAGTTCTGGGGATGGTGCATGTACGTAACCACACTCCGCTGTACCCTTCCAAAGGGTCAAGATGGTTAATTTTATGTGATGTGTAGTTTACTACCATTAACGACACTCACAGCAACTGTCGTTGGCCACCCATTGTGTCCTGCCGAGTCCGTGTCACCCCGGGGGTGTTGAGTCCTGGACTGAGTCTTTCTGATCTGTGTCCACCACAGATCCTGGACCGGGTCTGGCACACAGATGCTCAGCACAGTTTTACTGAACGTCTGAGGAGGAGAGGGAGAGAGGGAGAGAGGGAGGGAAGAAGGAATGAATAGAAACTCCACAAAAGATAAATTACACATGGACAGTAACCAAATGAGAATAGGTTCAGCTTCACTAGTAACCAAAGAAAAGCCATTAGAGCAACAATGAGTTTCCATTTCTCAGTAGGAAATGAGCAGAGGTTTTTATTATTAGAATTTAAATACCTAATTCGAGCACAGAGTTGCGGAGAGGGGTAACTTTGGGCATCATTGGCACCTTGCTGCAGGGAGATGTCGGAGTCCACGCGACCCCCCTGTAAGTAGCCGGATCCTTTGACCCCATCGTCTCCCGTCCAAGCACATATCCTAAGGGATCAATGGGATATCTAGACAAAGGTGTTTGTTACAGGTTATTCGTAATCGCTCGGAGACGGGAGCTTCGGTGCAAGATGAAACATGCTGCAGCTACTAAGATCCTATTTCAGAAACATATTTCATGATCGTTAAGAAATGTTTGCATCCATACATGCATATAGGTTATGCATATAGTAAGATCGGTTTTGTTAAAAACACTATTGGAAACTTATTGGCGCGGGGTAATGGGAAGGGGAGAGGACGGGGACAGGGGAAGGGGAGAGGACGGGGATGCGGGAAGGGGAGAGGATGGGGACACGGGAAGGCTCGCCAGAGGGCTGGCGCTCCCGCAGCCCTGAGGGACCTGAATGCTTGCATCGCCTCCTCTGCACTTGGACTTGGGGCTGGCTTTGCCCTCTCTGGCATCTCGCCTTGGGCCCTGCCCCGGGGTTGGGCTGACAGTGCTTTCGGGTCTGGTGTCTCTGTGATCCATGCTGGCTCAACTCAGCCAGCAGAGACATCCTCCAAGGCGTCTCCTTAAGGCTCGGCTGCAGCAGGGGTTCGAGCCAGAGCTCATGTAAGGCCCGCTCGGCTGTCCTCTGGTCCCTCTGGTCGGGGAGGCCACAGCTCCCCCGCCGTCCGCAGGGCCCTCCCACACAAGCCGGAGGCCCAGGCTGCAGAGCCGAGAGCGGGGACCTGAGACTCATAGAGGGACCATGGCCTGTCCAGGACGGGAAGCAGCCCTGGGCCGGAGCCGGGCCTGGGTCCTAGCTTTCCCGACACCCCGAGGGGCGCCCTGCTGCGGTGGGGACCGGGGAGGGCTGCTGCGTGAGGGCTGCCGGATTGGGGGTTGGGGGGGCTGGATGGCCTGCAGCTGCGCTTCGTTCTCGCACGAGGATGATAAACATTATCTTTGTGTACACATCAGGAGACCATCTGGAGAGCTTTTGAAATGTATACTTGAAAAAAATTACAACCTAAAGACAACATAGCCAGTCCCTTCTATTTGGGCTTTATATAAACCCATGCTCCTTCCCCCTTCCCCCCCAACCCCCCAGTGAAGAAAGAACTACATGTTCTGGAAGTTTGGGCCAATGCAATAAACAAATCAGAGATGTGACCTGTGACTGGACGGGGTTGTGTGTAGATACCATGCTTGCCCAAGGAGCTCCCACAGCCCCGCAGGCTCCCAGGCTGGGCTGCGGAGGCCCCCGGCTTCCTGCCCTCCCGCAAGCGGACCTGGACGGGGCCCCTGGAGGAAGAGGTTCCCCAGGCAGATCTGGAGATGGAGACACGACTCGCACGTATGGGCCGCCACCACAGCCCAGGCCAGAGGCTGGGGACAGCAGGCTGGCTGTGCCCAGGAAAAGAGGACCGTGTTTGGTGACCAGCTAGCTGGCGGCCACCCCTCCGAAGAGATGCTCAGCTCACTGGGAACCAGGAAAATGCAAAGAAAAGCACAAGGTATCATTTTACACCAGCCCATTGGCCAAACAAAACACCCGTCCAGGAAGGCCAGGAATTGCACCACCAGGGGCGCCATTCACACAGACTGGCCCTCCCCGCCTCCCCATCCCCAGTGCCTTGCTGAAAGTTTTCATTCCGTGCACATATGGCCTCTCGCACACCATCCATTTGCTTATTTATAATGTTCGCTGTTTACTGCCTTTCTCCCATCTCTGGACCATCAGCTCCACCAGTGCTCAGAAATCAGCATCCTCTCGTGGACCCAGTGCTCAGAGGGAGACTGGTCCCCTGGCCCCGTGATTCGCTGTCTGGCTTGGCGATGTCCCGAGCATCCCCTGGTTTAGGATAATCGTGGGCCCTTCAGGAGTGAACGTGCAGGAGGCAGAACCAGGTAAAACCCCCAGGCGGTCTGTCCCCTCTCATCATTTCTGACTTTGTTTTTTTAAAAAATATATATATTTTTTATTGACATCAGAGAGGAAGGGAAAGGGAGAGAGAGAGAGAGAGAGAGAGAGAGAAACATCTATGATGAGAGAGAATCATGGATCGGCTGCCCCCTGCAAGCCCCACACTGGGGGTGGAGCCCGCAACCCGGGCATGTGCCCTGACTGGGAATCGAACTGTGACCTCCTGGTTCATAGGTCAATGCTCAACCCCTGAGCCACATCGGCCGGGCTAATTTCTGACTTTAGAAATGACAAAATAGACCTTTCAGATAAATCAACCAGCCTAATAAATATTTCCCATTATGGAACTTTTTGCTAAGCTCCTAAATAATTTTATTTTCTTTAGGTTAATCCTCACCCCAGGAAATTTTTCCATTGACTTTTAGAGAGAGTGGGAGGGAGGGGGAGAGACAGAGAGAGACATCCATGTGAGGGAGACACATCGATTGGCTGCCTCTTTCGTGCGCCCCACCAGGGCTGGGAAGTGAACCCACAACCAAGGTATGTGCCCTTGCCTGGAATCGAACCCGGAACCCTTCAGTCTGCGGGCCGACTCCCTATCCCCTGAGCTAAACCAGCGAGAGCTCCTGAAGCCGTTTTAGATCACAGTGAGTTTGTTCTTCCTGCCGCCCATCCGGCATCTCCCAGGGCGCCGCACCGAAGCCATTTGGAGAGAGACATTGAGACAGCTTCCAGGTCTGCAGGCCTCCTGTGGGTGCCGGCCGCCCGCTGCGCGATAACCCTGCCCTACGAGAAAACCGGGAGAATCCAAGTTCACATCCCGTCGGGCGCTTTACGTGTACATTGCGAAGGCTGCTCCAGAGATGGAATAATATCCCTCCACGTCTATGACTAATGAGGGTTCGAATGGCACATCTGAGACGGCCCGAACGTGTAATTATTGTGAGGGTTTCACAGACACATAAATATAATGATCTTCCGCTAAGTAAATTGCCAGCTCCCGGTGAAATAAAGGGGGTCCCTCCAGAATTGGCAATGGTTTGGGGTGGGGGCTGGCGGGAAGTGCTTCACCGCGGCTGTTCTCTCTGGAACAGTAACGCAGACACGCATCTGCCCACGCCCCGCTCTCACATTGTTCTCGCCTCCCGCGGAGCTCGCCAGGGAGCCCGGGCCTGGCCGCCTCCCGCCCCGGTGCTGCTCGCCCTGCCCGCACAGCCGGCCGGCGCTGGGTGGGAGCGGCTGTGCTGTTTATTTACCTCGGTAGGCGTCCCGGCCATAATATTTTCCCAAGAAACACGGGTGTGTTTAAAGGTCAGGTTGATGCTGATTTGACGGAATAACACGAATTCATCTTTCTCAGCGTAAAATGGGGTACATGGCTTGGTTTAAAGGTTAAACTGTTTTCTGCGCCCTGTGTCGGTCAAAGACATGAGCCTTTAATACACAGAGCGTCACTACCTGCATGGACAGATGGCCCAGGGTGGGATTCTCGAAGACACGTTTGCAAACGTAGGAATGTATTGACATCTCATCATTTTTGAATATGTTTCATTGAGAGGCGGGGGGGGGACCCCAAGTCGGTGCTGGCGGCGTTGCGCCCCCCCTCCCGATGCCCCCCCTCCAACTCTGCAGATGTAGGACTGAGGCTAGGGACTGCCTAGTAACAGTGTGTGTGTGTGTGTGTGTGTGTGTGTGTGTGTGTGTGTGTTTGGGGGGGGTGTCATTTCCAGGCTGAGATATAGACCGTGGGGAACAACCGGAAGCAGCGAGGTCCATCTTTTCTGGCATTTTCTAAACCAGGCCGGCAAGCTGGTGAGCACCATTGTGCACAGGTAATAACTCAGCCGGAAACGAGTGTCTGATGCACGTGTCACTGCTAATGTCTAGCTAATGTCCCCCAGCAGGGATGAGCAATTACACGCTCCCGAATTAGCCTCCCTGTCTGCAGCTCAAAACAAACAAGCCATCACGTTTCCTTGGCCAACCTTCCCCGGGGGTGACAAGGCTGAAAGGTCGGAAAGAGCGGGCCTCCACGCGAAGACCCAGTGGCCGCTCCCGGCCCCTGGGCAGGCTCCCGGGAGACCCCCATATCATAACCATTATAGTTCCTGTCATCATACGCTTGCCTCCTGGGGTCGCCGTGCAGATTACGTGTGATTATTAGTTAGAAGTTCATTGCACATAGTAAATGGAGCTATTCTAATGAGCTGAAAATCAAACCAAACATATTAGGGCGGGGGCATTGGTGGAAGGAAAGTCAGTTACATGTTCCCATCTTCTGTTTCATCCAGAGAGCCAACACGTACCCACGCCCACTCCTCGGGCCGAGAGAGGAAGCCAAAACAGGAGGCTCCAGGCTCCAGAGACCCCCGTGTTCTCCAGCGATCGCTGGGCCAGCTGGTCTCCATGGTATTTGCATAGACTCAGGGGATTCCATCCCAGGAGTTGTCAGCAAGTTGTTTGCATCTGAAATGTTTTTTTTTTGTTGTTGTTAATCCTCACTGAGGATATTTTTCCTTTGATTTTTAGAGAGAGTGGAAGAGAGAGGGAACGACAGAGAGAAATATCGATGTGAGAGAAACACATCAATTGGGTGCCTCCTGCATGCACCCTAACCAGGGCCCGGGCCAGGGAGGAGCCTGCAATCGAGGTGCATGCCCTTGACCAGAATCCAACCCAGGACCTTTTGGTCTGTAGGCCGATGCTCTATCCACTGAGCAACACCACCAGGGCCAATCTGAAACATTCTTACTCCCGGTGAGGTGCGTGGCCCGGGGCCAGGGGACCTCAGTGCGCACGCGACCATCTCTCCCCACACGAGCGGCTTTCTACGTGCCGTCTCTCTGTCCCTGACCTCCTGCGTGCATGGACTTCGAGAGCACGGGTAAGGGCCGGCTCATCTCTCAGGGAGCGTCGCCTGGAAGGAAGACAAGGGTGCTGAGAGAACACACAGACACAGCTGCTCACACAGAGGAGGGAGCCGCCCCCTGGGGAGGGGTGGCCATCGCCACCCCCCATCTCCAGAACTTTCACATCATCCCAGACAAAGGTCTGTCCCCCGAAACATGAAGTCCCCACTGCCTTGCCTCGCCTCTGCGTAGCCGCTATTCGACTTCTATTCTGCTTCTGTCGATGAATCCGCCTGCTCTAGGCCCCTCGCATAAGCGGAAGCACACAACACTTGTCCTTCTGTACCTCTGTTCATTTTCACAATTTTATTCTGTGTCATCATCAAAGCCTTTCATGGGAGCTAACGCCACGGGGGACGATCCCCTGCGTTTGTGCGGTGCTGTGCACCCTCTGAGAATGTTCTAGTGTGTGAGGCTGTGTGGGTCTCGGAACAGAGCCTCAGGCGGGCGCAGGAGGCCTTAACGCCTTAATGAGATGAACTTGTCGACGCACAGCCACTGGCACATCGGGGCGGGAGGCCGGCCCCTGCAGACGCTTCTCACCTTTTCCAGCGCCAGGCCACTTCTCAGAAGCGGGGCAGCTGCTTTCCTCTGAATTCCAAACACAAAGTTCGAGGAACTACGTTTTGTACAAGAAAAGCAAGAATCGTGTTGGATTTGAGCCCGTGGTTAGGGGAGATTCATTCTGTGGGCCCAGGACCCACGGGAGGGCCGGACATGGGCAGGGCCTCACGCCTGCCGCCCTCACGTGGGGGGTCCCCCCCGCCACAGCTGCCCTGGCCTCAGCCCCGCCGTGGGTACCAGGGCTCCCACCAGTGGGAGGGCTCAGGACGCACGAGAGGCGCTCTTGCACGCGTCGTCAGCATCTCTCCAGCAGCCCCAGTGGCTGCAAGACGGCTTTGCGCTTCCGGCTCGGAAATAATGAAGATCGCCTGTGCACATGTTTGCAAACAAGACGACACAACGCACTCGTCACGCCGGCGCTTTGTTGGCGGCGCTATTGTGCAGGCGGCGTTCGTTAGGACTTGATTATAGCTGTCACTCTGGGAACAGCGGCCGGCCGGGCCCTGCGCAGAATTGGGGGCTTGCCGGCTGTCACCGCGAGGTCCCCCTTCCCGTGGGGCTCCGTCGATCCCATGAGTCGCACGCAGGAAGGAAGGCGGGAGCGGGGCTTGGAGGGAGGTGAGCTCCCAGCCGCAGCGTCACAGGGTCATCGCGAAGTCTCTGCTCACCGGCCCCCTCGACGGGGTTCTTTGCAGTGTGGGCTCCGTGGACCGGCTTGAGCATTAGAGCTGTGCTTTCGACGTTAAGGCTAAGGTTTGCTTTGATGCAAGAATAGTGACTTTTCTATCGACTCAAGTAAGTCAGGAGAATTGGGGCCATCGCAGACGTGTTGTTGGTCTCTCCCTGACTGATCCATGCAGCCTGGGGCTCCCACCTCCGGGCCCGCTGCCTCCCGGGTCCTGTGGTAGAGCTACATGGCAAGCTGTTGGGAATTGGGCACTGGGATGTCTGAGGACAACAGCCATAAACAGTTAGTCAAACTTCCACCACCCACCACCTGGTAACCTTAGACGGAGAGCAGTAATAAAAATAACATGACTGCCCCTCACACTCACGGAGGGCCGCCCATGGGCCAGGCACCATTTATCTATTAGCTACCTATCTACCTACCTACCTATCTACCTATCATCTATCTACCTACCTACCTACCTATCATCTATCTTTCTACTTAGTCATTCATTTCTTTAACTACATTTCCTCACAAGTTTTTAAAAACTCTCACCCAAGGATATGCTTTTTATTGACTTTTAGAGAAACAAAGGGAGAGAGAAACATCAGTGTGAGCGAGAAACACTGATGGGTTGCCTTCAGTACGCACCCCTCCCAGGGATCAAACCCACAACCGTTTGTTGTACGGGCCGCTGCTCCCACCACGGAGCCAAGCGGCGAGGGCTACCATTGCACAGAACGTCTTACAGTTTCTTCTGGTCTGGGCACCGACCCTGAGACAACGAGAAGGGCTGACCCTTTTCTATGAAGTACTTTGTGCCGGATTCAAGCTCCTAATTGGGTTTGAAGGGGAAAACTTAGCCAGCATGAAGTGAGTCCGATAGTGGGTGTTTTTTACCAAAATACATGGGCTCTTCCTCGCCATCAGTTCGAATTAGTGATATTTCGGGCCACGTATCAGGGAAAGAAAACTTCTCTCATTTAGTTCCTGGCTGATGGACAGATTGTCAGGCTTGTGCTGGTGATTAGAAAAATGGATTTCTCACAATCCTGCAATTAAAACCGGACCCGCTTCCATCCCTGACTGTGGGATAGGCGAGGAGCCGTATCCGGTAGCTTCCTACTATGAGGTTAGCGGGAAGATGGCTGAGGGACTCGGTGTTGTCTGGAGACATGATCAGCAGCCTAAGCGGGCCAGACTGCCGCGGAATACAGTGTGTCTCCTTTAGGACAGTTAAATTCGGAGGCCTCCTTATCTGGTGAAAAACAGTCACTTTAGCACATTAGTCCTTTTGGCTATACATTGACATTATTAAAATTCTTTACTGGTCTTTATGCAAATTGATCTTTAAAAAAAAATACACAATTCGCCTCCTAGCAACTCCAGGTGCAATAAGCATTGACATTTGGCATCTCAAGAAGGCTGTGGGCTCTTAACCCAAGTGAATTCCTAGGGTTGCGTTGTTGACTGTCCGAATGAGCAAAAGGAGACTTGGTCCCCGTAGGTGTCTATGCAGCTGACTCACCCTCTAAACTCTCAAGCAGCTAATTTAAACAGCCAAGTTCACACCAATAAACCATAAGATCTAGTGATTTGGGCACCAATTCCGACCTGTAATTCAGCACTCGGCCGAACGGGAGGACCAACGGCGAAGCTACTTATGGGCCCTTGAGACAACCATGTTCGGCGTCTGGGGAGTTTCGTTCTCCTTTGAGGGATGCACCCCGGCTGTGGGGTCCTGCAGCCCCCCCACCCCCCGCCCCTGCCCCGGAGCCCTAGCCCCTTCTCTGGGAAGCGTCGCACATTTGCGTCCTGGGTTTCAGAGATAGGTCAGGGGGCGAGGTGCCTCGTCCTACACAGCACCAAGGTGGCAGCCCCGGGCCTGCCTATGGAGACGCAGCAGTTAGGATGCAGGCCCGGCAGTGACCCCGAGGGCCTCTCTCCACCCTGCCCGCCGGCCTCCCTGGGCAGGAGCTGGCAGGGGGAAGCGGACACTGTCCCTTGGCTTCCTGACCCTCTTGCCTTGCCCTGCGAGGGGACCTGTCTCCTCTAGTGGCTGCCAGGGGGGCGCCACTCTAAGGCTGGGCCTGAGGTCTGGGAGCCGCCTGCTTGCCCTGTGCCTTCCCCAGGGCCGCTGCTCTTGAGACTCACTCACTTCCACGGGAGGGGGGGGCCTGGAAAAGGTTGGGGTACTCCAGCCCACAGCTCCCAGGTGCGACCACGTTGCTCAGAACCTGGTTTCTTTTTTAATATATTTTATTGATTTCTGTGAGGAAGGGGGAGAGAGAGAGAGAGAGAGAGACATCAATGATGAGAGAGAATCATTGATCAGCTGCCTCCTGCACCGGGAATCGAACCGTGAACTCTTGGTTCATAGGTTGATGCTCAACCACCGAGCCACACCGGCCGGGCCAGAACCTGGTTTCAGCAGCGACTGGCCCACCTGCTCTTTTTCAGGATTCTCTCCCTGAGAGTGACAGAAGCCCCGTTCAGTCCCACAAGTTTAGGCAAAAAGGGGATTTTTAGATTCAGGCAAACCAGCTCCCAGCCGGGCACAGACAGCCTGGCTCTCGAGATGAGCACAGCCAGGCCACTCCTGGTTGGCCTGGGTTTTCTGAGACCTGAGCCTGCGACAAGGACTTGGACTCGGGTGTGCTATGCCAAAGGTGTTTTCAGAAAGTCCCAGTGAGGACACGGGGGAAGCGGACCGGGAAGTGAGAGAGCTACGAGGCTGCCCCCGAGTGTGCGTGGGTGGCAGGGACCTCTGAGAAGAGAACAGACCAACCTCGGGATCGTCTGTGCGGGCTGGGGGGGTCGGGGTCATTGGTCCAACTCCTGCCCCTGCTGGCGGAAGGCTGCTCCCGGGGCCGAGGCTCCCTGTGCGTGTGGCCGTACCTGCTGGAGGAAGCTCAGGCAGAGGAGAACGCGCAGGGACTGCGGTGGGAGGCTGGGTTTGGGCCGCCACGGCTGGAGAGCCTAGGTGTGCCAGGGGCTACCGAGGGGGCACCAACCCCTCCCGCTCTGGGCCCGGTGCCCCGGGGGCTCTGTAGCTCATCTGTCTGTCTGTCTGTCTCTCTTGGGTGTTTTTTCCTTCCCAAGAGCAAGCCCTTCCAGCTGAGGGCAAAGGGATTAGGGAGATTTCTGCTCCTGCTCCAGCCAGCAAAGCCCCAGGGAAGGATTCTGATTGGCCTGGCAGGATCATGTGACCACGTCTGGACCAATCACAGTAGTCTGGGTGATGGAGGATTATGATTGGTCTAGGATGGGCCATTTCCCCACCCTGGCCAGAGGGGTAGGGTCTCTGTTCCCAGAAGTGTGAGTGTGAGGCGGGAAGAGGAGTGCCTGGGCGCTTTCCCCATCAGACGGGGCCAGGACCAGCCAGCCCACCTGACCTTGGTGAGAAAGCTTTGGGGTCTTGATCCCTTCCCTCCACGAAGGCTTCCGACCCATAGATTTTAGTTTGCCCCATTCTCTCTCCCTCTCAGTCTTCAGTGGTTTCTCTGCTCCTCCCTCTCCACTCTTGCTTCCAGCTCACCGGGCACCGTCAGTTAGGAAGGCACTGAGAGCTCGCAAGCTCCATCCAGCTGGGCGTGTTTTATGGCTTTCTGGGGAAACTCTTCTTGCATTTATCAGGCACGACTCCTAGCTGGAGAAAATGTTTTGACAAAGGATACTCTCACAAAAGAGCAAATGGAGAATTTTAAAATATTTTTCACACCTCAGGGCAATTGACATTTTAGTTAGATTCATGCTTTTGCGTTCCCTTACTAGAAATAAGACTTCCACCTGCCTGACCTTAATGAATGGTAACGGAATCCACTCAGGGCTCAGAGCAAGCGCGTATTCAGGAAGCTAGTGGTGAAACCAGGGGGATGTGGACGGGCGTGCGATCGATGCTCCAAATGCCATCCCCGTGTCTCATGGGAGACGCATCATTCTTTTATTCCCTGGCATTTATCATGAGGCACTAGCCCAGTAAAGAGTGCTGATGAGACCAACCGCATTCTCGTCGTCACGGAGGGGATTTCTAGCTGCGGAGACGGGAGACAGGCCTGCGTGGATGAGGGAGCGAGATTCCTCCCCAGAGTGGATGTGCTGGAAGTGAAATGAAACAGGAAGTATCCAGGGAAGCCGCGCTAAAGAAATATTGACTTTGAGCCCAGAGCTTAGTCATCGGGAGAGCTGGCATGGGGAGCTGGGAGCAGCAGCTCCGGCAGGGGCGCGAGCAGGGGCCAGGAGCCTGGGGCAGGAGCCAGGAAGGGGCACGAGTGGATGGGTCAGTGTGTGTTCACCCTCTCCAGGGGCATGGGCGTGACAAGGGACTTGGTCGTTTCTCTTACCTAAGCACTCTGACCCTGAAACCCTCCCTGTTCTGAGGCCATGTCTATTCCTGACATCTGCCGGCATGTTGCACTTCAGGCGCTGGGGCTCAGGTGCTTTTGGCTTTGAGGACATAGAGCAAGAGCTGCAGAGACACGTTTCCCCGGGGCCCGAGCCGCGCTGCCCACCTGAGCGCATGTTAGGGGCTTCAGGCAGCACTGCACCATCACCTGTCAGAGCCCCAGGGTTGGGGGCACCTGTGTGCACTTGAAAAGCTTCAGTTTTAGCCCGGCTGGTGTGGCTCAGTGGCTGAGCATCGACCTAGGAACCAGGGGGTCACGGTTCGATTCCTGGTCAGGCACAGGCCTGGGTTACAGGCTCGATCCCCAGTGTGGGGTGTGTAGGAGGCAGCCAATCCATGATTCTCTCTCATCATTGATGTTTTAATCTCTCTCTCCCCCTCTCCCTTTCTCTCTGAAATCAATAAAAACATAAAAAAATAAAACCTTCAGTTTTGCGTGTATTTGTGGTACTCAGAGCCCTCAGGAGGTCCAACCCCAGGACAGAGGCCCCTCTTGCCTGGAACTGGCCTTTCAATGCTTCTGAAGTTGGAGACGTTTGGGAAACAAGGCTGTAGTTCATCCATCCGTCCATCCATCCTGCCGTCCATCCTTCCAGCCACTGAGTCAAACAAAAGTCCTTTCCCAGGACCTCCTGTGTACTGGCTACTGTGCCAGGTATTGGAGGGACAGCTTTGGGGCAATGAGAGCCCCTTTAGGGAAGAAAACAGGGAAGACTGAATGGATGGGACAGCATTGGAGCTGGTCCTCAACGGGGAGAGATCACCAGGGAGAGAAGAGGGAGGGAGACAGGCCGCTTAGAGGGGCAGTGTGTGAGAGTGCACAGATCCACCCAAGAGCTCCCGTGTCCGGGTCTGACCATGGGGGGCGGGCAGGGTTTCAGGGAGCCAGGGACACACGTTACGTCCAGAGAGGCCTTGGTGTGAAGGCATTTGTACTTCCTGTAGCATCAGCATGACATGATCAGGTGTATAGTGTTGGGGGGGCAAAACTTTCCTTCTACCCTCTTAGGTCAGTGCTCAGGAGCCTGCAAATTAACTTTACCAACGACACATTGGCAAGTGGAAAACCCCAGAGTGAATGAAACACACACACTGGACTCACAGAGATGTGGTTCAAGGAGGTGCTTAGGATTTGGGGCGAATATGCCTTCTTAGCAGGTAAGGGGAGGGATGGAGGGGCATTCTGGGAGAACGCATGCCTCCTTATAAGGGGTGGGGGGGAGCACTTATGCAAAAGCAAATGGCTCCATAGAAGACGAATGGGGCCTTGGGAGAATAGATTGGGGTCGGATAGTCCTGGAACAATGTCTGCTCGGTCAGAGAAGACATGAGTTGTGCTGGGGCAGGGATCCGGGACCGTGTAGCTGGTTATTATGTAACAAGCTCCTGCCGCATTCTCCTCCCCAAGGGCGCTCACAGGCCCGGTGTTCTCTCTCCCTCCAGCGTTCTCCTCCCCAAGGGCGCTCACAGGCCCGGTGTTCTCTCTCCCTCCAGCGCGTCCTGGCTCGGGGCAGGCAGGCGGCAGGAATGGGTGCACCCCAAGCCCAGCCCCCAGCCCGGCAGCCAGCCCGGCCCCCAGCCCCTCTCGCTGGAGGTTGAAGAATAACGTTGCAACAGAAACTCTCCGGTAATTAAATGTCTCTTTCTCTGGTTGAAAACCCACAACTTTGTGCTACTGACGAAATGTTAAGTTGTAAACCTGTTAATGGAATTAAGGAAATAAAATATAGATTATTTCTAAAACATTGAATCGCAGGACATCTGGGGAAGATATTACAATTCTGCAAACTCCTGAGCATGCCAGAGGGAGGGTGGGAGGAGAGGCGTTCAGCGGCAGAGCCAGGCGGCAGGTCCAGTCAATCAGAGGAGGGGCGGGTCGGCGGGAGTGCACACCTGGGAGGCCCACCTGGAGGAGACGCACCTGGAGGAGGCGCACCTGGAGGAGGCCTGCCTCTTTCATGAGCACCAACGGGGAGATGCTTGTTCTGAAAGTACCTGTTTCAATAGGACGCAGGCTGATGGGCAATGAATGCATGAAGGGGTGCACATTTCAATACAGCTATTTTAAAACCAAAGCCTGCCCTTCCCTGAACTGCTGTAAGCTCTTTGAAGGTGAGGCCACGCCTTTCTATGCCCACCTCCCAGTGCCTTTGGTTGGGGTGGGGGGGGCCCTCAGCCGGGAGCCAGGAAACCTGTAGTGACTGAAGGATGATTCACATTCGCCACAGGGACAGCGAAATTCTCCTACTCGTTCCCTCTGCCTTATCTTAGAAACCACCTCTGTGTAATTATCTGGATCTCCATTCCGGTAATCCAGTCACTTTTTCTTTTGCAAACAGAAAACCTTCTTTATGTCTCTACTTAAGAAATCTTGAAGAATTATTTGAGCACCCATATGCACTGCAGCACGATTGCAGTAGTGAAAAGGTGGAAGCAATACAGATGTCCATCTACAGCTGAGTGGACGAATGAAGTGGGGTCTTTGTATACAGTAGAATATTATTCAGCCTTAAAAAGGAAGGCAGTCCTGTCACATGCTACAGCATGGAATAAACCCCGTGGGCATTATGGTATAGCTAGAGGCCCAGTGCACGGATTTGTGCACCGGTGCAGCCCCCGGCCTGGCCTGCAGGGATCGGGTGAGGAGTCCCAGATTGCGAGAGAGCGCAGGCCAGGCCGAGGGACCCCACCGATGCACCATTGGGGTCAGGGAGGGACCATCTCACCCAGTCCCAATTGGCGGGACCCCAGCAGCAAGCTAACCTACTGGTCAGAGCATCTGCCCCCTGATGGTCAGTGCACATCATAGCGACTGGTCGAACAGTCGAATGAACGGTCGGATGCTTAGCATATTAGGCTTTCATTATACAGGATAGGATTCCATTTCTATGAGGTACCTATAGAGGTCAGATCCATAGACAGAAAGCAGAGCGGTGGTGTCCCAGGGCAGGAACAGGGAGGGACAAGAAGTTGTTGAATGCACGTCGAGTTTCAGATGAACAAGATGAGAAAACTGGGGAGGCCTGTTTTACAATGTGCACACCCCGCACACACGGAACTGCACACTTCGCAGCTGGTGAAGGTGGAAACTGTTATGTGATTTTTTACCTCAATAAAAAAAGAACTCAGCTACAGTTTGGTACAAGGTTGCCGAGTGTTGGAGCTGAGCGATGTCCATTGTGCTGCTCTATTTTAATAAATGCTTGACATTTTCTGTCCTACAAAGTGACTAAAAACAGAGCACAGCTCCTTTAGCAAAAGCCACACTAAGGAAGACTCAGCGAGGAGGTGGGTCCCGGGAACGCCGGAGGGATTGAGAACGAGAGCCAGGGCTGACACACTCTGGGCATTGATAGCGGAGGCGGGGGGGCTCGGCACTGTCGTCAGCCCTGGACCACATCTGCCAGGAGCTTCCCAGCGGAGGGCAGCACACCTGGACGTCGCAGGTTCCCCTAACACAGTGGTTCTCCACCTTCCCAATGCTGTGACCCTTTAATACAGCTCCTCATGTTGTGGTGACCCCCAATTTCATGGTTACAAGTTGAACATAATTAAAGCAGAGTGATTCATCACAAAAACAATATGTAATCATATATGTGTTTTCCGATGGTCTTAGGCGACCCCTGTGAAAGGGTCGTTCGACCCCCAAAGGGGTCGGGACCCACAGGTTGAGAACCGCTGTAACACCTTGCAGTGATCCGAGCATCATCCTGTGAGCATGCTCTCCTGGGAGATGCAGACACACCGACCGTGACACGTGCCTTTCTGACGTATCTCAATTACGTTCTCCGTGCTGCCCCATAGCCCCCTTCGCCTGCCTTCCTGGAGTCAGTGATGCCAACCGTCTTCCTGTCTTACTAAGCTCTTCCACACGCCACCCATCGCCCAGCCTGAATGCGTTGCTTTGTCACCACGGCTCAGTCCCAACGCAGCTTTCCGGGGATATTTGCCAGAATATTCTTGGATTCATCCGTAATCTCTCTACCCACTTCCATCGGAGGAATAACGGTTTGTGGGAAACGTTAACCAGGCGGTTGTGCCCAGCGATGGCTTCCTAGCGGCGGCGGTGAATTACAGGAGAAGAACAATCAGTAACGAGCACAATAACCGAAGTGTGGGAAGCGGAGGGGCTGGGCGGGTGCATCCAGGCGATCTCCACATCCTGCCGGGTCCCAGAGGAAAACTGAAGGGGCCACACATCTGGACGGTGGGCTGACCTGCTGCCAAATGTCTGCACATCTGGACCGTCCCAGAGATGGGCAGATTTCGGTGCCGGGGACACAGGCGGAACCGTAGGCAGCTCGGGGAAGACCGGGCTTCAGAGGTGGGGAAATGATGTCCAGGAGAGAGAGGGAGAAGCCCAGGGGATACGGCGTATAACGAGAGGATGAAATGCCACAAAGTAGCAATGGCGGGCTCTCTGACGCGCACACGGGGCCGAGCTCAGGCAAAGCAACGTTCCGGGACACGGATGCCATATAATTTACAGAGTCTCGTCCCACCTCCTGTGTTGGGGACCGGCCAGGAGGAGAAGGTATGATGAGAATTCCCAAGTGCAGCATTCCTCTTGGTGCAGCCCGCTGACTGACCCCTCGTGACGCTGGCTTGGATATTTCCAGCCCTTGAGTTATGGGTCTAAATACACATTGCCCCCCAAAATAATAATGAGAACAAAGGGTGTGCCATTTCTTGTGGCGTTTCCCCTCTGCGGCTAGCCCCTTTGATCCCGGCAGCATCCTGAGAAATGCGCTTCTGGGTGCCCCCCCACTGCAGCCGTTTGTCAGCGGGGCCGAGAAACCTGACAGGTCCCTGTCGGTCTTTCCCCTCTGATGTGACATTCCCCCATGCTCTGTCCATTTAATTGTCTGACTTCTGGTTGCCATTTGGGTTTGAAAGTTAACGGTAGGTCTTTGTGTTGTTGTTTTAACTCATAGCACTCTCAAGCCAGTCATTCAGGTAAAGTATCGATTTCTGGTGGCCCCAGTTCCGTTTTGCACGGACGTAACTTCCTGAAATTAGGAGGAGAAACCTCGAGTAGAAACGTTCACGTCGCCGTGAGTCATAGGGGAGCCATATCTGTGTAGAGGACATCCCGGCTGGTTTGCAAAGCATAAACCTAGTGCAGCCCAGGCTCTCCCATTGATTTTCAGAGAGAGTGGAAGGGAGGGGGAGAGACAGAGAGAGAGAGAGACATCGATGTGAGAAAGGCATATTGAATGGTTGCCTCCCTCAGGAGCCCCAACCAGGTCTGTAGACAAAGCCTGTGACCCAGGAAGGTGCCCGTGACCGGAACGGAACCTGGGTCCCTTCAGGGGCAGGCCCAAGGCTCTATCCACTGAGCCAAACCAGCTAAGTCAGGCCATGATGATCTTAGAAAACATCACAGCAGGTGAGAGCAAACAAGGAGTGGAGGGACCCCGGGGGAGAAGGGCCCCTCCATCCATAAGGAAAGAGCCGGATTGACCGGGGAAAGAGGGCCGGGCGGGAGACCGCGCCCAGTGACTGCGGCTTCTGTGTAACTTTCATTTCCAGGTGAGGATGACTGGCACGGGGACGGCGTGGATAGAGGGCGCCCCTGACCTTTCCCTGCAGGTCACACAGAGAAGACTTGGAGAAGATGCTCCGACATGGAGATGTCAGCTTGAGTGACAGCCCCTAGCGCGGGACCTGGCTCCGCGCCCCCTTTACATGCACTGCTTCCCCGAGATGATGACTCGTGTGTGAATAGAAAGACATCCCCCCGACCGGGGTCAGGGTGCTGACAGAGCCCACCCCTTAATAGACATCGCTGTCATTTAAAATGAAACGCTGGGAGGAAGACTTCAGGGATCTATTAGCCGCCCCGGGGCCTGGGAGGGGCCGCGAGTCCCTGGCGCTTGGCTATGGCGCCGTGAGCGGGGACAGTGCCACCTGAGTCTGTTCGGCCGGCCGCTCGGCCACTTCTCCCAACACGCTGCCCACCTGGGTTTCCGTGAGGAGCTTCCCTGAGGGATGACACAGGGCGGCATCCGAACGCGAGGGTGAAAGACATCGTTTCTGATCTGGCAGCTTCTTGTGGCAAAAAAGCCTGGAGGCGGGGTTTCCCGGGGCAGGCCCTCTCTGGAGGGAGCACTGACCCCCATCGTGCTCCCTGCTGGGTGCTCAGAGCCCGGGGCCTGCTCTGGACTGTCACGGCGTCTTACTTTTGTTTTGTTTTTAATATGTTTCTATTGATTTCAGAGACAAAGGGAGAGGGAGAGAGAGAAACATCAATGATGAGAGAGAATCACCCATCGGCTGCCCCCTGCACGCCTCCTACTGGAGATCAAGCCCCCAACCCGGGCGGGTGGTCTGACCAGGAATTGAACCGTGTCCCTGTGGTCCTGCAGAGTGGAGCCCACGCCTGCTCTGGGATGAAGAGCGTGAGGCCCAATAGGAGTTTTTTCCCCGGTCGCCCAAGGCGCTGGCAGGGAGGGCTGCAGCCGGGGCAGAGGTGCTTCCATCCTGCCGGAGGAGCTGGGCACGCTGGCCCCTGCCACTGAGAGGAGGCGCCGAGGAGGGCCGAGAGCCACAGAAGCAGAAGTGCATCCCAGGAAGGCTTCCTGGAGGTGGAACTCTGAGCAGCCTGCGGAGGACGGGCAGGACCCGGAGGAAGGACGCCCTCCCACAGGACGTGGGACCAGGACCCGTGCCGCTCCGGCGCTGTGGCTGTGGCTGTGGCTGTGAAGGCGGCCAGCAAGCCCTCTGGAAGGCGGGGCCTGGGCTCTGCGGGGCCGGTTTGCCTGCCGCTCCACAGGGTCTGACCCCGTGACCTCCCACCCGTCGGAAAAACGCACCAGGAAATAAAAACAACAGCGAGGTTAGTGAACGGAGCCTGCAGACCTCTTTTAACCTCCTCCTCTTCGCTACGTCAATAGTAACTCAGGAGTAGACTTTCCCCGGGATATTCCAAAGCGTGACTAATTGCAACAATTCCAAACACATTTCCCCCTCCCTGTCCCCTCCAATTTGGAAAATGTTTTTGCCCTTTTCCAGAAATATGATGCAAAACGGGCGGATGCGTTTGAACATATTTATGGAGTCAACGCTCAGCTGTGGGGACCTGGGCACTCAGCAAAGCCCAGGCAAATCCTCAGAAACCAGCCTGGCACCGCCTGGCACGTGGGCGCGCGGCTGCGGGGTGAGGCGGAGACCTCCAGAACCCCACTTCTGTTCACCAAAATGCTTTCTGAGAGTTCATCTCGAACCGCAGGTACAAGATCCCCCGCCCCACCCCACCCCCAAAATAAGCTTGCCTCCAAGACAGTCACATCTTTCTTCCAAAGGCCTGGAAATACGTTTGTTAACGTTTATGCAGCCCCTGAGACAGGGCTCTTAGCATGTGTCTGAGTAGAAAGCCCAGGGAGGGCCAGGAGGTTTATGTGGCCACGGTGGGAAACGATATGCGTGTCTGCGGGACTGGAACATATCAGCCACACGTATGACGTGTGGGCTGTGCTCCCCACGTGCCTGTCAGCCCCACACTCCGAAGGAGGAAGTGTGCCGTGCATTTGTGGTGTGCCCCCGCCAGGCGCTGTGGTAGATTACCAAAAGCGCCATCGTTGGTTTAACTTTCCCTGCGGACCCCTGGGATCGGCCCCTCCCACACTGGCTCTGGGCCAGCCCCATGTCTGGCTTTGGCTACTGCAGCGGTTCTCAACCTGTGGGTCGCGACCCCTTTAGGGGTCGAACGACCCTTTCCCAGGGGTCGCCTAAGACCATCGGAAAACACATATATAATTACATATTGTTTTTGTGATTAATCACTATATTTTAATTATGTTCAATTTGTAACAATGAAAATACATCCTGCAGATCAGATATTTACGTGACGATTCATAACAGTAGCAACATTACAGTTATGAAGTAGCAACGGAAATAATTTTATGGTTGGGGGTCACCACAACATGAGGAACTGTATTAAAGGGTCGCAGCATTAGGAAGGTTGAGAACCACTGGGCTACTGGGACATTAGCAAGCGAGACAGTGAAGGCAGAAAAAGTGCCTACACTCCTGGCTAGGTTGCCTGCTGCCCTCGAGACCAGGACATAGACACGTGAACAGACGCAGACTAGTCTGCTGGGCGAGGAGACACCTGGCCCAGGTGGCCCTGCCCGCCAGCCGAGGGCCCGCCGACCAGCACGCGGGTGGGTGGGGCCGTTGCAGGCCAGTCAGAACTTGTTCCCTCTTCTCTGCAGACGATGAGATGTTGGGACTTGGCCCCCCTTCTTCACCCCTGACCCCACCACATTCTGGCCCTGGCCCCTTGGTGAGAGTGTTGCCTTTGGGCTGGGCCACGTGGCGTGATTTGGTCAATGATGTGGGCAGAAGTGGCAGTCACTGGTTTTGAGCCTAGACCAGGGGTGGGCAAACTTTTTGACTCGAGGGCCACAATGGGTTCTTAAACTGGACCGGAGGGCCGGAACAAAAGCATGGATGGAGTGTTTGTGTGAACTAATATAAATTCAAAGTAAACATCATTACATAAAAGGGTACGGTCTTTTTTTTTTTAGTTTTATTCATTTCAAACGGGCCGTAGTTTGCCCACGGCTGGCCTAGACCTTGAGAGACAGGGAGGGTTTCCATTGGCCTTCTGGCTCCCCTGCCATTGTCATCAGAAGAGGACACCCCAGACAGGCCCCCCCGTTAGTCAAACTCAAGTGCACCTGAGTTTTCTACTCTGTAAAATGGAAAAATAATACTTAGTGAGCCCTTCCAAAGCCGTTAAAGAATAAAAATAGGCTAGATGTGAAGATCCTTTTGAACCAGGGGTGGGGAACCTTTTTCCTGCCAAGGGCCATTGGATATTTATAACATCATTCGCGGGCCACACAAAATTACCCACTTAAACGTCAGCCTGCTAGATCTGGTCAGACGTTTAATGAACTCACCCTAATGCCTTGGCAGGGCCGGACCACATGATCTCTCGGGCCTTGTATGGCCTGTGGCCGGACCTTCCCACCCCTGTTTTAAAAGAGCAGTAAAGAAAGAACAGGCTGTTTGCTGCAGTGATGACCACATCTCACGCAGCAAAAGGCCTTTGCTCTGTGTGGTTTCACATTCGTGTTTGCAGCCCGTGGAGCGAATGGGGAAACGGAGGCTCAGGAAGCCTGTTACCCAGCTGGCAGGCGGCGGCGGAGCCCTGGCCTTCGAGTCCCCATCGCCTGGCTTTCCCTCCAGAGGTGCCAAGGGCTGGCCAGGCTGCAGTTTGATCCCTGGTCCAAAACGCCTCCCAAAGAGGCGACCGGCTGAGGCCAGGCCTCGCTGGGCTCGAATGGGGAAGGCAGTGCGTGCTCGGGGCTCAGCAAAAGCGTTTACTCCCTCCAGCCTCAGAGTGCTGGTCTCATTTCCAGGGAATAACATTTATTTCACTTTGATGGAAGAGGCATAAATCAACTGCCCTGCATTTGCTGGCTATACTATGCTGTTTCTTTTCTTTCTTTCTTTCTTTTTTTTTTTTTTAAATGTTTGGAAGGTAATTTTCCCTGGAGCGGGGTTCATGACTCCTGTTACCAGGGTCCGTAAGCCCGGGACTGGCAGGTGTTTTCGGGCTCCCCGGCTGGGAACGGTTTGTTTAACACACACAGCAGGACACATACATGTTCCCCTGGCTGCCTGCTCACATTCCCATCTCCTAGGATGGCACCGCGCCCACTCGCAAGCCGGCAGCTCCCTGCCCTTGGGTAGTGGTGCCAGGGAACTGGGGCTGGCAGCTGGCATCGAGCAGAGCACAGAGGGAGCCTGGCTTCGCCTTTGCCTGACGTCGCTCTGCGCCCCGGCAGCCCAGGGGCCCTGCATTCTGGCCGCAGGCTGGGCGGCGAGGACTAGAGCCGCCCTCTGCGCCAGCAGCTCCATCAGTAACAGCCACAGGCGGGCTGCGTGTTTATTGCGGGGCAGGCACGGTGTCAACGAGCACTTCACGTTCTTTCTCTCAGTTGAGTCTCACAGCTGCTGGCGGGTTCTCAGATACATATATAACATTATGGCCCCTCATCCACAGAGGAGGCGGTGGCGATGCCGGGAGTTTAAATGACCTCCCAACACCCCCCCGTTGTCAGAGGCAGAGCAGGAGAGGCCCCGGGCAGGACCAAACCAGTCACCGGTGGGAAAACTCCAGTGGCCATAAACGGATGACCATGTTTCAGATCGGAAGGAATACAGTAACAGGAAAGCAGTACTGGTTTACTATCTCTTCGCTTTCAAACGAACCCATTAACAAGTCAGTAAATACTTCCTGCAGACGACTCCATGCTGGACAGGGGAAGTAGAGGTGACGGCACATCCTCTGGCATTCCTCCCAGTGAGAAATAACACCTTGGTCCCCTGCTCTTGAGCCTGGCTGGGCGCTGTGGCTGCTTTGACAACACACTATGGCAGTCGTGAGGCTGTGCCCTGGAGACTGGCAGCTCCCACTTCCTGTCTCTGGGAACGTGGGCTCCTCTTGGCACCCTGAGCCAGCCGCTAAGAATGCTGACTACCCGTGGGGGGACCAGGGGAAGAGACCCTGAGACAGGACTGGCGGCCCAGCCTCCCAGCCGCCTGCCGGGGTGCGGGCCGTGCCGGGCTGCCATCATGGATCTGCAGACCCGTGCGGCAGTCAGCTTAGCACCTCCAAGAATCCCCAGTCAATGCCAGGCGGGGCGGAAGAACCGGCCGGCTGAGCCCTGCCTCCGTTCCTGACCCCAAAATTGTGAGAGAGAGTGAAGCGGCTGTAACGCTTAGTTCGGGGATGGTTTGTTCTGCAGCAGTGTGCGGCTGGACTGCGGGAAGCCCTGCCGAGCCCTAAGACGGGGAGCAGGGTCCACTGTGGAGAACCTTCTAGCAAGCAATTTGTTACTATGTATCTAATTAGAATCCTTAAAATGTTCATTTCCCTGGCCCCATAATTCCCCTTTGAAGAATCTACTCTAAGCAAATAACCCAAAATGTGGGCAACACCGCATAAATATTTCAGCTCTATTTACATTAACATAAAATTGGAGCCATCCAAACGTCCAGCATGATGGAAATGTAAGTTATCACATAATCAAATAATGCCAGGTCTCACCGTGTTTTTAAAAGTTGCCTAAGAGGTTTAATGACAGTGGAGAGGACTCTAAATTGTGTGCTTAGTAGTGCTTGTCTACTAAAAGACACACATATAAATGTGATTAAGAAATATGCCAGCACCAATAATCATAGTTGTCTCTAGGTAGTAGGATTATGGGCGATTCCCCCCTTAGTTCTTCAAACATTTCTCTTCTTTCTAAGTCATCTATGATAAGACTGCGTTACTTTTTTCTTATGAGAAAACCGAATAAAAACAAACAAAAACAAAGGAGAACAAAGCCCTTGACAGTGATACTGAGAGAAGACTGAACCCAGTGGGCACGTGGGTGGAGAAAGCCCTTCACCCAAACACAAGCTGTGAGGTGCGCAGGCTGGCATTCGGAGAAAGAAGCTTTCCAAGGATGCCGCACCCGTGCCCTTGACCTGCCAAGGCTGGAGCAAGGGGACTTGGGAAGTTCTACAGGTTACCGAGAGCTGCTGAGTCCAAAGGGCTCCTTATTCAGGAAGCCCCGTCCACCACAAGGTCATCCATCTGGCGAGGGAGGCACCCCCTCAGAAGAGCTGGGCAGCCATTGGAGGGGGGACTGAGATGCTAAGTGGCCTTCGCTGAGCTGAGCGCTGGAGAAGGAGCCACCCAGAGAGGGCCCTGGGCTTCCGGGGCCGGGCTGGGGCCCAGCAGAGGTCAGGCAGCACCAAGAGCAGGCTCCAACCTGCCCAGGTGGGACATCGCCGGGGAGCAGCCAGGGCCAGGCAGGGAGATGGCGCGGAGTTGGGTCCATGCAAGGTGGGGCCAGTGCTAGTGGGCATGACGGACAGGTGACTCCCCGTGCTTTACCCTGTCTGACTGTGGACAGCTCTGTGGTTACAGGTGCCCATGCCCACCTCTGGTAGCAAACCTGCCCTGGGGTCACTAGGACCAGGCCTACAGGTGGCTCAGAATGAATCAGCACCCCCTCCCCCCGGCAAACACTTCACACCGTGGTTCTGAGCTGGTCCCATGACCCAAGGGCCTGAGAAAATGCCCATGAAGTGAGTCCACAGGCACCGTGATTTCACAATGAAGTTCTCCTTCTCCTTCGAGAGGCAGTCTGATAGCACCGCCCGGCCTTCACATTAAACCTCTTACTTCATTTCTTTTCACGTGGTGACTCCTGCTCTCTCTGCGCATGAGCTGCCCCGATGCGAGTAAGACCAGGAAAGGCGCAGGGGCCCGGAGCCCTCTGGCTCTCCTGTTCCCAGCCCAGGGCAGCGGCAGTGGGTGACGCGCCCCAGACGGCAGCTACGGGGCTGCGGGACGAGCGCGCTTTGGGCACACAGCCCCCGAGGCGGGATGGAAGTGCTGTCTCCCTGAACACCTAAACTAAGGTCTGCCTGACAAGCCTGTCCAATTGGGTGAATCTTATGGAACAAAGTCTGGTTTATCAAACACATCCTCCTCCGTTTCCAAAAGCTTTTCCAGCGAACATCAGGCTAGCAGCACTTAGCGTTGATGTCATTCACCCGTGTTTGCGAAATGCATGGAGATGTTTAATTAAGCAGCAAACGGCGCTCTATTTTTTTCCCCCAAAAGAGCTTAAAATAAGGTCCGTCAAAACATGATTTTAATTTGATCACCTGCCTTTTGAAGTCAAATCTCTCCAACTTCAGCAAAGCGTGGGGTGGAGGCAATTATCTGAATTATTCAGGAAGCAGAATTTTGGCCTAAATCATCACATTCCTGGAGAACAAAGAATATCTGTCAGTTCAGCCAAAAAGCAGAAAAACTGAACACTTTGCTCTTTTTCTACATGAAATAGCATATATGCCGCCTTATTTTTCCTGAGCTAATTAGCTAATGAATTCTATTTGACCCGGTACAAAGACGGAGAAACACCTGAAGGAGATAAAGCCAAGAAGTTAGAGATGCCTTCGTTTTTCAGAAGTCAGAGAGATCTATGCTACAGTCTACCAAAGTTTATTCTGCCTTAAGTTTCTGGGGCCAAACTGGAACTTTCTGAAGAAGGGTCCAGTCTTTTCCCAGTTCCCCAGTAACATTTCCATATAGATAGCTCATTTCCATCCCACCTGCTCACCTGAAAGCTCTCCCTTAACCATAGAATGAATAATAGGAAATTATCTTATGCTCCAGTTTTCGGTTCTTTACAAGTAGAGGGTGTCTGAGAAGTAACGTGTGGAGCCAACATGAAAGTTTGTGAATTACTTGGCCTCCCTGTGACAGCATCGTCTAGAATGAAAACCAGCTTTTGACCCTAGAAATAGTGAGTTTAGCCGGGAACACTGGGCACCTATTCTGTTCACTAAAACAAAACAAAAATGTTTCCTCCTGAGATGAGTTTGACTTTATTTATTTAAATATATTTTTATTGATTTCAGAGAGGAAGGAAGAGAGAGAGAGAAACATCAATGATGAGAGAGAATCATGGATCGGCTGCCTCCTGCACGCCCCACAGAGGGGATGGAGCCCGCAACCGGGCATGTGCCCTTGACTGGGAATCGAACCATGAGCTCCTGGTTCATAGGTTGATGCTCAACCCCTGGGCCATGCTGGCCGGGTTGAGTTTGACTTTAAATAAAATCAAACCACGTGGAGGAGGGGAGGTGCAGGGATGAATTGCGTGTTATGTATTTCTCTGCAAATAAAACAACAGTCAGGATCTGAAAGAACAAAAGTACGCACGCTCCCGGCAGTTCTCATCTTGCGATTCTTACAGCGCAAGTCCTTTTAGGCGCACAAACCTTATCTGGCGGCACAGTGTGTTCAGAACGAAGTCTGGGTGGAGTTTGGGTCTCTGCCCTCGAGCCTGTATGTTCTCAGCCGGGAAGAGGGTGGGATTGGGCACCAGCTGGAGGCGCCACGGCTGGGTCCACGCCTCCGCCAGCTGACAAGTCATCCGCTGATTCATCTTGATTTCCGGGCTGCTGACACCTGCTCTGAGCGCCCTTCTTGTTTCCATGGGAACCGAGGGAAAGCATCCTTGGCCACATACTTTCGGAACCTCATTAAACGGGGCAGCAGGACAGCAGCTGCGCCCGCCGCGCCCCTCCGCCAGCCGCCGGCCGGCTTTACGACGCTCAGGTGATGCCGCGCCTCCCAGCGCCGGATGGGAGGACGTGCGGAGAGGGCGACAGATGGCAGAACACATAAATATTGCCGAGGTGTGGAAGGCACACACATTTTCTGAAAGGTGCGAACCAACAACGGTGATTTTATTGACTGAGATAATTTAAGCCCAGTAAGAAGTGCGGAGGGGACGGGTATGTTAGGAGACGCTACCTCGAGGCCCCTTCCAACGGTGAGAGCCCCGTGGGGACGCCGTCCCTGAGGACTGTCACTGACATGGGTCCTGGGCAGCTGGCGCCCTGATTATGAAGATGTGGCACAGGGAACCTTCCTTCTCCGCCGCCATCTTATTATTTGCTGATTTCGGGGAAATCGGAAAGACCGGCCATTCCTCGGTGCCGGCTGGCGGCCCTCCCCACGTAGGACACAGAGTGGTGGCTTCTCCAGTCCTCACATGTCCTTCCTCGTCTCTGTGATCTCAAGAGCGAGGAAGCTCAGCTGACGCGAGGCAAGGACGGGTGCTCCTACAAACGCCCCGCGGCCTTGCTTAATATCCCGCGGTTCTTCATCTGAAAGCCCTAGAGCAGTGGTTCTCAACCTTCTGGCCCTTTAAATACAGTTCCTCATGTTGTGACCCAACCATAAAATTATTTTCGTTGCTACTTCATCACTGTCATGTTGCTACTGTTATGAGTCGTCATGTAAATATCTGATCTGCAGGATGGTCTTAGGCGACCCCTGTGACAGGGTCGTTCGACCGCCAAAGGGGTCGCGACTTACAGGTTGAGAACCGCTGTCCTAGAGCGGGGAGGCGCCCAGGAAGGATGAGAAAGTGTTCTCCACTGGCCCGGCTGGCGTGGCTCAGTGGGTGAGCGTCTGCCTGTGAACCAGGAGGTCCCAGTTCGATTCCAGGTCAGGGCACAGGCCTGGGTTGTGGGCTCGATCCCCAGTGTGGGCGTGCAGGAGGCAGCCAATCCATGATTCTCTCCCTCACCCCTCCTCTCTCTGAAATCAATAAAAATATATATAAAGAAAAAAGAAAAGAAAGAAAGAAAAGTGTTCTCCATCGGGAACAGCTCAGGATGGGGAAGTGAGAAATTCGGATAAACCCCAAAGCTTGAGTGGGAAAGAGAGACGCGCTTGCTTATTGAGACAGAAGCGGGCGAGGCTGCAGTTAAGCGTGACAGAGGGGCCTGTCGCCACAGCCATCCCTGTGCTCAACCCAGGCGCTCCTGCACCTTCTCCCCCTGGGCAGCGACGTGTCCACCGAACAGCACCAGTCACGCGTGGCCCCGACGGGCCTGTCGGTCAGGGAGACTGTGCCCAGCGAGGTCTGGCTCGCCGTGGTCGCGGGGTTCCGTTTCTCTCCTCTCCTTCGTGTGGAGCGACGCTTCGCCTCCGCCTCGGTCACAGAGCCTGGCTTTGGGCCCTCCCAGCGCCCTCCTCCCCGCTTACGGACGAACGGGGCGAGAGGGCAAACCGGAACCAGAAAATGTTTTTGGATCTACTTTTGGCAACAAGCCTGAGAGGCCATTGCAGCCGAAAGCCAGGGAATCGCTCTGCGGGGCAGCGGGGAGCCAGGCTCTGGTTCTGATTACGAGGAAGGTCCAGCTTCCGCGGGACGGTGGTGGCAGAAACGACCCTTTTGGTGTTTTCCGTTTCAGGGCGGTTTCCTCTGCTCGGCGGGTGAGTAAATCATTGCGCTCCGCCGCGATGCAAACCATCTTTCTGTTCCCACGAGGCCCCGGCCGCCGGGAAACGCCGCCGACCAGCCCCGGCCAGGCATCGGCGCGCCTGGACTTTTCCGATGTGTATCTTGGAAGCACGTTAAAGAATGAAGACATCCGGGAAAGGTCAAACCCATTTCCTATTTACGGACCGTGTGCATCTGACATTTCGGTTGAGGAGAGACGTTCTCTGCTGCTCGGGGAGGGAGGAAGAGCTGTCGAGCGGCAGATGTGGCCGCGGCGAAGCCCAGAGGTGACTTTCCTCGCTGCTCTGAATCCCGGGCGGGCGGAGGCCCGGCCTGGACTCTGCCGACGAAGGAAGACAAACAGCCAAGGGAGAGAAAACATTTCCCTGTCTGAAAAGACAAACACAAAAACCATTTGAAATGAATCATTTTGATATGCCTTTCGTTTCCTCTCTCTCTCTCTCTCTCTCTCTCTCTCTCTCTCTCTCTCTCTCTCACACACACACACACACACACACACACACACACCAATCCAGAAGCTAAACAATGGCTTTTGCAGGAAAAAGGATACGAAATATTGGCGGGACATCCTACGGATCTCAGGTTGTGTGTGGACTTGGAGGAATAATAATCATTAAAACAAGAGCTTGACCAAGACGTTTGTGGGAGTTTGGAGAGCTTGGCTGACGGGATCCTGACGACGGCAGTCACTTAGCTCGGCTGGAGCCCTCGTCCTTGTCCAGAAGCACCTGAGCTGATTTCTACATCTCCTCCTCCGCTGCTGAACCTGGGGCAGCGCCATTACGGCGTCCAGAAGGCCTGGCCGCTTGGACTCCAGGCTGCGGCCCTGGCAGCCGGGCCTGCACAGCTCGGGCGTGGAAGTCCCAGCCTCTGATGGCCGCTGGGCACAGACCAGCGTGTCTGCACCTGACCACCTGCGGACACGGCAATCCTGCTGGTCCCCACCCCACCCCCCGCTCCGGCAGCCCTGGGCACTGCGCTGCTGCTGCTGCCCTGAGGTCCCCACTCTGCCTCACAGACAGTGCTGGGCTGGGGGCCAAGTTCAGTGCGTCTCGGTCCCTTTAGCCCGAGAGGAAGTGAGCAGCGGGGTGCCCCCCAGTTCACCGCAGCTGTGACCCCTCCGCACGACAGTCTCCCTCGCCTGGACCCACAGCCTTTCCTCACTGGGACCACGGCTGGCCTTGTGGGTTGAATTCTATTTAAGAAAAATTGCCCGTGCCCGGTCTCTGTGTCTCCGTGGTTGAGCGCAGACCTACGAAGACAGCGTGTGCAGAACCAGGGGTGGGAGAAAACACCGGGCATTCGGAGAGAGTGATTGCAACAGACTCCGAAGGGCGAAGCGAAAGAGGTGACAGCGATGAACATGTCAAATACCTGGGTGACAGGAGTGTGGCAGAGAGAGGGGTTGGTTCTGTGAAGCTAGCAGGCTCCAGAGGGCAGAGCCAGAATCAGAGCGCGGGGATCCCAGTGAAAAAGGCATCGACGAACATTAAATATAAAACGGCTTCCACGTCCTGAGCCCTCACGGGTGCCAGACGGTGTGTTAAGGGCTTTACATCTATTATCTCACTGGGTCCTCACAACAACCCCAGGAGGTCAATGTCATCAGAAGACAGAGACGGCGATGAGCCAGCTCAGGGCCCCTCAGCGAGGACCGGGCAGAGCCACACCCTCTCCCCGCTCCCTGGTGACGATTGTGTTGTCCCAGAGCAACGGTGGGCTCCCCGTCTGCCATCACTGCGGGCGCGCGGCCATGTGGCCGGGACACTGTGAGGAGAGCAGGAACCTTCCGAGGGTCTTCCCGTTGTGAGATTCGGGGGCGCGATGACACGCCACCCGTTGGATGTGCAGACGGGCCCTTGAAGACGACCACCTTCTGCGTTTGGGGCCGCTTTGTTGTCTGTGTGTTGTGGGCGCTCCTGACGTGCCTGTGTGTGTGTGTGGGGGGGTGGCGGGGGGGCATTATCCGTCTCCATCATTCCAGAAGAGTGGGCAGAGTGGAGTGCACCGAATTGGCTGTGTTGGGTCCATCCATTCCTGCATCTTTCGCAATCCTCTGCTGTCGCTCACGCTGGCCTCGGGCAGCATTACATTCTGCCTTCGGCTCTCGAGCTGCCGCAGATCCATGCTTCAAGGACATAACCCCGAGAAAATGTTGCACCTCTCGCAGAAACAAAACAGCTCTGTTCATTTTGCAGTCAGTTTTGGGGGTTGCATTTCTTTAATAATTCTTTGTTTTCTTTCAAATTAAAGGCCAGAGTGGGAGACCAAATGGGTTAGAAGCATAGGGATTGTTTTTGTATTGACTTACTGCAAAAAAAAGAGTGAAAAATGGCCTCTTTTGCTCACGCTTCCGTGGAGGGGATCCAGATAACAAACAAGAATACATGGCAGGGGATCTGAGCATGTGAGAGGGAGGGAGTCCTGGGAGGGCATTCCCAGTGTATTTTCTAGAACGAGGGAGCTGTCCTTTATTTGTATGAAGTGCTCCTCTAGGGTCTCAAATCGACATGTCCCCTGGGCAGGCAGCTCCCATCCCAGCATTTTCTGAAAACAGAAATGAAGACTTTACCTGTGAATTTTAAAGAGACAGAGATGTTGGCCCTGGCTGACTAGCTCAGTTGGTTAAAGTGTTGTCCTAATACACCCAGGTTGCAGGTTTGATCCCCCGTCAGGGCACTTACAAGAATCAACCAATGAACGCATGGATGGGTGGAACAACAGATCAATGTTTCTCTCTCTCTCTCTCTCTCTCTCTCTCCTTTCTTTTCTCTAAAATCAATAAAATAAATTTAAAAATTATTAAAGAGAGCGAGATGTTGGGGGGAGTGAAGAGCTGTCTCTTTCCTCTTTTTCTCATCAAGCTCGACATATTTCCCAGTAACGATTGTCCCTCACTTCCTCCAAGCACCACTGCAGTTTTGCAGGAAGAGGAAGAGATGAGCCAAGAATTAGGCGAAGGTACAGGGAAGAACAAACATACCGATCATTGCTTGGAAAGAAGCAGCCGAACGGACGCTGGGTTAACGTCACTGAGAGAAGATAACAATAGTAACGGTGAGTTTTATCTGTGGGGTTTCTAACAGTGACTTTTATCTTTACCTCTTCATGGCTGTAAGCACTGGTCTCCGAGAGACACGTTTAATCTCCAGGGCCTAGTCCAGCGCCTGGGACATAGCTGGCTATCGCTAGGTATACTATATGGTTTTATTGATTTCAGAAAGGAAGGGAGAAGGAGAGACAGAAACATCAGTGATTTAGAGAGAATCATCAACTGGCTGCCTCCTGCAAGCCCTCTACTGGGGATCAAGCCCATAACCCAGGCCTGTGCCCTGACTGGGAATTGCACCGTGACCGCCTGGGTCATAGGTCGATGCTCACGCACCGAGCCACACCAGTTGGGCTTGCTAGGTGTTTCTTAAACACCTGGCTTGCACCTCCCTTTTCTGCTCTGCCCCTGCAGGAAATCAGCAGAACTTTTTACTGTCAACCCTTTTGTGGAGAAATAAATGGAGAATAAGGAGCTCCGGCTCATGAGTGAGAGGTTAAACCCGACCTCCTCAGTGCCCCAGCTCAGGGGTCCTTCCATGACACCATGCCTCTCCCTTTCCCTCCCCATCGGGAATGGAAGGCTGCACACATGTAGCGTGACAAGCGAGAAGTCACATGACGACATAGGCATCTTCAGAGACCCGTTCTCCTGGCAGGTGGGAAAGGACTGCACCACCGTCTGTGTTCCACACTGAGGGTAAAGCCGGGAAGGCCGCTTCCGGTGTGTGAAATGGTAAGAGGAGAGTCTGTGTCCTCCCAGCTACGCCGAACTGGTGGCCTGGGTCTAAGGGTGACATTGGCATCCGAAACCCTGCAGCTTGGTCTTCATGCCGTTCCCGACATCCCTTATGGCTGCGGGCGCCAGCTCTCCCTTCCTCTGAGCTGGGATGGTCCCGTTCCTCAGGGGACCCTTCTAGAAACAGACAACAGCTGGAGGCCTGGTCCGCTCCGGAGGCACCCCGGCACCCCCTGCAGTGAGGCGGAGGTCTCTGGCCACGCCGGCCCTGAGGTCAGGGAGAGGCCTTCGTCTTTGTCTCCTGGAAAGACTTGAGCCCTGGGCTGATCCTAAGCACCGCGTCCCCCTCCAAGTGTCTGGAAGTCATTGGGAGACTGTTGACGGGGCCAGGAAAACAACTGCTGATTCCTCCCTGCTCTCCCACCCGGCTCCCGGGGCACATTAAGCCCAGCCCGCGAGGTCCCGGCCAGATGGCAGGCTGACGCCCGCGCTGTGCGTGGCAGTGCAGGGACCCACTTGAAGAGCTGTCATGACGCTGGCCCTGAGGGTGCGGGGCACAGCGGCAACAGACCGCAGGCCTGGTGGGCAGCCTGGTCTGTGAGCCCGGATCCACCCGGCAAGAAGCCTATGGAAGCTGTGGCTGCCCCAGGAGCCAACAGGAGGACAGAGGACTCCACTGTCCCCCCACCCCGGTGCCGCACTTACCCGGCCAAAGGGGGACGTGGGAGGGTGGGGAGGGAGTCAGCCTTGTTGATGGAGGAGGCGCCAGCCTGAGCTCCACGGCTGGGGAGAGAGCCGCGCTCTCAACAGGGAGGCCCGGACAGGTGCTGAGACTTTACCCCGAAAGACTAGAATGAGCGTGACTGAGGGGATTGGGCCTGGCCCCACGCCAGCAGGGCAAGCGAAGAGCCACAGGACTTGGGGTGGGGAGGAAGGGCCACCCTGAGACCTGCTTTTTTTTTTTTTTAATGTTTTATTGATTTGTAGAGAGAGAGGAAGAGAGAAAAACATCGATTTAAGAGAGAAGCATCAGTCACTGGCTGCCTCCCACACAACACCCTGACAGGGGGATCGAACCTGCAACCTGAGCATGTGTCCTGACCAGGATTCGAACCAGCAACCTTTTGGTGTACCGGACGATGCGCAACCAACAGAGCCAGCCGGCCGGGCGAGACCTGCTTTTATCTAAACTTTTGCCAGCCTGGTCTGTGATCCCTGCCTAAGCATTAAAACAACAACAACAACCAAACAAACAAACAATCCACCTGAATTAGACCAAGTGTGGGTGTTTGGTCGTTTGTCACGGTCGCCTGTAGAAGTCAGTGCGAGTTCCGGTGGCCAAGGAGCCGCGGTGAATGCAAATGCTCTCACTGCTAGACAACAACGTGTAGCTCAACAACGTGGATTTAAAATAAAACTTCTTACAACAGTTATTTCTACTTGTAAAGAGTTACAAGGGTTTGTGCTTGGCTTAAGTAATTCTCCTTTCATCTCAAGAAATGGCTTTGGGCCCGGCCAGTGTAGTTCAGTGGTTGGGCCTCAACCCATGAACCAGGAGGTCAGGGTTCAATTCCTGGTCAGGGCAACATGCCCGGGTTTGGGGCTCAATCTCTAATAGGGGGCGTGCAGGAGGCAACCGATCAGTGATGCTCTCTGATCATTGATGTTCCTATCTCTCCCTCTTCCCCTCTCTCTAAAATCAATAATAAAAAATATATATATATATATATATATATATATAATTTTAAAAAGAACAATACATTAAAAAAGAAAAGAAAGAAAGAAATGGCTTAGGCTTGGTCAGCCCGTCAGTGAGACGGAGTGGCCCACGTGAACTGGTTCAGAGAATACCACCCTGGCATAAACTGAACAAGGAAAGCAAGGGACTCGATTGACTTTCAGGAAGATAAACACTCTCACTTGCAAAATACTGAGATAGTAGGGGTCCAGATTCAGATCTGCAAGGTTTCGGGGGCTCCAGAGAAGCCTGCACACGTCGAAATGAGATCCCCGGGCTGCAGCCAGGATGACAGAGCTACAGAAGAAGCCGTAACACCCTGGGGCCTCCTTTTCCTGGGAAAGCGCTTTGCACGATGCCTGTGTGTGACTACAGTGTAGTTCCATCGCCCTATTTCACCATCATCAGAGGCATCTTCCTGTGTGTCCAGGCATCGGAACTGCATCCGCAATATGCCCGCAGGCGTATTACATGCAATTAGGAAGTCTTCTGTAGTAGCTCATTTTGCCCCAAATATGTAATTTTGGCTGAATGATATTCAGGGATTAAAAAAAAAAAAAGATATCATTACATTAACTGAAATGATTACTATTTTAATTTGCCTGCAAAGCCTTTATTTCAAGTATCATTTCTTAGCACTTATAACTCAGTGGGTATCATAACCCTGATAGGGTTTCAGCTACTTGATAGCCTGAGACATTGGGGGGAATCATTCCCAACAGGAAATCGGTTTAATGAGCACTTCTGGCGTTAGCTGCGAACAGCTATTTTCCACTCTTAAAGCCCAGGCCTAACCAGGGTCTTTCTTGCCACCTCTTTTTTTTTTTTTTTTTTAAATATGTGTTTTTATTGATTTCAGAGAGGAAGGGAACAACCACCGAGCACAGGACAATGGAAGTTTCTCTTCCAATTTCCAGCCAGCTAAGCCTCTGCCAGGAGGGTGCCCTGTGTGGGAGAGAGCGGCGTCGCTGGGAGCGCAGAGAGCGAATCCCATGGAAACATCCAGCCACTCGCTGTGTTTCCCTCTCCACTGAACCTCGGTGGAGACCCGGGACGCAGTGTTCTGTGGGGTGTTCATCGTGCCGCCTATAGATGGCGGTCTCGCAGGCAGGCGGTGCCGGATCGCCCCCCTCCCTCCAAACACAGAACCACAGAACAGGCAGCGGTATCTCCCATGGATCTTACAAGTGAACAGGTATCACCTATATATGATCAACTTAAAAGTATGGCTGCGCGCCCTGGCTGGTTTGGCTCAGTGGATAGAGTACCAGCCTGCGTGCAGACTGAAGCGTTCCAGGTTCATTTCCTGGTCAGGGCACAGGCCTGGGTTGCAGGCTGGATCCCCAGTGTGTGTGTGTGGTGGTGGGGGTGTCGCGTGCAGGAGGCAGCCGATCAATAATTCTCTCTCATCATTGAGGTTTCTCTCTCTCTCTCCCTCTTCCTTCCTCTCTGAAATCAGTAAAAAAAATATATTTAAATAATAATAATAGTAAGTAAAAAGTATGGCTGTGCTAAAAAACGACCCCACCATGCTGATGGGCCAGACACAGAACCACGAGGCAGAAAGCGTGTCACGGGCCAGAGGTCCACAGGCTGTGAGCACACACCAAGGCGGGTGGTGGAGAGCGGATCCCCCTGCGCAGCCCGGGACCAGCTGGGCTCTCTGCACACAGCGAAGGGCAGGGAAGCTTTCTCAGGTGCGGAAGGAGCAGCAAGAGCCCTGCTTGTTCCCTGACTGCAGCCCTGGAGGAGGGAAGCAGGGGAGGGAGCGACGACAGCACTGGGGCCGAGCTGCCCGGGGGCCTGGCAGCTGGTCCTGGGACAGCACCCAGACGGCTCTGGGGCTGGACACTGAATTACCAGGGTAAGACCTGGGGTCCCAGGGACCTTCCTCACGTCCGCGAGCGGGTGGACAGGATGAGGGAGGAATAGAGAAGAAACACCACCCAAGAAAAATGAACATGCAAGCTGACATGTCAAAGTGCATGAGAAAAAGTCACACTCCCCAAAGCAGCCCATCATCTCACGGATCAGACACATTCGTCTTCTGTTGCTGCTGTAACCAGTTACCACACATTTAGTGGCTTACCCCAGCACGGACTTACTGGTACTGTTTTGTTGTTCAGAAGTCTGAGCTGGCTCTCAGCGGGCTAAAATCCAGGGGCCGGAGGGGCAGATTCCTTTCTGGGGGGTGTAGGCTAGGGGAACCTACCTTGCCCTATCTAGCTTCTGGGGGTGTCTGCATTCCTGGGCTCATGGCTCCATCCCCACATTGCAACACATCGGCTCCTCGCCGGCCGCCTTCTTCCACATTTAAGGCCCTTGGGGATGACATCAGGCCCACCTGGGTAATCAGGCCCACCTCTCTGTCTTAAAGTCGGTGGATTAGCAGCACGTACCTACCTGCACCTGTAACTCACCTTTTCCAAGGAATGTGGCGTAGTCACAGGGTCCGAAGGTTAGGGCATATACACCGTTGCCAATGCCACGGCACCATCGTTTTCCTGTAGCCCAAGAAAATCCCGAACGGCACACGTGGGATCTGCACTCGCAGCTTCCTCACACACCACTTGAGGCCCTAAATTGAGACGTATACTACATTCTTCATCTTCTTTTAAGATCACCACACAAACCCACGCAGAGAAGAACCAACTCCCATTAATGTTAATGCCAAACAATGGTTTCTGTCAGAAATGGTACATGCTGTTTGTTTTCTTCAAAATCAAGTTTTCAAAAACAATAGATGTGGCCAACAGAGGACGATGCGTCAATGACAACAATAGTTGAAGCGAAAGATAATTTCTTAATTAAGAGACAGGAAAAAATCTGAAGAGAATGCATTAATGATCTACCTGAAAATGGCGTAGGGCATTTGACCAGGTGCCTCCGTTGAGGCCAGTCCTCCCTGTGACTAGGGCCATTGAGGTGGCACAGATGGCACTACGATGAGGGGGTGTGTGGGGTGGGGGGGGCCCCCAGGGGGCAGGTCATTGAACATGTGTGCACCCTCTACCGGCCATCCCCCGAGCACCCTCTGTTACGTCTTCAACTGTGGGAAATGGGTTTCCCCACTTTATCTATCCCTTTTTGGGATTTTGATCTAAAATGCATTCTATTGCTCAAATTTGGCTAAGAATTCCTAGGGTGGAAATATACAGAAATTCTCATGTAGAGAAAGGGCTGCTGAGTAGGGCATCAGAGGTAAGGAAAGAATAAGTGTGTGTAAGCATAAAAAAATCACCATCTAGCCAAGCGCCTAATTGGCCAACCGCCTTCTACCATTTCAGCACTTGAACCTTCCTGGCCACTTGCACAGCATCGCTAAGTAGAATGAATCATTCGACATGCCCAGGTTTTAGGGAAACATGTGAGAGTGATTCGGGCACAACAATCTGTTTTAAAAGGATGACATTTTCCATCTGAGTGGCTTCTACCAGGAGAGACTGTGTCTAGGAGGGCAGCGTTTTTAATCTTGGTTTAAAATAAATACCTTCATGTATAAATCACTCAATTGTAAAGGCACTTCAATTTTATGTTCCTTTAGTTTTGAGGTTTTGGAATTGCTCCGTGCAGTTCCAAGTAAAAGCTCCCCGCTGAAACTCGCATGCCGAAAACCCCCGTCACAAATGCGCAAGCACCACTATAAATTTATACAGCGCGCTGGCTGTTTGTAGTTTGCAGAATTCGCTAATAAAATGCAGAAGCAGGGTTTCCGTTGAGCGCATGTATGCCTACGTGCAGGCAAAAGAGGGAAAACTCCATGTCTGGAGAATCTTTTAGGGTTGCAGCAGTTTGCTAATTTCTTAATGAGTGAATTATGATAATTATGAAAGTCTTCGCTTTACATTGTGGTGTGTGTGTGTGTGTGTGTGTGTGTGTGTGTGGCAGGCTTCCTGGGCAAACACAGCATTCTGATTCAGCAGCATTCAATGAGGAACATTTCCACGCTAATAACACAAAATGGACCTTAAACTGCTGCATATTAATCAAATTCATTAAAGTACATTCATTAATTTGTGTGTAGAACAGCCAAACTGGGACTGTGGAGTTTGCTGATTTTGCAGAAAATACATACATTAATGAATGCTGAAACGTCAATGTGAGTAATAGCTTTAAAAATATTTTCATAAAGCAAAATTCTAAGGGGTGATACTGATAATTATTTTCTTTTTAATATTTCCACTTTCATTTTATTCTGTTATTAGCTTTAAGTGGAAAAAAATAAATATGGAAGAAGAAAATAATTAAGAAATAAAGGGTAAGCCCAAGAGATTGTAAAGAAAAAAAAAAGAATAGATGGGTAACCTTAATACTAAATTTCCTGCCTATCTTTCAAATCTCCTCATTTAAAATAGGTTCTGCTGAAACCGGTTTGGCTCAGTGGATAGAGCGACGGCCTGCGGACTGAAAGGTCCCAGGTTCGATTCCAGTCAAGGGCATGTACCTGGGTTGCGGGCACATCCCCAGTGGGAGATGTGCAGGAGGCAGCTGATCAATGTTTCTCTCTCATCGATGTTTCTAACTCTCTATCTCTCTCCCTTCCTCTCTGTAAAAAAATCAATAAAATATATTTTAAATAAAATAAAATAGGTTCAGCCCCAGCCAGTGCTGCTCAGTGGTTAGAGTGCTGGCCCATGCACAGGAAGGGTCACGGATTCAATTCTTGGTCAGAGCACATGCCCGGGTTGCAGGCCTGATCCCCAGTAGGGGGTGTGCAGGAGGCAGCCAATCAATGATTCTCTCTCATTATTGATGTTTCTATCTCTCCCTCTCCCTTTCTCTGTCTGAAATCAATAAAAACATTATTTTTTAAAAAAGAGACACTCGTGCCTTATATAAATTCTCTCAACTCCTTGGATGGGGCTCAGAGAATGCTCTCTGCTCTCACACAGCATGCAATGATGGGGACGGCACTGGAGTCAGCAGGTTTGAGCTCACATCCTGCGCCTGCTTAGTCAATGGCTAAGTGGCAGCGGGAAAAGGGGTTGGTCTGTGTCCCCATTTTCTCATCTGTAAAATGGAATGACCTCGAACAGTGCTGTGGGGATGACATGTGTCTCTATAGCCAATAGGACTGTAGGGCATGAGCGATAAGTTCCAAGCCGTGTTTCAGAAATTCCAGGGGCTCCACAAAGGCCTTGCCGGCCGTCGAGCGTGAACCTGATGGCCAGCGCCACGAGCTCAGAGCAGAGCCACTGAGGCTGCAGCGTGGGCTTCCTGGACTCCTCTGCCAGATCTCACTGACCATGGAAAGCGGAAGAGGGTGGAAAGCCACTGATACAAGCTCTTCATTCGAGTAACGGCCACAGTTATATGGTCATTTCAGATCTGTGCATTGAGTGTTCAGATTTGTGCGTGTAAAATACACGTCACCTGTAGCTGTGTCCATGTGTGCGTGTGAAGGACACATAATAAAAGCAGGCCTCTGTAACGTGTAAACTCTTTTGCTGCTCACACAGCACCATGAAAACCTGTGTTTTGGCTCTCAGAAGGTGGGGCTTGGTTTTTTGTCCTTCCTAAACAAACATATCAAGTGATGTGGTTCATGAAATGGCGTGGTATGAAACAATATCGCGCGTGACATAGATACATGACCCGTGCAACTGAACATTAAGCTACACAACATGAGTTCTCTTAATTATTAGCTGTCATATTGAGATTAAATTGGGCATTAAATTAAGTTTAAAGAGAGATTAAATTGTGACATGAGGTACAGTAAAGACACAATAGGCATTGAAAATAAAAGGCAATTATTCAGGATAAAACCACGGCATTGAGGATCTGAATACATGTCTGCTTTGAAATTTAAATCCAAGTTTATTTTGGTCTAAAACTAGGGATGAAGAGGTGAATCTCATCATCCCAGGCCCTTAATTTTAAAAGTCAACAGTCTGTCACTCACGAGCTGTGGTTGAGGTTTGCTGATGCCAGGTCCGTTGGTTTTTAATTGCGACATCAGGAGGTTCCATGGCCTACACCACATCTTATGCTTTTGTATGATTATTTCCTGTACCTGTGTTCCTTTTTAGTAGTTAAGTTCTTCAGACCAGCTTCATAGTAAAAGTTTCTCAATATCTTTTATTTTCATTAACTTTTTCTCTTTAACCTTTCCATATCCCTCACTAACCAAAAAACTTTTGTCAAGCTTTAATTTCTATAATTTTTATTATGAAATTAATTAGTCTGAAGAATAGTATTTCTTGCCCGGCCGCCATGGCTCAGTGGTTGAGCATCCACCTATGAACCAGGAGGTCACAGTTCAATTCCCAGTCAGGGCACATGCCAGGGTTGCAGCTCAATCCCCAGAGGGGAGTGTGCAGGAGGCAGCCGATCAATGATTCTCTCTCATCATTGATCTTTCTATCTCTCTCTCCCTCTCCCTTCCTCTCTGAAATCAATAAAAATATATTTTTTAAAAAAGAATAGTATTTATTTACGGTAGGGAGTTGACCCTGGAAATCCTTTTCTTCTAATCTACACTAATAAAAGAGAAACATGCAAATTGGTGTCACTCTGCTATGCCCACCAGCCAATCAGGATGAGCATGCAAATTAACCCACCAAAGATGGCGGTTAATTTGCATATGCAGGAGCAGAACAAAGACTGAAGATGACTGAAGATTGGAGAGGCTTGGCTTCTCCGCTGCAGCTGGAGTGAAGGCCTGGGTCCTGGGTGCTGGAGGAAAACTGGTGCCAGCAGCCAGGGGAAGGAAGGCCTATTGCACGAATCTCTTCATGCAACAGGCCTCTAGTATGTTTTAATTGATTTCAGAGAGGAAGGGGGAGAGAGAGAGAGAGAGAGAGAGAGAGAGAGAGAGAGAGAGAGAGAGAAATATCAATGATGAGAGAGAATCATGGGTTGGCTGCCTCCTGCACACCCCCCACTGGGAATGGAGCCCACAACCTGGGCATGTGCCCGACCAGGAATCAAACCGTGACCTCCTGCTTCCTAGGTGGACGCTCAAACACTGAGCCATACCGGCCAGGTGACCCTGAAAATTCTAACATGCCCCTCTTCTTTTTCTGGCTCACTCCTTCTGTTTGGAGATCACCAATTTCAGGCATAGAGTGTTGAGAATAGGATGTATACAAACCTGAAATAACATTGTCAGACAAATAAACACTCACAGACAACAGTGTGGTGGTGACCTGAGGGCACTGGGTAAAGGAGTCAATACATGGTGAGGGATTTGCCTTGGGGTGTGGGCACACAGTGTGATATTCAAATGCTGGGTCATAGAATTGGATGCTTTTAAAGTATTATAAGTTAACGGTGCACACATCATCTCCTTATGGACTTTATCCCACTCCGTAAACTCCATGCTAATTGGGAAAATAAATAAATGTCAGTGCAGTTTCTTACATGATTTTTCTCCCTACCTAGTCTTATTTGTTTTTAAGGGAAAAAATGAGGGTTGTTGTTTTTTATTTTTGATAGTGTGTTTTATTGTTCCTCACAAATATTTAGGCTAAGATAAGCACACAAAATTCAGAAACAGTCGCCCAGAGATAAAATTACTTGCCCAAGGAAGGGGCAAGAGGAGAACACTGTCCCAAATATTCCGTTTCCTTGCTCAGTGCCCACATTCCCGCTCTCGACGTGTCAGAATGGACACACGCCAACTGCAAGTTCAAGCATCACATTGTCTAAATCAAGAAGGTGGGAGCTTGGAGAGGAAGCGCAGAGGTGCTGCCTTGACGCGCACAGCTGAGGAGATCAGAATCCCTGGCAGCATCCTCAGAGCAAAAGCTCCCGATCTGATGCTTGTCCCCCTGGGCGAGCGGTTGGAACGAGGGTGCTCTGCTCTCTGGCCCTCTCGCTCTCTAGTCAGACTCCTGCGTAAAAGCAGTTCACTCCATTGGTTGTTGTCGGGTCTTTGTTCCTCCAATCAGATATTTGTCACTCGGTTTTCTTTCGCCAGGTGCACGGGGTGCATTTGGCCTTGGGTCTGAGTCTTCTGCCAAAGGTTAACGTTTGCTTTCCCATCGTTTGAAGCAGCTGCACCATGGAGACTTCCCAGATTCAGGGGAAGCAGTGATCCCGCCACCCCAGCCCTACTCTGGGTACAGAGTCAAGTTTCCTCCCATGATTCTCGTTGCTGAAAATGCAAAGACCACCCCTTCGGAGATGTTTGGAGAAGCTGGGCACTCCCTTTTGCAGTGATGGGGCCAAGATGTTTGAATGTCTGTCCTGCTCCAAGTCCCCCTGGGAGGGGGAAGAGGGCCTTTCCTTCTCTTCCTCCCCGTGCTGTTATTTGTCCATGGATGGAACTAGAAGGGGGTGCTGTTTAGCATGTAAATAAACTGACACTTTCCCCAGCAAATAGCTCTGTCTAGGGTTATATGCCAGGCACTCTCGTCCACACAATGATGGATTCAGTTTCTGTATTGTGCTTTCCTTTCCCGTCCTTTCGTGGGGGGGGGGGGGGGCGGGGGGAGGGGGGTATGTGTGAAGGTGATCGCACTGTAATTATAGAAGTCCTTTCTACTTTATTCATTTTTCCCAATTGTGCCTCTAATTTTTCTAGTCTCCTGGTAGATAGCGTTTCCCATTGCCGAGATAAACTCCCAGGGCAGCCTTCTTGAATTAATTTACTTCCTGTCATCCAGTGTTTTATAGATGATGTAAATGAAGGATGTGGCTTATTTAAAGAGACCTGCTTATACTTCCCTGCTCTGGCCAGATGAGTGGCCACAGGCTTTTGCATTTTTATTTGAACCCCACTGAAGTTGGTCATGATATTGTGAATGCCACAGCACGCCTCTGCCATTATTTAAAGGACCTGGCTCACTCATCCATGCGATGATTGGCGTTGGTGATAACTTGATGCAATGTTACACTATTTTAATTCTTTCCTGGGTAATGTTATCTCTGTGATCACTTCCTATTCACTGAGAAAACCCCCCACACAATTGCAGTCCCACACTGCGTCTCCGTGATGATGCCGACCACCCCCTGGAATATAGCTATTCAGGACCCTTTCTCCACCCTCAGGCTGCTCATTAAAGAGATGGCAGCTTCTAACTGTACTGAGTCAGGTGGGGTGCAAACTCCTCTCTTCTGTCAAAGAGACTCTGTGGTTTTTTTTAAAAAAAGTGTTTTCTAACTGCCTATTTCTTTGTTTCAATGGAAATGGTATACACTCCTACATAACTATGGTCACAACTCAGTATGCAAAGTATCTCCTTGTCACATTGTGTGTGTGTGTGTGTGTGTGTGTGTGTGTGTGTGTGTGTGTGTGTTTCAAGTGTATATTTCATCAAAGAATTCCAGAGAAAGTTCTTTATCATCCCTCAAAAAAAAAAAAAAATACACCACTGACTATGCGTAGGGCATGCAGGTTATCATCTTGCTTACGGTAGCGTATCTCTTCTATTCTTTGGCTTCTCTCCCTTCTTCTAGCCAAAGGAACGATTTAATATGTCCTTTTAACCCAGGGATGTCTGTGGCAGCTCCAAAACCTCATTGAAAAGTTTGGTGAGAAAGAGCCAAATAACAAGAAAAAATAACAGGGACCAGTGTTTTGAAAATGCTGCCTAACACCCAGCCAGAGTTGAGTTAGCTTCTATGTTTAAAGGAGTAACTGATCTTTCTTCTTTTCTAATAACTCAGAGTGTAAAATATCCCACTCACCTCTTAATGAATCATAACCATGTAGCCACACTCAGAATACAGGAGGAATTTAAGACTAGAAGCCAAGTGTGGGTGACTCAAGTGGCACCCGAGTTCTGAGTGGCTTAGTGCTGCTTGTGTCCTACGGGTTTCTGAGACCTTCTTTCCTTAACTCCTAGAAACGGGCCAGGTTCTGGCCTCCTGGGCACGAACTCATTCATAGGTTCCCAGGGCAGCCAGGTGAGAGGTATCTGCACCTGTATTCAAGCACTGAAGGTAAATAGAGCAGTGGTTCTCAACCTTCTGGCCCTTTAAATACAGTTCCTCATGTTGTGACCCAACCATAAAATTATTTTTGTTGCTACTTCACAACTGTAACGTTGCTACTGTTATGAATTATAATGTAAATATGATATTCAGGGTGGTCTTAGGCGACCCCTATGAAAGGGTCGTTTGACCGCCAAAGTAGAGGAACTAATGACACCCAAACCACACTCTTGCTCTCATTGTCATTCATTTACTACCTGTTAGGTGCATGCCAGCATTCAAGCGTCCTGGAGGGTCCAAGGTAAATATATGACATAATCGGTATTCTCACGGAACTTTCAAAAGAGCTGGGAGATGAGCCTAACTGATTTGAAATGATGAGACAACAATAGAAAAACAGGGAAAACGAAATGCTAACCTGTGCTCAGTTAGCACGGCATACTTTTATTCATTGCTTATCGGAAGTGCCAACTTGCCTGGGCACCTGCGTTTTATCCCGCAACCCAGCCCTATCCTGTGAATTGTCTTCATGAGCTGAGTGTTACGGTCCCACTGCTGCCTTCCCCTGACTAACACGTTCCACAAGCAGGAGGGTAACAGTTTACACATACACACCATTTAAAAAATGTCTTTATTGAATTTTAGAGAGAGAGGAAAGGAGAGGGAGGAGAGATAGAAACATCAATGATGAGAGAGAATCATTGATGGGCCGCCTCCTGCTCACTTCCTACTGGGGATCGAGCCGGTAACGTGGGCATGTGCCCTGACCGGGAATCCAGTGGCCTCTTGGTTCATGGGTGGATGCTCAACCACTGAACCACACCTGCAGAGCCATACAGAAGGTGTTGTTAATCCCATTTTTTCAGATGAAGAAGATGAGGCTCCCAGAGGTTATCTGATTTTCTAACTCAATCATCCATGGGGATAAACAACCCAATCTCATGACTCTCAAGTCCAGTGTTTGCTCACTGACCACAGCCTGGGCTGCTGGGCTTCCCTCACTTCCCTGAGCTCACATGGGTGCTGTTCCCCTGACAAATGTCCTATTGCAATGGCCCTTCCTGTGCAAGGCCTTACTCACCCCTCCCTGTCCTTGGTTCATGCCACCATCAGCCTGCTGGTCTATAGGGGAGAATTGGGGTAGTTTTCTCCTAATCCCATTTTTGAATGTTCCTTAGGAGGGAACTAGCGATTGAGCTGCAATTCTGAGATGGCCTATGACACTGAGCTCGATCTATTAGCTTATTAATCAAGTGGGTGGCCTTTTATGTTGCAGAAATTTTCATGTTGCTAATAATGCAGACTACGAGAAAAGAACCGTAACGACTTTTAAGTTATTTCTGAATTTTCGTTATTTTTCCAGATTGTATAATGTAGACTGTAAAAAATGTATCAGTGTTAGAAATAGCTCCCTTTGCTGTTCTGCGGTCTTGGGATCAGTTTGAAGACGCTTTATGGGACCTCAAGGGTCTAAATAAAAGTACAGTAACCGCCCCTGGCCTACGCGCTTTCCGCGGTTTCAGTTACCTGCGGTCAACCAGGCAGCCGAGGCCTGAAAACCCTAAATGGGAAACTCCATAAATGAACAATGCACACGTTTTAAATAGCAGGCCGCCCCGAGCAGCGCCGGGAAGTCTTCCATGGTCTCGCTTGGTTCTGAGTGGACGTCAATGACCCCCCAAGATGACAACCTAGACCCCACTAGGTCCATCTCTGTGCAGCGTCAGTGCGCACGCTCCTACGTCAACCATCTCTGTGCAGCGTCAGTGCGCACGCTCCTACGTCAACCATCTCTGTGCAGCGTCAGTGCGCACGCTCCTACGTCAACCATCTCTGTGCAGCGTCAGTGCGCACGCTCCTACGTCAACCATCTCTGTGCAGCGTCAGTGCGCACGCTCCTACGTCAATCATCTCTGTGCAGCGTCAGTGCGCACGCTCCTACGTCCATCGTCTCCACGCAGCATTTACGCAGACGCTCCTCCCGCTGCTCAGTCGCCATCTTGGCTGTCGGAGCCCGTGTGTATTTGTCTGTCTGTCTCTGTTCCTCACGGGTGGCGGGGCTTCCGCTCAAGGCCCCTTTTACTGAGTAATGGCCGCCAAGTGCCGGCGCAGCGAGGCCGAGGCCGCGGCCAGAGGGAGGCCGAGGCAGAGCGGGAAGCGCCCCCTGTGAGTGGACGGTGAGTCCGGCCTCGGTCGCTGTTCTGCCGGAGCGCACGTGCGCGTGACTGTTAAAGCCCGGGGTTCAGCTTGATCTGACCGTTAGGGACTCCTATCCGCCCCCCCCCCCCGCCCCCCCTCCGTCACATGCGGACCTGTCGTGGGCCCTGGCCGGGGAATGGGGGGACAAGGGGGGGGGCCTGCGCTCAAAGGTGGCGGGTTCCATTCCGAGCGCGAGCGGGGAGGCCGCCAGCCTGTGTCTCTCGCCCGGTTTCTCTCCATTCTACCCTCTTCCCCTAAACCAGTCATTTTTTAACCCTTTGCGGTCGTTTGTCTGCTCTCAGCCACCACAGCAAGGAACCGTATGAATCTTAACTCTATTCATTCGTGTATCAGTTCATAATTTCTCTGAAAGCTCTTAAGTGTCTAAGCGGCCTTGTCACGAACCAAAACATTGCCCCGACAAATCGGAGATACTGAAACTCAATGTAAACAAATGCGGTCGTTCCACACTCGCCATGCGAAACACCGTGGCGAGTCCGTCGCCTTTTGAGAGTGAAGAAATCGACAAGCTTCGGAGATACTTCGCAGAATTTCAAATAAAGCTTTACAAATTACGTTTAACTGTAATTAGGCATTCTCGCTTGTTAAGATATTTCAAAATAATACTCCAAAATGGCAAAAAGAAGTTACCGAAAGAAGTGGACTGCGAATCTGAAAGTAATGAAGAGTTTTATTTTGGCACCTTGAATGCTGACTCTGACGTAGAAAGTGATAACGTCTGTAGTGATTCTACTAGCAGTGACGGAGTTCCAAAAAAGAATTAATAAATCTTGTTTATCCTTCATCATCTCGCATGTTATGTATCACTGCGCTTTCCATGGAAATTAATTCCGACCAGTACGGCACCCATGTCCAAATTTAATACGACCGCAAAGGGTTAAAGCTTATCTGCCCTGCCGCTGGCTCCGAGGCTGAGAGGCTGAGCGTCCACCTAGGAACCAGGAGGCCAGGGCACAGGCCCGGGCTGCGGGCTCCATCATTGATGCCTCGCTTGCCCTCCCTCCCTCTCTGAGATCAATAAAATGTGTGTGTGTGTGTATATTTAAATAAACCACAAAAGAACAAAGTGCTTGGTCTGGCCAAAGAAATATTTTTTTTTTTAAAGAAAGCATGCCTTCGGGTGAGGATTTTTAAAAAAGTTATCCGAGATGTGTGTGTGTGTGTGTGTGTGTGTGTGTGTGTGTGTGTGTGTGGGGGTGTGTGTGTGTATGCCGGGCTCAGGACCATCCCGGCGCCGGGCCTGTAGGGGCCTCGGGCGGTGTCCCTGCGGATGGAGCGGACAAGGGAAAGCTCCAGGCTGTTTGCGGGGGACCCTAGCCCCACGGCGGCCAGCGGGGAGGGGGCAGTGGGCGGGGTGGGGTGGGATGGGGGTGGGGTGGGGGGGAGGGCAGTGGGGGGAGAGGGACGCCCGTCCGGTTCTGTACAGAATGGAGAAGATCTATGAGAACGTCCGAGGGGAGAGAGCGTGCAGCTATTTTCTTACTAAACATTTTCCTGGACTTTGATTTTATCTCATATTTGTTTTATACTATTTTTATGTATATTTTCTCTCTCTTTTTTTTCATTGTTAGAATTGCCAGAGATTATTCCATTGAATCGGCTGTTTGAAGAACCGACTATTGATTATGTTGAGTAAGTTTACCTCTTTGCTTTCTATTTCGGCAACTTTTAATTTTATTCTGCAGATAAGATGTAACTACATTAGTCTTTCCTGATTTGGTTCTTTTTCTAAACCTTGTTGAATGCTAAGTCATTTGTTGTTTTTAGGCGTCGCCGTTTTCCAATAAACGCATTTAAGGCGATACGTTTTCCTTCTAATAGGAGTTTGGTCACATCGCAGTAACTTTGATTTGTAGTGCTTTGGTTTCTGTCAGCTGTACATATTCTATAATTTAATTTTCTTTTTAATTTAAGAGTTATCTAGAAGAGAATTTTTAAAACCCAAAGTTTTAGAGTTATTAATTTTTAGTTTAATTGAAGTGTAGCCAGAGAAGGGGGCATTTATGATTTCTACCTTTGGGAACTGAGACTCCTTTGCGGTATATGGTATATTTTGAAATATTACATGGTTTTGAATAGAATGTCTATTTTCCATGACACTTCCGTCTTCATTTATCTGTCAGTTTCTGAGAGAATTGTGTTAAATTGTCTCAGTACTATTTTGTTTCTGTTAGTATTATTTTGATTTTCTAACACTTTTTGCATTACACAATTTAAAACATAAACAATTAGAACTACTTTATCTTGTTTGTGGATTGCTTCTTCAACAAGATTAAATACTAGTATCCCCTTTGTTCCATTTAATGTTTTTCTTCATGACTTCCATTTTGGTTCACTTTAGTATTGATGCTCTAGTTTTCTTTTTGTTGAGGTTGTATTGAATTTATAATTCATAGAGAAAAAGCTTACATAAAATATTAAGCATTACGTTTTAAGAACAAGTACACGTTTACAGTTTTAAGCCTTGTTTTTCCAAATGTGTTTCTAGCTATTTTATCAATTTGTTGCTATTCTCGATGGGATATTTTCTTCTATTATAGTCATTATTTAGTGATTGTATTCACATAGTAACAACATTTATTTTTTATATTAATTTTGTTTCCAGCCATCTTATGAAATTATATTTTTAAATTACGTTTAATTCATTCATTTGGGTATTCTGTCAGTATTAGCATCTGAAATAATGAGAATTTGCTTTCTCCTTTTTATTGTTTGTATTTCTGGTTCGCCTGTCTAATTGCATTGGTTAACACTTCCAGCATAATGATACAGGAGAGGAGCCTTAGAGGCATCCTTGCTTTGTGCCTGTGTTTAAGATGAATGCAAAGCATTGTTTGCCATGGTAACAATGTATATGCTCCAGTCAACAATTCATTCTATTGCGAATAATAGAAAACTTTGGTAATAGAGATTCAAACAGAAAGTTTGTTTTTCTCCAGTAACGAGAAGGCTGGGGGCAGAGGGTGTTGGTTCATTCTGTGGCTCAGCCAGGCGGTGTGTGCGCGTCTCCAGGCTTTTCAGTGTTGGGAGTACATCTGTGTTTGAAATAGAGGGGAGGCCAGCACATGCGTGTGTCCAGCAGGGATGCAGACACTTTCCCCAAAGCCCCCCAGCAGATGGCCCCGTTGTAAGGGAGGCTGGGAACTTGGGGGACAGAAATATAAGTGACTTTTCATCCAGGTTTTCAAATGTATTAGAGTTGTGCAAAATATTGTTTCAAATTCTTTCAACTCCCTTTGTATTTGTGTATTATTTTTCAATTCTTATTTCTAATTTTGTGGGGGTTTTGCTTTCTTATATTTTTCTTGATTAGTCTAGCAAGTAGTTTATTTTACTCTGGGTTTTTTTCTTTTCTCTTAAAGAACCAATTCTGCTAGTTTTGTTTGCTAATTCATTTATATCTGCATTTATCTTTATTAGTTCTTTTCTTTTGCTGTTTGTGTTTATTGTTACTTTTCTAAATACTTGATTTGAATGCCTAATTAGTTTGTTTTACTTTTTGATGATTTATAGTAAAAGAATTTAAAGTTGATGTTTTCATCTGAGGATTTAATGTACTTTTTTATTATTTTCAGCTACTTTACATTTATGGTCTTCTTTGGTATAAGAGTAGTATAGAAGATATATATTTACAAGTAGTGGAAATTTTTCTTTCTCCTTTGCTATTAAATTTTGATTTTATTGAATTATGGTAAAAATGTACCATTTTTTCCCCGTAGAATATACTGAGATTTTGTTTGTTACCCAATTTTTGCAAAATATTTGAACTCTTGAAAATACTATTATGTTAAATCCAGTGGGATTTTTTTGTCTGTTTATTTACTTATTTTTAGTATATGAAAGTCATTAGTAACTAAGAAAAATGTTAAAGAGTTTCCCCTTACTTTTTTGTTTCAAATAATGTATCTTCTTATTTCCTGCCATTTTTTACTTTTATTTGATGCCATATTGTTTGGTGTGTAAAGATGAATGAAACATACATCTTAATTATGACTGTTATACCTCAGCATTATAATGCTTTTCTTCTTGAATTCAACTTTATCTTGGTTTGCAAATTAGCATTGCAAACCTTGCTTTCTTTGATTTGCAGCTGCTTGGTATCTCTTTGGCCATTCTTTTACTTTCAGATTTGTCCCTAAGAGCATAGAAATGGCTTTAGCTTTTGATCCCATTTGCATTGATTTTTATAATAGCTGTTTCATTTCAATTTTGTAATCCTATTTAATGTTTTCTGGCCTTTTTGTTTTCTTGATGTTTTTCTTTCATCATGTATTTTGGCTTCTTTAGATTGTTTATTGCTTTAGGGGGCATATTAAAGATAGTCTTTTAATTTCTAACTAGTTGCTACCTTTATAACTTTAAATAATATTTTAAATACTTTCTTCATTAATCAAGTTAGGAAATTAAACATTATAAATAAATGAAACATTTTGAGGAATTACATTTACTTTGCTTGCTTCACTCCTTTTCTTCCTAACTTTAATTGGCATATTCTTGCATATTTAATTGGCCCATCTTTTTTAGGTCCAGTCTATTATTATTATGTTTTTATTTTGCACAAAACAGTTACATTCTATGTGTATAAGTTTTGAAAGATTTTTTGCGTATAAATTTGTATTCTGTTTTGAATAACGTAACTACTATAGTTATTTATGTGTCAGCTTGTCGGGTGCAGGATGCCCAGACAGCTGGTGAGCATTATTTCTGGGTGTGTCTGTGATGGCGTCTGGAAGGTATTAGCAGCTGTGTCAGTTGCCTGAGTAAAGAAGATCGCCCTCCCCAGTGAAGGGTGGGCATCATCCCATGGGTTGAGGGCTTGACTAGAACAGGGAGGTGGAAGGACACGTGCTCTCTTTGCTTGAGCTGTGCCATCACGTTCTCTTGCCCCGAGCGTCAGTGCTCCTGCTTCTTGTGCCTTGAGGCTCTGACTAGAACTTTCACTCTGCCCGCTGCTTCGCAGGTCTTTGGACTCAGACTGAATTAGTTGACTCCTGAACAGTACGAGTTTGAACTTATACATGGGTTGTTTTCTCTTTTATTTTTTTACTTGTTTTACTTTTTCCTCTCTTTTTAAAATGTTATTTTATTGGTGACAGTATTACAGATGTCTCCTATTTCCTCCCTTTCTGCCCCGCTCCACGCCAGGCCTTCCCCACGTTACTGTCTGTGTTCGTAGCTTGTGCACATATGCGTATATGTTCGTTGTTTACTCTCTTCCTGTCTCCTCCCCCTCAACCTACCACCACTCCTACCCCCCAAGGCCTGTTATTCCAGATTGTTTTCAAGAAATACTGAAAATGTATTTTTTCTTCCTTACGGTTTTCTTGATAACATTTTCTTTTCTTTAGCTTAATTTATTGTAAGAATACAACATATAGTACATATAACACACAAAATATGTGTTTTAATTGATTGTAAGAATACAACATACAGTACATATAACACAAAATATGTGTTAATTGACTATTTTATCAGTGAGACTTCTGGTCAACAGTGGTTTTGCAAGAGGCAAAGTTACACATAGATTTTTGATTGCATGGGGGAAGGGGGGTTCGGCACCTGTAACCCCTGAGTTGTTCAAGAGTGGAGTGTACATCACCAGCTTCCCCGGGTCTCTAACTTACAGACGCAGATCATGGGACTTCTCAGCCTCCATAAACAGACGAGTCATCTTCTACAATAAATGTCATATAAACAGGGTGTCCCAAAAGCGTAAACACACTTTGAGTGATTATAGAGTCGGTGTTTATTATACATACAGTTCATTTTCAAAATTTAAAAGAATCTACAGAAATGAACAATTTTTTGTCAGTGCATGTTTCCAAACTGATGACTGTTCTGTCCAGGCCCTGCTGGTAACGTGAAGCAGTGGAATCCCAAACATCAAGGATCATTGCATTTGGTATTTGTGTGCCCTCGATGCATCCACTGTTGCCCGTTTTGTACCATAAACTTTATCTTTTATGTATCCCCATAAAAAAGGCAGTGGATAAATTTTCTTTGTTCAAAGCTTAGTATGGCTTCATCCATTACTTCAAATTAGTTAAACCTGAAAAGGAGTGAAAATTAAGTGAGTTATCAGCTGTTAAAGTGCGTATATATCTTTTTTGGAGATACCCTTATATACACACTTTGAATAATTATAAAATCAGTGTTTGTACTTCAACTGTGTTTTAAAACTTCCAGCAACATTTTAGGATGAATTCCCTTTGTTCAAAGTTTAGTCTGGCTGAGAAGAAAGAAATGTCAATTAAGCTATAAAGTGTGTATACATGTTTTGGGACACCCAGTATCTCTATTTCTGTTTCTGTCTCTACCCACCCTCTATATGTAAATCTCTGTTTCTATATCTCTATCTCTTTCTCTATCTCTGTCTCTTCTCTATCTCTATCTCTGTCTCTATCTCTGTCTATCTCTATCTCTATCTCTATCTCTGTCTCTGTCTCTGTCTCTATCTCTGTCTATCTCTATCTCTATCTCTATCTCTGTCTCTGTCTCTGTCTCTGTCTCTGTCTCTGTCTCTGTCTCTATCTCTATCTATCCTATTCATCCTGTTTCTCTGAAGAACCTGACAAATAAAGGCAGATTCCGTTTTCTCACTTCAGGAAAGATGTTCTTTTCCTAGTCTCTTTTGAATATATTTTTCTGCTCCTTTTTACATGTTTTTGGTTTCAGAACACTGGTTATTTGTAAATTGATCTCTGCCGTCTCATCTCCACATCTGTCGTCATACCTCTTATCTCTTCGCCTTGGTTCTGTTTGCATTCTGTTCGACTTTCTCAAGTCTCTCTCCACGTCTCAGTTTTCCAAAAAGCCAGCTCTTCTTCCTATTGTCTGTAATGGGATTTATATTGCCCGCAGTTCTTTCCTCAGTTTTCCAGCTCCCTTTTCATATTATTCTTACGTTTTATCATCTCAGTGTTGCTCATGAGTTTCATGGGGATTCTGTTTTAGTTCATGTCCTTGAGAATGTTTGTATTTCTGGTGCTATCATTTAAGCAGAGACCTAAAGGCAAAAAAGGCATGCATCAAGGGAAAGGTGGGGAGTTTAGAAGACCGTTCAATGCAGAGAGCATAAGGCACAAGGTGGAAGAAAGCTCAGAGCATATATGGGTCATATGGGTAGAAGGATGGTTACTTATATAACTAGAAAATGGTGAATGGAAGAAAAAGTGGCGTAACTTGAGGCTTGAGAAGTAAGTAGGGGACAGATCGTGTGGGGATTTATATGTTAAGGAGTTATGTTTTGCTGTAAGTTCAGTAGCAAACCATTGAGTGGTTTTAAGCACTGGACATGGCCTATTGGACATTGTTAAGAATTCATGCTGGAGAAATTGAGGATGGACTGGAGAAGAAAGTGAAAGAGTGATGGTGCCTGTTGGGATGCAGACATGGGTGAGGAATTATGGTGGTGTGGACGGAGTGATGGCAGAGGAACTAGAGACTGGTGGGTGGGTGTGGAAATATTTCAGTAGGACTCAATCATGGATTCATACGGGACTAAAGGATGGCAGTGGGTGTGAGAACAAATGTAGAAATAGATTTTAGAAGAAGTTGAAAAGAAGCAGGAAGACTCAGTCTTGCGAAGAGTAGACCAGGGGGAATATTTGAGTGGAAGAGCAGCCCGTGAGCACTGTCTGGGGAAGAGTAATACTAGGAAGTCAACAATGTTCAGGATGGAAGACAATGAAGGAAGATCAGCCAAGCTCTACATTGGAAAGGCAGCAGTGAGGACTTCGGGGAAGGGATGAATAGAATGGACTCAGAGGAAAGTGTTTTGAGACAAGCACTAAATCAGACGTGGGCAGTGGCACAGAAAACAGTCAGTGGTGTGACGATGACAATTGGAGAAACTAAGAAAGAAGAAACAGGAAGATGAAAAGGCGGGGTGGCAGAATGCATGACCTGCTTAGTTAAAAAATATCCCAGTTGTTTTGAAAGCAAACAGTGAGTGTTAACACCAATAGTGTGCATCGTCTACCAAAGTTAAATGATGAATTTTTAACTTTTATTATGCAAAGCATTAAATGCACAAAAAGGCTGCTGCAGAGTTTCTCCTTAAAATGCTTGAGTACTGCACAATCCTCCATTCCACAGGCTCTCTGTTCCTCCAGCTCTTCCCACCCAGCACACAAAAAAGGGGAGTTAATCTCATCTTCAATCTTACACAAAAGGGAAATAGTCCAGTGTTTATGGGTTAAATTTACTGGAAAAGTATACAAAGTACTGGCTAAATATCCCATCTTACATTTAAGTCCCTAAAGAGTCAATGAACATGTTGTCTAAGTCTTTTTAAGTTAAAAGTTTGTTTCCTTCATCTCCATTGCTTGGTCATATTCAAGCAGTGACTGTTCAGGTACAGGGAGATAATTAAGTCAGCATCACACCTGCAAAACCAGGTTATGAAGTCTTTGACCTTGGCTTTAGCTACATAGTGTCCTGTGCATTCCTCATGGTAGGTTGCTATCCCAGGCTGATTCTGGGAGGGAAACTACCCCAGAGTCCCCACAGGTCCCTCTTGTTCCCTGGCCCCCCTTCAGATTATGACAAAGGTCCCTGCCCTCACTTTCTCCAAGTCCCTTTTCAGGACACTGCTCCCTCTCTTCCCGCTCCACCTGCTCTGGGTGTTTGGGGCCTTCCTTTCTTCCTGGGCCAGCTCTTGCCAGGGATGTGGACTAGTCCTGCCCCTTTCTGTGCCCTCGCTTTTAGAAGTCCTGCCTATACCACGTCCCCGCTCCCACCTGCCCAGAAGTGAGGCACTCCTGAGGACAGTGCTCTGCAGACCCTAGGGTAACAGCCACACACCCCACAGTTCCTGGGCGACTCTGGTTTTTAATATTGGTCACTGTCTGTTTATTGAAACAGTCTTACAGGTGTTTGGAAGTATATCCTGACACTCGTCTCTCTGTCTCTTGATTTCACACCATGGTTAGAAAAAGTGAGCCTGAGCCTCTTGGTGATGTGGACTGAGGAGTTGGCAAAGACATGTGCTGCTCTGATACGGGTGTGTTGCATTGATGACTCAAGTCCCACAGGAGGAATTGCTGTCAGTGATAGGATTTTCGGAAATAGTGAAGAATTCATGATAAAGTGCCCGGTGAAACAAGATACAGTCTTCCCATGCTCTCTTCGGCAGCACATATACTAAAATTGGAACGATACAGAGAAGATTAGCATGGCCCCTGCGCAAGGATGACACGCAAATTTGTGAAGCGTTCCATATTTAAAAAAAAAAAAAAGATACAGTCTTCCCTCAATGTACCTCATTGTTGCATTCCTGGAAATTTCAGTGTATGTGAAAACCATGCAAAAAATATTTTGTGCTTATATGTTGAACAGAGGTAGGTCCTAGGACTGAATAATCATAAACAAGATGTTCACTTACCTGAACATGCAATGGGACATTAGAAGTCAGACTGAAGGTAGGAAAATGCTTTGTCATGAGGGACTGTCCCATCCTTTCCAGGACCTCTTAACCAAATACTTCCTAGTGGTGCCCATCAATCACCAAAACAACCAAAAAACACCTCTGCAAGTTTCCAAAATGCCCCCCTAGGGGGTGGTACAACCACCTTGAGAGCTACTAACTAAACGGAGTCTTTCTTTAAGATTTCTTTAAAACCACAGGATAGATGAGCATCAAATGAGTTAATACTTACAAAGACTGTGCCACAGTGCTTGGCATGTTGTAAGCTCAGTACATGCATTTGTTACATAAATAAAAATACAGATGGTGACAATCAAAATATGCCCAAGTTTTTAAAAATTAAGCCAAATATTTATGAGGGCTGAGCCCATGTGACCTGTTAATCTTTTAAAAAATGATATAAAATGTACACAACTTATGATGGGTCATCATTTGCATACAAGGGAGGAAGAGTAATCTGTATATTTAATCTATATATTTGCTTTTAGCCCTAGCTGGTTTGACTAGATGGATAGAGCATCAGCCTGCAGACTGAAGGGTCCCGGGTTCGATTCTGGCCAAGGGCACATGCCTGGGTTGCGGGCTCAAACCCCAGTGTGGGGCATGCAGAATGCAACCAATCAATGACTCTCTTTCATCATTGATGTTTCTATCTCTCTTTCCCTCTCCATTCCTCTCTAAAGTCAATAAAATATATATTTTTTAAAAATCTATATATTTGCTTTTATAAACGTGGATGCTAAGAAACCAGTAGTGTTGTTTGCCCCTAGGGGAGGAGACCTGGATGCCTGAGAGATATTGTAAGAGGAAGACTTTTTATTGTATACTCTTTGAAACATTGGCATTTCGGATGAAGTGAATGAAATGCCTAATTCAAAATAAATAATAAATACATATTTTTAAAAATGTAAACAATTTAACTTAGCATATTTCAGGAATAACAGGAGATGAGGTATAAACAGGTTGAACATAAATGACTGGATTATTTACTTTTTGTAACCAGCCCACCTTTGTATAGTCGCTTTCTTCTGGCGTGGTGCTCCGTGATCTATTATCCTATCTAATAATACACAAACATGGTAATTAACCATACCTCCAACATGCCTCCCATTGGCTAATCAGGGTGATGTACAAATTAACTGCCAACCAAGATGGCGGCCTGCAGCCAGGCAGCTGAAGCGAACAGGAGGCTTGCTTGCTCCAGTGATGGAGGAAGCCAAGGTCCCCCACCTGCCGCTGTGGGCCTCTGAGCTGCAGTCTAAGAAACAATGTTGCAATTATAGAAGCTAAACAAACCCCAGAAACCTGCTTTCAGCCAGCTGGGCCTCAGACCTGGAGCTGCAACAGTGTTTCAATTATAGAAGCCAAACAAACCCAGATACCTGCTTTCAGCAGCCGAGGTCTCAGAGCTGGAGCCGAGCCTCAGAGCTAAAGCCGGCTCTCAGCTCCAGTGACAGCCAAAGAAGGTAAATAAATCCCAGAATTAAAAAAGAAAAAGAAAAAAAGGAGAGGTTGGGAGCTTCAGTCACCCGCCAGCCTGAAAACGGCCCTCAGCCCCTCACCCAGACTGGCCAGGCACCCCAGTGGGGACCCCCACCCTGAAGGGGGTGTGACCAGCTGCAAACAGCCATCATCCCCTCATCCAGGCTGGCCAGGCACCCAAGTGGGACCCCCACCCTGATCCAGGACAGCCTTCAGAGCAAACCAGCCGGCCCCCACCCATGCACCATGCCTCTATCCTATATAGTAAAAGGGTAATATGCAAACTGACCCTAACAGCAGAAGGACTGGGAATGACTGGTCACTATGACACAGACTGACCACCAGGGGGCAGACGCACAATGCAGGAGCTGCCCCCTGGTGATCAGTGTGCTCTCACATGGTAGGAGCTCTGTTCAGCCACAAGCCAGGCTGATGGCTGCCAGTACAGCGGTGGTGATGGGAGCCTCTCCTGCCTCCTCAGCAGTGCTAAGGATGTCCGACTGCAGTTTAGGCCTGCTCCCCACTGGCAAGTGGACATCCCCCAAGGGCTGCCGGGCTGCCAGAGGGATGTCTGATTGCCATCTTAGGCCCAATCCCCCAGGGAGCGGGCCTAAGCCAGCAGGTGGTCATCCCCTGAGGCGTCCCAGACTGCGAGAGGGCACAGGCCAAGCTGAGGGATCCCCCTTCCCCTCCCCCCACCCCCAGTGCACAAATTTTTGTACACCGTGCCTCTAGTTAATAATAAATGCCAACACTATTCCTTGATGCCATAGAGTTTAATTTTCATTAAAATAGAAATACATTTATCTCCTTGGGATTCAAGTACAGTTCATCTCCTCCAATTAGTAGGTGCCTGGGAGTTTGGAGGGTTGGTGACAGCGAAAATTCTGGATACTAATCTTGACTTACCTGACCTTCCTAGTGAGCGGGACCATGGTCCCATGCAGTAGGTAGAGGGGGGAGATGAAGCAGGCAGGACGGATGAGACAAGTAGAAGGCACAGTGCACAAGGATTAAAGTATTTGGGAATTTCAGAACCTTCGAATCTCACGCTTAGAAGAATATTTTAGAGAATATCCAATTTACTCCTCCTCCCTCCTTTCCTCCTCCTCTTTCGTCCTTCTTTCTCTCTTCCCCTTTCCTCTCGTCTGTTCTTCCATCCACCCTCCACGTTCCTTTTCTCCTTCCATCTTTAATAGGTGATGAAATAGGTTCCAAGATCACCCAGTGAGTGAGGGGGAGAACTGGAACTCAGACCCAAGCCTTCCTTCTCAGAGAGGATGCGGACATCAGAGGCTATTTTCCTGTCTTCTCTATCTTTCTCGGCATCCACCTGTTTCCTTCCCAGTGTGGAAGGTAGGGAAGGAGGACTTGGTGAAGAAGCTGTGCATAAGGTCTTTCTGCCCTGCAGCAAATTAGGAAACATTTGGGTAGCATCTAAAGGACCATAATTTCCAAGCCGAGGCTATATGACTGCAGGCTGGAAGTGACAAACAGAACATGGACCCCTAATGGAAAAAAGCAGGCTGCAGACTGACTAGAAGGCAGCCTTCAGGGCCCACCCCGTGCTCACTAAGGAGGGAGTCGAGAGCAAATAGAAACAGCTTCTGAATCCCAGCAACAACACAGCACTGGTAACTCTTACGCAGCCAGCTCTGGGCAGTGAACTTCCACTGGACAGAGAGGCCCTATAGCCTCAGAGGCCAACCCCAGAACACTGCCACCCAGAGGCTGACCCACAAACTGACTCTTTGCTAAACACAAAATAAGGCAGTCTGGGAAACAAATGCGGCTTGCTTTAAAATAAGGACTGTGGTTTACAACACAGAGGAACAGTGTATCGCAGGGAAACTCAACACTCTCCTGAATACCTGGCAGGTCTAAGGCGAGCCACACTGAAGAATAGAAGATCCGAAGGACCTTCACTACTGCAATATTTTTTTTTCTTTTTTCACCTTTTAACTAAGAAACCAATTTTTTTTCTTTTTTTTTCTTTTTTTTCTTTTCTTCTTCTTTTTTATTTTTTTCTTCTTTTTTCCATCACCTGATTTTACCCTTTTAATTACTACCTTCTTATTTTTAACCAGTATTATTACTGCTACCATTTTTCCATTTTTTTTTTAAAGTGCCATTTTATTTTCTCTTTATTTTATTTTGGGATTAGTGTTCTCCATTCTATTTTCATCGTTATATTATTGGTTGTTTCTAGTTTGCATTCATCTCCAGGGAGCTGTTGCTGGAATTTGTTGGAATTAATGGCTGTTCTATAGGAGTATTCTCCTCATATAAAAAAGTCTCTTCCCCTCTTCCACTTCATTCTCTCTTTTCGCTCTTTTTTTTTCTTTTCTTTTCTTTTCTCGCTTTTATTTTCCCCCCTCCTTTTTCCCAATTTCATTTTTGCACTCCTTTTTTTGGTCCCTAATTTTCTTTTCTTTTTTCTCTTTTCTCTTTTTCTCTTCCTTCTTCCTTATCCCCTAATTCTCTTAATTCAGGTGGTCACCTTTATTTGGGGTTATTAATATCGTGAATATATTTGTGTATAGTGCCTGGTACGTGGTGCCTTGTTGTGTTGTATTTTGTGCCTTTAAATCAACACAGCAGATCCAAGCAACAGCAACCTCCTGAGCACCACACCCTCTGCTGAGGAACAGCAGCTGTACGTGAAACCTCGCCCCACCAGCCAGAAGAGCCACCACAGCTGTGAACAGCACCCACCAGAGGAGCTGCTGCCAACTGAAGAGCAGCTGCTACCGCAACCGCCCGAAGAGCAACCGCAGACCAAGGAGTCACTGCCACCAAGGGAGCAGCCACTGAACGACTCAACGTCTAGATATGTCAGTGAGATCAAACATGGGTAGACAAAGAAACCCCCAAAGGAAAGAGAAGGAGGACTCTCCAGAAAAGCAGCTAAGTAATACAGAGGCATGCAACATGACAGAAAAAGAATTCAGAATAAGGGTCCTAGAGTGCATAAACCGGATGGAGGAAAAAATCGACAACCTCTGCAAGAAGCAAGAAGAAACAGATGAAAAAATCGATAACATATGGAAGAAGCTAGAAGAAACAGATGAAAAAATCAACAACTTAAGTAAGACCCAAGAAGAAATGAAGAGTGATATAGCTGCAATGAAAAACTCCATTGAAAGTATCAACAGTAGACTAGGAGAAGCGGAGGACCGAATTAGTGATTTAGAAGACAAGGAAGCAAAACACACCCAAAACGTACTGCAATTGGAGAAAAAAATGAAAAGACAGGAGGAGAGCCTAAGGGAGCTTTGGGACAACATGAAACGAAACAACATACGAATAATAGGGGTACCAGAACAACAGAAGGATGAACAAGGATTAGAAAACCTATTAGAAGAAATAATATCAGAAAACTTCCCTGAGGTGGGGAAGAAAAAAGTCACACAAGCCCAGAGAGTCCCAAACAAGGTGAACCCAAAAAGACCCACACCAAGACACATCATAATTACCATGGCAAATGTTCAGGACAAAGAGAGAATCTTACAGGCTGCAAGAGAGAGACGGAAAGTTACATACAAGGGATCTCCCATTAGATTGTCAAATGATTTCTCAACAGAAACACATCAGGCCAGAAAAGAATGGACGGAAATTTACAAAGTGATGCAAAGCAAAGGACTGAATCCAAGAATACTCTATCCAGCAAGGCTATCATTCAAACTTGAAGGGGAAATAAGAAGCTTCACAGACAAAAAAAGGCTAAGGGAGTTTATCACCACCAAGCCAGCAATGCAAGGAATGCTAAAGGGACTGGTATAAAAATAAGAAATAAAAAGCTCAGAAAGAAAACAGCCACACAAAAACAGAAATGCCTACAAACAAGTACCTTTCAATAATAACTTTAAACGTAAACGGACTAAATGCTCCAAACAAAAGACATCGAGTGGCTGAATGGATAAAAAAAACATGACCCATACATCTGCTGTCTACAAGAAACCCACCTCATTAGAAGGGACTCACACAGACTGAAAGTGAAAGGATGGAAAAATATCTTTCAGGCAAATGGAAAGGAAAAGAAAGCTGGGGTAGCAATACTTATATCAGACAAAATAGACCTCAAAGTGAAGGCCATAACAAGAGATAAGGAAGGCCACTTCATAATACTAAAGGGATCAATACAACAAGAAGATATAACCCTGGTAAACATATATGCACCCAATGCAGGAGCACCCAAATTCATAAAAAAACTCCTGGAAGATATCAAAGGAGAGATCGACAACAATACAATCATAGTAGGGGACTTTAATACACCACTGACAGCACTGGATAAGTCCTCTAGACAAATAATCAGCAAAGATACAGCAATCCTAAATGACTCACTAGATCAGATGGACTTAATAGACATCTTCAGAACACTTCACCCGAAAGCCAGGGAATATACATTCTACTCAAATGCTCATAAGACATATTCAAAAATAGACCATATATTGGGTCACAAGCAAAGTATCCCCAAATTCAAGAAAATTGAAATCATAAAAAGCGTCTTCGCAGACCACGATGGCATAATATTAGAAATAAACTACAATAAAAACAACCCAAAATACTCAAACACCTGGAAGCTGAATAGCATGCTATTAAATATTGATTGGGTTACCAATGAAATCAAAGAAGAAATTCGAAACATCCTGGAAACTAATGACAATGAAAACACAACAATCCAAAACCTATGGGACACAATGAAAGCAGTCCTGAGAGGGAAGTTTATAGCTCTACAGGCCTATCTCAAAAAACAAGAAAAAATGGTAGTAAAAAAAAAAAAAAAAAAAAAAGAAACAGCTTCTTGTCACATGTGTAAACGTCTTCTCAACCTCAATGTGTCAGAAGACGTAGGCCCATCATTCCTGTACCATGTCCCTCCTCCGGGCACTGACAATACTCAGAGAACCTTCTTATAAGTAACTGCAAAAGCTCCATTTGCACAGTCAGGGTCCTTGCAACAGAGTGAGCTAGAAACTGGTTTCCCAGCACCAGCACCATCATGGACTTGGAAAGACTGTTTGCTTTCCTTTCCGGTGGGGACAGTGGAGACATCATCAGAAATGATCCCTCCTTCCTTAGAACAAGTGGTCCTGCAAGCCTTCCTTCTCTCTCCCTCCACAAAAAAGCATAAGATGATTAAAAAGATTCCCACGTTTATTTTCAAATTATGTCAGAAAAGTAGATTAAAGGTTTTATGCTTAGGAAAATAGGGATAAATATTCAAACCTAAATTATGGCAGTATTAACTTGTGCTAAGTAACAAGAAAATTATTTGAGCATTAATTCCATTTACATATGTTCATTCAGATTTTATCCCCGAAGCAGGCAAGTATCTGGGGTTTGGAGCGTTTAATCACTTAGTAAGCAGCCCTCAGTGGGATTGCCATTCATTTGTTGTCTCTATTGATTCCCTTACACAGGGGAATGCTGTGGTGAATAGGAACCGGCTGCCGAGGTGAAAGAACTCTATCTTTTCTGGTGCAGAACAAAAGCTCTTATGTTACTTTATTTTTTTAAAGAGCAACCTGTTTTCTTCAGATCATCCCAGCTCAGGGCCAGAACGCTGCTTCATTCATTTGTCAGGCACCCTTCTCCCACCAATATGTCATTTTATAGTTTCTAGACAGACAGGCTGAGTAGCACTTGGTTTTCTGTTCAGGGTGAATGTTAGACTGAGTTCCAATGGGGTGTGGTGGATCCTCCAAACCCCCAGAAATCAATCTAGTTGACACATGGGACCCTGGGAAAAACCTAGAACCCAGTTCATCGGTCTGGACATACTGTCTTCTTTAATCTATTTTCAAAGAAATCTTGGTGACTTTGTTACCAAGTTTTCATTAACAGGAGGACCTGAATTTAGCACATGGGTCCTAATAGCAAGAAAGACAGTAAGGACAGGGGACACTCAGAAGAACTGTTTTGGGTTCAGTGCCCCGTACCCAGCTCAGACCGGCTCAGGATTTAAAAGTGCAGTGATAACCTCTCAAGCAGGTGGAGTGGAACTTCCGCCCCCCCCCCCCCCCCAGTGACTTCCTTTACAAGAGCACAGTGTGGAGAGAGCAGGAAGGGACGGCCGTGGAGGAACTGGGCAGACCTGGGTCATCGAGGGCAGCACTGAGGCAGAAATGCCCCTGACGTTCAGGAGGTCTGGCTCTCCCAGCTGGACCGTGTGAGTCTCTGATTAGACACCATCACACACAGCGCCAAGCTCCAGGTCATTCTGTGCCCGTGATAGAATGAGACCCAGCGAGGTCACTGTCTGCTTCTGCCTCAGCATAGACAAAAAAGAGGTCACTCTGCCACCCCCAAAATACCACCCACTCCCTCGCCCTGTCACAGTGAGTGACTGCACCGCTTGCCATGATAGCTTTTCTCTGGATCTCGCCTCCCCATCGACAAGACTCAGCTGTACTGTCTCTCTGCAGGGAGATGGGTAGAGACAGGATCAGCATGCCTTGGGCTAGCGATTTCCTCTCTCCGTCCTTGGGAAGGGAAATGAAAACACACAGAAAGAGAGAGCCAGCGCAGAACCCCAATCCTGACGCGATGGATGTGAATGTCCAGGTTGCTGCAAGAGGACCGCGGTGTCCAGCCCCGCCCAGACCGCGGTTCTTTGTGACCATCCCGAGGAGGAAAAGCCAGACGCAGCTAAGGATGTGTGTTTAGAAGAAAGCAGCGCTGGTCGTCCACACGCCTTCCTTCCGGACTCTGTGCTCTGCCACAGGCAGCCTTATTTGTTCAGTAATTCTAGTTCGTCTCACCAGATAATGTCATTACGGTCTGTGTTGTAAGCCACACGTCTGGCATTGTAGTGCGCTCCGATTTGGTATCAGTGTTTCAGTAGTTCCGATTATGGGGTGGGGGAGCTTGTATCGGTCTCCCCGTCGTAGGCAAGATTTACTGAGATGCCGACATCAGATGGTCTTGCTCTCAGACGGCGTGCAGTCTAGAGGAACCCGCTCCCAAATCATCCGGCCATGCCCAGAGCCTAGAGTAGGTTCTTTCTGACAGCCTCCTACCGAGACACCCAGAGGTGCCCATGGCATGCAGGGAGCTCCACATGTGTTTACCCACATGTGTGGTCCTGCTGGTGTTAGTCACATAGCATCAGCGGTAAATCAGGTGCCCCTGATACCATGTGATGAGAACACTGTTTAACCTCTGTGTTCTCCCTCCCCCAAACCCAACCCCAGTCTAATCGTGAGGAAAGGGTCAGACAAACCAACATGGATGGAGATCCTACAAAACACCTGACGCACCCCTCACACCAGAGAATGGCGTTAACAACCACAGGCTCTGAGGTGCAGTTCAAACCATGCTGATGATCTTGTGTCTCTCCACCGCTCCTTCCCTTTGTGGCCACTTTTCAGGCAGAGCAGTGGTTTTGCTGTAGCTCCGTCCCATGTGGCCATGTGGGTGTGGGAACCCAGGGGACAGGTTCTCCTGCTGACCCAGCTTCATCCTGTGCTCTGTGTGGCCAGCCTGGGCCACCTGTTTCTTCCTGGACTAGATTCAGGGGTCAGCTCCATGCAAGCCCCATAGAGCCAGCATGATGACTCAGGATTGAGGGAGAGAGCTGGCTTCTCAGAAGAAAGGGTGATTGACAGGCCAAAATATGTACCCCGTAGACCAGCCCTAACTTCCAACTCGGCAAGAGTGCTCTGATAGGCAGCTACATGTGGCCTCGGGAAAGCCACATCACCACCAGCACCCATTCCCTCATTCGTGGCACGGTGAGATAGAATGAGACACCATTTGTCCAAGTGCCTCGCACACAGTAATGCTCAGGGAATGTTTGTTTAATCAGAGCCTTTCCTAGTCAAAAAATTAACATGCGTGATCTCCCTTTATATGAAGCTAAGCAACTATTATAAGAAGGCCGTGCTAGTGCATTTATAGAACTGCATTTCTGCCGTAAGTAACAGTGGAAAATCTTTTATGCCATTAACCTGTGTAAATTTTAGATTTTTTAAAATTAGTAAGTTATATAGGTCACTGCGTTGTATCTGTAACTAATTGCAACATTAGCTATCAAATTCTCATTGTTGGCTATTTTATCTTCAAAGACTTAAGAATACAATTCGAGTAATTACTACCTGTATGCCATGTTTCATTATGGCCTCTATGAGTCATGCATCTTTCAATAATGGGAAACACTGAGTGCAATGGACTCAAGAGGTCTGCATTGTATAACCAAGCTTAACGCACATGGCATGGATGTGTGTTGTATTTTGTGACCTCGTCCTGGAATTCTCACATAGAATAGGACATCTCCTAGTAACGCTGGTTGAGGGGGTGGAGTGAGAATAGAGAGGAAACGTATTCTTCTTCATATTAATGAAGGTTTCATTCATTTTTCCCCCCGTAAACTGTAGATAAAAATCCTTGAAATGTTTTTGCAATGCATTTCTCAGTGGTTTTGAATGACTGAATTATAGAACCATACCTTCTATTTGCTTTTCATTGCTTTCTTGGCCTAGGTTCCCTGCGAGCATTTGGTATGATTGAATAATTTTCACTTGTGTTTAAATTAGCCTGTGCTAATCTGCTAGTGGTTGGCTATTGAAGCATTGCTGCAATCTACTGTCTTTGTCTTTCGCTGGATTTTAAAGGGGGTTTAATTGCCTGTCATTTCCATTCACAGTAGCTCTGGGCACTGCCACTTCATCCTAACGTGTGTCCCATGTGCCACTCGCAGGGCCCGCTGTTCTTCGAGAGAATCTCGGCGCCTTTCCCAAGAGCCACATCACCCTTCCTGCGGCAGCTCCGCTTCTTGGCACACTTTGTATTTTTCATTTTAGATGAGTTGATAAAGTTTCCATATGAGAGATGATGCCATGTAAGATGAGGATAAACTCCTTGATGCCTGTGATGATTTCATTTGCACAGTGTGTTCCCAAGCCTTTGCAGAGACTGCAGCATGGCCAGTACTGTCGCATCCCCCGTCTGGTGGCTCTTGAAGCACTTGAGAAATTTTGTAGTAACAGGTTCATGATGCTGAAGGGCAAAATTTACCTCCTCACCTGTCAAGGGGTGGCACTGTCCTTTTGCAAAGCGTGTTTTGAAGTTTTTCCATCTAAGATGTCTTACTTAGGGTCTTTATGGTGCAACATGTCCTGTGTTCTACTTGGACACAACTGAGCAGATGAGCATGGTCACCAGGTTCAAGCAGTGCGCCGGCCTTGGCCTCCGTCAGGTGGACCTCACAGTTAGGTGAGTTCCACACATGTTCGTTGGCCGCCTACTCAGTGCCAACTACCAACCACAGTTGAGGAGCTGACATCCTAATTTGTGTGCTTGAAAGTAGGCATTTCTTTCCTCATTCATTTATTCATTCATTCACGCAACATTTGTTGGCTGCGTCCTCTAGGCCAGGCACTGGCTGGATGTCACGGATACCGTGGTGAAAAGGCACATGAGACATCGTCCCTGCCCTCACGGGTTAATAATCTAGCCCCATTTCTAGATTAGGAAAACTCACAACTCGTTTAACAGATGACAATAACCATGCAGCTAACAAGCAATTTTAAAGAGTAAATTGCTAGAAAAAATAAAAATGTCTCCTTCATATGTCTGATAGACTAATGACCACGAGACCATTCTGGCTACTTCAATGTCTCACAGTAGATGTAAATCAATCTCCCTCTCTCTCTCTCTCTCTCTCTCTCTCTCTCTCTCTCTCTCTCTCTCTCTCTCTCACACACACACACACACACACACACACACACAATATACCTGGATTTTGTTTTTAAGCTCATTAAGTGGAGGAAGTGTGAACTGTTTCCCGCTGTGTCTTAGGAGAGTGCCGGCCCGTGGTTTTACTTGTCACACAGACAGAAAGCACCGCTCACTACAGGAGTGGATAGTAGACCAAACACTTGCCAGTCTTTGTTAAGATTGATTGAAGGAGAAATCAGCAAAGAGATTTTGTAGAACTCATGTAAATTGGTTACTTAAAACTGCTATGCGATTATTCTCCAGATTAATTCAGTGTGCAATAGGACTTTTTGAGCAATGTTAGCTTTTTTAAATAATGAATGCTCTTTATGGGGAAGTCATTCACGGGACTAGTTTATATTGCTGCTTTGCTTTAAGGTAGTGGTTCTTAAACAGGTGATTCCTCCTCCCCTAGGGGCCAGGGGATGTCTGGAGACAGTTTTGGTTGTACAGCTGACAGTAGGTGTTACTGGCATCCAGGGGCCAGAGGCCAGAGATGCTGCTGAATGTCCTCTGATGCACTGGATGGCCCCCACAACAAAGACTTTTCTGGCCCCCAAATGTCACTAGTTCCAAGGTTGAGAAACATAGAGACCGCATTATGTGTGTCATGCAGGTGACGTTGCCAAAACCAGAGAAATTTTGTAAAAGCAAGTCTGGCTTTCTCTTCCTGCTCTCTGATTATTTCTTTGTCTATTTACCCATCATTTAGTTCCCTTGTGCTGCAAAGCTGTGTGTGTGTGTGTGTTTGTGTGTGTGTGTGTGTTTTATGGACTCAATACTTAACTATATGAGCTTTTCATTACCCATTCTGCAATCGTGACTGCTTGTAACGTAAATTGTATAGCACATCTTTCAGCAGCTTTGGATTGTGCAACTTAAACTTCCTTGGCTGCTTATCTGTCTTCCACCACCTACCTGCGTTTTGTGCACTGCACTTGGCATTCTTGATTGTTCCTTTCATAATCATTTCAATGGTGCCCAGAGGGTACCTCTCACCATATAATAGGCTGCTTTGTGAACAATTCCAGTAAGAGAACCATTCTGCCCAAGCAGTGATATACTCTGGAATGTAAAAAAGATACCCCTCAGTGTATCATCCACTTTTCTCATGTGCCACTGCATTCTGCAGTTGTATTGAAATGGAAGTGAAGATGAATTATTTGTTCCCCCTCTCACTTGAAAAAAATGACCCATGGTTCCAGATAATACTCTCAGCCATAAAAAATGGTTAGAACTTGAAAGTTACCAGTTGGACATGGATGAATATTTATTTTGCACTAAAATTTGCAAACCATTAAGTACTCCTTGTCTTAAGATCATTATTTTCATCATAATAGACTTCTGTTCCATTCTCACTGGTTCAGCTCTTGAGTGGCCATTTGGAATATGACAGTTGTTTGTCCATTTCATTTGGCCACAGCTTTCCCTTAGTTCATTTGTAATCGTCTCTTGAGTGTAGTTGCCTTTATATGGTGTCTAAAGAAGCCTGTCTCTGTCTTTTCAGAAATTTTTGTTCTGATTGGAAAACTAAAAAAGAGTTTCTGAAAATGATGATCTTTTTAATGCAATGCCTTTAGTTGTCAGGAAAAGTGAGACGGTTGAGATTTTCAGGCATACTGGTTTGAGCTGTTCACTTGGAAATCAAGTCTGCTTCAGCAAGAGAGCCGGTTGGCATCACTATCCTCCTATCAGTGCATTCAGAAAAGGCACAGCAGAAAACTAGTTTCACATCCACAATCTGATATTTGTAAGTTGGATCTTTCTTTGTGGAAAGATTCTATTCCCATCTTAATCTCTAGTCCTCGAGTTTAAGCCTTTACAATGAATTTGAACACTGGTGACATCATGGACCCCTCACACCCTGGTTATCCAACATCCCACCAAGTGTCCAAACTATGCCGATTCCTTCTCTGAACTGTCCCTACTCCTCCCATCCCTACTCCAGGTCCAGTACATCCACCCACACGGCCATTGCTGGGTGATTTTTTAATTTCCTGACCATTCATCTTCCATGCTTGCACCATATTTCTAATTTTTCCTGTATCCATGGAGACTTGAGTGGCCCTCCTAAAGCTTTGGTTACCTCACTTCCTGCTCAAGTTCAGCAAAACAAAGATCAAACTCTGTAGCCTGTCCATTCATGCTTCCTGATTTTGGCCTAAGATTCACTCCTCATTTCATTTACTCCTTCCTGGCATACTCTGCTCCAGGCAGGCATCGTTATGCTCTGTCTCACAAAAGTGCCTTTCCCTTTCTCATCATGGTCTCACAGCAATGGGTTGTTCCTTAGGAAAATCCTTGGAAGTTCTAATGTAATCTCCAGGGGTGTTACTTGACCACCGGGCTGGAAGGAAAATCTCTTCCTTTCACATTATGGAGCACATGTTTCTGCTACTTGCTGCATTGAATTCAGGTCTCCACTCCAGTGCCCTGCTCAGAAAGGCTTTCCTCCTCTAAAATAGCACCTCAGTCTCTCTCTGTTCCCTTATCCTGTGTAATCTTCCTTCCTTGCTCTTATTACAGCTATTTATTTATCTGCTTATTATCTGTTCCCCATTGAAAGGTAAGCATCAAGAGGGGGTGTGTCTGTGATTCACCATGTTTCTTCACAGAAACTAGCATAGGCTGGTGGTAGTGTTAGAAATGAGGCGAGCCCCCAAACCAGGTTTCCTGCCAGAACACAGATATGCGGGAGCCAGACAGCAAGGCAATAGCTTACTCCTGCAGGAGGTGCACATGGACCTGGTCTGGGAGCACACGCACACTGAGCCGGCAGTCCGCTCGGGGCTTTATTCCTGACCCACGTGATCGGTCCCTTACTCTTGATTGGAAGACCTTAGGCTCACAGTCTTGTGTGATTGGCTAATTTAAAAGAAAAAGAGGGGTTGACCTTTGCCATTTCAAAATGGCAGCCCCCAGGGTAGCTGTAAGTCACTCAGGCCAAAATGGTGGCTGCCTAAATTCCCTTCTTTGACAGAAAAGATTACTTGTTTACTCTCACAATATATATCATGAATAAATATTCCTGGGTCCTCGCCTTCTTCTTTATAGTATTAGTTATCTTTACGCTGTGAGTACACCTGGTCTTCCCAACTAGATTGTGAGTTCCTTGAGGGGCTGATCATGCCTTACTACTTCCGTGTTCTACCTCCTTTCCCTCCTGCCCCTCCTCACGACAACAGCAACCAAAAACCACATGGGACCATGCAGGTAGCAGGCACAGTGCCTTGCCCATGGCGGATATTGAATAAAAATGTTATAACAAAACCCTTTTCAAAAGAATGTGAATCAGACTTCTGCTTCTGGCCAAGATGAAGGAACAGGTTTTACAGATTTACCGTTCTACCAGAAACAACTGAAAAGCAAGACTATTTGAAACAATGGTTATCAATACATTGGACATCAATCAACGAAAGAAAGAGATTGGGAACTAATGAGGTGAATCCTGTAATTGTCCCTGCTTTCTGCCTGGAGAAAGTTTCCAGGCCACAGAATGAAGGGGAAATCCAGGCCAAGGGCAGTGGACTGAGTTGAGGAGACAGAGCAGGGAGTCCTGGGATGCCATGGCAGCTGACAGACAGTCAGGAGGAGTACTGAAGAGGAGAGAGCAGTACAGAGGACTCTGGAGATCTGCAGAAGTCCCACTTGAATATTCAGTGGAGAACTAATCAGTGCATCCGTATGAGGATAACTCAAAGTCAGCGAGAGTCCCCTGAGAGGGTTGCAGAGATCATGCCTGAAGTTCATGGAGGGCAGAGTAGTTTCCATTCCTAATAATTAGAGTGGGAAACCTCACAACTGATGGAGTATTACCTAGAGTGTATGAAGGGGCTTGCCTCAGTAGAGGAATTATCAATGCCAGACTAAAAACATCTCTGGTTCCACCTAACAAACCTTAAAAGCAAGATCCCAAAAGATCAAACTGTTTCCCAATAACTTAACTTGATCCCATATCAAAGCTCAAGAATATTGTTAGGAACGAATAAATAATAAAAAATTACTAGGCATACAATGATGCTGAAAGATACAAGCCATAATGAAGAGAAAGATCAGTTAATTGAAACTGACTGAGAAATGATACCAGTGATAGGATTAGTAGACAAGCACATCAATATTTTTGTGACTATATTCTGTATTCCATATGAACATGGCTAGAAGCAAGATTGAACATGTTAAACAGAAACACATAAGACCTTAAAAAGGATAGAAGTAAAACTTTTAGGGTTGAAAACTACAATATCAAAGACTAACATATGTACTAGATGGGATTAATTGGACATCAGAAGAAAAGATTCGTAAACTTGAAACTTCTTAGTTAATTACACAGAGGGGGAAAAAAGCTGACAAGAACATGAATAGAGCATCAGTTAGCTGTGGGACAAACTCAGGTGGGCTCATTTACCTGTAACTTGAGTCTCTAACAAAGAGGAAAGAGCAGGAAAGAAAATACATTTGATGGTCTTTTCAAATTTGATGAAAAACTATAAACCCATAGAAGGAAGAAGCTCAATAAACCCAAGTTTGAGAAACATAAGACTACACAAACATGCATTATAATAAAATAATTTAAAATGTGATGAGAGAAAATATTAATAAGAAACAGAAAAAAAGACATTACAAACAGAAGAACAGAGATAGAGTTAACAGCAGATTTCTTGATGGAAACAATGCGAGTTGTAAAACAAAGAAGCAACTTCTTTAAAGTACTGGAGGAGAGAGAAAGGAAAAAAAATCTCAACCTAGAATTCTTTACCCAGCAAAAATGTCTTTCAAAATAAAGGCAATACATACCATAAAAACTAAAGTTGAAACAATTCATCACCAGTAGACCTGAACAACAGAAAACGTTAAAGGAAGTCCTTCAGGCAGAAGAAAGATGATACTAGATGGAAATGTGGATCCACACAAGAGGACCAGAAAGGGTAGCTGCATAGATGAACATAAAGATATGTTCTTCTTATATTAATCTCTTTAAAAGATAATCTACTTATATTTCAGTTAAAATTAACAAAGTATTATGGAGCTTATAATACATGCAAAAGAGGATTGTATGACGACAGTAGCAGAAGGGCCAGGAGAGAAATGTAAACATTCTTGTAAGGTACCTATGGCATCTGTGATGGAGTATCACTTGAAGGTGGACTGTGGTAAGTGACATATGTACAGTATGAACCCTAAAGAAAATACTAAAATAACACAATAAAGAGTAATCGCTAATAAACCTACAAAGCAGATCAGAATGGAATTTAAAAAAACAACAAATTAATCCAAAAGAAGGCAGAAAAAGAGGAAAAAGAGGACTAAGAATTGATAGGAAAAATATAAAAACAACAGCAAGATGGTGGCTTTAAACTTCTAAATGGTTGAATAAAGACCTCAGCAAATCTCCCTAAAAAGCAACATAAAACCTGTGACAGTTTCACAGGTATATACTGATATATGTCACAATTTATCAAATTGTGCACTTTAAACATATGCAGTTTATTGTATGTCAGTTATATCTCAAAGTTTTTTTTAAAGGGATACTAATTAATGAAGTATGCTGTCTCCAGCTTACTTACATCTTATCGCCTTTCCCCAGACAATTAAGGTCCCTACTAGCTATCCCCGCATTACTCCTTGAAATTATGTGTGAGAAAAAGAATGAATAAACGAGTTCAGATACCTGTTGTATGTCCTAACATAAATTCTCCATATTTTCACTTCCCTCTGAAAACTGTGAACGTAAGTTTATTCTTTTAGGACAGTATTCATGTGTGGCTGAAATTGATCCAAACTTCATAACACTTTTAAAATATGGAGCACTCAGTAGCTTGAAAATGTATGGTCCTAAAGTGTGTAGCAGACCCAAAGTGGGTGTCACACGCAATAATTAGAACGATTCATTTTGTTGGATGAAGGTATCCAAGAATTGCTTTTGTCTCCAAACCTATTTCTTTTTTTTTTTTTTTAAACATATATTTTATTGATTTTTTACAGAGAGGAAGGGAGAGAGATAGAGAGTTAGAAACATCGATGAGAGAGAAACATCGATCAGCTGCCTCCTGCACATCTCCTACTGGGGATGTGCCCGCAACCCAGGCACATGCCCCTGGCCGGAATCGAACCCGGGACCTCTCAGTCCGCAGGCCGACGCTCTATCCATTGAGCCAAACCGGTTTCGGCCCAAACCTATTTCTTAAATCAATACATTGATATCTTTTAGCCTACAGTTCACATAAAATTAATTCAGGGGATTTGTGCTTTTTCTTTTTTTTGATTTGTGCTTTTATGATATTGCTGTAGTTACCTATCAGAATTTAAGTTTCTCTCCCAGATATTCTCCTAAAAATAGCTGATTACGATGGTTATTAAAACTAGAAGTATAGAACAAATAACTACTGAGCCTATGAGATATTTAAAAACCACCTTTATTGTGGGATTTTCCAGCTGGATTGTGATGTGCACCGTGTTATCATTTGTTCAGCTTCTCCCGGATATTGGGTTACTGCTCCTTAAAGAGGAATAGGCGACTTGTGTCCAGGGTGATTTATGCCGTAGCTATTAAGTAATCAATAGCATTTTGCTTTCTCAAACAGCTCCTTCACTTCCTTTTATAAAGCATCACTTTCATATTGCAAAAGCGGCATCGTGCTTGAGAAAGGATCCTGACTAGAATTAAATTGCACTGAAAGTTTTGCTTGTCAATGCCCCGATGACAATTAAGTTGATACAAAGGGGATGGGTGAGGGGCAGTACCTTTGAAAAAGAGCTTGAGCCTTGAATCCATGACCTGGGTTCAAATTCTGGCTCCTCTACTTGTGACCTCGGGCAAATTCCTATCTGGTTTCCTCAATGGGGTAGAAAATGGATGCAGATTCTAAATACTTCACAAAGCCCTTGTGAGGACAAAATAAGAAGTAATTTCTTACACTCACCAGCACGGTGCTTAGCACATAGTAGACATTCAATGAATCAGTAAATGTTAGGCTAGTCACCTATTTTTGTAGACTCTTTAATGTTCATTTAGAGTAGCTGAGTCCAAATATTAGTTCTGCCACCTGCCAGCAGGACCTTGGACAAGCCAGGCTTCAGTTTCAGGATCCGAAGAATGGGAATAGCAACCTTGTTTTAAGGATCAAAACTAGAACATGTACATCGAAGGGTTTTGCCAGTTGCAGCATCTCTCTCTCAAAGCTTGGCTAGGCATGGTATTTGCTGGAGAGGGGAGAGGTTGTAACTAAATGTCAGTGGTGCCATTGGTTGGGGTTATGTGCTGTGTGGACAGACCTAAATGAAAATTCACCAAAAACACATTAGTCCATTGGCTTAGGTGTGTGCAAGGCCATGGGATCCAGCATTGGAGAAACTGGCCAAGCTCTTGCTCAGGCAAAGTCAAGCTGGACCCCAGGCAGTGAGGGGCTGGTGGGGACCAGTCCAGTTTGTTTTCAAGATCTGTTCGTTCATTTCTTAATAGCTCCTTGGTCCATTCAATTCAGTGAAGTACGTATACTGTATCCAGCTTACCTATATCTTATTGCCTTCTCCAAAACAATTAACTAAAGATACCTACTAGCTATCCCAAAATTACTCTTGGAAATTATGAATGAATAAATGAATAAATGCTATATGTCCTAACATAAATTCTTGATATTTTTCACTTCCCTCTGAAAAATGTGAACATCAGTTTATTCTTTCAGGACAATATTCTTGTATGGCTGGACATTGATCCAAACTTAACAACACTTTCAAAATATGGAGCACTAAGTAGCTTTAAAATGTATGGTCCTAAGGCATGTAGCAGACACAAAGTGGGCGTCACACGCAGTAATTAGAGCGATTCATTTTGTTGGATGAAGGTAACCAAGAACTGCTCTATCCACTACCCTCATTAAACCACCTTGGCTACTTTGCTACTAATTAAAGATATGGCACTTGTCATTCATTGCTAAATAATATTGTGAATAATATAGAACAAATTAAAAAGATGTATTTTTACTCGCACTTACAGAGGTGTTTTTTTTATTTCCTCTCTATTCTGTATGACTAGTTTCAGATTTAAATGTAGTGTGGGCAGCAGAGGTAGCCTCTAAGATCTCTGCTTTGGGGAATTTGTTGAGATGTTCTTTTCAGTATAATTCATGTTGAATCTTTGTGAATGCTTTATGGGTATTTGATGCAAATGTTTATTCTCTATTTCGGCTTAGAAAATTCTATATAGCTATGAGGTCAAGCTTATAAATTGTGCTGTTTCATTATCCATGGCCTCACTCTGATGTGTCGATTTCTGAGAAGTGTCTCCTGGGCAGTGATTTCCCTCCCTCTCATTTCACCATAAATCCTCTCCTACTGCTTCCTTTATCCAGGAAGTCACAAACATTTCCTTTTCTTCTCAATGTTATAGACTTAATATTGGAAAAAAAAATTCTGCCCTGGCCAGTTTGGCTCAGTGGATAGAGTGTTGGCCCACAAACTGAAGCGCCCCGGGTTCAATTCCAGTCAAGGGCATGTATCTCAGTTGTAGGCTCGACCCCCAGCCCTGATGGGGATCCCTGTAGGCGGCAGCCGATCAGTGTGTCTCTCACGTTGATGTTTCTCCCTCTTTTTGTCTCTCCCTCTCCCACTCTCTCTAAGAATCAATGGAAAGTTATCCTTAGGTGAGGATTAACTAAAAAAATTTTCTATGTCTAGGTCTTGCAGACTAAAAACACACCTAGATCCAAGGAGCCTGCCCTTGTATTATGTGTCCAAAAATTCATATTGTAAAGTGCCCGTGTATGGGGCAAGGAGGTCTGCACGAGACCGGCAGCAGTGCTCCATTCACTGTGAGTCCGCAGTGCACACACCGACGTGTGAGAGGCACTGGGGCTAGAGCTTAGCTCTTCTCCTGTCTGCATTTACCAGCTAAGCCACCTTGGCAAGACGTTTTATCTCCTCTGCTCACTTTGCTGATCTGTAAAATGGGGATGATAATAGGAATGGCCTTCTAGGGGCTGTTGAAGGATCAAATGAAATAATAGCCATAAAGCAGTTAAAAGAGACCTAACCCAGGTAACTAACCCTCCGCAGATATTTCTTAGAGAGAGTCAGGGTTCTACAGAGTTCCAGGGAGCGCGAGCTGCCTCTGAGCTACAAGAGTGAGGGGCCAGGCTACGCTGTGAAATCTCTTCCTCTTTGCCTCGCTCAGGTTGGGTACAATTAGGCACTCGGATAGGTACATGTAGTTACTAGGCTGAGTAGAAATTTGGTTCTTACACTGGAGAAATTTTCACTCTGGTGGAGAAAAGAAAACAAACAAAACCCAAATTCCCAAGGACACAAATTAGATTTACATCAATAGGCATCTGTATTAGGCTCTTTTAAAGATGAAAGAAGCCTGCACGTGGAATGTAGTCTAATAAGCAAAAGCTTTCTTTTGTAAGTGTGAGAGAGAAGCAGGGATTCAGTAGACACCAAAGGGTGCAAATAAATATATTAGAGCTAATTTCATCTCTCCTGGGCCCCCACTGAGCGTCACCTGGAGGCGTGCTTGGTTCAAGCTCTCACTAGGTTGCTTCTCACTTTCATCCCACCTGCCTGGAGACGTTGCCCCTTCACAATAGTCTAACAATGCCTCTGTTGCCTTTAGAATCATTCTGTTGAGTAGATTCCATTTGCCTTAGAGGGTACATTTGACTTTTTAATTATTTATTTATTTTTTAATCCTCATCCAAGGATATGTTATTATTGATTCTAGAGAGAGAAGAAGGGAGAAGGAGAGAGAGAGAAACATCAATTGGTTGTTTCCTGTATGCACCCTGACCAGGGATTGAACCCGTGACCTTTTGGTGTGTGGGATGATGCTCCAACCAACTGAGCAACACCAAAAACAGGCCAGGGCTGTTTGATTTTTTTTAAAACAGATTTTCTAAAATCAAATATGAATAACAAGGAGGATCAAGATGGGTAATTTGTTCTGTTTGGGGTCAAAATGAAATATGAATATAATGTAATATTGAGAGTGACTGCTTGTACTGTGCTCATCAGAGGCCAAGCGAATCTGTTCATCAAAACATCATCACTGTCTCTAAATTAATCCTCGCACGAGAGCTGTGAGAAGCGGTGGAATGGGGAGAGGAACAGAGCCATGTGGCCCAGAGCCGGTGCTCGCACCCACTTCTCCCTGAGGCCATTGCGAGCAATGGGACTGTTTTCCTTGTGGGACCAGTAAACTGGTTCGGACCACACTGGGATTCTCAGCAGCGGAGACCGTAAAACAGGCGCACCGAGCGATTGCCTTCGTGGAAATTTGGAGGGGGGCTCATGCTGACATTTTACACGCAGCACAACTGGGTTTCAAGAGGATTGGGCTCCGTGGTACTTTCTCGTGGTGGCTGCCTTTGGAAAAATTGTTTGGCTTTTCACCCGTTTCCTTCTTTATAAGAGGCAGCTTAGCATCTGCCCACTCCCTACTTTACGATGATGTGAGGAATAATTACACATTGTGCTTGGTTTGAAGAGCGCTGTGTTGGAGACGTGATGTTCATTAATTATGTATTGGCCTTTATTGCATGCTTTATGCTCCTTTTGAGACTATATTCTTGACTTCTTTCACTGATGTTGTAACAAACACAGTGGAATTAGTTTTCTTTGATCTTTGCCTGTAGTGATCAGATAAAATTCTTTCCTGAAATATTTCTCAAGGGACGCTTTTCAGAGATGGGGGGGCTTACTGCATTGGCTGCTTTCTTCCAGAATGTGATCGAGTCAAGTCCAAGTACCCATTGTGGGGGTGGGGGTGGAGGGATGTGTAACCCCAGTGTGTCTGAGGGGCAATTATGCCAGCTCACCCCTGATTCCAGCCTGGATGATGGCCTCCAACAGAGACCAATCAGAAGTCTGCAGGCAGTGGCCATTGTTCCAGAAAATCTGACTGTGAGCTCCAGGGTAGGTTAGGGCAGGCGTTCACAAGACAAAGATAATGGCAGATATGCCAGGCTCCACCCTAGAGTGAGGGATTGGGCTATGGAGCAGGGCAGCCAGCTGTCACTAATTAGGGAAACTGAGTCAGAAGCCCTGAGTCAACCAAAGTGACAGGAGGAGTGCTGTGGCTCAGGAGCTAAACAAACCCAGAGTTCAACTTAGGTGCAGTGGGTTCAAGGGCTGGGTGCTATAAAGGACCTCTGTACCACTGGGGTCAGTGGAGATAAGGAGGTTCAGGGCCAGGTCCAAGAGGCCAGTCCTGCCTCTGAGGGGGCTGGTTTGGAGAGAGGGGTGTGCCAGCACATTGCACAACTCCAGGGGCCCCATTCTCACTGCAGTCTATGGGAATTTTGCCCACTTCTCCCTCTCCCACCCCCTGCCGTTGTGCAGTGCACAGCCTGCGAGGCTGTAGGCAGCGCTCCTGGGTCATGGTTCTTCCTGAGGGAAGCCATCCGCAGCCCTGAGTGCCGGGACCCAGGGGAGCAAGCCAGGAGGCAACGTCCATCCATGCAAGGCGCTCTTCTTTCACTTTGTTGTGTTTGGCCACAGAGTGAGGAAAGAAGAACTAACTTCCTAATAAGGGGGAGGGTGGTTATGTGAGTGTAGGAAAGGAGAAGTAAAAAGATGCATGCCTCACAGAGATGGGTTCCAGCAGTCTGGATTCACTGGTTTGTTTGCTTTTGGCTTCACGTTTTCCTTGACAACTGAATTCTGATATCTAGCTGTAACACTGTCCGTTATACCCACAGTAGTGGCTTGGTGCATGAATTTGTGCACATTGAAAGAAAATTAATTAGAAGAAATACTTTAATATCGCCATTTTCCCTTTCTCTATAATAGAAGTGTCAACCAAATTCACGATCAATAATGACAGATGGAAACACACGTGTGCAGTTGGCACCAGGAAGAGCTTTATATGTATCACACATGAGTGAGACAACTTAGCCTTTTATAGATATTGAACAAACTTGCTTAATTAGACCTGCTTTCTGATTTACTTAAACTTTTTCCAGCCCAGTGAAGCACCTCAACTTCTCTTTCGGTAATTGTCAGGAACACAGCAGTAAATATCAACACGAAGCAGATTATTATTGTAGATCACGCAGGGAGAACAAAGGGTAAACTATTTAACTGCAGCAGTGTTTGATTATATTCTGTGCAGTGAGAGGCTGAAGTCATTTTCAAGGTCCACCATTTCTTCTTTTCAGTCGGGTCAAGTTTCTAAACTTTTTAAATCTCCATTTTCTAGCTAATGAAAAGAAAATAGGATTCCACTGAGTTTCCTACCTACCTACACCAGGACTTTTGTGAGGATCAAATGAGATGAAGCACGGGAAAACGCTTCACAGACATTTGGGTACAGTGTAAAGTATTTTCATCTGGCTATAAAGCAGTGCATGTTCCTGGGCTGAAGAAACTGCAAAGAGGCTGGTCTTTGCTAGGGAGAGGAAGCCGGGCATTGCTACGTGACATCATTACCCGGACTGAGGGAAGGACACTGAGCATATTAGCCTTTTATTTATATAGATAACAGAGTATAAAGGCCACTCAGTATCATGGTTCCTTTTATTTTGTACTGAGGCTCTCATTTGTAAAATAAGTCCTTGAACACGAATGGTCATGGATAATTGACTGTTGTGTAATTGCATATAATCCCTAAACTTCCTCCCAAACAACGGGTAGCAGAGGACTATCATACTCAATTGCATTTCTTCATAGCAACAACCTTTTGGGGGCAGGGGAAGCAATTTCATTTGTTTCACTTTCATACAAAGTAGAAGTCCAATTGTGCTTCTGTAATTAAGTTCCCTCCTGTCAAGAGGAAAGAGGACATCCATGGAATGTGCACTGAACCCAGATGGAAATGCTAATTCAAAATAAAAAGCAGTGATTATCTTGTGTTTATTAATGAGGTAAATATTTAACAAAATATCTCTGTTTTCACCTTTCTATTAAAAACGTGGCAATTTAAAGGCATTTTTGGACATAATAGCACCTGAAGGGCTTGTGTTACTAATTGGATTAAGTGCATACTCTGAACTTCCCAGCAAAGTGCCTCTCGGCCATATCTCCACAGACACACATGGGAGTTTGAGTGACAGCAACCTCTTCCAAGTCCCTTTTTGCTTGACAGCCTCAGTTCTCACCTGAACATTAGAGTCAGGAGATGGAGGCTTCACAGGTTGTGCTGGGAAATCATGGGGCACTGTGACATCAGAGTTTATCAATTCATAATATGGAGCTTTAAAAACCGTCAAGGTTTGGGCAAGATTTTTTTTACTCATTTGCACCCCAGAAATTGTCTCTCTTTTGACACCATCAGTCCTCAGCAGGCTCAGGAATTCCATGTCAGGAACTTGACCTGCGTGTGGGGCCCTCAGATCACTGCCACCATGGCAGATGGAGTCACTCCCTGTCAGGGCCTCCACAGAGCTTTCTCTCTCTCTTGTTTTTGTGGCCATTTCTTCCTTTTATCTGGGAAGCACCAAGACCAGTGGAAAGAGTAGAGGCTCTTAAGTCCTATTAATCTAGAGTTCAAATCCTATTTCCCTCCAGATGGGGTAGGCTAGCAAGCTGGAGACTCAAGAAAGAGATATAGTTTGAGCCCAGAGGCAGTCTCCTGGCAGAATTCCCTCTTGGTTGAGTTCAGTCTTTATTTTATTAAGGCCTTCAACTGATTGGATGAGGCCCACTACATGATGGAGAGCAATGTGCTTTATCCAATTTAATGTTAATCTCATCTGAAAAACATCCAGAATAATGTTTGACCAAATATCTGGGCACTGTTGGCCCACCCCACTTGTCACATAAAAACCATCACAGGGGTGATAGTCAAAATCTAATAGCTGTGATGTCACAGGCATCCCAAGTCAGAATTGGACTCGGGCCATAACTAGTGCAACTGGGCCTGTGCCTGTCTCTCCTGTTCTCTGTGTGTAGCAAAGGAGACTGGGAAGAAGTCATCAGCAAGTAAGGTGACCTTGAAACCCAGAGGAGACAAGACATTTTCAAGGAGAGAGTAGTTAACACTCAAATGCTACTAACAGGTTAAGTGAAATGGGACAGAAGAAGACCATTGGAGGATCATTGGTGACCCTGGCAAGAACAGCTTTAGTGGAATGCTGGGGCAAGAGCCCAGCTGAGGAGATGGCGGGAGAGGATGGCATGGGAGGAAGTGGTGCATCAGTGTCTCCAAGAAGCTTTAATGTGATGGGGTCTGAAGAGTCAAGGGAGAGTTTGGCTGGCGGCGCTTACCACTGATGAATTCACACATGCTAACATGTTCATGGAGATGACCAGATGGACCCCTAAACCCTGCATCTGCCCTCTCTCACGGCGATGTTTCTCACTCTCTCTCTCTTCCCCTCCCTTCCTCTCTCTCTAAAATCAATAGAAGTATATCCTTGGGTGAGAACTAAAAAAAAAAATACGATCGTGTTTTATTGGTCCAATAATCATGTTGTGGCTGTATTGCCAATAGTAACCCCTCTTAACGCATCATGGACCAAATGTCTCCATGGACACTTGTATGGAACCAAATGTTCGCTAACCGTGGACATTCGTTGAAGTTCTAATTTTTCACACAATGGTCTTGATGCTTTAAATTATTTTTTTCAGAAATACAATTCTTAAAAACGATTTTTTTGGTGGCCTTGTTTTGTTGGTAATTGTGTCACTTCCTCTTTGAAGTGTCCCCTGGCTCCTTGCGTGAATGCTGGTGCCCTATTAAATAACAGTGATCATTTGTTTCGTGTCTGTGTCTCGTGCTGGACACTTGTGCCCCGTGAAGACAGACGGTTTATCTTGTCCCCCAAGACCCTCCGGTACCTAGCATGATGAGAACATTGACTGAAGCTCAATTGATACTTGTTGTAAATGAATGGTCTTCCTCATTCCCTGCTCCCACTGACACACGCCCCTTAAGAAGAGGGACCGGGAGTTTTCATCTTCACATAGAAATTAGCTCAGAACTTGCACACAGCAGGCACTCAGTAACTATTACCTATAAAACGAATGAACGAACGAACAAATGAATGTCTTCTGCTTTGGTTGCACAGCAAGTCATTTTAGAACCATGAAAAGGGAATAAAATAATGTTGTGTTCTTTCAGTTAACCTAAATAGAACATTTTAATCTTGCTAGAATTTAATAGTTTTCAAGTCTCAGTAGGCATATGAGATTTTTAGAAGCTCTACACGTTGAGTTTTTATCACAGTTCAAATCAACGTGATCTGTGTGTAAAATGGAATTTCTGTTTCTTGATCAGTATGGGGCCTTTGGCTCTCAAAAGAAAAACACAGGATTTCTCACTGAAGACACTGTAACTCCACATCTGAGCGGAACCAGTTCTCCCCTCTCTGAAGGAAGTCTTTTAAAAGGAATCGTTGAAATTATTGACCTAGCAAATAAACAGAGCTACCCTAGACTTAACCTTCATTAGTGGGCACATGACGTCTGCACAACCCTTTGTCTGGGAGGCCTCAGGGGATGTCAGTGCCCTTCCAGCTGGGAGCCCCATGGAGAGCAGGCCTTCAGCTGTAAAGTTGCGCTCCCTGCCTGCCTCCTGCGCCACGGGCAGCCTCCAGCACATCCTGAACAAGGAAATTACTGGGGAACTGCAGTATGTTCTTTAACATCGACTTGCTTGAGAGAGGCTGTCAGTTTGAAGCTAGTGCACTTCCAGGTGACCTCGTCAGATGTGTCAGCATGACATCGGATGAAGATGTCAACAGGCCTGAGTCCAAGGAGCCCGCAGAGCTAGCGTGAGGCGTGCCTAGGCAGTCACGCAGGTGACACGGAGTGACACTCCTGGAGGGAGGCCCACAGGCACAGGAAATGACTCCTTTGAAGATTTTCCTTTTAGGTTTATCTGCCATTTTGTAGGGCCCTGGCGTTCTCTCATCTGAAAAGTTGAGATTGCTTGTTGTCGAAAGTGACAATGAGGCAATAGTGAGCTTTCAGAAAGGACTCCTGTACTGATGCCCTCTGCTTTCTTAATGGGGTTTGAACAACATAGGGCTTGACGTTGAAGGTCACAACGTGGACAGCAGGGGGAGCAAAAGAATAGAGGGCGTTTTACCCCCCTCTTGGGAGACCGTTGCACATCCCAAACCCAGAGACGAAGCCCAGGAAACCACCTGTGCGAGGCTGTGGGTCTCCAAGGCTGTGCCCACTGACCCAGCGATCCCTGGGCTATGTGGATGGTTCTTAGGGAGACAACACTTGTAGAGTATTTTGCTCTATTAGTTCCTCCTGCCATGGTCGCGCTGAGTAGATGTGATAGGATGGCAGTCCTGTATACGGCTCTTCTAAAACACTCTAATGGCCAAGGGCAACTTAAAAATCAGTTGTTGTTTATCAGGCCTGACTTTTTGAAAGGGGTGCTGTCGTTGGGGAGAAACATGACTTTCCAACATTTCAATGCTGTGGAATCCCATGGTACCATAGCTCGATGCAAGGCCCGGGCTGGACACGGAGTAGAAGTGCAAGGAATACTGTGGACTTGACACTGATTAGAGGCAGCAAGTTATAGCCTGTCCTGCTGCCCCTGACATGCCCAGAGCAAGCATGGGAGGCAGCTGCCCAGGAGGCGGGGGCTGCGGCAGTGCAGAGTTAAGGCTTGTCCGCTCTCTCCTGCGAAATTTCTTTAGCAGATACCGCATTCCCCGCCCTACTTTCCAGGATGTGTAAAACTAATAGACCTCCAAGGAAAGGTCATCAGATGATGCAGGAACGGTCACCAGTTGAATATAATGTCCAAAAGCCAAATATTGCTTAAAAATAAAATCCAAGAAAAGCATAGGATGTCCCCAAAAATATATACACATGCTGAATAATTATAAAGGTAGTGTTTATTGAAGTACATCTCATTTTCAAAATTGAGCTATCAGCTGTTAAAGTGTGTATAAGATGTCAAACAATCCCGGCTGATGTGCTCAGTGGTTGAGCATTGATGTATGGACCTGAAGGTCAAGGGTTCGATTTCCAGTCAGGGCACAGGCCCGGGTTGCAGGCTCGATCCCCAGTAGGGGATGTGCAGGAGACCAGCTGATCAATGATTCTTCCTCATCATTGATGTTTCTATCTCTCTTTCCCTCTCCCTTACTCTCTGAAATCAATAAAAATACATATTTTTTTAAAAAAAGATGTCAAACAAAATAATATATGCTGGTTGTATTTTCACTTGTTATCTTTCATGGAGATGAGTTTAAAACTAAATGGACTGAGGGTGGGGAGAAGCAATTAAAGAAAGTCAACATATTAAAAGGTACTACAATGACTATATTAAGTACATTATTCAGTAGCAAAATTTAGTGAGGTTGCATTTGTTCCTGAAGTTCTCACCGTCACCAGAAAGGAATTTTTTCTCCCTTAATCTATTTTCTGCTGCCCGACTTTACCCGAGCAGCTCCGACTTATTCTGACTTAGTCTACTGATCAAACAGGCTGAGCAAGATAATTATCTATGCATGGATGCTGGGAAGTCAAACACATCTCCCGAGTAGTTCCACTTTCTAATTTAAAAAAACACACAAAAGGGGCAGAAGAGGGGGAGAGCTGCCTTTGTGCTTTTATACACACGAAGGAAATGCTAATATGCACAAATGGATTTTGAAAGAACACAAATCTCGCTTTGAAATTAATTATACCTCTCCCATTGTCTTAACAAATGGAAGATTGAGACCTGCATCTGGATGTTTACTATGTTTAATTTTTGATTGTGTCTCCGATGTTCTAGATAGTGAGGTTTGCACCTGCAAAGAAAAAGGGTTCTGAACAGATTGCAAACACTCCGCAAACACTTCGTCAGGAGTGTTCGCTGTCAGCCTCCCCCCAGCACGAGGGAGCCTGGATGCTATCTCGTGTGCCTTGACTCCTTTTGATTAATAAATGCAAACAATTTTTCCCAGTCACCTCTGCTGCCGCCCGTGCATGACAATTAGGGACAGCCTCTGGTGAAGGGATGCCCTGCAGTCTGTCTGCGCTTCCTGTGCTGCAGAATAAACAGTTGATGTTTAATGCTTTTTGACAATTAGAGAATGAAATCTCTGTAGCCATGCAATTTCAGCAACTATTTATTATTTCTGTTCCCTACAATGAAGGATCAATGTTTATGACAATTTTAACTCCACTCTGGATGGACAATCTGATTATTTCTTTCCCAGAGTTTTGTGTCCTATTATTGAATTCTCAGGTGCAAATACGTTGGCTTTTCATAAAATGGATTTGTGATGTTTCCACCAAAACAATGTATTGAGTGGGCATCGTGAGGAAGCCAAGCATGACTCCCCTGGACAGTCCATCGTGACTCCCCAGGGCAGACAGACTGCGGAGACTTGTGGGAAATCAGGCTTCGTCCTGCCCTGAGCCCTGTGGCCTTCCCTGAGGACTGGGTGGTCGTGCCTTAGCAAGGTGTGTCCTTGTTGTAGGTGTCAGGGCACTGGGGTGGGTCCAGCCTTCTGGAATCACAGTGGCTAAACTCCCCTGCTGTCACGGAGCCTTTGCAAAATATGCAGGTGGTAGAGGTAGGACAGGGCTACGGCATCGCACAACTCTGGCGGGGGGAGGGGGGGATACCATCCCCTTGGAATCCAGGATGGACATGGCCTGAGGCTGTGCAGTGCAGCCAGAGTTCCCATGTATCTGTGGACAGCCCAAGAGGTCAGTTTGCTGAAGAGGCCAGTGTACAGAGATGAGAGCCCGAACCTTCGAGGCGGACAGACTTGGGTTGGGATCCTGAGGTATGATTCTGGGCGTGCGATGTGCTGTCCGGGCAGAGTCTGTGGTTTCCGAGGGTCATCCCTTCATCTTTCCATCCCTAGTGACTTGTTCAGTTATTTGGTCCATGTGCCCCTGCGCAGTCCCAGTAAACAGGTCACTCAAAAGCAACTGTGAGAGCTGGTGGCCCCATGGAAGGGAGAGAGGGCTGGCAGGTGCGTTAGTCTGTTTGGCTGCTATAACAAAAGACCACAGACTGGGTAACTTGTAAACGACAACAATGCATTGCTCACAGTTCTGGAGGCTGGAAGTCTAAGATCAGGGTGCCGGCATAGTCAGGTCTAGTGAGAGCCCTCCTCCAGGCTGCAGACAGACAGCTGTTTTCTTATCCACATGGCAGAGAGGGCTAAGGGTCAAGGGAAGCTTAAAAATCAGTTGTTGTTTATCCAGTCTGACTGTATCATCTCTCCAAAGCCCCTCCTCCTCATGCCATCACTTTCAACAACTGAATTTGTGGGTAGGGCATATTTAGTCCATAAGGTCAGGCTGTGGCTGGGCAGGGGCTTAAGGATTGGATCCAGGCCTTTGCAAGGCAATTTGGAGGCCTGCAGGAGGTTGGTCTGGATGCTGGCAGGTGGCACTGCTCAGGGAGAGGGTGGGAGGGGCTGGGGGGACCTGCCCAGTGGCCAGAGGAGCCAATACCGGCTTCTGGAACCCGGCTGGGCCAGCATGTGGCTGACGGAAACATGGCTTGACCGGAGGAGAGGACAGAAGAAAAGCAAGAGATCTGAGGGATGGATTCGCCACAAAGCACAGGCACAGGAAGGGAGAGAATGGAATGGTCCAAGAGTCTGGAAAGAGGTTTCCTGAGATGTGAGGGGCAGGCAGGCTGTAGCGGGGAGTTCTGTGAAGCTTGGGGAAGCCAATCCAATGCTACAGGCACGCAGAACCCTCCGGGCAAATTACCATAATCACTGGCCTGTCCCTCTGTCTCAAAACCAGGCACAGTAACACCTCCCTGCAGGATGGTCGGAAGGCTGCAATGAGCAGTGTCTGTAAAGCCACTGGGATGGCTGTGCGCTAGCGAAGGGCAGCTGTCCTGACTGAGGCCTTACAATCAGCCCACTGGCACCGCCCTTGGGAGCATCTCACTCGGCTGAACCGCACGCTCCTTCCCCCTCGGGGTCTGCAGTCTCCAGTGCTCTGTCGTAAGGATCTTGGCATCTGAGACTGTGTTACCTACGTCACCTCAGATAACTTGTAGAAATGGAAGGGGCTCCATTGTAAGTAAGCATAGTTATCTTGGGTAATATGTAGATTCACATCCTACTGACAAATTAATCCATTCGTCTTATTTTCAAGGTGCTTTCTATTGAGAAAAGGATAAAACGTGTAGGAGAAAAATAAGACAGGGGAAAAAGAAGCATCTCAATTTTAGGTTATTATTTTCTGTTGGATGAATTGAGAAGTTCCCAAATTTTATGCAAAATGAGATTTATGTGATATGAATGTACCGCTGTCATTAGATTGAGTCATATTATGTTCCAGTCAGTAATCAGTGTGGCAGGAGTTCAATGGAAGAACGATTACAGACAATAAATCCTCCATCCTTCATGCACAGAGCGGCTGCACGAGGCCCTCCAGCACGGCTGCCGTCGGCGTATCAGGACTCCAGGTGGCTGTGGGGAGTGAGGGGCCCACCCACATGGGTCAGGTGGGGCCTGAGAGATGCAGATTTGGGAGGGAATTGGGCAAGTGTAAACTTGGATCCCATTTGCCATTTGTCGTCTAGCTCCGTGGCCTTGCAAAGACTTCTAGCCTCTCTCAGCCTCAGTTTCCTTATCTATAAAATGGGTGAAAAGAGCACCCACCTCACAGCGTTGTACAAGTTAAGAGAACTGACTAGCGGAGCACCTCTCCCTTGGCCTTGTGTGCAGTGAAGATATAATTTTAACATTTTAGAAGAAAGATGGTGATGACACACTTTTGAATTCGGCCTGGTTGATTCCAGATTTCTACAGCTATTAGAAAGGAGGTGTTTTTGGAAATCAACTTTAAAGCAAGTTGGGATTAATGAAATGAAGTGATGCAAGCCTAAAAGTAACCATGGATCTGAATTAATGAGTGAATGCCCGCACTGCCTGGTGCAGAGGGTAACGGCTCAGGACCAGCTGTGCTTGGTTGATACTGCAGGCTAGACCTAGACCAGCGGTTCTCAACCTGTGGGTCGCGACCCCTTTGGCAGTCAAACGACCCTTTCACAGGGGTCGCCTAAGACCATCCTGCATATCTGATATTTACATGACGATTCATAACAGTAGCAACATGACAGTTATGAAGTAGCAACGAAGATAATTTTATGGTTGGGTCACAGCATGAGGAACTGTATTTAAAGGGCCAGAAGGTTGAGAACCACTGACCTAGACAGAGGCAATGGAGGGCTTTGGATTTTGATTGGGCCATTCTTTGTTGAGATGTAAGAACAGGATGGGCAAGGACTGTGGTCTTCTATGAGATTGACCCCACTCTCCCCCATTGTAATAAGGCCTACGTGCACCCAGTTCTTACACAGTGAAGTCATATCCTCGGGGTCCCCCCAGGGAGGAATGATGATGATTCCATGTCACAGATTAAATGGGAAACTGACCTCCGAGAAGCTCAGGTCATAGAACAGGCGGTGGGGGGTGGGCCCACAGGCTGTTGGACCCCAGGGGCGATGCTCTCAGGCCTGTCCCTCCTCACTGGCACCAGGCCTTCACAGGTGTGCTGCAGCGAGACAGACAGACGTGGTGCCAGCGAAGGCATTCCACAGAGACGAGCGACCTCGTTGGTGTTATTTCATATTTATGAACACCCGACATAGAGAGAAATAATATTAAATGCATAGCAATAGCTTCAAGAACCATCAAAGAAGAAAGCTAACGAAGGAGCCAGGGTGAGAAAGTCTGGCCTATTGAAAAGAAAGATAGCGGGAAAGGAGCTGTCCTCTGAGCAGCCAGCAGAAAGGGAAGAGAAGTCAGTTCTTTGGGGGGAGGATTGCGCTTTCTGAGAGCGCTGGTGAGGGACACAGCGGCACCAGAGGGTCTGCAGTCATTATGGACGGAGCCCGCCATCGGCTCCTACGGTGAACTTGTTATCAGAGTATTTTATAGCCCACCTGACCGAAAAGAACAACTGGACTGTGAAATGATAGGGCAAATAAAAAAGGCCGTAAAAGAGCCTGCGGATAGTAATGGGAGGTTTTAAGTACCTGAGCGCAGAGCAGAGTGCATTAAGTGGATGAAATAAAGCTGGGAGCGTGCGTGGAGGAGGCCTCAGGGAGGGAGAGCGGGAGGTGGGGGTGAAGGTGCCAGGAGGGAGGGGACTGTTTAGCTCAGCATCTAAGATTTTAGTCTATGCACAGAAGATGTCATGGCAACAAGCATCTGCGTCACTCTGCGTGTTCCTGTGGCGCGGTCAGCCCGCTCTGTCCCTTGGCCTCTGCACCTAGAGGTGTCCTCTGCACCCTGCCCTGCACCCCTAGAGAGTTCTTGCACACCCTCCAGTCCATCCAACCCCAATCCAGGGGTTTGGCATGGGGTCCCAGCATCAACTCCTGAATCCTCCACCTCATGGCCCTGTTCAGGTTGCACAGTTGGTGCATCCAGTGGATTTATTTAAAATTTAAGTCTCTGGAGTGGAGTTCTCAAATGAGTTTCTGAGTAAGTCAGAGAGCTCCCTGTACTCAGGACAAATGCGTTACTCTGAGATGATGGGCAAGCCATGTGGCTTCAGGTCAGGGCGTGTCAAGCCCCTTGTCCTGCACTGAGGGGCTGTGGCTACGGGACGGGACATGAATTCACAGGCTCTTGGGTCCCAGGCAGGACCAGGGAGTCCAATACTGAATCCATGGTGACTGCGGAACCAGTGAGCATGGGCCTGTTGGCAGTGATGCGGTGCAGACAGCGAGGGAGCGAGGGCAAGAGGAGAGCCATGGGCGTTCGGCGTTCCTCTGCTTTCAGGGTGGCGTGTGAATGGAGCTGCCCTGGCCCTGGGGTAAGGCTGGTCCAGGCGCTCAGCCTGGTGCCAAGAGACAGTTGTCAGCAGGAAGGTCCAGAGAACAGTCCGGCACGGGTAGAGCACTGAGCCGAACTGGGGGCCCAGGGCAGTGCGTTAGACGTTCAGTGGTTATTTAAGGGGGTACCTGAGAGATGCCAAATACTGAGCTTGCAGAGCCCTGAGGTGAAATGGATCGGGGCAGTACAGGGGCCAGCCCAGCACCCAGGAGCACTCAGGCAGGTACAGCAGCCTGGGGTCTTCTCCAAGAACTCAAAGGTGATGGGGAGGAAGGAAGCCCACTTTCCCACCGCTTTGGTTCTGTTTCATTCGTTTCTAAAGCACTTTTGTCCTGGCACACCCATCTCCAAGAGGGAGATGACTGCTCAGCGTCCCCCTTCACAGCGCAGAAATAAAACCCTGGCAAAATATTATTTTAGCTACTTGCCTGAGATTATGCTTTCCATTTCCAGGATGTTAATAATGGGCTCTGGGGGGAGTTTTTTCTGGGCCCAATAGCCGAGTTATAACATTAAACAACAGCGTGAGTGTGGGGAAAGGAAGCAATCATCTCACCGAACAGAGGAAAGCCGCCTGCATCCCACAGCACCCTGGGCCCCGCGGAGGGCAAGTTCGGGTTTCTGGGATCTCCGCTTTCCAGTTTCACACGGAGGACGATCTCTGCACCCAGAGGTGCAATCGCAGACAGAAGCACATTTCAAAGTGTCAGACAGTGCAAGCGGGCGTTCACTCCCGCTGTCGGCAACTGCAGCTCATCCGGGGGTGTAGCCCGGCGCGAGGGTCACACTGGACTCACTTCATGTGGCCTCTGGGCTGGAGGGTTCAGTTTGGAGGTCAGCCCACCTGTGACCATTGTCAGCTGTCCTGCCGGTGCATGTTCAATGGCCCCGTTTGCTGACAACAAGTTGTTTACACTGTGACAATCTCAGTTTCCACGATCACTAACCTTTATGCCTAAAACAAACGCACCGCAGCTCAGCGCCCAGAGCCCTCTAATTTATTTGCTTCGTGTGGACTGGTGTTTGTCATGTTTCTGCTCAGAAGGACAGTTTGAGTACTCAGATGGAACGCTTTTGCCTTCCTCCATGGTGACACGTCTGTTCTTGGGGTCAGCTTTCATTCATTCATTCATTCATTCATTCATTCAATAACTACCTGAGCACCCATTATGTGTCAGCACAAATTCTGATTCCTTCTTAATAAATCTTATAGTGCTTAATATTTCAAAATAGTTTCTTAAATTCATATTTATAAAACGCCACAAATCCACTTGCCAGGGAAAATGGGAGGGCTGGTGCTCCGTCTCGGCACTATTGATGCGTCTGTTGGGTAATGTCCAGTGCGCCATCAGCTGCACCCTCTGTGTTCAGGGTTTTGCTGTCCCTTGCTCAGCCATGTTTGTCCCAGGACCAGGCAAGTGCCATGCCTACCTGCATGTGCAGGGGTCCCTCCCCGGGCGCCGCCTGACAGTTACTGCATCCAGCAGTCACCAGGCCCTGAACTGTCTTAATGAGCCATTCCAGGCTGCCCGCCAGGCTGCTGCCTCACCTGAGCCGTGGCCCCCGCGCAGCCTGAGCTCATCGCTTTGGCTCAGCGGGGACGAGTCAGCACCAAGCTGCTCTTTGTTTTCCTGCCTCCCCGCTTGGGCATCTGCAGATTAGCTAATGGAGGGTGCTCCGTCTTGTCAAATGCTAATGGTGTAAAATGTGATCATTTTGCTGACAAATGTAAACAGGTTTCATTCTGCCTTGGAGTAGACATAGTCCCTCAGTTCTGCAACCTGGGGACAGTGGATTTTGTTGATGTTGATGGCTCCATTTCTAGCTCCTTCCAGTGAGACAGTGATTCTTCCCGTTGCAGCTTCTAGGTAGTACGTGTGCAACGGTTCTCATTAGCACCCTAATGACAGAGCCCTCGGATACTGCGTCTGTGCTGCACCGTCTCATAACCGCAGGTGAATCTCTGCCGCAGACACATTCACACCTCACTCCTGCCTGCCTGGGGGAGTTTCCCTTCTCGCTCCCCGAGCCCTGAACAGATCAGAGGCTCTGAGGTGGTGCCACACTGGGGGCTGTGCAGCTTGGTGCCCCTGGAGGAGGAAATGACTGCCGGTGTTAATCTTGGGTTAGTAGTAATAGTCTGAATTCTCCCAGGGAACTTCGTTTTACACATATCTCCACTTCTGCAAATATATGCACAATGCCCCCCCCCGCGCCCCCCCCCATGTGGCTCTTATTAGGACATTTCTCCCCAAAATGTTAGTAAAAGGACTGTTTAAAATTACATAGGAATTTGGCATTAATCCCATAGTTAAGGAGCCGCTTCCTTATGGCTATGGGCCCTGCTTGATGGCCTTTAAATTAATAATGAAGAATTCATTAATGTATATTGTGCTTCTATTACTGTCCTAGGCCCTAGGAGGCTGCAGGGAGCGAAAACATTCCTCAGGGAGCCTGTTGGAGAGATAGAATGATCACAGGGATTGCAGAATCTAAGGTGTAAGAGGCTGTGGTAAGGGCCAGATAGAAACAGGGAGCCTGAGGAAGTCTTGAGTGTCAGGGAATTCCAGGTTAGTGAGTTCTGAAGGAGGCATCAGAGGGGAAGGTGAGGATGGGGAACCTCCCAGGTAGAAGATGCGTCAAGGCCCAGGAGGATCAAGGGCTTGGGGAGGGATGGAAGAGGCGGTCCAGGAGCCAGTGGAGACGGGAGTCTGGGGTCACAGAAACCCTCAGTGCTGGTGAGACGTGGTCATCTTCCCAGGAGCACAGGGGAGCTTAGCTGGAGGAGGGAGTGGATGGTGGAGACATGATCAAATTTCCAGTGTGAAAGCAGCCACCCTGGAACATGGACGGGGACGTTCAGGATGGGAGGTGGGCAGCCCAGCTAGAAGGCTTTCTTAGGAGTCGGGGAAGGAAATGCTGGTGTCTCGGACTTGGGGTTTGGTGGGAAGAGGGAAAGATGTGGAGGGACTGGGAAGACATTTGGCGGTACGATAGGCCGGACTTAGTAATGGGTGCATGGGGACAGGAAAAGTCAAGGATGGCGGCCTGTGCTCGGCTGGTGAGACAGTGGAGGGAAACATGCCACACTGGAAGATCCTCGTGCGGGAGGATCAAGGGTGGAGGTGCCTGTGAGGTGTCTCAGCGCGCCCTTTGGTGTCTGTATGAAGTCCTGGCACTTAGAGCCGTCCAGGCAGCGTCACACCAGTGTGCCTGCACCTGGCCCTGGAGCGGACCCTGCAGTTGGGCTCCTGGGCCCAGGGTGGGAAGGCGCAGGCAAGACTTCCCAGAAAGGGCTTGTGCACTCCCCCTCCTCAGGGTCCCAGAGAGAAGTCACTGCCACGTGGCGGGTAGGGCTAGGGCGGGAGGGAGGCAGGCGGCATGCTGGTGAGGTGAGAGGAGGAACTAAGCAGGCACACGCGGCCTCCTGGCTCTGTCTCATTCTCGAAGTTCTTTTGCTCACCTAGTAGGCATGACACCTGGGCAGCTTCTTTCCTGGAGAGAGCGGTCAGCCATTTGGGGAGGCACATTTATTTGAGGGGTGAGTCAGGGAGCCAGCCAGATAACTTTGAAATTTGATATATAAAATACTGGTAGTTAAATCAAAGTAGCTAAATTAGGGGGGGAAGCATGGGAAATATTTTTATTGTGGTAAAATATACGTAACGTAAGATTTACCATTTTAAGTGCATAGCTGAATGTCATAAGTACACCATTCGCATTGTTGTGCAGCCATCACCACCACCATCTCCAGAAATCCAGAAACTTTTCAGCATCCCAGACTGAAACTGTTTACCCATAACAATCATCCCTCCTCCCAGGCTCTGGTAACCTCTGTGCTTTCTGTCTGTGTGAATTTGACTTCCAGGTACTTCCTCGAGGTGGAATCATAAAATATTGGTCCTTTGGTGTCTGCTTATTTCATTTCGCGTAATGGCTTCAAGGTTCATCCATGTTGAGGCAGGCGTCAGGATCTTCTTCCTTTTTAAGGCTGAGTAATAGTCATTGTACGACACACCACATTTTGTTTATCCACCGATGGACACTTGGGCTGTTTCCACCTTTGGGCTGTTGTGAATAGAGCTGCGATGATCATTAGTGTACAAGTATCTCTTCAAGTCCTTGCTTTTAATATTTGGAATAAATATATATGTACATCAAGCATGCCAGCTGCTAGTTTCACATGCTTGATGTACACGTTACACACATACACACACACGCCAACCTAATTAGGGTGTCAGATGGAAACCTGTTGTGGAAAAGTGTGGCATTTATGTCTTTTAAAATCATTAGAGAAATTTCCTATTCACATGGTACGAAATGTAATTCTAGTCTAAGAGTCTGGATATCTATGGCACCAGACAATCTAGGAGCTGTAACTAGCTTTGGGCAGAATTTCACAGCTTGAAAAGCACTTTCAGATACATGGTCTGCGTGCCTGGGAAATACAACAAGAAATGAGATTGGAGGTAAAATTATAATTGTGTTATCATTTTTTTATTTTAAAGATGAGGAAACTGAGGCAGAGAGTTCCCAGCATTACCTAGCTAGTCAGTGTTACAGCCAGGAACTTTCTTTAGTTCACGGGACCTGACTTATAAAGGCTTTTCTCTGCTTGCAGGCATCTAATAAGTATTAATTCATTGGCAGTAATCTTCTTTAACAGTTTTATAGTAGCTTCATAAAGCATAATTAAGATAACAGACCAGTGACTGTATCAATACTAGGTATGATTATCTTGCTTCATTAATTTTTAAAAATACAGTGTTTAAGCAATATCTTCATCCACCTGGATAAGTAGAGTTCAGTCATCGCACTTTCCAAAGGACACTTTCCAGGGGTGAGGGGTGTTAACAGGTTACTGGATGGAGAGCCAGGGTAGAGAAGGCAAGGCCAGCATCTGCTCACCATCAGCACTTCTCATAGATATTATGATGCCAGTAATTAGATGAAGAGACCGAGGCTCAGAGAGGCCACTTGAACCAAAGGTAGACAGTGAACAAATAGGAGACCTGTTCTCCACAACCCGGAACACTAGCTCCTGGGCGCTTGAAAGTCAGTGCCTTTTCCCGCAGCTCACTCTCCACCAGAGGCCAGAAAGCCTTCCTCGGGGAAAAATATGGGGGAATATGGAAAAGCACAAACATAGGGTGTATTCATCTCTGTGTGCAAGCATGGAGGGTGATTAAATGCTTCTCAAGGGTGTGAAGGTCATTGCACAGAAGATGGCTGTGAGCTTTGCTTCATTGGCTTTCGGGGAAGAAAAGGACAGAAATGAGAGAAAATGGGGGCATTGGGGACTTGGAGTAGATAAGGAGAAAATACAATGAAATCGGATAACCTGGGAAGCTGGTAAAATAAAATAGTCTCTGGGCTAGTCTTGCTGGAAGGTATCGTGCTAGACAAGAGGAGAAAGATGCAGATATACAGCTCATTCTGAGCGAAGGACTTTGAAGTTTGGAGGAGAGGGAAAGGTAGCCCCATTGCTGCAGTCCTGTGGGAGATTCGTGGGAAAGCCCTGTGCTACCCTATGTCTAAAAATCATTCTTGCTGTCTTTGGAACACATTTGGGAACATAATTTCCAGGCAGTTTACCTATGTTAAGTGTACAGTGGGATGAATTTGGGCAAATGTACACAGTCACGTCACCCTCACCACAGTCATGACTGAATGCTTTCATCACTCCAAAAGTTCCCTTGTCAATCCCCTTCAAACCTGGCCCCTGGCAACTTTTTGTCACTATAGTTTTGCCTTTCTAAATGTCATATAAATGAAATCATGCACCCTGTCATCTTCCATGTCTGACTGGATGATGTGTTTGAGATTGATCCATGTTTTGGCTTATCCATTCAATGGACTATTACTCAGCAATGAAAAGAAAATATACAGTATTTTCTCTCTGGATTAGTCCTGCCTGAAGGTATTGTGCTAGACAAGAGGAGAAAGTGATACGCAAAAACAGTTAACCATATAAATAAGAGTCTTGGTCTATATGCCAATACCATACTACTTTGATCACTGCGACTTTATACTAAAACTTGAGGTCAGGCGCTCTGAGTCCTCCAACATTGTTATTTTTTAAAGAATTATTTTGGCTGTTCTAGGTCCTTTGAATTTCCAGGTAGATTTTACAAGCAGCTTGTCAGTTTCTACAAAAAAGACCTGATAAGCTTTTGATCAGAATTCTGTTGAATCTATTAGTCAGTTTGGGGAACAGTGACATCTTCATGACATTGAACCTTCCAGTCCATGCACATGTTATATCTTGCCTTTCCTTTATGTTTTAGAATATATCTCAGCAACATTGTGTAGTATACACATCTTGCACACATTTTATTGAATTTCTCTCTAAATATTTCATATCTTTATTACCATACAAGCAATATTTTAAAATTTCATTTTCCAGTTGTTCATTGCTAATACATAAGGTCATTGATTTTATATTGACATTATAGTTAAGGATCTTGCTAAAATCATTGACTTATTCTAGTACCTATTTAGAGATTCTTTAGGAATCATTTTCTGTGTACATAACCATGTGTTCTGAGAATAAAAATGGTTTTAATAAAAATGGCTTTACTTTTTTCCAATCTGTATGTGTGTGTATGTGTGTGTGTGTGTGTGTAGTCTTTTGCACTTGCTAGGATTTCCAGTATGTTGTTAAGTGGAAGTGGTGAGAGTGGACATCCTTTGACCATTCCTGATTTCATGGAGGAAAGTGCTGTTTCATCATCAAGTCTGATATTAGCTGTAGGTTTTATCATAAATTCTCTATTGGTTTGAGGAAGCTTCAATCTGTTGCTGGTTTGCAAAGATTTTCCTTTTCTGCTGCTATTGAGATGATCACATGACCATTCTCCCTATTCTGTTAATATAGTGATTTACAGTGATTATTTTTCTAATTATAAACCAACCTTGCATTCCTATATGTAGTTTTTTCTTTACTGGGTTCGATTTTCTAATATGTGTTTAGGATTTTTGCTTCTATGTTCATTCATGATATTGACTGATATATTTCATTTTTTTCTTCTAATTACTTTGTCTGGCGTTGGTATCAGGATAATTTTAGCTTCATAATTACCTCTTCCTGTATTTTCTGAAAGACTTTCTATATGATTGGTAATATTTCTCCCTTAAATATTTGATAAAAAGTCATGAGCACCTAAAATCTTTGCAGGGTTGATTTAAATGGAAAATTCAATTTCTTTATTCATGTTTTTATTTCTTCATTTTGGTAATCTGCATCTTGCAAGGAATTTGTACATGTATGTCAACTCAGTTGTCACATCACTAACATCAAGTTGTCATAAGAACGCTTTATAATTTTCTAATACCTGTAAAATTTTTAGCAATGTTTCTTCTCTCATCAACCATGATACTGGTACATTTTGTCTTCCCTCTTACTTTGATCACTCTAAGTAGAGCTTTATTAAATTTATTGATATTTTCAAAAAACAAGCTTTTGCTTTCAACTATTTAGTCTGATTTTTTGTTTTTTGTTGATTTCCATTCTTCATTATTTCCTGCTTTCTGCTTACTTTGGGTTTAATTTGCTCATCTATTTCTAGCTTTGTAAAGTAGAAGCTTAGATTACTGCTATGAGGACATTTTGTTTTTCTAATGTAACTGTTTCAAGATATTCATTTTCCTTCAAGCACTGTTTTAACTGCATCTCACTCATTTTGATAAGTTGTGTTTTGATTCAGTTCAAAATATATTCTTGACTGTCTAGGACGGGGGGATAAAATGGACACATATGTAATACCCTTTGTAATACTTTAAGCAATAAATAAAAAATATATATATTCTTATTTTTTGTGAAATTTCCTTGATCCATGGATTATTTATAAGTGTTAATTTCTAAGTATTTGGGGATATTTCAGAGATCATTCTTATTGAATGCTAGTTTAATTCTGTTACTATTAGACAACATGATACATATTGTTTCAATCTTTTTAAATTTATTAAGACTTGTTTTATGGCTCAGCATATGAGTTTCTTAGGAAATGTTCAATATGCCCTTCAAAAAAATGTGCATCTGCCCTTCCTGGATGGAATAAATGTCAATGAGATCTAATTGGTTGATAATGTTGATCTAGTCATCTATATCTTTACTGGTTTTTAAATCAATACTGAAATGGGATATTGAAATCTCCAACCGTAATTGTGGATTCGTCTACTTCTTTTAATTTTGTCCATTTTGCTTCATTTGTTTTATAACTGTTATTACACGAACCTACATCTATAGTTGTATTTTCCTGCTATAATAACCCTATTGAGTTATGAATTACCTATCTAGTAATTCTTGACTTAAAGCTTATTCCATATGATGTTAATAGGGTTCGCACCAGCTTTCTTAGGCTTTCTGTTTGATAGTGTATTGGTCAGGATATGATTTTAAAACAGCAACGACAACAATGACTAAGAATGATAGAGAATACACAAGTATCCAAAGGATTTGACTTTGCATAATTCTGGGAGCTCATCAGACAGTTTATGTCTGTTTACTGTTTCTGTATCTCCTGATGGGCTTGAACCAGGCATCTGAGAGGCTGAGGGTCCTGGCAGGAGTGGAAGATGCTGCAGACCTGGCTGCTGCCTGTCCCATCAGCAAGGTGACCCTTATCGGCTACACCGGTGCCTGCTGCCCTTGCACCCAGTTCCAGATGTTATAAGCACATGCTTGCCTAGTCAGTAGCCAGCCAAAAACTTAGAGTTTATACTCAGAATTTGGTATGCCTCCTCTTTGTGGTCCCCCAAACTTCCAGATGCTCTGCCGAGTTCCAGTTCTGCCTCTGATGAATCCCGAACCTGCCACAGGAGACTCCCATCAAGCCTCATTCCTGCCCTGAGCACAGTGATGTGCTGAGACCTGCTGCCCTGGCCCTCAGATCCCCGTGTGCAAGGTCAGGCGCTGGAGGTGGGGCAAGGCGACTCCCAGAACCTTTCCAGTTATAAATAAACCCTTAGTAATTCTAAATACTCATGCATGCCCTCGGGATTAGAAAAGATCTCATTTTGTCACCTAGTGTCTTAACGACAGCCTGACCCTGCACAGTCCTATTTCTGATGAAAAGATTCTAATTTGTAGTCTCTTTCGTTTTTACACTACTCAGCAAAATGCTGCTTCTGTTCCCCGCGGAGATTAAGACCAGGTGAAAGGAGGAGAGGGCCTGACAGGTGCTCGGGTTTCACCCGAGTCCAGGATCCTTGGGCATTTACTAGCTCTGTGTGCTTATAGATTTGGGCAGGTCACCTGCTGGGTTTGGCCTCAGATATTCACAAACACCCACCCATCTTCCGCAAGAGAAATTCAGCCTTGAAACTCCGTGCTGTTGTTTTTCTCATGGCCACTGGGTAGCTGACTTTATAAATGAACCGAGAGTAGTGTGTGCTTATCATAAACTACAAATTCCAGGAACCGGGCTAAGAAAAACACGTTGCTGTGGGACACTGAGCTTGTGTTGTGCTTGGTACGGAGCACGGGCTTCTCCAGCCCACCGCACTCATTGTCGCGCTCAGTGGAATAGAGCAAATGCTGTGACTATAGTTCTGCTGAATCTAATTGCTTATCAGCAAATATCCCCGGAGGCAAACAATCCTGAGCACTTCTTGCTTGTTTGATATTATTTGTAGTATTTGTCTATGTCAGGGACTCACAACTCAAAAATTTCCAAACAATTCAAAAAGCCAGCCACTCAGTCTTCTCCGATGGCCTTTCCATAGCACAGTGGAGGCAGACTTAGTTACGCTTGGGTTTCTGGGGCTGAGAATGAGTGAAAGGGAGGGTAGCATTCTCTTTAAGAGGCTCTCAGCTCAGAGGAAAATCTCTTGAGTTTGCAAACTTCGTTGATAAATGTAAGAATATCGCAGTAATCTCCAACAGGCAGCACATGAGCTTAAAAAAACTTTGGAGTGTGGGGAGGGGAGATTTTATTTTCAACTGCAAAGCACCTTTTGCAAATGACAAGGCATTTGAACACCTTTTTAGACTTAGCCATTGGTTTAGCTCCATAGCTCTTTATTGGGGAGCTAGTTCCTTCAAAATAATTTATTAGTACTTGTTATGCACATGTTATTTTACATTGCAAAGTTTCATAGTATTACAAGGGCGGAATAGTTTATCCAGATAATGAAAATACTGTACAACTGTTAATGAAAATGAATACTAAGAACTGTGTGTACCGACTGGGAAAATGATCTTTTTAAGGGATAAAAAGTATTTGCAGAACAATACGTATAGCATAGTCCCATTTTATTTTTTAGAAGTGTACATGTCTTTATTGTCATATCGTTTCAGAAAAATAGCTGAAAGGTTGCACTCCCAACTATTATAAGTGGTTCTCCCTAGGGTTTCTCAACCTCAGTGCTGTTGACGTTGGGGGCTGGGTAATTCTATCCTGTGCTCTGTAGATTGCTTAGCAGTAGTCATGAGATGCCAGTAACACCCCCAAACACAGTCGTGATGACCCAGTGTCTCCTGGGAGGAGGAGTTGCCTCCAGTTAGGGGAGAGGTAGAGGAAAGAAGAAATGTGGGACAGGCTGGGGAGAAAAGCGGAGGGTTCAAGGTGGAGATTTTGGTGTATCAGCACAAATTTTTGGAGCTTGCTGACATCACTCAGAAGGAGACAACAGGAAGGCAAAGGAGGGCTGCCAGGAGCCCGGACATTTAAGAAGCAGACTTGGAAGTTGTAACAGTGGAGAATAGCAGAGAGGCAGGCACAAAAGCCGGGTGGAAGATGGTGACCATGCCGTCATCATCGCGGGCAGGATGGTGGTGTGGACTGAGTTGTGTCCCATCCCCCCCAATCCCATACATTGAAGCCCTCAATGTGACTGTAGTTTGAGATGGGGCCTTTAGGAGGTACTTAAGGTTAAATGAGGTCATAGGATGGGACTCTGATCCTATAGAACTCGTGTCCTTAGAAGAAGAGAGACAGCAGGAGTGGCATGTACAGAAGAAATGCCATGTGAGGACATGATGAGCAGGTGGCCCTCTGCAAGCCAGGAAGAGAGGTTCCATCAGAAACCAAACCTGCCAGCACCTTGACCTTGGACTTCCAGCCCCCCAACACCCCTGCTGGCTAAGCCCCCAGGCTGTGATACCGTATGTGGCAGTCCGAGCCCACTGAGACAGACAGTGTTCTCAAGGTGAATACTGACCGTGGAGCTGAGCAGCGGAAGTCACGTCATTGGGAAAAACAAAGGAAAGGAGATCACAGAGAGATGACCCACGTGGAAAACTCCTGAGGCTGGATGTGAAAGGAAGGCGGAGTTTACAGGCTTCAGGGAGAGTGAGCAGAGGGGGACTTTTAAGGACCAGGGAGCCTTGAGTTTTCTTATCTCCTCACTGCTCCTTGAGGACTGGCCGGGCTCTTACTCTGCCTCTGTGTTTGGGACCAAGTTAGCACGACTGTGAATAACAGCTGACATTTGGTGAGGACATTGACGTCCCAGATGCTGGCTGATCACTTTACGTGCAGTATCTGATTTCATTTCAGCCTCCCAAGACCCCAAAACACTCTGCTGTAGATACTGTCCCGCTCCCCATTTGCTAGCTGAAGATGCTGAGATACTGAGAAGTTTAACAGCTGCCGAGGGAACACAGCAAGATGGGGACAGAGATAAGAGCTCATGTGAGAGGTTGCAACTGCTGTTTTGTCTCCTAGACATCTGTCCTGTGTGTGTCCATCCATTTGCTCAGTCACCTCGCCCAAGTTCCTTCTGGGGACACCACCCCCAGTCCATGTACTTCTGGTGGTGGTGGCTGCATCCCCAGCTCTGGGGTTAACACATGATCTAGACATCAACTTACCTCTTCCCCTGGGTCCAGGGACGCTTAGGAGATGAGCATACAGCCCAGTTGGAGCCACAGGGGTGCGTGGGAGTTTCCTCTGGGCTGCCATGTCCCCACTGAACTTGAATGGAGAAGCACCATGTCCTGAGAGCTGCTGGTGGCCACCTTGGGACTCTCAGGGAGAGACCTGACACGTGGAGTGGGGTGCTAAGAGGAATAGATAACCCCAGTCCTGCTCACATATCTGGCCCTCCGATCAAAACCAGCCAAGAGTAAACTACCTACTTAGTAACATCTGCCAATACATTCCCTTTAAGTTTTTAGCTGCTTTGAATTGAGTTTTCTGCCCCTTAGAGCTTGGAGTTCTGACAGACCGGTGGGTCCTCTCAGCTGTCCCACAATCCACCTGTGTGGCACCACGTTGGTCCTGGGGAGGGTCCTTGGTGCCTCGGTGGCTTGAGCAGAGAGAGAGGTGAGAGCACACCCCACTGTGCAGCCGCTGGCTGGAGAGAAGCGAAGTGCAACACAGAGCAGAGGTGGTCTCCCTCCCCCTGGAACAGAGCCTCGTGAATTCCTCAGGTTGACCTTAATTCTCATTATAACATCACTCAAATATGTGCAAACATAAATCTGGTATAATTTCCTTATGTTTATAGCTCTTATACATCTATAAAAGCTAAGACAAATTTAAAGATCAAATACAACAAAACCATAAAACCTATAAAAGTCCAATTAAAAGCATGGATCTAACGTGACAGAAGATGTTGTTGTGACAGAAATAAATCGCTTCTCTTCCAAGATACTTGACTTCTGCTAATGCCTCCGTCCTCATCTTCCTTGTCTTGGGGGCATTTCTTGACTCATCTGCAGGAATCCAGGATCTGTCCCACATGCCGTGACACCCCTGGGGCTCCGCTTGGGGAGAGGGGTCCTTTCTATATGCATGTGCTCATGGTTGGCCCTGACCATGGCCCTGGCCATCCTAGTCCAGTGAGGTAGATTGTTGGGTTGATGGCAGGAGACAAGCTCCCCTGCACCCAGGTGGCTTATAGCCATGTGGGACTCTACACGTGGACTAACAGACTTACCCCCTCACTGTGACTGGAAAGGAAGCTCTGGACGCTGGCCTGCGCCTGGAAACCCAGGAGCTGGAAGCATGTTGAGTTCTTAGAAAAAGGGGGTTGTGTCTGCCTGGGGTTGTAACACTTTTGTGTTGCACGTTATAGTTTATAAATCAGTTTCACCACATCACCTCAGAGGGTCTGAGACCCACGCAGAGAGATTTTCTGCGGGTGGGTGCTAGTGTTCTGGTTTGCAGACAGTGGAAGCTCAGAGTGACTTCCCAGGATCACACAGCTGGACCTCAAAACCTGGAAGGTCTGACTATAAGCCCAATGCCATGCCCCTTTCCTCAGAGCTCCCCCACCCCCTGCCCAGCGTCAGTCTCAAGTGCATCTCTGTGTCTGTCACCACACACGCTGGACCAATGGTCCCTGGGTGTGGAGGGAACCTTAGAGGTGGGATCATGTAAGACACGGGCAATGTAGCCACACCCGTTCACGTCAGGGTGCCTTGGAGACACAGGCCAACATACCCCAGGGAGAGAGAAGCTGCGGTTTGACCAGGGGCTTGTGTGGACGAGGACTGCAGTGATGCCGTGGACAGACAGCAGTTGGACTTGGGACCAGTCTGAATCCTGAGGATGCTTCCAAAGGCTGCGCCGGATCAGTCCATCCTATGGGCACCTCTGTGCTCAGCCTCCTGCAGGGGCGGGTGGGTTGGGGCGCAGCTGGGGCCTGGCGGAAAGCATGTGGATTCATAAAGTACTGAAGCTGAAGACGCTCTGAGATCGTCTTGACCCTTTCGGTGTCTCGCTAAGGAAGCCAAGGCCCGGAGGAGAGAATCCCCAAGGCCGCGCAGCGTGCTGATAAGGAGCCGGACGATGCTTTTCTCTGCGGTAGCAGGACGCCTCTCATCAATAGTGTGTTACTAAAGAAATGGAGCCGTATTATTTTCAAGTACTTAGAGTTGCCCTGCAAAACACACATCACCTGCTCACAGCTCTTAGGGAAAGAACTTTAGTGACTAGATGAATTCTGTTTTGACAAATGGGCATTTCCCCCCAAGGACACTTGAGAGCCCTCTGCTGTCTTTTCGCAGAACTGGCTTTCTCGGGATCTTCCCAGCACAGCCACAGGGAAAGGACAAAGGTCAGCCAGTTACCCTTCAGATGATCGCAGCCCCCAAGTGGTGGGTGTGCCCAGTGAGGACCTGCCGCCCCGGAACTGGCTGAGGGCACTGCTCAGGGGCAGGACATACTATGCAGGGAAATGTGGGCACTTCCTGAGCAGCCAGACACTCCACCTGGGTGAGCACGGGAAACAGGACGGGCCGATGGAACAGGAACACGGTTTTAAATATTTTTCTGTGCCCATCGAACTGCCGCAGAGACTTTTTACCCCCTCTGTACGTTCCATCCCTGATATGGGTTAAAGAGGGGTGAGGGGTGACCAGTCGACTGGTTTGCAGAGGAACATTCTAGAAGGTGGAGGGGGGGGTGCATGTGGAGACAGCTTCCTGGCCTCTTGGTCTTCCCTGTCGTTCTGTGCTCCGTGGCTGTCCCCCGTGAGACCTGCTCACTTGTGTTGATCAGACCATCGGGATGGAGGCTACCTCGTTCTTTGCTAATAATTCATGTACGAGTCCTTCTCAGGCACTTGCACCGAGGCTGCAAGAATTCATTCCCCTCGGTGCTTAGAGGCCATGTGTGGACGATCTGCTCTGTTACAGTAAAGCTGTCTCTTAACAGCAAATCAGCCCCTATCTCGTCAGCCTGGTACAGGGGAGCCTCACAGCAGACCCCATTGTTAGCACAGCCTTTCCAAGGAGGCCGGTCCCCGGGGTTCCTGAGGAGAGCAAGGAGTTGGCTTTCAGTGTCCCTTCTCCACGCCCACATGCCTGTCCCTAAGGCCGGGGAATGAGTTTATGCCAGAAAATGAAAATCACGAGATAAAGAGGCAGACTAACCCTCCGAGTGGTTGGCATGGTGGGTAGGGTTTTGGCAATGTTTTTTGGTCTTCCCTCTATTCATTCAATCCAAAATGACAGTTTTGACGATTCCTCTGTGGTATTCACCATGTTCTAAAACGAGACAGTGCCCATAATTCAAATTTATGGCTGGGTTTATGAGTGTGTGAGTGCAAGCTTTTTAAAAACTAGTGATGAAGTTGTAAATGTGGCGTTCTTTCATTACCTGTTCATTAAAGATATGACAGGAAGACAGTTTCCATGGAAATGGCTCTGTGGGTTCTGAGCACATATAAGAATCCCATTGTTTACACTGCAGGACTCATAACTGACAGGTGTGATTGTAGCCGGGAAAGGCTTATTGAGCCCCATGATTGCATGTGGGGGCAAAGGGTGGTGCGGTCAGTCCTACCTTGGGCCTGCGTGTGACCACAAGCTTCACAAGCTTCCCAACCACCGATGCACGTACTTCAGGATGGAAAGTACAGCTGCTCTGAGCTACACCCTTTCAGTGCACTTAAACTTAAGTATTGAAACGTTTCAAGTAAAAAGAGCCGAAATAGTTCCACTCAGCATTTAACATGAGTTCATTTAACAAACACAAAGCCTGACCGCTTGGCTCAGTGGTTGAGCATCAACCTATGAACCAGGAGGTCATAGTTCGATGCCTGCTCAGGGCACATGCCTGGGTTTCGGGCTCAATCCCCAGTGGGGGTCGTGTAGGAGGCAACCAATCAATGATTCTCTCTCATCATTGATGTTTCTATCTCTTTCTCCCTTCCTCTCTGAAGTAAATAAAAATAGATTTTAAAAACAACAACAAACAAACAAATAAAATTGTCTGCTCATGTTTGGGCTCTGACTGCCGGGGCTCAAATCCCAGCTTTCACGTATTGGCTGTCAGACCTCAGCCAAGTGTCAGCCTCTGTATGCTTTCTTTTCTTATCTGTGAAATGGGGCCCCTAGAGAAAATGAGTGACACGAGGCTGAAAATGAGAGTCCCTGGTGACCAAGATACACTGCAGGGCCCGGGCTCGGGTGAGGCTTCCACATGATATCATTCAGGGATGGCCACTGGCTATTACGTTGTGTGCTCTAGGGCCTCACCTCCTTACCCCAGCCCCAGCCCTATGTCCTGTATGGCCAGTAAATCTCCTACAGCCCATTGATAGCCATGTGAAATCCGACTTCATGGATCATTTGATTCCTCCTGTTTTCCCAGAGAATCATAAATTGTACTTATTTAGTCTAATATGTAATCGTTTTCATAGAAGGCGAACTTTAAAAATTTATGCTGCACATTTTGTACATAGTACCTCAAAATGCGTAAATGTTTGGGAGCCAGGCATCCCATAGGACAAATGGAGAAATTATTCTCAGCCCAAATTTTCAGCTCCGACCTCTGATTTGTATTCATATCTCATAGCAGAAGGTGAAGTTTTACAGAATAGAAATGAAGCATGGTTCCCTCCTAAACCAAAAGCAGATCTACATAGATCTCCTGGCTGCGTTCCCGGGCCCCGCCCCTGGAAGGGATTCAGGTGTAGATGGTACTGATTGCTGGGGTTTCTCCTTGGACATGGGGAATGATGCTTCTCTGTCTTTCACTTGATGGACATTCTTTTGGCTCCACAAGCAGAAAGAAAGCAGCCCCAGGTCAGTGTCCTGTGAGGGCTTCCTTCCAGAAGGGTCTGTGCTGGGACGCCCGGGTCTCGGGAGGGAGGCTGAGCTGACACGTAAGGCCAGCATGATAGAGCTCTCAGCTTACGACATCCCACATGTTCATGGAATAGCATCTTCCTCCATCGAGATTCATGACCCGGATTTTCAGCTACCAAGAGGACCTCAGCTGTTGTCCCATGAGTCTCACATTAGCGTGGCCTTCTGTTGTTCACATTCACAGAGCATAGTGAACGAAAGTCAGTCCTCTAAACCCAAAGTGAGGAGATCACAAAAACAACTAAACCTTCCTCTTTCACATTCCAAAGACAGCACATCCGAGAACCCATTTCAGGCAGAAAACTGTACCAGCACTCAGGGAGTTTTATAAACAGCACGTCAATTTCTGACCCAACATGTTTCTTGAAGCCTGGACTCCTCCAGACAGGTCAGCCGGCAGTGTGACCGCTGTGAATTTCTCCCACGCTGGGTGGGGAGCTAAGAAACTAAATTTTGAGGATAAATGAAAATGTTTGCTATGTAAGAATTCTGTGACAAGGCTTAACTGAGCAGTTAGGTTCCTCATAGGATGGCACATGTTATATATATAAGGTAGCAGGTAGTGTGGTCTCGGGATTTCTATCATGAGATGACTACTTTTTTAAAATATATTTTTATTGATTTCAGAGAGGAAGGGGGAGGGAGAAATAGGAACATCAGTGATGAGAGAGAATCATGGATTGGCTGCCTTGTGCACGCCCCACACTGGGGATTAAGCCCACAACCCAGGCCTGTGCCCTGACCAGGCATCGAACCATGGCTTCCTGGTTCGTAGGTCGACACTCAACCACTGAGCCACAACAGCGAGACAAGATGACTATTTTTAATGCAGATTATAGCTCACAACTGCCGAGTTGCTGAGACTGGGAGACATTCTCAGTCGTATGACTGTTATTAGTAATTCATGGAAATTGATTATCTGAAGAGCAGTTGGGTCTTTATTTTGCAGCAGAGATAATAAACACAACTGTTTGTCTTCAGGGTGATTTTTTTTTTCTTTAAAAAAACACATTCATTAAAACGGCTGGAGATCATGCTGGTTAAAACCGGAGTTTGCAATTTTCCAAGTACTCTGTGCCTCCTGGAAGAGAATTCATTATGATAACAAAGTACTGGGCTGACTCTGTGTGGAGCAGCATCCTCGTTGGAAATGCTAGATGTGTAACAAAATGAATGTACACTGCCCTCACAGAGATAAGAGTATTGATCGGAGGAGCACCACAGCCTAAAGACTATGGGTTATTGGGAAATAATGAAATCTCGTCGTTCTGTTCCAGCATTGAATGCCCCTCATTATCACGAGAGTACTTAATTATCCCGTGATCATATCTTCAGTGAATGGACAGAGTTCTAAAAAGGAACAATCGAGAATTTCTGATTTGATTTTTTGCTTGTTTTCTCCTCCCCAAGAAGTTGAAATTAAGTGCCTTCCTCCCGCCTGTAATAGATTCTTGAATCAGGCCTATCAAGAAACGATAATACCGGAGGTTAAGAAATAGTTTTAGTAAATTTAAGCCACCTGGATAATTGGGTTTAAAATGTTCTTCCTTCCAAATGGTTACTAAATGTCCTTCCTTCTTGGTTACTAAAACAATCCCCACTTTATACTAGTTTCCTGAACCCATCTTGGTGGAATGTATCCTCTATTCTGAGTTGACTCTTTTTAGCCTAATTCCACTGGATTAAAACAAGACCTAACTATTTAATCTTTACAAGAGTTTCACCTTAGCCCAGCCAGCATGGCTCAGTGGTTGAGTGTCATCCCATGTACCAGAAGCTCACCAGTTCGATTCCCGTTAGGACGCATGCCTGGGTTGTGGGCTCAATCCCTAGTAGGGGACATGCATGAAGCAGCCAATCGATGTTTCTCTCTCCCACTGCCCCTTGCTCTCTCTGAAATCAATAAAAACATTGTTTTAAAAAAGATATTTAAAGAGCTTCACCTTAGACATAAAGGCATTAGTAGGTTAAAACTAAAAGGTTAGAAAAAGAGATGGCAATCATAACTGTCTATATATATAAAAGGCTAACCATCCAACCAGCCAGTAGGTATGACATGCACTGACCAGGGGGCAGAAGCTCAACACAGGAGCTGCCGAGCTGCAGTGACTTGGCAGCGGTGATTCTCGGGTGATGCACCCTGGAACCAGAGAGGAGGGAGCTCGATTCCTTGCGGGGCCCCGTGCAATTCCACCTGGGGCTGTGGGTTATGTTATTGCTGGGGCACTGTCAGCCCCTAAGCTGGTTTACTGCATACTTGGGTTTGCATTCCATACCCTGTACGACAGCAACTTTGCAGAATGCTCTCTCGCACTCCGGGACTCCTTGAGGGATGTTGGAGAGCCGGTTTTGGCCTGATCCCTGCAGACCAGGCCGAGGGACCCCACCTGCCGGAGGGACCCTGCTCACTATGCAGACGCCTTTCGAGCTGCAGTCCTGCCTCAGGTGCAGCTGGCTGGGGAGGGACCATGGGAGGTTGGCTCGAGGGCGTGTCCAGCCCATCTCACCCAGTCTCACCCCGCCTGCCACCTTCTAATTAATTTCCTTTCAATGTGCACGAATCAGTGCCCTGGGCCACTAGTATATTATAAATGAGAGGAAAAGTACTGTGGCCCTATTAATATCAGACATCAAATTAAAGACAGGAGTACAAGAAATAAAGACAGAGATTTTTGAGGAGAGGAGAAAACCAAGATGGCGGCATAGGTAAACACCGGAGTTTGCTGCCTCGAACAACCACTTCACAAATACAAATAAAAGAAGGAACGGACATCGCCCAGAACCACAGGAAGACTGGCTGAGGGGAAATTCTTCAACTAGAAGGAAAGAGAACAGCATACGAGACTCAGAGGAGGCGCAGTGCGGAAAATACAAAGGTGCGGAGGTATGCGCGGAGCGGGCTGCTAGCTGAGCACGCGGTTGTCGTTTTCAATCGGGAGGGAGTCTCAGATTCTGAGCTCCAGTTCTGGGCGAGTCTCTAGGGACCCAGACTCAAACGGGAGAAGTGCGACTGTCTGGCATCGGTCGGAACGCGAGGGCAGCTTTCTCTCCGAGGTTTGCAGTGGTTGCTGGGACTCTGAGAGGCAGAGCCTCTGGGGACGGGACTGAGAGCAGCCATAACTGCTCCCTCCACCCGCTCTGTTGATCCCGTGTGACCCGCCCGCCCAAGCCCTGCATAAGGGCATTTGCCAGATAGCCTCAGGCAAAGGCTCCATTAGCACCTCCCTAGAGGACTGAAGATTTCCCACTGCAGACACAGCTGATTCTCACAGCCAGTTGGCCTGGAGGTCAAATCCCCCTAGTATTAACTACAACAATCAAGGCTTAACTACAACAAGACTGCGCACAAAGACCACTAGGGGGTGCACCAAGAAAGCATTAAAAATGCGGAGACAAAGAAACAGGACAAAATTGTCAGTGGAGGATATTGAGTTCAGAACCACACTTTTAAGGTCTCTCAAGAACTGTCTAGAAGCCGCCAATAAAGTTATTGAGATCCTCAAGAAATCTAATGAGACCCTGGATGTTGTGATAAAGAACCAACTAGAAATTAAGCATACACGGACTGAAATAACGAATATTATACAGACTCCCAACAGCAGACCAGAGGAGCGCAAGAATCAAGTCAAAGATTCGAAATGCAAAGAAGCAAAAAACACCCAACTGGAAAAGCAAAATGAAAAAAGAATCCGAAAATACAAAGATAGTGTAAGGAGCCTCTGGGACAGCTTCAAGCGAACCAACATCCGAATTATAGGGGTGCCAGAAGATGAGAGAGACCAAGATATTGAAAACCTATTTGAAGAAATAATGACAGAAAACTTCCCCTACCTGGTCAAAGAAATGGACTTACAAGTCCAGGAAGCGCAGAGAACCCCAAACAAAAGGAATCCAAAGAGGGCCACACCAAGACACATCATAATTAAAATGCCAAGAGCAAAAGACAAAGAGAGAATCTTAAAAGCAGCAAGAGAAAGAAACTCAGTTACCTACAAGGGAATACCCATACGACTGTCAGCTGATTTCTCAACAGAAACTTTGCAGGCCAGAAGGGAGTGGCAAGAAATATTCCAAGTGATGAATGCCAAGAACCTACAACCAAGATTACTTTATCCAGCAAAGCTATCATTCAGCATTGAAGGTCAGATAAAGAGCTTCACAGATAAGGAAAAGCTAAAGGAGTTCATCACCACCAAACCAGCATTATATGAAATGCTGAAAGGTATCCTTTAAGAAGAGGAAGAAGAAGAAAAAGGTAAAGATACAAATTATGAACAACAAATACACATCTATCAACAAGTGAATCTAAGAATCAAGTGAATAAGTAATCTGATGAACAGAATGAACTGGTGATTATAATAGAATCAGGGACATAGAAGGGGAATGGACTCACTATTCTTGGTGGGGAATGGAGTGTGGGAGATGCGGGAAGAGACTGGACAAAAATTGTGCACCTAGGGATGAGGACAGTGGGGGGTAAGGGCAGAGGGTGGGGTGGGAACTGGGTGGAGGGGAGCTATGGGGGGAAAAAAAGAGGAACAAATGTAATAATCTGAACAATAAAGATTTACTAAAAAAATAAAAATAAATAAAATCAGAGAAACAGAAGAAAAAAAGAAATAAAGACAGATTTTTTTTCTTTTTTTTTTTTGCTATACAAAGTTATCAATTATATTATCATAACAATAGTAAAATCAAAGAGTTTTGTGACATTTTGGTGGGAAGCCTTCTAATTTGTGACTCTGTCTGATTATATGATTCAATATCACTTCTGGCCTTCTCATTGTAGCCTCCTCAATTTTAAAACCTCCAACTCAAGAGTTATGGAGGGGAACTTCTTTTTGTCACATGGCCCAGGGAGCAGGACACATTCACCAGCACTTCTGTCTTCTTGGAACGGTCCTGGTAAAGGAGCGTGTGGCCCCTTCTCCCCCTGCCATGACAGTCGCTACCAGACTGTGCTCATAACAGAGAAGAGCACCTTTGTCTTGGTGACTTGCTAAGCTTTCAAGTACAAATAGGCTCACCTCCACTTCTGTGGGCAGGCAGTAAGCCTACATAGTTGCCGGGGTCCAACCCCAGCAGGTCCAGGGGTCCCCAAAGGTGTGGACGGAGTCGGCGAAGAAGGAATGACACGGAGACAGCAGCGTTCAGTTGATCAGCAGCCTAGCCAGGATCTCTAGCCAGGATCTCCAGCCAAGTTCTGGTCTGGATCTCCAGCGAAGTTCTGGTTTGGATCTCCAGCCAGGTTCTGTGTCCATGTTCTCTTGCTAGGTTCTCCAGGTTCTCCAGCCAGGTTCAGTCACCAGGTTCTAGTCAGGTTCTCTTGCCATGTTCTATCCAGGGTCTGTAGCCAGGTTCTGTCTCTAGGTTCTTCAGCCAGGTTCTCTCGCTAGGTTCTGTCTCTAGGTTCTGTGGCCAGTTTCTGTCCAGGATCTCCTGCCATGTTCTCTCCAGCGAAGTTCTTCTGTCTCTAGGTTCTGTGTAGGTTCTGTCTTCTAAGTTCTGTCTTCTAAGTTCTGTCCAGAGATTTTTAATGTAAGAGAGTCCACTAATCAGTAAGACACAACAATCCTAAATGTGTTTGCAACCAGTCACAGAGCATAGGAACACATTAAAAAATAAAATCATTAACTATGCTTTTTAATGTAGAGAGAAGTAGGAAAAAAAGTATAGTTATGATTTTAACGTTTCACTCTGTCACTGATGGACCGGTAGACAATAAGTCATACAAATAGAGAATAACATTATTAACAAACTTAATGACTATTTATGACAAAATTCATCCAACAGCTTTAAAATACAAGTGGACCTGGGAAATTTCATCAAAAGTCTTGCTAAATTTGAAATTACAGAATATGTTCTCTGACCATTATAGAATTATATTAGAAATCAAAATAAATAATATCCTTTAACTGTCCAAGTAATTAAAACACTATGACTCTGTGATTACAAAAAGTGATTACAAAAAGTAATCACAGGGAAATCAGGAAATATTTCAAACTGAATGATAATGAAAATACTACATTTCAAGCTTTTGGGGTTGGAGTTAAAGCAGTAGTTAGAGGAAAATGTATAACTTTAAACACTTGTTTTAGAAGGGAATGATATTTATTAGTTGTAGTTATATGTATTTATTTTTATGTGCTCTGTTTCATCATTTCTTGGTAATCTATACTATCACTTATCTTTCTTTCAAACAGTATACTGATCATTTACAAATAAACACTGAAAAATAACAAAAGTTTACCTGGACTTAAAATGAATCTGGATAATTCCCAGATCTTCAAACTGGCCAAAAAGTTGGTCGGTTCATTAGTGAAAACCAGCTTGGACCCCAACCCCAGTATTTTAGCATGGCATGTCTTGGCTCAACAATGAGGGTGCCTCTGTTCTCCTGCTTTACTGGGATGAAGGTCTTTTGGAGCACTGTACTTTAAGATTTGGAGTTGCGTTTACAGAAACCTTGAGGTTCAACCTTGAAATATTTTTGTCAAAAAGTTGAATCTGTCTACAATTACTTGTGGTCAGTTATAAAGGTCGTTGACTGTGTTCTTAAGGCCGGACCAGTGTTTTAGTGAGTAGTTTGTTTTGTTTTTCCTTTTTTCTGTCTCTTTAACATTTTCATGGTGATTTTTTTCCCTACTCTTATGTGGATGATGTTAGCATAAAGGCTTCTTTTGAGAAATTGTACCGAGGTTTCTTTGTTTTCATTCTTCACTGTTGATAATCCTAACAGCGAGGCAGAACCATTTCAGTGGGAAAAGATTCTTCAGTGTTAAAGGAAAGGTGACCAGGGATGACTTCAGCATAGGGAAGTGTTTGCATTTTGTTTAGAACCGTGGCCAGGACTGTTCTGTTGCTTTCTTGTCTAAATTCCAGTGGTAATTTGCAGAGATGCATTATGAATGAAGACAAAACCAGGAATTACTTTGCCAAGGGGTCCCTTCACAGATGCTATGCATAGCTCCAGACACCAACGTTCGCCCAACGAGGGGCCCCAGAGAGAATCAATCAATTGCAGGCATTGTCCACAGATGAGCAGGAATCCGAAACCACCTGCACAAGCCAGGACTGCTCCATTTTCTTCTTCTTTATCCTCCTACTCTTTCCTGTGTCTCTTTCTGCTCTACTGTCACTTGTTCCTGTCTCTTAAGACGTCCTGTGAGGATGTCTCTGGGTCTGTCAGACATCTGTGGTTTTCCTTTCCCTCCATAACTGTCAGGGAAAGAAAGTGGGTAGTGCTGGTCTGCAAAGTGCCCTGCATTTCACCTTTACTATCCGGACGCGACACTGTCCTACATCTAACCCCTTGACAGTAATAAAGAGAAAGTCTTTTTAAGAAATTGATCTACATAGCTACCTATTCTTCATGAGAGGGTGTGAGCCTTTCATTTCTTAGAGAATGACCATCCCCACAACAAAGTGTGTGATAAAATATGTTAAAAGCATGTTCTGAGCCTTCATCAGAATGAATGGCACCCCAGCCTGGGGAGGAGCTTTGGGAGTCTTGCATAGACAGTGGCCAGGCAAGGGCTCAGGTCACTGTAGGCCTGGTCACACAAAGAACCATAATGGCATGTTGCATTTAAACAGAGCACTCGGTGAGGCGGTCAGAGAAATTGCTGTCATTTAACTTACCATCATATAGTGTTTTTCATGAAACTGCTTTTAACGAAAGATGCTAAGAGGCACGGTTAATGGAAAAGAGTTTGAGCTTGGATGTTAGATACACTTGGGTTTGAATTCTAGTACCATTATTTCTTTGTGTGTGACTTTGGGGAAATGGTTGAGTCTCTCTGTCTCCATTTGTCTATCCCTAAGTTAGGGGGAGGACGTGGAGGCAGGAGATGACAGTACTTACCCTGAGGGCTGTTCTGAAGACGTAGATGGAGGGTTTAGCACAAAGTAAGCATTCAGTAAACAGTAGTTCTTTTTTCCATTATGTTGGAGCCTGTTTAAGTAATGTTAGTAATAGTGGTTATGAGCAGTGGTTCTCAAAGTGTGTTTTGGAGACCCCTGGAGGTCCCTGAGAATATTATAATAACATAAGCATGTATTTAAATTTTCACTGTCATTTTTTTACTAGCATATAGTACAATTTTCCAGTGGCTACATATGTGATAATACACTAAATTAAATGCAGAAGCAGAGAAGAGAATCAAGCTATATTACATTAACCCAGACATTAGAGAGATTTGCCAAGAGTGTAAAACATAGCACTCTATTTGCTATAATATTTTTAGAATATAGTATTTTCATAATATGTATTTATATTAGGCTAGCAATTAAAATTAATATACAGATAGCTTTTAACATATAGTCAGTAACCAGTTTCAAAATATGATTGAAGAAATGCAATGGAAAATCCACACTAGTACCAAAAGTATAACACACCTAAAAATAAAGTTAGTGAAGAACGCAGGGTTGCACAAGAATGAAATGACAAAACTCCACTGAGGGACATAACAATGATTTTTTAGATAGAGAAACACATTTTATTCTCAGGCAGAAATCTTCAGTATTTCTTTCTAAATTGAACTAGAATTCAGTAGAGTCTCAGTCATAAGGTCAAGAGAACTTTTTTTGGAAACTTGACAAAATGATTCTAGAGCTCACATGGAAGAACTGACTGGTGAAAATAGCGAGAGAAACCCTGAAATAGAAGGGTAATGGAGCGCTGGCCCTGGCAAATATTAGAGCTTATACCGCCGGTTTCTAATACAATATGTGCTAGTGCTGCAGGATCAGACACCTGAGACAGAACAGCGTGTCCTCAAGCCATCCTGAGCTCACACAAGAAAATACTACGGAGAGGATGCCTGACTCAATAGGGAAAGATGGGACAAGGAGTAAAGGGACAAGGAAAGCTTGACAGCTATGCATAGCCCAGTCTCACTCCTTACACCACCATAAGGGACAGGTGGAGCAGAGGCCTCAATGTAAAACTGTTTGAGTACAACAGTGGGGAATATTTTTATACTCTTGAAATAGAGCCTTTCTCAATATAAACCCCAAGGCCAGAAAACTTTAGAGATAAGATTGAATATTTTATTATATAAAAACACTTAAATTCCTACATGTCAAAAGACATCATCACCAAGATTAAAGACAAAGGGAGAAAAATATTTATGAGATATATGACGAGTTAATGTTAATTTACAAGTACAACAAATCAAACAAAGGACTTAAATAGATTATTCACAAAAGTACAAATGGCTTTAAACATGTAAAAACTTAGCTCACTAACACTTAAGGAAATGATAATTAAAACTACTGTAAAATATTCTCTATTTCAAGTTGGCAGAGATACAAAAGTGATAATACAAAGTGTTCTAGTAGACACGAGTGTAGGTTAACTGGCACGTTCTTATTCAGTTGATGAGAGTATAAACTATTGAAACTTTGTTGTATGGCAGTGGTTCTCAACCTTCTGGCCCTTTAAATACAGTTCCTCATGTTGTGACCCAACCATAAAATTATTTTCGTTGCTACTTCATAACTGTAATTTTGCTGCTGTTATGAATTGTAATGTAAATACCTGATATGCAGGATGGTCTTGGGCGACCCATGAAAGGGTCATTCGACTGCCAAAGGGGTTGCGACCCACAGGTTGAGATACGCTGTTGTATGGGAATTTGATGATAACTATCAAATTATAATAATAGTAATAATAATCAGTACTCTTGTCTTTTATTGACTTAAATCTAATGGTTTATTATTAATCAGTATAATGACTATTGTTTTATATGATAAACTACACATGTGAAATTATATCTAGGCAGTATCCTTTTATTTTTTATCATGAGCTTTTAAAAAATCAGGAACTTATTAAATGAATTTTTGGTATCTATTTATGCTACATTGTGAAATATATTAATAGATTTCTTAATATCAAACCATCTTAACTTCTCTACTAAGAACTCCTTGGTCTTCATTCCTTTAATATCCCATAGACTAATTCAGTAGAGGAGTCCAATTTTTACCGGGGTATTAAGTGAGACCATCCTGTTGCTTGCCCATCAGTAAGCTGGGTGGGTCGCTGCATGCTGTCTTTTACAAATCCCGGCTTTCTGACAAGATTGTTAGAGGCTGTCCTGGTTTCTCTGTTCTGAAGGAGCTCGAGGAGGATAGGAATTACCTGTTCCTTGAAGCTTTGGATGACTTGCCCATGAAATCCTCTGGGTCTGGAGACTGCAGGCTACGCCTCCTTAAGCAATTTCCTCAGCCTTTTCCAGGATTATTATTTAGATTTTCTAGTTATCTCTCCATTGATTATGGTCTTGGTCTTTTTCCTTGGAAATCATTTACTTCATTCTTACATTTAAGTTGATTAGCATAAAATTAAGCAAAGTCCTGTCTGAGAATCCTTCACATTTTAACAAGTCCGATGCTTAGTTTCCCTGCGTGAACCCTAGTTTTGTATATTTGGGCTTCCTCTCGTAGCTCTTGACTTAGCTAGTTAGTAGAGAAATAAAATGCATTGATTCCCACCCATCCCCCAAGGAAGTATCTCTTGTGTTTATTTATGAGTTATACCATTTTCTCATTTACTAAGATTTTATTTTATGTCTCTTTTTTCCTAAGATTTATGAACTCTCTTTTGTTAACAGACTTTATTTTGTAGAGCAGTTTCAGGTTCAGGGCAAAACTGAGCAGAAAATACCAATTCTTTTTATTGCTTAAATTGGAATTTGAGTTATGTATTTTTTTCTGTTTTATTTAATAAAGAGCTTTCTAGAAAATGCCCTTAGAGTCCACCGTCAGCTATATCTCACAGGATTTTAAGTCGTATTTTTATTGTTGTTATTTTCTAGATATTCTATCGCTAGTTACAAGTTTTATTTCCTTTTTGACTCAAAACATGGGGTTGGAAGGAAGGGTTTCTTTTGGCTTGGAGGTTTGGGGTTTGTTTCTGGTTTTCTGTTATTCGCTCCTGGAATATTTGGCAGAGACTGTGGTACTTTCCTTCTTCAGGGAACACAAGTTTTCACTGTGGTTTCATTGTGCAATTGTGTAAATGTGCTGTTGGCACTGGGAAAGGCACACGGTGCAGAGCTGAGATGTCCATTAGAACCACGTTGTTAATTATATTATTCAGAGTTCCACGTGTTCACTTTTGATTCCTATTTGGCCCCTGGAGGAGTTTTAAAATCATCCATTACAATTTTATTTCTATATGTTTTCTGCATTTATTTTTTTCTTTGTATGTTTCAGTGGTGGGTTTTATCTAGTTAATAAAGATCATGACAATTTTGCCTTAATCGTGTACCCTTTGTGATAGGAAGAACTCCTACCTTGCAAGTGATGGAAAGCCCACCTCAGAGCTGTTTAAACAGTAAATGGAAGGTACTGTGGTTGCCCTTGGCTTCCAACCCCTTTTACGATTTCAAGTTTCCCTTCCTCTCACTCATTTCCTCAGCGCTAAAGTCCACCACTGCTGCCTCTGCTCACAGAGGTCAGCTTCCTACTCCGCAGGACTCCGGCAGTGCTGTGGGTGCTGCCCACGCCCACCACCACCAGTGTTCAGCTCTACAGGCTGAAGGTGGCTGACTGCATGGGCTTCATCTCCAGACGGAGAGGGCTGGGCTGCATGTAGGAGAGGACATAGGACAAAAGTCTTGAAGAAGGAGCACCCAGGAGGCAGTTCACCTCCTGCCAGGGGACATGGTGATGGATGCCCAGTCAACTCTCAGGCTCGTTCCTCACTTCCACCAGGAGCTCTCGAGGGACTGAGCTCAGCTCAGGGACTGGCTCCAGAATTCACGCTGCTTTGGTTTCCTTCCCTTCCCTGTCTCCCTTTTCCATGGCTCTGCCAGCATTTCCTGGCATCACCTTCCAAATAAACTACTTAGCCCTTAAATCCTTATCTAAGGATCTGCTTCCAGGGGAACCCAAATCAAGACATTCCCCTACCCAGCCAGTGTTGCTCAGTGATTGAGCATCAACCTATGAACCAGGAGGTGGTAGTTCCATTCCTGGTCAGGGCACATGCTCAGGATGCAGGCTCGATCCCCAATAGGGGGCGTACAGTAGGCAGCTGATCAGTGATTCTCTCTCATCATTGATGTTTCTCTCTCCCTCTCCCTTTACTTTCTGAAACACAAATATATTTTTTAAAATACAGCCCCTAAAGAGATGAAAGACACTATTTTAGGCTTTGCCATAAAAAAGCAATACTTTGTTTACTTGAATTATTTGACGAATAATGAAGTGTTCCTTTACTTTCTAAGTACAGTCGTCCCACGGATAGTTATAGCTTCTTTTATATAAACCCAATTAAACACAACGGCGTGCGCTGTACCCTCCTCTGTCTAGAGCACTAAGCGAGGGAGATGGGAAGATTGGCAAGCATCTTGTCTTCCCACACAGGGCTTAGAGGACAGGGAGTTGAGCCATTTGCATAAACCTCTCTGACTCATGGGAGTGTTATTAGTATCACAGAAAATGAAAAGTGTTTGATGGGAGTATTTTCTTTTGAAATTTGTTGTTTTTGTAATCAACTGTTGAGTAGATACAAAAGATAATGACTTACATTTAAGATGTAAATAACAGCTATTCAGTAGTCCTGGACCCATCCCCCAGTTTAAGAAAACATTTATTTTTTTTTTTAATATATTTTATTGATTTTTTACAGAGAGGAAGGGAGAGAGATAGAGAGTTAGAAACATCGATGAGAGAGAAACATCCATCAGCCGCCTCCTGCACATCTCCTACTGGGGATGTGCCCGCAACCCAGGTACATGCCCTTGACTGGAATCGAACCTAGGACCTTTCAGTCCGCAGGCTGACGCTCTATCCACTGAGCCAAACCGGTTTCGGCAGAAAACATTTTTTAGTTACCTTTGAAGTCTGCCTGTGTGTCCCTCCTCGATCTTAGGATTCCTTCCCCTCCAGCCAAGTTACCCTGATCTGATTTCTGCATTTATCAGCCTTATTTTTCTCTATAACTTTACCATGCGCTTGTACCCTAAACAATATATATTTTTTAGTTTAGTTTGTTTTTTAAACGCTTTGTACATGAGTCCTTCCCTTTTCCCTCTATTAGTTTAGAAACTATGCATCTGATTGTCATTATTTTAATGGTTACTGTAGAGATTTTATTTCATTTTTCATTTTCTTTTTTTTACCGTAGAGATTTTAACACGCACACTTAATTTGCCAAAATGTACTGTCCTCCCAAACAAGACCTTAGAACACTAATTCTTATCACCACCTCCGGACATTAGTGCTGTTTTATGCATGTGTTTATCTTTTTTCAACTCAGGGGAACTGTTACTATTGTTTTATTCAGTCCATGTTTGTTTAGCTGCACACACTTCTTGCATCTCAGTCCTTCCATCTGGATCATGTTCCTTCTGCCAAAGTCCACCTTTTAGAATTTCCTTTGCTTAGAAGTCTGCTGATAGCAAAGCCTCTCAGTTTTCTCAGTCGATACTTTACTGGGTACATTACTCTAGGTTGGTAGTGATTTTTTCATAGGATGGTGATGATACCATTTCACTGTTTGGGCTTCTATAGTTCTTATTGAACAGTCAGTCAGTCCAGTTGTCTGTCTTTTAAAGGTAATTTAATTCCCTCTGCATTTTTTTGCTAAGATTGTCTCTATTCCAGTTGTTCCATTTCACTGTGATGGTTCTTACTTATCCATCCTGCTTGGGATGCACTGGGCTTTCTCAGTCTGTGGGTTGGCATCTTTCATGAGTTGTTGGAAATGACTGGCTGTTTTCTCTTCAGATACTGCCTTTGCACTATTTTCTCTCTCTTCTCTTTCAGAAACTCTGATGACCCATATGTTGGACCTCTCTGGTCCATCCTCCACATCTCTTTATCACTCTTTCTCCTTTTCCATATCTTAATCTCTCTGTGCTTCACTGTGGGAAAGTTTTTAGACTTTCTTTTTAGTTTGCTAACTCTCAATACCTGGGTCAAATTGCTTTCCAGTGAGTTTTTAATATTAATCATTCTGTTTTATATTTTTAAAGTTCTATTTGTTTATTTTTCAAATCTTCTGTCATTAATTATAGTTTCTTACTTTTTTTTATTCTTACACGAGGATATGTGTGTTTTTATTGATTTGAGAGAAACAGAGAAACATTGATGTGCGAGAGAAGCATCGATTGGTTCCCTCCTATACACCCTCCAAGCAATGCGCTACTGATAAAAATGGACAAAAAACAGACAGTAAAGAAAGACAAGACTTGCTCATCTAGTTCCCTTACTATATGTCTGCCTTCTCTTCTGTTTATGAGCTGAATTGTCCCTCCCCCCCCGCAAAAAAATTCATATGTTGCAATCCTAACCCGTTTATCAGAATATAACCATATGTGGAGATAGGGTTTTTAAATAGGTGATTAAGGTAAAACGAGGCCTTTAGGGTGGCCATAACCCATTATAGCTGGTGTCCTTATAAGAAAAGGAAATTAACAGACACACAGAAGGAGGACTATGTGAAGACACAGGGAGGTGACAGCCATCTACAATCCGAGGACAGAAGTTTTGGAAGAAACCAGCCCTGCAGAAACTTTGATCACAAGTCTCCAGCCTCCAGAGCTGTGAGGAAATACATTTCTGTTATTTAAGCAAACAACAGAATGGCAGCCCAAGCAAATGAATACATCTTTCCACCTTGACTTTCTTATATTCTTTTTTTTTTTTAAATAAGTTAAATTTATTGGGGTGACATTGTTTTTAAAATAACATTTTAAATGTATTCCAAATATCCCATTATTTTTTTTCCTGCTTTATATTTTTATTTTTATTAATTAAATCTTTATTGTTCAGATTATTACATTTGTTCCTCTTTTTCCCCCCCATAACTCCCCTCCTCCCAGTTCCCGCCCCACCCTCCGCCCTCACTCCCCACCCACTGTCCTCATCCATAGGTGCATGATTTTTGTCCATTCTCTTCCCGCATCCCCCTCACCCCTTTCCCCCCCAAGAATAGCCAGTCCACTCCCTTTCTATGCCCCTGATTCTATTATAATCACCAGTTCATTCTGTTCATCAGATTATTCACTTGATTTTCAGATTCACTTGTTGATAGATGTGTATTTGTTGTTCATAATTTGTATCTTTACCTTTTTCTTCTTCTTCCTCTTCTTAAAGGATACCTTTCAGCATTTCATATAATGCTGGTTTGGTGGTGATGAACTCCTTTAGCTTTTCCTTATCTGTGAAGCTCTTTATCTGACCTTCAATGCTGAATGATAGCTTTGCTGGATAAAGTAATCTTGGTTGTAGGTTCTTGGCATTCATCACTTGGAATATTTCTTGCCACTCCCTTCTGGCCTGCAAAGTTTCTGTTGAAAAATCAGCTGACAGTCCTATGGGTACTCCCTTGTAGGTAACTGAGTTTCTTTCTCTTGCTGCTTTTAAGATTCTCTCTTTGTCTTTTGCTCTTGGCATTTTAATTATGATGTGTCTTGGTGTGGCCCTCTTTGGATTCCTTTTGTTTGGGGTTCTCTGCGCTTCCTGGACTTGTAAGTCCATTTCTTTGACCAGGTAGGGGAAGTTTTCTGTCATTATTTCTTCAAATAGGTTTTCAATATCTTGGTCTCTCTCATCTTCTGGCACCCCTATAATTCGGATGTTGGTTCGCTTGAAGCTGTCCCAGAGGCTCCTTACACTATCTTCATATTTCTTGATTCTTTTTTCATTTTGCTTTTCTGGTTGGGTGTTTTTTGCTTCTTCGTATTTCAAATCGTTGACTTGATTCTTGCAATCCTCTAGTCTGCTGTTGGGAGTCTGTATAATATTCTTTATTTCAGTCAGTGTATGCTTAATCTCTAGTTGGTCCTTTATCACAACATCAAGGGTCTCATTAGATTTCTTGTAGATCTCATTAAGTTTATCGGCAGTTTCTAGAAAATTCTTGAAAAACCTTAAAAGTGTGGTTTTGAACTCTATATCCAGTAGTTTGCTTTCCTCCATTTCTGTCATTTGTGTCCTTTTTCTTTGTCTCCGCATTTTTTATGCTTCCCTGTGTTGATAAAGTGGTTTTCTGTGCTGAGTGTCCTCTAGGGCCCAGTGGTTCAGCCTCCCCAATTACCTGAGGAGGACACTCTTGGTGCACCCCCTTGTGGTCTTTGTGCACAGTCTTGTTGTAGTTAAGCCTTGACTGTTGTAGTTATCACTGGGAGGAACTGACCTCCAGGCCAATTGTCTGTGAGAATCAGCTGTGTCTGCAGTGGGAGAACTTCTGTGCTGGAGACACCCCTCTGGGGCAAGACTTGCTTCAATGGGGCTTTGGTGCTCACTGAGTCTGCCCCCTGAGTGTGTCCTTTATGGTTCCACAGAGCTGCAAACTGGATGGTCCCACTCTGACCTCTGGGTTTCCTGGCTCCTGGATCTCAAGGGAGGTGCTAATCTAGCTTTTGCCTGAGGCTATCCAGCAAAAGACTCCCTGCAGGGCTTGGGCGGGGCGGGTCCCATGGGATCATCAGGGCGGGGCTAGCAGTTTTGGCTGCTCTCAGTCCAGCCCTCAGAGGCTCTGCCTCTCAGTGTCCCGGTAATCGCTGCAAGCCCCTCGGAGAGAAAGCTGCCCTCGAGTTCTGACCGATGCCAGACAGTCCCGCTTCTCCCGTATGAGTCTGGGTCCCTAGAGACTCGCCCAGAACTGGAGCTCAGAGCCTGAGACTTCCTCTTGATTGAAAATGACAACCGCGCCCTCAGCCGCCAGCCCACTGCACATGCACCTCCGCACCTTAGTATTTTACTTCCGCACTGCGCCTCCTCTGAGTCTCGGTATGCTTTCTCTTTCCTTCTAGTTGTAGAATTTCCACTCAGCCAGCCTTCCTGTGGTTCTGGATGATGCCCGTTCCGTCTTTTAGTTGTATTTTTGAAGTGGTTGTTCGAGGCAGCAAACTCCGGTGTTGACCTATGCTGCCATCTTGGTTTCTCCTATATTCTTAGTATACCCTTAGTGTACCCAGTATGCAAAGCAGTTAGTGTCTGTCATTAAAATTTATTGCCAATGAGGCCAAGGTCATGGACTCAGGTGAGCCACAGGTTGGAAAATAGGAAACATCTCCATCCCTGTAGGACACCCCTAACTCCAAGCAGCCACCAGACAGAAATGTTTGCCCACTCACAAGGCCAGCCCAAGAGACAGTCTGCTAGCCCATCAGTCCTTCCAAAAAAACACCCTTGGAGTCCAGGACCTGCTGGTGTGATTTCATCTTCTTGCAACATATTCTACTTTATTATAATGGCTACCCTAACGCTTCCTGGCTAATCAAAAAGCCTGTTCTCCTGCTGCTTCCCTCCTCAAACCAGCTTGATGTGCCTCTGACGGCAAGATGCCAACCTGTCCCAGTGAGGGAGAAGAGAATTTCTCGAAATCTTTATTTTCCATGAGGATCTTTGAAACTCAATGTTCATGAGTAAGCCCTCTCATGACTCCTAGGTAAAACCCCTAAACGATGACTCCATCCATCTCAACGGAGGACCAACAATCGCAGGAAAGGTGGGAGGTGGATGGAAGTGGAGGCTCCTACAGTGAGCACTCCAGGTCCAATGCGCCTTATTTCCGGTTGGCTCTCCCAGCTACTGTGTTTCTTTCTTTATTTTCCCTTTCTTTATTCTTTCTTTTCTAATCAATAACCAGGGGCACAAAAGGGGGAGTTCACTGGCTCCTTGATTTGCTGTGCACATCACTTGAAGTGTTACGTTTTAGAACCCAATTTTTAAAAATCATTTACACTTCAGAGTAGAAAAATAGCAACATTACTAGGAGATTCAATTAAATTATCCCAGGTTAATGTGTTCACTGTCAGCAATGAATAACCACAGCGAATAGCCAGTGAATAGACTGCAGAGCTCTATTTCTTTCATAGATCTATAGTCTATTTTGTGAGCATATTAGAATATAGTTTCTAATAGAAAAAATTAGATGTCCTTTTGTTTATTTCTTTTATAGTGCCTGTCATTCCCAGGACACTGGTTGCCTTAAAACTACAACAAAAGCTTCTATCTCTTCAAGCCCCAGAGGACACTGGGAAAATCTCTCACTTGGGTTAACTTTGTTGAATATATTTAACCAGTAAATTATTTGCCTTCCCAACTGGAAGAACCAATATACATTTATGTTCCAGGAATGGTTTGTTTTACTAACTTTATGAGTGAAGACCTCAATAGTAGCAAAGCCAAGGGACATTTAATTAAGTTATATTTGCTTTTTCATGATCTTTAGCTCTAGCTTATAAATCAAGAATCAATGAGTACTTAATTTCCTCTTATAGCATTAAAAGTAATTGCTTCATAAATTCACTTTAGTAATCCAAATATTTGCACACAGCACAGCACAAAGAGAAGTTGTTTCGCTGATGAGATCCTAACTTTTATTTTATTAGTAGAAAATGGAGCTTGCCCATTTTATAGCTGATGATTTTCCTGGCTGCCTCAAATTTCTTTTTGAAGCAGACAGGATATAAATTTAAAATAAATACAATTATGACTTTGAGGGAGAAAAAAAGCCAGTCTACTCATTTAAAATGTAAAAGAAATCTTGGTTGTAGATATATTTCTGCTTAGTAGAGTATAACTATAATAATTAAATTCTTTCCTTCCCAATCTTGTATGCTCGAAAGGCAACACAAATATTTTCAAGCCTATTTAACCTTTGCTTTGCCTGTACATTTTGTTGTGGGGGATTAACCTTTGCTTTGCCTGTACATTTTGTTGTGGGGGAGGGGAGACGGGGGAAAGCAAGCCTTCATAAAACTGTTATCTCTGCGCCTGGCTGGCGTGGCTCGGTGGTTGAGCGTTGACCCATGAGCCAAGAGGTCACTGGTTTGATTCCTGGTCAGGGCACATGCCCGGTTTTGGGCGTGCAGGAGGCACCCAGTCAAGGATTCTCTCTCCTCATTGATGTTTCTATCTTTCCCTCTCCCTTCCTCTCTAAAATAAAATATACATATATATTTTATAAGTTGTTATTTGTGCTCCTGCGCTCTTGACTATTGCTGAGCTTGCTCTGCCCCAGAGGCGGAAAGTTTTGGGTGATAAAATGCTCTGTTTCTAATATTTCCTTAACTTGAGATACCACATTAAGTTTTATAAAACTCATGTATGATCTCTGAGTCATTCATGTGTCCATAAAGCAGAGATCACATTTCTGGGGGTATAGATGACAGCTAAAGGGAGACAGGGAAGGCCCAGGTCACACAGCAGCAGGTGGCTGGGCAGGAATCCAAGTCCTCAGGTGGCAGGTCCAGGGCCTTCGCTTCCCCACAGCTGCTATAATCCTGCATCGTTTCATCCCACACATACATAGTATTGCACCTACTGTGTGCCAGCTACTTAGGGAAGCTTATAGTTTAGCTGCAACATGGATGAACCTAGAGAGCATTGTACTGAGCGAGAGAAGCCAGCACACATTATGGCTCCACTTCTATGAAATGCCCAGAGGGCACATCTGTAAAAACAGAAAGCCGGTTAGTGTTGCCTGGGGCTGGGGGATGGAGGAATGTGGGGGTGGCGTGACCTCTTCCCCAACTGGCCCCTGAGCACTCGCTGCCTCTGTGTACCAAAGACAGGACTTCTCTGGCTCTCGGGACAGCCTTGGGGACAAAGTGAAGCCACCAAGTCATTCCCCCCTCCCACTCCTGCCACTCTGCAGCATCCCCGCTCCGACCTCATGAGAGCAGGGGGCATATGGGCATGTGCGCCTCAATTAAGCATGGTCACCGCTTTAACCAGTGCCAGGCTCCTTGAGGACCAGTGACAGCCACCCCAGGGAAGGGCGTGTAGCCTGGGCTGTCAGCTGGGCTTCCCACTCAGACAGATGCCCGTCAGTCCCCCAGGGCCCAGGATCTGGTGCTCTTGGCTGCACCCAGCTTCATGCAGTGCCTGGAGGTCTCCTGCAAGGCACACCCGGGGCCGTGCAGATACACTTGGATGCTCTATGGTTTAAATGACCTCATTCCAGAAACCTACAGAAAAATCGCCACTACAATTTGTCTTGCCTTAAAGAGCCCCATGCTTTCTGCTTCTCTGCCTTTGTGCAGGGGGTTCTGTGCCTCTGCCTGCTGACATCTTACACATCTTCACAGGCCCCACTCAGAGCCACCTCCTCCACGAACTGATCAGTATAATGCCCTGTACGTTCTCTTCCAAGTCAAGGGTCAATGATCTTGTGCTATGATTGGTCTTTTAGGAGCCGGGGTACAGGTGCAGGGGTGCTCATGTCCTCTTCCTGTGGCCTCAGCCGAGGCCTTGTGTCCATGGACGTGCCATCCCGCTGGGGTCATTCCCAAAGCCTGAGAAGAAAGCTGTGTTTCTTTAGTGATAGCAAAGGAGATGGAGGAGGACACCGCCTGACGCCTTCAGAGCGGAGGGTTTCCATCGGAGCTGCCAGAATACTCAAGATTTATTTTTTAAATGCTATTCTTAAATAAACATTATAGAAACTTTTGCATATCCAACTTATAGCTTAAGGCATAAAAAACCACATTGGTGTGTTGAATTATAAGAATTCAGTGCAGTCTGCTAGCTGACAGCATGTCAAATTATTTGCAAATATTTTCTGGAACAGTAACCTTGAAGGGTGCCAGCCCCATTCAGTGTAATCTCATCACAAGACAGGACCCGAGCGTGGAGATGAGTTCCAAAGCCAGGGACGCTTTAGGTCCCTGCAACCTTGCTGGCTCTTTGAACAAGGAGTTTATCCTGCATCTCAGCCTTAAGCCTCGCGGTATCTCTTGGGCATTTATGTCTCTCTCTGTTCCACTTTAAAACGATGGCCTGTGTAAGGCCCCCGTGAGAAACTGCTCTTGGCAGGAATTTGTGAGTACATTAGTCACGTTTAAAAGGCTTTATATCTCCAGTCTGCAATCACACAGTTCTGCAAAAATTATCTAATCATTTTAACAGAGAGTCTCTAATTGACACAAAAAGGCCAAGTCAAAATAGAAATGAACGTCAGGGTGAGCAGCACAGGCTCTCGGTTCTTGCTGCGGCCCCGAGAGCGTGGTCCCGGGAGCGAGCGGCACACCAGGACCTTCCTGTTGCTCCCGGCCTGGGGAAAGCACCGCAGCAGTTCCTCCCCGGGGCGGGATCTCTCTTCACAGCCAGTATCTCAGCCTTTCAAACGCCTGGAGTGTGTCCCTTTTCTCTAATGTTCAACATTATCCTCGGTACTTTCCGCATCTTTCTTTCCACCAAGAAAAAGATCGTTCTTTTGATGAAAAGCTACTATGGCCCATTTAAGCAATCACAAAGTGCTGGGGTGGTTTAAAAATCACATCTAGATCATTGAGCAAGGTTGGCACAACATCTGGCTTCTAAAAATCAGTGTTTTGCCAAATATTTTAGCCACATCACAGTTGCTAAGCTAACGAGAAAATGCTAATCACTTGGCACACATGTGGCCATGTTAAAATTAAACAAAATTGATTGCCTTCAAAATAACCTTTTGTTTTTGTCTCCAAAAACCTGCTTTGCACATTTGGTACAGGTAAGAACTCATCGCTCATCCTGACACTGGCATATTTGATGACTCAAACGGGTTCTGTGTTTTTCTTTGTTCTCTCATCAATGACAATGAGCTCATATTTCAGCACTATTCACGGAATTCAACAGTTGTGTGAGCGCCCACTATGTGCTCAGTGCTAGGTTGTAAGATGTAACTGTATCCTGCAGTGCCCAAGCATGACCACTGTGGCAACATTGTATCTAGCATGTTGTTGCTAGATTATAACATTTCCCAGTGACTTTACAAATTAACATAAAAGCATTGTTTCATTTAGCTTATCAGTTCTAGTATGTTCTAACCACACATTTTTAAAAAGCAAACCTGCACAACTGCTATGCACACGACCTTGTTGTAAGCATAAAAGGGGTCCGACAGGCCCCTCCTATGAAGGAGTTCATAAGCTGGTCCAGAAGAAAATAATATACAGTTCACAATAATATGAATACAGTGGGGCCTTGACTTACGAGTTTAATTCGTTCCGAGACCGAGCTCGTTAAGGAGCTCATTAACTCAAATTACTCTGTCAACTCAATGCAAAAAAATCGGCCGAGAGACAGCTGGTATCTCAAAAAATTCGTTAGTCGGGACACTCGTAAGTCAAGGCCCCACTGTAATAAGCTTCATAAAAATCGTTTCAGAAGCATAAGAAATTTATCCAGAGAAGAGAGGAGGAAGTAAAATTCCTTGAACACCTCCTATGAGCCAGGGTATTTCACACATTCAAGAGTCTTGATCTAGCCCAGTTAGTGTGGTTCAGTGGTTGAGCATTGACCCATGAATCAGGAGGTCACAGTCAGCACATGCCCAGTAAGGGGCGTGCAAGAGGCAGCCGACAGATGACTCTCTCTCATCATCGATGTTTCTATCTCTCTCCCTCTCCCTTCCTCTCTGAAATCGATAAAAACATATTTTAAAAAATAAAGTAAAAAGTTAGAAAAAGTATCTAGGCACATGTGGCTCCCAGTGGCACCCCGTGGCACGCACATCCAAAGAGAGTGGGAAATGTACACACCCCAGAAAGTGTCTGACTGTTCACCACTGGGGAGAAGAGATTTATCAAAAATGTCGATATAATTTGATTAGCACATGCATTTTTCAATAAAAATGTACTAGTTGCACATATACTTACCTGAGCCTACTCCTCAGATTCTCTTGTGTTCTCTACTAAGAATTACTAGCATTTACTGATTATGCCCATTATATGAACTGATTTAATCCTTTACCATTGAGGAACTAAGGCTCAGAGTCGTCAGGGCAGTTGTTCAAGATGGCAAAGTCAGAAAGTGGCGGAGGGAGCATCTGGACACAGGGTCTCTCGGCACCTACTGATGCTCATGTGGTTTGCCCTGGATTCTATGAATAAGGCATCTACGTCGATTGATTTTTATGTGTTGAACCAGCCTTGCAGTCCTAAGGTAAACCCCACCCGATCACAGTATACACTCTTTCTCATATGTTGCTGCATTCAATGGACTATGATTTTGTGAAGAATTTTGTACATCTATTCATAGGGGGTGTTAGTCTATAGACCAGCATCCCCTATGAATGTATATGGTGTCATTGTCTGGTCTGATATGAAGGTCATGCTGCCCTCTAGGATGATTGGGAAAGTGAGCCCCGTCTTCAGTGTTGGAAGACTTAGTGAGGAATCGGTGTGAGCTCTGCTTGAAGATGTGGTAGAAATGACCAGTAAGGCCATCTGGTCCTGGGCTTCTCTTTGTGGGAAGTGTTCTGATGATTAATTTACTCTCTTTACTTATATTCAGATTTTCTATTTCTTCAGTTTTGGTCATTTCTGTCTGTGTAGGAATCTGTCCACTTCATCTAGATTGTCTGACTTGGTGTGCAACTGTTCACAGTATTACTGCTCATCCTTGTCATTTACTAATGCCCCCTCTTTTCTTTTGGATTTTAGTGATTTAAGTCTTCTTTATCTGGCCAGTCTAACGATTTTTCAAATTTTTAAAAATCTTGTTGGTTTTCATTGATTTTTCTCTATTTTTTTTAATTCTTTGCATGATATATCTTTTTCATCCCTTGATTTTTAGCTTATTTGAGTGTTTGAATCTAAAACATGTCTCGCCCTGGCTAGTGTTTCTCTGTGGTTAGAGCATTGCTCCAAGCATTGAAGAGTCACACGCTTGAGTCCCGGTCAAGGGCAAGTACCTGGGTTGCAGGTTCAATCCCCGGCCCCAGTTGGGGCATGTTTGGGAGGCAACCAATCGATGTGTCTCTCAAATGTTTTCTCTCTCATCCTCTTCTCTCCTCTTCTCTTCTCTTCTCTTCTCTTCTCTTCTCTTCTCTTCTCTTCTCTTCTCTTCTCTTCTCTTTTCTTTTCTCTCTCTCTCTCTCTCTCTCTCTCTCTCTCTCTCTCTCTCCATCCCTCTTTTCCTCTTTCCCTCCCTTCTTTCCACTCTATCTAAAATCAGTAGGAAAATATCCTCGGGTGAGGATTAACAAAAAATAAAACATGTCGCTTATAGACAGCTTATAGTTGAATCATTTTTATTCCATTTTACTAATATCTGCTTTTTCATTGGCATTTTAATCCATTTACCTTAATTGCTGATAAGATAGGATTGATGTCTGCCTTTTTTTAAAAAATATACTTTATTGATTTTTTTACAGAGCAGAAGGGAGAGGGATAGAGAGTTAGAAACATCGATGAAAGAGAAACATCGATCAGCTGCCTCCTGCACACCTCCTACTGGGGATGTGCCCACAACCAAGGTACATGCCCTTGACCAGAATTGAACCTGGGACCCTTGAGTCCGCAGGCCAACGCTCTATCCACTGAGCCAAACCGGTTAGGGCGATGTCTGCCTTTTTTGTATTTGCTTTATGTATGACTTGTGCCCTGTTTTGTTTCTCTGTTCCTTCATTACACTACCAGCCACGCAGCTGCGGGAACTGGCACGTGCTAAAGGTCAGAGGCACCTGTGCAGGCGTGTCCCAGAGCAGGAGGTGTGTGGCTGGAGCAGGGGGCGGGTGGGGAGGGGGAGAGGAGGTCAAGCTGTAAGGGACAGGGAGGGGCAAATCGTCTTGACTCCAAGTGAAGTGGGGGCCGTTGGGAGGGTTCTGAACAGAGGAGGGACATGACCTGAAATGAACTCGGGAAGTGGAGGGGACAGGGGTTGGGGGCCCCTTCCCAGCAGACGCAGGTGAGCAGCAGGTGTGGAAACCGGCCCTTTCAGACCTCGGTGAATCTTCCTGATGATCGCATTTGGGCTGTCAGATGTGTTACGTTAGGGTAAAACAAAAGATTGGACATGACATCACCGTGGGGGAACTTGTGTCTTACAGCTCAGGACACAAAAGAGACTGAAAAATTTGCCCGAGATCATAAAGTGCAACAGTGGGGAAAGGGCCAGATGCAGGCCCGTTTCCAGCCCTGACGCACTCACCTGAAAGGGCCCTTGAGAGGGAAACCAAGTCCCTGCCCTATGCAGGGGATTGGGGGGGGGGGGGGGGGGGCTGCTGCAGACAGCAGCCTGGGACAGAGTCCTCTCGCTCTCTCTCTCGTTCTCTCACCCCCCCCCCCCCAGCAGATAGGAAATGAGAACAGAGAACCTCAGGAGAATGAGAAATAAATAATGGCAGTGAGGTGCTTTATGGATGGCAGAAAGATGCTAAATAAGGGTAATGTTCAGCAAAAACGATGATGGAAAGAATTCTGTCACCACGACTCAAGCTTTACAAGGCCAACTGGGAGCCCATGCGTCCTGCCCCTATCCACCCTCAGGTGACTGAGCCCCCTTGGCTCAGTGCCCCCAACCCCCACCCCACCCCTGCCTGCCCTGGGCCTTCTCCTGGACACCTCTCAGCACTGCGTTAGCAGCAGTTCGGACCAGAATGACAGGCCATCTCCTGGGGTGAGGTGTTTTCCGATGGCTCCCTCCGCGGTCCTGGTGGAGCTGGTCATGCAGGGGAAGTAGATGGCGGGGCTGGGACGGCTGGCCCCCCTTCCACCCTGTCTGCCGCTCCCAAGGCTCCCGCTAACAAAGATCAGCTGGTTGATACATCCCAGGGAAATGCACGCCGGGGCGGGGCTTTCCATTTCATCTGATTTATTCCCCTCGCCCCTGCCCCTCCTGGACTCCCCGCCATCCTGTTTGTACACAGACCACGCCTGACCCTGATTCTTTCTCCCTTCACGTCTCTGTCCTCAGCCAACTAATTTATTGATTGGCTCTTACCTAAGGCCAAATGAAGTTCTCCTTTATTGAGACAATTTTTCAAAGTCTGTAACTTGCAGACAACGGCTTCACCTCACATTCTCTTTAATTAATGGAGAGCCACTCACAGGCTGGTCCACGGCCATGTGCGCTGTGCATGTTAATTCCCTTTCACTCTGCTGGCTGCGTGGGGCGCATCCCGCCCAGATGGAGGAAGCGGTGGCTGCTCTGAGCGAGGGCCCTGGAAGTTAGGCGGGAGAGGCCACGGATTTGGAGTCAGGTGTCTCTGTCAAGTAGCATAAAATAAAATGACAGAATCACCTAATTTGTCCAGAATTCTCTTTGTCTAGAACTACTTCTGTTTGAAATATGCAGGTAATCGATTAAATCTGGAGCTCCCTAAATTTTTCGTGAGCCACCTCCACTTGGCTGACCTTTGTCCTTCTTTCGAAGCCACATGTGAGCGGTCCGCAGACTCCCTGCGTGGTGCCTCTGCCCAGCCCCAGATTGCCTGGTCCTTTTCGGAGGGTCTTAGGAGCAGGTTGGACAGCACTTCCAGCCCCTGTGCTGCACGGAAAGCGCTGTGGGAGCCGGGAGCCGGGAGCAGGGTGTGAGTTGTCTTTGCTCTTTAACTAATGAAAGGACTGAACCGGGAAAGAACACAACTCTCACCTGACTGCCAAAGCGCCAGCCTAAACAAGGAGGCAGGGCAGTCTACCCTAACCGATGCCAGTGCCGGCGAAGATGTGATCTTTCTACATTGTCTGACTAGCTAACATATTCACAAAGACCAAACATCTTTTAATAGGAAAGGGAAGAGCCACCCACTGGATTGGTACCCAAATACTACCCGCATATATATATTTGCTAATGTCCCTAAAATTATTTGAAAATGAAAAGCCTTAAGAGATCACATTTGCTATTTTCCAAAAGACGTAGAGAAAATGTGATATCTGTAGCCTAGATTACACAAGACAGTTGTGTTTCTTTCTTTCTTTTTTTAAATCTGTTTATTGACAGGAAGGAAAAAAATAGCAATAATGGACAGAAAAGCTGCTTTCTCCCTAATACATGATTCAGCTGACAGCACAGTCAGATAATTCTGCAGAAACTGACAAGCTAGATAGTGGTGGGGATGAAGCTGTAGACTTCTCTAAATACCCACCAATATGACTGTCTGAGGCTTAACAGTCACAAACCATTAGATCCAACATGTATATTTATGGGTTGATAATCAGCTTTCATTAACTGACAAATAAACAACATAATGTTCATGGTTAGAAGGGATGAATATACACGCGGGAGAAATAGTGCCAACAACCGAACGGCATTTACCTTGTTCCCTCCGTGAAAAATAAAGGGGAATGAAGCACTATAATCTTAATAGTGAAATCTCACCTGATATTCTGCCTTATCTCAGCTGGCAGAGCTTCAGACAGGTTTCTTCTTCCTCACATGAATTTTACAATGTTGACCTGTCTCATCCGTTAGGAAAATGTGCATTAAAGTTACCAGATTAGAGATAATCATCCTATGGCTGTGTCTACCTACCTAGTCAACCCACAACAGAGTCCGTGACAACAAAATAGTTCAACAATGTATTTTCGGCTGATGGCGATATTTGGTAATCTCCCTCCCTGTCACCTCTCACTTCTTCTTTTCATATACTCAGCCTCACTTGCATTACTATTCTCTGATTATGCAACTTGTGGCTTTTTGTGAGCTCTTGCCTCTTGTTATCCATCTAGAATGAGCCTGTCTACAGCTCACACTCTCTAAGCTACCACATGGGTTATGAGAATGGTCTTAGCAGAAGTGTGCCAAGTAAAACTCCATACACTGGGATAATGCATGGATGACAGTGTGATGATGGTTGTGAGAACGATGATGATTTTATCCCAATGCAATAGGAAATATACACGCAAATACATCTGTTTGGGGGTTGAGTGACCACGATCTCTGCATAGCAGCCCTTTAAAAACTCAACAGTATTTGTACACCATGTTCAGAGTGGCATTAGTCACAATAGCTAAAAGATGGAAACAACCCAAGTGCCCACTGATGGGTAACTGGATGAATAACATATGTTATATACACACAATGAAATAGTATTCAGCCTTAAAAAGAAAGGAAATTCTGACACATGCTAACACAAGGGTTCATCTTAAGGACGTTATGCTATGTGAACTAAGCCAGTCACAACAGGACAAGTACTGTATGGTACCTAGAGGAGTCACATTTGTAGAGACAGAAAGGATTACGGTGCTGGGAGGAAGGAGTGGGGCATTGTTGTTTAATGGTATAAAGGTGCCGTTTTGCAAGATGAAAATAATGAAGAGCTTCTGCTGCACTCCTGGTGTCCCTGCTGGTCTGTTCAGTTGGTCTCCCTCCCAAAAGGACATCTGTAATCATCATTTTCTGTGCTATGGACTGAAGGTTCGAGTCGCCCTAAAATTCCTGTGTTGAAGCAATAACCCCCAGTGTGACCGTGTTGGGAGGTGGAGCTATGGGGAGGTAACTAGATCATGAGGGCAGAGCCCCTGTGATGGGATCAGTGCCCTTGTAAGAAGAGGTGGGACAGAGATGATCTCTTCCGGCCCTGTCAGGACGCAAGAACGTGGCTGGCCACGAGCCAGGAAGAGGACCCTCAGCAGAGCCCGGCCCTGCTGGCACCCACCTATTGGACTTTAAGCCTCCAGAACTATGGGAGATCAGTATCTGTAGTATTTGCCATACGCAGTCCCATCTTGCCTGGTTTGCTCCTGCCTCTATACTGAATACTACATGGCAGTCCACTCCACAGCGCCCTCCAGAATAACCATTGACATCAGAGTGGACACCAGTAGTAAGTCCTTTGCACCTGGGATCATGCAGCCAGAAAGAACGCCTGAGTCCTGACTTGAGGGAGCAAAGTGTTGCTGACACAGCACTTGCTTCACTTTTCCTGGTGACCCTTCATTTGGGTGAAAGGATTATCCTCCAGGATTTCCATAACCACCTGATCAATGTATGTGCGGGGAGCATACACCTGTTAACACTCCGTGCACGATGGTTCTGCTCACCTGCAATGGATACAGACATTTTTGCAAGCACAACTTATTTGTGGAAGCTCCTTCATGTTGCCAAGTGCGACAGTAGTAATGTCAACAATATTTAATTTGGAGGAGCCAAGACTGGGAAGATAGAAGATTCAATCTGCCCACCACTTCGCAGCACACACTTTCAGAATCTATGACGTGGTCCAGAGAGACATGGGCGGTCTGGGTGACTTATTGTGACCTTGGCTGGTCCTGCTGCCTTTCCTAGCAGGCTGTTCCGGTAGTCTTTGGAGAGCAAGGTCGGTGGGGAGGCACTTCTGGTCCTGTATGCTGGGCTGTGTCACAGTAAGTGCCGGAAACAGTTGGAATGAAAGCTTAAATACTTATGTGACACAGAGAGAAACAGACTCCTCACATCTGTGTGTAACATAAGCCACTGCAAGAAGCTCAAAAACGGTGCTCAAATTAGATTTGATTCCCCCCCTGGCATTGGCACTGGGTACATGAGGCTGGCAAGTGATGGCGGGCGCCAGGAGATAGCCGAGTGAGGATGGCAAAACTTGAAGGCCAGCTTCGCCCAGGCAGCTACTGTCGGGTCACCTGCCCGCCCAAAAAGAAGCAGTTTGAGGGTGTCAGCAAACGGGCGTTCAACCAGCAGAGCTGTCTGAAGTCCTCCAGAAGCACACGTCCATGCCTCCACTCCGCCCCTCCCCCATGGCAGACCAGCTGGATGGAAAGAAGATGGCCCTGCTCAGAAGTGTCTCCCAGAAAAGAAAACGCTCAGTCTGTGGGTTCCATTTTACCAGTTACTGGGGAAATGGACAAGATGTTTCTGATGCCATTTTGAGAAACGGAACTGAACCTGGGCCACGCTGGAATGACAAGGGTGCCTTCCTGCCGCGTGCGCTTGGGGACACTATTTAATGAGAGACGAGGGGAAGCCTGGGTGCCCTCAGCTCCAGCCGGCGCTGCGGCCCCCAGGCCAGCATGGACGTTGAGTCCCATGTTCTTTTCTAAATGATCTTTCACACTGACGCCTGGGCCCTGAAAACAAAAGTTCGTTCACTTGTTTGGAAGAAGACGCCGGTGGAGCTGGTTTGGAAACTCGGAACACAGCGGGGTGTTTCTTTAAATTCAGAATCTTTCGCCCACCGTGGGTCTGAAGGGAGAGAGTCCAGTGAAGAGCTTCTTGCAGTGGCTTCTGTGCACACGGAAAGTGAGAACTGCAGAGAAGCAGGTCCGATCCGGTTTTCACTGCACGGAAAACAAAGCCCAGTTTCCTCCCAGCTTCCTGTTTGCAAACAGTTGGGTGCATCGACACTGCTCCCATTTGCTGAACCCCAGCGTGAAGTCAAATCAAAGAACTGAATGGGAGCCTCCAGCAGGGATGACACTGAAAACAGTTCTGAATTCAAGGCTGTCCTGGGAGGAGGGTGTGGGGAGGGGGAGCTGAGAGGGTGGACTTTGGGCCCTGGATCAGCAGAGTGGAGCCACCTGTGCTCAAGCTTCTCTCTGACAAAGAAGTGGGGGGATTTGCCCCAAGAGGCACTGAAGCAGACCCGCCTGAGGGGCATTCTGAAGGCCTTCAGGCACCTGCCTCCCCGGCCCACAGCCGTCCCTCCCAGCACAGCTTGCAGTTTTGTAGCAGGTCTGAGCGGAAATGGGAGCTGAAGCCGGGAGAACCCCTCTTGCCAAAGTTGTTCCTGTGCAGCGCCTCCGCTCTGCAATACCTGCATCCAGATGGACACGTTGACCTTGGCCGCAGCCACTGAGGTCCTCTGTGGTCCGTGCTGGGCCTGGGCTTGGCTGGACTACCACGGAGGGGCGGGAGGGGCGGCCATCTGGTGTGGGAGGTGTTGGCTGACAGGTGGCTAAGCGGCAGGAGAACTTACCAGGCCAAAACGAATCTGAGGATGGCTGGCTGCTGGGACTGTGAAGCCACAGAAACCTCGAGGGCCAGGGCGGATGGCGAAGGTGGGAGAGCTGGCAACAGGAACTGGGTCACTCGCCTTGCTGCTGCCTCCCTCCGGGTGGCCCTCGGTGAAATCCCTGAAGGACAGGCCTGTGAGTCACGGAAGAGCCAGAGCTCAAGGCGAGACGAGAGGCCCCGGGCCGAGGGGCAGGGAAAGGTTCTGCGGGTGGGGACCGCTGCCTGCAAACTCTTGTGTCAAGTCACAGTGAAGTGGCCTTTGGTCACCATCCAGTGGCTTCTTTGGAAGGTGACTGTGGCCTGGTGTAAATCAAAGGGACTCTGGGGTTCAGGATACCTTGACAAGGGGACAGTGGACAAGGCTTTCTATGCCCGAGGCTTAGGGGCCTGCCTCCTCAGCCTGGTGTCACTCAAAGCTGGACACATCCCCAAAGGACTCCAGTTGGCCACCCAATGTAGAAAACACATGGGCAGGAGCAGCCCCAGCTGCTCAACACTCTCACTCTTGACCTTGGCAAAGCCATCGAGTTCTGCGGGCCACATGTGTCCACCTGTCCAGCGAAGGGGACAGGCCTGGTAGACCGTCTTTAGCTTCCTCACAGGAAGAATGAGGACTTGGAAGCCAGATAATTTTGAGTTTGAGTCCTGGCTCTACAACTTGCATGGCCTTGGGGAAGTTTTCCTGCTCGCCTGAGCCTTCGTTCTCTTCTTGATAAAGTGGCATAATAACCCTCATGTAACCTGAGAACCGAGTGGAATAAAGCTCTTGGGAGAGTGGGCAGCACAAAGTAGGTCTTTTCCCAATTGTTCTTTCTCCTAAGGTTCCTTCAGTTTAAAATTCTGCGACTGTATAGACTGGAAAGCCCCATCTGAATCTAAACCGTCTTTGGGCCCCTGTCCTGTGAGCTGACTTCATTTGCACATAGGTGACTGCATAGGAGAAGGTGCAGGTGCTGTGCAGTTACCTGGACTGGATATGTTTGGGCAAATCACCTGTCCTCCACATCCACCGGTGAACCGGACCAGTGCCTTCCCTCCGACCCTCTAATGACTCCCCTGCAAGCCTTCTGGGCCCTGGACGTCTTCGGGGAGTCCAGCTCTCAGTCACCCACCACCAGAGGTGGAAGGCGGGAGTCTTCCCATTAGGGGCCCTTGACTAGGAGAAGACGTCAGGACCACCCGAGAAGCTTTGCCAAAGAGCGTGCGGCAGCCCACCTGGGCTCCTGGGCAGAGGTTTGCAGAGGGGCCTGGAGTCTGCTTCTCCAGCAGCTTAGGTTTCATGGGAGGAAAAGAAACTGAAAACTAAATCATCCAAGGAAGATTTCGCCATGGAGAATCTGTGAAGAAAAAGGAGGGGCTTCTAAGGCTTTCTTCTGAGACTGATCATTTTTGCAAAAAGGCCAGATGAATAATTCATTCTTGTATTAGTTCAACATCAATTGACCGACCACCTAGTTGAGTGTCACACCGAGCACTGGGGGTTCAAAATCCTGAAGCTGAATAACTTTGAGATGAGACTTTCCTGAGTCACGACTCTCCAGATGAGAAGGACGCCCGAGAAGGGACATGACCTGGCCAGCGTCCCACAGGCAGCGGCTGGCGAGGACTCTAGTTCTTCTCCCTCTCCCCACGTCCCCTACTCTCTGCCCAACTGCCTAATGGGGACCATGGACACGTTTTATTTCATCTATCAGTGTTTTCCTGACAATTTCAAGGGAAAATCCAGATGTCCATCTTCTCTTATTAAGACCTGACCACGCAGAACACTGGGCCTGTGTTGCCCACAGACGAATCTGCAGAGTCATGTTCCCCTTCAAAGGGAGCTGGGGTCCTCCTTGGCCACGGGCCCGCCCTCTACTGCGCCTGTGTTTACGGCCCCTGCCTGGCTCCTGAGACCATAAGTTTGTAGGCCCTGCGTAAGGTAACGAGTCTGGGAGAAAGACGTGCCACCTACATCCTCCCTTAAATCCATGAATGGGCAGGACCAGCCGGTCAGGCTCCTGGTCAACTCTTGGTGGCCAAATTCAGTTAGACATTCGAGCCTACAAAGTGAATGGTCCTGTAAAGATAAAAATTCTAAGTGTGGTTTACATTTATATTGACAGTAGGAACAACACTTATTGTCCATGGGATTTCCACTGAGCCTGAAGCCAAGGGGCCCAGAATATGGGGACCTCTTCCAGGGGCCTCGTTATCCCAGAGGACCATCAAGGTTTTAAAGAGCTTCTCTCCTCCTGGATTCCTGGCCCCATGCAGGTAGCCTAAGAGAGGTTCTGCCCATTTCCCACTTCCCTCACTAGGCAGGACTACTGGTCTCTGTCCCCAATTCTGAACCAGCTTCTTACTATCAGCCCCCCAAGATCTGGAGAATGTGGTCTGCATTCTCAGAAGTTCACACCAGAATTTATCTTGATGCTCTACACAAGGAAATGCAAATTACCTGCGTTAGCAGAGCAGCAGGTAAATGTTGAACCTACAGAGAAGTCACTGTTTGGAAACAGCTGCCCTTTTCTGCAGACAGTCCACATGCTGAGTGTAACTGATGGCATTAAACTGGGCCCTGGCAGGTGCTGCTTAGTGGTTAGAGCATCAGCCACACACCAAAGGGTCGCAGGTTCGATTCCCGATCAAAGGCACATACCTGGTTGCAGCTCCCCCCCCACCCACCCCAATTTGGGGCGCATGGGGGAGGCAACCAGTTGATGTTTCTCTCTTCCCCCTCCTTCCCTTCCACTCTCTCTGAAAAGCAATGGAAAAAATATCCCCAGGTGAGGATTAACAAAACAACAACAACAACAAAAAGATGGCAATGTGCTTGAGGCGGGCAGCTGAGAAGGTTAAATATTATTCCACACCATTCATGGTAAACCCATTATCTTCTCCACTGATCACTCCCAGGTGGGCATGGGAGCAAATTCCAGACTGTGAGATATTAGGAGAAACTTAGAAAGCTCCAGAGCAAGATTTTTCTTCGCTGATAAAAGAAAACATACAAGAAGAGATGGCTGGTCCCCTGCCGATCGAGTCATTGTGTCTGTTCGAGGATGTGGGGCTGAGGTACCTGCCGGCGACACCTGGGAACAAGCCCGAGAACAGCGGAGAGCTGAGGGCTGTGACGGGTGGAGAAGTTGAAAGCACCTGATAACAGGTGAGCTGCCTCGTTAACCAGCCTGCCCAGAATTCTTGGTACATGAGGTAAGAAATGTCCTTCTGTGAAGTCATTCTTGGTTGGGTTTTCTGTGATTTCTAACCAACAGCATTCAATTGATATCATTACTAAATAAGACTGGACCTATTTGTAAAACTACTCTCTGGGACCTAGATGGGTCCCCAGCAGGAGGGCCAGGAAAGTGACAGGGCAAGCTTTGGGCCCTTTGATCTAGAAAGGCAAAATCTGAGTGTAAAGTTGAATGAAATCCGTGAAAGAAACGCATCATTGATGAGATCTGGGTGGGCTTGGATGAGGATCGTTGAAACCACAAAAGCCTCAGTGTGAACACAGCCCTGGGGAACTGGGTGGAGCATGTGTGGCTGCCTGCCGATCTGGCTGAGTCCCTAAGATCTCTCAGGACTTGTGACCATTTCCATCCATCCAGGACTTAGAAGAACAGCAAGCTGTCTGCACACTGTTCTGTGAGCACCTGGTTGACACCCATCCACCTTCTGGGAGACAGGCATTCTTTGATTCCACAGAGCAGGAATCAGGTGGGCAAGTGCCAGCCCTTGGTCCTTAGGCCACTGCTTGGGGCCATTCAGGATCCAGTGTGTGTATAGAAATGTGGGTCAACCTCAAAGCCGTTTCCTCCAGAAGAAGCATTTTCTTAGACAGGTGAGCTTTGATTTGTCAATGAGGCCCCTTGAGGACTCACCAAGAGGCATGATTCACCCGTGACCATGAAGTCAATTTGCATTTGTAGACCAGCGAGTGGAGGGATGCCCAATCCTGGAGGCACATTCGAGTCAGATGGAAACTTGTACTTAATTTGTCTCGAGGCCCCGGGGCCTGAGCAAAGCTCACCAGGTAATAGTGATGTATTTCACGAAAGAAAATTCCTTTGCTGTGAAATAGGTCGCGTGAGTTAAGTGCGTGGACCCGAACACATGAGCTTCGTGTTACTGGGAGTAGTTCCTGTGGTTGTGTGGATGGGAGTGGAGGTCAAATCCTGGTCTCTTCGATTATAAACCCTGTGACTCAATAAGCACGACGCACCTCTTCCTTGCACCCTCCGCGGACCAGCTCTCTCTCGTTGCTGCTGCTGTCAGCGACACTTGATTTGGATTTGGAAATAACCCAAAGGAGTCAGGCAGAGCTGAGAAATCTAAGCAGTCCCGGCTTAGGAACAAGCTGTTTTCCCACAGCTCACTTCCAAGTTCATCTGTGGTCTGCGGAGGGTCAGCTAGCGGAAGGCTGCTGCTCTCTTGGTTTTGTTTGTAAGCTGCTTACTAAGCTCCTGCTGCTCCTGGACACCTTCTTTGACCTCATTACTTACTGTCCAGTTTGCACAGGGCGTGCGGGTGCCAGTTTGTACCTGCTCACGGGAGTTAAACGTGTGCATCTCTTCCCAACTTGGCATTCGGTGGCCTTACCCTGAGCCCCTGAAACTGGATGGTGCAGTATTTACCCCACAGCAGCCAGCAAATGCTGCAGGTTGGGGCTCTGCCCCAGAGTCCAGCTGTGCATCACTCCCTGACCCCCGCCCCTGAGGTCCATCTTCCAATTCCAGGAGCACACACTGCAGGTGAAGAGCACGCTTGCCACGCATGGCAAAGGCCTGACCATGTGAATCTGTCATCCCTGCTGTCGCCCTTCTGGTTCACTTTGAACAACAAAGAAAGGTGTGAGTCAGTGATGGCAAGGAGAATGCGAGGCCGACCATCAGCCAGACTCCTGCATGGGACCCTCTCAGATCTTCTCAGCCTCATCCCTTGTCCCAGACACAACTGTGCCAGCCAGTGCTGCGGGGCTCCTTCGGACTTCCTGCAGCAGCACCTGCCCAAGTCTTGCCTCCTGCCTCAGTCTCCTTGTTGATGCTGAGTCCTCCTGTAGGGTCCCCCCGCTCCCACGGAAGTGCGGGTGTTAATGTCTCATGGAATAAACCTTTGGCTAATGGGAGATGGGGCCATTGGAATGCTCACAGGATGATCCCGGGAGGCCGGGAAACCGTTGTCCTTAACGCAAGCACATCCTCCTATTGACGCTCCTCCTCCCCGGTGTCTCCCCCGGTGCCTGGCATGGCACTTCCTAGTAAAGTGGTCACGCATCAGCCCGGGCCTCGGCTTAGCCCAGGCCAGGACAGAATTTATAGAGGAGAGACAACAGATGGCGAGGTGGGGACTGTGGAGCCCGGCTGAGAGAGCTGCAGCAGGAGCTCAGCATGAGGGGGTGAGAGCCCTGGCGCCGGGGAGGGCTTCCATCCGAGGACCCTGGGTGCCCAAGAACAAGAAACACTGTGTGATGGAGGGAGGGACAGAGAAATGGACATCAAAAACTAAAAAAATAGGGAGTTTGGTGCAGTCTGTAGTTGTGACCACGTGTTAGTACTCTGCCCCAGGCGACTCTCGAGGTGTATATATGGTCAAAAAGAGGAGGAAGGATTAACCCATGTGGACAGATTCACCAAATCTGCCAGCAGCTGGGACTCTGCCACACATCAGCAGCTGGGGAAAGCTGCACCCTGAAAAGGAGTGGTAATACAGTGAATGTATAACATGTGGTTGGATCCTAGTCCAAAACCCCCACAACAGACATATATACAGACAACATTGGAGCAACTAGAAAAAGTGACTGTGGAATGGATATTAGATGACATTATGAAATTTGTGTTAATTTTCTTAGATGTGATGATAATATTGTGGTTAACATGTAAAAATGGACTTACTTTCAGGAGATCCATGCTGAAGTATTTAGGGATGAAGTGCCATTATGCCTGCAACTGATCTTCATATAGTTCAGAAAATAGGTATGCACATAAATGCAGATATACACAAAGGCACACACACTTAGAGATAAAGCAGATACATCAACCTGTTACCAATAGTTGAATCTAAAAAAAAAAGTATAGCCAGGTGTTTATTGCACTATTATTTCAAATTTGTTATATGTTTTTTTAAATTTATAATAAAATGCGGGTCAGGGGGAAACAATAGACCAATGGCTTCAAGATTCTCTGGACATTTGCATCTATCTATTCTATATATATAAAAGCCTAAGTGACCGAACGACTGGTCATTCAATATAGGAGCTGCCCCCTGTCCCCCCCCCCCCCGCAGCCAACCAGCCAACCTCCCATGGTCCCTCCCCCCGGCCGGCTGCCTCCCCCTCACCCCCAATCAGCCCCGATTGCTGGCCATGCCAAGGAACCCCACCTGTGCATGAATTTGTGCACTGGGCCTCTAGTAGAATCATAAAACGTGTGGGTTTTTGTGTCTGGCAGAATGTTTTCAAGGCACATCCATGCTGTAGCGTATGTCAGTACTTCATTCCTTTTTATTGGTGAACTAGCAGTGCACGAATCCATGCACCAGGCCTCAAGTATGCATATAAGATCTTTGGTTAATCTCTTCCTGCCCTCCTCCCTTCTCTCTGAGATCCATCAGTCTGTTCCATGTTTCCATGCCTGTGCGTTGAGCATTTGCCCCCTGGAGGTCGTTGCATGTCATAGGTACTGGTTGAACGGTCGGATGGTCACTTAGGTTTTTATATATATAGAAAATAATTTTGTATGGATCCAGCACATTTTATTTACCCATTCGTAAGCTGAAACACATTTGGGCTGCTTTCTCCTTTTGGTGATGATGAATAATGCTGCTGTGAATATTCTCGTGTGAGTGGACATGCATGCTTGTTTCTCTTGGGTAGATACCTAGGAGTGAATTGTTGGCGCACATGGTGGATTTATGCTTAAGTTTGTAAGAAACTGCCAAACTGTAGATAGTTGTGTGTGTGTATCCATGATCAAGGAGCCAGCAGGGTTGGTTTCTGGTGAGGGCTCTCTTCCTGTCTTGCAGATGGCTACCTCCTCACTGTGTCCTCACCTGGCTGTTTCTCTGTGCGTGCACACTCCTGATGTCTCCTCTGCTTCTTAGAGCAGTGGCTGCCAACCGGTGTCCACGGACCACTGGTGGCCCGTGAGATCCAAAAGGTTGACAACCGCTGTCTTAGAGGGTACCAGTCATATTGGATTAGGACCCCACCATTTTGACCTCATTTAACCTTAATCACCTTTCTCAAAAACTTATCTCACAATACAGTCACATTGGGGGTTATGACTTCAACATATAGATTTGGTGGGGACACAACTCAGTCCATAACCGTAGACAAAAGGGATCGGCTGCCCACAATCACCAGACTGTGGGAGATGATTCTGGCTACTGTTCCTCTCTGAAATATCCACTCTTCATGTCGATGCACACCTGTGCTTTTATTTTCATTTTATAACAATAGCGAACTTGGTACAGCAGATTTCCTGGAGAGCCAAGGACAAGCAGTGCTTCTGGCTGTTACCAGCCAAGCTGTGAACTTGTCCCACTGTCTTCTCTGTCCCAGAAAATACCCTCTGCCCATCACTTAATATTGCTTACAAGGGTCTTGACTTTTAAGCAATGTGACATTCAGTGCGGATTTAAATGCCATCCGTTACCATCAAATGGTGCCATTTACTTCATCTGTAATTCAGAAAAGAAAACACATTTCAGAATGTAGCAAAGAGACAGTCTTATCAAAGATAATGGACTAAAACAATTGCTGGCCGTTGTATTTCAGGTTTGGAAAACAGAGCTAATAAAAGATTAAAGAGAAGGTCTGGGAGCTGAGGGAGCACGTGGGAGCGATCGCTTGTCACTTGAGCTTTGCACTGAAGTTATTTTAACAAGATATTACTTGCAGAATTTCCACCATAAATCTTTTCTTAAGTCCAAGAAGTTCAGTCAAGACATTCCCCATGCAGGATCGTCGAAATAGCGCTTCTTCGAGCTCGCTTTAAAACCCGAGGGCAAGAGAGGCTAAGTGCTGCCCCAGTGACCGTCACACAGACCTTATATGATGATCAATTCTCCTCTCCTCAGAGAGGCGAGATGTGTTTTTTGGAAGCGACCATTAGAGAGCTGTTTAGATGAGGCCGGGCGAAGCCCCTGCATCTTTATCCCGCACGCCTGCTTGCTGGGAGCGGGAGCCCTGGTTCAGTGTAATAAGCCTCGACACGCTGGATGGCTCGTGTCACCCCAAGCGCGATAAAGAAAGGACAGCAGAGGCAGCCTCGCTACAGGGGAAAGGCACTGCAGAGTCCCAGCCACCTCGGTAGGCCGCGCTGGCCTTCCTAACTAGACAGGATGTCTTCTTCCTAGAGTTTTCTGGAAAGACGGCCTCCTTCCCCTCGGTGCCCTGCCCGCGGCCTCCATTCGCACTCCCTCCGTCTAACATCCAATGAACTGCTTCCGTCCACTGCAAACATCCAGATTTTTTTCCTTTTTTGCACATGGCTGCCCAGTTGTTCCAGCACCATTTGTTGAAAAGATGTCTTTTCTCCATTGTACTGCTTTGCTCCTTTGTTAGCTATCAGTTGCCTGGATTTCTCCCCACTCTGTTCCCTCGGTCTGTTTGTTCCTTCACCAACACCACGCTGTCTCGCTGGCTGTAGCATTAGAGTAAGTCCTGGGCCGGGTAATAGCATCCTCTGTCCTTGTGCTGCCCCTTCACTGGGTCCTGGCTGCTGGGGGCCTCGGCCTCTCCGGGTAAACCTGAGGACCTGTGCGCTGCTACCCTGAAAAGGACTCGCTGGGAGTCTGACGTCCATCGCAGGTGACAGCTCTGTGACAGTTGTGTTCTTTCCTTTTACTTACATCCTTTCCCATGTTTTTTTAAAAAACAGCATTTTTAAAAGAAAATCTAGATTCTTTATTTCTCACCAAAGAAAGCTGGAGTGTTATTGACCTTGAGTTGGTAAAACAACATCTCCTGAGGCCAATGTGTGGCTTCCCTCCAACAGGGCCATGCTCATGGTTTGGTATTGGTCAACAGCTCACATCTTCTTTACATTAAGATCGCTTTCCTGGAGCTTAAGATAATTAAAGTAAAAACCCACCAGTCCCAACAACGGGGTGCTTGAAGTGGAGCAGTAAACACGTTAAAGGAACCATGTGTAGCATGTACTGGGTACATCATCCTCTAGGCCTTTAGTTTCAGAGCAGGGCTGTAATGTAAGTTGTGAATGTTGACACATGCTGGCTTTTTCAGGTCTTCCCAAACCCTGTAAAACGGATAACTAAAATAAGTGCTGTCCTAAGCAAGGCAATTGTAAGAGGGGAAATATTTTTTAAATAAACTCACAGACACTGAGTGGACTCTCAGAAGGTTGTGCTCCCCATGGAAGGCGATTTATTAGAAGTTTATGCCCAGGCCCAGGAATGGCCCCGGGAGCCTCAGCCCATGAGACTAATTACAATTAGACCAGAGCACTTCTAATGGACATGATGGGGTGTGTGGTGTTTTTTTAATTACAGCCCTAAAAAGCTTGTCACTAATATATCCTAAAGGTGAAATTTAAGCAAACATTGGATGGACCACTGGTGATGTTGGCTTGAAAACTGCCGTCCTGATATTGAAATGGTTTTATGAGGGTCAGAAGGAATCCGGAGCCACCCACCCTCGAAAGATGACCAGAAGCCCCCGGACTCACCTGGAGCCCCTGGTGGTGGCAAGGCAGGTGGGAGATCCCACTCTCCATGGCCAGTGGGGTTTGTGCCCTCAGATCCGAGGAGAGCCATCCTTCACTGGGATGTTGTGCAGAAATTTATAAAGTTCTATGAAACAGGCAGCAGCAATCAATACCGATTACAGCCGCATCCTCAGTGAGTCCTGAAATATTTATGCTGTTGCTTTCCTTAAGTTACTCACGAGTCACACTGTGTGCCTCCTTATGCGTTCCACAGAACGTTGACTAACACCCACTACTCTGCTTAGTGTCCCTATTAGGAAATCACACCATTTGAGACAGGAAACAGGAAGCAAGCAAACCAGCCCCAGCGAAGGCAGGGTGAGCAGACAGGGTCCTGGCTCTGACCTGCTCCTCAGTGCCGACATTTATGTCGGGGCCACAGAGCAGGGGCTAGAAAAGGAAGTGAAGGTAAGCTGTATCGACCTACTGTGTGCCACCTGTCATTTACTGTTCACCCCAATCTCATGAGGAAACTGGCTTTGGAGAGTGAAAAACTTCTGCAAGATGACACATAGCTCCTATGTTGGGAGGAGGGTGGTGGGGATCCGGGACTCCAGCCCACCTCTCCTCACTCCTGAGTCCTCCCCTTGGGCCTTCCATGGTGGCCACAGGCTGGGAGAGGGGGGCGGGCAGAGCCAGAGCTGCCGGGGACAGCTCACTCTATGTCAGCTGATTCTGGATAGATTTAGGGGGGCGGGGTTAGGTCTGAATGTGCCTCTGGAGCTTTGGTTGATGCACAGGATCCATACGTTTCTCTCTTGCAGGGCTTTGCCGTCGTGGCGGGTGTGCTCACTGATAAATCCACATGGACAGGCTTTTCAATTTCCTTTTCATTCCTGGAGATATTATTCAGTACATTTCTTTGATGGCTGGCGATGCACAAATCGGTTTTAATATCAATAATGTACCATTTGGAAAACATTCAATTTCTGGGCCCGCCAAAAACACATCCCTCCACGTCAGGATTTATTGAATCTGGACCTGGGAGGCTGTGGGCCAGCGGCGTTCCTCCGCAGAGAGCACACAGATGGTCTTTGGAAAGGGCTCGCGTGCTTAAGCACTGAATTAGTTTGGGACAGAAAGGAGTTGCATATGCCAGTGCGTGTTGGCCAGCAGTGTGGCAGCAGGGAGACATCAAAATTGTCATGAGCCCGGCTGGTGTGGCTCAGTGGTTGAGCGTCGACCTATGAACCAGGAGGTCACGGTTCGATTCCTGGTCAGGGCACATGCCTGGGTTGAGGCTCAATTCCCAGTAGGGGGCCTGCAGGAGGCAGCTTATCGATGATTCTCTCTCATCATTGATGTTTCTGTATCTCTCCCTCTCCCTTCCTCTCTGAAACCAATAAAAATACATTTGACCAGGTGTCAAAACAGCAACCATGTGGTCTGTGGGCCAACGCTCTAACCCTAGAGCCAAACCAGCCAGCGCTCGATGCTCTCGTGACAGGAGCCATCATCATCCCTAAGGCAGGTTTTTCAAACTCCACCCCCCCTTTTCAATGTATTCACTTTTATTTAGGTGAAATTTATATAACATCAGAGGAACCATTTGAAAATGTACAGTCCAGTGGCATTTAGTGCACTCCCAGTGTGGTGCAGCCACGCCTCCATCCAGATCCAGAACATTGCCATCCTCCCCAAAGGGACCCCACCCCCGGCAGCCAGGAATCACTTCTGTCTCCGTGGGCTCACCAGGTTGGGATATGTTACATACATGGACTCTCACACTGTGGTCTTCTGTGCCTGGCTGCTTTCACTTGGTATCCGTGTTGCAGGTTGTGTCAGAGCTTTGGTCCTTTTCATGGCTGAATGATAACAAATCATATGAATATACTGCATTTTCTTTATGTATTCATCGCTCAGTGGACATTTGAATTGTTGCTATTCAATTGTGATAGTGCTGCTATGGTATACAGGTTTTTGTTTGAAACCTATTTTCAGTTCTTGGGGATGTATACTTAGGAGTGGAATTGCAGGGTCATATGGTGATTCTACATTTAACTTTTAGAAGAATCCCTAAATCCTCTTCTGCAGCCCTCATCTGGCCGCGTGGGTCTGCCTTGGTAAGTGTTGTGGACATCTCTACTTCAGGTGGCTGTCCCATTGTCATGTCATGCCGCATCCATGCTTTGCTCCCTCGGCCCTAGCTCTGCGTGCTTAGCTGGTGGTCTTGGTGCAGGCGTGGCCACCACTCCTCCAGTTTCCCAGGCAAAAATCCTTGCTGGGGGGAGGGAGGGAGGAGGGCAGGTCTTCACAAAACACGACTTCTGTGGTCATTCCAAGATTTCCCCACCCCCACCCCCCCAAATCCTAGCACTCAAGGCCATGAGGGACAGAGTCTGTTGCAGTCTCTCACTCCTTCATTCATTCGACCACCATCCATTGAGCCAAAAGCTCCAGAAGGCAAAGTTGTGGGAAAGAGTCCCTGCTTCGAGGAGCTTGACTACAGCAGTGACAGAAACGCAAAAGTGTCCGCAGGAGGCTCAGGTGTTCCAGGAAAGCCTTGGGAGGGAGGTGGCATTGGAGCAGTGCCTCAGCCCCAGGGCACGCTCCCCAGAGGTAGGAGAGAGGGACCAAGGTGGGGCAGTGAGTGGGGTGAACCGTGTGCTTCTGAGCAACAGCGTGTGCTGTCGCTGGAAGGTGCCCGGTTCCCTCCGGAGCTCAGAGGATAAGGACCCCGCAGACGTGCCTTGGGGAGCAGTGGGGAGCCAGTGAAGGTGTTGAGAGGGAAGATGGTGTTGCCATGGCAATGCTTCTGGAGGGCTCATTAGCAATGGTGTAGACGGAGCATGGAATCAGGAAGGCTCCTAGAGAAGATGATATTTGAACTGGATCTTGGAGGATATAGAGCTCAGACAACCCAATAGGTGAGAGGAGGAAGTTGGGAGACTTAGGAGGAGAAGGGACAATTCATTCATCACAGCACCCAAGTCCACAAAGAATGCTGGAAGGGATGGCGGAGGGACTCATGAGAAGCAGAAGAATGCCTATAAGTTAAATGGGGGGGAGGGGGGCAGGGAAAGTAAGGTGGGCGTGGTATCACTTAGGACAGCAGTTCTCAACCTGTGGGTCGCGACCCCTTTGGGGGTCGAACAACCCTTTCATAGGGGTCGTCTAAGACCATCGGAAAACACATATAATTACATATTGTTTTTGTGGTTAATCACTATACTTTAATTATGTTCAATTTGTAACAATGAAAATACATCCTGCATATCAGATATTTACATTACGATTCATAACAGTAGCAAAATTACAGATATGAAGTAGAAATGAAAATAATTTTATGGTTGGGGGTCACCACAACATGAGGAACCGTATTAAAGGGTCGCAGCATTAGGAAGGTTGAGAACCACTGACTTAGGAGGTTTGGCTGCAAGAAACAAAACCCCCGCACAAAAGGAAGTCGTTGGCTCACAGGACACCGATATCGAGGTGGCTAGGACGCCAGGATGGTTGACCAGACAACCCAATAATATCACCAAAATCTAGTGTCTTCCCATCTCTCTGTTGCTGTCATCGTCATCATTAGCTTCATTCTCGAGCTGGTTCACTCCGGTTCTAAGACAGCTGACTGGAGCATTTGTAGCAACAGACTTCTTTGTTTATGCTCGGAGGGGAAAAGAAACCCTGGCTGTCTCACGGGTGAGGAAGAACTTTCACAGGAACTGCCAGAGAGAAACTTCATTCTCACTGGTCTTTGCCTGTCTTGCCCACACTTGTGAAGTCAGTTCCTGACACTGCTTGCTGCCGCACGGTGTTCTGTGGGGAGGTGGATATAGGGCAGTGATGGCAAACGTATGACACCTCTGACACGCGAACTCATTTTTTTGGTTGATTTTTCTTTGTTAAATGGCATTTAAATATATAAAATAAATATCAGAAATATAAATCTTTGTGTTACTATAGTTGCAAACATCAAAAAATTTCTATGTGTGACACGGCACCAGAGTTAAGTTAGGGTTTTTCAAAATGCGGACACGCCGAGCTCAAAAGGTTCACCATCACTGGTATAGGGGGTTCAGTCCCAATGTGCCCCTAACATTCACTTCAAGGAGACATCTGGGCCAGAATTTTGAACTAGTTCTGGCCAGATATCTCTGATCCTCAGCTCAGAATTAAGGAACGGAGAACCTTAAGTGTTCCTACATTTTTCTCCCTCCTTCCACTTCAGCTGAGAATTTCAGCTCAGGAGGGGAGAGAGGACTGAGAATTAAATGCGTAAACAAGGAGCCCAATCCTGGGAGCCAAGGGAAGAGCGGGCTTCCGCCTGGAGCTAATGTCGAAGGTTAAATACAGAAAAATAGCTCAGTTCACAATTACAGTTGCTCATTCTTCGGCTTAAAATGGGAGTAAAGGTCACAAATCAAATCACTGCATTAAGTCCAGGAGTCACCTGCCTCCGATCACCTCAGCCCCTTTGTTACTGCGCGACAAAGGCTTCCCTGTCCCCACTCATTAGAAGGCTCAGACTCGCAGGTGAGGAGCACCCGGCCTGCAGGTTCATTTCCCCACTGAAGCCAGGGCTCTGGAGCCCTCAGCTGAGGTGACCACGTGGCCGGGTATCGGCCACAGGGGGCAAAGTTTGCATTGGTTTGAAGCAAAAAGAGAAAAGAAGTAAGGATGTGCGCTCCCATCAGACTAAGCGCAGTCGGTGTAAGCCTGTCCTCCGCTCTGGGCTGGTCCTTCCCACTTCGTGGTGGTGGGAGGTCCCCTGTTTGTAAACAGGTGGGGAGTGGAGACGGTGAGGTTTGGATGTTTTAGTGTCTCCCTGACATAAAGGGTAAGTTGGCAACTTAAGGTCAGAGCCCAACATTTTGTGTTGCTGATCATTAGACTGTGAAATCCCCAGGTCTGGAGCCACTGGCGCGTCTGCCCTTAGACTCAGGAGACACTTTCTCTGTATCCTGCGCTCTCCCGAGGGCAGGGACCCAACCTGTGCCCCCTTGTCCCCCACATCTAAGCAGGTGTGGTGCTCAGTGTGGGTTTATCTGACCAAATCCTACCCCACCCCCACCCCCTTTTCTCCAGAGCAAATAATTTCAGGTCTGGGACCACTTATTCCAGTCCTTACTTTCCAGCCTTTCCTCATTTTCAGTCTTTGCTCTTCTTCTGAGAAGTCTCCATGTTTTCTTCATCAGCCCTGTGGGAACTAGAATGCCCACTGAGCTGAGCCCCAGGTGGGCACCCTGAGGCAGCGCCGCCTGGTGCCTGCTGGCCTCCTCCCCTGCCACCTCCAGCTGTCCTCACTGCTCCCCCAGGTCCTTCTCTGCCTCCTACAACTCGGCCTCCCAAACGCATTCTTCTCAGACCGGCGGCCCTGGCCCCAGTGAACGGGGCTTTTCCTTAGACCACCCGCACCCCAGGCATCGACATGGAGAAGCCGCCTCCCGTCCTCTCCAGGGCAGCTTCCTTCAACCTGCTTAGGTGTGGGCGCAGCCTCTCCATTTCAGAAGCAGCCCTGGTACCCAAGAAAGTGTGACCATGAATGTGCTGTGTTCCCAGTGAGCATCCAATTTACACCAGAGCGAGATGCGTGTGAATTCCGGCCTTCTGCTTCTTCACCTGTCACTGTCTACCTGCCAGTTGCCTACCACTCTGGTGCCGCTGTAAGTCACATTCTGTCATTAATCTTAATCCCACATCTGGCAAGCAAGAGCCTTTCTGTGCAGCATTATTTACAAACTCGGGATAAGGAGAGAGGAATTACTCAGTTAATTTGATCAGCATAGACCTCTACTGTGAGTAACTGAAAACAGAAGCAGTACGTGACACTAATCTGAGTGCTGGGGCAGTAGCTTCTAGAATGGCCGCCTGTGCTGATCAGATTTCCTGGAAAATGGCCAAGTGTCTACTTCTCTTTAAGCACAGCCTCCTGGTTGAGTTTGGTTTTGGATAAATCAATGCTGGGTTGATAGTGTATGAGACGACTTTAGAGAAGTATTAGAAAGCATTCTAACCCTCTTTCCCCTTGAAGCTCATGAAAACTGATGTGGAGAAGTTAGTATGAACCTCCACTAACGTCATGGATGCTGTGCTGTGACAGGCACTAACACTGCCCCCCCGCCCCCCCCCCCCCGCCCCGCCGCAGACTGTTCCAGAAGAGTTGCTTGCTTTCAGTGCAGCCTGAAAGGTGTTGATCTTCATGCCCCAGCTAATGCAGGTACCAGTGGACTGAACATCCAGTTCCAAACGTAACAGCTGAGGACGGTCTCCCGTGTGAAAAATGGGAGCCCATAAGCAAATCCATAGGCCTGCAATTGTAATAAGCAAGTCACAGAAGAAAAGGTGCAAATGAACTTGAAAAGACCTCACCAGGAGTCAGAGCTGCACACGCTAACATAATGATGTGACCCATCATCGAGTCAAAGCTTACAAGTGTGAATACCAGCCAGTGCTGCCCAGGGTTCAGGGAAGCTGGTGCGAGCATGAGCTGCTACCCCTTTGGAAAGGAATCTTGCAGATCTACTAAAATTTAATACATCAGTTCAGTTTGACCTAGGCCTCTATTGCAGTCACTCCCTGAGATCAAGAAAGATGTGGAAAACAAGTATAGGTGGTAAACTTTTAGTCCAAGCAACAAGAACTCAAGAAATGTCATTAACTTCTGTTTTCCTGAATGAAATGCAATCTTGTCAGAGCCCCATGGATTGAGTTGGCAGGTGATTCCATTTCAGTTGTTTTGAGGTTCCCCTTCCTAGAGTCACCAGGGGCCCAAGAGGTCTAGCATTAACCAGAACATTCCTGGAAGGGCTGTCTGGCCTCCAGACCATGTTGGCCTCCCCAGTGCTACTCATGTGCCCCAGAAGGGGAGCAGTTCCTCTGTGAGGTGCTTGGGCACAAGAGTCTTTATATGCCCCCCTAGGCATACCCATACCCCCTCCACAGCAAAGCTGCCAACAGTTCTTCTTTGGGTGAGTGCTGGAGACAACCCCAGCTATGGGTGGGCTGTGTCTGCAGTACCAGCCAAGTGCAGGGCCTGGCAAGTTGTAGATCCTCAGTGTTTGTGGAATGAATAAAGAAACAAGAGGATGTATGGGTAGACGGATGGAGGATGGATGAGTGCATGGATATTTGAGTGGATGAAGAGCTGGAGGGGGGGGAATGAGTGTTCATGTGGGTAGACGTATGAATGATGGATGGGTGAGTGGATGGGTAAACGGATGGGTAGATGAGTGAATAGGTATGTGGGTATATGAGTAGATGTGTGGGCCGGTATATGGTTTGATGGATGGGTGGGTAGATGAATGTACGGATAATAGGTGGATGGGTGAATGGGTGAGTGGGTAGGTAGGTAAGTGGATGAATGAACAGATGGATGGATGGGTGGGTGGGTGGAGGAATGGGTGGGTGGATGGGTGGAGGAATGGGTGGGTGGATGGGTGGGTAGATGGATGGAAAGACCACTGGGGAGATATAATTTCAGAGAGTCTTCAGGGCACACTGTTTTCAAGAAGGCCAGAGCAAGGACTTCCTTCTTCGGAGTAGGCAGAGAGCCACCTGAAAGCTCCCCGGGCGGCCGCAGTCAGTTGTGTCACTTGAGGCCCAGCCCATTCACTTGGAGGCTCTGAAGGGTTCTCAGCCTCCGGGGGCCCTGCCCTGAGCAGCTCACGAGCCAGGACAACAGACCTCTCACCCGGGACACGCCTCCCCAGGACACGCTTCCCTGATGACAGACTGCTCCTTGGAGCAAAGCAGTATTTGTTGGACGAACAAAGGAATCTATCAGGCAAAATGTAACGAAATCACCCCTAATTCTGCCATCCAGAAACAGGGTAATAGCTGCCCATCTCTGTACATTTTTTCATTATTTTTAATTAGCCCATAAGTATTTCAGTGTAAAATATTGTTCTGTACCACTCCATAATCAGATTATTTTATAACAATATCATTTGAATAACTTCCATTGTATTCAGTATTGTTCAAAAACATAATATGCCATTACCCAAATGTATGGTAATTTATTTAACTGGCCTCCTTTTGTTGTACCCAACTGTTCATTATTACAAGCTCTGCTATGATGGACAGTCTCACTACTCTATTTTCACCAACATCGGGCTTGTTTCCTTAGAAGAGTTCCTATTTGTAGAATCGCGCCATCAAGGGACATGCAGAATCAGAAGTCTTTTCTCCAGTGTCGCCAGACTGTCCTCTCGGGAAACACTCCTGTCCACACTCACTGCTCTGCCTTCCAGACCAACAGAGAAGCAGGTCGCACTGTGAGGTCTGCCTCCCCTGCAGAAGGGGCCAGAACCCTGGATGTGCTGGCTGCGCCTCCTGAGAACAATGTTCATTTCTAAGAAAAAACGCTCCCAGCGCCCCACATGCCGCCACAGAGAGCCTGCCTCCCCAGCGAAGACCACTGTCCTCCTCACAGTGCTGAGTGTTGGGCGTCTGAGAGGGGAACCGAAGCAAAGGGAGGGAACCCACGTCTGCGCTCAGATACGTCTGCACAACAGAACGGAGTTGGGAGGTGAGGCAGCTCCTTGGAGACCCTGCCAGCATCCCCGCAGCTCTGCTGAAAGCGGAGCAGTTAGCGTCCACCCGATATTATTTTTTTAATTTCTTTTTTTTTTTATTGGTTTCAGAGAGGAAGGGAGAGGGAGAGAGAATTAGAAACATCAATGATGAGAGAAAATCGTTGATTGGCTGCCTCCTGCACGCCCCCTACTGGATCAAGCTTGCAACTCCGGCATGAGCCCCTATGGCTTTGACCTGTCACCTCCAGATCTGGTACTAAGCTGGGGCCAGCGCTTCATTGCCATCGCCTGGAGGGTCCCCTGCCTGGCTCCTCATTGCCTCTCTGGTTTCTTGCCTCCCAGTCTTCCTCGATGTTAACTTTGTTGTTTTGATAAACATATATGAACTACAGCAGCTTCCTGAGAAATGGGTGTATGAGATGTAAAATCTGTAAGGTTTTGCAAGTCTGACATTAAGTTGGTTGTACTCTGACTTGATGGATACGGTGGCTAGTGGAATGGGGGTTGGAAATCATTTTCCTTCCCTGTTGGAAGGCACTGCTCATTGTCTCTTAGCTCCCAGTTCGTTTGCAGGCTGAGAAGTCCAAAGCTAGTCCGATCCCGGCCCCTGTGGATGTGCCTTCTCTAGTCCGATCCCGGCCCCTGTGGATGTGCCTTCTCTAGTCCGATCCCGGTCCCTGTGAATGTGCCTCTCTCTTTGGTGAGGTTTATGTTATTCCTTTTCTCCTTGACAGCTGACGGCCTATTTGTCCTCAGCGCCTCGAAATTTCACGTGTGGTTCTGTTTGATTCATGGTACATTCATGAGCCCTTTTCTATCTGATACCTGTGTCCTTTCATTCTGGAAACTTTTCTTGAATTCGTTCAGTGATTTTTCTTCCGATTTTCCTCTCTGCCTACTTTCTGAACTAGTCCTCTAATGCTCTAATCATTTTTTTTATTTTTATCCCTTGGTCTTTTTGCCCTATTTTTGTGAAATTCCTCAACTTTATTTTCAAATCCTTATTTTGGGTTTTTCATTTCAAGAGACTTAAGCAATATTTTTATTGGCAGGTTTCTAATCATTGAATTATAGGAGTTCTTCACATAATTCTTTGTCCATGTGTCGGTTGCAGATATCTAGTCCCACCTGTGACTTGCCTCTTCATCCACTAAAACAGTGGTTCTCAACCTTCTGGCCCTTTAAATACAGTTCCTCATGTTGTGACCCAACCATAAAGTTATTTTCGTTGCTACTCATAACTGTAATGTTGCTACTGTTATAAATCGTAATGTAAATATCTGATATGCAGGATGATCTTAGGCGACTCCTGTGAAAGGGTCGTTCGACTGCCAAAGGGGTCTCGACCCACAGGTTGAGAACCGCTGCTCTAAAAGGTGTCTTTTGAAGAGCAGAAATTCTCCATTTTAATGAACTGCAATTAGGTCATCTTTTATTTTAAATTAATGAGGGGATTTTTATGTCTTGTTTAAGAAATCTTTGCTTCCCTCAAGATTGTTTGTTTTCTTCTGGAAGCTTTATTGATGTACCTTTTACACTTGGATCTGTGGTGTGGTGTGAGGGAGGGATCAGTACTCCTGATGTTGGCTCTGGCTCTATCTTGCGTGGTGGAGACTTTCTGTAGATGTCTGGTAACCCTTGGTTGCCTTCACATGCTTACACATGAGGAACTAAAAACCTGTTTGGAAATTCTGAGTGTGTGAGTAGGGAGTGTCAACTATGAACTTCCCTGTAAGTTTGTATGAAAACCTGCCCATTGGTATCTTCAGTCTTCCCTCTGGTGCTGAACAAACTCCCCTTCAGTCTCCAGCTCAGAGCACCCCCCACCCCCCCACCCTGTTATCAGTGCCCCAGCAGCCACCCTACGGAGGCCCACTTAGCTCCTGGGGCATGACAAGCACCCCGTCCTAGCTGCCTAACCACGTCTGATGGCCCAATGGCGCTGCTCAGTTTTACCTTCTCCGGAGAACAACATGCACATGTATGCAAAGTAGAGGGGTGCAGGGAACCTCTCGGTGCCCAGTCAACAGAGTAGGGCTCACCTGGGACTCTGTGCTTCAGGAACCGCACTCTGCCTCCCGAGACTCACCTGGTGCCTCCCACTCCTGCATATTTGAGGACCCACTGTGTCCATTGCATTGGCTTTGTTTTCTCTACTGCCAGCCGGGAAGTCGCTCTTCTCCAACCTGCTAAAGCGGTTCCCACTTGTCCATCTGTTTCCCAGATCCCCAGGCTGTGCTGCTGTTCTCCACTCGTATTCTTGCAAATTTACGCCTTAAAAAAAAGTCTTCTCACCGCACTGGGGGGAGGGGGTATAAAATTATTCAGTTTGCCATCTATACTTGGAAGTCGGTATGGACCTTTTTTTAAAAAAAGCAATTAACAGTGTGTACCTGAACCTTAGAAATAGTCATATCCTTTCACTCCACTTCTCGACTCTTTATCGTAAAGAAACCATAAGAAATAGGGACAAAAGTTTCCATTTTGGTGTTCATTGCAGTGTTATTTATCAGGCAAGAAATTGAAAACAAACTAAGTGTCCAACAATAGAGAAATAGTTTAGAAAATGATGGTACAGCCATATGATGAAATATTAAACTATGAAAAATATTTAGTGACGGGAAATGTTCATTGTCTAATCAGTAAGCGATAAAAAGACATGAAACTTCACGTTCATTTGCATCCACTTCTGGAGAAAGAGATGAGGGAGAGAAGAGGGGGCACCTACTGGAGGAGAGAGGGGAGAAGGAGAGGACACAGAATACCAGGATTTAACCATGGGCGCGTTACATATTTATTATTGCTGTCATCGGAAAAGCATCATTGTTTTAAAATAGAATCTGGCCTTGATTTAGCCACCCTGTCGCCCTTATATCTTCCTAAACTTGCAGTTTGCTTGCATGTCCCCGTGTCCTGACTCAGGAAGTCCCCCTGCCTGGAACAGCCTTTCTTGCTGGCCAACTCCCACACACCCTGCAGTTCCCCGCCAGGCATCACCCCTTTCAGATTCCCGTCCCCTCCACGCCTGACCTGGGACCCATTCTCTAGTTCCTAAGCCCCACGGACATGTCTCTGTGAGAATGCCCTCCCACTGTTATCACCAGCGCTTTTATTTTCAATGGACTTCTCAAGAGGAAAGCTTGTCCTGCTCATCCCCTGCCCTCAGCCCCAGCCGCCACCGGCACAGGGCAGAGCGTCAGCGGCGCTGATCGTGTTCGGTAGGAGCGCAGTTGATGGGATGGCGTGAAGAAATGAACAGCTCTTCCTAGGGCTGTCAGTTGGGGTAATCTGTGTTCCCCTCGTTTTCCATGATCAGGAAAAGCCTAAACTGTTGGAGCTACAATGCCAAACTCAAGATATCTGTGCTAGTCTGGTGACACCCACCCACATTACAGTTCCAGAGTTTCAGAGGCAGTGATCTGCTAACATCTGGAGACCAGCCCGCAGGCCGAGCCCCGGGAGACGCGGCAGAGCCCACGGCGCAGCCGCCCGGTGATAATCACCACCCTGCACACATTCCTCGGGACCGTGAGAGGAACGGGGCTGGAAGTTAGACTCCGACAGCCCCCCTTGTCTTCGGGCAGCACACACAAGCCCCGCCGCACAGCCGGGCATGGGAAGCTGTGCTCGGCTACACTGTCATTACCTCCAACTCCCACCCCAACCCCAGAATACCACCTGGTCACGTGGCTCGTCGCTTTTGCACGGCTCAGTCTATCATAACTTGTCATATTTCCCCAGTTTTATTGCAGTTCCTAGGAAGCACATGTATTTCTTGTGGAATAATAGCTAGAAGATTCTCTTTAAATGCTGCTCAAACTCTGTCCTGGCTTTGTCCCTGCAGAGTCGTGGAGATAGTCTCTCTGTGACTTCCATCTACTGGGACTGGGACTGTGTGGTGTCAGGGCCCTTGGACCGCCTAGTGGAGGCACGTGGAGAAGCCACGGTTACCTGGAAGTTGAGGGGAAGGACAGTCTGTCCTGCTGATGCTGCCAATACTGTGGCACCAGACGTGGGCCACACTCTCCAGCCACACGGGCGTCTCTAGTGGGCTCTGCCATGGCTCGGACACCCACTCCACTCCCTTTCCGGACAGCATTTCAGTCTCCCCACGAGAACGTAGTTCACCTGGGGGGTGCAGGCCGGGCCCTGCCTCCCCCGAGCCGGGAGGCAGACAGGTGGCCCCTGTCGGGCTCCGAGACTGAGCCCAGCTGAGTGAACACCCCGAGCAGTTGTCAGAGTGGACAGGTCCTGGCACTCTGCTGCGAGGCCACTTCCAGAGTTCCTCTTCCTCCCCGACCCCCGGCAAGCTCCCTGGTTCCTGCCTGTTTCAGAGCCAGGTCTCCAGTCTTTCCATTGAGTCGGGACATAAAATCCTTTTTGCTTAAGTCCAGTGTTAGTTTCTGTTGTGGGCAACCTGAGCACCCCGGCTCTCCCATGGGCTCCTCCCTCTCCCAGGATACTCAGAGCCTGGTAGCAGCTGTGACAATGCCTTGTCCTCCTGGATCAGAGCTGTAGGTCCCATCCCCTGGACGAGCACGCCCCCCACCCCCCTACCTCCCCATCCCCTGTCTCCAGCCTTTAGCTCTCCCTCCTCCCCTATTGCATCACTGCCCACTCTCCCTGTGACTGATGGCTACCCCATTTGGCCAGCAGATTGAGCTCAAGCTGCTTCTACCAGCTAGAATGACCACCCAGATGGTGTGGGACCACCTGCCCCACAGAGCTGTTCCCGGAGACCCCAGAGGGACACAGCCGTCCCTCCCATGGCACCTGGCATGCACCTTTCAGGACACTCGGCGTGCTGGGCCTCCTGTTACAGATGTTTCCACGCATTCCCCTCCAGCCTCCCAATGGAGTGATGTGTCTGCAGAATGGCAGGAAGCCGGGAGCTCCCCCAGTTGTCCCGCTGCCAGCGAGCTGGTGTGCGGCCACTTGGCTGTGTCTATAGGTAGACGGAGCCGTGCACTGACCACGTTCTGAGACAGAGGCCGTACATGCCTCCCTGTCGTTGCAAGACAGTCTCTCAGAGTGCATGCTCCTCGTGCTCACCTCCCCTCGCAGACCTGGACTCTGCTTCTTTATTAAATGTCAAGTCCAGTGGTTTATCTTGATTGGGAAGGGCAGGCTTCCGCTGCATCTAAAAACATTATTAAAGAGATGGACAGATTCAATAATAGAGAGTTAAAAAGTGGCTTAGATTCAGAGTCTGCACCTGGGAGATAGCACCACTTTCTGCAGAGCAAAACTCAATGGGCTTGGCAAAGCTTTCAGCCTCCTCTACCCCCCGCCACCACACACACACACATGCACACACACATGTGCACACACAGCCTGCACCCAGCTGCATCGAAGCTGGACCCGCTGTCCCTCCCACACTCCCTGGCTCTCCTGCCTCTGCCATTGCTCCTGCTCCGTCTGAAATACCCTCTTCCCATTTCTACCCGGCAACATCCTTTGGTCCTTCGGAGCCGTGTTCAACCCACCCCAGCCAAGAAGCCTCCCCACCGTCCCTAACCTCAGCGGCTCCCGTCCCTTGTGTAGCCTTCCGATGGTGCTCACCAGCCTCTCCTATTTACGGGGACGGTGCGGTGCCAGCGCCTACTACCAGGCCATGGTTCACAAGGGGAAGGCGCATGGACACCTCTGCTTTAGTTTCTTCTGCCAACCTGGTATAGTCACAGCCCTGGGCTTGCTGGGAGAATTAAGTAAGTTACTGTACGCACAGCACTTAAAACCGCACCTGATGCGCAGTGGTCTCAGGTGCTGTGAGCCTCAGAGCCACCGCGTGGGGCAGGGACTCCCCCCGGGTTTGCTGGCTCTGAGCTGTGGTACATTCCCTCGCTGTAGGCATGTTTGCTGACTCTGCAGAGCTCCCAGCACACTTTCCACATTCACCGGCCTAGTCTAATCCCACCTGTGTGTCCCTACAGCCGACAACAAGGAGTTTTGGGTGCAAGATGGGGGAAAGGGGCTGTAGCTGGTTTGGCTCCGTGGATAGAGGATTGGCTGGGGACCGAAGGGTCCCAGGTTCAATTCCTGGTCAGGGCACATGCCTGGGTTGCAGGCTTGATCCCTAGTAGAGGGCATGCGGGAGGCAGCTGATCAGTGATTCTCTCTCATCATTGATGTTTCTCTCCCTCTCCATTCCTGTCTGAACTCAATAAAAAATATATTTTAAAAAAATATTTAAAAGATGGGGCAAGAAGCGAAGATCAGTTTGGTTAATTGAAAGCACTGCGGTACTTTCCAGAACGGGGTTGGTGGGGAGTGTGGAGAGCGGCTACAGCAGTGATGGCGAACCTATGACACGTGTGTCAGAGGTGACACACGAATTCATTTTTTTGGTTGATTTTTCTTTGTTAAATGGCATTTAAATATATAAAATAAATATCAAAAATATAAGTCTTTGTTTTACTATGGTTGCAAATATCAAAAAATTTCTATGTGTGACACGGCACCAGAGTTAAGTTAGTGTCTTTCAAAATGCTGACACGCCGAGCTCAAAAGGTTCGCCATCACTGGGCTACAGCATTTGGACAGGTTCAAGCTTGGGACTAATAAGAGGGCAAAGCCACGTGCAAGTCCCAGCGAAGTTACAGCCAAAGGCTATGGTTGTAAGCGTGACCTTATGGTCCGCACCTGTGGCTCATGTGGCTGAGTGATGTGGGCTGCGGGAGGGGCAGCAAGTAAACAAAGCTTGACCAGGTGCATGTAACTGAGTGGATTCGAAACCTGCAAGAACGTGTGACCACGCCCTTACTTTGCCGCATGGAATCTGCTATAAAATAAAGTCTCGGCTCGCAGGCCGTGGCACTGTCTCTCCATCAGAGAGCAGCGTCCCACCCAGCCCCAGCTTTCTTCTCTTGTCCGTCTTCTCCATCCTTCACCGCCCCCTCTCAGACTCACCCATGGCCATGCTGGCTTGGCATAGGAGAGGGCCTCTCTCTGCAGAAGGAAGGCCTTCCCTGGAACTGGGCTCAGGGATCCTGGGACTCGAGGCCAAGGCCCTCCACCCAGGACACGCCCACCCCAGCACCCATAGCTAAGACTTCAGGGTCTCTGCAGCGCCCAGAGCCACAGGGACCCGCTAAGCTGGCCTTCTTCCTCTTCTCAGTCGTGGCCACGTGCCAGGACAGGTTTGATTCAAAGCTGCACATAGAGGGACTGACCAGGCCGGCCGGGGCCATGCAGGTGTCCACCACGGGGGAGAGGCTGTGGGCGTAGGCACAGTGCATGCCGTCTCGTGGTGAAAATGAGGACCTGTTCTCCCTGGTATTCTTCCGGGAGCACTAATGAAATGCACACACAGGACCCTGAAAACCCACACCCACACCCAGACCACCCGCAGGCCAGGGTTGGAACAGCACAACCACCACAACCACGCTGATCCGTGTGCCCAGTGCAGGGAACTCGGGAAGATCACTAGAGGTGTGTGATCCCCCCCCCCTCCCCGATTCATTCATTCATTCCCAAGTGTTTGCAGACTGCGCGATGACACACCAGGCTGGAATGCCCTCCTCCGCCAGCACCTCCGTACGTCTCCGCTGATTCACACCCCTGATCCCACTATGCGACAGTGGGGGTCGGAAGCATGTGTATCCAGGTCTGTCCAGTTCCCACTCAATCAGGGACCCCTGTCTTTAATTAGTCTGTCTTTGTGTTTTGTGCAAGAAAAACGTGTGCCTCCATACGTTCTCTGAGTATATCTAGATGTAGGTCTCACAGGGGAGGGAGAAAGCCTCTTTCTTTCAGTCACTCATTCAGCAAACAGTTCCTGGAGCCGACTTTGCATCAGGCCTCGAGATAACCTGCCAGGAATTCCTCCAGGGATGAGCAGCACCCCACACGTGGGCAGTCCACGGGGAAGAACATCAATGCAAAGTGACCACATCCTGAGGGTGGCCCGGGAGCCACTGTCCTGGCCCCTGACTGTTCCTCTACACCGTCTGCAAGGTTGTAATAAAAATAGTGAGTCATCTCTAAACACACATGCCACACACGGAGATGGATCACAGACACGCGTGCGCACACACGCACACATATACATGAAAACAACTCCCTTTGGCATGGACGTCATTCTGTTTTCATGCCCCTTTTGTTCTTGCTTGTCACAGGCTGGGATTCTCCTGTTGTCTCTCTTTTGTTCCCTCCCTTCCTCTCCTTTTTCTCTGATGTGACAACCCAGTTCGCTTAGATGAGCCCTGGAATTTCAGCTGGACAAGACCTGCCCTGAGAACCATTGATAGCATTTAAGACCGGGCTCATTAAGACGAAGCCACACAGGTAGGTCCTGAGGACACAGGGAAGGCAGGCTGTCTAGGTGCCACTGCATAAACTCCTTCGTTAGTGTTCCTAATTAATACTAACAACTGTCTCGAAATGAAAACATCACACCCTCTGCGAGGCCACCTGCCAGTCAGGCACTGTTCTAGCTGCAAAGCCCCCTGTCTGTTTCGCTGTGATCCCTTTCTGAAATAATTGGTGTAGTTTGATTGATAATGTGGGTTCCTCTTTAAAAGAAAACACCCTATTTTTCATAATCAGAGCGAGTGCATAATGAGCAGGGGGCGATGCCTTCGGCTCGGGGCTGTCAAAGCCGGCGGTTATTTCCATCCTGATGCAAACTGAGATATTACCCGCCCTCATTACCTTGACGCGCACATCTTTCAACAGTCAGCTCCGCATCATGCATTCCTTGCAAACAAAATTACCTTCATTTTCTCCTTTGGTTCAGTGGAGCTGGCAGTTAAAATGTGCCCTAACTAGCTAATCAACTAATTTTTAGAATATGTTGGAACCGTTTAATATTCCAAAAGAAAACAAGAAAAATAAAGTTGCTAATGGGTCTGCAGGCATAAACAGAAATAAATAGACAACTGGTTCATTGAGCATTAGCATACTTCCGTTAGAGCCAGGCGCGGTGGAGCTCATTTTGCAAGTCAAAAAAGCAGCATCTATTTGTATCCATAAGCCAAACAGCCTCATTGCCTCCGCACAGACTTGAGTAGATAACCTTGGCGTGAAGGTAACAAGGAGAAAGGATTCCTTTAAAGAGTGGAGTGCTCTCTGGGGGAGCCTGTGGGGGAGGGGGGGATGTAGGGGGGCTGAGCTCTGCAGCCTCCGGTTGGCCTTCTGGCTCTGCCGTGAATAAATGCTTTATCTGGGGAAGCCCAAGAGCTCAGAGGGACCCCAAAGCCAAGGGCATTCTAGGAGAGTGAATGGCTCTGGTGGTCATCAGTGAAGGAGCCTGGGGATACCTGTTGGGGGCCCACACCTGGGGTGGCCCAGGTTGACTGAGAGGATCTATCCACCCAGACAGACCTGCTGTATTAGTCAGCTCAGGCTATAACGAAATACCGAGCACTGGGGGCTTAACCGCCAGACACAGGCGTTTATTTCTCACGCTTCCGGAAGCTGAGGCGGCAGGATCCAGGTTTCAGCCATGTGGCTCCTGGGGAGAGCCTTCTTCCTGGCGCTGTCTCATCTGTGCTCAGTGGCAGAGAGCACTCTCTCCCTCATCTTCTAAACCCACTGATCCCTTCTCAGGAGCTCACATAACTGCACTTATCTCCCAAAGGCCCCATCTCCAAACACCACCCATTGGGGTGGGGCTGCAGGATATGAATTCGAGGGAACAATTTAGGCTCCAGCCCTGGGCTTGAATCTCAGTCACTGGAATCTCACCAGCTATTTGCCCTCCAGCAGGAGCCTCCGCGTCCTCACTGTAAAGTGGGAGGGAGGGGCGTAGCTCCCCTCATGGGGCTGCAGTGGGCCCTGTGCAGTCATGGACACGGGCCCCCGGTGTCAGAGCCAAGGACTCCCCTCCCGTCCCACTTCCCGCCTGTGCCCACTCGTGCCTTCCTCCTGCGCTTCCCCTGTCCCTCCTTCGCCATCTTCCATTGAGAGCTTTCTCTGGCCCCCACTTAACAGTCCGCCCGATAGGCCCAGTCCCCTACTCCGAGCTCTGATGACATCTTCAGGGTTGCGTGAGTGACTGTTCCTGCTGAGGTGTGAGGGCTCAAGGATTAGGGCAGAGTTTGGGGCTTTTTGTTGTTTCGTGTTGGACAGTGCCTGGCACACAGTGACAGCCCATGTCTGCCAGACGGACGATGAATGGATGGACAGACTCTGAGTACATGTTTATTATGGTGTTTCCCATCCTTGTCGTTGGCTGACAGTCAGTGGCCTGTATATTCTCGTCCCTCTCATCACATGGTCTCCAGGAGGCCCCTCCCACCCCGGCCAGTCCACACCTGGGCCTAGCATGCCCCTTTCCACTGAGTATCTGACCGTACTAACACGTGTCGCACTGTGGTGGCATCACCTACGTGCTGTGGCACCGGCATGGACAAAAGGGGCAGATACGCCAGACAGAGGGGAACACCAAGTGCATGTTGGCTCTTGTCGGTCTCTCCCAGGAGGCCCTGCCAGGCCTGGGGTCAGGCTGACCTCTCTGACGCAGGCACAGTGCCTGCCACAAAGTAAGTGACACTCAGTACAGCTGGAAGGAGCTGAGCTTTGCCACGCTGGCCAGCTCTCACCCCTCCTGTGGGGCAGTGTCCAAGGCCACCCGCAGACCACACAACAAACGCTTCCTATGCTCCACCAGCCCGGCTTCGCTAGACAGAGAAGAGCGAGGAACGGCACTTTTCATTATGACTGATCCCAAGCCAACTTAAAAAATCCAAACTGGAGAGAACCAAGATGGCGGCATAGGTTAACGCAGGAGTTTGCTGCTTTGAACAACTACTTCAAAAGTGAAACCAAAAAACGGAAGGGACATCACCCAGAACCACAGGAACGCTGGCTGAGTGGAAGTCCTACAACTAGGAGGAAAGAGAAACGCATACGGACACTCAGAGGAGGCGCAGTGCTGAAGTCAAATTCTGAGGTGCGGAGTGCGCAAAGCGGGCTGGCGGCGGAGGGCGCGGTTGGCATTTTCAATCGGGAGGGAGTCGCAGACTCTGAGCTCCAGATCCGGGCGAGTCTTTAGTGACCCAGACTCAAACGGGAGAAGCGGGACTGTCTGGCTTCGGTCAGAGCGAGTGCAGCTTTCTCTCTGAGCTTTGCAGCGGGTGCTGGGACTCAGAGAGGCAGAGCCCCTGGGGACAGGACTGAGAGCCGCCATAACTGCTCTCTCCAGCCCACCCTGTTGATCCTGTGCGACCCACCCCGCCCAAGCCCTGCACAGAGGCTTTTGCCGGATAGCCTCAGGCAAAGGCTAGATTAGCACCTCCCTAGAGGACAGAAGTTCTCTCACTGCTGACACAGCTGATTCTCATAGCCACTTGGCCTGGAGGTCAAACCCTCCCTGGAATTAGCTACAACAATCAAGATTTAACTATAAGACTTCGAACAAAGACCACTAGGGGGTGCACCAAGGAAGCATAACAAAATGCGGAGACAAAGAAACAGGACAAAATTGTCAATGGAAGATATAGAGTTCAGAACCACACTTTTAAGGTCTCTCAAGAACTGTTTAGAAGCTGCTGATAAACTTAATGAGATCTACAAGAAAACTAATAAGACCCTCGATCTTATATTGGGGAACCAACTAGAAATTAAGCATACACGGACTGAAATAACGAATATTATACAGACTCCCGACAGCAGACCAGAGGAGCGCAAGAATCAAGTCAATGATTTGAAATGCGAGGAAGCAAAAAACACCCAATCGGAAAAGCAAAATGAAAAAAGAATCCAAAAATGCGAGCATAGTGTAAGGAGCCTCTGGGACAGCTTCAAGCGAACCAACATCCGAATTATAGGGGTGCCAGAAGATGAGAGAGAGCAAGATATTGAAAACCTATTTGAAGAAATAATGACAGAAAACTTCCCCCACCTGGTGAAAGAAATGGACTTACAGGTCCAAGAAGCGCGGAGAACCCCAAACAAAAGGAATCCAAAGAGGACCACACCAAGACACATCATCATTAAAATGCCAAGAGCAAAAGATAAAGAGAGAATCTTAAAAACAGCAAGAGAAAGAAACTCAGTTACCTACAAGGGAATACCCATACGACTGTCAGCTGATTTCTCAACAGAAACTTTGCAGGCCAGAAGGGAGTGGCAAGAAATATTCAAAGTGATGAATACCAAGAACCTACAACCAAGATTACTTTATCCAGCAAAGCTATCATTCAGAATTGAAGGTCAGATAAAGAGCTTCACAGATAAGGAAAAGCTAAAGGAGTTCATCACCACCAAACCAGGATTATATGAAATGCTGAAAGGTATCCTTTAAGAAGAGGAAGAGAAAGAAAAAGGTAAAGATACAAATTATGAACAACAAATATGCATCTATCAACAAGTGAATCTAAGAATCAAGTGAATAAATAATCTGATGAACAGAATGAACTGGTGATTATAATAGAATCAGGGACATAGAAAGGGAATGGACTGACTATTCCTGGGGGGGAAAGGGGTGTGGGAGATGTGGGAAGAGACTGGACAAAAATCGTGCACCTATGGATGAGGATAGTGGGTGGGGAGTGAGGGCGGAGGGTGGGGCGGGAACTGGGAGGAGGGGAGTTATGGGGGGAAAAAAAAGAGGAACAAATGTAATAATCTGAACAATAAAGATTTAATTAAAAAAAAATTAAAAAATAAAAAATAAAAATACTAAACAATGCAAAAAAAAAATATTTCAGGTGTCTGATCAGAGAATGAAGGGAATCATGTATTGTCCATCAATTATTGAGAAAAATCAGCTGAGATTTTTGAACCTTGTATAATATGAATAAAAAATAGTTCCTTAAAAAAAAAAAAAAAAATCCAAACTGAAATCCACTCCGCTAGGCAATAGCTCTCCACTTCCCCAGGGATCTTCCTATGGCCTGGGCCAGTGATGGCGAACCTTTTGAGCTCGGCGTGTCAGCATTTTGAAAAACCCTAACTTAACTCTGGTGCCGTGTCACACACAGAAATTTTTTGATATTTGCAGCCATAGTAAAACAAAGACTTATATTTTTGATATTTATTTTATATATTTAAATGCCATTTAACAGAAAAATCAACCCAAAAAATGAGTTCGCGTGTCACCTCTGACACACGTGTCATAGGTTCGCCATCACTGGCCTAGGCTTAAGTTATCTGAGAGTGAGAATGGCTCCCTGGTGCATGGCACTTGGCGATTCCTCACCACCCACATTCATTGCCCCACCGTCCCCTCACCCTCAATCAGACCTGCTACTCTTGTCCCCACCTTTCAGACAGGGACAGCTGGTGCTTCTTAGATGGAGCAGTTCGCCCAAGAACTTTGCTGGGAAGAGCTGTGCTGGGCTTGAACCCAGGTCTTGGACTTCTAAGCATTTGCTTTCCTTGCCCCATGTGCCTCTCTAGAATCTGGGAGATACACTCATCACCTAGCAAACATCTCCTGAGCATCTATGCCGAGCCCCGTCTGAGAACTGAGGGAGGAGGAAGAGCCCCAAAGGCAGGGAGGGACCTGATGGGGTTCAAAGAGAGAAGGGGATCTGGCGGGGGGGGGGGCAGGGAGGGGTGCTGGGAAGGATAGGAGATGCGTAATGAGTAAACTCAAGTTGATTTTCAAACTAGAGGACTTACAAGAGATTTGCATAATTTATTTCCTTCCAAAAACCACTATCTAAATTTATAAATGCATCCAGGAATTTCCTCTTGGAGAAAACCAAGAGGCAGAGCTTGCTAACCTGGAACCCGGAGTCAAGGAGAAGCAGGAGCAGCATGCGCCGGCTTGAAAGGGAACTGTGAGAGCGTCAGTGCAGCCACCATGTAAGAAAGCACCTGTTTCACATAAGGGTGCTTTCAGAGCTGTTCAGGCTGCATGTTTTTTGACAATCAGATTGGCCAAGATGAAAACATGCGGTTGGTAAGTGGGAAGCTGGCGGGGCTGCAGTCTTTGGTCAGCAGCGGCAGAGCCCGCCTCGTCGCAGCTCCACACAGTAACGGGCACTCGCTGGGAGAGCCCGAAACTTTACTTAAACCAAGAATTCTCCCATTTCCTTGCCTCCCTGAGGCAGGGAGGTGTAGCCTATTTCCACTTTTCTGGAAAAAAAATCTTCAAAACTTTTTAAGAGATACTGAAAGGACCATGTTTCCAGAGAGGTAGACGTGAGAACGTAGACTAGACCCTCTGAAACGGGGTGGAGGTCAGATGACCCAGAAGTTGCTTTAGCTGAGGCAGCAGAGGCACCAGCGGCAGTTATGGCAACGAAACTACAACGTTACCGACGCAGAAAACACGTATGTCAGTGTCGCAGGTTTGCTTGTCCTTTGTGCAAACATGACCTCAAGTACCCACGTGTGAAGGGGTTGTCATGGAAACGATAGCTCACTCTCTGGACCTGTGAGACAAAATGGCCCCAGGCATCTGAGCAGCCAGCTGGGCGGGTGAGTGGGAGGAGAGCCAGAAACTGGGCAGGGCCACGGCGGCCCCAGTGCCCACCAGGATGTGTCCTTCCTGGGCCCGAGCTGCCAGAACCGGTGACCATGAAGGAGACTGGACTCAGCCCACAGGTGGCTCTCAGTCCAGAAAGAGCCACCGAGTGAGCGCCTGTCACCCCCCTGCAGGGGTGTGGTCAGCGCCAGGACAGGTGTGGGCCAAACGGGGCTCAGAGGAGAGAGCAGTGGCGGTCAGGGAAGCTCTCGCAAGGATGTGGCTTCCGTTGGGTGATGTGGGCGGGGCGGGGCGGACAGTCCAGGCAGAGGGACCCGCCGCGTTCGGAATGGTGTTTCCTGAGAGACACGCCTGGAGAGGCAGGTGTGCAGCTCGGCCTCAACACCCAGCTCCGTTAGAAGCGCGTGCCGGCTTTTGTACAGCGGGGAAGATTCTTGGCAGAGAGAGTATCTTTTTGTTGTTGTTGCTTTTTGTTTTGTTTTGTTAGTTTTTAATGGCAGAGAGAATATCTTTTAAAGATGCGGTTGTAGCTCTTGGAGAGGTGGCTTCGAATGGCTAGATTTTAAATAGGATGGTGTTGGACGTTTCTGGATACTGCGGTTCCTTTCATTTCTTGACCTGTGTATGGTAGCACAGCGAACTCCTGAAAATTAATATCCATATAAATTTGAGATTTTTCAGGGTGGTGCATTTTGGCTTTTTCATTTGTGATCAAATTATGTATATTTTTAAAGACCCAGGTGGAGTGAGGGCAGGTGATTATTCTAATAATTATGCAATTTTATCATGGAAAAGTTGTGGGAAGAGGACCGTGATAACGGCGATTGGCCATCCAGGTTCACCTTCCTGTGCTCCACCTGGGAAAATGGGGCTCTCATGGGTTTAATTGTGTCCCCTTTCAAAGATACATCTACCAAAACCTTGGAATGCAACTGTGTTTGGAAAAAGGCCTTTGCAGATGTGGTTAAGGTAGGATCTCCAGGTGAGACCATCCTGGATTAGGGTGGGCCCCAAAACACAGAGGCACAGGGGAGAAGACCACATAAAGACAGAGGCAGAGCCTGGAGGACATGGCCACAAGCCTAGGACCGCAGGGGCCACCAGAAGCTGGAAGAAACTGGGAAAAGGATCCTGCCCTGTGGAGGGAGCCTGGCCCTGCCAACACTGTGATCTGACTTCTGGCTCCAGAGCTGGACGGAATAAATTTCTGTTGTTTTAGCCACCCCGTTTGTGGCAATTAATTTTCCAGCTACCCTGGGAAATGACTATAGATACTTTTTCTAAGTCGACCCACACGAAAACCCTCATTCCCCTTCCCTAATTTCTCCTTTGGTGATAAAGTATGTCTAAAGGGGATGGAAATTATTTAAGTAAAATGGAAATTGTGATTAAGTTCCTTATTCCTCTAGGAAATAGAATTCCAGCAAGCTAGATGTGTGAATATTTGGAAAAGGTGTCTGTGTCCCTATCTTTGCTGATGTATCTGTATGGCCTTGGTCCCGTTTCCATAACCATGGGATTGGGCTGACAGTTACTTGAAATATGCATTTGTAACATTGTATCTAATAAAATACATATCCCCATAGCGTCATCGTCACACACCACATGGCACCTTTTGTGTGGTGACCGCTCAGTAACTACTGCTTCTGCCAGATGTGGTTCAAGTAACACTTCAGTGGTGGTACCTGCCCATCATCTTATTCACCAGGAACGTACAGAACCCACCATTATAACCTAAAATGTGGGAAGATACTTATTCCTTTGGGGGATAACAGTCTGACTTTATCAGAACCATCGATTTTAAGCTAGGAATTAAATACTTTGATTTGGAAAAAAATACAAAGAAAATAAATCAAGGATCATCCCTAAGTCATCAGGCACTGGGCACGTTTGCAAGGACGCTGGGCTTGAAAGCAGCTGTTAGAAGATCCTGGTGTAACAACAACAGTAAGAATGAGGCTGCTATTGATTGAGTCAGAGGCTCTGCCCACACAAGCGCTTCCTAACCAGGGTGACTTTGTGCCCCACGGGGGTTTGACATTGTCTAGAGGCACTTTTCCATGTCACACCTGCAAGATCAGAGGTGGGGGGCAGTGCTAGTCTGTAGAGGCAGGGATGCTGGTCAATATCCTACAGGTCAGCCCCACCTCCCCCAAAGAATCAGCCAGCCCAGCATCGATACCTGAGGGTGAGAACCCGGGCTACCTGCCGTCACCCCAGGACAGTCCCACCCATAGTGCCCAGTAGACCCAACCTACCGGTAAGGAAACTGAGTTCAGGGACAATAAATCTTGTGCCCACACTCCCAGGGCAAGTGTGGAAGTCCTTAATCTACTCTCTAGGGATAGATAACAAAATAGCAGTCATTCACCCATAACGGGAACCTGGAACTGGGTTACGGAAAGGAAGACTTTAGAAACGCCCTCGGGGATGGACAGCCTGGGAAGCTGGTGCTGCCGTTCCCGAGGCTGAGAGGCTGGCTGTTGACCGCGAGGAGATCACAGAACATGTCCTTTATTCTCCGCTGACCCAAGTTTGCCTCTTCTTGGGCTTTTTTCCCTGCTTTATCATCCATAATTGGATAACTTTCCTCCAATTTTCTCCTTGGAACCGTGGAGATAAGGCTTCTGTTTAATCATCCTCCTCTAAGCGCTTGCAATCAGGCAGGATATTGCTGCTTTTAAAATAAGACAATGACGTTTAATGACTTTCATTTCTTCCTATACAAAAGGTTAATTCATATGCCGGAGTCATCATTTCATTGGAAAACTCAACCTCTTCTTTGTGAAATGCTACAATATGATTAACAACTTAATCCCTGCCTTAGATTTTTAATTTTGTGGCTCTCTCTGCGTGCGTTCACCTTCTCCGTCTCACATAGCCTCTGCTTTAGCTTTAGCATCAGGATGAAATCAGAAGTTGCAGAAGGGCGGCCCATGGCCTCAGGGCAGGCGGGAACCAGCCTTCCCACCTCCAGGTATCGCTGGTGCATCCACACGGGGACTGTCATGTGAAGGCCTGCAGTATTTGGGACCCCTCTTGAAACGCCTGCTGAGCCCAACTAATCAAGGCCTCAGATGATCCCACATTAACATTCCTACCTCTCGTTGACCCTTCCACACGCCCTCAGCTCTGGCCACACCAGAAACATCCAACGTAGCCTCACATTTCTGCATCTCTTCTCAAGGCTGTTTCTTCTGGCCAAATGCCGTCTCTCTATCATCCAAGATCCCATTACCCTTCGCAGTTCATCGCAGCGTCTTGCTGATTCCCTGTAGGTGAGTCATTTCTTCCTGGGTCACATAGTCCTTGCTGCCAGGACTCTGAGGCCCTTGTCTCGTGCTGCTTTGGACGATGATACAAACAGCCACCGCTTTTTGCTGATTGCTCTTGGTGGCCCACCACTGGGTTGTCATAACAGCCTAGAGTTACCAAATCATTTGTATCATTTTAAATGGTTTTTAAATTGATTTTTAGAGAGAGACAGAAAGTAAGGGAGCAGGATAGAAACATCAATGAGAGAGAAACATCAGTGATTGGCTGCCCCTGCACGCCCTCTACTGGGGATCAAGCCCTTAACCGGGGCATGTGCCCTGACCAGGAATCGGACCGGTGACCTCCAGGTTCATGGGTCCACACTCAGCCACTGAGCCACGCGAAGATGAGCATGTCAGGCACTTCCTCCGTGTCTCAAATTCACACAGTTAGTAAAGGGCTGAGTGAGCTGAAGGGTCAAACACCCTGAAATTCCCTTCTCCCCCTGAACCCAGGGGAGAGCCCCTTGCAGTATATAGAGAGAAGGGTCTGAAAGTTCCCCAAAGGGGGGGGTCACCGTGGCTGACACTTAGAGCCTCCACCAGCAGTGTGGCCTCCTCAGCGAAGTGAGTCATACCTCCCCCAGGTCTCCCAGGGAATAGTGGCCTCAGAAAAACAAGGGAGCTGTTACTGGAGGACATGGGGGGCCGGAGGGGCTGTGTGCTGAGAAGGCAGAAACCGCAGCCTCCCGTTGAGTGCAGTCTGTTAGGAAATATATTGTCAGGGCCAGCTGGTGAATTACACCTGGTGGGGCAGCGGTTCTCTAGAGCAGCGGTCACCAACCAGTGGTCCGCAAGGTTGGCGACCGCTGCTCTAGTGAAATGAAAAGAAACAGCTATGGCCAACCCAATGCCTGCTTCTTAGTGCTGGTGTCCTCCAGAATTCCACTCTGTGGACACCACTCCCTGCAGCCCGTCTGACTGGATAGAGCTTCTGGAAGCTTCTATGATCAGGCCACAGTGCTGCCACAGCTCAGTGCAACCGCCACTTCTTTTATGCAGCTCCACCCAGACACCTTCGGCAGATAGAGAATCGCTCTCGGCAGGACTGCCTGCGGTCTGGGGAGGAGATGGCAATGTTCTCCTCTGGGCACTGTGGCTCCAGGGCCCCTTGGTCATTTTCCAGGTCTTCTCCTGGGGGAGGGGCTGGTGCCAGTGCTCACCTCCCGTTCTTCCTACCAAGAAGATGGGCTGTGTGAAGACCACGCCGCGTGCAGCAGGGTTGTCTTAAAGCCACGTGCTGCTTTCACCAAGGACCATGCTCTTTTTGAGAGGAATCCGTGGTAATGGCCACCGTTGATGCAGTCGCCCCATTTCTAAGGATTTCTCTTAAGGAAATGGTAGCAGACATGGACACACACACATGGGAGGATGCGCACTGAAGCCCCAGCCTGAAAGCCAAAAACAAAAGGGAAAGAGCCAGAATTCTCATCAGTGAGAGACCGCAGAACAGCAGTCGTGCTCAGTGATGGAATCTCCGTAGCCGCTACCGATCGCCTGCTCAGGTCCTCGCTGCTTTGGGGAAGTGTGGGAAAGTGGAGTCAGTGAGAATAAAGGGCGGAAAGTATTAGTCCAGTTTTCTTTGTTAAAACTTCATCTTTACATGTTAAACACAGAGAGAGACACCAAAATGTTGCTGGTGGTTATTGCCAGGAAACACAACAATGATTTGGCCTCTGTTAACTGGGCTGCAAAGGACGTTAATATTAGCACTGGCCATGGTTTTATTGGTGGCCAAAATAATAATAATAATAATAATAATAATAATAATGCTGTAATGTTGGGAAGGGACCAAGTTTCAAAACCAGAAGCAGGTTTTCGAGGCCACAAGTCCCTGCTTGGGCGCACAGATCAGGCAGCGCCGCCGGAGCTGGTGTCTGAGAGGCTCCTCTGCAGCTGCCAGGCCACTGGGAGCTCCCCGCTGTTCCCCGGGCTCTGAAATGCTGTTCCAGGGCCTCTGAAGAACACGCTTCCAAAGGGTGCAACCAATGGCATAGGCTCCAGAGGTCCCCTGCACATCCCAGGTGCACTCAGAGGCGACGCAGGCCCAGCTCAGCCCCAAAGCAGGCCAGAGGGGGGGCCCCGGATTCCGGCAGCTTGTGCCAAACCTACAGGTGACCAAAGAGGCCTCGTTTTCTCCCCATTTAAACATATGATTTCCACTCTCCCTGGACCCCTTTATTGTTTGTTTCTCCTGCTTCTTGCTACATCTTAAATGTGAGCATTATTTCAAGCAAAGTTGTCGCACGTTAATTTGCTTTACCAAACACACGCAGAGCTGACTCAAGGGCTGACGTGATCGATGGCAACCGAGCTGGCTATTGGCCCCGAAGGCAGCAATTTGTGTTTTGAAATTCCTTAATTATAGATGTGCATGGCGACTCTATTAGCCCCCATAGAAGTGCTGGGCTGGCCAGGGTCCCTGAACACGGCTGCAGAAGCAGGAATGAAAACTTACACAGGAAGAGTTTTCTATCAGCAATGGGGATAAATCATTTTTAAAAACCTGTGGTGACATTCTAATCAACACATCTATAATTACAAAGAGGAGTAAGTCACCAAAAAATTAAGTGCCCTCGATACAATAAAGAAGAAGAATTAACTTCTAACTCGAGGTGCCATGCTGGCGTGGATGACGTGGGCTGATCCTGGGGACACGTCAGGGTGACAAAGGAAATCGAGTTTCATAACTGCAAGGGGCATGCTGGTGGCTTCCAGGTGGGTCCACATCTTATTTTTTTACACAGAAGACAAAGATGAGCAGCTAAACTGACCCTGCATCCGAGGGCCTCTGTGTAAATACCCCAACTTTCCAATGAAAAGGCAGCGTGCAGTCTTGGTTAATAAGAAGCACGCACGTCCCTCACAGCGCACAACGCGTTTCCGCACTGAACTGTCGGCACGGGCTCCGGTCCAGCTGGGCAGACGTCGTGGCCCCACATTCCAGAGAGGAAACCAGAGCGGGAGTGGGGGGGGGTGGCAGTGCCAGGCTTCCAGCCCCACGGTCAGGAGCAATGGAGCCTGGACCAGACAGTCCTCAGAGTGGCTCTCGGCAGGGCGGGGCCTTCAGCCAATGACCAGGAGAGAAGACGGTGCTGTCACGTGTGCTGCCGCACAGCCCAGGAAGGGTGGCTGTGGGGGCCCAGAGGCCGGGACTCAGAAATACTGGGCAGCTCTGCTCGGGTGCTGGTGGCAGCACTAGGGACAGAGCCTGCCTTGCCATCACCTGCTAGGCAGCGCCCTTAACACTTGTCCAAACAATAGGTCCCCTTCCTCGCAGGCAGGTAACTCATGGATCGCTGCGATGATGAAAATTAGAAAATTCACGCCAAGCGCAGAACCCGGAGGAGAAGTGGTAGATGATGACTTGAGAGTGTGGCGGTGCTTGCAAACTGTAAAGTCTTCACACTGGTGAAGGGCTGTTGTTATTATTCCTTCAACAAACAGTGTTGAAACCTGTCAGGCCCTCTGCTCTGTGCTGGGTCCACCAGCGGGTGCGAAGGATCCATGAGACACACCCCATTCTTGGGGAGCAAAGCTCTATGCAATGAAACAGAAATGGCCCTAACAGAACGAGTGTCCACAGCAGGGACCACAGCACCGAGGTGGCCGGGAGGAAGCTCGTGCTAAGCAGCCCATCCCGATCCTGCAGGGCAGGGCTGCCAGATGGGGGAGGAGGAGTGTGAACCAAGTGGGTCACATGGGAGCTGGGGTGGCCAGACCAAGGCCAGCTAAGGTCAGGAGCCAGAGGAGAGGGACCCATGAGGAGGGCCTGGGACAAGGTGAGGCAGGACAGACCACAGGGAGCCCACTGGCCACTGAGGCGCTGCTGGTGCCCAGCGCCTGAAGGCTGCCCTTCAGAACCCCACCCTGCCTCTCCCCCCACCCCCAGGCTGCGTGCCCAGAGAGCAAGGCCTGGGTGTTGGGGAAAGAGCAGTGGATGTGGTGCTGACCACTGGGTCTGCCCCAAGCCACCTTTGCAGCTCAGGAAGGCCAAGGTCAAACGCAAGTTGGTGCATAAACCAAGATCCACCCCAACTATCGATTGTGCAACAGGTGTGCAAGCTCATTGGTATGCACCAGCCCATCTGGACTGTGAGGCCGTGTGGCCAGAGCCTCTGCCCGTTCTCTGGACCCCCTCCCCCAGATACAGCCCCATGCCCACAGTGCCTGGCACCCAGAATACCCACCAAAGGCTGGGGAAACTGAAGCCAGAGGACCTGGGCTAGAACACAGAATTCAGGGACGAGGCAGAACCCAGCCCTGAGGCCTGTACGTCCCCACCAAGGCCCCCTCTCCCTCCCAGCGAGCTTCCAGGGCCTGGCTGGCGTGTGACCCAAACCCAGAGACCCGGGAACCCAGGAGGCAGCCAGTGTCGATCACAGCACAGGTCTCTCGGTCTAACTGTCAATCCTCCTGGAGACAGGGCCGAGCAGGGAGCTGACGGGAGGGTGAATCATTTCTGCAGGAGGGGATGCTGCCCTCGGAAAGGCAGTGACGCTGCTGACAGGCCGGACCGTCAGAGCGCCAGCTGCCTAATGAAGCAATAAGGGCCTTTGTTCCCCCACTTCTCGCTGCCCTGCTCTTACACGTACAATTATCCCAAAACTCACAGAGAGGAATGTTGCCTTGAGATATGATTTCCATATTGGTATGGATTTTATTATACAAGCCGCGCAATGCGCTCCATTATCATTTTGATTATATGTGCCTTTCATTCGCACAATTGGACCATTATCTGCAGTACATTCATTACATTATGAGGAACTGGGACTCCATCCTTAAGATGAATTGTAAAAAAGGATTTCTATTTTTGCAGATTGATATTTCAGAGGAGAACATTAAACAGCAAACATTATTTGTAAAAGTTTGTGTGTTTTTTAACGTAAACTCTTAAAAGAAGAAAATAGCCCTGATATTTCTAACAGACAGAACAGCCCCGGGCTAGATGCTGTAGATGATTGCAATTTAGAATGTGTGTGCTATTAGGGCCTCCTGATTACATTGTAAGTTCCTCGAGAGAAGCCAAGTCCAACCGAGGAATGTGGGGCTTGAGCCTGGTGGTTGGGAGAGAGCAGGTCTGAGGTGTGGAGGACAGAAGACGCGGCTTTACCCTGGCCTGCAGACCGGGCGTTAGATTCACAGAGAGCAAGGGAAGTCTCGGGTCGGGGGCGGTTACCCGTGAGTCTGCGTGGGGTGCTTGAAGTCGCCAAGTTCATTTCCCCTATGAAGAGACCCCCCGGAATAGGATCCTCTGGTTGTGAGTGAGAAGAGCTCGATGAGGTCTCTGGGAGGGGCTCGCAGCCCTCGGGTGCCTCCCCCGGTGCCCAGGGAAGAGGCCAGAGGGGCCCAGCAGCAGGCGCTCTGGGGAAGGGAAGGAAGAACTGGACAGAGCAGAGCGGAGCAGAGCTGGAGGAGGTCGGTGCCTGGAGCTTGCTCTCAGCCACGGCCCGGCCTCCCGTCAGTAGGGCCAGCCGCGTGCCGCCTGGTGCCAGGGCTTCTGGGAACTTGGCTCGGCCACGGTCTAGGCACTGCGGGTCCTGGGGCAAATCCTTGACTTCTCGGACTCTGTTAGTTTCCCCATCGATGACATGCAGCTGATGTCTCGTCTAACTTGGTCTCAGTTTGCTAGAATGACCCAATAAAGCTACAGGAGGGAGAGCGCCTGAGAAGGATAACACTGTTTATTATGTTGATGATAATACGGTTTATACCCGATTACAGATAGAATTACTCTTCCTAACCCAGCCTGTCTAAATTGCAAGCATCATTCAGGGCCCAGCTCAAATGCTGACTCCTCCAGAAGGCCCTGCCCCGCTCTCTGCTCCCTCACCTGGCACACTGCAATGCGTTAAAATGTTTGCGTTGCGGGCAAAGCTCAGGCCTCCTGGGCTTTCTGGTCATCCCCGTGGCCCAGAGCCCAGCCCCAGCTCTGCAGGCAGGCTGCAGTCCGTTATTATAGTTACCATCTCACCGCATAACCCACCTGTTGCCCTGCTTGGGGCCAGGGAAAGGGTGCCATTGCTGTCTTGGCTGATGGGGAGACCCAGGTCTCTAGTATCTGTTCCTGCAGAAGCATCTAGAACTCCGTAGAAAGAGGGTTCCTTGGGCGGGTTCCTGCTGCCTCTAAACTGCCCAAACCCTCCGCCTGACCAGCCTCAGCCTGGAGAGTTCAGCACCTCTCCGAGGCTCAGGCAGCCCAGCGGCCGTGGAGTCTGTGGACGGGCCTGTGGATGGGCTGACCCCGTCTTTGGAAGATCCTTTTATACACCATTTTATTGATTCTCAAAACACTTTTAGTCAACACAACGAAAAGCTCACCCAAGGGCCTTCCTCCCGCTACGAGTTGAAATCCATATCTAGCCCCTCACTGCCCAGAAGCCACCTGTCCCCGAGTGGCGCTAGGGGCTGCAGCAGGACCAGACTTTACTGAGTGGCTCTCTAGCCCCTTTAGGGTAAACATATTGATTTTTAATAGACATTTTCAGTGCCCCATTTTCTCCAGCTTCCTAATTGCTTGACGTGGAGCCTCCTGGGGTGTGTCGCATGTTGATCTGTGTCTTATTTTAAAAAACAAAACTGAGTGTTATTTTTAGAGCCCCTAGCTGTTTCTTTATGGGACTGTATGTCTCAAGTACAAGTTCATCAGTTACTTTAATTCCCACTAACTGAGAAGTTGACTTTGGGCGCTGCTGGAAGGTTAACTCTCCACTAAAGGGCTTGAACGGGGGGGGGGGGGGGGGGGGGGGGAGCACTGCAAAATGTGGCAGACGCTCCCTGCACCCACTTCTGACGGTTATCCCCAGTGGGCTCCCCCTCACTGCCCAGCATTCTGACCTCTTTAATTCCTGAGAGTTTCTGGGTCCTCTCTAACCGACCCACCAGCTTTTTTCCCAGCGTGTTCCCGTTCTCACTCCCCCTGTCACTCTATGAGCAGAGCGGGGGCCTTGGTCACATCAATAGACTCTCCCTGAGCTGGTAGCAGGAGAGGTGGGGAGGGAACCCCCCCCCCCGAGATTTAGGTCCCTCCCACGGCCATTGCGCATGTTTGTATTTAGGCCGGATGAGGTGCACAGCAGTTTGGGAGCCGGCTGGACCGCAGGGCGCCTTTTCCCGCTCACCTGGTGCTGCAAGCCGTCAGTAGAGGGCAGTTTAGGAAAATGCTGTGCAGGAGCCAGTGAAGGCGGGAGAGAGAAAGGTGGTCAAGCATTGAAGGGGTCCCTCCCCATGGACCCCCCTCTCACTGTGCATGGGTGGCAAGGCCCCCTGTGGCAATTTCAGGGGGGCCGTGTGAGTTCATTTGGGAGGACACTGCCACCGATGAGGACTGCCCCTGGGGGGACCAGAAACTACCGCTGGCGCCGTGTCTAACTTGGTGGTTGTGGGATGACCTCCCTCCAGCAGCACTGAGCCGGCAGGAGGATGGAGAGGGCGCTAGGTTCTCGCCCAGTGCTAACCAGCCTGTTACCCAGCCGTGCGGCTGCCACCCTCTGAGCCTCAGTTTCCCCTCCTGCAGCCAGGTGCGTTCAGGATGGAGCGGCCCATCCCCGCATGCCTGTGGCTTTCTGTTCTACTGCGACTGCTCACACTGCGAGCGGGAAGCAGGAGAGCCAGTGCGGTTTCTAGCTGATCTTGACTGAGTCCGGTACAGGGGTTTTTCCCACCTCTGGGAAGATTGTCAAGTGAAACAGTGGGGCTTTGAGCTTCTGACAGATGCTAATGAGTTGTTGTTTACATTTTTGATTTACTGCCTAAACAAAGATAAGACACGCTCTTGAAAACACATCCAGTGCACAATCCAAACACATCCATTAACTCTGTCACAATAAACATGACAGCTTGCTTCTAACCTAACAACTGGCATGCCTCATTTGCATATTAATGAGAAAACCGGGATCAGCCTGCACAAATTGCTTCTATCTCCTGTAGGGGCTGCTCCTGATGACAGGGAGGCACTTGGGGTGTAACTACATCACGTTGATACCTTTGCCATTTTGATGCCACCTCGATGCCTCTTCCCTCTCTTTGCTTGGGCAGCCCTGAAGCCCGGGACTGGTTACCTCTGCCAGGTGTGGAGGTCAGGGGATCTGAGGTGGGGGTCAGTGTGGGCTCAGGAAGCCCTAGTAGGTTTGACTCGGTGGTTAGAGCGTTGTCCTGCAGACCAAAGGGTCACAGGTTCGATTCCTGGTCAAGGGCACATACCTTGGTTGCAGGTTCAATCCCCGGCCCCAGTCGGGGCACAAGCAGGAGGCAACCAATCGCTTTGTCTCTTTCACATCAATGTTTCTCTCTCTGTCTCTCTCCCTCTCTCTCCTACTCCTCCCTCCCTTTCACTCTCTCTAAAAATTAACGAAAAAAATATCCTCCGGTGAGGATTAAGAAAAAAGTGCCAGGCCATCAGAAGGAGCCCCACTCTTCCCCTCCTCCCCCCCAACACCTCCAGTGTCTTCTCCCAGAAAGGCCCTTCCCTGAGCTGGAACTTCCCATTAAAGGCAGCGCTGGCCCGCCCACCCCCCAGCTCCTCGGTTTATCCCTTTCGAAGACCCCATCTTCATTCACACTGTGCAGCCAGGCTTTGGCCCTGAGTATTGGAAGGCCTCCAGGCTGTGCCCGAGGCCCGGTGCACAGCATCTGCTGGCATAAGCCCCTCGGTTATAAGGTGGAGCAAGCCAAAGGCCTTCCCTGGCAAAGGACTGCGGCCTCTGGGCATTTTATTACAGGTTATTCTATTCCTATTGCTTCACAAGAAGAAAAGTCGACTCTAACTGAGTTCAGATGCAAGTGGGAACATCCCTAGTGCTGCTGTTCTTCCCTTCATCAATGTTCTTAAATCGTCATTCCGAGAACAGTGTGCCACACATTATAGTCCGAGCCCAAATGGCCCTGCCTCCTGGTTTCCACACCCTTGTGCAATGCCCTCCCCTTGAGTGTGGGCTGGATAGGAAAGCTTTTGTCTAATGAGCAGAATATGGCAGGGGTGGCGAGTGTCACGTCTAAGGTTAGGTTATAAAGACTGTGGCTCCAGTCCTCAGTGTGCTCGCTCTCTCTCTGTCTTCAGATTGCTCACTCCGGGGTACAGCTCCCATGTCACCCAGAAGCCCTATAGAGAAGTGTACATTGTGGGGAACTGGCAGCCTCCAGCCAACAGCCAGCAAGGAACTGGGGCCCTCAGCCATCAGCTCACCGCCACCTTCCTGAGTGAGCTGACGTTGCCGTCACACTTCGGATGCCCAGCTCAGTTGAGTCTTCCGATGAAACCACAGCCCTGGCGACAGCTCCATCACAGCCTCGTGGAGGCAGAGCCGTCCAGCTCAGCCGCACCTGGATTCCTGATCTACAGAAACTGTGAGTCAGTGAGTGTTTGTTGTTTTCAGTTGCTACATGTGGGGGCAATTTATGATGCAGTAATAAGTGACTAATAATGTTAGGTGGAATTATATGAAATTGCGACTTATTAAGTTCAAAAAATTGCTAAATAATAGCAATTTCCCATGGGTCAAACTAAATACTGATGCTTTTTATTGCCTATGACATCCTGCAAGCTACATACTATCTAACCTCACTGCAAACATGTGGAGAAGGGCTCTGAGAGGTTGTGTTCCCTGCGGTGACAGTCTGTGTGAGCTGTTGTGGGCCTGAACCCATGACATCGAGACTCGTCTTCCTCCCCCCGGCGCTGTGGGAACCCCGGCACTGAGGGACGAACACGGCACACCTCCTCTGTGCCAGGAATGGTGCTAGACACCAGAGGACCAGTAAATGGGGTGCAGTCATTGCCGTTAGGAAAACAGACTTGAGACAGAGAGGAAGTCAGCTCCGCCAGGAGCAGAGTAGATTCAGGGTCCCTGTCATGCCCTGTGGACGTGAGACACACAGACATCTGGTGGTGATGGTCTCGAAAGGATCAGCCCGGACGGTTCTGCAAGGAGACCGATTCTGCTGCATGATTCCTTCCATCTATTAGTCCATCGCACAATTGCTTTGCCTTATCTAATCAGCAAGCCGGCTTTGGAAGCCCTTTCTCGCACACGTCCGTCATCTCCAGTGCGGTGTGGAAGGAGTCAGTTTTACTCACCCTCGGCCAGCCTGCCAGGTTCTCATTTGTCCCGGGAGCCGTCGTGTGGGGGAAGGACTTGATGTTGCTCGATGAGGTCAATCACTCTCTTCCTCGTAGCAACCGATGTGTTTGTAACATCCCTCGATGCCGGCTGTGGGCGGGCTCCGGCTGCTGATCAACATCTCTTCATCAGGATCCGTCCTTACCTTTCCTGGCTCAAGCACCTGAGGGTCGTCTCCACTGCCCCAGCCTGGCCAGCAGTCCCTGATGGAGGCAGCAGGCCCAGTCCGCAAGGGCCAATCTAACCATGACCTAGCCCATCCTCTGCTGCTGGCAAAGGAGAAACCAGGAGCCCGCAGCACCGGCACTGCTCCACCTGTGCTCACACGGTTCCGTCCTGGGGAACCGAGAGGGTCTGCCCATCTCCGCCGGGTCCCTTGGGGGCAGGTGGCGGCTTCCCCACCCTGAGCCTTCGGTGGCGTGCGAGCACCCTCTGCTTCACCTCGAGTGGGCCGTTCTCCTGGTGGCACACTCATGGGCTCAAGAGCTGTGTGTCTCAAGGTGGGATGGACCCCAGGAGGACCCCATCCTTGTTCTAACTTCCTCTTTCCAACCCTTTAACTTCCCCATAAGAGGTGACAGCTGTGCTTGGGACCATGGCTCTTCCCAGGTCTTTATTTGGGGAAGATGCCGGGATGGATTGGGGGCGGGGGGGGGGGGGGGGCACACCCACCCTCTGACATCACAAGGGAGGGGAGGAGTCGGCAGTGGCTCCCTCCCACCCCCACACCCTTTTCACATTAAAGTCCTACCTGACAGGAGAAGCCTCATAAAAATTAAGATGCTCTAGATATTCTTAGGAAAATGAAATATTGAAGAATGGCTCCCTGAGCCGATAATGGTAGAGCATTTGAAAAATAGACTGGAGCGTCATTTAAAAGCCTCAGGTCATAAAAGGTATTATGAATGGATGGATTGGGAAGCTCCACAAGCGGACTTCATTGATGTCAGTGTAAGCGATGGAGGCTGTCACTCTTTTTTATATATAACAAGAAGATATGCCGCTGCACCCAGATCTCATTGTAGGAGCTGTCAGGGTCCCCGAACGGCGCTGCAGACGCTATTTATGATGCGACGCAGGGAATACAAGGTTAGGAGATCTTTATCGGCTGTCTGTGGCAACGGCTTCCACACCGAGGCGGCACACGAATAACCTTCCAGATAACCCGTGACATTGGGGAAGCGGGAAGTGCGATTAACCATCGAAAACCGGGCTGCACCAGTCTGTGTTTCTGCTCACCCCCCGACGCCTCGGCCTCCAAAGCACACAAGTGTTTTCCAGCTTCTGTGTGCATCGCCCACTCGAAATGTTACAACCCCCATCAATGTGACAGATTCACAAGGGATCCAGGCAAAGAATGCATGCTCCCCCTTCCAGAGGTAGAGAGGCTGCTGGGAGCAGATGCCCATTTAGGGAGCCATTTCCAGGCCCCCCTTTGCCTCCGGCGTGGCTGTGGGTGGGAGTGTAAGGGGTCAGTTTCTGGCCCTCATTCTTTAGAGGCAGCTGTGCTCTCCCCTTCCTCTCTCCCACTCCGGATGCCCGGATGCCCGAGGCAGAGAAGTCCTGGCCCTAAAGGATGGTGGAATGACAACACCAAGGAACCCGAGCCCCTGGGTCACCCCGTGGAGAAATTGCGCCCCCAACCTGGGGCCACCCACACTGCACTTAACAAAAATGAGAGTGAACTGTTTTGCTGCTAGGCCAACAGAAATGCAGAGGTTTGTTGTTATAGCAACTGTGTGATCCTCACCAACGTAATTGAGCGCCTTCCTGCCGGTTGCTTTCATGCTGTCCTCCCTGCACGCATTCAGTGGGTGGGAGGGAGCCTGGCCTGCCTGCGGTCAGCAGGCCGGAGCCGGGATCTACTTCGGCCACCCATCAGTTCTGTGACTGCGAGTGCTTTAGGGAAAATGGCTTCTTTTCAGCTTCCATCTTCCTTTTTTGTAAAATGAAGATTTAAAAAATCATGACCCTTATTCAGACTAGTGAAACAGTTGAAGCAGTTCAGGCGCCCATCAGCCGAGGACTGGATGAACAAAGTGTGGCATTGAGACACCAGGGAGTGTTACCCGGCCAGAAAAGGAAGGAGGGTCTGACACCTGCTCACACGGGTGAATCTTGAGACTTCGTGCTGAGCAGGATGAGCCAAACACCAAGTCCTCTTCTCTGAAGGACTAGCCACCTGAATAGGGACAGGAAATAGGATGATGGCTGCCATAACTGGCAGCAATATCTGTATTTCCCTCCCTGCAGCCCTATCTCCTCACCGCTGGACCCAGCTCAGGAACGTGGAGGTAGAAAGCATGGTGGCGGGTGTAACCAGCCCTCTGGGGTTCCCGGGGCTGGAGGTTTCAGTGCTAAAACCCAACAGACCCAGGCAAACGGGGCCAGTGGGCCACCTGCGTCATTCCCATCTCCTTGTCCCTGTTCCCCTCCCCCCTCCTAGCTGTGGCTACACCCGCACTTCCCCGGCAAAAGCAGTGGCAACCAACAAGGCCGGGCCCCAGAGAGGAAGTTCGCCAGAGAGTTCCTCCGAGTACCAGTGGCCAAATCCAAGCCCCTGCCTCCCAGGGGCCCCACCTGGTGGGGCTCCGGACCCTGCAGAACCGGAGCACCCCACGTGAGTGCTGGGTGTGGCTCAACTCGGTCAGGGTCACGAAGAAGGCCCACCGCCCTGGAGCCATTCCCACCCCCAGATGTGGCCGCCCCAGAGCGAGTACCACACACACACACACACCACTCCCCTAGGTGCACTATTTGCAATTTGATGTCTGAAGAGAAAGGTGTGGGCAAGAAGTTTCTAGAAAACAAGGGCCTTTCTGGCCTCGTGCTCCGCCAGCCTCCATTTGAGTCCCGCTGACTGTGGCGTAAGGAAAACAGGTAATTGTACATTCTCTTCTGGATTCCTAAAGAACCCCCCTGGCGTGGCCCCAAGAAGCAGGCGTGGCCCCTGTGGGTGTGCAGGGAGCTAGCTCCCAGGCCAGGAAACCGTGGTTTGAGGGCAGGAAGCGAGTGTGGATTTCCTGCTGGAAACCGTTGCAGCGGATAGAGCGAGCCCTCCACTTTCCCCCTCTCCCTCGCTTTCCCTTTCTGTCGATCCGCTGTTATCTCAGTGACTCCTGCCTCCCAAGAAAAATGAGTCAGGAAACAGACAATGTATTGGTTCCTGTCAACAGTGTGCCTCCTAATAGCTGGTCGAGGAGGATTTTATTAGGACAATGATTATGGCAGCTACACTATTTCCCGAGACAGACTAGGGTGGGCCTGAGCGAGGAGAATGTGGAAAGGTCTTTGCCAAGAAACCGCCTGGGTTTGGGGCTGGGCTGTGTGTCTGGGAGCCAGGAACCCCCCTGTTCCGATCTTCGATCTGGCTCCGATTGCTGTGCGGCCATGAGCGTGGGCGTGGACGCTCTGTCTCCCTCCCTTTCTGCCCTCCGACCTGAGGTTGGTGACGCTCCCAGACCTCCTACCCCTGAGGCCTGACTGTAGGGGAGCAGGGGTGTATGACCCTGGGGCCCGAGGGGCCCGGTGGCAACCCTGAGGGCGGTCTCCCGCAGCCCGCCTCGTTCCTCCTGGCTCTGAGCGCTGGTTGCAGGATGGCTGGGCTCTGCCTCAACCAGCGAGGCCCCTGCCACACTCCTATGGAGCCGGGCTCCTCTCGGCCTGCCTGTAGCCCACGCAGATGGACCTCATCCAGGGACAGATGTCTTCAGGGGGCAGTGGGAGGGGATGGGAAGGGTGAAGGGTTTACGAAAGTGCGTCCTTTTCCATCCCTGGAGCAGCCGGCCTGCTCAGAAAGCAGCTGCACGTCCCATCCGGTGAAGGCGTCCACAGAGGGAGAGTGATGATGGAGCCACGCACTGGCAGGGCTGAACAGGACCTGAGCCTTTGACCTTGGGCCCGCAGGGGCCTGTCGAAGTGCTGACCACAGTCCGAAATGCCATTTGTGTGGTTTTGATAAACGCCCCCACCTGCCCACACACAACCCATGGGACTGTGCATTCCAGGAGGCTGCTATCAGCCCCCGGCACCTTGTAAGTGCTCAGTAAACACTCATGGAATGAATGGATGGATGGAAGGATGAATGAATGATCTAGTCGAGCAACTGCCCTGGTTTGGTTATAGTTGGAAACAGAGATCTATGTGCCGAAGAGAAAGGTGTGGGCAAGAAGTTTCTAGAAAACAAGAAAGACCGGACAGAAATCTGCCATTTGTCCCCAGACCCACACACTCAGGGTCCAGTTGCTTTTAACCTGCCCCGGAAGGCAGAGCGAGGCTTCCTTGTCCGACGTGGGGGAGGACCCCGCATCCAGGCCTCAGCGACCTCAGGGTTTTCTCGGCCTCGGTGAACCAAAGATCTGTGGGGTCCTGTTGCTGGAGGAGGTGAAGGATGGTGAGATGGAATGAAGGCTGGTTTTCTTCAGAATTTAGAAGGAAGACGAGAGGAGTGCGCACTGGGAACAGACAGTGAATTGGGAGGGAGCCTGCATCTCAGGGGCGCCGAGCTGAGAGGGACCAGAGGGCAGAGACCTATCCAAGCCCCAGGGAATCTTCATTTTCTTAACAGCAGATTTCTCTAACATGCTTCCCCGTGAAGTGCGGGCTGCCTCTGCACGTTCAATTTCAAACCTCATCGGATTCCGAGGTGATGAAGCCATTCGTTAGCAAAAATAGGAAGATAGAGGAGAAAGGGAAGAGGTTTTACAAAAAAGTAGGCAGAAGTTTAATCTCCAGAGCAGGGTCTATAAATAGAGCCAAAAAATTGGCAAGCAATAAAAAATCGATGGTTAAGCAAAAATAAAAATTCTTAAAGATCTTTAAACAAAAAGATTTTGTGCAGTGATCATCTCAGATTAAGGAACCGTTTCCAGCGAATAAATGAAATGACCAGAACTGAGTTGCTGCCAAGGGCTGGTGGCCTCTGCTCGGCCACTGTGTTCTGTCAGCACAGTCGCTGTCAGAAGGCCCGGCGCCCTCCCGAGACCCAGGGACCCTAAGGCCCCGGAGCTGATTTCAAAGAAGCCAAGCCAATCCCTTTAACTAGTTAACATGATCCTGCTATGTCCAAGGATGGACTGGGCTTTTAGGGGCCACAAACATGAGCTAAAGGAAAACAATCCATGTCCTTTGGGGGGGGGGGTGTTGTCGATAAGAAAATGGAGCCAAGCACCTCCAAAATTGTAAATCACAGCAGGAGCATCCTCCATAAGAGCCACACAGAGCTCCGTGCTTTCTTTTCAAGAGAGAGGAGTTTATTTTCCATCATCAAGGCAATTCAGATAGAAAGCTAGGAGAACACAGAGCACAAAGAAGAAATGTTAGGTAACCTATAATCTGCCAACTAGAAGTCATCACAGTCCACCTGTTGACCTAGTTCCTCCCAGCCTTTGCACATTAACATATTTGTCTTATAAACGCATAAATGCCTGCATTGTTCAGAGGCGTGTCACAAGCGGTTCCCGTGCCGTTGGGAACTCTTTGCAAGCACAGCGTGTAAGAGGTGGTGTTTTGTCCCGTGGCCTCGCTGTGACAGACCAAGCCATGCCACTCTGGTGGGTGTCTAGACTCTAGGCCCTGGGCTTCTCCACCTGGGACCATAGAAGTGACACTTGGGCACATCTCCTCACGTGGGGGTCTCTGGCAGCATCTCCGATTTTCCCATCATGTGGATTCTTAAAGTGAACTCACTGGGAAAAGGAGAAAATGCTAAACTCTCCTGATACTTACGCCAAATCGGATTTCGGAATGAGGGTATCAATTTAGACTGCAGGCAACGGAAGAGGTTGCTGCTTGCTGCGGGCCGGCCAGCTGTGAACGCGCTCACCTTCTGTGATCTCTGCACTGGAGAAGTTTAAAGACAGGAGAGGGTGAGTGAGGCGTTTTCCTGGAGAAAGTGGGCTTTTCCGTGGGGCCGGATGGACGGGTGAGGAGATGGTGGGGGAGGGAGGGTGGAGATGGTGCGCCAGGCGACGGAGCTTTCTGAACAAAGGGCCCAGGGCAGGAATGGGCCCTCACAGTCCAGGAATAGTGGGTGTCCCATTCGGCTGTGTGAGGAGGGGGTGCAGGGTGGACTGGAGAGAAGCTGGACAATAAGAAGGGCCTTCGATGTCAGTGTGAATGGCAGCTTGTGTTTTACTCACAAAAAATGGGGAGTCATTGAAGCGTGGGAGGCCAGTCTTCATTCAGGGAGACTCCCTGGCTGCCTGTGGTCAGAAACTGCGGGGGTTGTGGGGGGGGCCACAGCGCGGAGACCAGATCTGAGCTGCCTCGAGGGTCCCGGGAGAAGGTGGTGACAGCTAAGTCTTCAGGGATGGCTTTAATCTGAGCACGCGACACAGTGGTACATCGATGTGTGTGTTCTCTGGCCCATAAAGCTGTTGGCTCCCTGGGGTCGGGGACCGGGTCTCACTCTCTTTGATAAAGAGTTCCTGGCACTGCACGCAGGACACATCTAGTGGACCTCATGTGGGGATGGTGAGCTGGAGCCCTGAGGACGGACTAGAGCAGGGGTGGGGAACCTTGTCCTGCCCAGGGCCATTGGATATTTCTAACACCACTCAGGGCCACACACCATCATCAACTTAAAAACTAGCCAGCTCTCTTCAGTCAAACGTTTCATGAACTCACCCCTAATGCCTCGGCAGGGCCAGACCACATGATTTCGAGGGCCTTATACATTCCTCACCCCTGGAGAGAGAGGGCCGTGGGCACAGGCCATGGGCATAGGACCCACGTGCATCCACAGGGCAGTGCTGACGTCAACCTGGGAGTTTCATAGGCTCCTGGGAGGTCAAGGGGACCCAAAGCAGATCCCTTGCTGGAATGTCTTGAGGAAATGCCCCCTCACCCCACGTTGCCAGCCAGGCCGTGCCCGCACCGGGAGGGCCGTGCACTCTGGAGCAGCTCATTGGAGGCCCTCACCTGGGAATCACTGCTCTTTGCCCTAAAGGCAGGAGCCTGTTTTAATAAGAAGGCACTTACTGAGTACTATTATGTGCTGAACATTGTGCTCCGCACTTTCCACATGTTATTCCTATAATCCTCACAGCAACGTATTGTCCCCAGTTTACAGGTGAGGAGACGAAGGCCCAGGCCAGTTACTCAAGTAAAATCCTTTCACTGAATCACGTCCCAACAGGGCAGAGACACCATTCAGAGGCTCATTTCAGGGGAGTTTATTAAAAGGGAAATCACCACAGGGAATGGTGAGCCCTGCCCACCTGGGCCTGGAGGAGGGGGATCGAGGGTCTGGGGCCCACAGAGGGTGGTTGGAGCAGAAGGCCTCTGGGAGGGAGCGTCGGCCTTTGATGGGGGAGAAGGGGCAATGCAGCGAGAAAGGAGGAAGCTGGGAGAGCTCCTCCATGCTCCTCCCATGGCCCTTCTCTGGTCGGCGCTCCCCATGGGCCAAGGTGGACCAGAAGCCAGAGGGCAAGGAGCCCATGCATGCGAGCCACGCAGGCCAGCCTCCAGGGCACAGAGCAGAGTGCAGGGGATGGAGTGGAACGGGGGAGCCAGGCGGACGGTCCTGTGCCTTCAGGAGAGCCTGGTGCCTGGCACTCAGACTGTCAGAGCCCATTTGTCAATGATTGAATGAATGGCGGAGTGGAATGCCCATGGACATTGGAATCAGACTTAGGACCGTGTGACCTCACATCACTGAGCCTCGGTTCCCGGGTCTGTGAGATGTGGGTAATCACAGGGCCTCCTTCCAGCCCTGTTGTGAGAAGCACATGAGATAACACACAAAGCACTGAGCGCCAATGAATGCTGCAACTGTTGTCATTGGTGGCATGGTGCAGAGCTGAATGCGGGGTCTGGTGATCTGGCCCAGCCCGGCACTCACCCTGTTCATCTGATACCTGACAAGAGGTGGGGAGGGGAGGCGCATGCAGAGGGGCAAGTGCAAGGGTTTCCCCCGACGTCAAGGGCTGCCGACCCCTGTGTCTTCTCTGCGTGTGAAGAGCCCCCTAGAACTTCATTAGTCATGAGCACGCGTCAAGCAATAAGTTAATTTCTAACTGTGGCACTTGATAAATTTTCCATTTACCTCATTAGTTTTTACAGCCTGCTGTATTGGTGAGAACACTTCCAATTAACCATATGGGAAGCTTCAGTATGGAATCACAACAGCTTTTTAAAACGTGTTCGTTAACCAAGGAAGAATCCCAGTCCCCAGAAAGGAGGATGCCTGGGACCAGCCTGGAGTCCCAGGAAGGGGTGCTTCCAGGAGCCTGAGGTCAGGGTTCCGAGTGCAGCTCCCCTGGAGGGGAGGGGCTGAGCTGGGCGCGCCCCCTCTGGTCCCTGAGGGACTCGGGGAAGGAACCAGCGAAGAGACCCGGCACTGGGCACCGGGCCAGACCACGAACGGGGTGTGAGGGCTCACTCAGAGGCCTCCCCCAGCCATGGGCGCTCCCTCCTGCTTAGTTACGAAGCATTTCTCACCTTTTCACCCTGCGTGATGAGCACAGGAAGTCTGAGATGGGAGGTTGTCTCCTGTTTCATAGCTGGAGACCGGAGAACCAGGGAGGGGCCAGGACTCTGAGATCAAAGGGCAGGGCAGGTCCAGCTGGCTCCTCGCTCCAACCCAGAGCCTAGGACCGGTCCAGGCTGGGAGACTCGCCCTTCTTGCACCTCCCCATGGGCCACGATTGCACTGCCTGCATATTCTCTGGTCTCACTGCCCTCCCTTCCCGCCCCCTCCCCCCCCCCCCCCCCGCCCAGGCCCCAACTGAGCTTGTGACTGAGGCTGGGCCGTCAGACACCTAAGTCCCCTGATACCCTAAGTGGCCCAGGCCATGGGCATAGGACCCAAGTGCATCCCCAGGAGTCTCCATCCTGAACTGAGAAAGGGGCACTTGGAATCCATCCTGGGCTGGGCTGGGGAGGCCAGCCTGGAGGTCCTGGCAACTGTGTTCTTGACCATGAAAGAGGATGCGGTGACGTTTGATGAAGCTGTGTGCAGAGGCCAACAGATCCAGGTGGGCTCGGGGAGAGGAGAGAGCAGCAGGCAGCCTCAGATGCTCTAGACCCAGCCAGCGGAGATAACCAGGGTGACGGCCTTGCTGGGAATGGCCCCTGAACCTTGGGGGTTCATTATAAACTTTGGAGACCAATGAAGCGCCCTGGTTTTGTGCCAGCCAATGAGCCATCTCCACGATGCTGCCGACTCCGGGCCGTGGGGCAGAAGACATTGGCCCTGCAGTATTGTTGACTCCCTCTGTCCCCTGCAGTGTGAGAAGGCAAGCCCTGCACACAGGCAGCGGTTTCACACTGTTGATCTGCAAGGAGGGGTTGGTCCTGCGGGCCTTTCTCACCAGCCTGGACACTGACAGGTGGCCTCGGAGAGCTCAGAAAGGGAAGGTGTGCCCTACTACATGGCTCTTCTCATCTTCATCTCCCCCCCCGCCCCCACGAGGATCCCCCACTTGGAATCTTTCTTCCTGCCATTTAACTCCACAGGTGCCATGCTAGGGACAGGACCACTCCATTCCTGATGCTGAAGACCTCTTAGGGATCACAGGCCCCGGGGCACAACACGGAAGAATTCTGCTGGATTCGCGGAATAATGCTGAATAATGCTTCTTTGCCAAGGCCCTGTCCTCCACCGAGAATAACCAGCACCCCTGACGGGTGTCTCTCTTGCTGGCCACACACTTAGAAGACACACCGAGCCTCCTAGGTCAGGGTGGCCCTTTCACACACTCTCTCTATGGGTTCCCTGAGGCTGTTCTGTCTGGTAGCACCTTGTACTCTGCCTGCATAAGTGAGATAGGGCAGCTGATATTCCCATTTTACAGATGAGGAACCTGAGGCCCAGAGAGTCTAAATGGGTAAATGTCTCACCCAGGTTTACACAGGTGATAAATGACAAGGTCAACACGAATCCAGCTGGAATGACCCCGAGTTGAAAGCCCACTCAGGGACAGATCCTCACACAGGGTCTGACTCGGGAGAAACGCGCTTCGTCCCTCTTCCTCTCTCCCCGTGGATCCCACATGTGCCCGGCCTCCTCGCCCATCTCACAGGATTTTCTGGAGTCTGTTACCTGCCAACTTCTATTTTTCAGGAGCCCATGTAAACCAGGAATACGTCTGTCTCAGCTCCAGCTGCTGTAACAGTGCCATGGGCTGGGTGGCTTATGGACAACAGACATGTATCGCTCACACAAGGTGCCAGTGTGGCTGAATTCAGGCCAGAGCACCCTTCTGGCCTCGGACTCCCACTTCTTCCTGCGTGCGCATGTGGTGGAGACCCCAGAGCTGAAACCAGCTCTTCCTTATGGACACGACTCCCATTCAGGAGCTCCACCCTCGTGCCCTAATCACCTCCCAAAGGCCTCACCTCCTATACAGGAGCGATTGATTCAACAGGAATTTTGAGGGACACAAGCCTTTGGTCCATAACACAGTCTCAGTAGGAAATATTTAAATAACATGGATAAAATAATGCAAATAATCCAACTTCAGTCCCCTGAGGATCTCACCCGCCATCCCAGGCTCCTGCCCAAAGCAGCCACTGGCATCTGTGTCGTGTGGATCGTCCGGCCCTATTTCTAGGCACTTGTGAATGTGCTGATACATATGTCATCTGGAAAGACCTAGATGAGGTCTGTCTGACCTGCTAGGACCATGTCCATCTCAGTGGTGCCGTACCCGCACGCTCTGCACCGCGCGTTGTAGAATGTTCCCCTCATTGTGCAGCACTGGCCTCGCTTTCTTACTCCGCAGCTTAGTCACCTAGTGCTTGCTGGGCGGTGCTGTGCGTGCTTAGTCCCTAATGGAAGGGCATGCGGGTTTTCCCCAACATCTCGCTGTTAAAAACAATGTGGCAATGGCTTCTTGCTCATGAATGAGTATTTCTCTGGAGGGAAAAGTGAATATTTCCATAGGAAAAAGGAAACCGTAAACTGAGTTAAAAGAGAAGTTGACTGGAAGAAAATATTGGCAACAAAATAGTGTAGAACAAAGTAGTAACAATCAGATTATAGCCTGGCTGGTGTGGGAGCGCCTACCTAGGAACCAGGAGGTCACGTTCAATTCCTGGTCAAGGCACATGCCCAGGTTGTGGGTTCAATCCCCAGTAAGGGGCGTGCAGGAGGCAGCCAATCCATGATTCTCTCTCATCATGGATGGTTCCATCTCCCTCTCCCTCTTCCTCTCTGAAATCAATAAAAAATAAGATAAAATTAAAAAAACAATTTCATCTTTAAAAATAATCATCATCATCAGATTATATAAAGGCACTGCTTCAATTTACTAATAAAAATAACCCAGTAAAAAAAATCGGTGAAGAATACAAACAGGCAATTCATAGAAGAAACACACATGGTTGATACGCATTAGGGAGAGCTGCTGCACCTCATTAGTGATCAGGAAAAAGCCACTAACACGACAAGCGAGACCTTTTTAACTCACCGGATTGGCCCCAATGTTCAGGTGAATGAGGCCAGTCATCTGCTGAGCCGGGATGGTGCTGTCCCACAGCGTCAGGGTTCGAGCCTTCCCCAGGGAGGCACCTTCAGATGCGCCCACCCCCAGCCAGCACCTCCCTTCCTGCCTCCTCCACGGAGCAGCAGTGCTGGTGGCTCTGTGCCACCACACAGACATGGCGTGACCCAGCCACACACACAGCCTGCCGTCCGGGTCAGAGTAGGCCCAGAGGCCTGGACAGAGCTGGCAGGAGCGGCATGGTCGGGGTGGTCACAGGCTGGGGTGACCGTGACTCGGAGCCCTCACTGCCACTGGCCACAGACGGAATAGCATTTCTGCTCTGAGCTCTGACCCCAGGCGTTGGGCAGACCTCCTGTTCCCAGTGGGGACAGTGATACTGGATGGCAGAGGCGTGTCGTGAGCTGCGTTAGGTGGTTCTAAAGAGACCCTTGTTGCAAAACCTGAAGTGCCCGGGTCCTGCACCAGCAACGGGCCTGTGGCCACAGCAGCGAGTGGCCCTCTCTCCTTGGGCAATCAGAGCGCCCCCCCGAGGCTCAGGCAGCTCCTGATCCCCAGCAGGCCTGCCGCCACCCCACAACCAAGGACAGAGGCTTTTACTCCGGGCCCCACTTGCCTCCAGAGACTCTGTCCCGGCACCAAGGACCCCACCAGGCTGCGCCACCGGATTATTTCACTGGGCCTTCTGACCCTCCCCTTGCCGAGTCCCCGGGGGCGGCCACCGGCCGGGGTACACGCACAGTCGTGCTGCATGGGAGTCACACCCAACGTTGGAAAGGCCATTGAGGGCCTTTGTTTATGCACTTGAAACAGCCTGTGACCGTGACTCAGGGAGCAGTGGTCAGAGACAGCCTCGCCCATAGAAATGTCGCAGGCCCTTCCAAAGGGCGCGCCAAGATGACAGCCGCTAAGGCCACGGCTTCCATCTATGTGAGCAGATGACAACCCACGAAGAAACAGCTCAGAATCAACCGAAAGCCAGACAGGCTGACGCTCTGCAGCTATGGGGCTGTTGGGGTACAGAATGGAAGACACAGGACTCCAGGAAACTGCTTTCCTGGGTTCCCAGGACTAACCTGGGGGCACCCCATCGTGCCTAGCTCGCCTGGTCTGAGGCTTCCACAGCCCCTCGATAAGTCCCCCAGCCCTTGACCAGGAGGCCAGAAATCTGGGACTCACGTGCATCCTCACTGCCGATAGTAGGTTCTCTGTTACACACGCACACGCACACGTATGCACACACACACATGCACACGCGTACACACACGTACACACACGTACACACACATACACAAGGATCTGAAATATCCCTGCAAATACTTCCTATTTTCAATAACATGGTATCAATTTGCAAACAGAGTAATGATCTCTGTTACTTTTCAGGAAATTATGTTTAATATACTTTACTAGAACGAAGGAAGAACAATCTAATTGAAAGAGCCACATTGAACCGTATTTAACCTCAGATGTACTAAATGGAGTGTCTCGGAGATAAGTTATGGTTTTTAATTTAATGTAAACTATTCTGTGCATAAGCACTGTGTGTTTGCCACTCTAATAACGACTGGTTTGGGTTTATGAATTATTTTTTCGATCATCTCCCTGCTCCCGTGAACACTCCTTGTGAATGTTAAAACAACCGGGGGTTTTCCCACATGGAGCCTGAAATGAAAGGCCCTACCAGCCAAGCGACTCCACCGTCTGGGACAGCTGTGCCTCGGATGTGCCACATCTCGCCGCTGGTGAGGATCCCGGTTTCTGAGAAGCGCCTGTATTTCATCGCCCAGGCTGGTCCTGCGCCCGGCTGGCTCCTTCCCCTCTTGGATTGATGGATTCTAACCGCCATAGCAGCGCTTTAAATGAAGTTTCGTGCTCGCCAAGATTAATTGCAGAATGAAAGATATCGGAACTTTATTATTCATATAATTCATTTGTGGGGATGTTCCCAGGAAAATGTAGTGTGTGTCTGAAGTTCATCATTTGACAGTAATCGAAGGGAAGGGAGGAGGAAGGCAGCGCGGGGCCGTCTGTCACAGCCTGACCTCCTGGTGCCGGGTCCCCGGAGCCAGAGGAACTGGGGCCCTTGTGCTCAAGAAGCTGCTTGTCCAGCCCGGCGCACGGCCTGGCCACACTAGCTTCTCAGGGGGCTTCCTTCTCCCAGCACAGGCCTCGGCGAGCCCCATGGCGGCCAGCCTGCTGCTGGTTTACCTTATTAGTATCTCTGCTTTCGTTTATGTATGAGTTTGTGCAAAAAAATGGGATTGCTTTTGCCAACCGGGCATCTATTTCCCCTTATTTGGGTAAGACTGCCAATTTCCCTTTGGGAAGCTGTGGCTTTGAGCTTCAGGTAGGACTCCTTGGGGGAGAGCATGTGACCAGGTGTTAGCCAGTGAGACTCCTGCATTCCTCTGGCCACAGCAATTGGTTCAGAATGGAAACATGACTTCATCAGGGCCACTGCCACGCGGTCAGTCTTTCCTGGGGAGGCTGGGGCAGAAGTTGGCACTTGATATTCTCTGTGAAAGCTGAGAGTGTGGAAGGCTGGGGCTAACGCAGTCCTCATGCTGTACAAACAAAGGTGACAATAAGCAAAAGCAGTGGGGGACCCAAGGGAGCGATGGGAGAGAGCAAGTCCCCGTAATGTCATGTGGGCCCTGAATCAAGCCATACCTGAATCTGGCTCTAGTTTTGGACATTGAACATTTTAGTTATGTGAGCCATGTAGTCTATCTTTGCTTATGCCAGTTTGAGTGAAGTTTTCTCTCAGGGATTTTGCAGCTTAAGCAAAATAGCAAAAGAAAAAATAATGTCAGCCAGAGACATTCATTCCAGTGGCTCATGGCAGGCTAAGGGTGGATTCCTGCCCCCCAGACTCCCAGGCCTGCCCTATTACTGCCTGTTCCTGCTTCTTACCCCTGGTTCTCTTACCTCCCTTCAATAATGCATGCTTCCTGATAGCCTGTCAATAAGTTCATTTTCCGCTTAAGTTAGCCAGTGCTGGCCTCTGTTGCTCAGAACTAGAGACGCCTGATCTAACATGGACGTGGTCAGTGGGGACGGTTTTCTGCCGTCTCGGGCTGCAGGGCCTGGGGCCTGAGTCGCCTGGCCCATCTGCAGACCCGATCTTCACGCCTCACTGTGGACAGAGTGCAAAGACAGCTGGGTGAGAGCATCATGTTGCGGCTGATTTCACTGATGTACCTTTAAAAACACACAGCACTCCCAGTTTGCAGATGCAGGTGTAGGAAAATCACTAAAATGGACCAGGACGGCGCTCTGTCAGTGGCTACCTCTGGGGAGGGCAGGAGGGGAAAGGGCAAACAAAATTAAGTGAACCCCCACCCCAGCTCTCAGGCCGAGGGAGTGTTTGGCTGAGATCCTGGCTGGGCCCCTGGTGGGGGCCTGATGGGACGCAGACGGGAACCTCGGGATCTGGCAGGTCACAGAATAGCAGCCAACTGCCGGTCAGGCCACGACAAACCAGGGGCAGAGGGTCTCATCCCGAGGACGGAGCCTGGGACAGCCGAGGAGGAGGATGACCACGGGAGGGTGGGCCTGGCGAAGGGCAGGAGCTCGGACAGGACTCCGGCATGACCGTGGCCTGAAGGTCACCCACAGTCTGCAGGTGGGTTTGCAGAAGGGTACACGCATGGGCTTGGAGCTTACAGGTTATTCTCTTGTCTTCGTTTTAACATTTTGAAAATAAAAACCAAGGAAAACAAAACAATGTGAAACAGACCTAAAAAGACAAAAGGAAAAATGACCACCCATAATCCCATCACGCAGCTATAAATAACCACTCCCAGCGTCCTACGCGGCTCCTCCTGCCTGGGCTATAAGAGAGGGGCATTCCTTCTCGGACGGAGCAGCGGGGGTGGAGGTCGCCGTGCGCAGCCTTGGTGGGTGACTGTGTGGTGGGCTTTTTCTTTGGAAACAGTTCTGTGACCTTGGAGGGAACAAAATAAAAACAGCACATGAGCTGGTGTTTACTGTGTTCTCAATGCTCCCCATCCACTAACTCATTCAGTCCTCACAGCGCCAGGAAGTCAGGGCTGTTATGAATTCCCATTTTACAGATAAGACAACTGAGGCCCAAGGAGATGAAACGGCTTGCCCAGGGTTACGTGGCAGAGGTTTCTATTCAGGTTTCAAAACTGGAAAGTCTGGCTCCAGAGGACTTTCCTGAGATCACCCCATGGGACTGCCTCTCAGAAAAGCTCGCTGCTGCCGGTGGCCCGCCACGTGCGGCCCTGGCTCCCCCGTCCGCACAGCGCACAGCAGGGGAAGCGGTCAGCAGTGACCCTGTGGTACAGGTGACGCAGAGAGGCGTCGTGTCGCCATGTCACGCTGCCGAAGGGACAGGCATGGACGACTCAGACCCCCTCCTTCCTCTGCTTGACCAGGAGGGCCCGAGGCCAGGGCTTTCTGGACTGGCCCTGGCTGTCCGCGCCATTCAGCCAGCCTGTTACTGTCACTTGAGGAATTTCCCACGCTGAGCCAGGCAGCCAGAAAGCCCTTTATTTCCTTCCGCGCGTCTCCTTGCTCAGAGGGTGGCACAGGCCCCTTCCTTCCAGCCGCCCCCGTGCCAGCCAGTTCATCTGAGCCCAACTCTGTGCGTCCAACCAATGAATCGCAAATTTAATAATAAAAGAATAATTAATTACACCTGAAACTTCTCACTGGGGGGCACAATTAGCCTCTGGCACCTTTAGAACGAGTTGCCAGTGACTAATTGTGCCCTCAAGGAAGCATTTGTAAGTACAATTAATTGTGTGCAAAATTGAACCCATGAATACTTGGGAACATAAAATTTATTCCCACAAAAAGAGTTTTTTCAAAATCCAGGCCCTTATTAAAAAAACACACCAAAGAAAAACAAGCCCTGGGTGGGTTCTCCAGCGCACTCCAGATGTGCCCAGGCCTCCACAGGAGGCCACCGTCCCCTGCATGGGAGTCACCCCAACCTAGAAGCAACCCCGGGCAGCCACACACCGGCGACTGGGCCGGTTGCCTCCTAACACAGACATGGGATGCAAGAGCTCGAAGGACTGACCAGGAGCCAATGTGCCGCTTTTCAGTCAGAGTCAAAGTTGCCCAAGTTGGAGGACAGGCCCGGGTCTTCTTGGTCTCGCCCTCACCTTCTGAAAGCACCTGCCACGGGCTGGGCTAGGGGAGGGGAGGAAGGGGCGGGAGGGGGGAGGATGAGGAGGATGGGGAGGGAGGGGAGGGTGGTGGTGGCGGCGTGGACTGCTCTGGCCACACGACTCCCTTACTCAGAGCTTCGGTGACCCCCCAGGGCCCTGAGTGTCAATCTGGTTCCTCGGGGATTCTCCAAGGAACACGTTAACTGCTTGACTTCATCCTTCTTTAAAAAAATATTTTTTTTACTGATTTCAGAAAGGAAGGGAGAAGGAAAGAAGGATAGAAACATAAATGATGAGAGAGAATCATCTATTAGCTGCCTCTTGCACACCCCACACTAAGGATCAAGCCTGCAACCCGGGCCTGTGCCCTGACTGGGACTCGAACCGTGACCTCCTGGTTCATAGGTCGGCGCTCAACCACTGAGCCACGCCGGCTGGGCCATCCTTTTTTTATTATAAAAGTGATGTGTACATTTTTTATGTAAAAATTACATAAACTCGACAATGAGAGTCACTTTGTAACTCCCCCATGTCACCTGCAGTGTGTGACATAATCCCTTGGGGAATTCCTTCTTCTTCTTGTAAACATGGCTTACCTCTCGTTACCTGGTATGTGTGCATCTCAGGGAATGGAGACAAACACACAAAAATACACAAGTCGGCCAAGTCCAGTGCCCAGAGATCACCCCTGTTCACGTCTTGGTACAGATCTTCCCGTCTCTATTCTACACACGGATGCCTGATTTATTGCAAAATTGGGATCACACTATAATTCAAAATTCTAATTTGCCTTTTTAACTTAATATGTCATGATCATTGTCAGTGCCGCTAGACATCTTACCTGAGGAGGTTCTTACTGGCTGCAGAGGGTTCACGGGCAGTGAGATCATCCCCGTGCCCGCCGCTGCGCTGAGCATTCGGGCAGCGTCTAGTCTGTGCTGTCGGTGCTGTGACAGCCATGCGTGCCGGCGTCCCCGAGAGCGGCTCAGGAAACCTCTCCAGACGCGGAATTCCTTAGCAAAGGATACAAACGTGTTTAAGACTTTTAAAAGCTTTTATTTTACCTTTACTTGTGCTTACAAACATACAACATTTAATTTACCATCTCAAACATTTTTATATGTAGAGTTTGGTGGTGGGAGTAGGTGCACATTGTTGTGAAACAGATCGCTAGAAGGTTTTCATCTGGCAAAACTGAAAACTCCACACCCATTAAACACTAATTCTCCCCCCCCCCCCCGCCCCCCGCTCCGACCCCCCAGCCCTTGGCAACCCCCTTTCTACTTAGTGTTGTTACGATTTTGACTCTTTGGAGACCTGGTGTAAGGGGAACCCTACGACATTTGCACTTTTGTGACTGACTTTGCACTCGGCATAATGACCTCAAGGCCGTCTGTCGCAGCAGGTGTCAGAGCGCCCCCTTTCGGAGGCTGAATAACATCCTGTAGATGTATGGACACATTTGTTGATCCGTCATCCATCAGGGGACATGTGGGTGGTTTCTGCCTTTTGGCTGTTGTGAATAATAATACAGTAACATGAGTGTGCAGATGTCTTTTCAAGATCCTCTCTCCACGCTGTCACGTATGTGCCCACAGGGGGGTTGCTGGGTTATGTGGTAACTCGGTTTTTCACCTTCTGTGGAACCTCCGTGCTATTCCCATAGTGGCTGCGCCCTTTTGCATTCCCACCAGTGCACGGGGCTCCCCTTCTGCAGGTCTCAGTGACACTCGCCTTCTGTGCTTTGGATGGTGGGGCGGAGGCCATCCTGAGGGTGTGAGGTCATATCTCATGTGGTTCCCACTTGCGCTTTCTCTGACGTCCAGTGATGTCGAGCATCTTTTCATGTGCTCATCCACCATGTTTTGAGCCTTTGACTACATATTGCCAAACCTCCCCCCAGAAATGTTGGCTCAGTTGAAACTCCCACCAGGAATGTTGAGGGCACGTCTCCTTGCTCCAGCATTGTACGCCTGTCGAGTTTTAGACTTTCCTCCAAATAATGCAGATGAAACAAGCCGTTCCCGTTCGCCTGGAATGGTGGCAGCTCCGTGCTGTCGGACAATAGCACTTCCTTGAACTGGGCAGGGAACTGAGCTGCCTGCCTTTCTCCTCCCAACAGCTCTGGGATCCCAGTCTTGGCTCCGTAGGGTGTTCAGAACCCTGCCCGTTCCCCACAGCGGTGTGGCTCCGGGCTTTCATCATTGAGACTTAAGTGCCATTGGACTTGGAGGGTTGGGAGCATTCACATCAGAAGCTGCTCCAGAAACAAACCCCGGGTTTGAATGACAGCCTTCAGAGAGCCCTGCCTGTTCCCCTTGGCCCTCCGCCCCAGGCCATTGTCTCCCCAGCGTCGCTGCCAGCTCTCCCATAGCGCAGCCAAAGTCAAAGCCCCAGTAACAGGAGGTTATTTGCAAGTGGTTTTTTTTAAAAATAGAGTGGTTCCTTGTTAATACATGAAATTTATTGCAAACCCTTCTGAGAACCCTCAGGGATAGGCAGTGGCTGGACAGTCTGTCCTCAGCCACCAGCGGTGACAACAAGAAAGCCAGAGAAGGGCCCCCCATCGGCTTCTCCGTCCCTCCCCGAACCCTCTTTAAAATGTGGGGTTTGCACTTTTCCCCAGTGTCTCTCCATGTGAACATGCAGTGTGGCGCCCCTCGCCAGCCGTTCTCCGGGCGGCCCATGTGCAATCTCTCGCGCCCCAGGACGCAGCTGCCTCCCGACCACAGCCAAGGCCCCGCTCTCCCTGCGCACAGCCCAGGATGGCGGGTGGAGGGCGCCCTGCCTCCAAGGGCTCTTCAGGTCATTCAGGGACCCGGTGACAGACAAGGGCCCGAAGGAAGGACCACCCGCCGAGCTTCATGTCATCAGCAAATCTATTGTGTGTTTATTCCGGTCCCAGCCCATCACGGGAAAGTATGGAGCCACCGTATGGAAATTCAGGCAAAGTGTAAACTTCTTACGCGGAGACTGGGTCTCAGTCAGGCCCCAATGGAAGACAGAGTGCATTCCAAGGAGGGTCCGCTGAGGAGGGTTTACTTAGAAAAATGAGAGCATGGGAACCCCAGGGGTAGTGTGGACCCTGGACTGATAGGCAGCAGGAAGGACAGAAGTTACTAGAACCCAGGAAGAGACGTCTGGCATGTCCGAAGGAAGCCTGAGAGCGGGTGGCACTGACGCGCGTTCCCACACGGACAGACCTTGAAAACATACCCAGTGAACGAAGCCGGACAAAGGCCACCTGCTGTGGAGTCCGTTTCTCGGAATCGTCCAGGACAGGCAAATCCATAGCCTCGGGGGGCAGGGCAGTGGCCGCCTGCGCAGGGGGAGCGACGAAGGGCAGTGACTGCTGATGGGGTCCAGGTCTCTTTTGGGGTGATTAAAAACATTCTAGAATTAGTGTTGATCGCTGTATAACTCTAATTCATATAGTCGATACTATCAACTACGGGAATGGTGTACTGAGAATGGTGACATTTATAGTATGTGAATTATATTCTAACTAGAGGCCCGGTGCACAAACATTTGTGCACTCGGGGGGGAGAGGGGGGTCCCTCAGCCTGGCCTGTGCCCTCTCGCAGTCTGGGACCCCTCGGGAGATAACGACCTGCTGGCTTAGGCCTTCTCCCGGGTGGCAGAGGGCAGGCTCAATCCCTAGGTGCAGCCCCTGGTCGGGTTCAGAGCAGGGCCGACTGGGGAGTTGGAGCACCGCCCCTGTCATGCACAGAGCAGGGCAGATCGGGAGGTTGCGATGCCACCCTCAGTCACGCTCAGAGTAGGGCCGATTAGGGGGTTGGGGCACCGCCCCCTGTCACACTCAAGGCAGGGTCGATGGGGAGGTTGCGGCGCCACCCCCTGTCACGCACAGAGCAGGGCCGATCAGGGGGTTGGGGCGCTGCCCCCTGTCACTCACAGAGCAGGGCCCATCAGGGGGTTGGGGCTCTGTACCCTGTCACACACAGAGCAGGGCCGATCAGGGGGTTGGGGCGCCACACCCTGTCACACTCAGGACAGGGCCTATGGGGAGGTTATGGCTCTACCCCATCACACACAGTGCAGGGCCCGTGGGGGTGGGGGGGTGGGTTGGGGTGCCGCACCCTGTCACACACAGAGCAGGGCCGATCAGGGGGTTGGGGCCCCACACCCTGTCACACACAGAGCCGCAGGGCAATCGGGTTTGGGAGCTCCCCACTATCAGGCACAGAGCAGGGCTGATCAGGGGGTTGGGGCGCCTTCCCCTGTCACGAACAGAGCAGGGCGGATAGGGAGGTTGTGGCCCCGCCCCCTATCACACACAGAGCCGCAGGGCGATCAGGGGGTTAGGGCGCTGCCCCCTGTCACGCTGATCCCGGTGCCGGGAGGCCTTGCGGCTCCGCTGATCCCGGTGCTGGGAGGCATATTACCCTTTTACTATATAGGATAGAGGCCTGGTGCATGGGTGGGGGCCGGCTGGTTTGCCCTGAAGGGTGTCCTGGATCAGGGTGGGGGTCCCCACTGAGGTGCCTGGCCAGCCTGGATGAGGGGATGATGGTTGTTTGCAGCTGGTCACACCCCCTTTAGGGTGGGGGTCCCCATTGGGGTGCCTGGCCAGTCTGGGTGAGGGGCTGAGGGCTGTTTTCAGGCTGGTGGGTGACTGAAGCTCCCAACCACTCCTTTTTTTCTTTTTTTTTTTATTCTGGGCCAGCTTTAGCTCTGAGGCTTGGTTCCAGCTCTTAGGCCTCCACTGCTGAAAGCAGGTATCTGGTTTGTTTGGGTTCTATAATCGAAACACTGTTTCAACTCCAGCTAGGAGATCCCGGCTGGCTGAAAGCAGGTTTCTGGGGTTTTGTTTAGCTTCTATATTTGTAACAATGTTTCAAACTGCAAGCTCAGAGGCCGGCAGCGGCAGGCGGGGAATGTTGGAGTCCTCCATCACTGAAGCAAGCAAGCCTCATGTTCGCTTCAAGCTGCCTGGCTGACAGCCGTCATCTTGGCTGGCAGTTAATTTGCATATCGCCCTGATTAGCCAATGGGAAGGGTAGCGGAGGTACGGCTAATTACCATGTTTCTCTTTTATTAGATAGGATAGATTTATAAAGGGGGGCAGGAGGATGGCCTTTGGTGGGAAGGCAGAGTCAGCCCAAGGCACCACGTGATGGTGGGAGGGAGTGGAGGAAGGAGGGGGAGGTGGGGAAACCAGGGACAGGTACCTCCCTCCCTGTAGTTGACTATGGCTCCCATTGACCAAACCCACTGGAAGCGAACAGGCAGTGAACGTTGGTGCAGTCTCTGCGGGTCCGCCTCCCAGAGCGGGTGGGAAGGATGCGGAGGGGCCCGGAGAGTGAGGAAGATGCCTGAACAAGTGAAAGGGAAATGAGCGTCTGTATGCAGGATGACCCCGGGGGCAGAGTTCATCAAATACGTCCTGTGAGCAACTCTAGTTGCTAGAGTTCGTTCAGAGTTGGGTGTGAGCTTCCCAGACACTAGCACAGAGAGGAAACTCGACCAGGAAGATGTGTGGTTTCCGCGGGGCAAAAACAAGCTCGAGAGGAAGACGGTCCAGCAAAGGGTGGACAGCGGGATGCTGTTTGCGATGTTGCCATTGCAGCTGGGAAGGATGCAGAAAAAGAAGTGGGCAAAGAATTTGCTGCTTTTTTGCCAGCTCAAGAGACTCACAAAGACTTCCCTCCCTGCCCTCACCTGGTGGCTGCTGCTGCCTCCAGAAGTCCTCCCAACACCGCCAAACCGCAGATCGCCACGTGGGGGGGAAGGCGTCTGACACACTGGTCCAGGGCTCCATCCTGGTCTCAGACCGCTTGCATTCAAACCCCTATGGAATGGACTTGGTCACTCTGTGCCTCAGTTTCTTAGTCTGTAGAATGGGAACAATTAAAATCCACACCTCATCGGGTGGTTGTGAAGATGGAATGAAATGATGCCCGGCCAGGCTCCGTGCTGCTCCTGCGCATGAGAAAGGCTCTGTAAATGTCTTGGTGACCATGATAATGAGACAGGAGTTGACAAGCCCTGCGCAATCTGCTCAGTTTTACGGGGCACGGGGAAGAGGCCCAGGGAAGGGTGGGATTTCTCCAAAACCATGTGGTCAGAAGAGAGAACCCACCTCCAGTCCAACGTGTCACGTGATGCTCTGTGGCATCTCCTGGTGGCCCATGTGCACGGTGGACAATGAGACAGCAAGGCCTCATGCAGACCCCGGTGTGTCCTGTGCCTGTAGTAGGCACTCAGTAGCTCCTGGCGTGAACTGGCGGATTTTTGTTAGCACGGAGGGAGCCCCAGGAGCTTTTTGAGGACAGGGCCTGTGCCCAGTTCTTCTTTGTTGAGTGGCTGGCACAGCCTGGCATAAATTAAGTACTTAATAAATATTTCATGTGCATTAATTATTAACATCGGAGGCTGTGTGTAAACGAGGACGTGGGAAAAGCCCAGTTGGGACTAGGACCTGGATCAGAAGTTCAAGTCTCGGCCCACTTACCAAAGGGCCGCGTGAAGACGTGGCTGCAGTCCACCGAGGAGCCTGGCTCCCCTGTAATGACAAATACGTGAAAATGCCACGTAAGGTGACACATGAACCGATCCAGAGGTACCAAGTGTCCTTCAGCCCAAGCTTGCTGCTTCTGCCAGTTTATCCAAGGAAATTCAAGCCCTGAGCCCAATGGTTATGCGTGTATTTTGAATAAATTTCAATTTCTGTGTCTGCAGTGGGTAGAATTGTGTCCCCTCCCACCCACGCCTCAATGGTATGTCAAGGCTCAACTCCTGGCACCTATGAACGCGACTTATTTGAAAATAGGGTCTTTGCGGATGTCCTCAAGATGAGGTCATACTAGATTGGGGTGGCCCTGACCCACAATGGCTGGGTGCTTAGGAGAACGAAAAACAGAGACCCGGTCACAGACACACAGGGAGACGAGGCAGAGATTGGAAAGAGGCGCCGGCGAGCCAGGTGTTGCCAATGATGGCCGATGCCACCAGGAGCGGGGAGAGGCAAGGAAGGACCCTCCCCTGGGGCCTTCAGAGGGAGCTGGCGCTGCCAGACCTTGCTTTCAGATTTCTGGCCTCCGGGCCTGTGAGAGAATCAATCCCTGATGTTGTAAAGAATTAAGAAGGGACATAGTCCTCCCTGCCATACATCTCCTACTGCTCCTGCCCATTTCTGCCCAAGGGGCATGTCTGGAGAGGTGAGGCAGCCACTGCTCAGCGAGCTCCCCCTGGGGGCCAGGCTCTGACCAGGTGCTTGGGTACTTTCTCTCAGCGACTCCTGTCACTCATCCTTGGAGCTCAGAGCTCACCTAGTCATTCAGTGCGTTTGCGAAGCACCCACCACTGAGACTCTCTTAGCTCGCCTGCCCCATGAGGCAGACCTCAGACGAGGTCTTGGGTGCAGAGGGTTTATGTGGGAGGTGACCCCGGGAAGCAGAGGTGAGGGTGTAGGGAGGGGGAGGAGTGTGCAGACACATTTCAGAACTGCGTGTCCAAGGGCCAGAGCCCAGACATTCTCCCAGCACCCCTGTCCCCACTGAGGACCATGGCTATGGGAATGCTCCCCCTCTCCCACAAATGCTGCGCTGCACCTGAGTGCAGGTGCATGGGATGCCGTGGTGATGGGGAAGCCGGGGACGAACGCAGGAAGTCGTGCGTCAGTGCGTAAGGTATGCTGGGCCCCATCATCCACCTCCTCTGCTGCTGAAGAGGGGGGCCAAATAGATTTGGGGAGATAGGGCCTGCTACATAATGTTCAGGGTCCAGTGCAAAATGAAAATGGAGGCGCCTGATCTAAAAATTACCAGGAAATTCAAGATGATGACCATAGAGCATTAAAAAAGAAAAGTTTTACTGATTGATTTTAGAGAGAGAGAAAGGAAGAAAGAGTGAGAGGGAAGGGTGAGAGAGAGAGAGAGGGGCAGATTTGTTGTTCTGCTTATTTATGCATTCATTGGTTGATTTTTGTGTGTGCCCTGACCAAAGATCGAGCCCACAACCTTGGTGTGTGGGAATGATGCTCTAACCAGCCAGCCACCGGCCAGGGCCCAGATCGCTCTTCTGAGCACAGGCCTGTGCGGTGTTCAGACTGCAGCCGGAAGCCGGCGTGGCAGGGGCCCGGGGCATCTGTTCAAAGGCGACGGTGCGTCAGGCGCGGCGTTGAATGCTTTCCTCGCGCACTGATGGGTGGTTGCTTGTGCCCTGCCTACATCAGCGCATTAACTCCTGCTCTTCCGTGGGAAGGAGTTTAGACAAATGCCCGTGACTTCCTAGCCCAGGAGTCCCTAAATCCACACCTGGTCTGTCACCTGCAAGCTAAGGACCATCTTGGGTGCAAACCTTACAACCGGCAGTTCCTGTGCAGAGGCCACTAGCCCACCCCGAGCGCAGCAGAAACTGGGCATCGGGCTTTTCTGACGACCCTCGGCAACATCAGAGCGTCACGCACCTCCCATTTGGCCGAGACTGAACAGAGCCAACACGGGTTTCTCCGCCTTTGCCGATCTAACTGCCACAATGCCGCCGGGCTGTTACCATCTCCTCCTGTCATGAAGAAACCGTTCATATGAAATCAAATGGTTTCTATAGGCCCCAGAGAGCCACAGGCCCTGGTCCAGGCCCCCAAAGACGGAAGTTCCTGGCTCTCAGCCGGACACACCCTCGAGTTCAAAGGGAAGCAGGAAGATGGCCCAGTGCCGACTCGGGAAGGCCAGCAGACCTCTGACACCCGAGTGGAGCGTGTGAACCCCAACTGGGTCCTGGATCAAAGACAATCTACAAAAGATGTTTTGAGACAATTGGGAAAATGGGAAAATGGTCTGGGAATTGGACCGCGCTTCTTGAACCATCTGTGGTGAGGGACCAGTGTGTGCTTTTGTTTTTCAGTGTTCCTCCGACTGAGGCTTGTGTAAATATAGTAAAATTGAATTGCTGCAAAGTATATAAAATGCAAGACAGAATCTTTATTATTTTTAATTCATCTTCGTTGTTGGAAGTATTACAGATGTCCCGTTTACCCCATGAACCTCCTTTTCCACGTTCCTGTCCCCCCCCCTCCCCCCAGGCCTTCACCACACTGTTGTCTGAGTCTGTGGGTTATGCATATGTGCATATAAGTTCTCTGCCGCCCCCACCCCCACCCCGAAATACACCGGTGTTGCATGCTTCAACGTCTCTGGTTCTCTTTTGTTCATCAGTTTATTTTGTTCATTAGATTCCGTATATGAGTGAGATCATGTGATACTTTTCTTTCTCTGACTGGCTTATTTTGCTTAGCACAATACTCTCCTGGTCCCTCCACGTGGTCTCAAAGGGTAAGAGATTCTTCTTTTTTACTGCTGCATAGTATTCCATGGTGTAAATGTACCAGTTTGTTTGTTTTAATCCACTCATATATTGCTGGGCACTTGGGCTGTTTCCAGATGTTAGCTATTGTAAATGCTGCTATGAACATTGGGCTGCATACATTCTTTCTGATTTGTGTTTCAGGCTTCTTACAATGTATTCCTAGAAGTGGGATCACTGGGTCAAATGGCAGTTCCATTTTTAATTTTTTGAGGAAATTCCACACTCTTTTCCATAACAGCTGTCCCCATCTGCATTCCCACCAGCAGTGTATACGGTTCCCTTTTTGCCACATCCTCGCCAGCACTTGTTCAGAATCCTTATTTGTTCAACGTCAAGGTCTGAAATGAGTCTGCCGATTGCTGAGGAGGTATCTAAGAGCTGGCTCCCGGGTTCGGTGCCAGCTGGTTCGGCCACTGGCTGCAGTCGCCCAGAACGCTGACCTCGCGTGGAACAGCACTGCGCTGGCGGCCCTTGCCTGGTGAGGGCCTGTTGATTTTCATAGTGTGACGAGCTATTAGGTTTTTGTGGTGGGAGATCTTTCTTCCGAGTTCATGCCTAAGTATTTTGGGGTCAGACATCAGGATGCTTGTAACCTGCTCTTAAATGGTTCAAAAAAAAAAGTGTTTGTGAACAGAAAGAAAAAAGAGCTCAAGCTAATGTGATAAAGTGTGAATAAAGGGTCGCAGTAGGGGGCAGGCCTATGAGTGTTCATTGTACTATTAAATCAGCTTCGCTACAGATTTGAGCCATCTTGAAACAAAACGCTGGAGCAGGAAGAAAACTAGCAGGCTGCAACTTCACTTCTCCCGGCACAAGTGAAATGTGAGGCATGTCTCCAGAGGCAGGGGCCGGGCCGGGCGCACTCACCTGCCCACAGCCCAGCGAGCAGGCCGGAGGCAGAGCCAGGGAGGGCCCAGCAGGCCCTGCACCTCGTGTCCACCTGGGCTGCGTGGCTTCCCTGCCCGCAGGCCTTGGCAGGTGACCCAGCCTTGCAGCCTCAGCCTCGTCATGGGAGTAGCGAGGGCCATCCTCGTGAAATGGCGATGCTCTCCTGAGACGAAGTGCATCGGGAGTGGTGGGGGAGGCAGGCATGGGCTCCCTGGCCAGCTGCCCTGATGAACACGGGCCTATTTGTGTATTTTCGGGGAAAAGATGGGTGAGTGTTGTTAAGTACAGAGCCCCCTGAGGAGCCAGGCGACTGCAGTCAGCTATGTGCAGGTGACGGAACTGCCGGCTGCGGCAGGAGCTTCCGACCCGAAGCCGGTTCTAGTTGGAGCTGAGTAACTTCCTACGATGGTGAAGCTCTGTCCAGTGCGCAGCAGTCCCGGTGTCCAGTCCGTTTCCGGCCGGTGTCTTGTGGCCATCCCCACCGTGGCCCCACCAGGCTCCTGCCATGGCCGGCCTGGGCTGAGTCACTCAGGGCCCTCCATGACTCCAGTGTTAGTCACAGTTGCTCACACGTCTGAAGGTCTGCGTGTCACAGGCCTGCCCGGCTGTAGGAAAAGGAACGTTCCGAGGGGCAGGCCCCGGGCTGGGCCTGTGAGGAGGTGGCCTCCCAGGAGGCCAGGGGACATTTCAGATTCATGTTGGCTCCGGACTGACCCAATGAGCTGCTCTTGCAGAATTCTCGGCTTTCCCTTCTGTGTGCTGTGCGCAGATCAAGCATGTTTTATTTAGTATTTAAGTTTGTTTCCCAAGGCGCGAAGTACCGTGAACTGGGAGGTGTGCAGAGCCGCCCTGCACACAAGGCCTGCCCCTTGTTGGCTGAGGCGCCTTAGGCAGGAGATGTGACCAGGACTCTCTGCCTCACTTGTGGGCCAGTGCCAGACGGAGATGCAAGGCCCTGCTCAGAACTACCAGGGTTTCAAGACAATGGAGCATAAACCCCGCGTAGGGCCTTCTGAGAGCGGGTCTTGGTGGCTGCGCGGCGGAGCTTGTGGTGCTGGCCCTGCCCCTAACCTTCAGAGCGTCCCCTCTCACACAACTGGGCCCTCCCCCTGGCATGGTGGTGAGGGCGGAGTGAGGTTTCCCCGAGTGAGGTCCTCCGTTCTTGGAGGCAGAAAGCAGCTGAGGTCCTTGTCTGTCCCGGGTCCCGCCTGGCCGGCGCGGAGCAGGCCCCCCTCAGTGCTGGTGGAAGAGTGTGGATCAACATGTTTGTTTATTCCCCCATATGTTACGCTACAGACCAGCTTGTTTTGGTTTCCTTAGGACTCGAGTCACTGTTTTCCGAAGGACTTAGGCAGAGTGTGAGTGTGTGAGAGTGTGGAGTGTGTGTGTGTTTAAAAACTAAAACGGATGGGCTTAAGCCCCATGCCAATTAAATTCCGAGGCAGCATCAACCACTCGGATCTGCACCCCTCACGGCTCGGCGTGACACAGGGGTTTTAGCGCAGAGTTGGAAGGGCCGCAGCCTCTGTAAAGGCAACATGTAGCCACTGGTGGAATTAATTATGAATCACGTTGGGATTACATTATGGCCACGGCGAGCTCCGCTGTCCACAAGACGCGGCAGTCCCCACCCCCGCCCCCAGCAGCGCCTCGGGTCGTAGTGGTTCCGAGTGAGCTGAGCTGAATGATAGAGAAAGGTGAGCGACAAGGCAGTCAAGTCCCACTCCCACAACCCTCGTGGCAAAGACCCTTAAACCCGCAAGTGCACACAACTAGTCCACTTCACTGCACAGCACACGCTCCACTATTACCCAGGGCCACTATCATTTTTTGACAGCCTTTGGTTCCTGGAAAGGAAACAGGAGAGATAGGGAACAGAGAACCAGGGGCCTCAGTTAGAGGCCTGATTAGGCCCCGGGAGGCTAGCTGCGATGGGTCCCACGGGTGGTCCACAGCCCCAGGTCCGGTTCTGAGAGGCACAGAGTGCGAGAGAACATGCCCTCCTGCTAAACAGGAGCAACGAAGGGCCTTTCAAACTCAACACTTCACACTGGGGGTATGGCTGTTTTTAAAATGTTTGTTTTTAAATAATTTTTAACTTTATAGCTAAGTTGTTAGAACTCCCATGTAGCCATCTCCCCAGTTCACCAGTTTTTAATGTTCTGCCACGTTTGCTTTCTATACATGTTATTTTTTTCTGAACTCTTAGTTGCATACATCATTTCCCTGTGCCCCTTTACTTTTATAAATTATACAAATAATATAACAAAGTATAGGTTAAAAAATCCTTTAAAGATAACCCCAAATCCTACTTCCCTAATACTAATATGTTCAATTAAAATTACATTACTCTTTGTAAACAGTTTGCATATATAGCTTTTATGCAGCTTGACTCTCTCGAAATACAGTAACTGAGTGATCCATCCATCCTCCCATCCACCCATGCTTCCAAGAAATACTTAATCAAGCACCTCCTACTATCCAAGGTCCTACAAAACAGATCAAACTGTCACACATTTTCATGGTTACAACTGGCCATCAAGGGCAACTCTTGTCCCCTAAAAAACTCCCTTGCCCTAAGCCAGAGATGTTGATATGACTGGGATTTTATATATTTATTAATAATTTTTCACTCCCCCAAATATTTTAGGTGGTTATAGTAAAAACATACATACAAGCCTACAGTTGACCAAAAAAGTCAAAATGGGAACCAGACACGCCTCCCAGTGGTTTCTCAGGCCAGTTTCCTCAAGTTCCAGGAAGTGACCTTATGGCACCTGCGTATCCTCACCAAACCAGAAGAGTTCACAGAGCTTATTTTCAGTAATTTGTATTATCAGGACAATTGGTATTTTGTTTCCCAGGTATAAAACTACATGAAAATATTTAATATGCCTTTTCCAACAACACAAACCACTCCTCTCCCGCAGTCCCTTTGCATGGAGGAAGCACATGTTGCTTCCTGGACTGTGACAGTAGGCTGTCTGCATACATGTATGTGACTTTGAGCATCCTAGCAGCCAAGGAAACAAGGAATCATGGTTTACCCCGTTCTAATGATCTGTTCAAAGCACACCATTAGTCCTTCAAGAGATGCACCTTATTGTCTTCTGAAGGAGTGTAGAGCAGAGGGCTGAGGGAGCATCTAGAGTAGACCAACTCTGTGCCCACTGTGTGTGTGTGTGTGTGTGTGTGTGTGTGTGTTGGGGGGTGGGCTGGCAGAGAAGTGAGTGGACCGATGGCCTGTGGTAAGAGTGCTCCCCTATGTTGTGGCCTGGATGGAACCCATGGCTTCTTGGGGGACGTAGACAGCACCTGAAAGGAGAAGTACTGTGCATCCATGAGGGAGGTGGCCCTGGAGGAGGGATTAGTGGGGGAGGTGGGGGGCTTTGCAGGATACGGCAGTGTCTTAGAGGGGCAACTGTGCCAGGTCAGCAGAGAAGTGGCTGGGCCCCCAGGAACAAGCCCTTGTCCTCTCTGTGCTGAGTATTATACCTGTGCCAGTTACCCTGCCCCTACACTGCAGTACTGGGGCTCCCTGGGCCAGACCCCACACCTGGAGCGCTAGGACCCCACCCCCAGAGCCTTGGGGTAGGAAAACACCCCCTATCTGAATCCCAAATTCTAGAACCCAGAAAGGAGACAGAGTCCTTGAAAAGGGGAAGCAATCACTTTGATAAGGGTTTGAACTTGATGTGCCAAGAGACCCATGAGCAGAGGCTGGTGAAGCCAGAAGAAACCACCCAACCAGAAGACAGGCAGTCTTCATTGGCAGCATCGGGTGGAAATGGAGACTCCTGGGCAGATGAGCTGAGCTCCCAGAATAAAGGGGAGACCATTGTTCCAGTGCGGTCCTTTCAGACTCCCCCACTGAGGACGCTTGGCTCACCAGCGGACCCCAACAGATGGAGAATGCAGTGGCCAGCTTTTCTGTGGAACTCAGACCATCAGAAGAAAGTGATGGGCATCTTTCACAGGAAGTCAGGTGCAGCCTTTTTGAACTCTGAATTATTTCTTCTTCCTCAGTATGAGAGTAACATGCAGAAGGATGACACTTCTCAGTAACGTCGCTTATGTTCTGCTTTCTCATTGTCACAGCTTTTTGTTGGGGTTCTGAAACCCACCCTCAGGAGCCTTAAAATCCACATGTCGTACCTATCTGTGTCTTTAAAAATCTGTTAATGTTTAATTCTTAGGTTTTCTTTCTTTTCCTCTCCTTTAAAGATTAGATTGAAAGCTTGTTATTAAAGAACAAACTTTCAATAAGAAGATGCTAAAAATTTATTCCAGAAGTAACTAACTTGACCTTTTCTGATTTAATAATGAAGATATGTAAATGCAAACAGAAACCCTTCTTGGCATGTGGGGGGGTGGGGCATGTCGGAATCAGACAGGAAGGAGTCCAACCCCATCTCCTCACTGGCCAGCAGGGTCACCCTGGGGAAGTCCCATTAAGTTGCCTCAAGTTCCCTCATCTGTGAAATGGGGATAAAGCCAGCATCTCTCTTCAGGGACTGCTGGGAGGATAAAGATGTGTGTCAGGGGCTTAGCCCAGCACCAGGACCTCTGAGTTGGGGACAGTTATTGGTTTCTACTGTTACTTTTATGGCTCTTTTTTTGTGTGTCTGTCACAGTTGGAACACCAGAAACCGAACCTGACCAACTAAACAGGACCAGATGGAAAAAGATCATGGAGAAGACTGAAAAACGGGCATTTCAGCACAGAGGTAAAAATCAGTAAAAGGCATTTATTCTGTATACTAACTGATATGTATTTTAAAACAAAGTATGTTGTCTTTATCTTAATTTTCCTCATTACAAATTCCCTTTATTAATGTTTATTTTGTTATCTACTACTGGTATTTTTAAAAATATATTTTTGTTGATTTCAGAGAGGGATGGGGAGAGAGAAAAACATCAATGATGAGAATCATTGGCTGCCTCCTGCACGCCCCACACTGGAGATGGAGCCCGCAACCCAGGCATATGCCCTGACCGGGAATCGAACTCTGACCTCCTGGTTCTTAGGTTGATGCTCAACCACTGAGCCATGCCAGCTGGGCCAAATTACGTTTATATATAGTAATAAATATGAACTAAAAAGTTTGTAAGACAAAAACTACTTTGCAGCATCGTTATAGTGCTGCGGTAAAACATACATAACACTGACCATTTCATTCCGCTTTAAGTGTGCAGTCCTGTGGCATTGAGCACATTCACAACAGTTGCGACCTTCACCACGACCCGTTTCCAGAGCTGCTTCAGCACCCAACGGAATCTCTCTGTGCCATCACACAGCCACCTCCCTCTCTCCCCTCCCCACAGCGCTCGGTAATCTCTATTCCACTTTGCCTGTCTGGATGAACGTGCCTCGTCTACATGTCCTATTTGTCCGTCTGTGTCTGGTTTACTTCACTTAGTGCAATGTCCTCAAGGTTCATCCACGTTACCACAGGTGCCAGCATTCGCTTCCTTTTCAAGGCTGAATAGTGTTCCATTGTGTCCACACCACATGTGTTTCCCACCTCTTGGCTATTGTGAACAAAGCTATGAACACCGTATATAGGTACACATATTTGAGAGCCGGGTTTCCATCCTTTTACATAGACACCTAGAATTGGAATTCCTGGGTTACTTTTTGAGGAGCCTCCATACTGCTTTCCACAGCAGCTGCACCAATTCACATTCTCACCAGCAAGCCACACGTTTCTGATTTCTCCACATCCCTACCGACGCTTGTTATTTTCTGTTTTTTCTTGATCTTTTAAAATTTTATAACAGCCATCCCAATGGACAGGAAGTAGTATCTACTGTGGTTTTGATTTGCATTTCCCTAAGGATTGGTGATGCTGATTGTTGGTCATTTTTGTGTATCTTTCTTTGAGAAATGTCTATTCAAGTCTTTGCCCACTTTTGAATTGGGCTGCTTTTTTGCTGTTGTTTGGAGTGTCTTTTTTAAAACACACAATTGTAGTTTAAAGTAATTCACCTATTTGGGCCAAATGGGCTTACTATTTTAAAATACAGGGTGTTGACCTGGCTGCGTGACTCAGTTGGTTAGAGCGTCGTCCAGTACACCAAAAGGTTTCGGGTTCCATTCCTGGTCAGGGCACATGCCTAGGTTTCAGGTTCTATCCCGTCAGGCGTGTATGGGAGGCAACCAATGGATGTTTCTCTCTCACATTGTTTCTCTCTCTCTAAAAATCAATAAAAACATACCCTCAGGTGAGGATTAAAAGAAATACAGGGTGTCAAGTTGAAGTAAATAATTTTTGGCTCTGAGGACGCTTCCTTTTTAACATTCTCAACACAAAGAACATAGTATTTTCTAAGTTAGGTCAAGTTCATAGTAGACATTCAAGTTGAATAAGTTATAGAAGAAAATCAGCTGACTTTTTGTGGTTTCTGGGTGAGAATAAAGGGCCACTCAGAACCAAAGGTCATCTGTGAAATAAGGAAGCAGAAAAATCTTTATTTATAGTTATAATGGTTATAGTTTATGCCAAGATCTATCTTCGGCGCCATGACCTTGCGGCAGAGCTGCTGGAGATGATGTTTGGGGATACAGGTCACCAGAAGATGCGGGAACCAGGCACGTAGCTGGCCTGGCGGGGCCTGTTAGGGCCACGCAGAAAACGTGCTTGTCCACATCTTAGTCGCTTCATTCCGGGAGCTAGGGGGTGCGAGTGGCCTAGTCCAGCACTGACATCACATCTGGGAGGTCTTCAATAGTTTTAAGACTTTATAGTTTTAAGACTTTATTGTTTTATGATGAAACAACCATCAGGAGTCACAGCCCCGCAAGGCCGGTGGCCAGTTCCGAGTGCACTGTAGCCAACGGGCAGGGAGCACCTACTCCCTGCTGAGGCCAGATCACGAGTTCTTAAATCTTAAAATGTTAATAGACTGATGCCTGGCACAGCGCTCCGGGATGCAGGAGGGGGTCCAGCGGCGAGATGGCCCTTGCTCTGGCCCCAGGCCCGCGTAGTTTCCTCGGCTCCGCAGGGTGTGGTGCACTCCCCAGCCACCAGGCTCCGGGCATTGCTGCGGGCCTGGGAGGCCGGACCTCACACCCTCCCCACGCCTTTCCTGCGGAACGTCTCAGTCCACTTCCCAGCGTCTCACTATGATTTTCACATAGTTCGAGACTAAAGGCTCAGTTCAGCCCAGACAGGGGCGCGTGGAGGACGCGTGGCCGACCTCAGGGAAGTGAGATGAGTTTGGGGGCTCCGGGCGCACACAGAAAAGCCCCCCGATCCCGCAGCCGCCGACTCCCTTCCGCAAACGCAGGCATGGAATCCAGTCCAGGTGCGGCTGGCCCTCGGCCTGCTCCCCAGGTTTGGTGTCCAGGCTCGAACCTCGAGGCGCGCGGAGGCACGGGCTCCCGGCGCGGAAGGGCACCGCGCGAGCCCAGGACCCCGACTCTCGGCCCCCCAGGCCTCAGCGCGCCTCTCCCGAGAGGCCCGAGCTCTCCCCCGAGAGAAGGCTTTACAAATAGCCCGGCGAGATCCAGGCAGCAGGAAGGAACGTGGTTTTTAATGTGTAAGAAATGCTTCGCTTCTCGTAGGGAACACAACCGCTTCGAGTTCCAGCACAGAGGGCCCCCTCCCCGAGCACCACAGCCACGGCCGCCTCTCGGGCCAGGCGCCGGCCCCTTCTCCCGGATCCGGATTTGGGGAGCACAAGTGCCCCCTGGGGCCGCCCCGCGCCTGCCCCCGCGGGCCTGGGAAGGCAGAGCGGCGGTCGCAGGGGCCCAGGAGGAAGTTGGAGCCTCGGGGCCTGGAAGCGGGCAGGTCGGCGCGGGCCTGGCTAAAGCCACCCCGAGGCGCTGCGCCCAGGCTCGCCCGGGCTCGCGTCCCCCCGTGTGGCCGGCCGCCTGAGGCCCCACGTGGAAGGGGTGGAGGAGGAACGGGGCCGCGGCGGGACCCCCGCCTCCGCCGTCAGGCCCCGCGCTTCTCCAGGGCCTCCCGGGCGGGGCCGGGCCAGGGAGTGCCGCCGTGCCCGGGCCCGCCCGCCGCGCCAGTGTCCACTTTCGCGAAGCCACTAATCCCCCGAGAGAGCCGATTTGTAGTGAGGAGTCGCTCAAGGGGGCGAGGCCGGCCCATGTGGGGTTGTGTCATTGGTTTGCAGAGAGACCCCGCCTTTCAAAAAAAAAAAAAAGAAAAAGCGAGTGAGCGAGCCGCGACCCTCACCTCGCCTCCACCCTCGCTCCTGAGCAGCCGGCGGGCACCGGAGGCGCGGCGGGCAGCTCCTTTCCCTCTCCTTTTCTCTCCGTTTTCCTCCTTCCCCGGAGGAGAAAACAAATAAAGAGCAAATAGCCGGGAGGCGCGCGGCATCCAGGACGCTCCCTCCCCCGATCCAAGTTGGAATTAGCATCCTCTTGGCGGTGAGCACGGCTCGGGGCGTGCGCGGGCCAGGGACCCCCCCAGCGCGGCCCCCTCCGGGCGGCCGGGCGCGGGGCCCGGACCTGGGTGGGGAGGACTGGGAGCCGGTGGGCGGAGGAAGGGGGTGGGGTGGGTGGGGAAGTAGGAAGAGGCTCGGCGGCGAAGGGAGGAGGAGGAAGGGGAGGGGAGGGGAGAGCTGGGGAGGGAAGGGCGGGAGGGGGAGGGGCGGGGAGCTGGAGAGATTAAGTTTTTGTGTGTGTGTGCCTGTGTGCGTGTGTCATTTTAAGGTGGCCCAGCAGCGGCCCAGAAGAGCCGGCAGTGGCCCGAGGAGCTAAGGACCGAGCCGAGAGCCATGCCTCGCTGAGCGGGGGCCCGCACAGCCGCCGCCACCGCCACCGCCACCGCCGCCGGGTGGGGTGGGAGGGGCGGGAGCCGCCGCCGCCGCCTCCCGGGTGGGCGCCCTTCACCGTGGACGCCAGCGGCCCGGGACGAGGTAAGAGGGACCCGGGGTGGGGGGGCTAGGGCCGTCCCCACCCCCGCCTCACCTGCGTCGGTGGGCTGGGGCGCCGCGCCCGCGCCTCACTGCGCCACTCGGGGCGGGGAAGGAGGGCGAAGGACACGGAGCCGGCATCCGAGGACATCTTTGGTCTGCGCCCCCGGCTCCGTGTCCCTGCGTGGTCCCGGGGGTGGGCGCCAGCCTGGGGGGTCCCTCCTGGCCGCCCCCCGCTGCTGGTCGCGCCCGCTGGCTGCCGTTTGCGCCAGGATTTTTGTTGTTGTGATGAGAGTTGATGAATGCGAAGTAGGCGGTCACCTTCCTTCCCATCAGGATTGGCAAAGAAAAAAAAAACGAAACCCCGAGCGTGGCGACGTCCGGAGGGCACTGGCAGCGGCGGCGTCTCGGCGACAGTTTCCTAGGCGCCCCCGGCTCTTGCTCCCCGAGGCCGGTGGGTGCGCGCACGGGGACTGCCCACGACCCAGGCCGAGCGCGCCGCGCGCCGCGGGGACAATATGGCCGGATCCCCCGGGACCGGGAGTCCGAGCGCGCGGGGCCTTGCGCTGGCGGAGCGGGGGCGGGGAGAGCGGGGTTCCGCGGGGAAATCGGGGCGCGCGCGGCCAGGGGCCCCCAGGGGAGCGGCCCCCGCCAGCCGTGGATCCCGCGCGGCGCCCCGGAGCGCTGGCGAAAGACGGGAAAGGAGGCAAAGTGGACCCTTTTGTTTTGCCGGCCCCGCATTGTTGGCTCCTCCGGGCAGCCGGGCCCCATCTGCCGCCGCCGTCCACACCGCCGCGCGGGGCCCGGCCCGCCAAAGTCGCCGCGGGGCGGGGGCCCGGGTGGGCCGGGCGGCGGGCGGGCCGGGCATTTCCTCTGCCCGGCCGCGCTCCCGCGGGCACCACTTCCTCCTCGCCCGCTGCCGCCGGGAGCCCGGCCCGCCCGCCGCCCCCGCCCGGGCCGCACTTTTCGGGTGGGGCGAACCCAAAAGAAAAAGTTTCGCAGGAGGGGTGGCCGGGGCGCGCCCTGGGCTGCGGGGACCCGGCGCGGCGCCGCTCCCGCTGGGCCGCCGCGATCGTTCCTTCCTTGTGCTCGGCAGCAGGACGGACCCGCGGCCGAGGGCAGCGCCTTTCTTCTCTCCTCGCGCTCCTCCAAGCCCCGGGGCAACTTGGGCAGAGCGCGCGGGAGCCGGGGCGCGCCGGGGCCCTTCTCCAGCGGGGGTCCTGCGGCGTGGCGGATCGTCCGCAGCCCCGCAGCGCCTTGGTGCTGTGAGGCCTCGTGGGCCGGGGAGCCCCGTGCGGTCACAGCCGGTCGCGGCGAGACACACAAGCGTACACACGCTCTCCGGTGCCTCGCTTTCCGCCGCCGCGGACGGTCACGGGCACCGAGTGTGCGTGTGCGTGTGCGTGAGCGGTGATCGCACACACCCCGGCTCCCGAGTAATTTTTCCGGAGGCGGCCCAAGCCGCAGTTGGCTCCAGAGGGGCCCACGTTTAGTAATTCACATGGAGAAGGAGGGGTTTTTCGTAGAAATCCCGCTTGTTCTGCTTCCTTGCCGGGGAGGCTGCTGGCAGTGGCCTGCGTCGTCATGCTGGGCTTCCTTGCCCTATCCGGGCCAAACAGATCTTTCTGGATCCCTCCCCACCCCCCAATTTTTCTTTAAAGATGGGAGGTCGGGTTAAGTTCTTAGAGAGTCAGATGTGAGTGGCTTGAAGGGTAGACAAGAGAATTCTATAAATATGCATTGGGAATTTAAAATGCTAAGTGCCTTATTTGCAATTCTGTTGGATATTCTAGCGACTCATATATTTTTATCTGACATGGATAATTCGGAGGGGACACGTATTTTGGTGAGTTTACACAGCGACTTTCCCTCCTGACTTTGGTGAAATACATCAAACTCTCCTACTGGTCTTTCAAAGAGTATCTTTCCTCAGGTAGGTCCTTGGATTCAAAGGCATTTTAAGAATCACCTCGTGTTCAGCACCTAGACTGCTGTGCCGCCTCTCGGGCTCTCCCGAGGGCTTAGCTTCCCAGTACTTCCGGGACTTGCACTGCTTTGGGAATTTTTTTACAAATCTTTTACGTTTTGAGGTAACAGGACTTTAAAAGATCTTGTTTTGTAGTCATTTGATTTCAAAGAGTACTTCTTACAGCAATTATAAAGTGACATTCAAAATGCTAATTAAACGCTTTCGGTCAGAGCAGGGTTTTTTCTTTATGGTAGGTAACAGGGGCAGCATCCTAGAGTGGAAACACTAACTATCCTTTTGTCTGGCCTCAGCTCTCCTGTAAAACCCCATGCCCTTTTTATTGCCCCCCAAAGAAGAGTTAATGAGACCGTAGGTTTCAAGCAAAAAAGCAGGCCCTCCTTGCAAAATATGCTTACAGTTGCCATTGAAGTTGGATGTTAGCTGTGAATGCACCAGCCTTTAATGAAACCAGTTTAATCGTTCACACTTGATCAAGTATAACAGGACCAAACAAAGGAATAAGCCAGCATATTTCTGTTAAGCATTGAGGGGTTTAGTGTAAGTGTTGATGTCGGGTCACCCCCTCCCCCCTCTCTGCCCCAGTACAAGGGAGGGAGGCTTGAAGGCAAAGGGAATTTATGACTCTGATTGGTTTTCTGTGCCCCGGGGATAAGGGTCCCCAGTTTGCCCCGGTAGAAAGTAGTTATTAGAGGGAATTTAAAATCTGGAGTTTGGAGCTTGCTTTGAACCTGACAAGGTCCTTTTTGGTTTAAATCTTTTTCCTGTTTGGAACGATGAGGCTAAGGGTATGTGGTCGCCCTTCTTTCTAATTGTACCTTAATGAGGCCGAGGGGAGGGTGAGGTGGCTCTGCAGATTGCGCTCGGGGCCCTGTGTTATTTACGACTTCATTTGGGATCTTTGAAACTGGCCCTTGAATGGGTGTTCTTCTGGGGGAGGGGCAGGGTGAATTAACCTTTCTAACTGATTTTAAAAACCCTTTGTCTCTAACATGTATTTTTTCCGTTCAGCACGGTAGGACTTAGTCTTTGACTTAGCAAAGAAACATTTGCAAAGTGTGTCTTTACAAAGTTAAGAAAGTAAAAAAGTTTGGTCACTGAAAAGCAAACATTACTAGCATTGTAAAAATACACCAGTGACATATTTCGGCCTTTTCAGACGACTCGACTCGGGCACACCTGTTCCTGTCCCTGGCATTGTTGGTCAGGTCGTGTACACAAGATGAAGCAGGAAAGCTTGCTCTCGGGGTAATTATTAACTGCCCCTCCGCTCCCCTTTCAGGGAATAATCAATAGCTTTACTCTTGACTCTTAAAACTCCAAACAAAAATCCTATTCATAAGCCTGAAAAGTGTTTTAAAGAGAGATGAAATGAAGAAAAAGAAACAGCCATCACCACAACAAACAAAACTACAAAACCAGCGTGTCACCGTGTCAGCGTTTGAGTAGGGCCAGGAGGTACGCAGAGGGGGAGCCTAGGAAAGACGCGCTGGATTTGAAGAGGCTGTTTTGCTGGGAACTAAAATCAGAAGCAAAGGGAGCTTCTCTAATTAAAACAAAAAGGACGGCCCTCTCTCCAGAGGGGCCCTGCGAGGCCAGCCCCAGCGCCATGGGCCCTCCGCCCTCTGCGCTGTGAATCATTTCTGAAGGCACAGCTCTACCCTTCGCACTGAGCGTTTTCCCTAAATGGAGAAATGTAAAGAGTTTACGGCCACGGCAGAGTGGCCACCCCAGTTGTCATTTTTTACCTCTTGTCACTTCACTGCAGAAGGCTGTCACCATAATGTATGTGAGTGCAGCCTGGGTCCTTCTGTTAATAATCTTTCTATCAGTGAAGAGCAGCAGCCAAGTGTCCCCTGTCCCCGATAACAGCCACGAATACATACCCTCCAGCACGCGGTGGGAAAGGACATTTATCTGGTGGGGAGGGTGCACCAGCTCCGCTCCCCCCATGCTCTGGCTGATGGCAGGGGTGGACCACATTTTTGTAGTAATTCAAAAATTGGAGTGGGGGTTGCCTGACCCTTTGAAGAGAAGTGCTTGTCCTTAACAGAAGCGATCGTATAGTGAAATATCGGGGGGGGGGGGGGCTCATTTCCCCCAAAACCTCTGTGAGTCACTAGCTGAGAGTGCTAGTGTGGACCTGACTGAAACTTGCGGTGGCACATGGCAATGCTGGAAGGGCTGTGCTCTGGGCCGGCCGCTGGGCAGATGGCTTCCCACACAGCTGGCCCGCATGCCCCGTTCCCACTGCGGTCACAGCACTTCGGGGAGGAGGGGAAGGCAAGGCTTCTCCCCCAACCTGATCTTTTGAAGTTAATTTTTATTCAAGTCTGTTTGATGGAATATGTATCAAAGGCTTGTGAAAGGGTGTGTGTGTGTTTTTTAAACTCTATCTCTGGGTTTGGGAAATTATATTTAATAATCGCTAAAAACTTCAGAACCATTTTTAAGGTGTTCAGTGTTTCTTTTGATCCTGATTTAATGGATGGTACCCACAAGCCATCGTGTGGCTCTAATGGCACTTGCCAATTAACGTTTGGGTAAGATCTGCAGTTTGCTTTCAGGTTTCATTACAAATGTTTCAAGCCCAGATGATGGCTGCACTTGGCCTTCAGGACTGAACCCAGGGAAGAGAAGGGCTTTGCACATGGTGCAGAAAGAGGGATTCACAGATGAATGAGGGTGCACAATGGGGGGAGAGCCGGCCATTGTTTGTGGGGAATGTTGACCATGGCAGCCCAGGGCCAGTTTCGCCTTCACTGACCGCTGGGGACAGAAACTTCAGGAGCTCAGCCAATGGGGACCAGCAGCAGCTGCTGCCTGCAGAGCCTTTCTCGGAAGGTGGTCTCTGGGCGGCCAGGGAGCTGGGTGCCGCTCTTCTGAGGAAGAGTTCTCAAAGCACAAGGAGGGTCCTTCAAGGAAAGTGTGAAAAAGCAAACTCTTCCCCCTTGAAATGCAATTTTAAGAAATCATATTCAACACTTCCCAGAAATGGTGGCACCTGAAGTCACGGGAAGTGGCCGTGTTTATTTTTATTTCTTCTCATGTTAAAGTTCCTTAGTCTGTTTATAGTGTTGGGGAAAGTGCAGCTAAAAGGAGGGTTTGCTGGATTTTTGTGTTCTTGTGCCGCTGTGGCCTTTTCTGAAAAATGCTCACATGTATGGCAGCTGCCTCCTCGTTCACAGCGCGCTGAGTCCACGCGTCCACGTGGGAGCTGAGGCTGCAGAGTGGAGCTCTCTGTGGCCAAAGGGACAGGCCCTCCTGCTCCCTCTGTCTCCGGCCCCTCCCCTAACGAGTCAGTGCGGACACTAACCACTGTGGGGCCCATGCCATGCTGCTCTGGCTTCAGCCAGGTCCCCTTGGTCAGAACTTGGGGGGCCCGCCGACCTTTCCCTCGGCATCCAGCCCAGCCCCTTCCTGGTGAATGCCTTCCACGCGGCCTGGCTTACCTGTTTCACATTGAACAGATGGTTGCCTGTTGGTTTAATACTCACAATATGTTGATAAACAGGTGTGTTCTTGTTCATGGGACAGGTGATGCTTTGGGGTTTGTGGAGAGCTGTGATTTACGTCTTTTCTAGACGATAACAGCCTTCGTCTCCGAGGGGCAGGTGGGGCTTAGAGCATGTGGACCCCACCTCGCTCTTGGTGCCTGAGCCTGGCCGGCAGCCTCACCTTTCGGCTGTTTTCTAGGAATCGACACGGTGGGCAGGGGGAGTGCTTTTCACCACTGTGGCTCTTAAAATCTCTCCCACTTGTAAATGTGGAAAAACCCACCTTTCCTTATGACATTGCTTTGACTCCCTTCAGAAGTGCTCTTCTGAGCAGAAATGTGCTTTTTGCATTAAAGTAAACCTCTGACTCGAAAGACACTGTTAACTGGCTTGAGGGTTGATGGGAAATAAGGGCAACATCTCTGTGTCGCACCGGCCTAGGTGGTGGTAGGAACTGGGAGGGGCCTTCTGAAGGATGTGTAACATAGATGGTGTGCGGGGCTGGGGGGAGGGGGTGTCAGCGCCTGCTCCACAGCCAGGGAGAGGCACTGGCTCACACAGACCTCATGGTCATGGATCCCAGGAAGTTTCTTTGGAAGCAACTGTAGACCGAGATCATAGAGGGCCACTCCCCCGGCCTACTGGGCCCTGCCCCCAGTGTGGAGGCCAGCAGAGTGGCCTGCAGCAGGCCGCCTGGACGGTTAGTACTGAGCCTGCCTGTGAGGTGGGGTGGGGTGGGGTGGGGTGGGAGGGTGTGGAGAGGAGGGAGGGCAGCAGGGGGAGTTCCTTGGCTCTGAGGGCTGAGAGGCCAGGAAAGGGTTTGGGCACCTCCTGCCCAGTGAACTCGCTGCTGCTTGATTCTTCGCTGATGGCTGTGGTCAGTGCTGTTGGTCTCCAAGTGCCAACAGTCCCAGTTTGTCCTCTGATTGTTCAGGCCCAGGTGGGTCTAGGGAAGGGGTGGGGGTCCCCACAGCCCTTTTAGGTGGTGCAGAGCCAGGGATGTGGCAGCGAGGGGGCGGGCCCGAACCCACCAGGCCTGGCTGAGGGCACTGAACGTGCAGGCGGGGGTGGAGCGGCCTCGCCTGGTCACTGGGCTTGTTTTGCTGGAAGGGACAGCTGGCACTGGAGCTGCCAGGCCAGATGGGCTGTGTGGCTCCTCGCACTGACTGAGCCTGGCTGACCACTGGGGCAGGGTTGGGGCAAAGCTTTCCAAACACTGGACACCCCGAGGGTTCCCTGCACTTGGGGCACCTACCTACTGAAGTGCGGTGGTGGCGAGGGGGAATGCTGTGTTTTCTTTCCAGCAGGGGTTCCATTTTAAAGTTTTTCCTGTCCCGTCTCCAGAAATCTGTACCTCTGCCCTTGATGCTCACCTGCTCTTCAGGGACTGGATGGAGCAGGAGGCCCAGCGCGGAAGCCAAGCGGGAATGACACTTTCTGCCCCCTCCTTGGTGTCCGGAGCACAGATGCCGCTTCTTGGCGCTCTGGGTTTGCGCTAGACTCGCTCCTGGAGGGCAAGCTTAGGTAGGAGTCCGTTTTCTGTCGGGTCTCAGTAAGCGCAGCTAAGGGCCTACGAGTAACATCTCAGAGTGGTTTTGACCTGAGAAGCATTTCACAGTTTGTTAATCTTCACCACACTCCTGCGGGCCATGGGGACCTGGGGGCCCTCTGTGTCCATTCAGGCCCTAGCCTGAGCAACTGCCCGTCTCCGCTGTGGGGAGGGTGCGACTGGGTCCGGGAGGCCGACCAGAGCACCCGCCCGCTCCACCGGCTCCTAATGCGTGGGGACCGCCTTCCCCTCCGCAGGCTGGCGCCCCGCCCCCACACCTGGTCCTGACTCCCTCAGGAAGCGCCCCTCCCCTTGCGCGCCCCTTTTCATTTGTAAATCGGAGCTGCTTCCCGCCTCTGGGAAGTCACCCAGGGTGGCCTGTGTCCACTTCCTCCTCCTTCCCTCCCTCTCAGGACAGTTCCCGCCGCACGCCCTCAGGCTCGCCTGCGCCCCTCCCAGTCCCTGGAGCCCTGATGGGACCAGAACCGGTACCGCGCTGCACCGAGCCTGAGCCACCCCCAGCGATCCCAAAGCTGGGAGGCCTTGTCCCTGTCGTGTTCCCACACCGCCTTTTCCTGGTGAACATAGAGGTTCATTGATTGGCTGCGGGATGGTGGTCAAGAGGCAACAAACAGGAAAGGGCCGATGGCTATGACTTGGGAAACTGGTCCCTTTCGTGTGTCAAGGCCGCAGTGTGTTCAGATCATCTTAGAAATGGCGGTAGTAGTTGTGGGCACTGCGAGGGCATCCAGGACAGGACCCCACTGCATCGCCTCTGCAGCGATGTGGGGCGGGATTGCCCACCAGTGAGTGGTAGAGCCAGGACGACCTGGGACATTCCCATTTCCCACCCTCCTCTGGGCAGAGGAGCTCCTGTGTGTGGCAGGTCATTGAACTTGTTCTCTGTGTGAGGACCACGCTTGGTGAGCGTTCACGTGCTGGTACCTTGGCACTCCCACTGGACACTTGGTGTCTGTTGCCCTGGAGTCCACAAGGGGGTGTCCTGTCCATGGCGCCCGTGGCCCCCACAGCGGCAGAGCTGGGAGTGAGCCAGGCGGTTGGCAGTGAGGCTCCGGCAGGATTTCCTAGTGGAGGAGCCCTGTCCTGGGAACCTCCCTCTTGTCACCCGGAGAGCGGAGGGGGGAGTTTTCCGTGGCCCCAGAGCCTGCATGTTGTCCCTGGGCTCACAGTTCTCTTTCTCAAGCCCGAGTCGTGTTGTAGATCACATGGGCCGCGAGGCCTGGCTTGTTTTCATTCCATCTTTGAGGAACGCTCTTGGTTAGGATCTCACCATCTACTGCTAAGGAGGGATTTCCAGATGGTTTCCTGGGCCAGGCCTGTTTTAGATTCGTGACACTTTTCTGGTTAATGAAGCCTGAGTGGGTGGCTCAGTAGACGGGCCTGGCTGGGTGCACAGGGGTGGGGGTGGGGTGGGGGGCTTCCTGTCCCTCTGGATCACAGACTTTCCAGGTGAAGAGCAGACACCTGGAAGGTCCTGGAGGGCCAGTCACGTGCTGCTGCTCCAGCCGCCTTCTTCTACTTATCCTCCCCCTCCCTGAGGTAGACGGGAGTGCGGTTCTATGGAGGAAGAAACGGGGGGGTCAGGGAGGAGCCGAAGGTTCCCTAGTTCCACCTCCATTGGCTCCATCTTCTTGGTAATTAACTGAGACATCCTGTGGCTTTGGACTGGCAGCCGGGTGCGTTGGGAATGGCTTTGCCGCACCAGGCAAGGTAAGACCCCTCTGTCCTCCCAGCCTCGTTCTCCCTTGCCCTCTTCTGCTGTCTGATGCGCCCCCCCCCCCCCCCCAGCTCCCTGGATTTTGTGGATAGCTTTCACAGAGCTTAGGGATTTTATGTTAACATTCAATTCAGTGGCCAGGTGTCTTGTTATCAGTAGATAGACTGCAATTCCCAAGTTTGTGGTCTGGATTCACAAATTCATGAACTCGGTCTGGTCTTCTCCAAGCAGGCTCCTCCTTCCTGTGTGAGCCCCTCTCTGGAGTGGGGCTGCCGGTAGATGGGATGCTCCCCTCCCTCCCTCTCAGGCTGCTTCTCACTTTCCACCCTTCTCATCACGTACGCCTTACAACCTGAGCTGGTTCCTGTGTGCAACATGGCGGGGTTTGGGGGAAGAGACAGGGAAGGCGGTGAGGGTTCCACCGGGCGGGGGTGGCTGTGTGCACCACTCACGCACAAACCGGCCAGAAACTCGCCTGAGCCAGTACCTCTCCCTGGCTGTGCCCTGCTTAGGCCTTGGCCTTGGGAAGGAATTTGAATGAGTGCTCCTGAACAAAAGGAACAGCCTTCTTTTCAAAGGGGCCATCGGAAGTGAAAGGGAAGGGCACCGAGTTGGGTGTGTCCTGGAGCCTGGAGCGGGGCCCTGCTGGGGCGATTAACTCCCCAAAGGGGCCCAGCAGGTGATGCCCGTGGAGCTCTCCTGCCGACCTTGGCTCCCTTCAAGGTGACGGCCCCACCAGGTGGAGATTTCCTGAAAAACAGGCTTGCCTTTGACGAGGAGATTACCTTCCTGCCCTGCAGTGCACCTCTTCCTCTCTCGGACACGTGTGTGCTTGCAAACACAGGGGTGCTTGGGAATCCTTAAGCCTTGGCTGGTATCCCAAGGCCGTTGGGGGGGCGGGGAAGGTGGGGGAGAGACAGTGTATATGCCGCCTGGGCCTGTGGGTGCCGCCTGCTCTGCTGCTGGGAGGGGGGGTGTCTTGGCCAGCGAGTTGTGTTCACCCACGTGCTGGCCCAGCTCCAGCTCGGTGATGATGATGTTCTGTGTGAAGCTCCTGCAGCTGCCCGCGGGTCTCCAGGGGCGGGGAAGGTTGTGCGGGGGGGGGGGGGGGGGGGGCGTCAGCAGCAGCCCTGGGCCAGCTCCCTCCGCGGCCGCTCACAGGCTCTGCCGGACGGAGAAGGGAGGAGCGGCCCTCTGGGGCCCGCGTGTCTGAAAGTGGATGTGGCCGGGCCTGGTGGCTCTGACGTCACTTGCAGTGATGTCGCCCTTGGCTGGCGGGCCACAGCGTGCAGGTTCTTTGTGGGAGCCAGGGTGTGGGTGCTCTTACATGGGCCTAGGTCTGTGGTGTGGGAGGTGGGGACCCCTGGCTCTGCAGGAGACCCTGAGCTTGGCGTCCAGGCCTCCAGCAGCCACGCTGGTGCCACGGGAGCCGTTCCCGAGCCCCTGCCTTCCGGGCCCCTGTGGGGCTCCGGCGTTCTCCCTGCTCCTGGGGGTGGTTTTCCACACACACCATCCTGCTCGTTTCTCGGCTAAGCCCAGGATTAAGAATGTGGCTTCAGCTGACAAAAACCAGGAGACTTCAGCATTGAAGTTGGCATTCTGTCTGTGTTGCTGGCTTCCTGGGGATTTAAGGAGGACTTTGAACTATGGGTAGGTTTTTCCTCCCTAATCTGGCCAGATGTGCTCCAAGTGGAGTGGACAGAGAACGCAGGCACTTGGAGCTGCTTCCTCTGTGGCCCTGGCCAGCTTGCCTTATTGGGTCCCTGTGTCCCAGGGGCAGGAAGGGGCGGGTTTGTGACTGGAGTTGGGGCTGTGCTCCTGCTGCATGCCTGGGCCAGGCCTGAGCTTAGCCCCTCGGAGCTCACAAAACCACTTGAAACACACACTGCAACGTAGCCCTGGCTCTTTAAACTGTTCTCTGCAAAGGGGAGTAAAAGGGTTCCCCCCTGATTCCTTCATCTTCTCAATAGCAGCGGGCAAGTGGGGTCTTAGAGAGAGTGACGGGAGAGGGAGTTCCTTGTCATTTGTGGGGAGAAGGCTGGCCAGGCAGAGACCACTTTGGGACCACGCCTGTCACTTCTGTAGCCAGCAGTTTTGCAGCCTGGTGACTCCTTAGCATGTCTGGCCTCTCGCTCAGACCCTGAAGCTTTGCTAGGGCCGCAGCCGCCCGGCAGCCCTCTGACCAGGGAGCGGGCCCTCGGACATCTCTCTGTGCCCTCAGGGCTGAGGCGGCCCACGGGAGATGGCCCTGCCCTCAGTGTGTGCCACAGGAGGGACACCCGGTGGGCCAGCAGGGAGGTGGCCGCGCTGGGACAGCCTGCTGGCATTCGGGATTTCCCGAGTCCTCCCAAAGGACTTCATTTCGAGCATAAGATGAGGGTAGGAATAGGCGGTTGTAGGACCCAACGAGGTGATGATGTTTAGAAAGCACTTAGGATAGGCCTGCCACATCACAGACGTTTGTTACGTTTTTAAAATACAAACTAAGTGAACAAGCCGCTCTCTCTGGAGGCGCTGTGTGACCAGTGGGCGGTTCACCTGCGTGTGCAGGGAGGGGCCTGGCTCCGGCAGGGGGCAGGCCTGGGCCCGCCAGCAGGTTGGTTTCATCCTTTACAGAGAGGACAGGACGGATGAATCGCATGGAGCCAGTTGAAGGGCGCAGGGGGCACAGGGAGCAGGGTCGGGTGGGAGCTGGGGAATCCGCCGGGAAGGGGCAGGCCTGGCCCCCCTCTGCCCCTGCATTCCTGGGGCCACAGTGATGAATTGAACCCACTCAGGAGGTGGTTTTTAGGCTGTGGAATGTTATTCCGTATTAGGTCACTTGAGAAGTGCCCAGTAAAATATTTACTTTCTATTTCAGACCTGCTTTCCCTTCCCAGAGAAGAAGGAAAAGTAAGCAGCTCGGTGCCCCCGCCTTTGTCCTGGGATGGGCCCAGCCCGTCTGCCTCTCCAGGCCCCCCTGACACCGGGCTCTGCTCGGAGGGAGTGGCGGGGAGAGGGTTAGCACCCTGTTCACAGAGCAGATAAAGGAAGTGCAGGTGGCCTTGAGGTGCCACCTTGCCGGTCCATGGGCAGCAGAACAGTCAGTGCATCCAGGTGCTATGGGCACTGGACTGGCTTGGTGGGTTTGTCTTCCTGGCACGTGGTGGGCACTCGGGCCCCAGCAGTCTAGTGACTGGCCCGGGTCCCACTGGCTGACTTGTTGTGGGTGTTCACGAGTGTTCCTGACCTGCCTGGCGGTGGGTGGCACTGGGTCTCCTCCGGGGCATTCATTCAGTCGCGGGGACCGACCGCAGGGCCAGGGCCAGGGCCAGCCGGCGTCCACAGGTCAGCGCAGTCTGGTGAGGATGCGAACCCGGGCGCTGTTACTGCTGCGCGGCCTGTTGGGCTCCAGGTGCGGCAGTGGCTCCTGCGAGTGGAACAGGGAGGCGGGGCTGGGGGATGCCCTTCCAAGGCCCATGGAAGAGACCGGTAGTCCCTTCAGGACCGGCTGGTCAGTTCACGGACCAGCGGTTTCTCTGGGCTGAATTCATGCCGTTAAAGGAATCGCACTTGGAAAGTCAGATGATCCTTGAAAATGCCTTTGGGAGGCAGCCGGTGCTGGAGTACAGACACACTGGGGTCGGGTCAGGTTGTCCTAGCTCCACCTCTGTACATGCGCGGGTGGGAGATGCGAGGTAAGGAAGCAGTGGCTGCTGGGAAATGTGCAGGTGGTCCTGTTTGTTACCAGGATCGCTAGTGTCACTGCAGAGTGGCAGAACAGTGGCCACGGCAGCGCTCTGGGTGTGGGGTAATTGACACCAAGTCCCTGCTCTCCTCTGCCCCGTTGGAGCCGCCAGTCTCCCCAGCCCGGCCCAGGAGTCTGCGCGAGTTTAGTCGTTCAGTGTGAGAGGCTGGCTGTGGGCACGGCGCTTTTCACATGAGTGACTCCTGCAGTCGCCAGGGGGAGCCCAGGTGGTTTGAGAGGGTGGCCTCTGGAGCAGGGGGATCCCCAGGGCACCCCTGGCGAGAGACAGTCTCCTGGGGTTCCACCCAGTGCCCCCTCAGAGAAGCTGCAGGCAGGGCCGGAGCATCTGTTTTTAACAAATTCCCGTGGTTCTTGGTGCTGCAGCCCCAGACCTGCCAGCAGCACGCTGACTCTTCCCTCCAAAACAAACCGCTCCCAGCACGCCACGCGCTTGGGCCTATGGTGTGAACATTTGGCGCAAGGAATGATTGAAAGATTTTATGTAACTTTCACCACCCACCCAACCCAGATCTGAACAACTGGGTTAAAAGTGGAGATAGGGATTTCTGCCCAACCTAGTCTCTCTCTCTCGGTTTAAGAGGGCTTCTCCACCCAGTTGAACAGCGCATTCCATTTCTTGTGTGTCCGTTAAAATTGGAGTTGGGGCCATATTCTGACGCACTTGGCATGAGAGGAGGCGGGGCAGAGTGTCACCGGGTACTGCCAAGGAGAGAAAGCATCTTTACAAAGTCAATGTCAGTAAAAATGGGCTGCCCCCGGAAGCGCACTTGGAAAATCTGTAGACACAAGTCCAGGCGGATGCGGTGGGGTCAGAGTCCCAGTGAGCCGAACTTGGGACCAGCACCAGGCACACCCACCTCCAGGAGCTCCGGCGCCGACAGCAGCCCTGCGTCGCTGTGCCAGACCCAGATTTGGGGAGACACCTTCGACTCAGAAACGGAAGGAAACGCGTTTTACAGCAAATCCTTTTTCTCTTGATTTGGTGAGGCCGACAGCTTCCGTTTCCATGTCGATGGCAGCTTACTGTGTTCTGTTGGCAGAAACCCTTTGGGACACACGTGCTTTTTTGTTTTTAGTAGCAACCCTGGCATGAGACGGGGAGGCAGTGTGGTCACCGCCCACTTTGGAATCGACAGACCAGCCTCAGCAGCCACGGGATGCGCTCACAGGTGATAGATGATGGACCAGGGTCGGAACTAGTCCTCCAAACCGCACGTTCACACCCCCAGTTCTAGGGGTGAGGGTGTGTGCGTAGGTTTGAAGGCGGAGGGGGCAGGGAAGTCCATCCAGTTGGGAGCCTGGAGCTTCCTCGGGAGTCACTCCTGCTCCTTGGAGGTGAGCTTGAAAGGCGAGCGTGATGTCCTCAGAGGAGAATGATTTAAGGGGCCTCCATCTGCCCTTGTTGTGAGACCTCGTCTTGGGCTACAGAATTTGCCCAAGTAGTTGGGGTAACTACTTCTGGGGGGCTTTGGGGGTACTCCTTGAGGGAAATGGCAGCCATTCCCGTAACAATACCTGGCAGAGCGGCTCAGGGCTGGGTGTGCAGGACCGTGCGTCAGGCGGCCCCCACGCCTTTGGGGTCCTGGCAGTTTCTTTCAGGGCTGCTTTTGGACTTGGGGTAGAAATAAGTGACTTTATGATTCATGGGGTTCTGCAGACTCGGATACCTTTCTGTTTCCAGGTAGACCTCCTAATAGAGATTAAATGCCAAGTGAAACGGGACGCCTGGCGGAGGTAGCCCCGTGAGCAGTGTCGCAGTGCTAGGCAGCGCGGTTATGTGTCCCTCCCAGTTAAGCAGGTGCGCATTCCTGGAAAAACCTCCTTTAAGAGATTTGGGGAAGCTCTAGTTTAGTAGATCAAATAAAAACGGTGTGTAATACTTTATGCATGGGGTTTTAAATGTTTACATTATGGTAAGGTGATTCCGTTTGGATTGATTTGTGGAAACTTGTGCAGTGACATTGAGATGGATTTGCTTCTTCTGAAAATTGCTCCTTTAAGGAGAATGTGTTTCTCCAGCAAATAGAGCTACTCCTGCGTGCCAGGTGCCAGGGCTCCGAGCAAGAGCCAGGAGGGTTTATGCTGAAGCTCCGCGAAGCACTGGATGTACACGAGCTGGGTCGGGCCAGGGGCTCAGGTGCACGGGCGGAGGGTGGGTTCCCAGGCTGAGGGGCGGGGAGGGTGGCCCACTGAAGACTTGACGTTTGTTGCTCTCCTGTGATTGGAGAAGTACTGTGTGTTGTGTGAGACGAAACATCCATCCCCATCCTGACTAGCTGAAGGCCTGGGCAAGGGACCCCCACCTCCTTGTCCTCTGTCCCCACAGCAGGGTGGTGGATGCTGTTTGCATCCACCTCAGGGTATCTGTGTGGGCAGTTGACTTGTGCGTGGCAAACCCATAGCTCGCCTTGATGAATTCTCAAATGCGGGCACTGTTGGGCATTACTGTTTCATTGGTGTAAAGAGAATGAGGTGTGGGGCAGGGGGAGGGCTGGGTCTGCAGAAGCCGAGAGAGGGCTGGAGGGCCACGGAGTGGCCCTGAGCTCAGATTTACCGCCAGCAGGTGCGGCATTTTAGGGCTGTGGCCATGGTTCCTGGGCGAATGAATCAGCCGCGGGCTCTGCGGGTGAGGGTGGAGCAACTGCAGAGGAGTGCTGGGGCCCCGTAACAGTAGGTGCCCAGCTGGCTGCAGGGCCAAGAGGGAGACGTCGGGGGCTGCTCAGGGACTGGGGTGCATGATGGGTCCATCACCATTTCCCTCAGTGTAACTTAGGCCGCAGCTTGAGTTCTGTCCCGGGCGCCTGGGCATGGTCCTGCCATGTCCTTCCGACCCAGCTGATAGGGCGAAGGTATGTTGTCAGTGTCACTTTTCTCCCTGCCTCTCTGTGGTCATCTACAGGGGCACAGGGTGGTGGCCCTCTCTAACAGAAGGGCTGGGGGTGGGAGAGGCTCTGCCCTTTGCCTGGGTGAACGGCCACCCAGGTGCCTTCCTCTTCAGCACCGGTCCCTGGGTTCTGCATGGAGGCACCCCTGGGGTCTCAGTGCCACCCGACAGGGACCTGTTAGGCTGGGTATGGCCTCTAGGGGGAGCTCAGAGGGGCGGCCCATGCACCCACATCCCAGACTGGCCCAGGATGACAGTGGCAGCCCCAGCCAGGATAGACCCAGCTGCATGGCGAAGGGCCGATGGGAACCTGCCCTGCCCTCGCCTGTAGCACATGGATTTGGCGTTAGGCTGACGGGCGTGTGGGCGGCTGAAGTGATGGATGGACCCCAAGGTGAGATCAATTAAGGCACATACTTGAGGGGAGTCTCAACTTTCTGTTTCCTGGCTCAGCTGCTGGAGGTCTAGTCCCTTTCCCGGCACCGTTGTTCAGGGCACAGCTGGTTTCAGCCTGTGTGTAGAGGCGGTGACGGCTGTGCTAAGGGGACTGAGGCCATCCCCCGGGAGAGCTGGCAGGCAGGGCCACTGCAGGTGTCCCTGCCCTCAGATGGCAAGGCCGCCTGGCCGCAGTGCGGTCATAGCTTACTGCACAGGGAGATTCACTTGTTTTCATTCTTTTAAAACTTGATTATGTCAATAGAATCGACACTCAGTGCAGTTTCCCTTCAGTGTGCAGTTCTGCAGGCCTTGACAGGCGGTGCGTGAACACCACGTGGTCACAGAACAGGCCCGCCAGCCAGGAGAGTCCCATCCCCACCCTCATCAGATCGGTCCTCTGAGCAGGAAGGCTGGCCTCGGGTTGCGGGAGGCAGGCAGAGGTTGGTGAGGCCAGCGGGTGCAAAGCCTGGAGGACTGGGAGCTTTCCTGTGGGGACGCCACCTGGTCAGTGTCCCTCCCTGAGCTCCAGTCCTGCGTGTCCTGCGTCTCCTGGGTGTCAGTTAGGATCGCGGCTTCTCTCGGGAGGAGCTATTTAAGGAGAGGATGCTGGACACCAGTGTCTCCTGTTGCACTGTGAACAAAGCCACAATCATCTCGCTTTCTCATAGGTTTTTGTTGTTGTTTTGGTGGTTTTTTTAGTTTTATTGCTTAAAGTATTACAAAGAGTATTACATATGTCTCCTTTTTCCCCCACCCTTGACAATCCCCTGGTCTCCCCTACCCCCCAGTGTCTTATGTCCATTGGTTATGCTTATATGCACGCATACAAGTCCTTCGGTTGATCTCTTACCCCCCAGCCCCCCGCCCCCCTACCCTTCCCGGCCTTCCCGCTGCAGTTTGACAGTCTGTTTTGAGGCTAATTTCATAGGTTTTAATAGTCTCTTATTTCTATTCAGTTGGGGGAAATGAGTCTCGGCATTTTTTTTTTTAATTTTACCTGGGGTCGCTGTGTTTATTAATTTTCTGGTTGTTGCTGGAAATGCCTTCCCAGTGCTGGTCAACCCCCTGCCCCCAGGGCCCCAGCACTGAGGCCGGGTGACCGCCTTCATTGCGCTCAGCGGCTCTGGGTACGTCTCATGTGCACTTCGAGGTGTTAGGACACCTTCACGCCTGAGCTCAGACTAAACGTGCCCTTGGTCTCTGCCCTGAACCTTGTGTCTCAGCATCCTTGGCTCCAGGGAGGCCCTCTGAGCTGCCCAGCAGCCGGGCAGTGAAGACATGGTCACATGCTCACCAGAGTTGGGCCCAGGAGCTGAAAGGTTGGCACCCCAGCACGTCCAGAAGGCTGTCGGAGCCGGTGGGCAGGGTGTTTGCACCAGCGTCCTGGACTCTGAACAGAGAGGTGGGAGCCTGCTCTCCAGCAGTTCTTCCTGGTGGGAAGACCCAGGCCCTCCAGGCCTAACAGCAGCTCCTTCTGTGGTCCCCACCAGGGAAAAGTTGTCCAAAGGCTGCGCTTCATTTAGACATAAGGGAGACACGTGTGTTGTGTCGGAAGGGCGGCAACAAGCATATTCAGTGGTGCCATCCTCAGCTGTGCAGGCAGCCCCGGGGTCGCTGGGGTCCTGCCCTCGCCTTGGGCCCCGTGCCTGACTCCACATGGTCGCTTCAAGGTGGATCTTAAGTCCTCGTGGACTTGAAGGGGAGTGGGCGAGCAGCTTGCTACCCTGGCCCAGCCCCGCTGGCCGAGGCTTGGAGACGTCCTTGAGGTGTGCAGATGGTCAGGTGGCATTTCAGAGGGTGCCTGTTGGAAAGATCTGCTGGGCGAGGCCTGGGTTTGGGCTGGACGTTTCTTGAATGAGCTTACATTCAAGAACATTAGAAATATCTAAGTTTGGGGGATAAATAGTAATAATAATACAGCTGCTTTTATTGACACCAGGCACGTGCCCGCAGGACTTGGTGTGTCCATGAGGTCACAGTGAATGCGCTCTCACGGCCAGCTCGGCCAGCTCTGAGGTGCAGGGACACAGCTCTTTGGTGACAGGTGCTGCACGCCAGCCTCAGTGGGGCTTGAGTCAGAAGCCCACATCTGCACCCTAACCAAGCGGGCCTGTCTGTGGGCACGCTCAGAACCAAGGTCTTAAGGTGAAGCTTCAAGGCTCCGGAGCCAATGGGCATCTCAGGGGCTGGGCCTTTCTGGAAACATGCCTTTCTGTGCAGGGGGTGTGGGTGGCGGTTGGTGTGGCTGGCGAATTTTCAGCCTGTGGCTGGGGAAGTTTCCCCTCTGGTGCCGTGGTCCTTCCCTGATCGTAAACTGATTACAGCAGCTCGTTCAAGCCCCCAAGTTTGATTGTCCTCCAGCTCCGCCTGCCTCTTGTTTAAACTTATTTTTAGCTCAGTCCTTGAAACCTCCGTGAGCCTGTCCGTCTCCTGGTGTTTCTGAGCTGCCCAAGGTCGTTTTCATCAGCCCCGTCCAGGGCGCATGGTGAGACGGGTTAGCCTGGTGGGCAGGGCCTGGTCTGGGAGGCCTGGGTTTGGGCTGGACCTTACAATGAATGGGCTTCACCAGCAGCCCCCTGGATGTGGAGGCTCCATCCACATGGGCGGGGAGGGGGGAGGTGACCCAGCCTCACGCAGGTGGAGGAAGTGGGAGAGCCTGTGCATAGGGTGTCTGCCCCGGCTTTGCTGGTGGTTCCAGGTGGCTCGCTGCAGATGAGTTGGTGCCGTGCCCCAGGCTCTGTCTGTGACTCCCCGGGCTGGTTTTGTAAGTCAGTGAGAGCCGTGTGGCTGTTTTGGAGGGTGCAGGGGTGTCCTGGTCTGGTCCCCTTGGCCTCAACCTTGTATCCAATGTCAGCCCCCTGAAGTCAGCAGCCCAAGCAGACTCCCGGATGTTTTCCGAGTCTTACCACGAGAAGAATAAAAGCCTTTGGTGCTTGATCTGATTTGTTTGCTGGAAGATTAGTACAAAAGCAGGAAGGAAAAAGAGTGTTGGAGGTGATTGCTAGGCTGGCGGAAGGTTATTCATGGAGCTTTGCTGACAGTCCTTGTTTAAAGGAATTCCCTGTGAGATTTATGAAGCCTTTCCAATTTATTGTCTTTTCAAGTGTAAGGTAAGCAAATAAATAGGTTATTCTCTTTTATTATAAACCCAGCCGGTGTGAGATGAAAATAAGAGGAAGCAGGGCCCGCGTTGCAGCCCAGTGAGTGTCTGGAATTTGGAAAGCATCTTGGAAAGGCTTTGTTTTGTTTCTGGCTTGAGCACATTGTGCGTTTAAAAGATAAAACTTGACCCTTGATATAGTGTGCTGCTCCCTCCCCATCCTTGAGGAGAACCGGCTGCTGCCCGGACAGCTGGACCCTGAGGGCCGCCCACCATGGTCCACGGGGACCCATAGGCCTCAGCACACCAGGATGGCGGGTTCCCAAGACCCTGCTCTGGGTTTGGTCACGGCTGCTTTGCCCAGAAGCCACACCATTTGTGGGCCCGTGGCGTAGCCCTTGGGAAAAACAGCCGTGTCCAGTAGGGGGATGAGGGCATGTGCTGGGGGGCGGGAGCGTGCGGAGACAGGTCGGTGGGGGGGAAAGACATATGTAATACTTTCGATAGTAAAGAATTTAAATTAAAAAAAATAATAAAACATCAATAACAAATTGAAAAAACAGCCCTTTCTGATCAGATGGTGACCTTGTCCTCCCAGCCCCTCTTCCTGTCCCCTTGATGTCCAGTCCCTTCTCTGAGATCGTCGGTGCCGCCGGTGTCTTGGTGGTTGTGCTGGGGCGGCTTAGGTCAATAAAAGAAGCACAGGAACACGAGACCTTGTAATAAGTCAGCGGCTCGTGTCCCGTAGAGACAGCAGTGCTGAGATCTGGAGGGGGGGCTGGGTGGTCGGCCCCCTGCTAGCCAGGCCCCCCATACCCTCATTTGAAATTGCTCCTGGCTCTTTCACAGCCACGGCAGCGCCACCAGGAAGACACCCTGTCACATGGGGGAGACGGTGTAGGTCTCTCCTGAGATGTCAGTGGCCTGGAAAAGAGGTTCTGGGGGGACTGATGGTCAGTGTTGAGGATCGTGTTCTGTAACAGACTGTGGGTCCGATGTCATGGGCGCCTGGCTTGTGCTAGGTGCACGCGGAGGTTCCGTGAATGCGTTCTCTGCTGCGGTGGTTTCAGGAGTGAAGGATCTGAGGTGCCCAGGGCAGCATTCCTGCAACCATGGGGCTGTCCTTGCCCTTCTCCCCAGTGTCTGCTAGGGAGTGGACTTCTGTCACCTCCAGCCATGCGGGGGCAGGCGAGCAGCGCTGAGCAGCCCATGCTATGCAGGCCCTGGGATGCGGGCCCTGGGATGAGGGCCTGAACACGCCTGGCCAGGTCCTGCCTGCCAGGAGGGACCACACAGGCACACAGCGTGGTGGCCAGGAAGCCAGGCAGGGAGGGGCGGGTGGTCCCAGACTGGGAACAGGTCCCATCATACACACTGACACCAGGGAAGCCTCTTCAGGGAGCTGGGGTGTGGGCTGCAGTGGGGCGGAGCCACCTTGGCTCCCAGGTGGTTCTAATGAGCAGAACCACTGCCCAGCCCCGTGGCCTCAGCTGTTCCTTTCTGCCCCTGGCCCGGCAGGTCCTAACTTCCTGCCCCCCAGGCTGGGTGGGGGCAAGGGTAGGGAGAGGCTTCCTGGGAGGCCCAGCTCCTCTCTGTGCCTGGGGACAGCCACACCTCTCCTGCAGGGCTGCTCCCGAGGAGTGCTGCTCCCTGAGGGGGGCTGCGGGCAGGACTCCTGGGGGACCAGTCTTCCCACCGCCAGGTGAGGGTCTTTGGGGCTTGTCAGTAGCTCTGCGAGGCTCTCCTGGAGCAAAAGTGGAATCAGTCTTGCGGGACAGGTGCCTGTGGGGCTGAGGGCGGGGCAGATTGAAGGTGGGAGAGCTGGCCGCTGGGGTCCGGCCACCTCGGCCCTCCCCAAACCAGGAAAGCGGCTTCCCTGCGAAGGAACTCCGGAGCCACGGAGCCTTCTGCCTCGGTCAGTGTGCAGCTGGCAGGGGAGAGTGGCTGTCGCCTAGGAAACCAAGCAGAGATGGCTCGGGCCTGCCAGCCTGTTGGGGCTCCATGCCTGGGTGGGGGTGTGCACCCCCCAAAACTGGCATGAGTCAAGGGGGATGGGGTGGGGAAGGTCCTGTGTGCATTTTTACAGGGAGAGAAGCCAGCTTCTGCGAGTGTCTCCTAGGTGTCGGGTGGGAGGCGGGTAAGTTCTGTGAATAGGACAGGAGAGAGGGAAGCAGGGGTGTGGGGGCGTGGTGGGTGCTGAAGAGGGAGTGGAGGAAACCCTGGGCCTTTCCAGGAATCTTGCTTGTGGGTCAATGGGCTTTTGTGGAGGCTCGGGGGAGGGGCGGCCAGGGCTGTGGGTGCCCTGGTAAGAGGAAGTGAGCACGGGAACCGTGTGGCCCTGGACCAGGGAGACGCCGCTAGCTGGCCCCGCGGTGGTGCCCGCGGCCTCAGTCGCTGTGTAATTACGAATGGGGAGGAGTTTGAGACTCTAAAACCACAAATGAGATCCTGGGTGACTGGGTGTTGGGATGACCCCACAGACAGTGTGTGTGTGTGTGTGTGGCGGGGGGGGGGGGGGGGCGGGCAGGGTCTAACCAGCAGGCTGGCTGAGTGGCCTCGGCTGCTGCTGCGGGAAGGGGGGGGTTGTGCCAACTCAGAGGCCGGGTTGGGAGGGAACGAGGGAGAGAACACGAGGTTCAGACTGGAGGTCTGTTGGCAAGTTCCTCCCTTGAACGCCTGGAGAGGGGCGCCTGGGGTGCTGGGTGCTTTGCCCTCATTCACCTGAAGGTTCTCTTTGCTCTCTGGTGGCGGGTGGCAGTTTCCAGCCAAGTCCGTTTGGATCTTTCTTCTCCCCTGGGAACCTGGTGGGTCCTCTCACTGAGTAGCCTCCGGCAGTGACGGGACCAGCGGGATCCTGGGCCCAGCAGATCCCCCACCCTGCCTGGGGTTACCTGGCCCCCTGAGCTCAGAGCTAGAGCCATGCCGTAACCGCCCCCCCGCCGCGCCCCTGGAGTGCAGGGGGTTGGATGGCAGGAAGCAGCGGGTCCATCCTATGAAGCTCAGTCTCATTCCGCCGAATCCCCCTGCCCACGGCCTCTGCTGAGGGGCTCCCACTGGGTGCACTGACTTGGACTCGAGGTTTCTGCTTTTGCTGCTGTGGACTCTCGCATGGGGCTGAGCTCCGGCTCCCCACCCGCGACGTGGGAGGGATAGCAAGTCCCTGACGAGTGGCTGTGGGAATGGAAACAGGTAATGGGTTTAAGAGTTTGGTCATTGGGGGCTCTAGGACATGGCTTTTGAAAGCTTGTGTTTGTCCCTTCTGACCTGTAGTCTTTGTTTCTTGCTTAATATACAGGTGAAGTTTTGAAGGCCTGTGTGTGTCTTGTTTCTGGAACCAAACTGTATTGTATGCCCATGCGAAAAACATCTCCGGCCTGGGGGCACAGCCAGGAAGTGAGGGGGTGTCTGCAGGCCCTCCAGGCAGTTCCTCCTGTGCTGCTCGCACCTGCTGGCTCAGGAGAGCACCTTAAAGCGAGGCGCTTCCTCCTGCCCTTCCTCCTGCCCGAGGAGCTCGCAGTCTGGAGGGATGGGTGCGCTTGTGTCATAAGGAAGTTCTGAGGCTTTGGGGGCTGAGTAACTCTGAATTGGTTCATTTTGGTTCATTCAATTCCAACGGCCAGCCCAGTCCTTATAATGACTTACAGTTTACAGCTGTGTTCAGATGACAGCCGCCAAACCACCACCTGTGTTCAGAGGGCGCGATGGCTCAGACCCCATGGAAGGAGATGGTTCTGCCTGCATTTCTCTAAGGCAGTGGTTCTCAACCTTCCTAATGCCGCGACCCTTTAATACAGTTCCTCATGTTGTGGTGACCCCCAATTTCATTGTTACAAATTGAACATAATTAAAGCATAGTGATTAATCACAAAAACAATATGTAATTATATATGTGTTTTCCGATGGTCTTAGGCAACTCCTGTGAAAGGGTCGTTCGACCCCCAAAGGGGTCGCGACCCACAAGTTGAGAACCGCTGCTCTAGTGTGTCCATGGATTTCTCTGCCTCCTGGGCCTTGCACACTTGAGCGTAACAAAGTGGGAGTAGTCACGGCTGAGGGCTAACTTGGGTCCCACTTGCAGAGCGATGACAGGATGGGACTCAGAGTGGAGGACGGGTGGGCAGGTGAGCAGGTCTGGAGGAGTCTGGGCCACCGGGGCTTGAATCCCACCCCAGTCCGAGATGCCTCCCAGCAGGCTGCACTTGACGCTTTATCCATTCTGAGATGACAGAGACAGGAGGCTGCCCTGGGCAAGAATTGGACCAGGGATTTGTGTGTCATGTTTTGTGGGTGCTGACCCACATACTCTACATGTATTTGCATACACCAGACACCTGGGATCAGAGTATGGGGGGCAGTTTGAGCAAGATTCAGGGCTCCAGGGCTCCCCTCCTTGCTGTTCATCACAGTCCAGGGAGCTTTATCTGGGAGAAGGCTCAGGGCCAAACTCAGATCCAGGGACTACTGAACCCTTAGAACTAAGTCATTCATTCTGATTTTTCTCTCTGTGATGTCTGTCCCTTGCTGAAAAAGAGTTTGTTTTCTGGGACTGTCACTCAAAATATCGTTTTGCACCATACCATTAAACTTGTCAGAGTTTGCTGATTTGTGTTTATTGAAACGAAATCCATTAGAGTGATGTGAAAATAGCGCTCCACTGTTTACCAAACCCGATTCTTGTTTTTGATATTTTAGTGCATCATCTGTTCTCACTTGAATGTTGTGGAATTTGTTGGTAAAGTGTTATGCAGATGAAAATCCATATTTCATTGAAGTTTTTTTTTTTTATTCAAATGAGTGTAAAGAATATGATAGTCATGGTGCCTGACTTGCCATCTGAAGCAGAACTTGTATGAATGGCATTGGAGCGAGGCTCCGTCTTCGAGAGATTTTGGATGGGCCGGGACCTTGACCCAGATCCGGGTGCTGAGTCAGCTGCCCGGAAACCGCCCCCCTCTCCCAACACTGCCCCTCACCAGCTGGGTGGCCCCTGGCAAGTCCCCCAGCCCCGGGCTGCGGTTCCCTATCTATGACATGGCGACTTCTGTTGCTGTTGAAAAACTTCAACAAAAGCACCATTATCTCACTGGCTTTCATCATTCTACCTCTCTGGGATTGAGTTGTGTCATAAACTTGGTAGCATGCTACCTGACAGTGTTTATTTTTCTGTCTCTTAGTGGCCTGTACAGTAATTCTGGGCCCGAGCTGTCATGGTATCTTAGGCTTGATGGACATGGAAGCGTTTTTTGCAAACTTGAAAGTTTTCGAGTTGGACGTTCCTCAGGACAAGGACAGTTGTTCAGCTTTCTAAGTTGACCAGGGAAAGTCCGGTGGTGACCACACCGCCACTTCGGTGCCACGGCTGTGAGGCAGCGAGTGTTTAATCCACGTGTTTCTAGTTGTTGGCATCGGAGTTCAGGTTTGGTTCAGTGGTCAGATGACCTTGGATTCTTATGTTCAAGACCCGGGCGCCTCTACTGCTTCCAAACAAAATGAGCTCCCGGGGTCGCTTCAGGCGGAGAATTCTGACTTTGTGGGACAACAGCATTTAACGCCGGCACGGGAGTCGAGCGGTATTCAGCGGAGGGTGTGCCGTGTGGCTGGGCTCATCTGTTTGCTCTTCCGGGAGCTGTGGTGGCCAGAAGGCTCCACTGCCCTGAAGGTGCTTGGAGAGGGAGGCTCGGGAACAGGCCGGTGCAGATGCCACTGCCCGGGTTTTGTTCCCACAGTGACCCTTGCCCGTGCAGGGACCTCCCGTGCTCTCAGCCTGCGTTCACGCAAACCTGACCAAGGCCCGGGCCACCTTGGGTGTCAGTGGCGCTTTAGCTCGTAGTGGGGAAGTGACACCTGCCCGGCGGTGTTTCTCTGGTCCTTGTTCCAGAGACGGGGTTCTGGATTGACCTGCGCAGAAGGTTCCCCTAATGGGCGTGATTCTACAGTGAGCACACACCCAGTCCCAGATTCTGACACCCAACGCTGTTCTCTGTCCATCTCTGTGTCCATCAGTCTGTCTCCTTGGCAACAGTTCTCTGCTGCATTGTAGGCCTCACTCTGCTCCGCTCCATCCCTTCAGCGAGTATCTCATTACCCGAAGGTGACTTGTCTGTGGTTCGTTCCTTTTGTTTTTGGTCGAGGTTTCGGGGCAGGTACCCCAGAGGTGGGGGTGGGAACGTGAGGTAAAATAAATGCGTAGATCCTGAGCATACTGATCGACTTGTGTACCCCAAGTCCCTGTCAAGACATCGAACAGCCCTGGCCCGAGTGGGATGATTGGGTGTCATCTGGGCACCGAAAAGGTCACCAGCTCGGTTCCCGGTCAGGGCACATGCCCAATTTCCAGGCCCCATCCCAGTAGGAGGCGTGCCAGGCAGCCGGTCGATGGTCCGCCCTCACATCGAGGTTTCTCTCTCTGCCTTCCTCTCTCTGACTTCAATTACAATATTTTTAAAAATTATTTTGAAAAGATTTGGAACATACTCCCACTCCAGAAAGTCCCCTCATGGCCCCTTTCCAGGCAGCACCCACTCCTACCACGTGATCACTTTAGACAACCACGTCTTTACCCCAGTACGATGACTGGTGCCTGTTTCAGAATGTAGTATATAAAGTACATACATGCACACACACGCTACACATACAGACTTACGTGTATGTGCAGTATTACATAGATATATATCACACCACCCATACCTTTCTGCAGAAGCTTTTTGTTTTATATTAAATTCAACATGATTTTGTGGGTCTGAATGTTGTAGCCAGGACCAATTGCCTGTCTTCCTTTTCACCCGATGCGTCGTATTCCACGGGGAATCTGGTTACCCCAGTGCTTCCTCACCTGTGGACGGACACGGGCTGTATCTAGCCCCTGGCTTTTCTGAATAAAGCTACTGTGGCCCATTCTTGTACATGTCTTTTTATGGACATATGTTTTCAGTTCTCTTGGATAAATTCCTAGACGTGGAATTGCTGAGTTGTAGAATTAGGTGTATGTTTAGTTTTATAAAGCAGCTATAAAATGTTACACCGCTGCCCATCGTGAAAACCGAGCTGTTCTTTAAACCATTCAGCAGAAGGTTGGCTTTCTGCTTTAGAGGTGGGGGGCAAGTGAGCGGTTCCTGCGCCCACAGGGAGATGCTTGGGGGAGTGTGCCCCGTTTGCCCTGCTGGGGGCGGCACCGCTCTGGAGAAAGCAGCCGTGGCCTCCGATGTAGACGGGCCTGCTTCTCCGCCTTCCTGGACTTCAGCAGGAGGACTGGTTTTTCCTGGCCAGGCCTCGCCCTCGCCCTCGCCCTCCCCACTGCCTCTCCCCAATGGCGGGAGGATCGCAGTCTTTGCCTCCTGGTTCTTTTCCCATCTGTGCCCGCCTTTCTGGCTTCATGGCGAACAGAAGTTGGGTTTGGACTCACCGGATCACCATGGAGTAGTCGCACGTGCATTTCTAGTTTGTTTCAGTGCGAGGGGCCGGCTCAGCATGTGTTGTAGGTGGCTGGCTACCTGCAAGTCAGCCGCCCAGTGGGCTGGGCCAGCCTGCAACCCAGCAGCCTCGCCGCTCCTCCAGTCCCATAGGCCAGTGCTTGGGGGGGTGTGGTTAATAGGGCTACTAATGTGGATTCTATTTTATCCCGCCTCTTTCGGGAAAGTCATCTGAGGACTCAACACAGTAGGGCTCTGTAAGGGGCGAGATTGGGGAAGGGCTAGAGGTGATCAAGAATGCAAGTACAGCAGCTGCAAACATCAGGCGAGTTGGCTGTGAACAGAGACGCTCTAAATGGAACAGCTCTCTGAGCTGCAGAGACAGTGTGTCCTGAGCTGCTCACCAAGAGGAGTGATTCACTGGGAAGCTGTGTCCTGGGACAGAGAGGTCTCCGGCCATTGAGGGCTGGTGACAAATGTCAGGCTGGGTTCCTGCAACTGCTGCTGTGCCCCGTCCCCCAGGAAAAGCCAGGACAGACCCTGCGAGGTCGCTGCCTTCTTCTGTCGGCGCTGCTGTTTCCCAGGTGATGTGGGTGTCCGGCCCAGGGCTCAGCGGTCAGGGGCGTTTGCAGCCCCCGTGGGCACTTGGTGTGTGCATGCTTGCTCCCCACGCTGAACTGACCTGCAGCCATTGGGGCTGCTTTTTGGGGAGCACTTGCTTGTTTGCCTGGGGCTGGGGAGCAGGAGTAATGTTCCAGTGGGGATGCTGCTCATGTTTGCTTTTTACAAAAATGATGCTCGTATCCAGTTACTAAAATCATGGAGACATGGAGCACACCGTTCTCCGGGGTTTCCTAAGCCGTTGGTGTTGACAAGGCTGCATTCCTCGTGTTGAAAGGAAGAGGAAGGCCCGAATAGAAGGCTTATCTGTATTGAAGTTTCAGAAGGAAGATGGATCTGCTCTGTGTTTAAATATAGCACGTGTTTGCTACCGACTTGTTGGAGAAGAAGCAATTGAGTATGTAGGTCATCGACTTGGGAGAATGAGTTCCGAGTCCTTCTTGCATGTGAATAACACAGTCTTACAGTTGGGCCGCGATGCTACGCAGAATTGGGTTACACAGAGTTCAGCAGGAGGTCTGGGAGGGGGATAGGGAGTCACAGGGGATACCTTCGCCCCTTAAGGCATTGGGGGTGTGACTTGGTGCGGGGCCCTGCTGGTCGCAGCCAGCCTGCCGCAGTGGCACTCACCAGTCTCGGGTGTATGGAGAGGGGCTGGGTGCCGCGCCCCACGCAGATCCGCTGGAGAAGGGGCGAGGGCTGTACTTAATCAGGATAAATGCCAGCGGCGTATTTTAATGCGCTGGATGCAGACGCAGTGTGCGGAGTTGCGTGTTTAAAGGGAACTGCCACCCCCTTTGAAGGTATGTGACATTTACGAGATCTGCAGCAGGAGATAGCTTGACAGCTTCGAATTATGTTTGAAAGAGTTTTTCTTTTAAGAAAGAAAATGATTACTTCTACTTTAAATGTCATTGCGGAGACATAAACATGTTTAATCAAGTTAGATATTTAATTCATGTAGAATGTAATTTTCATTCCCAGGGGAGAGCCCTGGTTATTTCTTTGGCAGCCTGGAGGCTGGGCAGTGCTGGTGATTTGGATGCGGCTCGGCTTTCTGCGTAAGCGGCTCCTTACGGGTTTAGAGAATCTGGGGGGAGAGCATTGACTGAAATGTGTCGTCGCCCGGACACGTACTTACTGGCACATCTTGGGAGGGGGAGGCCCATGGTGATTGTCCCTGGAGACTCAGGATAAGCTCCTGGCGAGTGAATTGAGGAGTGTGACCCTGAGGACAATAAAGGCAGAAACGGCACAGATGCTTCTGTAATTTCCTTCTTTTGGCTTCTTTGACTCAGCGGGGAGTTATGGAGAGGGCTGGGGTGACGTGCCAACAGCTCTCTGGGAAAGGGAGGCCGCAGGGGCTCTGGGAGGACAGACGCAGAGCCAGGACAGAGCTTTGGGTTGATACAGTGTGACCGGGTTTTGTCACAAATGCTGATGTGGGGTTCGAGGGCACCGGCAAGGTCCCCAGGCAGCTGGACAGGCAGCACTGTCACTGTGGGGCGCCTGAACTGGTGGTCTGCCAAGACAATCCAGAATCTTCTCCGAGGGAGCTGGGTGTTGGAAGGTGGCCAGCCCAGCGGAGAGCCGTGTGCGTCAGCCTGGGCCGGTCTTGGCCTGCTCAGCCTGCTGCCTGTGGTTTCGATTTAGCCAGGCTGGGTCAGGGAGCCCTGGAGTTCGCTGCCAGGGTGCCCCCTCGCCCAGCGAGGGCCAGCCCCGGGCCTGGTGTTCTGTGCCCCAGGGCTGCTGGGAGGGAAGGCGCCCTATCTGGGATGTGACCCTGGGAGCTTCGGGCCTGGCAGCTGGAAAGAGAAACCAGTCAGTTGTGCCCGTTCCCAGGAAAGAACTTACGTAGCCGGCGTCTTTGCCAAGTGCGGCGAAGGTCAGGGTTCAAGAGCTGGGAACTCTGCCTGTGGCCGGGAGGGATGGGCTCCAGGCCGCTCTGAGTCAGCAGGGCCCTGAGCACTAGTCCACGAAGAAGGAATCGTCCTGTTTATTGGTCAGCACTAGCCAAACCAACCAACCAACCCCCAGAGGGTTGAGCCTACCTGTTACTTTGTAGCTAAATTTGTTACTTTGAAGCAATTGAAGAATCTTGTGGTTGTGAGGGAAGTGATGCCCGTTACCTAGTCTCCCCAGGGTAACAATTTGCAAAAACGATAGGAACATGACCAGGAAATTGACTGATTCACTCCACACATACTCAGACTCCAGTGTTACATGTATTCACTTGGTACTTACTTCTGTGCAATTGTATCGTGGGGGGAGCAGGGGGCTCCCGGAAGCACCACTGTGGTCAAGAAGCAGAGCCCCGGCACCCCAGGGGCCCCTGCTGTCTGTTTGCAGCCACGCCCACGTCAGGTGGCCGAAACACATGGTTGTTTACAGAGCTGGCCTCCTTCCAAGACCCAGCTTGTTCAGAGAAAGTTCCAGAGTTGGCGTCCCAGTCCCTAACCCTGACAACCACTAATCTGTTTCCCGTCTTTGTTAAGACTGTTATATAAATGGAATGAGGTGGTGTGTAGCCTGTAGGGATGGCATTTCTTCACTCAGGACAAGTCCCTGTGCGATGCACTCCAGTTGCCGCCCGTGTCACTACTTGGTTCCTTCTTACTGATGAAGAGGAGTCCATCCTTAGTTTTGGACTCAATTTTAGACCAGAACCCGGCGATGAGAAAACCCACTCTGGAGGCCTGAGAGTTGCCAAACAGCCCTTCCTTGCTAATGTCAGGGGTTGGGCATCTCTGGCCTCCGCTCAGCGTGGCCATGGCTCAGCCAGCGTCCGTGGGTGGTTTCGAAGGGGTCGCGGCGCCGTGCTGGCTCAGCTGGCTAGGAGACCGGCCGAGGCCTCCTTCGCTCCTGAGCCGTGTTGGTCTGGGCTGTGTGGTGCCCATGGACTGAAACGTGTGGAGAAGCAGAACTCGGGAAGAAGGGTTCCTCAGTGTCCCCACCTTGTTAGCAGGAGAGAGAGTTATTTGACCATTTTCTTTTTATTTGGCTTCTTAGATGTTTCTTTTATGTAATCACTAGTGGCCCAGTGCACGAAATTTGTGCACATTAAAAGGGCATTAATTAGAGGAACTATTTTAATATTGCTATTTGCCCTTTCTCTATAATAGAAGTGTCAGAGATGAAAGAAAATTAGTAAAACATATATGAAAATCTTCCCCCTGTCAGAGTTGGGCACGCTGCGGGACCCAGAGTCAAGTCCCTGCCCACCCGCGTGCACCTCGAAATCGCACGAGACCCAGACCCGGCCGGCCCCACCCCCATCAAGCCCCGCTGGGCTGGTGGCACAGCCTCAGGTCCCCCACCCTGGCCCAGCACCACACAGCCTCAAGTCCCTACTGATCGCTTGTTACGGGAACCCCGCCTCCACTGTGGGCGCAGCCATCTTGTGACGGTGTGATGGAGTGAGGGTCAATTTGCATATTACTGCTTTATTATAGGATTGACCACACCTCTCATTTCTCCCTAGGGGTAGGGTGGGGTCAGGGACAGAATCTCCTCTGTCATCAGTGGGGTTTGTGTTACTGATATTGTCAGCACATAGGTTTGTGTCACTGCCGAGCTAACCCTGTGCCCCTGATCAAATGGGGTGTCGATGGGATGCCTGGCAGAAAGGCACTTAGAGAACACCTCTGCCTCCTCCATGCCCTCGTCTCCAGCAGGGAGAGCACCTGGGCAGGACACTCTTCCCAGACACCCTGTTGGTTGATGGGACTGTGTTCTCAGCATTCTCCTCTCCTTCCACCCCTTCTGGAAGGTTCTGGACCATTTCACAGAGGCGTGCATGCCTCACTGGTGGTTTTCTTGTTTAACTACCATTTGGAACCCGGAAAGGCCGTTGCTGAGACACCGACAGTGTCTGGCTTGTGACGGGGGTTGACACCTATCCATTGTGGGGCCTGCATGTGCGCGGGGCCCAGCAGTCAGGCTGTCCTTCGAGCCGGACTGATGTTAAGGGGGCCCTGGTCCCCTGGCGAGGACTCTTCTCACTCCTCTGATCTCTTCAGAGTTAACAAGGCGGCGTCATGGCTCGGCTGGCTTTCCTGCGGACACGTGGGGACACAGCCAGGCTTCTGGGGGCTGGGGGTCGGACTGCTCAGACCAGCTGCCCTCGCGCCACAGCCAGCTGGGCAGCCGGGGTGTGGGAACGCGGCTTGAGTTCACGGAATGACGTTGTTGTGTGGGGGCTGCTGCTCATGGGGCCTCTGTTCTTCTCTGTCAAACTTGGCGCGCGCTGGCCTGGTGAGCGGACCCGTTCACCGATCCCTCTGTGTTTACTTTGCCAGTCGTTTCCAGGCCCCTCCCCCCAACCTGGCGTCCTCTGTCTTGTTTATTTCTCCAGCAGCCTGCGGCCCCACGGGTGGCACCCAGCTCGGCCGCCCCCGCTCACCTCGCCCGCCCCAGCCCACTGGCTGTGCGGGCACAGAGGTGGGAAGCAGGAGGCTGGAGGGCGGAGCCAGGGACGCGGATGGATGGACTGCATCTGGGACAGCACAGAAAATAGTCTGTTTTGTTTTTTAAAAAGTGGCTGAGTGCCAAGACTTCCCTTAAAGTTTTCCAGGCACTGTCCTTATATTTTAAGACAGGAGTTTTAAAATCTTGGCTGTTGGGTCTTTTCGCATTTTTAAAACATAAAGCCAGCTGAACATAATTAATATTACAGAATTTCCATAAACATTCTCTACAAAGACCGAGTATGCGCAGTTTCTTCCTGGAGGGCACTTTTCTTACTGAAGTCCAAACGGGGGAGGTGGGAGGGGGGATAGTGACGTGTGGATTTGACCCTCAGCTCTCGGTGCCAGGTGCGCTGTGTTGGGCCGTGGGAAGAATGAGCTTTCAGTGTGGCTGTTTCCCCGGAATGAAGGGTGATTGTTTCAAAGCTCGTGGCTATGGTTTGGTTTTTGTCGGGCTGTAGCAAGTGGAGGGGATTCCGGGAGGGATCTCGTGGCTACAGTCAGTGTAAATGCCTCAGGTCTCACCTGTAAATCCTGTCACCGCGCAGGGATGGCTCACTCCTCAGACACTGACGCCTCGGTTTTGCCAGATGACATCCAAACCAGGTGTCCGCGGCTTCGTGCCCGAGGGGCGAGGCCTTGCCGGGAGTGAGTTCACAACCACAGGCTGGGCAGCTGCATACATTCTGTGGAGCGAGTGCAGGCACCATCCCTGGCGACTTGGGCTTCTGCTCTCACAGGGTCAACCCCGGCCCTGGCTGAGGCACGTGCTGATCGAGTCCGCTGAGTCATCTCTGTGTCTTGGGCACCCCTGGGAGTCCTCAGAGGATCTGCCGAGATCATCTCCCCCGGAAACCCACGCGGGACCACTCCACTCTGCACTGTCATCAGGCAGCTGCAAACGTCCTACCTTTCCCTACCTCCTGTCTTTTAAAGGACTTCTTTGACCTTCAGGTAGCAGTGGGTACCCCTTTAACTAGTCTGATCATCTCCCAAGCCCTTTAATGCCCCCCACCCCTCAATCAGCTGTCTGCGCTTCAGCGGCCTGTCTGCAGCCTCTCGGATTTCTGTCTTGAAATTCCATTGAATGCCACCTCCTCTGTGAAGCCCCCTACACAGGCAGTTACCTGTTCCGGGTTAATTTTACTGGGAAGCCTCAGAGCAAGACTGTTCCCACCGCTAAGATCAGGTGGATGATAACATGTTCATTTGTCTTCAGACCTTTGTCTAAAAATAAAAAGTAATGTTACAGACACTTCTAAGTTTTACTTCATATATGTATGAAGTAATATTCCAAGTATATCAGGAAATACATATGTTTATATAATACCCTTACATATTTGAAAATTCACTGATTACTTAACGTATGTACCCATGAACATTTTCATGTCTACTGTGGAAAGCATCCGAAATAGAAGGGAAAGGAAGCCTGTGGCACACTAGGACAAGCCATACCAGTCAGGGACTATAAATCCCATTATGCAGTTAGTTAAATATTTGGTTTCTTACTATGTTCCAGATACGGAGAAGCCCAGATATGAATAAAATGGGATCAGGGCATTTATTTAGCCGGTAGAGACTTAGAGATAGGCAGGGTAGACAGCAGCCTGGCATTCAACAAGGAAGGTATTACAGAAGATACAAGGTGGGTTTTGAAGAGTGCATAGGACTTTTCTGGGCAAGCTCTCACCACCTCAAAAATGTGGTTCCTTGGCCATAGTAGATGCTTATTTAACATAAAACTGTTATGTCAGAGGCTTGGGACTACTGAGAGCCTATACTAGTCCCTCCCTCCCTGGCACTAAGAGGCTGTCTCTGCCCCCCTTTCCTTGATTTAGAAAATTGGCTGTTTAAGGTGGTGAGGGGGGTGGGGGTGCAAATTCCTTCTTGAACTTGAGCAGGTCTTCAGAACCGCTCCTGCCACCGCTCTCCTGTCCTCATGAAGGAGGACCTGGCTGCATCCGCCCGGAGTGTCTGCCTCCTTATGTTAACAGGACACAGGACTCTGGCTTTCTTAAATGGGGAATCGGGGCCTGGGAAATCCAGGCGTTCCTCTCTGATTTGCTACATGATCCGGCAGGATACGTCACAGGATGGATCCCAAGGCTGTTTAAAAGAGGAGAAACTATAATAAGAAACTCTAGTTTCCGGAGATTTGAATGGTTTGAAAGGTAGAGTGTGGCTGAGAAGTTGGTTACAGTAACGTCACACATTTTAAAAATATTAGTCATAGGGATCCTGATCGATTATGAGGTGGGGTTGGCAATGGCCAGCATTGGCCACAGCCATTCCTTTCCACAAACCACACCAGCCCTCTCTCACAACACAGACATTCCAGTTGTGTGGCAGCCCAAACGTTGAAAGTCAGTGCTCTATGGAAAAGCCACAGCAAAGGTACCTGGCGCGCCTGCTGCCCAGGTGTTGGCCCTTTCTGTGTGCCTTCCCGCCTGCCACAGGGGAGCCCTTCCCCTCAGGCCCCTGACGCTCCGTGTGGACAGGAAGTGGCTCAGATGGTGCGAAAGGGCCCATGCAGTTGCTCTTCATTCCATGTACCGGAAAATAAATGTGAGTTCTGTTTAATGCATCACCTCTTTTCATATTGCATTTGCCAAGAAAGTGCAATTTTATTGAACATTAGGATTGAATTCTTAACTGAGTAATCAATTTTAGTAGTAAGTTAAAATGCCTTCTATTAATGGACAACTGCAACCGTTAATCAGGGTTACAGTGGATTAACGGTTGTCAGCATTTATGCTAATGGCGCCGGGGCAGGGTGGGCCTGTGCCTTGCCTTGTATCACTCTGCATCCCGCACACAGTGGGCGATACTCTGTGCCGCGGTGTTGACTGCGTGGCGCCCCTGCTGGCTGTTTGGAGACGTGGTGCCATTTTCACGGCGACGACACGTCACCTTCTGGGTCGGCACGCTGGCTTCGTGTCGGGAGAGATGGAAACGTTCATTTGTTCTGCTGCTCCCCTGTTTAATGTGATCTGCGCTGTGACTAAGGCAAGACAAATAGTATTTTTAATGAAACCGTTTAATAACCTCTGGAAGCCGGAGTCAAAGGCACTGGGAAAACACAGTTAAAGGGTGGCTGGGTGTAAACAGCACAGACACCGCGGCTTCCGTTCCACTGACCCGGTCCTTCTGCTTTCAGGGTTTCATCACCGTAAATGGTTTTGAACCAATGAAGCTGGATTCCCTTCAAGAGACGGACAGCCCATCGTGTGGACTGTAGAGCTCGTGGACGGATTTATTTGGGTGAGTTACTGTAAAGTGCCTGCAGGTAACAGCTCAGGCTTTTTGAGCCCCCTTTGGAATGTGTTTTCAATTAGTGGGTGACTATGGATCGCTGCAGCCTCTGGGAGTTTCATCGGGGTGTCTAAGAGCAGGGCCACATTGATTGCCGTTCAATTAATTGCATCTGGTATTTTCATTTATCAGAAGCAAAATACATGTAATTAACTCTGAAGCAATATAGTTCCGTGTGAAATGATTGCTGTTGCTGCTATAAAGATAAGTCAGCGGGAATGCTGCTGCTAGGAGCGCGGGTCAGAATGGGAGTCGAGTTCGGACTTCTCGACACATTAATTACAAAGAATAAAGATGAGTTAGGGAGACCGCCTCGACCCCCTCGAGTCGTCTGCACAGTGGTGGGTGCGCTTCCTTAGGGCGCCCGCAGCCTGCTGGCCAGTCTTCCCGAGCTTACACCCCCATGGCCAGCCTCGAGGCGGCTTGAGCACGGCTGGGAGAGTCCTGGCCGCGGGGACGGGCCAGCTCTGGCTGCACTCACGGGGCTGTGGTTGAGAAAGCATCGGTGATGGAGTCCGCCCTCCGCCCGGGGCCTGGCTTTAGTTTCAACACCTTGAGCCATTTTTCACAAAACCTGGCTCATCCTGCAAGTGGCAGGTCTCGGCGTGATTGAGTTTTACCGGCTTTAAAGTGTGTTTCTTGTTGAGCTGACACCATCTTCACACAAGAAGGAAGAGCGGGTGAGCACATTTCCTCAGTCTTTTTCGTTAAGCCCTTACACTTGCTCCCCAAAGTGTAAGTAGGATGGAGTCTCCATTTTAAGGGAAGGTCAAGTTCCCCGCCGTGGCCTCCGTGTTCCTCGGAGCTGGGAGCGCCAGGGGCAGCCGAGCTGAGCTCAGGCTGAACCAACCAGCAGTGTCTCACGGTCCCCACGTCTCCCTCCATTCCGCACTCCATGGAGGAGTCAGCTGGGGGGCCGAGGCGCCCGCCTGGTCACCGCAGTCGCCTCTTGGAGCCTTCTGGAGCCGAGCTTGTGGATTGAGTAGTTGGACTGGGGCGGTCTCAGAGCTCCCCACCTGTTCAGGTTGAATGTAGAAGCCAGGACGCCTTTCCTAGGGTGGCCTGAGCGGTCTTGCCCCGCCCGAGGCCACAGCGGAGCATGACATCGCCCGAGGCCCACTCATCAGAGCAGACTAACCTGAGCCTCCAAGAACCTCAGCATTGGAGGAGACGAGAGACTAAAAAGCCAGGGCGCATTTTGGGGGAGGCATGGGAGTATTTACTAGTGAGTCATGATGGTCCCTCACAACCAAAAAATCTCCCGCTGTGCCTTCCAAGGCCAACCTATCTTTCTTCCTGGCCCTCACCTGTGTTCCTTCAGTTAGACCCTGTGCTTGCTGGGATTGGCCCAGGTCTCTCAGAGACATTGCGGTGCAAAGTCTTGGTGGGTCTAGCTTTGGTGGGTCTCCGTTCCAGTTTTGGGGTGCTGGGTTTGAAGGTGTTTTCAGGGTGATGGAAATAAATCCATCGGACTCCTGTGGGCCCATGGAGTCTGTGCATTGGCTGTGCCCCGTGCCCGAGTTCTTCACAGGAAGGTGTCTGAGGCTCACCTGCTGCTGGAGGGGCGGGGGGACTCTTGTCTGGATAGCCCAATCTTGAGAGCAACGCTCAGTACATTTCATAGACACCGTTGGTTGGAAAACTACTTCCTCTCAAGATCCGAATGTGGAAATTGATAGTGCAGGGATGAATGGGCTTTTAAAACATTGACAGTGGTTGAGTAATAACATCTTCATTTGACTCAGCCTGATACCTGAACCACTGCGGTATCTTGTGTAGCGGAGGTCCCGATCTCAGAACGCTGACATTGTGTAAATGTGTCCGATAGCAGAATGAAAGCGCAACACGCCTCCTGATCAGGTTCTTGAGCCCCGAGCGCCCTGCCCTGCCAGTGGGCTAACCTGCACCCCTGACTACCCTGGCCTGTATTCACAGGGGAGCGTTCTCAGGTCCCCAGAAAGTACCTCTCTCTTCTCTATGACTCATCACTCTGGCCAGGAAGGTGTACCCCACTTTTGGGATGGCCACACACAAAGCCCTGCCTGTAGTCAATGCATAGCCACACCAGAGGGGCATCTGGGGTTGCCTCAGCCTGGGGGCTCACCTGCTGCGTCCTGGAATGGACGGGCCTTTTAAACACGGGCGAGGAGAAGGACAGATGAAGTCGCAGCCCTGAAAAGGCTGGCCGGGGTGCTGGAACCCTCTGCTTCACTGTTGTCATCTTAGTGATGTTGAGTATGTCTTCATGTAATAGCTTTGTGTAAGCCGATTATTGTAGACGTGGTATTTTGGAATGTGGCTTTTTTTTTAATAACTCCAAATCAAACACCAGCTTTCTCCCCAGAGAGGCTCCCCCTGCGCACCAGTGAGCGGTGACAGACTGCCTGTAGCCCTGCTCCTACCACCCGTTCTCCACTGGCTCCTTGTTACAATCGCTCTGGTTTGCCCGCTTCTCCTGGAGCTGAGCTAGGTCTCCTGGGGTCATGTGGGTCATTGTTTGTCTTGTGCTGTTTTGTTATTGAGCATTAATATTTATAGCGGCTCCCAGTTACCTTGTAGTTTTAACAAAAGCGCCAGGAAAAATAAGTGCTTTTTGTTGAATGTCTACAAACGAGTGGAAATGGAAATCAGAGCCCTGGCTTTGTTCTGTGAGGTGATGGTGGGTAATGGCGGCTGTGGTTTGGCAGAAACACCGCCGAGCATCCGGCCACCTGCACCCAGCGAAGCTCACGCGGTTATTTTGACAGGTCGCCATCGCGCCCGCCTCGAAAGGCCCCAGGGAGAGGCCACCTGAAGGCCCCAGGGCGCTGCGAAGGCGCTTGGTGGGCACGAGGGCCTTGCCTCCATCTGCCATGGGGACCAGGCTGTGGGCCATCGGAAACAGGCCTTACCCAGGCCAGCAGGCATTACGGCCTCAGCCCTGTTTCTGCCAAGACAGATTCTTTCTTGAAAACAGAAGGGAGAGCCGAAACCGGTTTGGCTCAGTGGATAGAGTGTCGGCCTGCGGACTGAAAGGTCCCAGGTTCGATTCCGGTCAAGGGCATGTACCTGGGTTGCAGGCACATCCCCAGTAGGAGGTGTGCAGGAGGCGGCTGATCGATGTTTCTCTCCCATCAATGTTTCTAACTCTCTATCCCTCTCCCTTCCTCTCTGTAAAAAATCAATAAAATATATTAAAAAAAAAAGAAAGAAAACAGAAGGGAGAGCATTGCCTGACTTCAGAAACAGCACCCACACCTGCTGGTTCTGGCTGTTGAGGTGCAGAGGCCGTGCTGGTCCCACCTGTGGCCTCTCGGCCTGCACTGGGCCCTGCGGTCCTGCTCCGTTCTCAGCCACAGGCACCGATGCCCACATGTAAACCACAAACCAGAGGCCGACACCAGGCCCCTTCATCTGCAGGGGCAGGTGCCGGGAGCTTCGGCCAGGTCCTCAGCAGTGTAGCTGCAACAGTGCGGCACTCAGCTGGAGGGGCCCCAGCTGGAGCAGGGTTCTGGGTTCTTGGGATTTTATTCCTGAGCTGCAGGTCCAAGTTCACGTGGGAGCCGTTTCCTGGGAGGAGCTGACGCAGCCCTTCTTTCCTTCTGGCGAGGACCAGAGGGGTCATCCATCCTGTCCCCTTGTCCCGGCCACACAGGGCCGAGCCCCCAGCCCGACGCCTCTGGTGGGCTGCTTTCTGCTCTGTTGGTTGTTCCCTCCTCCGCCCCTCACAACTGCTGGTTCTAATCGGTTGATTTACCAGCCAGGGAGGCACAGAGTCAAACAGAGGGTCTGAATTTTCACTGTCATCCCGGGGCCTGGAGTCAGCAAGCCTGCCTGGACTTCCCGGCTTCCGGGCCAGGGCGGGTCTCTGCTGAATCGCACTCCACTGCGGGCCCTGCTTGGGAGGAACAGTGTCTTCTCTCCCCTGGCGGGTGCCAGGGGGTCATTATTGAGCACCCCCTCAAGGTGTGATGCTGGGCAGGCGGGAGGTCCACCTCTTTTCCAAGATTTTTATGGTGCTGGCTGGGACCCCGTTTTATTCATGAACATGCGATGCTCGTATCACTGCACCCAGGTTAGGGGACCACCGGAGGCGGAGGCCGGAGGACTGATGGTCATTGTTTCTGAGGCTTGGAGCATGCATGTGTTAAAGGGAAGGGGGGGAGTGCTGCCAGGGTCAGGGCCGCCCTTGTTGCAGGAAGTGATTATTTTCTGTTTACTGTAAGTTTCAGGTTGATGATGTGGACGTGTGAATGGGTAGGAAATTAGCTTTCTCGTAAAAAAAGATGTTGGGTCTCCAATCGGGTGTGATTAACGAGAGGAAAAGATTGTGTGTGTGAGTCTTTGTGTTTGGTATATCTTTGTTACCGCCACTGCAGCCACTGCTCCCGGCATGCATTAGACCAGTGGCATTTTTGCTAACATGGTCTTCGTTTTAGGCCGTTTCAGTTTCTACTTCCATCTAGGCCAGCGGTTCTCAACCTGTGGGTCGCGACCCCTTTGGAGGTCAAACGATCCTTTCACAGGGGTCGCCTAAGACCATCGGAAAGCACATATATAATTACATACTGTTTTTGTGATGAATCACTATGCTTTAATGACGTTCAATTTGTAACAGTGAAATTGGGGGCCACCACATGAGGAGCTGTATTACAGGGCCGCGGCGTCAGGAAGGCTGAGAGCCTCTAATCTAGGTTCCTAGGAGGGACACACACCACCCCCCGGGTTCGAGTAGCAGCTTCCTCAGCAGCAGATGCTAAAGACCCACTTTACAGCCCAGAAACCATCCACGTGGTACTGATGGAATCTGGCTTCTTTGAGGTTTTTCATCTCTAATTTCTGGATCCCGATGTAGTGCCTTTTCTGAAGTAAGGCTGAGAATTCCGTTGTCCTGGTGGGAGTGTGTCCCCACGCCTGTTGCCCATGGCTCCCTCCTTACCTGGCTTCTAACACCCACAGAACACATGTGCTTTATTTATTGATTGACTCATTTATTTTTGGCAAACGGCAACTCCCACCTGGCCCCATGCTGTTAAAAATACAGCCTTCCTGGTGAGCTGAATGCATTCTTGCCACGTAGCAATTAAGATAATTCCCCTAGACTTGTACCAGTTAAGGATAAGTAGGAGGTTTTAAAAGAAAGTGCTGCGTAATTGAACGGGTTTTGTGTGGGCACATGGGTAACACGTGAGAATACCTGCCCTGAGCGGACTCCTGCGTAAGCAGGTAATAAAAGGGCACATTTTCCTGTGCTTCTCCTGAGAAGCAGCCGAGCGGTGACATTTATACATATTTCATGATGCGGTTTCCTTAGGCACCGGCAGCAAACAAATCAATTTCTCAGCAGTATACTATTTAAAAGAACAGCAACAACCTGCGGGGTGGGCTGCAGAAGCTGTTGAAGTTCATTATATGTGGCAGAAAGATAGAACAATAGGAAATAAATGTGTGGGGATAAAAAAACAAACCAAGGATGCACAGCAGCCCTGGGCGTCTGATTACGGCGTTTAATTTCCATGTCTTCATAAATGTGTCCGAAGAACAGTGCTCCCACTCGGCGCCCCCATTGCGCTCTTTCTCCAGGCTGAGGATCAGATGTCCCGTGAGCTTCCCTCCCGTGGGTCTGTCGGGAGTGGGCCTTGATTTATTGGACGGTATTGCACTGCCGTTTAATGTAGGAGATTTGCAGGAAACGTGGCAAAGATATCAGGTTCCCGTGCCCAGTAACTCGACACCTTCCCTGTGGCCGCCTCCCCTTCCGCTCAGCTATACATTGTTTAACTGAAAGGAACCCTTTGTTGGTCTGGCCCCGTGTAGCCTGCACCTCCTTGGGAAATTCAGCTGAAGCTGTGACTGGTTTCCCTGGTCTGAGGAGGAGGCAGAGCCCCCGAGCGGCCTTGCGCCTCCGGAGGGCGCTGGGGGCTGGGCGGTGCAGCTTTCCTGGATGGCCCCTCGGTCACGGTGACCATCGCCCCGCCCCTTCTGCAGCCGAGATGGATTGCTTCCACAATGCAAGGGCGCAGGGGCGAGATGTTATGGGGACAGCACTGTACGAGGGCAGGTTCTGTGTCCTGGGGGGTCTAGATCAAGTGCCCTCGGCCTCATCTGCATCTTAATATCGGTAATCTACTGGAATTGGCTTTGCTGGGTGTCCATCGCCCCTCTGGCACATTGGGGTCCTCCCATGAGGGCCGGAGGGTGGGAGCCTTGCTCGTTGATAGCACAGAAACCCGGGGTGCCAGTCTCCTGGAAGACACTGAGCGTCTGGCTCTGGGGTGAAATTAATGAAGGTGTTGTAAATGAACTTGGATTAAGGAACAGTGCTCTGTTAGCGTAGAACTTCCTAAAGCGGCTTCCCCAAGCTCCCTGAGGCAGAAGCCCTGTCCGTTGCCCTCATGGTCGCCATAATTTTATGTGCATGACCTGCACATCATGGAAGACACAGCACTGTTCTGAATGAATGGGACCAGGGAGGTTTGGCGTGGCTGGGCCCATCCCAGCATCTGTCTGGAGGGCAGGGCTGGCGACATTAGCCGGCAGTGTTTTCTACAGACAGAAGGCAGCCCAGCATGTTGCACTACCTGTTGGGGAGGTGCGCGTGTTCTGAGATAATGAAGCATAAATCGTGAGCTTTCCCGGCCCTGAGCGACGGCATGCCTCTGTCTCCCCTGCCTGCCCACAGGGCTGGGAGTTTGAATTTCGTGGGCCTTGGGGACCTGGCTGTACCCTCCTGTCTCCTGGGGGCGTGGTGCTTCAGCCTCCTGGGCGAGGGCTGCATCGGAGCTGGGATTCTGCGCATTGCAAGGAGGCCCAACTGGCTCCAGCGTCCATCACCCTGGGTCCCTCGGGATGAAGGACAGATGGCCTGTGTATCAGATTCCTTCATGGACCCAGCATGGTGGCCGCCTCCTTGCCTGCCCTGCAGATTTGGAAGCTGGTATTTCCTGCGTGCGTAACTGATGGACCCAGGCCCACGGTTGTTAAAAACCGTAACTTTGAGAGCACTGTACTGGCTTTTCGTAATTCAATTGAAACTCGCTGCTGCTTCCTAATTACAGCTGAAATGACCTCTAAACCACGGCAAAGGGCTGCAACTTCCTCTTGGAAGGCGGATTCATATTGATTTGTACTCTGATCTCCCACGGGCTTAAATGGCAGCACCGCGGAGGCCTGTGTAAAGCCGGAAAGCCTTCTGCCCGCGTGTTTAAACAGCAGATTGACACGGCGCTCGACTTGGCGGGGAAGCAGCCAGCTCTTTAGTCAGGAACCGCATCAGCGGCCGCTCCCTCCCTCCAGCAGCCCCACGGCTTTGGCACATCCTCCTCATGTGCGTGGGGAAGGCAAAGACTTGGCCGTCGCCTTGGTGATGGTGGGGGGCTGATGGCAGGGCCAGGAATGCTTGCAGCATGACCTTGGCCCCCGCTGATGGCATTGACCTTGGGCAGACTAAACCCCTCTGCGCTTACTGACTCGGGTTCCCCCTGTGAAATGGGGGTGAGCAGTAACGGTCCATCGCCGAGTTTTGTGGGTCAGTGAGATGCCTGGCGTCCAGGTTACAGGAGCCTTCAGGTGAAAGGTGACTAGGACTCTAGACTTCCTTGCTCATAACAGACAGTTCTGTCCTGTTTTCTCCTGGGACTTTGGACGTGGGAAGCAACCCCCTTTTCCGTCAAGCTGCTAGTGATGTTTCTTCATCAGGGAGGAAGGGTTTGGGGTTCCCTGAGCCTTTTCCCTGCAAGCTCGACTCATTTTGTGCGAGGGAGGGGATCCCAGGCTCAGCAGGGGTGACAGGGAGGACTGCTCCCAGGTGGGACTGGCTACCTGCACACCTGTTTACTGATGTGCTTCCTTCTGTGGGAGCGGGTCCCCCCTCTTTTGTCGATGGCTCCCAGTCTCTGCAGTTTCCGCGGACATTCCGTGTGACCAGGAGGTGGAGGCGGGTACAGTCCGTCCCTGGGGTGGTGACCGGTCAGCATGGAGAGGCCCAGCGCAGCGGCTTATCTGAGAGCAGCGCTGGAGAGCCTGCCAGCTCGGCCGCTTCCCATGAAAGCCTGTTAGATCCAGGTCACCGCTCTGGACTCCTGCATTTTATGGCAAATTCTAAAAATGCAGATTTGTAACAAGCAGTGGTAATGAATTCAGACTGTTTGAATTTCACACTGAATAATGGCTGGAATTATCAGAGCCTGGGGCTTATGAGATCCTTGGATCGCCGTAATCTTTTCTCAAGATTCAATTGATGGCATGAGGTAATGTCACATTACTTTATTAACAGTCCTGGCCATAAAAGAAACACCTACTAGGAAAGGAGAATTTAGTCAAAATACTAGTAATAACAAGGCCATTTGGAATATGGAATATGTTCGGTGAAGTTCAGAAAGCCTCATCTCATTTAAAATGTAACGCTGTGCCCACGGGGACCAAGTGCAATGCCTCTGTGCCCTCGGCTTCCTCGCTTCTCCATCCAACACGTTCTCCTTTAAACGCTCCCATTTGCACTCTCGGAGGGGATTCAGGGAGTATGGGAAGAGGGACAGCTCCACAGCTCTGAAATCCGTTCTGGTTTCGTGTTGTTCTCGCTCTTCTTCTGCTTGTCCGACCTGCCCCCAAAGGGAGATTTTAAACCTGCGAGGAAGGACAGTGCACAGACTCAGAGGAGCAGGGCTGTGTACCTTGCTCTGTCTCGGATTCTCTTCCATGTCTCCCCCAGCGGCCACGGTAGCGATTCTCTCCTTTTAAGCTGAGTTGATGGTCACAGGAGGGAGTGAGCACATGTCCTAAAACTCCGTTAATATTTGCACACGTTTGTGGTATTTAAACTTCCTTAATTTTAGAATTTATTGCCACTATTTCGGGTTGTGCGGGGTGTGCAGGCGACACATTGCCCCCGAGTTCCAGCCTCTGGGAGAGCAGCCACATTGCTGGACGCAAATGTGGGGAGATGCCAGGCCTCCCTTCTCAGCCCAGAAGTGCCTTGTTTGATGTCGAGCTTCACTTACCAAAGGAATGGATTTATAGCTTTTGACATTTTGCTCTTAGAATTAATTAGGTGGCTAATCATTATAAATACCATTTTCTTCTGCTGTTGTCTCCATTTAATAGGGCCTTCTCCTGCCGCATGCACTTGTCAGTTTCAGACTGAGCCTTGTGTTTGGCTTTTATGATCTGTCAAGGGAAAATGGAAGTAAATCCTGTATAATATGCTAATTGATCTGTTTGGGAATTTTTAGATATAGACAACATCTGTGCTTGCCAGCAACTCAGCTAATGGCTTCCGTTCTTGCGCCAGTGAGGTTTTCTGGGTCTCCGTGACCTTGCCGACACAGCCCGTGTCCTCCCCACCAGGGTTTGGCAGTGTGGAATTTGGGGGCCTTTTTCTGGTGCCCAGGGGCCCGGCCTGAGACCACGCAGGATTCTAGTGTGAGGGTGCCTCTGGCCAGCGTGGGCCGGCTCTAGTCTTGTGCCCCACCCCACCCCCAGCCTAGACCAGACTGGCTAGAGCGATGGGTTCAGAGCCTGTGGCCTTGGGCCTGGGCCCCCAGAACCCTGCCAATCTTGTTGATGCTGCATTTCCGGGGAGCGAGGCACCTTTGCTTGCCCTCAGGCGGTGGTTTGGGCCACGTGAGAGCTTATTTTTTAGTGCAAACCTGCGCAGCCGGAAGTATCTTCTCCTGTGAAGCACGAGGGGCTGGCGGGGGGGGGGGCGGGGGGGGGGGCGGCTGCGCCCGGGAGAGCCGCCTCCTGGAGGAGCTTTTCCCAGCAGCTGGTGACAGGACCGAGGGCCCTTCAGTAGCCTGAGCGCAGGGTCATACACCGGCTTTCCCTGGCCATGGAGGGCAAAGGTGGAAGCAGCTTTTGGGGGTGGAGTGGGGGGACCCAGCCTGGTCCAGCACTGGCCTGAAGCGGAAGCCCCGCAGCTGCGTACTGTGAGTGTGCTGGTCAGTCTGGACACACAGCCCCATCACTCCCTGTGTGTGTGGTCCTGCCAGTTTGGGGAGTGCCCTTATTTCTCCTGAGTGTAATGGATAATGGAGGCTGATCAACGTCTCCTGGCACTTGGCAGGAGCAGAATAGGATCGGAACCTGGGTCTGGGTTGGACCCGCACACCCAGAATGTTCTGCTCCATTACCAGCTCCCCACACAGTTCCGCTGTTGGTGGTAAAAGGTTTGATGTTGAAGGCACCTGATTGGCTGTTGACTTCATGGGTGTTCTGTCCTCTCTCAAGCTTGTTTACAAACAGCCTCTAGGAAGAGGCTTCCTGACAAGCTAAATGCTCTCAGTTGAGATGCATGTGTGGGGCTTGGAGCTCCATTCCCCACAGACCAAGCCTGGTGGGCCCAGACTAGGACATGCCCAGACTTGGACTTCCCAGGAGCCAGGCCCCCAGGCTGGACCAGCGCAGGGGTCGGGGGACTCAAACCCCAGAGTCTCTGTGTGTGTGTGTCTCTCTCTCTCTCTGTTCAGCAAAAGCCAACCGGCTCTGGGCCCACTGGCACTGGAAGGTGTGGCTGGGGTGGGGACAAGTAAGGAACAGGCTGGGATTCTGGAGCAACTTGCCCAGGCCCACACCTGTTCCCAGGACTGAGCACACCCGGCTCACGCCCTGGCAGTGACTGATGGCCAGGGTGGCCTCCAGGTTTCCGTGTGCACTGTATGAAGGCGGTTACTGGCTGCTGTGCTGTCATCACTGTGGCCTCAGGTTCCTTTTGTCTGCGCCTGTAGACACCTTGGCACAGGTAATCATTGCAGACAGCCCGTTTTCAAGTTACCAGCACCCGGACCTACTCATCTCTGACTGAACTTGCACACTCAAGCACACTTAGATGCTCACACACAAACCCCTGCAGACCCTCACACATGCTCACTCATACACACGGGGGTACAGACCCTGCTTGTGGCATGTGTGACGGGGGGCACCTGCATCTGGACCAGGTGAGGAATTTCTCGGACCCCCGTCCTCATCTGGGTGCAACCGCTCTCCTAGCTCCCAAGGGAGAGAATGGAGGTCTTGGGCAAACACTTGCCCGTCCTCACTGTTGGCTGAAATGTGATAGCCGTGGAGTTGGGGTGATGGGACCATGCAGCCTATTCCTCCTCCCTCCCCAGTCAGTTTTATCATCGGATTTCAAAGGACCACGAGTGGACCTGGTTTACCATTCCCTCAGCCAGGTACGCAGCAAGCATGGCTCAGATCGTGCTATTGTGCCAACATTAACGTTAGGGCACACGCAGTCCATAGTCAGCAGGTTCACACACTACTATCATTAAAATTTCCGGCAAAAGCTGCAAAAATTAATTGGAGGCGTGTAATAGTTTAGAATGTGAGTCAGCTTGTGGTAATATAAATTACGGAAGAGAGGACAGTTTTATATACTGAGAGGCAAAGCTGGCGTACGTTAATGAGCAGCGATAGGAGTGAGGGGCTGCTTTTCCATTACGGATGCACTCGGAAGGGCCTGGACTCCGCTGATGAATAGCGTTAATTCGCTCCTACAGTTCCAATAATTCATGGTGCAGTTTAATGACTTCTAGATAAAAACAGGATTGAAATGTTAATTTCTCTGAAGAAATTGGGGCACTCTTGTATATCAGGCATTACCCCCCTATTAACCTGCTAGTTAATTTCGCTAAACAAACGTCTGGGAGATGTTTCATGTTACGAAGACTTCTGTATTTCTTACCTGAGATAGAAGTAACTTTCTTTTTCTTTCTTTTTTAACCTTAATGTATGTGAGTCATCTTAGATGAGAATTTATCAGGCAGAGCTCTGTCTAGGTAACTTGACCGAGTGGAGGTCTCTCCACACTTAGCTTCGTAAACAGCCGTGTGACTTAATCTGCATTCTGGGGGCTAGTAACTGTTCCTTTGTTTTCTTTGGCTGTGGGTTTGGGTGGGCTTTGTGCTGGGAAATATAAGGACTGTGGATCCGTCCATGTGAGATGCCTGAGGCTCTGGTCTCAAATCATGCAGGAATTTTGCGATCACTCTGTTATTTTGTTTTATTTTGCATCTTTCTTGCCTTTTAAACCGAGTTCAGTGCCTGCTCTCAAAAAAGAAGATGGAGCAGGAAATACTAAGTACAGTAACAAAAAGTTAACTAACGATGTTCTGTGTAATTAAGGAATATTGCAGTTTTATTCCCAGATATTTTATCATGGTAAACATGTATTACTATCTGGTTTTGCTATACAGTGGGGCCTTGACTTACGAGTGTCCCGACTAACGAGTTTTTTGAGATACCAGCTGTCTCTCAGCCGATTTTTTTGCATTGAGTTGATAGAGTAATTTGAGTTAACGAGCTCGGTCTCGGAACGAATTAAACTCGTAAGTCAAGGCCCCACTGTATACACACACACACACACACACACACACACAGGGCACAAAAACCAAACCTACAAGTATTTAGGGGGCAAGACCCCCTCTCTGTTTATTCTCCTGCTTTGCCTCTGGGTGTACTGTTCCAAGAGCTTCTTGAGGAAGGACTCTTAGGTGAGGAGGTGAAGGCCCGGCAAGACAGGGCTCTAACCTGCAGCGGGGAGCAAGGCCTGGTCCATCCCTGGTCACACACACACCCCACCCCCAGCTAGTGATCACTGGGCACAGGTTGATGCTGATTCCGTGCCTGGCATCCTTGTGCTCGAGCCACATTGACCAACCCTGTTGGTGCTGAGCCCAGAGTGGCACAGAGATCCGTCCTCAGGCGGTTCTGCACCTTCTGGGAAGGGGTGACCCCTACCCATGTTGGCTTGTGCTGCTCCCTGCTGTCCGGGGGGGGGGGGGGGGGGGAGGGCTGGGGCCCAGCCTCGCCTCCATTAGACTCACATGGGCGTTCAAGACAGGGCATCTGGCCAACCGATCTGTGTCCCCTGGTCACGACCACTTGGTGGGGTGGCTCACTGCTCATGTGCCATGGGCACTGGGCTGTCTGTTTGAAATGGGGCAGAGCCAACCCCAGATTCGACCCAAGGAGCTTATCGGCACAGGCATAACTCACCGCCTGCTTTTCCCTGTTCCTTTAACTTTTAATTGAAACCATTTAGTTGCCACCCCCGCTGCTAGGAATCTGGGGACAATTAGGGAGGTCCCGTCTGTCCTTTGAACCACATCCTATTGCTTTGCTCACTCGAGAAGATGGCAGATCGGAGCGGCACTGTCTTTGCTCCCTGCTGGCTGGCTGCTGTCTCACTTGGACGAATTATGGCAACTCTTTAATTCAATTATTTTCTGCAGCAGAGGCTCTGAGATGATTCGGGTGGGAGCCGGCGCCGGTTTTCTGGTGTAAAGCCGGGCCTCCGCCGAGGCTGTGGGTGAATTGGGGAGTTTCACTCCGGGTGTGGAATGCGTCCACACTGCCCCCCAAGCTTCCTGGCACAGGCCCCTGTTTGCCATGTCAAAACACAGATTGGAAATGGCAGGTGCCATGGGCTTTGCCAGCCTTCCCCCGAGGGGAGGAATTGTCTGTCCAGTAACATTAGGTCAGCGAGTTCCTGCCCAGCTGTGTGGGAGCGAGGGGCGGGGCCCAGGCCCGGGAAGGCCGGCTGTGACCTCGACGTGCTCAATCTCGGCCTTGGTGTTTGACTTGGAGTTAAACAGGCTGTCAGGAGTAGAGTGTGCTGTACAGTCATCTTCACCAATTTGCTTTCTAATGTGGAAAATCTGCCTAAAATAGGACCTGCTGCACTGCTGTCCCACATACGAGGGCGGGGCTGCTCTCCACGGAGTGGCCAGCAGGTCCGGGAGGGCGGGCGGAGCGTGGGCCTCCTCTGGTGGGTGGTGAGACCTGCCCTTGAGCCTGCCCTCTGCCTTCCTTGTGGGCCACAGGGTCCCGTGGATGTGCCCCAAGGCACGTCCTCAGCTCTCAGATCTCAGGACACGGGGAAGCTCATTTTCCCAAAACATTGGGGTGTTTGTAACCCAGTTAGAGGTGCACAGGAGCTGTTCAGTTGCAGTGAGGGAGCCGAGGAGAAGGCAGGAGCTGGGACCCCGAGGCAGGACAGAGCCCAGCGTGCCCTGCCTGGCGTCCCTGGGTGCCAGGCAGGGCAGCACCGTCACGCTCTGAGTGTGAGCATCTCACAGTGTCACCCTAGTGTGTAGAGGTGGGTGCTTTTCGAGTGTCCTGGCTCCAGAGCCTAAGCTGTGCCCACGTCTAACGGCTGACGCTCGATGTTGCTGGAAGGAACTGGTTTGTTCCGGGCAGCCCTTCCTGTGGCAGGACTCCCGCCATTGGTGCTGTCCCTGCCTCGGCTTTACTCCAAGGCATCCAGAGCCCCGGCTTGAGAACAGCAGCACGGCTGCCGTGTGCATGCGTGTGGACATACACATGTGCGTCCGTGTGTCTGCGAGAAAGGTTAGTAAGATCCTGTCAGAGAGTGGCGATGAAGTAATCAGTTATAATCTTTGGACTTGGAAACCAGCCCGCCTTCCGAAATAGCATGCATGCCCTTTGACCTAGTAACCTCCCTCCCCACTCCGTGACCTCAGGGAGAAGTTTCTACATGGTGTGGATGGCGAGAGTGGAGAAGAGCTGGTCCTTTTAAAACGGCGCCTTTACTAGGGGAACCAGTTAAGTGGAAGGCTGTCTTCGAGGGAACGATCCAACATTGAGTGCACATTTATGGCAGGAAGGCCTGACGAGTGTGTCACAGTGGTTATCTTTAGCTGGGACACTGAGGGTGGGTTTTTCCATTCTCTGGCCCCATTGTTTTGTAATGAATATGTGTTGCTTTTTTTCAAATAGTGAAAAAATTGCTGATCATCTCCATGTTTCCAGGATTATATGCTTCTGACTGGGAGGCAGCAGGCCAAGCAACAAAATGCAATTTTTAGAGATAAAGCTAATTATCCTAAAGCCGCCAGGGCCTTCTCCTCACTCTTCCTGGGACACGCAATGTCCAAGGTGCTCAGTGCTGGCTGGCCAAAGAGCGTCCTGCTGTACCCCCACTTCACAGTGAGCATGCCCAGATGTCGCCAAGATCGTGCCTACTAGGTGGACCGGTTCATAATGGCGGATTTTGTAATCAAAGAAAACACGATAATTTCAAGAGAAACATCAAAAGTGCTTTATTCAAAGTAATGTCCATCACTAGCTACCCATTTCCCCCATCTTTCGGGTAATTTGTGGATATGTCCCAATAGAACTTTTCTTGTTTTGAGGCAAATCATTCAGAGACCCAATTTTCCACGTCTCCGTACGTGTTGAAGTGCTGCTCAGAAAATGCGTGCGCTGTCGATCAGAACAAGTGTCATCTGAAGGGGCGAGGTCTGGTGAACACGGCGGGTGGGTTCATACTTCCCAGGCAGGATCTTTTCACGTGTCTTTAACTGGTTTTGAAGTGTGTGATGGTGCGTCATCATGAAGCCAAATTACTTTGCCGTGTCTTCTAGCCCATTCTGGTTGTTTCACATTCAAAGCGTGGTTCAAATTGATTATTTGTTGTCACTAGCGATCAGTATTAACGGTTTCACCTGGTTTTAGAAGCTCATGATACACCACACCTTCCTGGTCCCACCAAACACAAAGCAATGTCTTCTTTCCAAAGCGATTTGGCCTTGCAGTTGATGTTGATGGTTGACCTGGATCAACCCACGATTTTGTGCATTTGGGGTTCTCAAAATAAATCCACTTTTCATCGCCAGTCCCAATTCGATGCAAAAAAGACTTTCGTGCTGTTGAAGCAACATTTTACTGATGACTTTTCGGTTTTCCATTTGTCTTTCATTCAGTTGATGTGACATCCATTTTCCTTCCTTTAAAACTTTTCCCATTGCTTGTAAATGATCGGAAATTGTTTGCTGAGCAACGTTTAATCTTTCTGCAAGTTGTTTTTGAGTTTGACACGCACCTTCATCCAATAATGCTTGTCATTGTTGGTCTTCACACTTTTTCAGTTGACCTGGACGTTCTTTGTCTTTCACATGGAAATCATCACTTTTAAAGCGTTTGAACCAGCGCTCACAAGGATCTTGAGATGGAGCATGTTCACCATAAGCTTCCCGAAGTAAAGTAATGAATTAAAACTTACTGCAAATGCTCTTTTTTTGGCATGAAATTTTACATTTTTAAGCGTAAAAAATATCTATGATGTTAACACCTTCAGAAATTTTGACATGAAGTTTTGAAGCTTGTTGTCAATACAACAAAATAGCATACATATCAGATCGCATATATATCAACATACGTGTAACTCCATCTATTGGAAAAAATCCGCATTATTAACCAGTCCACCTAGTAGATCAGCGCTTCCTTTCGGTTATCTCAGGGCATGTGCGCAGACATGGGATCTGTGGCACTGGCGTCTGTGTATTTACTGTGAATTACCTAAGTTTGAGGGTTTTTGTTTGTTTTGTGTTGGAGGGTCTTTTTTTGGCAGATCAGTGTCTGTGTGTCCAGCTGCCATTTGGTAGCTGTGTGACCCTGGGAAAATGGCTGGTCCTCTGGGTCCCTCTTTTCTCCTTAAAAACAGGGACAGCCGTGCCTGCTTGAGGGGATCATGGGGACTCAGTGGTCGGTGCTTATAAATTGGGTGTGCATTGGAGCACCCCAGAGAAGCTCTGGAGTCAAACACATCTATGCTGGAGGCACTGTCGTAGGCATGGGATCCCACTCGTAGTTAAACAGAAAAACTCCAGGGAAAAGTAAATACAGAGGGTGGGGTGCAAGGTGTGGGTGATGGGACTCATCCGCCTATAAGACTTGAGGTCCTCAACAGACCGACCTCACCTGTTAGGGGCCTTCCCACATGTTCCCGGCATGAATGGACATTCCCCAGGGGTTTCTTCTTTCTTTTAACCTGTGTAGGATGCTTCTGTCCTTGGCAAGGACCTGCCCAAGCCCATCTTCCTCAGGCTTGAGGTTGGGGCTGGCCAGCTCTCACACTCACAGGCTCGATTCGTTCAGAAATTCAGTGTGTGTGCCAGTGGGCAGGCTGGCACTCAGCTTATGTTCCAGGAGTGAGCTTGTCTTGCAGGGTGTGTGCGTCCAGCTGAGAATCCTATCCTATATAATAAAAGGCTAATATGCAAATCTACTGAATGGCGGAACAACCAGTTGCTATGGTGTGCACTGACCACCAGGGGGCAGGCGCTCAGCGCAGGAGCTGCCCACAGGGGGAGCAGCCCGAAGCCAGAAGCTGGGCTCATGGCTGGCGCAGGGGTGGTGGCAGGAGCCTGTGCCGCCTCCACGGTAGCCGCTAGTATAATATGTCTTGTGTGGAGAGCCCGAACTCAGGCCCTGGTCGGACGCCATATGTGGGGAGCCGGCACGGCCATGGCATACTCATGCCAGCTCAGCCTGGTTCAGTGACCCTGAGTGGGGGCGATGAAAGGCTTAGAAAAGACAGACAAGAGAATGAAAGCTGGGTTTTGGTGGGACGCTGCCCCTCTGATGGACAGCGCCAGCGCCCACAAGCCGTGTCTTTATTTTATAGCAGATGCCATGAGGCAAAGTAGGGGCGTGATCAAGATGTTCACAACATTCCCGTGGGTTTCGATCCTACTCAACTACATGCACCTGAACTCTCAGCCCCACATCACTCAGGCACGTGGGGCCACATGTTCGGACCACAGGTTCAAGCTTACAACTATAGCTGCTGGCTATCACTGTGCTGGGAAGGCTCTGCCCTCCAAGCTGGGACTTGCACGTGGCAATGAGAGGACTGTGCCCTTTCATCAGTCCAAGGCTTGAACCTGTCCAAACACTGTAGCTGCGCCCCACAGTCTTGGACTGAGTAGTCTTTGGTGAGAGTGTGGAGAACAGGTCTCTGAGCAGGAGTTGAGGTTGCCATGGTGGGAGGCGCCAGCCACGTGATGGTCTGGGGAAGGACTTCTAGCTGAGGGTGCCGGGCTGCAAAGGCCCCTGGGCAGTGGCCAGTGTGGCAGTGGCTGCGGGAGGGGGCAGAGCAGACCAGGAACAGGTTAGGGCAGTGGTCGGCAAACTGCGGCTCACCAGCCACATGCAGCACTTGGGCCCCTTGAGTATGGCTCTTCCACAAAATACCACATGCGGGCTCGCATGTACAGTGCGATTGAAACTTCGTGGCCCATGCGCAGAAGTGGCTCGCGAGCCGCAGTTTGCTGACCACGGGGTTAGGGTGACGATCCTGATCTTGACCATTCAGGCGGTGGGAGCTCTTTGGAGAGCTGCAGGGATCAGATTTGAAGAAAAGACCCCAAGGTGTCTCTCCGGAAGGTGGCTTAGAAGGGGCAGGAGTAGAAGCAGGAGGCCTCTAGGCGCCCTAGGGGGTCACTCAGAGGCAGGCCGTGGCGTTGACCCGGCAGTGGCGGGCGTGGGCCGGCGGGAGTGCCCACGTCCTGCCGGAGGCTGGTGTGTCCCGGACACGCTGCAGGTCCTTCCCCCGGGTCTGAGGTGGGAACTGTGTGTGGTCGGTGGGATCTCGCGTACAGCTAACTCCTCCACCGAGCACCTGTGACTGCCGCGCCTCGTGGCTCTCTTGCCTCGTCATTAGTCAGAGGAGCTGACGGGACGGACCCTGCGTAATGGCTTGTCCTCACTTCGCCTTCTCTCAGCTGCTTGGGCCGCCTTCAGGGGCGTGCGAGGCCGGGCTCTGCACGGTTATGCTGTCAGTGAAACAATATGTTGGTGCCTTTGTCCACTTTCCGCTTTAGCCGCTAGAATAACTCTTGGGGCTCGGCAGCTGTTTGCAGTCTGCCCATTCCCCCCTGGCACATCGGTAGGCAGCTCGGGCGGTGGGTGGGGAAGCTCAGGGGGTTGAGGTGAGTTTTCTGCCCTGGTCTTGGTGGTTGTGGTCAAGACCGGGATGCTGGCGCATGTCCATGTTAGTATTTTCAGGTGCCGTTGACCATGGAGAACAAGACCTCGGATGGGGGGCGGGGGGCTACTGTCAGTGTGCCAGCATGCCTTGCCCAGTCACCTCAGTTTGGTCACAGGGGAGAGGGAGACAAAATTAGCTGAAAATGTTACCTGAGGCAAGAGGTATATTAAATTTTTATAGAATCCATCGAATAATGGAATGTTGAGGTTAGTTACAGACAGATTTTTGTGAAGCTGCTGTCGTCTCCAGAGGGTGGCCAGTTGGGCTGCATTTAAATGGGGTGGGTGTCAGTCAGCTATAAGGAATTGGGGGGGGCGGTTCAAATTGTAAGAGAAAGTTTATGTAGGAAGGTGCAGAAGTGAGCCAGCTGGGCTGCGTGGGCTCAGGGCACAAGTCACAGGTGCAGAAGAAGGGCCCTTGGAGCTTAGGAGAGAGAAAGGCACAGGTGATGGCCTGGGAAGGGTGGGGGAGGGAAAGGTGGGGCGTGCTCGCAGGCCGGGCCTTTGAGCTGCTGCGCCAGGGGAGGTGGCCAACCCACGCCGCTGTTGCTTCAAGCCTGTCCAGGCCTTGGCCTTGGCCACCAGGGAGGACTTGGGGCCTCAGGCTTGCTGTTGGGCTGGTTCTCGCTTTCACTGTGGCCTGTGGAATCGGCCGTGCAGAGTGGAGGCTGAGCAGAGGGTCCGTGGATTCAGGTCCCTCAGCCTCACACCGCCTCCAGCTGACGTCAGAGATGGGGCCAAATGGTGGCTGGTCCAGGGACCCCTGGGGGGCGGGGGGGCTTGCAGGACTGGGGTTCAGGTATTTCGCAGTGTGGGTCGAGGATGGCCACTTAGGAGCCAGTTCCTCGAAGCAGCCCCAGCTCAGGCAGAAGGCAGCCAGGGAGCTGTCAGAGCCCTGCCTTTCCTTTGAGGCCACTGAGCCCAGGCTGAGGTCCACCGCGGGGTGGGGCCCTGTTCCCTCTGACCCACCCTGATGCGGGTCCTACAGCAGAGAGATCCACCCATCCACCCACCTCCCTTCTCTGTGCGGTGGTTTCAGGCTCACGGAAGAGTTGAGATTGAATTGAGATGGGACCGGGGTCTGGTTCCCAAATGGCCATTTCCGCATTAGCTTTGCTCTTCGCACACAAGCAGAATCACTGCATTTTTCCTGAACCCTCTGAGAATTACTTCAAACACAGAAGTGTTTACAGGTAAAGGATTTCGTTTTTCCTCAATATCATCACATTCTCCTACAGCCAAGTGTCAAAATGAGGGTTGACCCTGATGCTGATATTGTTGAATCCTCAGCCCTGCGGTGGGTGTTGCCGGCCCCGGTAGCATCTCCCTGCGCACAGGGAAGCCTAGTGGCCTTGCTCCTCGGTCGTCTCAGTCCAGAGCACTGTGTCCCCCGACGGGGATGTGTTCTGAGAACAGACGGGACGTGTAGCAGACTGTCCCTCCGTGTGGGTCTGCCGCGGGTGTTCTGATGAGCCTCGAGTTGTACGCTTTGGGCAGGAGTATCTGGCAGCCCTGTCGGAGGTCACGTGGTGGCAGTTTATCTCCGTGCGGTGAGGATAACCTGAACCATGTGGTCACTGAGAGCCTGCTTCCTCCGCTGGAAGCTCTTACCTTCCCACGGCATTTACTGAGCGAGGTGCAGGGAGGACGCCTGAGGCGGTGTGTTGTGCTGGACCTTCGGGCTTCTCCCCTGGTCTCGGCCCCGGGTCCTTCCCCCGCATCGGTCCCTGTGAGGGCTGCCGAGGGAGCGTCTTCCGGGCCGTCATCTGTGTGCACTCTGTTTCCATCTGCTTCCCTTTTTCTCTTGGCACAGTGAGGACCCAGGTAGTGTGTGTAAGGGTCCTGGCTGCTTTCTTCACTTCATGGCTTATGTCCCGTATTCTCCTTGTTCGTTCTGGTGCTCATATTGGTTCAATTGGGCCAGCGGTGCCTCTTCAGGCTGGCTCCCTAATCTTGTCTCTTTTGACAAGTCTCCCATCCTTTGTTGAGCATTTCTTTACTTCCTGGTTTAATCCCCCCTCCCCATCTTCCATCCCCCCCAAGTCACCCTCCTCCACGGCTGTGTGCCTTCTGATGGGCCCTGTGTCGGGATGAGGGGGCGGGGTGGTGGTGCCCATTTCTAGTTGTGGGTGGAATACGCTGACGGGCGCCCTGGGCCCACAGACTCAGAGGCCGGCCTCGCGCCGCTCGGGCCAGCAGTGCCTCCCCAGTGTTGACCTTCGGGGCAGGCTCCAGGCCCGGGTCTGGCCCTTCCATATGGCCTGTGGCTAAAGTTCCCTCCTTCCATAAATAATGGATGACTTCAGCTGCTGGGCGGGGTGTCTCCTTTTCCCACTTTCTTGTGGCGTGTTTGCATCTGGAGACCTCTGTGGCTTTGGAGCCGGAGTTCATTTCAGAAAAGACCCATCGGAGATCGTGTTTCCAGTGACGATCGGGACGGCAGATGTCAGCCCTGGTGCCATGGGTGGCTTAGGGGCGGCCTCAAGTCCCCAGCGGTCCTCTCCTTAGGATGATGGTCAGGGAGCAGTGGCCAGAGGCATGGGGAAGGGCCCACACCGATAATCCAGCGCCACTGACATTGCCTGCCCTGGCCCAGGTGCGCTGCTGGCTTCTCCCTCCTCGGTCAGGAGGAAGGGCTGGTGGGGCGGGGTGGGGGTGGGGGGACTTCTGCTGACAGTTGATAATAAGACCCCCTAAGCCCAGGAGCCGGGGCGGTGTATTTCTCTTTGGAAGTTTTGGCTGCTGTTCCCTTAAGTAAAATTATACAGACGCCAGGTTTATCTGCTCCAAAAAGTACGGGCCCCTTAGAGAAGCTTAGCAGTCACACTCACACCCTCCCGATGACTGCGCTCTGCAGTGAGCTGGCGGTAAGTGCGTGAATGTACAGCAGAACCGACTCAGAGCGTCTTACTGACAAGATCAGCAGACGTGCAGGCGCAGCATCGGGTCCAGTGAGCGGTGCCCGGGGTTTTTAAATTCTGCCCGAAACATTCAGAATCCCGGGAAAAGTCCGTGCTTCTCCGCGCGCCCAGCCTGCGCGTGGTTCTCAGCCCAGAGAGGCCTGCGGCTGGTTCGTTGGTTCCTAGGCCGGCTCCAGTCTCATCTGAGACAGTGCCCTGGGAATAACCTCACCATCGACACTCCTAATTTGGGAGCTGATTCTATTCAAATGAGCAGCCATCATAGATATTTTGGTCGTCTTTTGTCACGGAGAGTAAGTGTCCCTCCGGGGGTGAGTGGCACTCAGCTCTCTCTGGGAGGATCAATAACGGGCGCAGGGCAGCGTGGCCGCCCTGTTGTTGGAGCCAGGGCCCGATTTAGCTTCCTATTCATAATGGGCTGTTGGAAAATGACCTTTCGTCATTGCTTTTTTATTCTTATTGAAACCAGCCACTGTGTGTTCGTCTCAGTCTGAGGAAGGAGGACCCGAAGGTATGGCGTCCGTGTGACCGACTGTGCTGCCCGCCGGGCCTGCCCGGGTCCTCGCGTCTCATCGGCACCTTCCCCAGATATTTAGAATCCACCCTGGGTGACCTGTCGGGACCTGGCCAAGGTGGGTGGGGTTAAAGCATCCGTGGAAATAGAAGAATCTCAGGGCGGCTATAGAACGCCCCGAAACAGAACATCTGTCTGGGTGATGGAGTCTGCTGTGAGCACATGTTCAGCTGCACACGCAACATGTGTAATAACTGATAGTAAGACCCTGCTTCTGACAGCTCGGGCAGAAGGATCTCTGGGCCTGGCCTCGAATAGGACACAGGTCCTCTGCCTCCCTGGGCTGTTGATCTGAGCACCAGCCGGGGTGTCCTTCCCGAAAGGTTCTGCTTCATCCTTGGGGGACCCTGGGGATGCAGTCAGAGCAGTTTTCTGTGTGGACTGGGGAGCAGATGGTGTCTGGGATCCACCTGTGTCTGGATCTAGACCCCTTTCTTTAAGCCGAAACCCAAGCTCCTATTGATACCAAGTGTTGAAATGACAGAGGAGACTCCAATGGTGGGTGACCTGTTCACACTAAAGGCCGTTGAGGTGACTGGAGCATGAACTCAGAGATGAGAAGACTGTGCATACATGGGGTGGGGCACCGGCCACGCCCCCCACGGCTCTTTCCTGGGTGATTTCTGCCACTTGCCTGGGTGCTCATGTTTCTGGGGAAGTTCCCATTTGTCCCAAAGAGCTCTTTTGTTGGAAATCCCCCTGCGCACCTCGGTGCAGTGTGCCACTTGGCAGCGTCGGCGCCAGGCCTGGGCAAGGAGCTTGAAAGATTGTTCTCTGGGCCCAGGAGCTTGGAGCCCAGGGCAGGGTGGTTCTTTCCTTCCTGTCTCCACTTCTGTCCTGTTGCTCTGAAAACACAGATACGGGGAGCGTGCCCTTGGCCACGTGCGCCCTGTCACCCACAGGTGCCTCTGTTTCCCTGCAGATTCCCCGCTTAGCCTTTCGGAAGGGCCCTTTGGAACCGAGCCAGCTGGCCCGTTCTCTGCTCCCTGGCCCGTGCCATCCCCACCGGCCTTGTTTTATTTCATTTGAGTCTTGCAAGTTTTTACTGCCATCTTTCTGGTCTTACTTCACTTGGGGGGCAGGCTCCCCCCACCTCATTCCAATAATGCAGTCTTCAGCATGTTGGATTAATTTCCTGTTCCACATCGACTCCAGCTTCCTGCACAAATGACTGATTTGTTAGCGGCTTTACCACTTCCTCCAGCCGTGTGGCTCTGCGTGGATGTCCCAGTTTTCCTGTTCATTCCCTGAATCCTGGTGGCCCTCATCCAGTGCCAAGGACTGCCAGACTTCAGCAAGCTCTCGGGCTTCTGGAGCCCCCGTCACCTGGGCTCTGCCAACATGGCTGCCCCGTCCCCCTCAGCACAGGAGGGTGCTGCCCAGCACAGCCCACAGGCACCTGGATGCCAACGGGGCCCTGCTTTACACACAGACTGGGCTGCTCAGAACGGCTGGCGCAGGTAATGGCTGCACACGGGCTTACTCTTTACAGGAATGCAGTGTTGGGAGGGTGGTAACTTTTTCTCTTTAGTTTAACATTTATGATATACTAGAGGCCCAGTGCACAAAATTCATGCACGGGTAGGGTTCCTAGGCCTGGCCAGCGGTCAGGTCCGATCAGGTTCCCCACCTCCTCCTTCCCTCGCTCCCTCAGCGCCCCACCAATGCTACTGGTCGCCCGCCATGTTCCTCGCCGCCCCCTGGTGGTCAGCACACGTCATAGTGAGCATCGAACTCCTAGTGGAACTTCCGAGGGGACAATTTGCATATTAGCCTTTTGTTAGATAAAATTTTAGAACAATTTTAGATTCACAGAACACGTGAGAAGATAATACAAAGATTCCCATATGCCCATTTTCCTTTGGGTGGGTATCTCCATAGTTATGAGGCATTTGCTATAACTAAAGTCCTCAGTTAATTTAGAGAGGTAACTGGATCCTTCTTATCATTTAATTTCTTAAGGGTTGTTTCTGTGTGTATGCGATGCTGTGAAGGAAATAGTTCCACGTCGTTGGCTTCTGTTCAGTTTTCGGGGAGGGGGTGTCAGGGCAGCAAATTTGTAAACAACGAAATTCTCTCTGAAGCTGCACTGAAGGGGGTTCCGTCGGCAGAAGTCTCTTCCTGGTTACACAGCTAAGCAGAGGGGACCGTGTCCTAGCGCGGAACTAACTCTGGAAACCAGACCGGCGCGAATGGAAACTGAGCAAGTCCGCGCTGCAGGAAGCTCATTGTTGTGGGCGCTTTAGAGATTGGACTCACCCAGATCCTGATTTTGGAATTGAAAATCCTGCAAGGCTGGGTGTGGCTGCTCTGCAGTGCTGGGCGAGGGGTCTGCAGAGGAGCCCTGACTGTCGGGGGGGGGGGGGGGGGGGGGGGGGCGGTCGTGGCAGGGGCTGGAGGCATCACTCGGGAACAAAGCGGGACCAGGGAGCCTTGGTCATGGGCGTCTAGCAGGAAAGGACCAGCCCCGAGGCTGTAGGCGGGGAGGGGGCGGCACCTGCTGTGCCCAGGCCTTCCTGGGCGGCACAAGTTCATTCTTGCGGCTTCTCTTCCCGATCAGGAGCTGGAGCGCCAGAGATGAAATGGGTCCAAGGTCCAGCAGCGTGTGCAGGGGCCCAGGCCTCATGCAGAGGGAGGCGGGCCTGCTGTTTGCCGTTGGGGAAACGGGGTGACAGGGACGCAGATACACAGGGCCTGGTCCTCCCTTGCTGGGCCGAGTGAGCCTGGGCGCGGAGTCCCAGAGGAGTTGGTGATGCAGGGGTCACCTCCCAAAGCTGGTAGTCCCAACATTCTCTCCAGGCCTGGCACGCAGGCCCCAGAGCAGTGGCTCCCAAAGCCCTCTGTGTGGGGGCTGGTGGGAAACCAGCACGGCCCCTTCCCAGGAGCCCCCAGTCTGAGGGCACAGAAACCCTAGGAGCTGCCCTTCTTGGCCCAGGACCTGGGCGTTTGCAGCACCTTATTGGGGGGCGGATCCTGACCCTGTAGTGCTCGCCTCTTGCTGTGCATTGGTTCCAGGATCCCCACAGACACAGAATCCCCCGTGGGAAATGGGGCAGTGTTTAACAGAACCTTCTCTCTCTCTCTCTCTCTCTCTCTCTCTCTCTCTCTCTCTCTCTCTCACACACACACACACACACACACACACACACACACACTGCCCCGTGCACCCCCCCCAACACACACTTTAAATCATCTTTAGAGTACTTATGACAGTGTAAATACTGTATAAATAGTTATACTATATTGTTTAGGGAATAACGATCCAAAAAGTCTGTACACGTTCACCAAAATGCAGCCACCACAGATGTGATTGCATAGCGTACACCAGCAACAGTGTAGCATTTTTAAAAACATTTTATTTTTGATCCACTGCTGGTTGAGTCCGTGGATGTGGAGCCCGCGGATGCGGAGGGTCCGGCTGTGGCCCTGACTGGTCAGCACGTCCCAGGTGTTGCTGGGTTTGGGGCACAAGCAGGGCCTCCGTCAGTTTCTGATGGTCCTTCCTGGAAGGACCGCATCCCAGAGCCACGGGACATTTCAGGTCAGAGCTCTTGGCAGGGAGAGCGCGGCTTTCCGCGTGAATTGTTTGTTTTGCCATGAAACGTGCATTCCTGCCAGTAGGTGAGTTGGTGAGATCGCTGGTGTTCTCTGAGGTGGTCCCCGATGGGCGCAGTTCCTGTGGAGACCGGTTCCCGGCCCGGGCAGGGGGCGGTTCTGTGTATTTCTAGTGCAAACCTTTTTCCCCCGACGCAGAGCTGCCGCACGTGTCCAGAGCATTTTATGTTCTAAGCGACAGCGTGGTCCCTGTGGGGCATTTAAGATAACCATTAAAGAATATTCTCGTGAAACTAAAACCCTAAATATGCAAAACTCGGCCAAGACGGAAGAAAGGAACAAAACCAGCTTTGAGCTAAGTAACCAAACCAGAAAGGTTTCATTCTTCTCTCCCTTCCTGTGACCTTGACCACAAACCTCGGGCTGTGTCCCCACTTCCTCCCTCCCTGGGTGGGGAGGGGCCAGAGTGGGCAAAGGCAGGCTGGTACCAGCTACTCTGAGTGTCGGAAACCAGCCTGACTGTGGCCTCTGCATGTTCTCTCCAAGATGCCCGGCCCCCAAGCGTGACCCCAAAGTGGCTTTTTCAGCAAGTTGACCTGTTCGTGCCTGGCCCAATTCTAGTGAGAAAAGTCCCACCAGGCGTGGGATTAGGGTGAGGAATAGTAACAGCCCAGGGAGCAGTGGGTCCCCCAGACTCCCTGGCCAGCGCCTCCAGCTGGGACCAAGGTGTCTTCCACCCTGAAAAGCATGGTGCTTCTTTCCTCCATCATTCGGCCTCGGACTTGCTCTCCCTCCAGGTGTCTGCTGCGCCATCTAAGCTACTTATACATTCATTGCCCTGGATGAAATAAAAAAGCAAGCGGCAGCTTTTTATTTTTTGGTGCATTTTAAATAACTCTGTTCCTACAGGAAGGGGAGTCGGGTAATTAAATTACAGTGCGCGCGAGGTTCGGGTGCGAGGTTTCAGGTGCCTGGAAGGGCGCTGACAACGCTGGTGCAGTGAACACCCGGGTCCCCTCCCCACGCCTGTCCTCGAAGACATGTCCGGCTTCAAGAGCTGAGACCCAGCTGCAGGGGAGGTTTCTGCTTCGAGCCTTCGTTTACTCTGGAAGTTGGTCCTGTGCGTGAATTCCAGGAAAGCCGTCGCCCATGCAGAACGCAGCAGTAACTCGGGATGCCGTTCCGCCGTCGGCGCTGCGCCCTCCGTGAGTTGATGAGTCGCGGAGATTGGCCTGGTAAGAGGCGGCACCTTCCCGTGGCAGTGAATTTTACTGCTGGCGGGGAGCCGGGGCCCAGAGCGTCGCCCGGTTCCCTGTGTGTTGGGAGGAGCGGCCCTGCCGCAGCCAGAGCGGATTCTGTGCTCGCCATCCCGTGGGTTCCTCACGTGGCCACGCCAGGCTGTGAGCAAACATTTGTGCCTCGCCGGGGCGTGGTGGACCTTGGGACATGCGTGTGGCACTCATGCACGTGTCTTACAGATTGCGTGATTGTAGGAGCACATGATTAGCTTCCCAGGTCTCTTTGTAAGAGGGGTGAAGACTCCAGGCCCCGCTGCTCCTGGCCACCCATTTTCCCTGCACGTCCACTCGGCTCCGCCCCGCTGGGCCAGCGGGTGACAGGAGCGGGAGGCACCGCCTGGGTCAGGCTCGGGCTCTGCCACCCTGCACCTCTGTCCCCCACGTCCTGTCTGCTTTGGGCCTCAGCTTTGTCATTTTAAATGATGCTCACACCGTCCCTAGTTCCTAAGGCTGTTGGGAAGGCGGGTTAGTCCACACAGCATCCTTAGCACAGTGCCCAGGACGCTTAACTTGGGAGTTGTTCCTGCGACAGCTGCCGCTCTCCGTAATGCTACTGAGGGGCCAGACCTCACCAGTGGGCACAGGGCCTGGTGTGCCGGCCTTGCCATTACTGCGCCTTTGCTTTTAGAGACCCTGTTCTCCTGGTGGCTGAGTCCCAGGCCACCCTAATCAGGATAGGGGTCCTCTCTAGCTGAGCGGAAGAGATGTGGTGTTCAGTTTCGAACAGCCTGTGCTGTGTCTGGGAGCTGGGGGCAAGGAGGAGAGGGGGCTCCCATTCCTCCCCCAGGCTGCTCCTCAAGGAGAAACCACCCCCAAGGAATGTGTGGGTGCTGGCCCCTCCACCAGGGCAGTTCCTACCAGGAAATGTTTTTAGAGCTTGGCTGGCCCAGCGGATGGAAATACGATGTTTGCTCTAGCAATTTGCTTCGTCCTGGAAACATCCCTGGACAGTGCCAAGCCCGCGGTGGGGAGCAGTGTGCTCAGCTCGTTGGGACGCCCAGGACGGCCGTTTGAGTGGAACAGGGGTACGTACCAGAGCGGTTTGCCCCCGCGGGACCCCGTGGGAGCTGGAGCTGAGAGGGGCTGCGAGTGCCCTTGGGCACAACTGGGGCAGGCTGGAAGATTCCAGAACCGGGGAAACATTTACAGATGTGAGGCTGCATTATCGGTCTGAAATCTCTGACTCTCTGGCCCTCCTTGGTCTCCCAGAGGGCGCTCAGCCCTGCCCGGCACCTGAGTACAGCCACAGGCCTCCAGAGCCTTCCTTCCGGAGCCTGAGCAGCACCAGTTCCCTCCACATCATCTCCAGGTTGGTCACTGCAGATGAGCTAAGAGACAGGCAGGCAGACATGGGAAAGGGGCGTGGGGTCTCAGCCAGTCCTGGTGAGGTACAAAAACTGCATTTCCATTTAAAAGCCACTTGAAACCTTTCCTTATTTAAAAAAAAAAAATTTCAGAGCAAGGGAGAGAGAGAGAGAGAAACATCAATGATGAGAGAGAATCATTGGTCAGCTGCCTCCTGTATACCAACCACTGGGGATTGCGCCCACAACCCGGACATGTGCCCTGACTGAGAATCAAGCTGACCACTGGCCAGGCAAAAAAAAATCTTGAACTCAAACAATTTCAAATGACTTATTGATGGCGCCTCCCTGAGGCGGGGCAGCAGGCAGTGCGGGGCGATGGTCTGCGTGGAGGTGGGAGGCGGCCCCTTGTTTTCTGTCGTGGATTCCCGTGGAGTGTGGGTGGGGGGTAAAAATAGCACCGGTGCCTGAAATAAATGGCCGTGTGGAGGGCGTGTGCGCCTGGCTCAGGCTGCCCCATGTGCTCCAACCCTCCGTGTCATTCGCTCTTCAGAAGAGTGACTTGGGTTCGAGGTTCTCAGCAGCCACGTGCTTTGCAGGTCATGGGTGGGGCTGTGGAGCGTGTTCACAGGGGCGACGGCCTCCTGGTCGATCCTGAACCCCACCTCACCCTAAGTGTCTCCCCAGAAGAGCAGCCAAGCCAGGCCTCATACAGACTCCCCGACGCACCCTGTTCCTGGCTCTCTGGCTCCCAGTGAGCCAGCTGGGGCAGGGTGCTGGCTGCAGGCCGTGGCTTTTCCGGGACAGCTGGGAACCAGGGCGGGTCCACGAAGGCAGGTCTTGGGGCCAAGCTACATCTCACCGAAACCATGGTGTTTTTCGAAGTCACACACTCTGCGTTTCCTCCACGTCTCACTACGGTTGTCCACAGTTGTACCTTTTAAATGGAAGCGCACGCCTCCTCCGGATCCCTGAGGCAGCAGCACTTTCGCCTCCAGCCTGGGCTCCTTCTCTTTGCGATGCCCCTTTGGGTCAGCAGCTGCCCCGGAAAGTTGAGGACTGGTGTGCAGAAACCTCCCGCCCGCCCTGGTGGCAGAAGAGCGTTCTGGGGGCCATAGAAGACCCCGGGCCCTGGGACGTGGGCGTTGGTGGCGACGTCTCCCAGAGCTGGGCTGGCTCCCATCTCCCATCTCCACGCACTGTGGTTTCGCGTTTTAACAGGGTGTAGTTGTGGTGCTCGCCTGCTGCGCGGTGTTAGGGCCGCCCTCCTGCTGCCGGGTCAGTGAGGAAAGCAAGGTGGTGGGAGGAGTGGTTCGCACACGGGCGGCGCCCAGAGGAGCCCTGGCCCCAGCGCTGTGGGGATGGTGCTCACCGCGCCGGCGGGGACCTGTCTGTGACGCTCGTGCCCGTGCTCTGTAAGTGCCCGCCTTCGGGAAGAATGGAAGCAGTTCCTGGCTGCGTGCCCACCTGGTCTTGACAAAGAAAGGGGCTCGTCTTCCAGCTGGGTGCAGCGGCGCCCTGCTTTGCCTGCTGTATGGGGCTCAGTTGGGGGGACAGCTCGGAGTTCCAGTCGGGGCTTCTGTAAAGCTCTGTGGCTGTTCGGGAAGAACAAACAGCAGTTTTCCAGAAAGCCTCCGAGTTTTCTGGGGCTCCGACGAGAAGCTGGAACGGCCCCCAGTGTGCGGTTCCTGCTGCCCTGTGGTGGGGGCTGGCTGCCCCGAGACCCCGCTGGGGGCTGGTGGACAGGAGACGGGCCAGCCCTCCCCCCGGCCCAGCCCTGTGACCTGTCAGAGCCATAACAAAGACCAGGCCAGCCTGTCGCCAAGAGAACAGGATGCGCTCTTGAAGGAGGATTAAAAGGTAAGTTGGATCTGGGACAAATCAGGTCCAAAAGCCCGGGCTTTTGTCAACAAATGAACTTGGCCCTATTTTAAGCCGCACATGTTATGTACCAGGACTTCCTGTTTTTCCAGAGAAAAACGTCTTTTGGTTTTTGTGATGATGGATTTATTGAAACATTTGCTATTCAAGTGACCCAAGTAGTTTTCCAACCAAAAAGTAAAACGGGAGATTTTGTGACCCGGAGAGGTAACACGTGTGCACACGCAGCGAGAATGGTTTCCCGGGAAGGCTCATTCAGGAGGCCCCTGCCCTGTCATGAACAATGAACAAAGAGCTGATTGCCAGTGAGGGTCCTAGACGGCTCGAAGCTCGGGGCTTGGCTTGTGCGGGGCGGGGGCTGCGCGGGGACAATTGAAAGGGGGTTTTTGTTGTTCTCTGGGCTAAGTTGAGCCATGTGCTCTCTTTCTAGGAGCCTGGCCTGGCCCATCAGAGCCGCTAAGTCCCGCCCACTTCCTGCCGCCCTCTCGACACCAACAGATGTTTTTTCTTACCAGTGTCACTAGGCCTCTGTGCGCGCTGACCTCATCAAATTGTATTGGGGCCATTTTCATAACTTTTGTTTCTAAAAACCCGTTTAACCCTTCCTGAGCTCCCCTCTGAGAATAAGATCACCCTGCTTCCTGCTTCTGCCCAGTTTTCATTTGGCCCCTGGACCTGGTGGCGGGTGGACTGAGCCCACCCGGGTCTGGTTTCCACAGAGCGGGGTGAGCCCACAGCTGAAAACTGGAAGTCTGCCCCGAGGACAGACTCACAGACATGGATTCAGGGCAGTTCCCAGCCCCTCCTGGGAGAGAACTGCCCAGAATGTGCAGGCGGTGCACTGATCTGTGCCAGGACCGATACTCATCAAACAATGGGGGCCCCGGGGGAGGGACTGGGAGGTGGGCCCCAGTAGGCATACCTCAGGGCACCTGTGCGACCCGGGCTGCCATTGCCCAAAGTGGGCTGGGAGATGGCATGGGAGGTCCTAGGCCTGTGGAAGTTTCTGGAGCCACACCCCTCGTCTGAGTGCAGACCCCCCTCCGGCCAGGGGCTGTGTGTGGTAGAGGCGGAAGGAGAGGGGTGGTGCTCCAGCCTTCACTTGAAGCTCACACCCAGAACAGCAGTGACTCGAGGGAATGCGTGTGTGCCCTGGCCCTGCCCCTCGAGCCCTGGGCTGTGATGTTATGTGAGAGGAGTGGACTTCCTCTGGGCTCCCCCTTCTGAAAATGTGCGGGTCGGTGGCGCCTCTGTCCTACGAGCGCCTGGAAGGCTAGGAGCTCCCCGGAAGCCTCACCCAGAACGGGTTTGAGGCCCGAGACGGGCGATGGTGTGTTCTCCGAGGTGCGGGCGCCTGGCTTTGGTTGGTGCGGAAGTGTTTGCGGGCCGCCTGCACATGTCCAGTGAGTGCGCGCTCAGAAGGCACGCAGCCGCCCACAGCGCTCCGTGCGCCAGTGTGGCGACAGTGGTGCGTGTGGCAGGGACATCCCAGCTTCGGAGCGCAGTCAGACTGCCCGTCCCCCGGTCCCTCCCGCAGAGGGAGCCCCTGCCAGTGGCCCGAGCAAGCTTTCTAGTGAGATTCCAGCCCGTTTCCCTTCCTTGTTCTGCTGGCCTGTCTCTTGGCCAACTTTGTGGGTATTCCATCCCCCTCGGGTCTGACGGGCTCCACGTCTGGGGTGATAGTTGGGGTTTGGGGGCTGTGGGCGGGGCTCAAGGAGATGGAACTGCACGTTTTCAGCCTGGATGGCATGGCTGAAGCTGGCTCTGAGCTTTCAAATTTCTGGACCAGCAACACCTGGCAGAGCTGCTGGGGATGACATGGGGTCCTAGGCATGACGTGGGGTCCCAGGGATGACAGGTCTTAGGGGATGACATGGGGATCCTAGGGATGATGTGCGGTCCTAGGGATGATGCGGGGTCCTAGGGATGATGTGGGGTCCTAGGGGATGACGCGGGGTCCTAGGGGATGAGCGGAAACATGAGCTAGAAGTGACCTGGAGTTGTTGCGTCTCAGGGCCTCAGTCTGTGAGGGCAGCAGTTTGGGTTTGTTAATTTCTCAAGTCTCAAAATGTTCCAGAAATGCCATGATTCCAGGAAGCCGTCCAGGGCCACAAAAGCATGTGTGCATCTGTGCACACACATGTGCGGTTTTGTGTACCCACCCACAGCTACACTCCAGGCCCCTCTGCCCTTGGGTTCCTGGCATCTCAGGGCCATCTGTCATTTCTCGTCTGTCATTTCTCGTCGCGGGAAAGGGCTCGTCTATGCTCTGAAACTGAGCAGACGGCTTTCGTGTCACCTGCTCCTCTCCTCTGACTGGGAGAGCTCCGCGGCAATAGCTGCCGTTCAAGGACCAGAAAGCGGAGGCTGTTCCCCAGCGACTCACCAGGCGGCTAGAGGGCTCATCTGAACGTGCGCCTGGTCCCCGGCCGTCTCTGATGTCCCGGGTTTATGGGGGCGCCTGGGTCCGAGGGAGGGCCGGGTGCCTCCGTTTAGTCTGCGTGTGGGGCACAGCCCTGGGATGTGTCTTACGTGCCGGGTGAGTGAACAGCACCTCGATGACCCTTCCCATGCCTGTGGGTTGCTGATGTTCGGAGAAGTTTCCTGGGAGATTACGGAGCAGGAGGTACGGCAGGCCCGGCGTCACTGCAGGCGGCGGGGGGTTTACTGCATTGGTGGCTTGCGTTAGCGTCCTCTGTCCTGTGGGGCATGGGAACGTGGTGGCACTGCAGTCCACGCGTGTTCTCGCTTATCCCTCTGCTGTTCACTGGGCCCTCTGGGTGCCGCGGTGAATCTGATGGGTCAGGAGAGGGGCTACACCATGGCCAGCTTTTCAGAAGTTCATGTTACACCACTTCCTTTGCTTTTACAAAAGACCTGCATGAATACCTGCTTTTGCTGATGAAAGAAATCGGACAACTTTTGCTTTTACCAAAAAAGGTAAAAAGTGGAAATAACATTTGTTTTGTGAACTGTTACTGTGTCAGTGGAGCCCGAGTGAGGGCGACCCTGCTTTTACTGTCCGTAAGTGTTAGTTAGGTTTATGGTTTGGTGGGTTATTTTGGGGTGTGGGAGTGCTCAAAAAATTTCCCATATCCTATATAATAAAGAGCTAATATGCTAATTAGATTGGAGGCAGAACGATCTTCCGGAATGACCAGTGGGCGGGGGGCGGGGCCACGAGGCAACCAGAGCTGCGAGGGCCGAACCCTTTGCACCAATTTCGTGCATCAGGCCTCTGGGAAATGAATAATTGCTTCTTTGCTTTACGCCGTGTCTGCTTACGGGCGTGTTCATGGGACGCTGTACTTCACACAGCAGGGACCCTGTGTTGTGCAAGCAGCACCTCATTTGAAATAAAGGATGGGCCACCCCAGGCAGACAGAGCCACTCCTGTTTTGTGGCCCTAAATGGCCCCTCAGACACGGCTGGTGACTGCGCTGGGGAGGGGTGGGCACGCTCTCCGGGGGCTACAGGCTGGCCTGCAGGCTTTGAACAGGTTACTCAGGAGCCTGTTTGGTTTGGGCCCCGCCTGGCTGCTCCGATCCACTCGCCGCTGAACTTGGGGCCAAAGCTGGTCCCTGCTGCTTCAGGAGGCGGTGGGTTTAGAGCAGCGGTTCTCAACCTGTGGGTCGCGACCCCTTTGGCGGTCGAACGACCCTTTCACAGGGGTCGCCTAAGACCATCCTGCATATCAGATATTTACATGACGATTCATGACAGTAGCAACATGACAGTTATGAAGTAGCAACAAAAATAATTTTATGGTTGGGTCACAACATGAGGAACTGTATTTAAAGGGCCAGAAGGTTGAGAACCACTGGTTTAGAGGGAGCTCTCCTGCTGTCTGTGTTTGAGATCATCTTTCCAGACACTTGCTTTCTAAAAATGCACCAAGAACCCAGCCAGCCATCATTTCCTCAGATAACTTATCTCGACCACACGCCTAAAGGCGCTCTCTGACTGAAGGCCCTCCTGCAGGCGCCTCTGACCCCAGGCCTTCCTGTTGGCCTCTCTCAGCCTCTCCCTGGCCTACCAGGTGGCCCACACGCCTGCCTGTGTTGTCCACCCTGAAGTGGGCTGTGAACAGAGGTCAAAGTGAGTCCCACCAATGTGGTTTGGAGCAAGGTGGGGAGGGTCTTGTGATGTCAGAGCAGGAAGGGCAGAGAGAGGCTCCCGCAGCCTGTGGCCTGGAGAAGGTGGAGTCAGAGCTCAGGTGGGGCACTCAGATCTCCATGTGTGGGTCCTTCCAGAGGCATCACCTGCCAAGTCAGGCCAAGAATAAGCCATATCCTTGGGGCATCTGTTGCTATGGCAACCTTAGCTTTGCTTGGTGCTGAGAGGATGCTGGTCCTGTGGCGGGCGGGACATGTGTGTCCCCTACTTCAGCACTGATGGACTGGACCAGCCCCTCCTTTCCTTCTCCAGCCTGAACCTTGTGGGTGCTCTGCAGGGGTGGGGGGCAGGCTTGATGCGCTGCATCTGTGGTCAGCTCCCCTCTGCTGTGGCCAGCCTGGCAGGTGGAGGGGCCCAGAGAGAAAGCCCTCCCTCCGCTGTCACTGCCGACCAGAATCAGCTCCTGGAAAATCCACTCTTCCCTCCTCCCTCTCCAAGTGCGTGTCTGTGGGGAGGTGGTGTATTCTGAGGCGTCCAAGGTTCACAGCAAACACCCCAGGGGGTGAGAGAACTGACGGCCACCGGCCGGCAGATGTGCCTGTGCCTGGAAACTGGTTTGTCATGGGAACGCTGGCAGGCCTTTGCCAGTCCCACCTCAGCCCTTTCCTCGTAAACTATGTCTCTGCCAAGTTGCTTTCAATTCCCATCACTGTGGCTCATTCCTCGTTGACGTATCTTTAAACCAGGCACCCAGGCACAATGAAAACTCATCCTTAGGGTGGCCTCTGGCCCTTCCTGCATCAGGGGAGTGAGCTCCTCTACTCCATGACCTGCCTCCATAGCAGGCCTCCAGCTCAGGGGACCACCCTGCCAGCCCTGAGGCACAGGCCACGGGCAGAGGCCACTGTGGTCCCCTGCCCCTGGCTGGGGTGTTCCTAAGGCTTGAGCATGTTTTCTGTAAGGGCAATGGGAGGTGCCTGTCCCTTCTTCATCTTGAAACTGAGGGGAAATGCAGTGTGTCATCCTGAAACCACCCCGACTTTTTTCCGGGGTACCTGGACTCTTGCTCCAGGTTCTCCAAGAGGCCAACTTGGGGTGGACAGGAGCGGGGGCCGGGGGGGGGGGGGGGTTCCTGGCCAAGCAGCTCAGGCCCACAGCCTCGGAGGCCAAGCAGGGCGTGCAGTGCCCTCTGCTGGCCACAGGGCCCCATCGCTGGGCACCAGGCCTGCTCTGGGAAGGGCTGGAACAGAAGCCAGCTCCACACACAGGCTGTGAGCCCAGAGTGCAGAGACAAGCCCTCCCTGCGGATTCCCACCGCAGGGGTCTGGTCTCCCGGGCAGCTGTGTCCCCCAGGGAGGCGATGCTCGAGGAGACGGCAGTATTTGAGGCATTCCAGGGGCAGCCAGCAAGAGGCAGGCGTCTGCCAAGCCTGACATTAGGGTCTCTAAAAACTTAAGATCCATCATTACTATCTGTTTAAAAAGGTTTCTTCAATATATTTTTATTGATTTCAGAGAGGAAGGGAGAGAGAGGAACACCAAGGATGAGAGCAAATCACTGGTTGGCTGCACGACAGACCAAGCCCGCAACCCGGGCATGTGCCCTTGACTGGAATCGAACCGGGGACCCTTCAGTCCACAGGCTGACGCTCTATCCACTGAGCAAAACTGGCTAGGGCTGATAACCAACTTACTAGTATTCCTGTAATTGTCTTTGTTAGACATTTAAATACGAGTATAATTCATATATGTTGGAATAAGCCAAATAATCCAAAGTTGCCTTAAAAATGTTAAATTTTTACTACTCCCCACTCCCCACCCGCCCCCGTTCCTTCGACTCTGTATTTTCAAGTTTAGCACAAGCTTAGCGGTGGCGTCCATACAGCTGTCTCCTGTGGCTCCTGCCTGTGTGGCCCCCAGGCCCAGCCCTCCGTGGCTATCAGCTGCTTCATCTGTGGTTTCACTCCGCACCGGACCATACAACAGACGCATATGGCTACACGATTGTATCACAGGCGGCAGATACCACCCTCAGGTGACCTCTGGGCCCTGGAGGACCTCCCTGTGGCAGAGGCCAGCCTGCGGGCATTTTCTGAGAACTTTCTCACATTCTGGATGCGTCCTCTGAGCGCTGTTCACTTTCCTTGCTCAGTGGAAGCATTCTGCAGAGATTTCTTGCTCTCTGTATGCAGCTTAAGGATGAGTTGTTGGGTCAGGGTCAAGGTCAGGGTGGACCCCATTCAGCTGGTCTTGGCCACTCTCCTGCCCAAGGGGAGGACGGGTCGGAAAACGGGGCCGGAAGAACCAGCCTGTGTTCCTGGTTCCTCAGTCCCAACGCGAGGCGCGAGGAAGGCCCGTTGACCCTCCCTCTCCGTGCGGATGAGAGTTTACTTGCCTTTATCCTTTTTGTTTTGTTTCGCTGGTATTTTTAAAGGATGCTTTATTACAACTGTTTATTTCTAAAGCATATTTTTAAGTCAAGTGCTTTTAAAGTGTGTGGAAGTCCTTCCCACGGGAGTCTCGCTTTCCTCATCAGGGAAGACAACGCGGAATTCTCATTGTGGCACACACAGCACAGCCTATTCGGAAAGGCCGGCGTCGCTCCTGCTCTGGTCCCTGCTGCCTCGCTGGTTCGTCCGGCACGCTTCCTGCCTTTGCTGCCTCTTGTGATGGCCTCTGACCTCGCAGGCCACCCTGCAGCGCCGGGCCCCCATCCACTCAGACTCGCTTTCTCTGTTTGTCCTCCGGCAGGACGAGCTCGGGGCAGTTATGGGCCTGCACAGCTCCTTTCTGTCTCCTTCAAAGCCCAGAGAATACTTGGGGGGAGGGGCAGGTACAAAGAGTGAGATCACAGGCTCGAGTCCTTACCTGACACCCACATCGAGAAGCTCAGGGAATTTGAATTCTCTGGTCACCCACTTGGTGGCGGGTTTTGACCTGCCCTGAATTGTTGAAGGTGGTTTTTATACTCGTACATTAATCCAGCCGGGTGAGCGTGTGCCTGTGTTCCGGTGTAGAAACGTTAGTGGTTGGTCTGGGTTTCCCCACCATACGGTGTTGGCGTTTTACCCCAGCGCCTGGGGGAAAGGGTGGTGGACGATGTGCCTGGGCGTCTGTCTGAGGCCATTGTTGCATCAGCTCTGGGAGCAGAGGCTGGGGCCCACAGAGCCGATTGAGGGCATGTGACCAGGGTGTGACCTTGCTGCCTGAGGGCTGGGCTGCTACTGGGCCTTCCCTGGGGACAGATAAACAGCCAGGACTTGAGTGGCGGGCAGGCCGGGCTCTGGGAACCAGCGTGGAGCCTGAGTGTGGCTAAGGGTCCTCTGCTTACCTCCGAGCAGGGGGGGGGCTAGGGGGGGGGCTGCCCTACACACCGTTTTGTGCTACTTGGTGTCTAAAGTCTGTTTTTAACATTGGCGGGAGGTGGGGGGGGGGGGGGCAAAAAAATAAAGCAATATGCCTGCAAGCTACTGAGCAAGGAACCAAGGGGCAGGAGGAGCTCCTGGGCGCCCATGAGTCTCATTCCACAGGGCTCCGTTTCATCCCTTAAAGCGCATTTCTAGTAACTGTATTAGCTGTGGTGTTAAGTCTGCTGTTTAACCCCAGGCCAGGTTTCCTCGCTGCTCCCTGAGCCCCTGGACACTTGTTTTGTTAGACCTGGATTTTAATTGGTCCCTCGGATCCAGTTTACTGAATGAGACCGCATTGCCTGTCTGAGGTCCCACCTGCCGTCCGCCCAGGCCCAGGCCCAGGGCCTGCTGCTCCTGCTTGGCCTGAGCTGTGGGACAGGTTCTTTCAGGAGCCTGAGGACCCAAGACTGAGCCGGGACTAGATGAGTCAGAGAGGGCGGCCTGCATGCTCCAGGCCCTATTAGAGCGCAGGTCCTGCCGATGGCTGGGGCGGGGGCGGGGGGCTCACCGGTGTTCAGCCTGTTGCTACTCCTCTGGGTCCCTCACAGGTTGGGGAATGAGCCTGACACATCAGAGGGCCTTGTCGCCTGTGGTGCAGGAGACCCTGGAGTGGTGGTGTCCCTCCAGGGATCCCAGGCTCTGGAAGGGGTCCCTGAGCCCCGGGGCCTGCTGGGAGCCTTTGTACTTCTGTGGGATCATCTCAACCTCCCAAACTGGAACCCTGCCCCGCGGTGTAACAAGGAAGTGTATCCTGAGCCGCTCAAGCGTAAGGCCCGGTCCCGGTTAGCACAGAGCTAAGAAGGCTGTCGTGGGTCTCCCTGGTTTAGCAGAATTCTCATTCGAAAGATGTCCGTTACTTTGTGGGACCTTCCGCTGTCTGATCTTTGTGAAGATGAGGAACTAGAATAAAGAAACTGGGGAAGCCTTAGGGATGTACTCGGGGTACGAGTGCAGGGGGGGGCCTGGGTTTCTGCGCCCTGTGGTGGGTCCGGTCCGGCCCGTAGGCAGGGCAGCCGGCTGGTCGTCCTCAGTCAAGTGAACTGCCAGACCTTAGACCTGGTCGGGGGAGGGGAGCCTCCATTCTCTTGCCCTCACTTTTGGGTGTTTCCATTTTGTCTTTGCTGTCCCAGCAGCGGCTGTACAACGAAGTGTTTTCCTTCCTTTTATCCCCGTTTTCTTAAATCTGGGGTTTCCCTTTCATGGAATAGGCCTCTTTCCAGCAGTAAACAGGCAGCTGGCTTTCTCGTCCAGGCGTCTTCCCCGCTCAGCACGGTGAATTCCTGACGCCAGACCTTCCAGCCCAGGTCACACCCTCATCTCACGGGAGAAGGCTGTGTTTCTGTTGTTTGTAAGGTTTGGCCTTGGTGCACTGTCCCTGCTGATGAAAGACCTGACTTGCCTTTTGACCTTTCGTGGGTTTCGCTGAGTTGCACCTCCAGGGGCGGGGGGTGGGGGGCAGTCTGCGCCTGGGCCTGTGTCCAAAGGGGTGTCTTCCCAAGGAAGGCGCGAGCGGTCCTTGGGGGTCTGTTGCTTCCCACCAGATGCCTCTGCGTTGGGGAGAAGAGGCTCTCCTTCCTTCCTCCTGAGTTCTTGGCTGGTCTTCATAGTCAAGTGGACAGAAGACAGTCACCGGGGAAAGGCGCCCCATAAAGATAAGAGCCAGGGGCAAGCCCGGCAGTGGAGGCTCCTGTGCCGTCCTGAGCTGAGGCGCAGGGCGGGGCGGGCGGCTGGGGCTGGAGGCTGGGTCATTAGATTCTCTCAGGCAGCGCAGGGAGAGGTCTTGTTTTCAGGCCAGGTTAGTGGGAGGATTGCTGGGTCTCGGTTGCCTTCAGCTCAGAGTAAACCCACGTGCCCATGTGGCACCTGGTGGGGTGGCATGTCCTCCCTTGCACACGTGTTTGTTCTTATCTGACCCTCACAGCCACTCTGGGATGCAGGTCATGTGATCCCTCTCCTCCAGAAAGGGGCCTGCTTATCCCCACAGCACGGCCCCCCTCTTCCCTGCATGGCCTTTGTTTACCTGTTCCACGGCGACTGCATCATGTCAGGTGATGGTCGGGGGATCAATTCAGTGGCAGGAAGTTCTGGCTTAAGCATGTGGACCAGCAGAAAGGAAAGGTGGAGGTTGGCTCTCACAGCAGGCACTGCCGAGGGAGCCCAGGGCCAGCGCGGGTGACAGGGTGCTGGCCTCGGCGCGGACACCACTGCTCCCAGCTGAGCTCCGCGGAGGGCTGTGGTAATTGAGTCCTTGCAGTAGCTGGCTCCTTCAGGAGACGGATGTCACACTTCATACATTCTTGCTTCAAAAGAAATACTGCAGGAAGGGGATCGAAGCGACACGAATCAGAGGTTACTGCCACCAAGTCCAGACCTCACACATCCAGACTCGCTGTCTGCGTGGCCACTGGGACAGGGCGGGCACCGCAGCTGGAGGAGCCGCAGGAGAGCCGGCCACAGGACCTCCCCTCCCCACCCTCCAAAACGCCGGCCACAGAAGTCACTTGCTTTTTAAAAAACTTTTTAAATAATAGGACACAGATGATTTGTATAAGCTGATGCCTGGTCTTCCCTTTGATTGCATAATTGAGGTTCTGCTTATCATTTTTTCAGGAAGCCATCTAATTATACAGATTAAAATTCAAAGGAAGCAAAAAGGCTGATTATGCCTCACCCAGGGGATTGGAGGAGGGTGTGGGCTCTTGCTCAGACGGTGATGCTGTCGGTCCTCACCTCTGAGGCGCTTCACAAATAGGAACCAGCGCCCCTCTCACCCTCTGCGGGTTCGCGCCCGGGCTCTGGCTTCACCACAGCGTCCGGGACCCAAGCTCTGGGCAGGCTGAGTGCCCCCGGGCACACTGGGGTCCTATCCTCTGTGATGTCCATCCCCCCCCCCCCCCTTTCGCATGATGGACCTTCAATAAGTGCAGCAAAGCAAAGCAATTTAAAGGATACGCCCACCAAGTCGTCATCCACCCAGGTCTTCCGCTGCGTTAGGGCTGCCTTCCTTCATCTCACTAACCCAGCTCGGCCGTTCCTGGTGTGAGGGCTCCCCTGGTTTGGGAAGAGTTTGGGTATCTCTTGGATTAATGTTGCATTAATTATTTATGGGATCAGAAATTGTGCCTTTCCCCAGCTCTTTAAAGAAAACACCACATAATTATTGCCATAAATCTTTGGGGTGCTTTTTCAGTCTCGTTGCTGGGAAATTAGCCATTAACCACCATGGGCCATAAGCCACCTGCCTTTGCACAGTCACACCGGCATGCTGACCTGGGATAGAGGAACTCCGCGTTTTGCATAACTGACCACTGAACACGATAGTCCCCACTATTGACCCTGGGCCTCGCTTTTGTCTCCAGTCCCTCCTTGGCTGGGTAGCTGGGACACCTTTTTCTCTGTGTGGTTATTGTCCAGCTACGGCTGCAGCAGCGAGTTCAGAGCTGGGACACTGGGGTGCAGGTAACAGTATGCTCTCGGCTGGTCCGTGGATGAGCAGGAAGTGAGGGTTGGAGCCTCCCAGAGCGAGAGGCCACAGACTCCCTCCTCATCCTCGGTGCCATGTGGGTTCCCTTCGGAGGCTCCCACATCCCAGCCCTTCTACCTGGACGCTACCCTTATGGATGGCTCGGTGGCCCCCTCCACATGCAAGGAAGGCTTGGGAGATGGCACTGTGCCCGCTGGGGAGGAGTGTGGGCCTTTCTGTCCGTTCTCCTGCCGTGGCGCCAAGGGCTCATGTGGTCCGCAGCAGCAGCTGACCCCTGATGGGAAGGTCCTGTGAACCACCTGGCAGACGGCCTTGAGCCTCTCATGTAGTCGCAGGTGGGTGCCAGCATTCAGTGCCAGTGAACCTGGGACCTGTTTCCCAGGTGCTCCCGGGGCCTGTGCCACCCGCTGCGGCTCTGCCCTTGGGGTCACAGATGCACAGGACACGTCCAAAGGTCTGTCCCTTGGTCTTTGGCATTGAGTACAAATTACTCCGCTTCCCTGAAGTTAAAAGCAAGAGACCCGATGCCATCGGCTAGCTGTGGGGACAGAGGGCTCTAGCCTGAGCCTGTTTGGTGCTTCCTGCCACAGGCCGGAGATGGGCCCTGGCCCGGAGCAGCCCTTCTGCCGTGAGGGCGGAGGGCGAGCGCCAGGCGGCAGGTCCCCTTAGAGAGGAGCAGCCGTCCTGACTGACCTGTCGCCCTGTGCCCCGGGTGTCCGGAGAGTAAGGCCTCTTTTCTCCTTGTTTCAGGGTTCATAGCGGCGTCATGCCCGCAGCCTCCTGCCAGTCCCCTAAGTCTTAGAGGACCGCTTTGCCTTTTGAATCAGAGTTGCAAAGTTCGATAAAGAATGGCCCTTGTGGATAAGCACAAAGTCAAGCGCCAGCGATTGGACAGAATTTGTGAAGGTAAGAGCCAGCGTGATGGGCGGTTTTCAGCCGAAGTCGCGCAGTCCTGCCCTCGGTCGTGGCCAGGCCACCTGTCTCACCTCCCACTTGTCGGGAACTGGTTCCTGCACCCCCGCACTCCGGCCAAGGCCCCTGGACCCTAGCACCTCTCACCATCAGGCACCTCTGGCCTTGGCCTTGTGGTCAGCAGGCCTGACCTTTGCATAGAGAGGTTGAGGCCTGGCTTCCGGTTGGGTGGGCCAGGAGGAAGCTGGGGAGGAAGTAGGCCTCAAGGTCCATTTTTTTCCACTTACCTAAGATCATTTGCATATGAAAGACACAGTATATTAGGACCATCTTTTTTACTTCCTGAAGTTTCCGGACTTGCTCTGTTTCGAATTAAGATGTTTGCAAGGATGGATTACACATTGATCCTAAGGGAACCAGTGCTGCCCTTGTGTGCGCATCCCTGCGTCTCTGAGGATGCCTGGGAGTGCTTTAGTCATGAAAGGAAAACAAACATGATTAAAGTCTAATGGAAACCTGGCGACAGCACTCAACAACGTTGCCGAAGCAGCGCCCTCTCCTCATTAGGGAGGGGCGGGGAATCGAGAGCAGCCGTGTGCCACCACGGGCACCGGGCCCGCTCGGTGTGGCTCAGCTCCGCGTGCTTCCTGGTGACTTCGCCCAGGGCTGGTCACAGGCGATGGTGGGAGCCCGCTCACTCGGACAGGAGCACGTCTCCCACCACCAGTTGTCCGTATAGAACTGCTCTCTGAGTGGACGTGGTCCCAGCCACGGGGGATGGAGGCATCAGAGCCGCGTTCTGCCGAGTGGCGGAGCCCTGAGAGACCCCAGAATGTAAGAGCACGACTGGGGTTCCGCAGGGTGCCGAGGTTGGGGTTTATGCATTTTTTAAAAAATCAGCATTTAAAAATGTTCAAGCTCACAGATGGATAGGCGGTCCAGTGGACAGTGATGTCCCTTCCGCTGTGTATCCCACTGGATAACTCGCTGTCTGCTTCTTTCTGTAGAGACGTAGCTGGAAATACCATGTGTGAGAGGGAGTGGGTGGGCTTTTCCAGACCCCCGGAGCGGAGCTGTGAGAGCAGCAGTTCGCTCTGAAGCCCAGGGCATGGATCTCTTTTTAGCATCCTTTCCTGCGTAGACACTGCACCAGTCAGCCCAGGGAACTGGGCCTCGTGCCAACATCCTCTGATCCAGAGACTTCCTCCCCACCTGCTTCAGCCGCTCCGTGTGCCTGTGTGACACCCGCCAAGGAACAGTGCGCTTAGTCCTCCAGGCTCTTGGGTCTCCGTAATCTCCCATCATTCCAGGGCCTCTGACCTTTAAAAGCACTGACATCATGCAAACCCTTGGGCCAGTTGGTTTGTACAACATCCCATAACCGAGGTTCACCTGATTAGGGAGGGATTTTTAAATGCTGTTGACCTTCTGTGGAAAGGAGCTGCCATTTAGGTCTTGTTCCAGTTCCAGAAAGCTCCAGGTTTCGGTTCCAAGGTGGGTGTCAGGGATGTCTGGCTGGTCCCACAGCCGCAAGCCCCGTCGTTGTCTAGGGTGCGATCAGAGCGGAGAACGGGACTGAAGGGCGCCGGCGCGGGCAGCCGCTGACCATCTTTCTGAGCCTCTCTCCCAGCGCGGGTCGCCAGCCTCCTGCCCGTTTCTTATAACAGGTGTCGGTCTCACCTGCATCGTGAACATGGCCCTGAGACAGTAGCAGTAACACATTCTGAAATTTCGCCACAGCACACCCTCAGGTAGACACCCCAGAATTCTCTCACTCACTGTAGCTTCTAAATTGTGGTCCCAAACATTTGTTTAGTGAGGTACCAGCTGCTGCAGAACGTCTCCGTGGGCTCCTTGCCTGGATAGGCCGATGGAGCATCTGTCCCAGGTGAAGGCGCCTTCACACGTGATGCTGGGGCTCGAGGTCATGCACAGGGCAGAGTACCACTTGCTCCTCCGGCTGGTCTGGGGCCTCCATCCAAACCAGCTGGAATAGTGGTCTTGCCCGGTGACTTGAAGGCCTGATGCAATTGCTTTAAGCAGCGCTCCTGTTTGCATGTGTATCATTAATTCTCTGCTTTATCGTGATGCTAATACCAAGCCGTCCTGCGTGACTTGGAGCAGGGCCTGCAGCTGCCTGCTCAGGACCAGAGGCGGCTCCTTTGGGATGTGTAACCGAGGCCTGGTTTCCCTCTGGGTGTTTGCTGGCATGATGGACGGGCTGCGACAGTCAGGGTTTTAATCTGTCACTGCTGTAGCGGCGCAGGTCGGCCTGAGCACCAAAGGGTCTCGGGTTCGATTCCCGTCCAGGGCATGCACCTGAGCTGCAGGTTTGATCCCCGTTCTGGGCACATGTGGGAAGCAACCAATTGGTGTATCTCTCCCACATCAATCAATCAATCAATCAATCAATCTCTCCCCCCGCCCCCCCCCCCCATTCTCTCCCTCCCTTCCACTCTCTCTAAAAACCAATGGGAAAAATATCTTGGGTGAGGATATTTTAAAAAAGAAACAGTGTTGAAGCTGGCTGTCTATAGTCCACAATCATTTGTAATAAATATCTCCAAATAGTTCCAAAATGTGGATATTTAAAATGGGATTCATAAATGTTGCTGTACATTATAATTGTATGTTTGGATCAGGCAATTATCCACATTTCCAGTAATTACGTGATTAGTGATGATTACCTTAGCTTTGTAAACATACAACAGTCAGCTAGACAATGTAGGTGAACGTGCTGGAACCGAGCCCTTAGTCAGAGATGGACATCAGCAAAGGACGGGGCGGTCAAGGTGCAGCATCACGGAGTCACCTGCGAGGAGGGGACTGTGGGCCTCGCCTGGCCACCTGGCCACCGCTCTTGGCTGTAAGGTCAGTTTGGAGGTGCAGGCCCTTGCTTTCTGCAGGAGAGAATCAGGTTGTTTTATTCGTTCTGTTGCTTAGCGTCTGTGAAATGCAGACTCAGGCTTCTCCCCACTCTTGTCGATGCGCTGTTGGGCTCTGACTGCACTTGGCAGGGTTATTTAAACTCGCCAATTCTAAGAGCAGTGTGTCTACACCGCCCGTGTCCACACCCCCACGTCCACTCTGAGGGCCGGGGAGGGATGACGCGGTCTTGGTTTTGTGCTGCCGCTGCTGCTCTCGCCCCACCACCCAGCAGGGATCCCCTGTGCCCAGGTTGGCAGCGCCCCGTCCCTGCCTGGGAGTGTCTGGGAGCAAACCTCCCGCTGCCTGGCTGGTCCCCAGCCTCTGTGCTCTCGGTGCGCCTGGCTCGTCACTGCGCCTCTGAGGGACAGTGTCCGCCTTCTGGCCTCATACCTCCCTCCCAGGAGCCAGTTCCCGTCTCCGGGCCAGGCCCCCTTCATCACAGGAGCCCCGAGGGCAGTGCAGCCTCTGTGGACCTGCAGACAGCACAGCACCCCCACAATATGGAGGTCCCTGGGCAGGGGCACATCCCACAGCTCAACCTGATAACCGATGTTTGGGGTGACTGTAGCTAGAACCCCAAGACTGCTGCCGGCCTCTCCTCCCTTTTAGACCCTGGGAGTGAGGCGCAGAGAAATGAGACTCCTGCTTCTGGCCGGATTCCGCTCTTTGCTGTGGGTCCCAAATGTGGGGGGACTGTTGCCCACAGAGCCCCGCTCTCGAGTCCCATAGGGGACTCGGCGGCTCTGGGACCCGAGCTCCCCTGCCAGGCCCAGGCAGGGACTGGCTCCGCACCAGCGGGGCTGGGAAGCTGCAGGGAGGGGGCGAAGGGTGCGCCTTCTGCACATCCATGGCTCCCGCTGGTGGTCTCTGCACTTCTGTTCCTCTTGCTGTGTGGCTCGATCGCGGGAGAGAGGTGTGTGCCAAGAGGCCCTTCTCTCCCCTTCGTGCCTGGGCCAGGTGCAGCTGATTCTTCCAAGGGGGTGGGCAGTCAGCCCTCCCTCAGCGATCAGAGGTCTGTGCAGCCCACCTGCTGGCTGTGCGCTCGGACCCTTGCGCTGTCTGCACGGTGGTGTCACCATGACCCGTGGCCGGCTTCGTGGACCGGGGGCCAAGTGACGGGGTGGCTAGAGGAGGCCTCCTGCAGGTGGGCGGTCTGAGCCGGACCCCTGTGGGCAGGAATGACTGCGGCACCCTGGCGCGGTGACGGGGAATTCTTGGTGCCTCCTCCCTTCTCCTGACTTTCCCGTTGCTCGCACCCCTGCCACCTGCCCGCGCCTGCTGCTTCCAGGTACCCGGAAGGGTGCCCACCTCCTGTGCAGGTTTCACGTGAGTGACTACTGGGCGCGCTGCAGGGACAGAAGGAACAAACAATTTCAGGGCAGAGCTGTTTTTAAACATAAGCTCCGAGACACTTGCCAGGAACAAACCAGCCGTGTGGACTGGGCGAAAAGTGGGAAGTGGGACTCCCGGAACCGTGTTGCCCTCTAACCTCAGCGCCGTCCGCTGGAGCCACCGCCTGCGGGAGGCCGAGTGGGTGGGCGCTGCACCCCACGTTCCACGGGCGCAGGGAGGTGCCCCGGTTTCTTCCCGCCTTCACTCTCAGCGCCATGCCTCCTGGCCTCGTGGCCCCAGGCCTGGAGGAGCAGGACCAGGAAGTGGAGGGCTGGCCGCACGACCCCCAAAGGTGGTCTCGGCTGTCCCCTGAGAAGGAGACACCACTCAGCGTCGGGGACGGACAGTGAGGCCAGTGGCCGCCACGTGAGTCCAGCCTTCAGGTTCAGGTTCGCCTGTTTCACCATCGGCTCATCTTTTTTTTTTTTTTTTAAGAAAAGGAGTGAGGCTCTGACCCCAGACCTGCCCTCCTGCTTTCCATCCGAGGGGTTTCCGTCCTCTGGCCGCTGGCGCGCTCGCGGCGGCTTCCCTAGGACTGAGCTCCGGAGGGCGGGCTCAGGGTCTCCCCTCCCTGAGTTCCCGGCTCTCCTGGGACCGCAAGACCCACCGCAGGGAACTGAGGGTTGGTTGCAGGTCTTGCTTCTAACCCGAGGTCGCCATTCGGGCGATTGGGGGTGGGCAGCTTTCTCTGGGGCTTGTCTGCAAGCGAATGTGGCCGCGTCTGTCTCAGTTTTGGGAAGTGGCTCTGTGCGCGATGCCGCTTTCTGTAGTGGGCGTCCTGGCAGAAGCAGAAGTGAAGTCTGTGAGACTCGTTCCTTTCGGAAACTGGCCCGTCGTGCTGGATGTAGTCAACACGAGGTTTTCAGAAAAGCAGTTCTTCCCCAAACCCTCAGTCTCACAGGCCTGGCGGTGCTGAGCAGCGTGGGCCCGGTCCAGGGGTTTTCACCCAACACGGGGAGGCCCGTCATCATCTCGGCGGGACTGGGGCCCAGGCCGAGGGAGCTTGGGCGGCTGCCAGGCAGGGACGGGTTGGGATGGGTCCGGAACCCGGGCTTCCCGAAGCTGGTCTGCTGCCCTGGCCCAGCCCCCGCTCCGGGCGGCCCAGAGCCTGTCCTGCTTTGCCTCCGAGCACTGGGGGCACACTCTCCGCTGAGGCTGGGGAGCCACCAGGAGACGTTCTCACTGGTCACATCTCAGAAGGGACCTGTCTGCCCGAGTGGGGGCATGATCGCCACCTGCTGTCGGGGGTGTTTATTACACGAAGAATGGAAATGGCATGAGCGCTAACACTGAGGCTGAGGCAGCTGCCACGTGTTGGCTGAAGGCTGGGCCTGGCCTGGCAGGAGCCCCCGGCACCCCATTTTGAGGGGTTGGAGCAGTCGTCTCTGAGCAGTTACTTTCTGATACTCAAGTAGTTAATTTTATCAGTGACGTGGTCAATGATATTTATGGGTTTTGACATTTTTAAAAAGTGGCAGAGATTCTCCTTTCCCAGCAAGGTAACCCCAGTCGGCTCGGAATTCTGGAAGCGAGTGCTGGCTTTGGAGCTGGGCCTGGGTCCTGAGCTCTGGGCAGGTCCCAGCTCCTCCTCCGTCCCCAGCGTCTCGGGTGTGACGGAATCACAGCTGCCTGTCGCGTCCTTCGGGAACAGAACACTTACAACAGGGCCTGGTCCCTCGACATCCAGCAGGTGTTGAAACCTTAACATTAAATCCCCCCGGGAAAGGCTTGGTGTCAAAGATGCCCTGCCCTGTGGTCACTCCGAAGGGCTGGGGCTGCTCCTGTGTGTCCCGCCCGCAGCCGGGTGCTCCGGCAGGGGAGGGTGGCGGCGGACTCCCCCCCGGGGGCCTAAATGCCGTAGAGGTCCGATCCTGGGGGCGGGAGGAGATGGGGGCTGGCTGCTCGAGGCTCTCGGGGCAGTGTTTCTCGGGCAAAGGCGTGTCCTGAGCGATGCACCAGGCTCGTCTCCACGTGGACCCGCCTTGTTCGTGTTCCTTCTGGAAGGGTTACCAGGGAGGGAGAAGCCTGTGAACCAGGCCCAGGAGACAGAAGCCCGGAGGCTGGGCCTGCCCACCTCAGGGCCCCAGACGCCCAGCGGTGCCAGGGAGATCTGCTGTAACCAGATAGTGCTGTTCCCATTCAGTTGGGGTTCTGTTACGTTTGCCTGCCTTTTGTGATGTATCTTCTAAGTGAACACATCCGGGGCTGTTGGTGAGACGTGTAAACATGGTCTCGAGGATGGCCGGGCCGTTTAGCCGGGCTTGCGGGCCAGCAGCAGGGTTAGGGCTGGTGCCCGCGGGCTGCTTCTGGGCCCGGAACCCAGCGTGTCTGTGCCCCGTGCTTACCTCTCTTCCGCGGCCTCGGCGGGGGAGGGTGTTGGGAGAGGGTTGGGGTCTCTGTGAGGGTGTTTTCTCAGCTACCTTGAGGCCTTGCTGGCACTTGGGGGGTCAGAAATAGGGGCCACAACGTTCAAATACAGACTGGGGTCCCCGGGCTGCTTCCCCACACAGGACTTGGGCCCATTCCTCAACCGTCGGTCGGTGGTCCCAGAGCCCTGGCTTTTGGGGAATAGTGTTGATAAACAGAACTTGTCCCACAGCTGCACGCACACTGAACGCACTGGGAGGCGGGCAGGGTGCTGCCCTTCAACACTGTTCCCATTACCATGCACCTCCAGTTCCTGGAAATGGGTCTGTACCCCTTTCTTCCGCCACAGTAAATCTGCAGTGTTTCTCACATCAAAGTTTTTTTGTGTTGTGCTTTTTGTGTGTGGCTCGCCAGTGTGGCTCAGTGGTTGAACGTTGACCTCTGAACCAGGAGGTCACGGTTCCTTTCTGGTCGGGGCACAGGCCTGGGTGGCAGGCTCCCTTCCTCTCTGATATCAATAAAAATATTTTTTAAAAAGCGTTCTGGTTTTGCTACATAGCGGCCGAAGCTAGTCCTTGGCCTCTGCCGCCGTCTTAAAGGAGACAGTCCAGGCAGCGCCCAGTGGCTGTGCTGAGGTGGTTTTCCGTCCGGGGCAGGAAGGGCTCTGGGACTCAATGGGTTCGTCACCAAGGAAGCACCTCGGGGCCAGCTTTCCGTGTTGGCGAGGCATCGGCTGCAGCCTGGCCATTCTCAGGGCGCCTCCTGCCCTAAAACTGCAGGAGACCTGGGCCTTTTTATCCTGCCTGCCTGCCCGTTCACATTTAAGCTGTTCTTAGCCGTGCGCAATGGATTAACATTTCATCGGGGTGGATTAAGATTGGACCGACATTAAAGCCGTCTTTTCCTACTTTCCTTCTGTCACTGTTAGGGGATCGGAGGCAGGGATGGGGTGGGCCCCTTTGGGAGGGGGAGGTGCTCATCCAGAAAGTACCCTGGCGAGGCCGAGGGAGGTAAGCCGGAGCCCCGGTGTGGAAGTCATTCCCATGCGGGTCGGAGGCCTGCAGCCGGCGGCTCCACAGTCTGGATGTCACATGGGACAGAAGCTTAGGGTTTATTTAGCTCCTAATCCGCTCGCTGAGCAGCAGGGCCATGTGCGCGCAGGGCGGGCTGTGGACGGAGAAGCCCTGACCCCCGCCCTCCGGAGGCAGGCGGTCGCCACGCTGCTGCCTGTCCTCTCGGGTTCTGAGGATTAATAATTCAGGCTGTCCTTTGCAACAGGACACCCGCCTGGGTGCCTCCGCCAGCTCGAGGGGCTCGGACACAGCCAGTCGGTTTGATGTGTGTCACTGAAGGTTTGTGCAGAGACCCCCCCTGCCGGGCCGCCCTCCGCCCATGCCGGTGCCCAGCAGGCCTGTCGGGATCGGGCGGTCGCAGAGCTGGGATGCCGCCGGCTGGTGCGAGAGCCCCTGGGAGGTGGCCGAGGCCCCGGGCCGGAGCGGCTCGCTGACGGACGGGGGCAGAGAGGGGCCCTGGTATGAGGCCGCGCCCGACCTCTGCCGGGAGGCCTTCTACAGCGCGGTGGCTGGCAGGAAGAGCTCCGTGCCCGACTTCACCTTCTACGACAGCAGGCAGGCGGTGATGTCTGCGCGCGGCGCCCTGCTGCCCCGGGACTACTACGGCGACCCGCCCGGAGCCGCTCAGGGGCCTAGGGAGCCGCGCCACCACCGGGATCCCGGGGTTGGCCGCTCGCTGCCCGGCTACGGTGTGCTTGGCAGCAGGGTGACATGGGAGCACGTGCACGGCCGGGGCCCGGCCCCCCAGGACGCGTCTTCCCTGTACCGGGACCCCGCAGGTAAAATGATGGCGCTGGGGCAGCGGGCGCAGAGCAGGGCCCCCTCGCCCACGCGCTACGCCGGGGAGCTGGCCCACAGCAGGTATGGGGCGGAGGCGCCCGCCTACTCCGCCGGCCAGGGCTACCATGACATCGGCGAGAGGCCTGTGGACCCGGCCCCCACCAGGCAGGCCGCCCCCACATGCCTGGTCGTGGACCCCACTGGGGCCTCCGCCTCTGAAGGGGGCCCGGGGGTGGCCCCAGGCCCCCTAAACCGAGGCTACGGACAGGAGAGCGTCTCCTCCACGCTGGCTTATGAGAGCAGTGAAGCCGACCTGCCCTTCCCGGGGCCTGCGGGCCGGAGGAGCGCGCAGCCCGAGTTCCTGGCGCTGCTGCGGGCCGAGGGGGTGGCGGAGGCCACGCTGGGGGCGCTGCTTCAGCAGGGCTTCGACTGCCCGGCCGTGCTGGCCACGCTGGAGGAGGCCGACATCAAGTGCGTCGCCCCCAACCTGGGCCAGGCCCGCGTCCTGAGCCGCCTGGCCAGCAACTGCCGGACCGAGATGCAGCTGCGAAGACAGGGTCCAGGGGGCCCCGCGCCCCGCACACGCTCCAGCAGCTTCAGCCACCGCAGCGAGCTCCACGGGGACCCGTCCTCCCTGCAGCCCCAGCCGGTGGGTCCCCTGCAGGCGGCGGCCCCCTGCGGGGACCCAGCGCGCCGCCCCTCCAGCGCGCCCTCCCAGCACCTCCTGGAGACAGCTCCCTATTCTGCTGGGGTGGGTGCCCACACCCCCCACTTCCCCTCCAACTCTGGGTACAGCTCCCCCACCCCCTGTGCCCTGACAGCACGGCTGGGCCCCACGTACCCCCCACAGGCAGGGGTGGCCTTGACGAACCCAGGCCCCAGGACAGCCTACTCCACAGCGTACACGGTGCCCATGGAGCTGCTGAAGCGGGAGCGGAGCCTGCGCGCGGCGCCCCTGCCCAGCCCCCACAGCGGCGCCCAGCTCCTGCGGAAGCCCGGGGTCGCCGGAGAGCCGTCCACCCTGTCGCCAGCCAGTCCAAGCCTCCACATGCCTCACTCGCCCTACCAGAAGGTGGCCCGGCGGACGGGGGCCCCCATCATCGTGTCCACCATGCTTGCTCCAGAACCAAGTAATGCCCTCCTCCTCCCTCCCAACCCTCCCTCCTAGGGACCCGCAGGGGACAGGAGGGCAGAGGTCGACAGTGGGTCCAGGCATGTTTTGCTCTCAGGCTTAGCTCGAGAGACCACACACACGCACACACACACGGCACCGCAGCCAGCGCCCAGCCTGGCTGGTTGACCTGGGCGCCCGCGGGCCCATTGCCTTCCACCCTGCAATCGAGCTCAGGTTGATCTGTGGGTTTCCTTTATGGGCTGAAACGTGGCCGTGTCTGGGAGAAACTCAGAAATCATTCGTAACAGACCTACTGCCAGCTCCTATGGGGGGCTCTGGAGAAGGCGGGGTGCTGCCCAGCACCCCACAGACCACGTCACTCACTTGGCCAGGACTTGCGGCACCATGGGAAACGCACCTCGGAGGCCTGCCCTGGTCAGGGGCAGAAACCAAGCCAGGGGTGCAGCCCTCAGTTCCCTGTTTGAGAAGCCGAGAGGCTGGCACTGGAGGTGCCACGGGTTTCTGCTTCCGGTGGGGGCTGTGTCTTCGTTGGGACCACGACCCCCCGTGGTTCTCTTCTCATCCAGATGTGAGCCAACAGTCATTGGGTTGTTTCCCGGGGCATTGTGGGTAAGCTTCCAGGGGGATGCCAGAGTTTTTATTTTAACTCCGAACATTACCGACAGTTTCAGCTGTAAATTTGTTTTCCTCTCTTGCCTCCCCAACATAATTTTTAAAAATGGAATCCAGTTTAAGTGAGTTTATTTTTTCAGAATAACTATTATGAGGTGAAGACAGTGTCATGAAAATGCGCCTTAGACAGCGGTGGGTCCCAGGCGCCTTCTCGTGACCCTGAGCCGCTGCGTCAGGCTCCTCTCCCGGGAGTGGCTGCGGGCATGTTGGCCACTGACCACTGAAACGCCTGCTGGGGAGACAGGGCCCGGCTGGCGTTTCCTGTGTCTCTCGCTGCAGATTCTGGTGTTTGTCTCACGTATGGATTTTTTTTTAAGTCTAAACAGACAGTTTACTTGCCTTTTGTTGAAAGAATAAATCAATGCGGGCAGGAGGAAAGTCAGGTCATTTTCCGAGGCCCCGCTTCCTCCCTCCGGTCACGCATTCTTTCTTTGCAACCAACTGATTTGCATGGCGATGACATTTGTTGCTCCAGTAATTCCATCTGATAATGGCTGGGCTTGCACAGCGGATCTGAAAACATATTCCTTAATTATGTGTTGCTAAGCAACGGGAGGGTTTGGTCATAATCACAGAAAGATTATCTCCTCCTTGACGTCCTGGGAAGGGTTTGCTGCCGGAGGACCCGCCTCGCTGCCTGATTGTCTCCTTTTCCTGTTAATTTCTCTGCCTCTGACACTCGTCCCTTTGTTTGGGGTGTTCTTCATTTGAGTTGTTTGGTGTGATGGTTAGCGCACTGTTTGCGGACCGAGGGATATTGATTGTTTCTGCCGCCTGGCAGCAGGCCAGGGGAGTCGGAAGTCGGCCAGGAAATAAATGTCTCTGTCAAATGGCCTGTCCTGGAGCCCTGGCCGCCAGCCTTCCCTGCCGCATGTAGACATGGCCCTCCCCCGGCCTCCCCGGGAGCTGACCTGTGCACGAGGCATTTTGCAGGTGTAGGATCAGCAGCCAGGTTGGGGTTTGTTGGAATCTGTCGCGCTCCTGGCGGGTCCCTTTGCCCCGAGAGGACGGCATTTGCACTGAAGAGCAGCACCCAGGCCTCAGGGCCAGACACTGGACCTCACGAAGCAGCCCCACCTCGCTCACGCCAGCTGAGCGGACTGGGAGGCCCAGAGCGGGACGGGAGGCGGTGATCTTCAAATCTAGACGTGGCTGCCTCAGCCGCTGGGGTCATGGCTGGGGTCACGGCCACATGAGGAATGCTTCATCTCGGTCTCCACTTCATCTTGGTCTCCATCCGGCTCCCCTTTTCCTTCTTATCTGGAGGGGGCGGGCAGGGGTGCTGCGGGGGCGGGGACACCTGTGTGTGCGGGGGTGGGGCTGGGGTACCACCTGGTTGTATTCTCTCACACTTTGGATGTTTTCAGGTGTTAGTTTGCCCTGAACTTGCTTCTTTCTGGTCGGCTTTCTTGGGAGAAATAACGGGCTCCTGTTTGCTAGTCCGGGACCTGGCGGCGAGGGGGCCATGTGAGTGACAGCTGGTGGCTCTGCTGTCCCCACATGCTGACCTGGTGACTGGCACAGCACAGAACCTTCCAGCAGCAGCTGTCACCAGCGATGCCCCTCCCCCGATCGCATGGTGTGGACCCAGGCTGAGGGTTTGCAGGCGCCGGGCCTCCCTGTGACGAGGTGGCAGGCGCAGCATGTAAACAGCAGTGCTGCAGCCGTTTTCATGTTTTTGCCCCAAAATACAGCAGAGCACGGGCCCACTCCCTCAGCACCCCTTCCCTCCCCGCCGCTTCTCTGGGTGCCGCTGGCTTCATGAGGTGCAGCTTGGACCCCATCCAGTCACGGGGGGTGCTGCCTGAGGCCCCTGGGGTGGGCGCCGCTGCGCTGCCCTCGCTGGGCACCCCCTCCCAGGTGTCTACTTGGGGGTGACATTGACTTCCAGGTCGGGACATGCCAGCCCCTGGAACCGGAGGGACCCTCCTCGCTCTGGCGAAGTGTCCCGTCCTCATTGCACTCCAGGGCTGTTTCTGGGGCGCCCGCAGCCCAGCCTTTCCGTCCGCATCAGTGACATCAGGCCTCCGCTGCTTCCGTGGCCCCTGAGCCTGTTGGCCTCAGACGGAGCTCTTTGGTTCCTTGTCCTCAGGGCCTCAGCTCCGCAGCTGAGGCCTGGCTGTGGCCGCCCCTGCCCCCCCCCCCCCGCCCCCCCAGGGTCCTGCCCGCTCCGGGAGCTCACGGGTTGCTCTCATTCTCCCCGGTGGCCACGGCTGACTCCTGTTCCCGGGGAGCATGACTGTCTCCGCCATCGAGCCCAGAAGACTTGGCACTTGGCTGCTTCCGGGCTGACCTCGGAGCTGACCTTGGCTTTGCCCTTTGTTCTTGGGGCTGGTTCCTTGGGGCTGGCTTTGGGATGGGGGACAGCCCGCCTTCTAAAGCAGGCAGACCGTCTTTAAAAGAGGAAAGCTACCCGTACTGACAGGAGACTCTCAGGTCCCCAAGCCCGTGAGGCAAGAATCCTAAAGCTGCCAAGGGGACCCCAGTGCAAGGGGAAGCGGGGTTCTGGCCGTTGAAGGGACTCTGTCTGGAGAGGTGAGCGGCCGGTTCTTCCCCGGGGGCTGTGCTGCCAGGAGCCCCGGAAGGAACAGAAGGTCGTGGTGGGTCTGCTTTCTCCTGGGCCTGCGCTGTAGGCCTCTCTGGATTCTAAGAAGTTAAAGAGGAGAGAACAGGGAGGGGACGTCTGAGCAGCTGTTGTGCGGGGGACAGGCCGCGCCTTGGCTCCAGCCCGCCCGCCCGGGTCCTGAGGTGCCTTCCTTCTTGGTTTCAGGGCCACACGAGAAAGGCCCCAAACGCCGCGAACTCCGCCTGGTCCTCGCGGCCGCGTGGCAGCAGCAGGGGTTTGCTTCCTGGCACTGGGCCCAGGCGGCCTCCGGGAGGGGCTTCCTGTGCACTCCTCGGGGCGCCCGGCCTTGGTGCCCCTGGTCCTGGGGACGCAGCCCAGGAGGGCTCCGCACGGGTGGGCAGGCCTGGACTCGGGTGGCGGCCGCCCCTGCTGGCTGCAGCTGCTTGCTATGCTTTGGAAGGAATGGGGGTGTCCTCTTTGGAAGAGTGGGGGTGCCTTAGTCTGTTAGGGGCTCTTCCCTGGCCCTGCTGAACCCAAAAGTTCACCCCCAATCCTCCTAGATTGAGCCAAAGCCCCGGATGCGAGGACCCTCCAAACGCTCACTTTGGGGGTCGGGGGAGGCGAGGCTTGGTGTGGCGTTGGGTGGGTTGACTGGGGGTCCTGGGTTCCTGTAGTCCCATCAGCCCCAGGAGCCGAGAGCACTTGGCTGGCAGTGGGCAAGCGGTGCCCCCCGCGCCCGCCCCCCATCATTCCTTTCTAGTCTATTTCATTTCTCTCAGGCATCCCGTGTTGATGCCATGGCACGTTTTTAGAATTTGAGAAAAACACAAAAGGAACCCCAGCAGCCAGTCCTGGGGTCCCCACAAGGGGGCAGGACCGGAGCAGAGCGCGTGCACACGGCATCGGGGTCCGGCCGGAGTGCCTGGCGCTGGTGAGAGGCTCGGTTTGGAGGGACACTGTCCTGTGGCTCCTCCCCACGCCTGGAGGCGCCGCCAGAGCCCGGGGTGCTCCCTGCAGTGCCGAGTCTGCGCCTGAGCCCTTTGGTAAAAGGAGGGGTAAAAGGAGGTGCACAGGGCGTGGCCCAGCCCGGGCTTCCTGGTAAGATGCCGCTCGCCCATCTCCTCAGGGTGGAGTTGTGGGACCCCACTCCTGGGACCAGCTGCTCCTCGGCCATGTCCCCCCACCCCCACCCACCCACGGCGGGCCTGGCCTTTGGGGAAGTAGCATTTTACCAAAACCAGATGCAGAGCCTCGCGTCCTGGGCTGCTCTGCTGTGGACGGTGTCCCTGTGGTCACTCCCAACCGTCCTCTCTGGGTCTGAGTGGGTGCTGGTCAGCCGGCCCTGCGGGGAGCAAAGGGCCTCAGGGGCTCCCTGGGACTGAGGGTGGGGAGAGGCCAGACCCTCCACACCAGGAGCCACTGGGAGGCTCACCCAGCAGGAGGGCCCCGGGACGCCCGTCAGCCGGGGGCCAGTGTGAGGCCACGGAACGATGGAGCAGTGGCGGCCGGTTCCCGGTTTTGTTGGAAGTTGTGCTGGGAAAGAAGTTCCTGTCCCTTTCCTGCGAGCTCGGGGCGGGGACAGTTCCCGGGGTTGCTCCGGGACCAGGGGCGCAGGTGTTTGTAATTCCTGGAGGCGCAGAAGTCCTGCGTTTTGCTGAACTGGGTCAGTGGTTCCCACAAGTCTAGGCTTCTGCTTCCTGCCTGGCCGGTTCCGTCCACCTGTTACCTGAGACCCTTGTTTTCTTTAAGAAGCGGATCGACCCCCCAGGGCCTTCCCGGTGGCCATCTCCCGGCCCAGCCTCCAGCTGACGGCAGCTTAACCTGCCCGGTGGGTCTCCCCAGCAGCCCATGCCCTGGGCGCTCAGAGGCCCGTGAGGCCCGCTCCCCGGAAGGCTGGATGGGCATGTGCGGGGCAGGGGTGTGTTCCCAGCCCAGGGAGCCCTGACCTGGAGCCAGGCTGCCTGCAACTCGCTGTGGAGCCCGCGGACGAGGGCAGTGCAGGTGCGACTCCGCGGCGGGTCGGACCAGCGTCCCTAGAGAAGGTGCGGGCAGTGCCTGGTGCCGAGGCCTCGGCAGGACGGGGCACCTGGCTTCTGTCCACCCCACAGTCCCAGCCAGGGCGTCCTGCTGGCCTTCCTGTGCTGGCGGAGGGAGCAGTCAGCTTGACTAGAGGGCCACCGCGACCCTCTGACCCTCATCAGTGGGTGTCACTGGCCCTGGGGGTGTCGCTACTCCTCCGTGCCCCTTGGCGCAGCGCGTGGCCACCCGGAGCTCCGCCTCCCTGGCTGTGAACGGGGGTGAGAGTGACACTAGGACTCGCGTTAGGCCTGGGGCTTCGGGTGGAGCAGCATCTGGGAATTGGTAGCCTCGCTTTTCATTACAAACCTCACTTTGGTGACTCATTAAACATGTGCCCTGGCGTTTCCCCCAAATCCCCCGCGAGAGAGAAAGCGGGCACCCACCCTGCGGTCCAGCCCGAGCTGCGGCCATTTCCCGCCGTCTCGCTCGCTGTTGTCATGTGTACAGACCTGGGCGCACGAGGTGTCGGATCGCCCGGGGCACTGAGTCGTCCGGTAGTCAGAGCTGAGCATGTTGGGGACCAGGCGAGGCAGAGCCCGTTTGCAGCCTCGCCTCCCGGTGCTCAGGGTCTCCTGGGCCCTCTGCCTCCGGCTGCTGCACCTCCGCGGAGCCGTGCTCGACGCCAGGGGGCAGGTGGAGGGACCCTCCCGGGTCTGGGGAGCCCACACCTTCCTCAGAGAAGCGGACCCGGGCAGTGGCCCAGCGACGCTTCCTCAGTCACCTCCGTGCTGGGGTCCTCAGCAGCCCTCCCCAGGGCTCCCCGTCCTCGCGCAGGACACCTCACTCCACCCACCCAGCTGTCCCCTCAGCGCCAACCCAGCCCCGCCCTCAGAGCAGCACACGCTCAGCCGTGCAGCCCCGTCCAGGGCTCGGGCTGGGCCCAGGGCCGCTGCCTTCTGCTGGCCCAGCCTGGTGAGGGCCCAGCCGAGTTTCACCAAAGAGGGGATCCAAGTCGGAGAGGGAGGTGATTGCTAGTCAACCTGGCGTTTGTTTCCCGGGTAACGAGGTGACGCACTGATGCTGGATGGACAGCTCGTGGTGACAGCCCCAGCCTCTCGGAGGCCTGCCTGGTGCCACCGACCTCTTCCTGGGGGTTGCTTTTTCATTCACGTGGGTTTCTTATCATGACCGTGAACTCTGCAGAGCTTGTCCCATCGACCCTCCTTCCTGTGGGAATCCAGTCCGGGTGCTCCCCACCCTGGGAGGGACTCCATGGGGCACGTGAGCTCGGCGCCCCGAGGCCCAGGGCTGCCTGCCCCAGGGGAGGGAACGGTCGTCTCACCATTTCCACGGCAGACGAGGCCCCTCCAGCGGGGTCCTGACCCTCTGCCTCAGTGCCCTCGCCTGCTACAGGGGTGGTGAAGGAAGCGAGACGGCGGCTCCACGTAAACTAATGGCTCCTCTCTTCCCTCCGGCCGGGCTGGGGTCTCAGGGCCTGTCCGAAGACAGCACCTGGGCCTCTCGTGGGACGGGCCAGCTGGGGGGAGAGGCAGTGGGAGTCCCGTCCTGCCCAGTGCAGGCGTGTGGGGGCCCAGCCTCACTGAGGCGTCGCTTTCGGCATCCAGGTCCTGGGAGGCGGTTGGTGTTCACCTGCTGCTCCCGGGCTGGGAGGGACCGTGACTGCTTGAGAGCCGCCCAGAGGTGCAGTGCCCCGGCCCCTCCCCACCCCTTCCTCGGAGGCCAGGACAAAGGCCTTCTCTCTGCTCCAGATTCAGCCGCTGTCCACAGGCTGCCCCTGTGCCTGGGGCTCTGTCCCGGGCAGAGGCCACTGTGCCTGACGTGTGGGCACCTCAGGGCCTAGCTTCTTAGCGTGTGGTGATGAGCCCGGTGGGTGCGAGGCGGGGCCACGGAGATGTGCGTGGCCTTGACCAGGTTCCTCGGCCCGAGTTCCACCAGGCAATGGTGGCTCCTGCCAGCTCAGTGTGAGGTGGTCACAGGCCCAGGTTCCAGTCTGGACCCACCCCGATGGGCCCAGGAGGCCACATTCTGCTCCAGTTGAAGCCCAGTCTCCTCAGCCTCCCTGCACCACCCGTGGGCTCTGCAGTGACCTGTGGTCCTCGGGCCAGGGCTTCACGCGGTCAGCCCAGGGGAAGGGTTAGGGCCACGGAGGTGGCTGTGGTGGCGGTGGGAGCCCTGCAGACCCCACAGGCTGGGGATGGGGTGGAGGCGCCGGGCACTCACCACGTTGCCCATGGAGTGGGACGGGCCACTTCGTCTGCCCACCACGCCCTGCCGTTCCTCGCAGGTATCCGCCCCCAGATCATGAACGGCCCCCTGCACCCCCGGCCCCTAGTGGCGCTGCTGGACGGCCGTGACTGCACCGTGGAGATGCCCATCCTGAAGGACCTGGCCACCGTGGCCTTCTGTGACGCGCAGTCCACGCAGGAGATCCACGAGAAGGTGGGTCCCCGGGTCCACCCTCGGTCTCCCTGGCTGGTCCCTCTCGCCGCCCACCTCCTCTCCCCCCCCCCCCCACCCCCGTGTGGTCAGAGTCCCCAGCAGGCCCCTCCTCTGGGGGAGCTGTCCCCAGACCTTGTGCTCCCCCTGCTGGGCGCTGGGGACATGGGCCTGCAGCTCTGCTCCCCCGGCAGGTGCTGAACGAAGCCGTGGGCGCCATGATGTACCACACCATCACCCTCACCCGGGAGGACCTGGAGAAGTTCAAGGCGCTGAGGGTGATCGTGCGGATAGGGAGCGGCTACGACAATGTCGACATCAAGGCGGCCGGCGAGCTGGGTGAGTGCAGCCAGAGGGCTGGCTGGGTCAGCGCTGAACCCAGGGCAGCAGCTGCTGTGTGGGGCTCTGGCCTTTGGAAACAACCTGGAAAGTTCCCCCTGCAGAGGGTGGTGAGGACTGGCATTTCCGGAGGAAGGGGCGTGGCCATCGGCGGGTGGTCCCAGTGATGCCAGAGGTGCCCTTGGTCTCGGGCTGCTCCCTGCGGGCGCCGGGCAGGAGTTACATTCCAGAGTTGGGATGAGAAGGCTGAGCAGGTCCTGGTTCTCTCACCCCCCCCAGGGAGCAGCCCATCCCTGGGTGGGGCTGAGCTGCAGCACAACCTTCCCACTGCCCTTGGGCAGCCCCCGCAGGACAGCGGCCCATGGCCCCAGGCGGCAGTGGGCCCTGCCTTCTCGTCCGGCCGCTCTCGGCGCTCGGCCCCTCTGAGGAGGCCACGAGGCAGGGCCGGTCAGCCTAGGTCTCGGTGACCTCTGTCCCGTGTTCTCATTGGTGCCTGGCACTGAGCTGCCTGCCCTCCTGGGTGGTAGAATGGTCCACTGTCCTACCCCTTCAGCCATGGCTGCCCTGGCACTGCCCCCGCCCTCAGCTTGAGAAGCCTGGCCCCAGCCCTGGGGGTCCTGCCTGTGGTCCCCAATGTGGCACTGAGAGGGCCTGTGAGCGAGGCCTCCATGCTGCCCGGGCAGCTGTGCCCTCAGAAGCTGCTTCACTGGCCTCTGCGCCCCCAGCCCTGGCCCCGCCCGTCTCCCACCTCTGATGGGGGCAGCGGGGGCGGGGGGGGGGGGGGGGAGTGTGCTCACCCACGGCCCCGCCTCCTTTCAGGGATCGCAGTGTGCAACATCCCGTCAGCAGCCGTGGAGGAAACAGCCGACTCCACCCTCTGCCACATCCTCAACCTGTACCGGAGGAACACGTGGCTGTACCAGGCGCTGCGGGAAGGCACGCGGGTGCAGAGCGTGGAGCAGATCCGGGAGGTCGCCTCGGGAGCAGCCCGCATCCGCGGGGAGACGCTGGGCCTCATCGGCTTTGGTACGTGCAGCTGCCCTTTCCTGGGAGGTGAGGGTCCCTGCGGTCCTGTGACTGGAGTTTGCTGTCCCCAGGGGGTGGGGCATTCTCAGGGGCTGGGCAGCAGGAAGGTGCTGTGCCTGCCAGTTGCCCTGTGGGCAGAGGTGCTCAGTGGGGCTCGAACAAGGTCTGCTGGCTGAGTGGAGCCCGGGGCCGGGAGGCCTCCGAGTCAGAAGGTGGTCAGGCCACCAGCTTGGAGAGCTGTTGCCGGGTCAGCGGTTGTCCAGGGCGACACAGCTGCTGGCCCAGGGAGAGCTTGGCTCATGGCCACACAGCTCAAGTAGGGCCCCACGGGGCATTTGGGAGGGGCTCCGTGACCTTGAGGGGTGACTTGCCCTCTGCCTGGCCCCTGGTCTGTCAGCTGGGAGGGAGTGACGCACGCGAGCGGGTGAGCGCCTTCGAGGCCTGGCTACAGAAGGCTCCGGCTGCAGGCAGTCTTCCCTCGGGCTGTTTCCTGGTCACTGAGGGCCAGGCCTCGGGGGTGACCTAGGGGACAGCTGAGTGAGGGAGGAGCCGCCTGCACACCTTTCAGCTCTGGGTCTGGTGTGACCACTCAGAGTGGACAGGCCCCCTAGCCTGGGAGGCAGGTGGCTGAGCTGCGGCGCCCTCTGCTGGCGCGCCAGGTCCAGTGCGCTGCAAGTGGCTCTTAGGAGAGCTGCCTGGCTCTTGGCCTCGATGGGGCCTCGGCAGGTCCTGGCCAGCACAGCGTCCGAGTCCGTGCCGGGGGTCGCTCTTTGGCTGCGCCTTTGCCATCCCTTTCCTGAAAACCTTTCCGTACATGGAGGCCAGGCCCGTGCTTTCAGGAGGGGCCAGCCTCGCTCACCTGGACGCTCTCTCTCTGCGCAGGTCGCACGGGGCAGGCGGTCGCCGTTCGAGCCAAGGCCTTTGGCTTCAGCGTCATCTTCTACGACCCCTACTTGCAGGACGGGATCGAGCGGTCCCTGGGCGTGCAGAGGGTCTACACCCTGCAGGACCTGCTGTATCAGAGCGACTGCGTGTCCCTGCACTGCAACCTCAACGAGCACAACCACCACCTCGTCAACGACTTCACCATCAAGCAGGTGCGGGCGCCTGGCCCGGCTCGTCGCAGCCAAAGGGGAGGGCAGGGCCATGGGCCCCCGGAGCAGGGAAGTCCCCGAGGCACAGCAGTGAGGCCCCCGTGGGGTGGGGCAGCCTCCAACACGACAGACAGAGCCAGGCTTCCCGCTCGAGTCCCTCCAGGGTCAGCAGAAGCGGACATGAGGCTCCACGCTCCGCCTCCTGCTGCCTCCGCCCGCGCTAACGCTCTTCCTGCCCCACAGATGAGGCAGGGGGCCTTCCTGGTGAACGCGGCCCGCGGCGGGCTGGTGGATGAGAAGGCCTTGGCCCAGGCCCTCAAGGAAGGCAGGATACGAGGAGCAGCCCTCGACGTGCATGAGTCGGAGCCTTTCAGGTGGGTCTGGCCGCCTGAGCTCTGAGTCCACCTGGCGCCACACTTGGGGGCACTTTCCCAGAAGACAGGCCCCGGGTAGGAAAGCAGACGCCCTTTACAGGCGCCTTCGAGGGCTGTAGTGCGTCCTCACAGACTGGAAAGGCGCCAGAAGGTCCCCAAAGGGAATCAGCTAAGGACGAGGCAGGGAAATGGGTGGTTTGCTTGGTCTGCAGACGCAGCTCACAGGCCGACCTCCGGGCCTCAGGGGTCCTTCTGTGCGTCCCTGGCCGCTCCTGCCCCTGGGGTCACAGCGCAGCCGTGCCAGCCTCCCTGCCCCTCCCCCCCCCAGGGGTGTGCGGCCAGCACCTCAGGGCCATGCTCTGTACCTTCCTCCAGCTTTGCTCAGGGGCCCTTGAAAGATGCGCCGAATCTCATCTGCACGCCCCACACGGCCTGGTACAGTGAACAGGCCTCACTGGAGATGCGGGAGGCCGCCGCCACGGAGATCCGCCGCGCAATCACAGGTGAGCCGGCGCCCGCTCATCCCGTCACATGCGCAGAGAAGAGGGGTCATGGGGTCTGCTGTGGGCAGACATCAGCTTTCAGGCTGGTTGAGTTTTGAGTGGGTTGTGCATGTCCCCAACGAACTCAGAGGAAACCGATCCCTCTCAGGCCACCGTAGCCAGTGCACCCCGGACGGGGCCCTCCCCCAGGGAGCAGGCCTCCTCTCTGTCCTGGCTGCCGCCGGGCTGGAGAGCTCAGGGCCCCAGAGGCTCCCTCCCCTGGAGTAGATTCGCTGTCAGATCTGTCAGCACAAACCACACAGGCTCTTCCCCGGAGCCGCTACTGAGTCTGATATTAAATCCCGATGCCCCTCAGGAAGCATGTAACCGTCTCGTTCCAGGTCGCATCCCCGAAAGCTTAAGGAACTGTGTGAACAAGGAACTCTTTGTTACAACGGCTCCTTGGTCAGTAATAGACCAGCAAGCAATTCACCCAGAGCTCAATGGTGCCACTTACAGGTGAGGCTGCGGGAGGGACGCGACACGGGCAGCGCACCCCACCTGGGCTGCAGGAGCTCCTCCTCCTCCCTCGGGGGAATCCCACCCTCTGCCCCCCACTCCTCCCAGGCCTCGGGGTCTGAGCACTGCACAGGGAGCCCCCTTTATTCCGAAGCCCCTTCACAGCCAGGTTTCCGGCGGAAGGACTGAGCCTGTTAGTGACTTCGCTTTTCTGGCCAAAGACCAGGGAGAGGGGGGTCCACAGAGACTGAAGTCAGTGCACAGACACAGGCAGGGGCTTCCCAGACTCTCCCCTATACAGAGGCGCTGCAGCCTTAGCCCCAGGAGGACATGGGACACACGGTCCTGGCCTGCCCTGCGCGTGGGGGTCGCAGCGGAGTAAGCAGCCCTGGCCCCGTCCCTCCTTGACGCAGACCTTGGCCCCCAGCACAGCTGAGCTCCAGTGCTCACAGGCCCCGTGCCAGAGTCCTCCTGCGTCCTCCCTCGGACTCTCCCCGCGTCGGCACTGAAAAGCCCTGCCAGGGGCGGAGCGGCTCCTGCAGGGAAAACCAGAGTAAAGGAGCTGGTGACAGAACAGTTCTAAATCCGCGTCGCCAACCTTTCCGACCTCACGGACCACGGGTTGGCGACCACTGTTCTAAATGGCTGCCTCCAAGTATGACACTGGGCTCACTGTGCGTGTGAACCCCGCGCCTGTGCTGGAGGCTAAGTGCTCCGTGTCCTCACACGACGCGTGCTGCCAGCACAGGCCTGCTCTCTGCCTGTCACACACCAGCAGCCAGGGCCACATCTAGTTGGCGAGGCCTCCACTTTGCTGGGGATCACATCTTGTGCAGGTTCCCGCATGCGGGCAGAGCTGGGGGTATTCCCATCGTCTGAGAGCAACAGAAGCAGCCCCATGTTGTGATCAGAGAAAAGAGGCTTTGTCGTTGGTGACTTACGTCAGTGTTTTAGTTTTCACACGGGTTCCTCCTTGCTTTGGGGATAGGAAGGCAGACAGATTATAAAAGACCATTTCCTGCCCTGGACTTACCTGCCCTTCTCTGTGCGCCTTAGATACCCGCCAGGCATCGTGGGCGTGGCCCCGGGGGGGCTTCCTGCTGCCATGGAAGGGATCATCCCCGGAGGCATCCCCGTGACGCACAACCTGCCCACAGTGGCACACCCTTCCCAAGCGCCCTCTCCCAACCAGCCCACGAAACACGGGGACAGTCGAGAGCACCCCAACGAGCAGTAGCAGAGGACAAAGGTCAGAAACCTGGGACCAAGAGACCGTGGACAACGGAGGAGCCAGAGGAGGGGAGTGTGACCGGCTCTAACTGGTCCTGGGCCTCCGCACACTGACATCAGCGTTAGAAGACAAGAGCGAGAAGCCGCGGCGTGGGAAAACGGAAGATGCCTTCTGCTCACGGAGGGGCCCAGAATGACTGGACGTGATTAATTACGACCAACTTCTGTTATTGTGTGTTAAGTTCTTCATCTGTGCATCAAATCACAAAGAATAGATCTTTTTCCTTTATCAGCCCCTGGGGCACAGCAGGTCCTGGACACCTGGCTGTAGAGAATGTTGCGTCAAGAGTTCGAAACGTCAAAATAAAAACTATTCAGAGACGGTCCCCGTCCTGCGACTCTCCCTTGGTCCCCGGGGCTGGCCACCTCTTTGCTAATAGGAAGATCGCGTTACTACGGAACCGGGAGAAACTGCTGGCCTGGGTCAGACAGCTCGCTGCAAGCACGGATGGAAGACAGTCGCTCCTGGACAGAAATCTCCCGCCCGAACTGCATACTGAACGGGTGAGCAGTTGTGAGTTCAGTAACACCCTCTAATGATGCAAAAAAAAAAAAAAAAAAGTATTAAGTTTCACAAGCTGTTTGTACTCAAATATATTTTCTCAGTTCAGATCCTCAGCTATTTTATTGAGTGGAAAGTCTTGAACTGAAAGGGTTCAAGAAGAATAATGTTGCATTTCCTTATGTCTCAGGAAACACTTTTTATGGTAACTTGTCAGATTGTCTATGAACAAACCCACTTTTTTAGACATTGATAAAATCTTCTTTTCTTCACGTAATATTTTATACAAGAACACTTCAGGTGTGTTATTAGATGTGACTGATTTTAACAAATCCTATTAGATTTGTATCAACTAGTTACATGTTATATTCATAGTCTTTTGTGAATCATTGCCTTTTTGTTTAAAAGATGGCCTATTTTGAGCCTTTGTATAGGTACATTCCTGTTTTTGTGACAAAAACCTTTAAAACTGTCCCAAACAGAAAAATAATGGCTGTCAGAGATGTTTTGTTTTAGTGTGAGTTACCGTTACTGTATTTGTTTATTGTAAAGGTGGACATTTAGCGCTCGGTGCAGTTTTCAATAAAAATAAAAATTTCAGTTCTGAAATTCACGTGCATCTCACCAGTGCACACTTTCTCTGCTGAGATGTCCCAGGACCTTCAACCTGCCTCCTGCACAACCAGACTCCAGGGGCTGACAATGGCCGCGTGTGAGCGTTTACTTGAAAAAGCAAAACCCCACAGAAGTCCCTCAGTGTCAGTCAGAGGAAACAGTGGGTGAGAACTAAGTCAAATCAAGAAACAAAATGGTCAAGTTGGAGAGTTCTGATTTTTAATTTACCCAAAAGCACAATCACCTGATGCAGGAAGGAAGGTTTACAAAGAAACGTTGCAAAGTGGTTAACATCAGCCATTCCTTCTGTTAACAGCGTAGTCACTGCCCTTGTGCTAGTGCATCTGCAAGCGCCCTGCTTCCAGGCCCCACATTCCTGGAGCCCCTTCCTCACCCTCCCTTCCCCTGTAAGAAGCATCAGCCTCCTGACTGGTTTTCAGGTGCAGCCCCAGCGCCAGCCTCTCTGGTCAGTCACGTTGACACCACCTCACGGGGACGGGGTCCGGGAGCGGCAGCACAGTCCCCGGGGACCGCAGGTCAGAGGCAGGCAGGGCAGAGTGGGGCCGGCAGAACTCCCTGCACAGATCGGGCCGGGGCACAATGAGCCCGAGTCACCCAAAAAGGCAGGTCCGTTCCACGTGCGCCGGGTTTTCATTAGACCAGAAACCACTCCCCGTATCCTCCCTAGAAAAGGCCACACAGTCAAGGTGTGACTGTCCAGTCAACCAACACACGCACATACAGCGGGCCCAGCCACAAGACTTCGGGAAGGGCAACACATTCTCGGGAAAACAAATATGGCTTTTGAATAGTTCAAGAGCTGAACATGGCATTGATCCCCCCAAATGCTGGCCTTTCCAGCCACCTGCTGGGAGGCCACGGGGAGCCCAGGGCCCTGGCACCGACAGTCCCGTCCCACAGGGAAGAGGCTGTGCTGAGCACTGAGGTGACAGGCTCCTCGGGAAGCAACCCCCCGCAGACCAGACACGCTCCTGGGCCGGGCCCTCTGGGCAGTGCGGCTGCGGGGAGGCCACACGACCAGATGCTTTAACCTCAGGCATCGCTTTGGCCCTGCAGTTGGGAGGGCAGTGTGCATACCGCAGCTGCACCAGGGTCTGCCCATAAAGACGTGCTCATGGGGGGACGTTTATGGAGATGCTGGCACTAAGTAGAGTGTCTGCTGCTAAAAAAAATTACCAAAATGAAAACAAACCACAAAAAGTCAGTTTGTAATAAAGGTTTACCCACTTAGAACAGCACGTTCACCTTTCTTGTAACGTATCGGAATTCGTTTTTATGGAGTCACGTTGCGTGCAGCAAGGGGTCATTTGGTCCTGGGCACAGAGGGGGAAAGAGCTGAATCGCCAATCACACCAGCCAGCCCTGGGCATGCGCCTGGCTTTAGTGTTCAAGCTCGCGCACACCCAGTGCCATCCTAACCAGAACTCGGGAAAATAAGCAAAAATTCCAATGTTTTCACAGCCTTTTCATCAAAAGGAAGGAAAACGTGTGTAGGCTGAGGTGCTGCTTTCTGAATTCTCTGCTGCATCGACCATCTACTGGTCAGGACACTAAGTCTGTGCCTGAGAGGGTCTGAGACCCTGACCCGTCTGAATGGGTGGGAGACCTGAAGTGGTCACCGAACACTTCTTATAGAAAGTCCTTCTTACCTGAGATGATAGTTTTAACTGTAAACAAGAATGCCCACAAGTAACCAACATTCACAGACTCGGACTGCTCACTGCGAAACTCATTAAGACAATGCACTGACCGCCTTGCTGCATTTTAAATCTTTATTCTGTACTGAACTGCTATTCCCAAGTAGCCCAAGCAAAGGCATGCCTTCTAACACAATGTGCTTAAAGCAGAGCTGAGGATACAAGACACCAGGACCCGCGCCTCCACGGGGGCTGGAGCACACGCTGTCCACCGCGTCCAGTGGGCAGGCGCGAGCGCGCCCCTGCCTGCGTCCAGGAAAAGCCGCTCCCGGAGATGCTGCCTGGCGTCTGGCAGAAGCGCCCGCACTGTAAGGGCACGCTTCCAAACGAATAAATACCGAATACTGAAAGGGGCATGTCAGCAACAACAGGAACAAACTAACAGCACACGAAATGAGAGAAACCAAAACAAGGGAACAACGTCTAGATGTTCATTCAATAAAAAATTCTTACTTTCCTTGTAGTTTGTTCCTTAAAGATTTGATTTTATTGGGCACAACAGGAACTAAATTATTAATAAAATAAGTTTGTTTTATTTTTATGTTTTGCTGTGGTGGACAATTTGTACAAAAAGTTTGTAATCTCTAAGGAGCTCGATTGAGACTCGATGTAAATGGATCTTTTACGATGGAAAGAGGATGCCAGGTTCTAGTTTAAAAAAACATCTCAAAGGAACAAAGCCGTGTGCCTGTGCCCTTGGAGGTGCCCATGCTGAACACTCCGCAGGGACATGGAGATGCTGGTACAACTGCTCCTATTACACAAGTTCTTACACAACCACATGCGTGACATTTATAGACAGATTGACGCCTGGAAAGGAAGAGTTCTGTCTGAATGAATTGGTTTTTACAAACTGGAGTCCAAACCAAGTTCTGTCCTCGCTCGGCAGACGCGCCACCGCCGTCGGGTGTGGATCAGCCCTCCAGGCAGGCCCTGCGGTCGCTCGGGCCCATGCCATGCCTCTGCCTGGAGCACCACACTCCCTGGGGGTCACCACAGAGCCGATACCTTGGTCTCCCGCTCTCTGCTCTGTTCATTCGTCTTCGTCGTCTTCATCTTCCTCTCCATCAGACAGGGATGTGCAAGGCCGGATCTGCCGGTAGCGGTCCAGCCACTTCTCGACCATGTGCGTGACCAGGGGGTGGCTGCGCCGCCGAGAGCTTTTCTGCATGGCGACCAGCACGCCGCCCTCGGTCACGCAGCAGTCCAGCCACTCGCGCAGCAGCCGCTCCTGCTGCTCCTCGTTGCCCAGCTGCAGAGCGATGGGGGGAAGGGAAGCAACGCGAGGTCAGACTCCGCTGGCTCCCAAACTAAAGGCCAAAGCAACTCCCTGTCTTCACAGGGTTTCAACCTCGCACCAGTTTTATAAACTCAGCCTCCTGCGGCCAAACAGAAACGACATCAACAGGGAAGTTCGCAGAGACCGCGAGGGACCTGACATACCAGCAAAGGCCGTCTGATAAACTAACCCTGGCAAAGAGCAGGCGAAGGAGCCACGGCTTCAAACACAAGGCAAGTCACTCAGCCCGTGGCGTACAGGCTGACGCTGCAAAAACCATGCTCTGTGAGTTCCTTCCTAATGTCGCTACAAGCTTTATGCTTATGAGCATGTGAAGTAAAGCAATGCTTCCGTGAGCCTGCGGGTTTCCAAGTGTGCTTCCGCACGCTCTCCCACCTCCGGCCTGTCCACACCACCTTCTCCCTGCACCTGCCAGGTCTCCAGCCTGGGGTCCTGCCCACGCCACTGCCCTGCGGTCTAGTCACTGAGCAGCGGGCTCCTCCTCGGGGCAGGCTGGCCACTGGAGTCCCCGCTTCCCGAGTCCAGGCCACGCTGAGCCGCCCTCTTCCTGCCCAGCTCCTCCCGCTCCCAACTCGGGTGTCACTTCCTCGTGACGCCTTCCCTCACCACCTTCTTCAGTCAGAAACCCTGTGTCGCCCGCGCACCGCCTGGCCCCTCAGCCGGCCCAAGGGCAGGGGCTCCCGTCCTCACTCCATGCTGTCCCCGCAGCACACCCTGCACAGCCGCTGACCAGCATCCAGAAAGCGACCATCACAACCCGGTCCCAATGCACCGGTGCCCCTCGCTGCGTGGGGGCACGGCGTCCCCACGCGCAGTGGCCGGAAGGGCAGGGCTGCTTACCTCCTGAGCAGAAAGGAAGTGCACGTGGAGTAACTTCCGCTCGCTGTCCACCAGAGGCAGGAAGGTGATGGTGACGTCGTCGTCGGTGTTCAGGTTAGCACCAGCACCTCGGCTGCCATAGCCGTCATTTTCCATGGCAACCAGAGCAGAGAAGTGGCCCCTTGTATAGCCCAGGGCGATTGGACTTTTCCAACAGAAACTCTGTTCCCACAACAAAGGCAAATACACACCTGGGAGGAGAGAGTCAAACCGATTTGCAGTTGCGGCTGCGACGGCAGGGCCCCCCTCGAGTGAGCAGGGCCTCCCCCCGGCCAGGGGCTCACCTTGGAACCGAGTGTACCCCAGCGTTTCTCCCCGGAAGCTCTTGTAGAACTTCACGCCGTAAACGATGATCGGGCGCCTGAGGATGTGCGCAAGCACGAAGATGTGTGTCTGCTCCAAGCTCGCTCCAGGCTGCGCAGAGCAAAGCGAAGTCATTTCTCTGGCAACACTGGTCCCCACACCCTGGGACGCGTAGGGCGCGACGTGGCGCCTCCGACCTCTCTCTCGATTCCTTTGCAAACCAATCTGTCCAGCTGAAGCAGCACTGGGTCCCCAACAGCCAGTCTGCGTAGGCACCCCACACCCTCCCCACCCCCGAGTCAACCCGGCTGCTCACACCCAGGGACGAGGTCCGCAGCCCGGGGCCCTGGTTCACACCGCCTTCCGTTCGGTTCCCACAGAGTCGGCCCACAAGGGCCTCCGCACGGAAAGACGCGGCTACTTCCTACACACTGACTGGCAGCACCCTCACTGCAGACACCCCGGCCCACCTTCCCCTGCAACGGCTCTGACAGCACGTTTTCAGGAGGCGCACGTCGCAGAGGTGGAACGGCCACTCCCACAGCTCACTTCTAGCAGCCCACTCCCCGCTGCGAAGACATGACTCTAGGCACCTTCTCTGGCCTCAGTCACAGGAAGAGAGCCTCCCTGGGGGCGTTAGCGAGACCTGGACTTGACCCTCAGGGCCAGAGGGCTCCGCACCAGCGTGCCCACTACCAGCCCCATGACCCGGTGAAGTCTCCCCTCAGACACAGGACGGGAGCTCACCAGCAGGCGTGGAAGACGGGCCTGGAGCCGCCTTTCTGAGAGGAAACACAGATGAAAGCAATCCGAACACACGCGCAGTGCTTACACACACACACGCACGCACACAGTGCTTACACATACACACGAACACAGTGCTTATACACATACACGCAGTACTTACGCACACGCAGTGCTCACACACACATGCAATACTTACACGCACACTGCTTACACACACACGCAGTGCTCACACACCGCACAATGCTTATACACATACACCCAGTGCTTATACACATACACACAGTACTTACGGCACACGCACAGTGCTCACACACACACAGTGCATACTTACACGCACTGCTTACACACACACGCAGTGCTCACACACACACGCACGCACACAGTGCTTACACATACACACGAACACAGTGCTTATACACATACACGCAGTACTTACGCACACGCACAGTGCTCACACACACATGCAATACTTACACGCACACTGCTTACACACACACGCAGTGCTCACACACACAATGCTTATACACATACACCCAGTGCTTATGCACACACAGTGCTTACACGTGCACACACACAGTCCTTACACGCACGCAGTGCTTACATACACGCAGTGCTTACACACACACGCAGTGCTTACACACACACGCAGTGCTTACACACACATGCAATACTTACACGCACACTGCTTACACACACACGCAGTGCTCACACACACAATGCTTATACACATACACCCAGTGCTTATGCACACACAGTGCTTACACGTGCACACACACGGTCCTTACATGCACGCAGTGCTTACACACACGTGCGTGGTGCTTACACACGGAGCTTACACACGCGCTTACACACGCGCGGTCCTTACATGCACGCGGTGCTCACACACACACACACACACACACACACACACACACGGTGCTTAAACACACACATGCAGTGTTTAGCATCCCAGTCCGACGTCACCGGACAGCCTGCACCCCTCAGTGAGGAAGCTGTCACTCCCGCTCCGCAGCGGGGACCTCTATGGCCACAGAGTCAATGAACAGCGTGTGGCTCCGCAGGAGCATCCGGGGTTCTGGCCACATGGCCGATGCTCACGGGCAGGCGCCACAGCTCTTACCTGGCTGGCGAGAGAGAGGATGAATGCCCAGTCTTCCTGCCACTGTTCTTCCCTCAGGGAAAAATGTAAACCGAAGCTCTGAGAATACCACGATTCCCAATCTTTCCAACGTGTGTAAAACCTAGAAAAAATGAGACAGTAAAAAATATGCCTCTATAAACAGAACGTTTAATGTCCAATCATTTATTTAATGTAGTTTTTAAGCATCTCAGTGAAAAGATTACCCCTTTTATTCATTTTACCTGGCTTGCAATATATTTTTCAAATTAAAAATGCTTCCAGCCGAAACCGGTTTGGCTCAGTGGATAGAGCGTCGGCCTGCGGACTGAAGGGTCCCGGGTTCGGTTCCGGTCAAGGGCATGTACCTGGGTTGCGGGCATATCCCCAGTAGGAGGTGTGCAGGAGGCAGCTGATCGATGTTTCTCTCTCATCGATGTTTCTAACTCTCTATCTCTCTCTCTTCCTCTCTGTAAAAAATCAATAAAATATATTTAAAAAAAAATAAAATAAAAAAAAATAAAAATGCTTCCACTCTGCAGCAGCCATCTTTTAACACGTCCTCAGACATAATCGGGCTCACTACCCACCAAATCTTCACCAGAACTTCCAACATTAGAGATGAGAACAGTCATTTCAATTGTCTACTATAGGTCTACAAATTAAAAAACAACCACACTAAAAATCATCTGAGAGGCTGGGTCCAGTCAGTCAGGCCTTCCTCCACGAGTGCAGGGCAGTCACGCCTGGTCACTAACAACAGGCTGGAAACGCCACGTGTTCCTGAGAATATCGAAGCCACTTCCTTGAGATTTCTTGCACTAAACAGAATTATATCTCTATGATTATCTACAGAAACAATTCCTTCTTTATATTTAATACCCCGCTAAATACTTGCCACAAAGCTACCCATCGTCAGACCGTCTGATGATGGCTAAAGACAGACGGGTCAACAGCAAGAAAACAGTTCAGAAACAACCTCTACTTTTATGGTCAGATAATTTTCAACAAAAGCACCAGAGCAATTAAATGGGAAAGCAAGAGTCTCTTCCATCAACGACCCGGGACAGTCAGACACCCACAAGCAACGCAAATGGTTTTACTGCCTCACACCTTCAATAAAAATCAGCTCAAAACAGATCATAAGACACTAAATGTAAAAGCTGGAACTGTAAAATTCTTAGACAAACATAGGAATAATGCTTTCAAATGTTACTTTTAAAATTTAAAACAACATGATTCATATGCTAAGGGCTCTGACGGGTAACAGACAGCGGGCAGGACAGATGGCATGTCAACAGAGCTGGCAATCCTCAGCGAGGGCCGAGAAGAAAGGCCCGAGGAGAACCCAGGCGGAGGAAGACGGCCTCCCAGGGGCCTGTCGGAGGATCGCCCCTGAGGACACGCCCGCAGCTGGAGGGCGTGACAACAGAAACTTCCCAAGCGGAAAAGAATGAGAACACGAATGGAAATGAGAGAGAGAATTCCGAACAACTGCGGGCTGCAGAAGATGTCTGTGCAACATCATGGAAGTAACAGAAGAAATATTTGAAACACTAATGACAGACTTTCCCCAAACTAATGTCAGACCACAAACCCAAGAGGCTAAGAAAGCACTGAGGAAAATGCCAGAGAAACGTTAAGTAGGCAGGATCGTATTCAAACTACAGGAAATTAAAGAAGAGTTCTTGAACGAAACCTCCAAGGCAGACTTGTAAACTACAGTGCCCAGAACCCACCTTCACAGGCAAAGAATTCATTACTTCCCATTCATCCTCAGAAACCTTGCAGACAAGAAGAAAATGGAATGAAATATTTTTTAAGTTTGGAGAAAAAAACACCACCTAGAATTCGTCCCCTGTGAAATTATCCTTCAAAAGGGAAGAACTAAAGACTTTCTCAGACAAAAATTGAAAGAATTTGTTGCCATACTCCTGCCTCACAAAAAATGTCGAAAATTCTTTAGAGAAAATCTGTGTACGAATCAGAAACTCTGAGCTACATAGAGAGCGTCGAACAGCGAAGACCTAAGTGAAGGGAAGGGGAGAGCCATCCCTTCCGAGGGACACCTTTCGGAAGCTGACACGTCCCTCGGGCACCTCGCGGGCTCGCCAGGGCCTTCCCGGCGCCTGCAGGTGGTGGCGGCAGCGCGTTCGCTCAGCGGTGGCCGGGCTCAGGAGCCGCGTGCTGCCCCTGCTTTCTGATGCTAGCGAGGCTTCCGCCCGGTGCGTGCTCCCCGCGTGCTTTCTGCCCGGCAGGCTACTCACGGCCCTGAAACTTCCACAGTGAGAGACACCACCACCTCCCGTGGAGTTTGCAGTCTCATGGGCTTCATGTCACCCTCCACACTGACAAGCACTTACGGCTGGCGGGCGCGGGCTCAGGAGTGTGTGAAGAGACTAAGGCAGTAAGTTACCTGGCGCAGGCCACGGTCACTGCTGTGTCAGCATTCCATTAGGTAGGTGTGTGAGAAAAAGCACATTTTGATACTGAGGTAGGGAAAATAGTACATTTTTAAATGACCCTGCTACTTACTACCTTCGACAATGGTAAGTTTAATTTAGCCTCTCTCAGTCTCAATTTTCTCATTTATAACTAAATGACACTGTATGCACAAAACCAAGAAAATAGCCTAAGTCAAATAAATGTAAAGACCATACTACTGATTCAGAAACAGGCATCGTTTCCAGTGTCTGACCCCTCAGTGGGTAAACTTGTTTTATCAGAGCTGTACTGCAACATAAAAAACTGGTCTGAAAACCACCTGCGCCTCCGGAAGAAAAAGCGTTCACAATACAATGGCAACTATCTTTTAAAGGTGAGTGACATAGAGCCACTTACAAACATGAGCAAAGACCGTATTAGTGGATAAGGCTCCTACTACAACTTCCGGCATTTCTACTTTAAAGCTCGGCAAAAAGGTCTAAAAACCACTGAGATGTTCAAGTGTCTCCATGTCCAAACCCAAGCTTTTTCTCCCTGAGCTTCCCCAGAACCTGGACCAGACGAGCAGTGCCCCCGCCCCCGGGCGGGCTCGGCAGCACACTCACCAGTGGGAACAGTCGTGCAGGCTGTCGTGCAGGGCTTTCCGAAGCACCGAGTCCTTGTCGTAGATGCCCCAGGTCGCTTGCAGCACTGAGTCCAGCAGGCAGTCTCCCGCCGTCCGGTTCCAAAGGGCGTAGAGCCGACTGTCCAGGCGCGTAGCCAACTCCAAGGACCAGTTTATGATCGGAGACTCCTCCTCCAGCTCTAATGAGGGAGGAAACAGCACGTTCGTGTCACACCTGCTTCAGAGCGATTCGATGGAGGAAAGAGCTTATTCTCCAGGTGTTAGTGGGTTTGTGTGCAATCTACGAATAAACACCTAAATAAATTTGTCAGGTGAAATATAAACCTTTTGAGTAGCCCAAACAGCTGTGGCTCTAGGTTAGATTATTTATTAATTAGTTAAATTCTTTACAATTAATTTTCTAAAGTCATATGGAATAAGAAGCTGAAAACCAGTAATTGTTATTTGTTCACTATCACAGCTAAGAGAATGAGCCTTTTTAACAGCACAATATGACATTATTAAGGATTTTACATTCTTAATTTAAGTAAAAATAAAACAAGTTGACCATACACTAAACGACTGCAAACCAAACTACCGGTAAATTACACAACCAAGTACGAAGTTTACTGAAACGGATGGGGTCCCCACACACGCTGCTCCACGCCTACCTTTTTGAACATCTCTGTCCAGCACCTCATCAAACACCTTTTCTTGGACCGTCGGAGGCAAGTCCTCAATATCTACAAAGAAAAGGAGTCTTAGGAAGTCTTCCTATGTCTCACATCCAAGTTGCCACTTTAAATATCTGTTCATTTTATGTCAATCACAGCTCAATAAAGATGAAATAAAAGGACAAAAAATAATAAGGCTATCTGATATTCAAATAATAATAATTAACGACACGAAGTTTCATCTATTCTCTTCCCACATTCTCAATCTCTGCGCAGGCCTGTTAATTTTTCAGACTTTAGAGCCCTCTTATAAAAGTTACTGAACCAGCCCTGACACAGCGGGGCTCAAGGGTTGAGCAACCCATGAACCAAGAGGTCGCTGGTTCGATTCCCAGTCAGGGCACGTGCCCAGGTTGCAGGCTCCATCCCCAGTAGGGAGCATGCAGGAGGCAGCTCCCTCTCCTTTTCTCTCTCAAAAAATCAATAAAAACATATTTTTAAAAAGGCTTAGTTATTATCTCCTACTTTTTGTAAATGTTCCTGTTCACATCTGAATATAAAAGCTGAAAACACTCAGAACCAAGATGGAAGATACTTTTGAAACTTTTGGTGTTTGGTGCATTTATTGAATGAAAAATGAAAAGTTGCTTTAAAGATATAGAAATCAATGCAACAAGAAAGTAAATGATCCTTTCAAAAGAATGCCAGTATCTTTGATTCAAACAACTTGATTCTTTTTTAAAAAAAATATGTATTTTTATTGATTTCAGAGAGGAAGGGAGAGGGAGAGAGAGATAGAAATATCAATGATGAGAAAGAATCATTGATTGGCTGTCTCCTGCATGCCGCACATTGGGGACTGAGCCGGCAACCCGGGCATGTGCCCTTGGCCGGAATCGAACCTGGGACCCTTCAGTCCACAGGCCAATGTTCTATCCACTGAGCCAAACCAGCTAGGGCAAACAACTTGATTCTTAATTTCAAAATATTAGGCATGAAAAGAAGAAGAAGAAAAAAAGTAGACTGATAATACTTTAAAATAAAGCCAAAGGGAAAAACAAATGGGTTAGGCAGATTTTTAAAATATCTGAGGCCCACAAAGCAGTCAGTCACCAGTGGCTGTCCTCCCCCCAGGTCCACTGTAAGTTCACGAGCCGCTCCTGCACTGGTCACTTCCAGTAAACACAGGAGAGTCAAGTAACTGCAGATGCACACATAATAGCTTCCTGAGAGAAACATTCTCTAGACATAAAAAATGACTGTAATAGTGGAAAGTCTTTTCCCACTGCAATGTGGAGTCACCTGCCGGCAGCGTGAACGTGACCAGGTCGGTGAGGAAGTAGCAAGCGAAGTCCCCCTTCCGCTGGTGGAGAGAGGCCGCGATCTCCCGCCGGATCTGCTCCGTCAGCTCGGGACACACCATGGCGGGAATACACTTGGCTGCTTGCTGAGACACCTTCAACACAAAAGACATGTTCCTCTGCACCCCGTGCCAGCAGGAGCAGAAGACACCAGTGTTCAAAGGACTTACCAGCATCCCCAGGAACAGAGGTGGTATTTTGTTTTTTTAATTTTAAACTGCACTGGGTATGGGTATAATTTCCCTACCAGTGCAGGGGGCATCAGTACATCATTCCAGGAAAACAGCCAGTTAGCCTCTGGCTCAGTAATTCCCAAGAATTTATTCCCAAGGAAATATACAAAGATGCACATATGAAAACATATGTAAAATGGTGTTGTTCCCAAAGGCTCATCCTAGGAGGGGAGGGAGGACAGTACACAACCTACATTAAGACTACCCATCATGCCCCCAAATAAAAACATTCTTAAAAACAGGGAATTCCAGCTCATGGGGAAACGGAGAAACACTCCTCTCTCCCGCTCTGCTGAGACTGTTTCACGTACCCTGACCTGGAATAAAGCAAACACGCTATTTATAAAGGGTTAGTTCCTGCTGACTTCAAGGCCCTCTCCATCTCTATAATTCTGGATTTTTACCAAAGCACCTGGCTTCCCCACGGGTGGAACAGACAAGACAGCAAACGCTGGAAGCCCGGCCCTCAGGAGAGAAACAGGAGCGCTGGCGCAGTGAGCACCGCACAGAGCCGGCCGGGAACGGCTAGACTCTCCTTTTAAATGACCAACAGCAACAGATGATGGAAAGATGTCACTTCCCACTGAAGCTGGGCTCCTGGCATGCAGAGAGTGCCGGGTCAAGGCTGATATCGACAGGAGGGAATGCGTGAGTCCGGGGTGGCCAGACTGCAGCCACGACCCAGCGGGCTTCCCGAATGGAGGGTCCCAATCTTCCAATAAGCCGCCCAGAGAGTCAGCTTTACGGACCATGTCATCTATGTAATATATGCAGAGAACTCAACTGTAACTGCTATTAAGGGAAGTAAACAGTTTCAAAAACCCTGTATCCCCCACGCAGCCACCCGTCGTATCATTCTGAAACTCTCCATGACAATTCGGTCCCACTAACCCAGTGGTCGGCAAACCGCGACTCGCAAGCCACATGCGGCTCTTTGGACCCTTGAGTGTGGCTCTTCCACAAAATACCACGTGCGGGCGCGCAAGTACAGTGCGAAGTTGACTTAAAACTTTAAGTTTATTAAGTTAATTTTAGGGAACGTTGTGGAATGAAAGAAGATGTAGTGTCGAGGACTGAGAAAGGTATGTTGAGATGGTTTGGACATACAGAGAGGATGAACGAAAGGAGATAGATGAAACAAGTATACAAGACGAGTGTGGATGGGAGAGTTGGAAGGGGTCGACCTCAGCGAATGTACCTCAATCAGACTGAGGACGTTTTTAGCAAAGGCCAGCTTAGGAGTCCCCTAATTAAGTTAATAACAATGTACCTACCTGTATAGTTTAAGTTTAAAAAATTTGGCTCTCAAAAGAAATTTCAATCGTTGTACTGTTGATATTTGGCTCTGTTGACTAATGAGTTTGCCGACCACTGCACAACCGGATGTAATGAAATCCTCACTACATCTTAACTCCAGAAACCCAGTCTGTGACACTTATATAAAACCAAATATTAAATATGCTCAGAAAATAACTGCCTGTTTCACACCAGTGTTAAAATGATTCCCAAAAGTAAGTTAAAATTAGCTTATTCCAATCTGCCAACCTTCAGTCCCTTTCCGAAAACCTGGGGAATTTTTCCAAAAACGACTGGACTGAAACAGGAAAGCTGCCAATAGCTGGCGGCTGGCCTCCCCGTCCCCTGCGCCCTGCCCTGGAGCATGAATGTCCCTGAACCCTGCCCCCACCTCTCGTCTCTCCCACCTCAGGACTCAACCATCTCCTTAGGCCAATAGCCCTTAACTTTGGGCCGTGAACTTGGGCAAGGTCCCATGAACTTGAATAGCAATTTTAGTTAAATTTTAATCCTACATTTTTACTAACCTTGTGCCTAAATTTAAAAGGCACTTTCTTATATATCACAGATTTGATTTAGCATTGTGATAACTGTATTTCAATATACAGTTGAACCTTGAACAACATGGGTTTGAACTGCGTGGGCTCACTTACATGTGGATTTTTTCAATGAGTACTGTAAATGTGTACAAGGTCATACCCCTTTATTAGCAGTGCCTGGCACATGGTAGGTCCTCAATAAATATTTGTTAGTGGAATGAATAACAGATACATCCCAGTTTTTAAGTCAAGTATAACTCAATATTGTGGCAAAATGTCCTGTTTTAAAGCATATACCCTTAAAAATTATATACTGTTTAAGTCTCAAGCTTAATATAACTTTTTAAAGGGGATAAAAGAATCTGAAATATTTCAGAACTGTTTAGAGAAACATTGTAAGAACTGTTAAAGAAACACTGTCACATTAAAAAAAAAAGAAAGAAAAGAAAAAAGAACACACACAAGAGAAAAAAACAAAAGAACACATTCCCGCCTGTAAAGAGCTTCTGCTGAGCTCACCTCCGTGAGCAGGATGGCGAGCATGTCCTGCCGCTGGAAGCGGATGGCCAGGTGCACCAGCGTGTAGCCCACGTCGAAGGCGGAAGGGCGGTTCAGCAGGCGCACCTCATCCGCAGTGAGCTGCCGGGCGATGTCCCCTCCTGACGACTTGTAGGCTTCGATAGCAGCTAAATCGCCCTCTACAACCCCTAAAACAGCATCAAGATAGAAAGGAGTGTCAGTCTATTGTTCTCCAAAAAGCATGAACCTGCAGCATCCGCTCTAAACTCTAAATGTTTCTCTGTGCTTCCTGGGTCGGCACAGCCTAAATGCCCTCAAGAACACACGTAAAGTCAGGGGACTCCCCGCCCTTCACTCTCTTCCAGGACGGGCATGCCTGCCCCCCCATCAGGCGTGGCACTTACCTTCCCTCAGTGCTGGCTGCCCGCTCGTGGGGGTCAGAGGAGTGATCAGAATAGAGGAGTTGGGGGGAGACCAGGAATCTGGTGTGAGAGGAGCCCTCACGAGACCTGGCGCCTGCCCTGCCTGCTTCCTGGGCACTGGGCACGGAGCCCCTGAGCTGCCTTTTCAAAGGTAACTCAAAACGAGGGCTGAGCCTTCCACACTGCGGTGGCTTTGAAACAACGTAGAGCAATTAAACCATTTTCAATGTTAAGTGCAAGCTAGCAATACTCTGACGTCAGAATCTCTCAGTCAAGTCTCTCTTACACCCATTAAGAATTATTAAAACTTCAGTAACACTTGAAGCAGATGATCCTGAACAAAACGTGCTAAAACAAAACAGTAAACAGCAAGTGGAGCCCTAGCCGGTGTGGCTCAATGGAAAAAGCGTCGGCCTGCGGACTGAAGGGTCCCAGGTTCGATTCCGGTCAAGGGCATGTACCTTAGTTGCAGGCACATCCCCAGTAGGAGGTGTGCAGGAGGCAGCTGATCGATGTTTCTCTCTCATCGATGTTTCTAACTCTCTCTCCCTCTCCCTCTCCCTTCCTCTCTGTAAAAAAATTAATAAAATATATATTTAAAAAATAAATCAATAAATAAAAATAAACAGCAAGTGGAGAGATAAAACAAGTATCACCTTCTCCAAATCCATAAGGAACTTTCCATTCCCACTGAACCACATTATTAATCTCAACACAAATTAACGCTGGGTGAAGGCAGTGACCCTAGTCACGAAGCCTTGACAGAAAAATAAAGGTGCTGGTGAGCTTCAAATGCACCACAAACATCTGAAAATAAGGCAAGCACCACGACTGCAGGCCCAGGAGACTGCGGGTGGGTCCTGGCACTAACCGAGCCTATGCTTAGTGTAGTCTACAGTGTCTGTCGCTGCACCCTTGAATTAGGAATTGGATAAATAAGAGCTATTCCTGGGAGTAGGACATGGCACAGTTATTAAGAATGACCAAGCTTTAAAATGAGAATTCAATTCCCACCTCACTAAGTGCCGGGACATGCAGAGCACTACGCTAGGCCACGTGAGGAACACCAAGACAGTAAAACATGATTCCTCAACTCAGAACTGTCCTTTGTCATCACATGTGTATGCCAGGAACAGCCAGCATCGAAAGTGTCCAAACTCTGGGGCCAAAAATCCTTCTGGAAATCAACATCCTGTCCCCAGAGAAATGACCTTTCCAGCCACACACGTTTCCAGGTGCGGAATCCATGAGGCGCATTTCTGTTCCCAGCAGCCGAGACGAATGCGTTCCTCAATGTAAAGGCCAGGGACAGCTGGAACCCCACCCCCAAGACATAAAGGGCTTCCAAACACCCTGTGGTGTGACACAGGAATGCTCCCAGCACTTCTGCAGCAGACCAAGGCCCGAAAAGTCCGACCCCCGCCCTGAGGAGGTCGGAGGAAGGCCAGCCGCACTGGTGTGTGCGTGTACAACGCACACGGGCGCTTTTATCTCCTGAAGCTCACCAGCAATTTCTGTCTTTTGTCTGGAGAAAGGGGAGATCTTCCAAATCACAATGTTCCTATTTTTAGCTACCTCGCTGCTGAGAATCTCCTCTTAGACAGTCTTGCTTAAGAGTTCATTTCCTCTCTAAAGCTTCTGAGGGATTTCTGTTAGTAGAGACTCAGCAGCACAGCGTGAGGGGGAAAGGGAGTACAGACCAGATACCAAATAGCATGACAAAGTGAGCAAGAGGCTTCCGAGTCCTGGTTACAACGTCACCCCGTCTGCCTCCAAATACAGGGTTTAAACCTGCGAACGGAACTTCCCAGGGGTGAGCTGTGTATCAACTGAGCTGACAGAGTGCAATTCCTAAGCCGACAAAGGCTCGCGCCCCACCCCAGCTCTGCATAAGCTGCAGGTGCGACTGCACGTCCCCAGCAGAGGGTGAGGGTGAATAGAGATGCTGCCCTCCATTCTTCAGTGTGAAATTCTCCAAACTTCTCAGAACATGAAAAACACAAACTTAAGTATAGGCACAAAGTAGTATTTAAAAGGAAAGCAATTTATTATCTGATGTCTTGGGAATGTATTTTTTTTCATGAACCATAATTAAAAGCTCACCAGTTACTGGAGAGTTTTCAGCTACAAAGGTGAGTAAATTTATTACAAATAAAATTTCACAAGAGAATCACGGACCGGTCCTCATTACTGGTATGTCCTATTACACGTCGTTCAAGGGGAGCCACTGATCAAGTTTAGGCAGTTTCTTGAAAGGTGGGTATCCCTGTACACATGGTGTTCAAAAGGGGTTGGCCCACACTTGGATAACCTAAAAACTTAGCTACCACATGTTTTCTACTTGGGGGGTAAAACAGCGTATGTGCAAAATAACTTATAAAATGCCTTTGAGTTCCTCATATAACATTGCATTTCTACCACTCGTTAATATTAGGGAATAAAAGGGAAATAGGAAGGTAGAGGAGTTGGTAGGTAGTGAAAGAGCAAATCCTTGTCAGCGGTAAAATCTCAACATCAGAGAGCGGGGAAAGCAGGGTCGTTCTAGCAGAGGAGAGAGTCCAGATGCTTCTGGCTGCGGACATCTCACCTGCCTCCAAGAGTAACTGAGCCTCCCGCTCTCACAAGTGCTTTGACACGGCCGTCACTTCCCCATTCACACTAAGAAGGCAAATAAAGGACAGCTAAAGCCACTCTGAGGATCAGCTTTTAGGGCTTTAATTCAAAACTGATGGAATGAAATACATGCCTGGCTAAGCAGTGGAGCAGTTACAGATAAAGAAGTGTTAGGAGACTTTAAACATGAAGACCAGAGAGTAAATGAAAGATACCATATTATAGGTTATCTATAATAATAAAAGCGTAATATGCTAATTAGACCGGACAACCTTCCGGCTGCGAGGGAAGCCGGTGCCGGCAGCTGGGGGAAGGCCAGCTCTTGCACGAATTTCGTGCATCGGGCCTCTACTAAAATATAAACTTGTTAAGGAAAACAAACACGTATACTATTGTTGTGTAGCTGGGCCAGAATTTAATATACAGAGTGGGCAAAAGTAGATTAACAGTTGTGAGTATGCAAAACGGTCTCTCCCTGTATTGCTGTTTATTCACTGCTGTATTTTTATTACGAGCAGCTGTACACCTGCTTCGGCTCCCCTGCGTTTGGAGCCACAGGCATAGCTCACAGGGACCTCATAGCTACTATGGAACTCCTAGTCGGGAGATGGAGCTGGCTTGTAGATGTTTAGAAAACAGACTTATTTTTCCCCCATGTATGGCACAGTTTTCAAAGTTTTGCCTTATTTTATTTTATGACAAAATCATAATGGTAACTAACTTTGAAAAGAATGCCAAATGGTTTAAAAAAAAGCCAGGACTTACCTGAGCCCACACGGGCCGGGCCAGCCCACCACTACCCTGGAGTTCTATGGTAGCTGTGAGAGCACAGCATGCTTTATGCTGGGGGGCAGGGTGCACTTGGAGTCAGCTTGCACACTGTCGGGAGCCCTTAAAGAGAAAAGTTGGTTTTAAGTGGGAATGTTCAGAACGCCCTTCACCGTGGGCAGCAGAAGCTGCGGCTGTGGCTGGCTAGTGTCTGGGTGCCTCTTCCTCTAGCAGAGTTTAACTCACTTGGCTGGTTTTGCATATTAAAAGGAAACTATACCACCCTGAATGCCTTTTCTTTATACGCCTAACTATTTGGCTATAGTTCCATCAGGAACTTGGTTTAGTCACAGCAATCTCTTTCCTTTTTTTCTTTTTCTTTTGGTTAATCCTCACTTGAGGATATTTTTCCATTGATTTTTAGAGAGAGTGGAAGGGAGAGGAAGAGACAGAGAGGGAGAAACATCAATGTGAGAAAGACACATGGGTTGGTTGCCTCCTGCACGCACCCGACCAGGGCTAAGATCCAGCCTGCAACCGAGGTGCATGCCCTTGACCAGAGCGTAACTCGGGGCGCTTCAGTCCGCAGGCGAATGCCCTCCAATAAGCCAAACCGGCTTAACCAGGAGCTGCTTCGTAAATAAAACGAGCAATAGTTGTTGTTTTTTTGTTTGTTTGTTTTGTGTGTGTTTTTTTAATATATTTTATTGATTTTTTTACAGAGAGGAAGGGAGAGGGATAGAGAGTTAGAAACATCAATGAGAGCGAAACATCGATCAGCTGCCTCCTGCACAACCCCCCCTGGGGATGTGCCCACAACCCAGGTACATGCCCTTGACCGGAATCGAACCTGGGACCTTTCAGTCCGCAGGCCAACGCTCTATCCACTGAGCCAAACCGGTTAGGGCAATAGTTTTAAGTGTACCTTCAAGTAGGTGCAAGCTCCGTGGCAATCCCAAAAATAGTTTGAGCAGACAAAACAAATCGCCTCTAGATGTATTTTTCATACACTAACCAATGGCAACAAGTTAAAATCTTCCATTTCTATTCCCACAATAGTGCTATAAAGTCATAACCCTTTCAAAAGGCCAAGAGATGAGAATCACAATTGGAAATAAATCCTTAATTTAAACTAATCTATTCTACATCAAGATGAGCTTCTACTCAACTCATTCCATAAACTCACTCCATTAGGAAAACATCCTCTGTAGAAATAAATATGAGTGTCAATGACAGGAAGTCAAAAGAGTTTCTAATTAGGCTTTTAAATGTTCTATTATTAATCATGACAAACTATGCCAAACACAGCTTATCCTCTGGAGATCTTACCTCCTTGCCTTTGATCAGATTGTTAGCAACCCCACTGCTGTGGAAATATAAATGCCCCAAATCACAAGAAACGAGGCCTGAATGCTGGTACCTCCCTAAGAAAGCAGATGCTCGCACACGCAGGAGAACGGCGCCAAGCGCAGTGGGAGGATTCGCAGGAACATGTCACAAAGTTCCTTTGGAAGGTGATCAGAGATGGGACAAGTGGTACTGAATTAAAATAGATGATGTGAGTTCAAATTGCAAAGTTCACTTAAAATATGGCCAAGAGAGTCAACGGAGAGGATCCTCTGGCTCTTAGAAGCCCAGGGCTCTCGTCATGAAATAGGGAGCAGCAGAACCACAGTCACCCCCGAAATCAAATCCCACAAGCTCTTCTGACCTCAAGTAAAAACTTCTCCTGCTGCCCTGGCTGGTTTGGCTCAGTGGATAGAGAGCATCAGCCTGCAAACTTAAGGGTCCCAGGTTTGAATCCGATCAAGGGCACATCCCCGGTGGGGGGCTGCAGGAGGCAGCTGGTCAATGGTTCTCTCTCATCATTGATGTTTCTATCTTTCTCTCCCTCTCCCTTGCTCTCTAAAATCAATAACAATATATTTTAAAATTTTTTTCTCCTGCTATGCTGCTAAGTTATCCTGGCTGAATTTGAAACCAAATTTTAGATTTTTAGAAAAATAGTATTTTAGGTAGGCCTGGAGAAACAGAATAGTCTAGCCCACTCCCTTTAACAGGTGAGAAAACCAGAGGGTAAATGAACATTTAAAAGCAGGTGGGTGTGGGGGGAGGGGGAAAATAAAAGGAAAACCTCTCATGAGAGAGAACTTTCTACTGTTCACATTAAATCTGTGTAACTTTCTTTTAGCCAAAATACTCAGAATTAAAACAGAGAATCAAATCTGAAGAAATGCTGGAAAGCTGTTAGTCCGTCCTAAGGAGGTGCCCAGGTATAAGCACAGCACAAGAAACCCCCAGAGTCTGCCATGAAGAGCAGGTCCCACGGCTGCAGTAAGTCATGGCCTCCCAGTAGCCGAAGACGCTGCGTGGGAGACTTCCCTCCGAAGTGTCAGGTCCACACACGGAACCACCCACTCGCCAGCGTGTCTAACGGGCACGTTCCCGTGTCCTGTGTTTGGGGAGAGGATGCTGCTCTCCAACCCAGGCGTCCAAACCAAATCCCGGTCAGATCTTCATGCCTCTCCTCAGCCCCATCGTCAGCTCTTCAGGGCTGTGACCCACCTCGCAGGCTCTCAAACACACCCCCTAAGCGGGTACACAACATGTGCTGCACACGTCTGTGGGGGAGGGGAAAGTTCCTGTTTTCCCTTAGTGCTGGTTGGTCTAATAACCAAACTGACATGTGACAGATCACCAGGAGAAAACAACCCAATGTAATCGTGTGTGTGCAAGCAGGGGCTCCCGAAGAACAGGGAGCGGAGGACTGAGCAGGCACTAAGCCGTCTTGAGCTGAGGACAACGTGGGGTTGTCGTCTGGGACTGCAAAGGGGAGGAAGGCAATTCACATGGAGATGGAAAAGCCAAGGTCTGGTAAGCAAATGTTTGCTGGGCCATCTTGACCAATGGGACACTGGAGACCTTGATCAATGGTACACTAGAGTTCATATACGACAGTGGTTCTCCACCTTCCTAATGCCGCGACCCTTTAATACAGTTCCTCATGTTGTGGTGACCCCCAATTTCATTGTTACAAATTGAACATAATTAAAGCATAGTGATTAATCACAAAAACAATATGTAATTATACATGTGTTTTCTGATGGTCTTAGGCAATATATGTGAGAGAGCAGAACTTTCTATTGTTCTCAACCCCCAGCGGTTCTCAACCTGTGACCCTTTTGGGGGGTCGAACGACCCTTTCACATAGAGGGAGAGGGAGACTGGTTTTCTCACCTGTGAAATTTGGTTTCAAATTCAGCCAGGATAACTTAGCAGCATAGCAGGAGAAAAAAATTTAAAAATATATTGTTATTGATTTTAGAGAGCAAGGGAGAGGGAGAGAGAGAGAGAGAAACATCAATGATCAGACAGAACCATTGACCAGCTGCCTCCTGCAGCCCCCCAAGGGTCGTTCGACCCCCAAAGGGGTCACAGGTTGAGAACCGCTGATATACGATGACAGCTCCCTGGAGTAGTAGGTCCCTCTAGCTATATTATTCGGGGCAGCTACAGAGAGGTAAAGGTTCTCTCTGGGTCTTCTGTTTCTTAAAAATAACCAGCTTAAAATAATAAATATCCCCAAAATAATGGTGGTAATCTGCTCCCCTCCCTTAAAATAGAGTATTATCCAGTCTTAAAAAGGGAGTTCTGGCTGTAGCCGGTGTGGCTCAATGGATGGAGCGTCGGCCTGCGGGCTCGGGGGTCCCAAGTTCGATTCCGGTCAGGGGCATGTGCCTTGGTTGCGGGCACATCCCCAGAGGGGGGTGTGCAGGAGGCAACTGATTGATGTTACTCTCTCATCGACATTTCTGACTCTCTGTCCCTCTTCCTTCCTCTCTGTAGAGGGTCAATGGAATATATTAAAAAAATAAAATAAAATAAAAAATAAAAAGGGAGTTCTGACACATACTACAACATGGATGAAGGTTGAGACATCACACTAAATGAAATAAACTAGTCACTGAAAGGGCGAGGACTACGCCCTCCATCTTACCCTGGATCCTCCATTTTTGGGCAGCCATGTGCTCGGCAAGGCTTCTTCCCGGAAGCCCAAGCCTCTGCTAGCCACGCCCAGGATTTCTTTTTTTTTTTTTTTTTTTAATATATTTTATTGATTTTTTACAGAGAGGAAGGGAGAGAGATAGAGAGTCAGAAACATCGATGAGAGAGAATCATCGATCAGCTGCCTCCTGCACATCTCCCACTGGGGATATGCCCGCAACCCAGGTACATGCCCTTGACCGGAATCGAACCCGGGACCTCTCAGTCCGCAGGCCGACGCTTCATCCACTGAGCCAAACCAGTTTCGGCCCAGGATTTCTTTAAACTAAACTAACCAATGACAATCAAGGGAAGTGTGCGCCATAGATATGACCACATCCTGTGTAACGAGACACCAACTTGCGCCTGGCCAATCGGTGGGGCCCACAGTCCCCTCTCCTCCCCTTATACCAACCCCCTATAAAACTCCTCTTCCCACTGGGCTAGCTCTCTCTCTGCCACTTGCTGCTGTGCCAATAAGGAGGGGAGGGGAGCCAAGCCCGGGTTTGAATAAAAGACTCTTTGCTTTTGCATCGGACACGGCTGGCTCCCTGGTGGTCTTTTGGGGATCCTGAAATCTGGGCATAACAGTCACAAAAGGACAAACGATTCCACTTATATGAGGTCCCTAGAATAGTTAGTTTCTCAGAGACAGAAAATAGAATGGTGGTTCCCAGGGAATGGGGGTGGGGGGGGATGGAGAGTGAGTGTTAATGGATAGAGTTTCCATTTTGTAAGAGGGATCTGGAGATGGATGGCGATTACAGGTGAACAACAATCTATAATAATAAAAGGGTACTATGCTAATTAGACCGGATGTCATTCCAGACAAGCCAGGGCCGGAGGGAAGCCGGTGCCGGCAGCTGGGGGAAGGAAGGCCTACTCTTTCACGAATTTTGTGCGTTGGGCCTCTAGTTTGAATATATTTTGTGCCACTGCACCATACACTTAAAAATGTCCAAGATGGAAAACTTTGTTACCTATACTTTACCAAAATTAAAATAAATGTAAAGAAAAGAAAAAATGATAAAAGGGTATTATTAAGAGATATTAGAAATGCTGTTCAAATACTGCCTGTGTAGCATTCCTTCCTCCCCCCAAAAAGATAAAATGTTTAAATTTCATGTGGCCGTATCCTAATTGAGGGTCACTCTGTAAAATAAATGGCCTGGACTCTGAAAATGTTAATGTCATGAAAGAGTAAATGCGGAAAACAAAAACACCTGGGGCACTGTCTACAGGAAACTAAAGAGAGAAAGCAACTAAATACCATGTCTAATCCTCAGCTGAATGGGACTGGAGCAGTAGCTACTGGTGTAACTATTGGTGGAAATAAACATGGACTTTGAACATTAAATTTTTCTGGATAATTACATTGTATGGCTTTGTAGAGAAATGACATACATACAGAAGTACTTAGAGGCAAAATGCCCAGACATCTGCGGCTAGCTCTCCAAGGGTTCAGGAAAAACTCCCACGGAAAGACAGACAGAGCCGGAGAAAGGGAGAGAGCAAAGTGCGAGGCAGTAACAATGGTCAAATCTAGGTTGAAGGCATGTGTCCATGTATTAGACGTGTCACTTTGCCACCGGTTTGAACTCCTCGGAATAAAAGATTGATGGGGGAAAGTGGCCGCCTCTGCACAGCAGGGTTGAAGGTGGAGAAGAGAGAAACACATGCTTTCCTTTATAAACTCTTCTATCTATAACTGCTTGATGTTTTAGCCCTGTGCATAGTTCAGTAAATGTTTAAAATTAAAATTATTTTATGGTCAACAGTAAAGCCCCCTGCAGTCTAAACATCTTTTTATAGTTAATATTTAAATGATATATCCAGGTTTCATAATTCAGAGTGTTCATGTAATACAGTGCTTTTAAAAACGACAGCCTTTACTAAATAATGATGTATATTCAAGTGTCAGTGTCGCATAACCAGGCATCACCAGTCACACTCCCCTCCTCAGCACCCAGAGACACATGACTCGCTGGCAGGCCTGTGCACTCCATCATTTCTAAAAGCCAGGAGTCCTGCCTGAGGCAGATGAGAGGCGGCCAGAAGCATGTCGCTGGCCTTCTAGCTCAGCCACTGCGTGCCTCTCCGTGGCACGCTGCTCCTGAAAGCGCCGTTGTCCCAGGAGTCAGTCCCCAGCTCCTCCAACAGCCAGGCTGCACTGGCCACGGGAAAGAAAATGTGTGTGCGCTCCCCAGACTGGAATCTTTATATTGCTGAGAATGATCACAATTCGCTTAAAAACCATGACATAAAATGCGCTTTTATAGCCAGAGTTCCAATATGACAAGAGGAAAGCCTCAGAAACCAAAAAGTACCTGAAGCTAACACTCCTTTCATGGTGCTAAAGTAACTCTATTACCTGTAACATCAGCAGCCTTGGATAGGACGGGTATGGAGCGAAAAGATCTGAGGTTTGGTTTGGTTTTTCATCCTCACCCGAGGTGACGTTTTAATTGATTTTCAAGAAAGAGAACGAGAGGAACACTGATGTGACAGAGAAACATCAATAGGGTGCCTCCCATAGGCACCCCGACCGGAGATCAAACACAAAACTTTGGTATGTGGCCTGATTGGGAATCGAACCCACAACCTTTTTGGTGTACAGGACAATGATCAACCTACGGAGCCATCTGGCCAGGACAAGACCTGAGTTTCTATAGCGACACACACACACATCCCAGGTAAGAGCAGCACACAGCGAACCAAGGACACACAGGCACTGCCAGCATGCCAGCACTGTTTCCTTTTATGGAGGCAGTGCCACAGATGTGCTGCAGGAGTCTGTGTATATTTTGGATCCTATTAAAAGCTTTTTATAGAATATTTTAACTCAAACCATTTTTGTTTTTAAAAATGTAATTTAAAATCTAATCATTTTAAATGTCGAAGACTCAAGACCCTTTCCTCAAGCTCTGCCTTTATTCATGACGTAAAGCAACGTGTTAAGGAAAAAAGGCCACTGAACAGCAGTGTCTTCCAGGAGGGCGCTCAGTCCCATTCCTAAGCAACCAGAGCGGCCCACTGGCATCCTAGAGTAACCGTAGCACTTCGCCCGCTGGAACTGAAAATGACAGGGAGACACTCTGTAAAGCATATGACTGTCTGACCACTATGCTCTACACTTGAAACCAACACAAAATAATACTGAATGTAAACTGTAATGAAAAATAAAATGTAAAGTCCTTTTCAGAAAACTAAAAAATAACCATAACAAATCTATCAGAATAGTGAACAATTTCATTAGCTTCCTCTCTAAATTCCCAAAAAGATGATCTCCAAAAATTAAATGTTAGAACACAGATCTGCTACTGGGCTTGCAACTCAGAAGTGGTAATTAGCACAAAGCAATTCCATAGGACAGAAAAAATTCTAAAGACAGAAAGTTGATTGTGCAAACAGCTGTGGTATACCGACTTAAAAACAGGCAAACACAAGCAAAGAACACAAACCAAGAACTACAGAAATGCCACACTAAAAATCAAGTTCAAATGTTCTGGCCTATGGGATGCCGGGAAACAGTAGCAGGTGACCGACTACCTTGGGGCCTAGCAATCAGCTTCATGTAGGCCTGTGTATCTGGCTGCCGTGGTATCAAATGTTCTTAAAAAGTTCAAGTAACAGTACTCCTTTCACCGCTGTGAAACTTACACCCACCAGTCACGTGACAGATCCTCGCTCAGTGCTGCTGAGGCTCTGTTTACTTTGACCTCCTCAACAACTACCTTCTCCTTCCTATTTTCCCCGGCTACCAAGCTGGCCTGAGGCTGTTTTTATTTTCCAGTTTCTTATTACTTAGTGTCAGTTTTGTCATAAGTATACATTTGAGACTTAGTGTACATACTCTGGAGATTTTTTTTTTAGTACATGTGCTGCCGAAGCGAGTGCTGAAATGATTCCTTTAAATGCGTATCAGCAAGCCATAATACAACATACCTAATGAAACCTGGAGAACATGAGGCCAGCAGACAAGTAAAGATTAAATTTCAGTAAATGTGAACTTCTGTTAATTAACCCAACAAAATATAAACACGGAACAATGCTTTCAGCATATTACAGAGAACAGGGCGTGACTGCCTAATAGGAACAGGGCCATAATCTTGCGTACAGCAGTTGGGAGCCATGTTGTGCAGTGAACAGTCAAAACCATCTCCTGACGGGAAAGACAGACTCCACATTACCAAAACCAAGCACAGTCAATCCGTGGCCCTAAGCACCGAGCAACTCTGGAGTGGGTGGTAACAGAACTTAACCGCAAAGAAACTGATTTGTAAATAAAACACGACCAGATCCACTACTGGTCATGCTGGTAGTAGTTTTTATTCCACCTTTAAAATGAGCTCAGAGCTCTTAGAATTTGAAGAGGTACAAGGATGTTTGTTCAGAAGAAGAATGGCACGGCTCAGTGGTTGAGCCTCTACCTATGAACCAGGAGGTCAAGGTTCGATTCCCGGTCAGGGCACAGGCCCGAGTTGCGGGCTCAGTCCCCAGTGTGGGGCAAGCAGGGGGTAGCCCATCAGTGATTCTCTCTCATCATTGATGTTTCTATCTCTCTCTCCCTCCCTTCCTCTCTGAAATCAATAAAAATATTTTTTTTAAAAAAAGAAAAGGAAAAATATATGTAAGGAAATAAAAGGTAGCAGCAGCAAGAAGACAGAGTATTCATAAGACAAGAAATAACAGCCTTAAAGGCAAGGTAATACTTGTTGGTCTAACTTGTGTTTCAAGGAGAGAAAACACTTCAAAGCAGTTCTTATGCTGAGATCCACTAACCTGAAGAAGCAATGAACCTGATTCCTAGAGAATTCTATGGCCCCAAAAGAGGTTAAGAATCGTTGTGATGTAGTTCATTTCCATCTATAAACGTATGTGCACTGTAACACCACCTTGTAGTAAACATATGCATAGGACGCCACTGCTTGCAAAAGTGTTTTTAAAAGTGTCCCAAAAGGCATGCAGCTGAACTGAAAGACAAGCATGCCTAGATACGAAAGGTCACGTCACCTAAGAGCCCATTTACACGGACTACCCAGGACAGGTAAAGCCACAGAAAAAGCAAGCACTGTTGGTTACCAGGAAGGAGGGCGGAAGGGGATATGAAGTAACTGCTTAACCAGTACAGGGCTTCCTTTTGGGGTGATGAAAGTATTTCAGAACCAGATAAAGGTGGTGGCTGTACAACACTGTGAATGCACTAAATGCCACTGAATTGTTCACATTCAAAATGGTGAATTTTGCTATGTGAATATGACCTCAATTTAAAAAATTAATAATAAATAAAACTCTTTTGCCCTAGCCGGTTTGGCTCAAGTGGATAAAGTGTCGACCTACGGACTGAAGGGTCCTGGGTTGATTCTAGTCAAGGGCACATGCCTGGGTTGTGGGCTTGATCCCCAGTGTGGGGCGTGCAGGAGGCAGCCAATCCATGATTCTCTCTCATCATTGATGTTTCTCTCCCTCTCCCTTCCTCTCTGAAATCAATAAAAATATGTTAAAAAAATAATTTTATTAAAAAAACTTCTTAAAATAAATAAATAAAACCCTTTTGTATTTCCTTATTAAAAAAAAAAAAGACAACCACTCTCTGTGTTGCCCCAACTCGGGGACGGAGCAGAAAACCCCAGGATGAACTGGGACCACACAGGTAGAAGCTGAAGGTGCTTCCCTCCTGGTCCTCAGGGCAGGGATGTGGGGCTACGTCACAAGTGCCTGCTAGGTTTGGTGTTCAGAGGGCTCATCTGCAAGACACTCTCTTTGCCAGGGCAAAACTAAAACAAAAAACTCAGATTTTTTTTTTTTTTTGTAAATTTCCTCTTAGGACCTGCAGGTTTCATATAGTTATGGCTTCTGTATTCCTGGGGCTATATTCAGGGGGATAAATGAGAGAAATTAATACTGGGGAAAATATATATATACAGATAAGCCATGTTTGAAGCTTAACTATTGTTCCACAAGATGTTTACCTTTAGTAGGTAGTCAACATTTCCTTTATAAAACTGAGTATCAATGTAAAGCACCCATCCAAATATCCAAAATCAAATTTCTCAAAACAAAACAAAAGAAAAAGTGTGGCTCAGCTGATTGAGCATCTTCCCATATACCAAAAGGGTGCAGGTTCGATTCCTGGTCAGGGCACATACCTTGGTTGTGGGTTCAATCCCCGGTCGAGGTGCATACAGGAGGCAACCGATTAATGTTCCTCTCTCACATCAATGTTTCTCTCTCTCTCACTCTCTAAATCAATAAACATATCCTCAATGAGGATTTAAAAAATAAAGGAAAAAGAAAACATGGAAGAGTCAACTGCTTTTGTGAAATTATATCACAAATAATTAACTTACAACATGTCTACCCTTTAACAGCTCTGAGCCAGTAACTGGGACCAATACCCAGAACTTCCTTAGAAAAGCACTAAAACCACAAAACACGCAAATCATGACTGACCTGTGGAATCAGCTGGCCTTGTGAAATCAAGTTACATAGAGTTTGTAAGTACTTACTGCATGACAGTCATGTTAAACTGACATCATATTTTCAAGGTCAGCATTATTATGTTTGTGCAACTTCTCGGAGTCATACATTTTTGTGATATTTTTAACATCTGACTACAGCTCCTCCATCACAAGGTGCTCCCACTGTTTACCACACGGAAGCAGCAGCTGTGTTCTTCAGCCCCAGCTCCTTCCAGTGCCTCGAGCAGCCGCTTGCAACCCCAGGTATGTATTTTACTACTGATGTGTAGAACACTTTAACTTAAAAGTTTTGCTCCCTACTGATGGAGACACATATACAATGGAACGGAGGCAATTTAGGACAAAGTTATAACAAGATCATGCTGAATGAACTAAATGCTAAGTAATATTGACCCTGCTTATATCTTTCATGTCACTGTCAATATCTTTTCCCATCCCATTCAATAAAATGCAAAAACTTACCCACACAAGCATTGAGGAACAGCCAGTCAGTCTTTTTCATCCTGTTCTTAATCTGCTTTAGTTTTTTGAAGTCCACCTCAAGCTCCTCCTTGCTGCCCACAGCGCCCGCCAACTCAATCCTCTGGAAATCCATCTGCACGTCGGAGTCCCGCTTCGTGGTGGGAGGCGACCTTCTTTGGCTGTTGCTGCTGCTGCAGCTTCCCCTCCACCGAGCCCTGTCCTGCTCATTTATTATTGAAGAAGCCTCTTCAGTCTCTGCCAACTCTATCGCTTCAATATTATTAGGTCTGGGATGATCGCAAACAACACACTTTTTAGCCTTGGCCCAGTTTTCATATGTGCAAATAGAACAAGTCCAATGCTGGGTCCTTGTGTTCAGTTTATTTCTGTCATTGTATTCCTCGCAAGGATCAACAGAAAAAGCAACTGGTCTTGAGCCAGATCCTGAGGATTGAGGAGACTCTGTGGGACTCCTGGTCCTGCGCTGGGATAAGCACTGGGTACATCTGATTGCTCTTGGCCAGTTCAAATACGTGCACATGTGGCATGACCATTTATTTGCATTCTCCACGCTGTACGAAGACTTAACCCTTGGTCTTGCACTAGAGTCTGGGCATATCAAAGGACTACTTCCTCCTTCGGTGCTGGAAGGATCCCAATCTCGGCCAACATCACTGGAACCGCTTTTGAATGGATCTTCTGTGATAATAGTTCCACTAGGTCTCTGGGCGCGACACATGGTGCACTTGATTGCAGATGGCCAGTTTTCATACGTACAATATTCACAAGCCCACTTAATTCCACGTTCTGACATTGTGCACTTCTTGAAGTGAGTTATGTCAAGCAGGAAGCTATAAATAATTAGGACATGGTTATTAAAACAATAATGACATAATTCCACCTCTGAATATATGCCAACATAAAAGTTTGCTTTCATTTACAAAATACAAATTTTTCCAAAGATGCATGTAAGATTTCATAGTGAACTATCCTATTTTCTTTTTTTTAATTTCAGGCACTGGAGATAAATTCCCAAAGAAAAATCTTAGCTCTCTCAGGATTTAATGAGATTGTATTTCAGAATGCAAGAGAGAGGAGAAACTAGGAGTGTGCTGTGGGAGCGCGGGAGCCTAAAGCAGGGAAGCCACCAACAGAAACGTTTCATTTCAGACAGTAATCACCATCAAGGTAGAAAAGGAACCAACAGTTCGAAAACCCAAAGGGAGGGAAAGGAACACAAACCAAGGATCTTAAACACATAGCCATTCTCAAATCACGAACAACACAGATTAGTATGCTATCTAGGTGTAGCATCATAATGCTTGATTTACTAAAGAATTCAGAAGATCAAAGTCAATTCTCTTACTCTTGCTAAGGGAGAAAAACAGCGGGAAAATGCTAATTACCCACCGCTCTTAATAAGCACAGGTAAAGAGGAAAGATGTCGAGGAGCAATCCTTACAGTTAACCAAGGAACACTGAGACAGGGAAAGCTGCCTGACAGCCTACATACCCTCACAACCTAGTTCTGTCTGACACAATGAAAAGCGCAGATCACCCATACGTGAGACAGTGAAATCGACGGAATGTCGCCGAGATGACTACAAGCATATCACTCCAATATAATTTTGAATACTCGTACTCAAAATATTCAGTATTTGAAATACACTGAAAATTCAATTCATATTCAAAACATATTCACTATTACAGTTTCCTAGGATTCAACACTGGGCCTAAAACTACACTAAAACGAAGACTTTACTATTTAATGGTAACTAATTTATGAATGATGCAACTTAAAAGACAAATTGAATCATAACTTTTTTTTAATGGTTTGAATGTAGGCATTGGCCACTAAAGCCAGCCTTTCCGTTTTCTTAAATCCCTTCTCAACTAAATTAATGTCGCTCCACCTACTTTTAACCAGAAAAGTAACAGAAACCCTAGAGAGGGTAAGGGCGCTCTTCCAGACACTTTCTCCGGGTGTTTCCTGAACCTGGAGGCTCAATCTTCCACTTGACAAGTGGCCCCACTCGCCACGCCCTCACGCCCTGTGCAGTATGAACTGGTAAGAGGACAAACTCTCTACACGAAAGGCTACTATTTAATAGCTAAAATAAAAACCACTTACTAAGACTTTAGTTTTCACGCTATGACCTCCACCTTGCACAGGATTAGTTAGAATAAAAGTACGGGTTATAAGTCAGACCAAAGACAAGATTCAGTCTTCCTCGGGAGATGCTGCAAAACGGGCTAAGTGGTCTCTCTGACTGTGAATAGCTCTAATCCTGTAAAGACCAAAACTCAATTTCACTTGAAGCCTGCTACTTTATCCAAAATATTTTAAAAAGGCTTTATTTTAATCAATTCTCTATTTTACTCCTGCTCATTTCATTTAATAATGAACTACTATATTTAGAATTTTAATTTAACACTGCAATAAAAGTAGTTGGTTGGGCTGGTCAAATTAGACAATGGCCGAAACCGGTTTGGCTCAGTGGATGGAGTGTCGGCCTGCGGACTGAAAGGTCCCAGGTTCGATTCCAGTCAAGGGCATGTACCTGGGTTGCAGGCACTTCCCCAGTAGGAGATGTGCAGGAAGCAGCTGATCGATGTTTCTCTCTCATCGATGTTTCTGACTCTCTATCTCTCTCCCTTCCTCTCTGTAAAAAATCAATAAAAATATAAAAAAAAAAACTAGAAGGATATTCCAAACATGTTGAATTTCCATGTTCTGCTAAAATATTGCAAAGTAATTAATTGCGAATTATAATATTTATATAAAGTACTACTTAACTCTTACGCCAAAAATTCCAGTTATGTCCTCTTTTCTCCTCAGCATCTTTCTACATCACCGTCTTCCTCACAACAGTCGACTGAATAAATAACTGGTCTTGAGCGAGACCCTGAAGACTGTTGATACGCTGAAGCCTCTCTCTACAATCTGACCTCATTCCAGGGCTCCAATCGCTTCCCACATCCTACAGTAAACCTCTTATCTTCCTCTGACAACAAGCTCCTACCCTGACTTCCCCAGTCCCCACTGAGGACACCATCAATGCCCTTGCACCAGCACTAACGCAAAATCATCTTGAATTCTGCCTCTGTACGCCCCGCATGCGCTCTGTAGCAGTCTCTGTCCAGTTCTTTTCTTCCCCTCCCAACTGCATCACCCCTGCCTGCCTCAGCCAGGTCAGACTCCCTCCTCTAAGACCTCCTAAGCGCCTTCCCTTTCTAAATGCATCCAGGTCACGGCATCAGCATCAATCTCCCAAGAACAAGACTTCCTGAGCTCTCCCCTCCCCATGTGCCCACACAGAACACACATACCCCAGCCTCATGCACACACCCCCGCCCCGCCCCAAATAATACACACTTCAAGGCAGCAGTCGCCGACGGGTGGTCCGCGGGCCGAAAGGTTGGCGACCGCCGCTCTAGCACCAGCTGAGAAACACAAGTACGACCTAAGGCGCGGTTCAAGGCTCAGCTCTCTCGTGAAGTTTTCTTCAAGTCCGAGCAATCACACTTCAAGCGACATCTGACACTGACTGTATTTCCTCTTGGAGCTAGCTGAGTTCTGAACACAGTGTGTGCCCTGTATCATGCCCTCCCCTCAGTTTCAATCAGGCTGCCAAGCTTTCAAAACTCCTGGCTCAGGGCTTCTGGTATGGAATGTGAGCCGCTGAAGAGACTACACTGAGAGGCCTGAAAAAGGAGAGGAGGGGTTTGGCAACTCGGGCAAAAGAAAGGAATTCTAGGGACGGGACCCACTCCTGTGGCCGACCTCAGTAGACAGTGGCTGCCACTAACAACTACATGTCAAGCCACAGCACTCGTGAGATGGTTACCTATGCAAACCCTGGGGACAGATACATGAGATTTAATTCTGCTCATCTCTCTATATGCATGTAATTTTTCATAATGAAAAGTTTTTTAAACCAGGAAGGTAACAAATGCTGTTCTAGACTAAAAACTAAGGCTTAGGTTGCTAAGGCTGAAAAAGGCACAGGGATATTGTGACGATGCTACTCAGAAATGTTTGAGAAGCAACGTTAAAACATTTGGAAACAAGAATATAGCTTCTTTCACCAACTCACAGGTACAGTTCACAAAAGAGAGGAAATATATAAAAATATGAATCAAAGTTTCTTTCATCCTAAACTTGCACAGATGAATCACACTTCAGAAAACCTAAAACAGACTTAAACTGACGTAATAAAATCTGTCTTTGCAATGTCTCTCATAAACACAGATGCAAAAATCCTCAACAAGGTATCAGTAAATCTAACCCAACAATGTATAAAAAGAATTATATACCACAACCAAGTAGAGTTTATCCCAGATATGCAAGGCTCATTCAATGTTTAAAAATCAGTAATGTAATCCATCTTATCAGCAGGACACAAACCCCCCCCCCCCCCCAGAAAAAAACCCACACATAAACACGTGCAGAAAAGGCATTTGACAAAATCCAACACTCATTCATGAATTAAAAAAAAAAAAAAAATTCCTAGAGCTAACAGGTGTAGATTACAGCAAGTTTACAGGATACAAGGTTAATATACAGAAATTAATTACCTTCCTATATACCAGCAATGGAATATGAAATTAAAAACATTAACATTAGCATCCTCAAAATTTGAAACACTTAAGACTAACTCTAACAAAATATATACAAACTCCAAAACACTAATGAAAGAAATCAAAGAACTAAAGATACATTCCATGTTCATGGATAGGAAGACAATATTGTCAAAATCTCAGTTCTTCCCAAATTGATCAAAAGATTCAATGCAATCCCAATCAAAATCCCAGCAAGTTATTTATCAACAAACTAATTCTAAAGTTTATATAGAGAAGTGTAAGACTCAGAATAGCCAACAGAGTAAACAAAGAAAAAAATAAAGAGGACCGGCTACCCTGACATCAAGACTTAATATAAAGCTACTAGAGGCTCGGTGCATGAAATTCGTGCACGAGTAGGGTTCCTAGGCCTGGTTGGCAATCAGGGCCTTCCAGCTGCTGGCCAGGGCCTTCTTCCCTGGCTGCCGGCTGCCTACCAGAGCTTTCCTTCGTTCCGTCCCGCCCCCTGATGATCAGTGGACGTCATAGCGTGTGATCAAACTCCCAGTCTCCTGGTCAAACTCCCAAGGGGACACTTTGCATATTAGCCTTTTATATATATAGAAAGTAATCAAGACTGGGATACTGATAAAAGAACAAATAAGTCAATGGAATAGAACAGAGAGCCCAGAAACAGGCTCACACACATAGAGTCAACAGATCTTGGAAAGCAGTAAAGGCAATATGATGGAGAAAAGATAGTCTTTTCAAAAAGTGGTGCTAAATAACTACACATGCATTAAAAAAAAAAAAAAAAGACTCTAAACACAGACCTTACACCCTTCACAAAAAAAAAAATCAAGCATGGCCTGGCCAGCATGGCTCAGTGGTTGAACATCAACCTATGAACCAGGAAGTCATGGTCAGGACACATGCTCAGGCTGTGGGCTCCATCCCGGGTGGGGAGCGTGTGGGAGACGGCCAATCAATAATTCTCTCTCATCACTGATGTTTCTCTCTCTCTCTCTTCCTCTCCCTTCCTCTCTGAATATAAGAGTGTGTGTGTGTGTGTGTGTGTGTGCATATATATACATACATATATATTTATATATATATTAAGCACATACCTAAAGTAAATGCAGAACTATAAAATTCCTAGAAAAAAAAAAAAAAATCTAGATAACCTTGGCTATGGCAATGTCTTTTTAAATAAAGTACCAAAGGCACAACCAATGAAAGAAATAATTGATAGGCTGGATTGGTTAAAATTAAAAACTGCTTTGCAAAACACACTGTATAAAGAATGTCAAAAAAAAGCCCGAGAATAGGAAAAAATATATGCAATATGCAAAAGACAAATCTGATAAAAGACTGTTATCCTAAGTATACAAAGAACTCTTGAAACTCAACAATAAGAAAACAAACAATCCAATTAGAACATGGGTAAAAGACCTGAGCAGACACCTCACCAATGAACATACAGTGAGGCCTTGACTTACGAGTGTCCCAACTAACGAGTTTTTCGAGATAGGAGCCGTCTCTCTGCCAATTTTTTGCTTTGAGTTGCGAGCTAAAATTCAGGTTACGAGCCAGCTTCAGATACCCCACCGCTAGTTGGCGCAGTGAACGTCACAGTGAACGCCACATCAGCCCAGCATCACGTGTCTCACTCATTCACTTTAAGATTTGACATACGAGTAATTTGAGTTACGAGCTCCGTCACGGAACGAATTAAACTCTTAAGTCAAGGCCCCACTGTCAGTAGGGAACTGCAAACTAAACAGCAGTGAGACACCACTCACTCCACACCTACTAGAATGACCAAAATCCAGAACCCTGACGACACCAAATGCTGACAAGGGATGTGGAACAGGTACTCTCACTCACTGCTGGTGGGGATGCAAATGGCACAGCCGTTTAGAGAGTTTGGCAGTTTCTTACAAAACTAAGCATGCTCTTTCTTACCATAAGATCCAGCAATTGTGCATCTTGGTGTTTACCCAAAAGGGTTGAAAAATTATATCCACACAAAAGCCTGCACACAGATATTTACAGCAGCTTTGTCCATAATTGCCTATACTTGCAAGCAACCAAGATGTCCTTCAGTAGGTGAATGGATAAGTAAACTGTGGTAGAGTCAAACAATTAAATACAATTCAGTACTAACAGGAAATGAGTTATCAAGCCATGAAAAGACATGGAGGAACCTTAAATGCATACTACTAAGCAAAAGAAGCCAATCTGAAATACTTCTTATATAACTCTTATTCCAACTATATGACATTCTAGAAGAGGCAAGCTATGGAGACAATAAGAACGGTTGATGTGAGGATTGAGGGAAGGAGGACTAGGCAGAGCAGAGGATCTTTAGGGTAGTGAAACTCTCCCCTATGACGTGATAACGGTGGTTACCTGTCTTTATACACCTGTCAATGCACAACACCAAGAACCATGGTTTTACCTGAATGTAAACTATGGACTCTGGTGGGTGAAGATGTGCCGAGGAAGATCCATCCCTTATAACAAATGCACCGCTCTGCTTCGGGAGGCTGGCAGTCGGAGCGGTTAGGCGTGTGTGGGGATGAGAGATATGAGAACTCTACTTCCTGCTCAATTTTGCTATGAACCGAAGCTATACAAACTCAAGTCTATTTTTTTAAATCTGCTTCTTAACAAAGTTGTTTAGTCATTAATACACAGGAAACATTTTTTAAAATACCATCAGTTCTCAGAGAAATGAGGAGTTTTTAAAAGGCAGAGGAACTTTTAGTGTGAACCTAAAACTGCTCTAAAAAATACCCAATTTCAAATATATTCACACCTAATATCGTAAATTTTTTTTTTAAAAAAAAGGGCACTGAAATTAGCATGAAGGGTTCCCACTGGCTAAATCTGAATCAACTTGGGCATCCACATAAAAAATAACAGTAAAGGATTTTAAAGCTTTGAAAATAAAACAAAACTATGTCTATAGCCCTAACAGGTTTGGCTCAGTGGAAAGAGCATCGGCCTGCAAACTGAAGGGTCCCAAGTTCGATTCCGGTCAAGGGCATGTACCTTGGTTGCAGGCACATCCCCAGTAAGGGGTGTGCAGGAGGCAGCTGATCAATGTTTCTCTCTCACTGACGTTTCTAACTCTCTATCCCTCTCCCTTCCTCTCTGTAAAAAATCAATAAAATATATATTTTTTTAAAAAAGTATGTCTACACAGGTGTAGATACACACACAAACAAACAAATAGAAAGAGAAAGATTTTCCTTACAGTAGAAATCCAACTAATAAATGAAAACAAGAATAACTGGATTAGAAAATCGCCATTTGTCAATCTTCACAACAGATTCAGAAAATAATCATCGATGGATGTTGAAATAGTGGACAGATCACGCCGGTTTGGCTCAGTGGATAGAGCGTCTGCCTGCAGACTGAAGGATCCCAGGTTCGATTCCAGCCAAAGGCACATGTCCACGTTGTGGGCTCAATCCCCAGTAGGGGGCGTGTAGGAGGCAGCCAATCAATGATTCTCTCTCATCATTGATGTTTCTATCTCTCCCTCTCCCTTCTTCTCGGAAATCAATAAAAACATATTTACAAAAAAAAAAAAAAAAAAACTAGTGGAAAAAAGTTTGAGTATTAACAGGATATTTAAAGAGTCTCCAAGTATCCCTCCCTAAAAATAACTGGTATGTTACAAAACCTAGTAGACACCTTAACCAATCAAAGCTAACCACACCAGTAATCACATCATCTGCCTCTTGGCGTGTTGTAATAAGAATACAACATCACTTCTGTGGTATTCTTGCCAAAAAAGTGCATATTCTAACTCTAATTATGAGAAAGCATCAGACATACTGTATCAAGAGACTTTCTACAAAATAACTAGTTCTATATTCTTTTTTTTCTTCATTCTTTTTTTTTTCTCAATGTCTCCCCATTCACAATACAGACAAGGCAAAGAGCCTGAGCTGAGGTGTATATGGGGTGAACTTACTCACTCTGCCTCCTGTTCCTGTACAGTCAGTGTAAGCACACAGCCTGTGGTAAGCACCAGGAGGCCTAGTTCTATATTCTTTAAAAACATCAATATCATGAAAAACACAGACATTACTATTCCACTTAAAGGAGCTTGATAACTGCCACACACAAAAAATCTGAGGTTTTGTCTTTTTTTGATTTATATTTTATTGATTTTTTACAGAGAGGAAGGGCGAGGGAGTCAGAAACAAACATCAATGAGAGAGAAACATCGATCAGCTGCCTCCCGCACACTCCCTACCCGGAATGTGCCCACAACCAAGGTACATGGCCCTTGACCGGAATCGAACCTGGGACCCTTCAGTCCGCAGGCTGACACTCTATCCACTGAGCCAAACCGGTTAGGGCTGAGGTTTTGTCTTTATAAAAAAACATTAATCGGCCGAACTGGTTTGGCTCAGTGGATAGAGCGTCGGCCTGCGGACTCAAGGGTCCCGGGTTCAATTCCGGTCAGGGGCATGTACCTTGGTTGCAGGCACGTCCCCACTGGGGGGCGTGCAGGAGGCAGCTGATCGATCTCTCTCATCGATGTTTCTGACTTTCTATCCTTCTCCCTTCTTCTCTGTAAAAAATCAATAAAACATATTTTAAAAAAAACAAAACATTAATCGGACAACTGACAAAATCTGAATAAGATTTGTGGAAACTCATTCTTATTAAGAATTACATAATAGTATTATACAATGTTAATTTCCTGACTTTGATCATTGTATTGTGGTTATGTAAGAGAAAGCCCTTATTCTTACAAAATACACACAAATATTTAAGGATAAAGGAGTATCAAATCTGCAAACAACTTTCAAACAGTTCTAGGGAAAAATATATTTGTGTGTGTATATATATATGTATATGTATATAGCCACATCACACAATAAACTAACAACTTATAAGACACTTTCACAGTCTTACACAGAAGCTAGAGTAGTCCTTAAAAATATAAATCAATTCACCAAACAAGGACATGAAATCCTCTAATGGCTTCCCCAAGCCATTTGGAATAAAGTTGCAATTCCCCAATCTTTCTTGCAATTCTTTATACAAAAGTGGGTCTTGTTCTGTTCCTTATACAGCAAGCTCGTGCTCACCTGAAGAGTTTTGTCTCTTTTGCCTAAAATGCTCTGCACAGATGTGACAGGGCCAGCTCCTGTCACGGAGACCTGGTTCCACAGCACCAGCACGTCCTCAGAAAACGCTCCCTGACCCCTGCAGTCATTCTCCACCACATCACCCCCTTCCATTATCTGCACAGCACTCATCCCCACCTGGCTTTTTTTTCCCTTTTCTTATTTGCTCCTTGATTGTCTCTCCACATTAGAATGTAAATACAAGTAACAGAATGTCTTTTCACAGGGTTATCTCAACATCCAGTATAGTTACTTTCTCAAACGCTTAAGACTGAACACGTCATAACTCAATGTTTTAACTTCAGTAGCCTTTGGAACAGTTTTTGTAATGTACTTTTTGAGAATCCTAAACCTCAGATCACATAGTAGATACCCAATAATTATTAGCTTAATTTGTTGAATGAATTTCTGTAAAATATATGGCCTCAAATTTTCAACTTCATACCAGTACAACAAATACCCCCAATACATCCCCTTACAAATGCGCGCGCGCGCGCACACACACACACACACACACACACACACACACACACACAGGGAGGGGGGGTCTTTCCTCTTCCTGGGTGTAGAGAGGATCCACACTGAAGAGGATCACTCCTCCTTCCTCATTCCCAGCCCTCCCTCCCCAACAATATTAGCTGTGGGGGACGAGGCCCAGGCCTGGAGAAGGAGTGAGGCAGTCACAGCCCGGGGCCAGCAAAGCCTTTTCCCCTCACCCGCCTGTCACCCAGGTCTCCGTCCTTCACCCCCGTGGCTGCTCCGGCACAGGGTGCTCTCCCACAGTTTCTTACATGTGCTGGCCTGGATTTCTATGTACCTTTTTATTCCTTATTCTGCTTCCTTTTAGATTTTTAAGACCTCTGAGTAATGGGATGAGCCCTAAACCCTGGATCTATACAGACGACATATATATTCAGCACTGAAAATATGTACACCTAGTCTGACAAAGCAGTTTTGGTTATAGAAGTCATTCTGGGATATACAGTTTGTATTCTTCTAAGTATTGGGGTTTCTGGGGCTTTGATGATTTATGGGACAAAATAAATATTTGAAATTATGGCTGTCTCTAAAAAATTTGGGGGGTCTGCATGTTTATACCTCATATTATATTTAAAAAACTCAAAATTATTACAGACCTACATATAAGAAAGAAAATTCTTAGACGAAAACACAGATGTGCATCTTCTTGACCATGGATTCGACAATGGCTTCTTAGAGATGACACCAAATGCATAACTGACAAAAGAAAGCAGATAAGTTGGTCTACACCAAAATTACAACCTTCCGTGCTTCAAAGGCCACCATCAAGAAAGAGAAAAGATGGCCCACAACATGGGAGAAAATATTTGCAAATCATTTACCTGACTTGCATCCAGAATATATAGAGAACTCTTACAACTCAACAATAAAAAGATAAATAACCCAACTGAAATATGGGAGCAGGATTATAATAGACACTTCTCTAAAGAAGAGATACAAATGGCCAATAGGAACATGAAAAGGTGCTCAGTACCATGAAGACAATGCAAACAAAAACGAGAAGATGCCACTTCACAAGAAAGGCTACAATATAAAGACTGACAATAACATGCAGCTGGGGAGAAATGGGACCCGCATCAGTGCTAGAAGATAGAAGCGTAAAATGGTGTAACCACTTTGGAACACAGTCTGGCAGTTCCTCAAAGGGTAAACAAAGAGTAAAATGAAAGCATGTGCCCACACAAAAACTTGTACACAACCCTGACCGGTTTGGCTCAGTGGATGGAGCGTCGGCCTGCGGACTGAAGGGTCCCAGGTTCAATTCCGGTCGGGGGCATGTGCCTTGGTTGCGGGCGCATCCCCAGTGGGGGGTGTGCGGGAGGCAGCTGATCGATGTTTCTCATCAATGTTTCTGGCTCTCTGGCCTTCTCCCTTCCTCTCTGTTAAAAAAATCAATAAAATATTTTTTAAAAAAACAAACTTGTACACAAATTTCATAATAGACAAAAAGTGTGAACAACCTAAATGTCCAATCAACAAATAGATAAACATTCAATGGAATATTAATTACTCAGCCATAAAAAGGAATGAAACACTGATACATGCTGTAATACCAATAATCCTTGAAAATATTATGCTAAAGCTGCCAAGCCAGACATAAGAGATCATATATTGTATGACTCCACATGTAAGAAATGTACAGAATAGGCAAATCCATAGTGACAGAAAGAGATTCATGTTGCCAGGAACTCAGGCAAAGAAAGAAAGGACTGCTAATGGGTATGGTCTCTTTAAGGGGAGGAAAATGTTCTGCACAGTGGTGCTGTCCACACAACTCTGTGAATGCGCTAAAAACCAATGACGTGTATACTTTAAAAGGGTGAATTTCATGGTATATGAAATAAACCTCAATGGAGCTGTTATTTAAAAAGAAACAAATGGATGATACTGTGGGGGTCCAGGACAAGCCCCCACAAAATGTGCCTCAGTGGTATGCAGATTCTTGTGAGCTAAAGGCGATTTTAGCTTCAGGCCCAAGAGAAGCTTCTGCCCACTCCCCTGTAGCTATCCAGGGAAATGTGAATTAGAAAAATTATCAGAGATATCTAACTTCTTTTGACCGATCTATAGGGCAGGGCAAACCAACCTTCCAGAAAGCAAAGAATGCTAACTGATCCAGATTTCTCAAAAGGTAAAATTACTGGTATAATTCTATGAAAGTATCCTTTACAAATCCAAATAGTGTATGTAAAAATGTCTAGCATTTCTGTAAAGTTTATTAACAGGCTAATTTTAGCTTCAATTAGGCTAAAAAGGTTTCTGAAGCTTTAAAAGTTACGTAAACTACTTCCTAAAAATCAGTCAATTTCAAGGGATAAAATAGTTTGATGAACTGGAGGAAGAGGACAGGTTTCCACATAGATGCATCAAGATGGTTTACTGCTAAGAGACTATGTATCCATCAAATGCCAAGCCTTTTACTCACACACACAACACAACAGAAACACACACACCTATTTTCCAACTACATCCGCATCCACCCATGGACTCCATAATTACATGTGTCACCCATGGTGCACAAAAGCACTAGGGACCAGCTGGTTTGTGTTTTCTTCACCCAGTGCTGACCGGTAGCAGTGAATCACACATTCTCTGAGTCTCATCTGCCTTGTGAGCGGTGACACGTGCCCCCAACATCTGAGGATAAGGATGTAAACTGAGACTACAGATCATTTTCTCTTTCCCATGAGGCTGCTCCGCACACTACGAACACGGAATGCCCACCCTGAGTGTCACTGGGACCACACTTGAACAGCAGTAACTGTCCCAGAAGCAAATCTGAAGCAAACTACGGAACCGCAGTACTTTTCATTTGAATAAGACATGACCATTATCAAAATGTGGAGCATCCTCTATAGGAAGAAAGCTGTGCTGATAATACATATAAACACACTGAGCACTCCCCCCCAACATTTTTAGAGACCGCCATAATTTCAAATATTTTGTCTTACAAATCATGAAAGTCCCAGAAACTCTAATACAAACTGCATATCCTAAAATACCTCTATGACCAAAAATACTTCGTCAGACTAGGCCTGCACATTTTCATTGCTGAATATATGATATACGGTCTCTCTAAAGTTTAGGGTTCATACCAATTTCTCAGAGGTCTTAAAAATCTAATAGCGAAGCAGAATAAAGACTTTATAAAAAGATAAATTAAATCCAGGCTGGCATGTTTGAGAAGAAGAAAAAAAGATGAAAGTCCTACACAAGAGAGGAATGAATAGATCCCTTGGGGTTGAAGTCGGCAAAAAGGTTTCTCAGGAGACAAGCATCAACTGAGCCCAGAGTAAAGAATGCCCATGGAAGCTGGCGGAAGAGGGTTTAAAACAGAAAAAGGGCATAAAGAAAGGCCAACTGGAGCCCCTTCGCAGTAACAAGTTCATTTGCTGGAACTAAGGACTCACAAAGGGAAAAGGGAAGAGTTAAGTCTGAAGAATGGACCAGATTATAGAGAAACTTGACCACCACACCAAGGAGCGTAAGCTTTACTCTGCATGTGACTAGGAGTGCTCTGGAAGTTTTATGTTATGAGCCGAGGAAGTGAGACTGTTCAGATGTGCAAGATCTTATTTACCCGAAGCATAAGCAGAGCACAAACATTCCAAAGGAAACACCGCATCAGGGAAAACCGGGCCAAAGCCCAGGTACAAGAGGCTACTGTGGGGGGAGGGGCATGAGCAACCCTCAGAACCGGACAGTGGGCGAGTTAAACGGGTCCCAGCGGTCTGCCTTTGCAGCTCCCATTTACTTACAGTCTCCATTTACCATAAGAGTAAAGTATAAAGCGTGTTAAACTGCTCACTATATCGATCACACATAAGGAGGCAATCTACCCAATACTGCACAACTAGGCTGCGCGTTCCCAAATCATGTTAATCCTCAGATCGGGATGTGATATGTACAGAGCTGGATCAAGGCCATGAGCGTAAAATTAACCTAAGCCCATATCAAGAGTAAATAAATGGGTGTCTGAAGCACTAAGAGGTGTTGAAACATCAACCGAAACAGAAATCCCTCATGACAAACACCCTCCCCCAAAATGAAGATATCATGCCTCCCCCCTAACCCCCCAACAGAAGCGATGCTGTGAAATGTTGGTATGAGGAGGTGACTGGCTGCATATATCTTGTCATAAGAACCAAAAACCAAGGAGGAGCCAGGTTGCGCATTTCTTTAAAAACACCGAAGAGAAGCGACCCAGCGTTATTCCCCACGTCGTTTAAGTGACCTCCCAAGGCCCGTGGCACAAGCCCAGATCAAGATGCCTGATGGCTCCCGGGCTTATGGCCTGTGCACGGAGGCATCCCCGTTGGATCCAAACAGGGGTCCCCTGGCGGTCACCCGGGTGATCAGGCCGCCAACGCACCAGGGCCCACCAGCAGGAGCACCGCTCTCTGCACAGGCCCAGGGGTTCAAGAGGCCTCCGCGCTGTGCTCCTCCAGCAGCCTTCTCGCCGGCCGGCAGCATCGCAGGGCCGACAGGCCAGACTGGGTAGCGAGGAGGGCGTCCAACCTGACAGCCTACGGGGTCACGGAAAAGGGGGAGCAGCGGTCTGGAGTTCAAAACACTCCACCAGTTTCAAACCACCGGTGATGTCAGAGCGAAGGGGCCGGTCCGCACTTCCCGGCGGAACCGCGCTGCCTGCCCCGCGCCTGATGCGGGTCCTCCCGGCCCTTTTGTCTGCGAAGGGTCCACACGAGCTGCACCGAGACAACCACCGACTCGCTCGGGCCGTCGTGACCCGGAGCGAGAGGGGTCAGCCGGTCCCCTGGCCGCAGCTCCTCCAGGCTCCCCCCTCCCCCCGCGGGCGCCCCCCACCTTTATTTTCCGAAGACGGAACTGGCAGCAACCCCGGCTCCCGCGGGGGGCGGAGGCGGCGCCCCGAGGCAGAAACGCGAGCTTGGGGACCAGCACCAGCCTGCGACGGCGGACGCGGTCTTCCCGGGCCTCCGGCGGAGGGGGAGCCGAACCCCACTCGCGTGCCCACTCCGCGCCCCGCCGGGCGGCAGGAGGGCAGTGGGGGAGGGGAAGCTGGCGGAAGAGGCGGCGGGGCAGGCGGCGCGTCCAGCCCGGAGCATCGACTGTCGGTAAACAAGCGGGCGGACCCACCCTCGCCGGCCCGGCCCGGCCCCGCACCGGGAAGCCCAAAATGAGGGCGCAGCGGCGGCACACAGGCCCCTACCCCGGCCTCCCCGCGCCGGCCGTGGAGCGCGGGGCGGGCGACCCGGGACCCCGGCGGCCTGATCCGGCGGGAGCAGGAGGCCTCGGCGCGGCGGGGCTGCGCGGGACGCCCTCCCGAGGCCCGGTTACCTGGCGGCGGCGGCGGCTCCTCCTCCAGCTCCGGCTCCTCCTCTCCGTCCGACCCTCGTTGCCCGGCGGCGACTCCCCGAGCTGCCCCCGGTGACGAGCCGAGCCCGGCCCCTCTCCGCCTCCCTCCGCGCCGCCTCCGCGCCCCCTCAGTCAGGACATGGTCTCCGCGGGCCCGCGCGCGGCTCCCGACCGCCGGAGGCGGGGACACAGGGGCGCAGAGCGGGCGGCGGGGTGCCGCGGGGCGGGGGCGAGAGGAGGGGGGACGACCTCGGACGCTGCGGGATCGTAATGGCGGCGGTGCGGGGCCCCGGAGCCAAATAAACCCTACGGCGAGCAGCACAACGTCAAGGCCAGACCCCGCCGCTCGCCGCGCCGTCATTGGCCCCGAGGCCGCCAGCGGCGCAGCCAATGGGCGGCCGCTTCTTTCCGGGCGCAGGAGGCGGGCCGCGGAGCGGTGACGTCACGCCGGCGCCCGGCCCCGATTGTGAGGCGCCCGGCGAGCTCGGGCTGCGGACCCTTGCGGCGCGCGGCGGACGCCGGGAGCGTCGGGAGGGCGCGGGGGCGGGGCACGCAGGCGGGGTGGGGCGGGGCCTGGGCGGGCACGCAGGCGGGGTGGGCGGGGCCTGGGCGTGCACGCAGGGGGGCGGGGCCGGGGCGGGGCACGCAGGCGGAGCGCCCGGAGGGCGTTCTCCGTGCCGGGCCCTCCCCGCCTCCTCCCTGCGTCGGACTCACCTGGGAAAGGCCCGCCGGGCACCCGCGGCCCCGGGGGGACCGCCCCGCAGCGGCGCCCGCGTCCCTCCGGCGCGCAGCTGCGAACACCGGGACGATACAGGCTCAGGTTGTGTCAGTTTATTCTATGCGTCTATTTGTTACCTTTGAGGCGGGATGTATGTTCCTGTTTATAATCTGTAGTTCGCGTATATGTACATATATGCATGACGAAAAGCCATGGCGTTATATGCCAATTGCATCTTAATAAAATAACTTTAAAAAAAAAAAAAACTCGCCGAGACCGGTTTGGCTCAGTGGATAGAGCGTCGGCCTGCGGACTGAAAGGTCCCGGGTTCGATTCCGGTCAAGGGCATGTACCTTGGTTGTGGGCATATCCCCAGTAGGAGATGTGCAGGAAGCAGCTGATCGATGTTTCTCTCCCATCGATGTTTCTAACTCTCTATCTCTCTCCCTTCCTCTCTGTAAAAAATCAATAAAATATATTTTAAAAAAAAAAAAAAAAAAAAAAAAAAAAAAAACTCTTTTCTGGCCCTAACTGGTTTGGCTCAGTGGATGGAGCATCGGCCTGCGGACTGAAGGGTCCCAAGTTCGATTCCGGTCAAGGGCATGTGCCTTGGTTTCGGGCACATCCCCAGTAGGGGGTGTGCAGGAGGCAGCTGATCGATGTTTCTCTCTCATCGATGTTTCTAACTCTCTATCCCTCTCCCTTCCTCTCTGTAAAAAATCAATAAAATATATTTTTTAAAAAAGTTTTTTTTAAAAAAATATATTTTATTGATTTTTTTTTTTACAGAGAGAAAGGGAGAGGGATAGGGAGTAGAAACATCGATGAGAGAGAAACATCGATCAGCTGCCTCCTGCACACTCCCTACTGAGATGTGCCTGCAACCAAGGTACATGCCCTTGACCGGAATCGAACCCGGGACCCTTCAGTCCGCAGGCCGATGCTCTATCCACTGAGCCAAACCAGCCACGGCTAAAAAAAACTCTTTTCTGCTATTTCCTAACTTGGAGATGGTTACACTTCTTTAAATTGTAAGTTTAAGGCAGAGAATAAGTAACAGCCATGGAAAAATACTGCAGGAGAATGCCCGGGCACAAGCTCTACAGAGAGTGTTACCTGGAGGTACCTTGGGCATGTTTCCTTTATTTCTGTGAATACGGCCAGAGTCAGTCACTTGGCCACTTGCTGAAACCCCACAGGTATGTTAGAGTTTTCCAGTCGGAGGGCTTGGCCTTTTCCCAGCTCCATGTCGCCTTGCATTTTTCTTTTTTTTTTCTTTTTTTAATATATTTTATTGATTTTTTACAGAGAGGAAGGGAGAGCGATAGAGAGTTAGAAACATCGATGAGAGAGAAACATCGATCAGCTGCCTCCTGCACACCCCCAACTGGTGATGTACCCGCAACCAAGGTACATGCCCTTGACTAGAATCAAACCCGGGACCCTTCAGTCCGCAGGCTGACGCTCTATCCACTGAGCCAAACCGGTTAGGGCTCGCCTTGCATTTTTCATATTTCAGATATTTTTTCAAGAATTTGAAAGACCTTAAAACATAGCAATACTTTAAAAAATGTGAAGCCTTTTAAGTTACTGACGAAGAACTAGCACGGTCAGATGGCATCCAGCAGTTGTATTGGACACCTCCGCTTCAATAAAAGGCTGTTACTCAGTTTAATTGGGTTTTTTAAACCTGCATGGAGACTTCACTTAGAAAAACTATTCATAGTATTATCCTGAGAGTCTCTGCATAAATACAGCAGCCTGTGTAGGCGGCTGCACTGTGGGCACTGAATAATAACAACTTACTTAGCTCTCCTGCCAAGAGCCTCTTTCACAATCACTGATACATTGTATCCTCACCGCCATCCTGTGACAACCTCTTTCACAATCACTGATACATTGTATCCTCACCGCCGTCCTGTGACAACCTCTCTCACAGTCACTGATACATTGTATCCTCACCGCCGTCCTGTGACAACCTCTTTCACAGTCACTGATACACTGTATCCTCACCGCCGTCCTGTGACAACCTCTTTCACAGTCACTGATACACTGTATCCTCACCGCCGTCCTGTGACAACCTCTTTCACAATCACTGATACATTGTATCCTCACCGCCATCCTGTGACAACCTCTCTCACAGTCACTGGTACATTGTATCCTCACCGCCGTCCTGTGACAACCTCTCTCACAGTCACTGGTACATTGTATCCTCACCGCCGTCCTGTGACAACCTCTCTCACAGTCACTGATACATTGTATCCTCACCGCCTTCCTGTGACAACCTCTCTCACATTCACTGATACATTGTATCCTCACCGCCGTCCTGTGACAACCTCTCTCACAGTCACTGATACATTGTATCCTCACCGCCATCCTGTGACAACCTCTCTCACAGTCACTGATACATTGTATCCTCACCGCCATCCTGTGACAACCTCTTTCACAGTCACTGATACATTGTATCCTCACCGCCATCCTGTGACAACCTCTCTCACAGTCACTGATACATTATATCCTCACCTCCTCACTGCCATCCTGTGACAGACACTGTCAGGAGTCCCCCTTCCCAGAGCAACATTATTTGCTCCAGGACTCCTCAATAAATCGAGTTTGGATTGCAACAGTCATTTGCTTATAAAACTTAACACACATCCTAACATGTAATTAACACAAGTATAGATCAAATTAAATACCATGTTATTATGTAAGAACAATGGTTCAACCAACACTTCACTTGGAAAATATTTTAAGAGCTTCTGCAGGCAGGAATGTGTTCAATGATGAGAGAATCATGGATCGGCTGCCTCCTGCACGCCCCACACTGGGGATCGAGCCCACAACCCAAGCATGTGCCCTTGACCAAATCGAACCTGGGATCCTGCAGTCCGCAGGCCAACATTCTAAGCAGCTGGGGAAGTTTCTTGTTTTTATAAACAAACTTCTTCCCACTTCTGTGCTGATAAGGTGACACCTCTGCCACCACCCTCAGTGGGCCCACACAAACACACAAACTTACATGCAGGCGAAACACACTGACCTAGAACCTAATCCTTTATTACATGTCTTATTACCTAATGCTCATGGAATTGAATATATTCTGCTATTTTGCCAAACACTAAAATGATGAATTACCTAAAAAGTCAGGAATGCCACAATATTTCTCACTCCTTTCAATCATTTCAGAGATGACATGGTCTAAAAATATCCTAAAACATTTGAAAGCATTCATGATGTCATTGAAAGATTTCTTAAGTGAATAGTGATTCATGCACATGATGTCGTTTTCTTCAAAAACAATATGTAAATTCAAATCACGAACCCAAGAGAAGCATCTGGGAGCTGGCTTCAAAGCTGGGGTGGAACTGTGAAGTCCACAATACCTGCTACCCTCGCTGTGGACGGTTTGTAGTAGCTGTGAATCTAAAATCCACAGGCTGGATGTTACAGAGGCCGAGCAGGCAGAAGTGTGGTGTTCAACCAACACAGAATTACTCTGTGGGATTTTAAAATGTACAGCCTCAGGGTCTGAGATTTGGTTTTTGTTTTGATCCTTCCCTGAAAAAGTCACTTCCAACCTGAGTAAGCACCTCCAGGCTCCGAGGCCAAGGGCCCCAGCATTCTCTCCTCCGGTGCTGGAGATGGAGCACAGCGTCTCACCAGGCTCCATCCACAGTCTAGGGCCCTGCTGACAGCGCTGCCACCGTGGACTTGGGAGCCCTCACCCGCAGGTCTGGCTCCCGGAGGACCCCGTCCACGCAGGCAGCAGATGCCCATCCCAAGGCAACCGGGATTCGGAGGCTCCTGCGGACAGCGCCACGTCTGCTGCCTCTCCATCGTCAGGCGGTCCAGGCCGAGTCTCTTCAGTGCTCACCTGGAAGATGCCTTTGGGAACTTCCCCAGATTCCACTTTATTCTCCATGGGCGCCCAGTGCTCCTGCTACTTGATACTCAACACATTCTCCTCGAAATCAACAGAAATACTGAAGTAGGTTGTGTTCTTGGATTTCCCTGAAACCAGTCTCACACACACACAAAAAACCCATGTGGAGACGAGCTTTCCTGCCCTTTAAAAACTGTATTGTCTCCTAAGAACTGCCAGAATGGGTAAACTGAGGCAAGACCGTGTGGGTGCGAGACAGACATTAAGACAGTGGTGCCAGGATTAAATGAGCTTTTATTGTCACATTTAACTGCTGGTCAGTGTACACCGTAGCTCTCAGTATGGCATAAAATAAAATGTATTTCTGAAGGTCAAACATGAACAGAGATGGCAATGGCACTTACAGAATTAACTGAGGTTCACCTGGGGCTGGGCCACGGTGGGGAGCTGATAAACCGAACACGCCTGCGAGGTTCCCATCACACGGGGAGGTTTGAGGCCAACGCTTGGAGGGCAGGACCAGGCCCACAAAGCGGACATGAACAGAGGGCGGGCTCCGCGTCTCCCTCAGTCCGCACTGTCTCACTGGGCACCGGAGCCGGAGCCTGGGAGTCAGCTCCCTCCAGACAATGGAACTACTTTCCAACGCCGGGACTTGAAGCCTCCGGACACGATGCCCTCCTTCCTCCTCCAGGCTTTAGTCCAAAGCAAAGGCAGTTACATTCGGAAGCAGCAACTCCGTGGCTGACCTCCTCACGGACGGCGGGTCTGGTCACTCCCAGGCCAGGAGCCTGACAGGCTCAGGATGTCTTCCGTGGTTTCACACATTCTGGGCCAAACTAGGAAACAAGCAGTAATTAAATAAAAACACAGGAGCATCCTGACAGGAAGTCCAACATTCACAATTATCCTCCAAATGGCAGCTTAAAAAAAAGTATGGTTATTCAGACTTAAAATAAATCTTTATTCACCACGATTCTCAAACAGCTTATTAAACGTCTTCTCTCGACAAATAAAGCTGACACTGAGATTTGTCAGGCGGGCTAGAGGAGTCATGGCCGTCTGTGCGACGGCTGACCCCGCGTCCGGATCCTGTCCATCACAAAGCTCAGCTCGGGGACGGTGCTCCCTTCTGTGGCCACTGCTCGTGTCCTTCATCTAAGACTCCAGAACAGAGACCATAACTGTGGCCAGTGCCACACAGCAGTGACTGTCATTCCACCAAAGAAAATGGGAGTTCCTTTTGTGACATACTTGTTTGGATGGTTACTTACTGGTAACTAGTACTTCTACGTGTTTTTAAAGGCAACCATTTTAAGTGACCATACGTACCAGGCTCGTGGAACACAGTTAAACTAAGCCCTCTCTCTGACCTTACAGTCATGCAGAAAAGAGAAGGTACAGCCGGCCTGTTGCAATCGGGCTTCTGGGAATTATCACAATTTCTCTTCTGGCAAAGATGAACTTGGCTCATCACAGAAAGAAGCTTCTATCAAGGCTGCCGCTAACTCATTTCCCTTTGAAAAGTGAACTTCAAGGCATGATAGTGCAAGAGGTAAGTTTTGATTTACAGAACATTTATAGACTAATTGTGCTTAGTCTCTGATTTCCAATTTATTTTAAAGAACAGAAACTGTTGACAAGTTTCTCTGCCTGAATTGACCAGTATATCCATGAATCGCACCAGAAGTAGGGCAACTTGATTATCTTAATGATTCTGTCATGACACCTGCCCCCGGCACCCGGGTGAGGCCCTGCCAGTTCTTTGCCCAGGATTCTCTCGGGAGCCCGGTTCTCCCACCCGGTTAGTCCTCACAAAACTCTCTCAATCGTGATTAAGAAAGCAGTGCTGAGTGGAGCTCCTCCTGGGGAGTTAAATCTGGGAGGTCTGAGCGTTCCTGGAGCCCCCGTCGGGATGTGTCGTGGGCCGAGAATCCCTTGAGTGTGAGTATTCGCTGCTGGAGGGCTCTGTCGGGTCAATCAGGTTTTCATAATCACTGTCGTCCGACCCCTCCGCGCTGTCCCCCGTGGCTCTCTGGGAAGGCAGGCCCGCTCCACCTCCGGGGTACTTCAGTCCAGCACTGTTGGGAGCAAAGCTGGAGGAACCCACAGCTTGAGGTCGAGGCATAAAGACACTTGTTTCCGCGCGAGAATGGCTCAAAGTACTTTCTTGATTGTTTGGGTGAAAATCAGAATAAGGGGGTGGGGGATCAGAGGCCTCGGCATCTGCCAGTGTACTTCCGCCGTCAGCTGCAAACCCGGGGTACGGCGTCCGAGGGCTGAGCTCCAGGCTCTCGGGCGGCCCCTGTCTGCTGACCACCGCCTGCTGCAGCCCTGTGGGAAGAGAAGACATGGTCACTGTCTGTACCTCCCCAGCCTCGCATCCCCGTGCATGACACGGTCAACCTGCAAGTTCTGGAAAACAGCAACAAAGCAGGAAACTGGTTATCACTCTTAGTTGCTTTATGTTTGAATAGTGCTTTAGAATTTACAAAACATCTTTCTACACGTGAATTCATTGAAAATTCAAAAACAGCTCACTGAGGTACCGTCATCATTAATATTGTTCCCATGACCTAGGCCCGTGGTCGGCAAACTGCGGCTCGTAAGCCACATATGGCTCTTTGGCCCCTTGAGTGTGGCTCTTCCACAAAATACCACGTGCGGGCGCGCACGTACAGTGTGATTGAAACTTCGTGGCCCATGCGCAGAAGTCGGTATTTTGTGGAAGAGCCACACTCAAGGGGCCAAAGAGCCGTATGTGGCTCGCAAGCCACAGTTTGCCGACCACTAAGTCCTAGGCAGAGCACACTGAGTTCAACAGCACGTCCCTTCTGAAAAAGCTCAAAGGAAAGTGGACTCCACTCCCCTCAGCCTACCTCAGGGCTTAGAGTAGAAGGACTTATGTAATTTATTGTACATCTGATGTTTAAAACCAGACACTTCCTTGATACCAATTAGTAAAATTAATAGGAAACTCACTTCTTTCTTGTTCCTTTTCATTTTTCCTCTGAGTGATTTGTCTTCTTAATTTATTCACTTCGGCCTCACAAGATTCAACTACTCGCTCACTCTTCTCTACATCTGCACACACTGCCTGAGGGGAACGGCAACAGAACAGTTAGCGTGAACCCGGCCAACACAACAGTCATTCCAGGCCGGGGGGAGCCAGGCATTGTCCCCACGGTCCGGGGGGCCAGTACTTATTCACCGATTTGCTTTCTTAATTTTGTTGAGATGATTATGCTATTTAGGTTATAAATTCTTGAAAAATAAGAGTAAGCTGGGAAAGATCTATGTTTTCTCTGGATTATTCATTTCTATTGAACTGAAAAGAGAATTTTTGATACCAGTCTAGCATACAAAGGATGAACAAAAGACAGGAATGAGATGCTTTCAATTTTTATTTATAATCAATAATCACATATCAGACAACATAAAAAAGATTCATTTAATAGAAACTATTCATAATTAGGGAGAGCTGAAAAAGGAAATAGGTTTCAGTTAAGACTTAATAAAAGATAACATTTGAGGTCCATCTGTGTAATTAAACATTCACACCAGGGCATGATGGGATGCTGGTGTGTTCAGAGAGGCCTTCTACAGCCGGCAATGAGATGTGTGCCAGCCATTCTGAAGTCCCTGGCCCAGCTGGTATGGCTCAGTGGTTGAGCATTGACCTATGAACCAGGAGGTCACGGTTTGATTGCTGGTCAGGGCACATGCCTGGGAGGTAGAGGCAGCTGATCAATGATTCTCTCTCATCATTGATGTTTCTATTTCTCTCCATCTCCTTTCCTCTCTAAAATCAATAAAAACATATTTTAAAAACAAATAAATAAAAACAGCCTGTTCATGAATTCAGGACAAAAAACTGGTTTTCACTGCACGTTCTCTCCACCGCAGAAATACTAGGAGCGCTGGACAGTAGGCCGGTGGCCAGAGCCTGACTGAGGCCCCCTGCTGCTAGTGCCTGGCCCTAACTGGGACACCAACACTGGAAGCCGCCTGGAAGCCTTCCTGTTTTGGGCCAGGCCGGCCTCGGCTGCTTCCTCTCTCTCTGGGGCTGCCTTCACTCTCCCTCCATCCTGGTCCTTCTTCCCCAGAGCGAGGCGAGGTGTCTCCAGCTCCACCTCCTTCCTCCATGTCCTCAAAGCTCTTTTGTTCTTAGAGTTTTAGAGAAAGTTACTCCTCAGAACGTGTCGGAGGAGATGGAAAGAACATGGGAAAGGGCTGTTGGCACCTGGCTCAGTAGTTGGCCGGTAGGAGCTGTTTCCATAAGTGTTGGTTGCATGAATACTAGGAATGAACAGGCTCCACGGGGATCCTCCCACTCGATGGAGGCGCTGGGGCCAAGGGTGTGGATGAGAGGGGAGGAGGCAGGGCTGTTCCGAGTTTGGTGCGGTCTCTACACAGCGTCCAGCTGATGAGACAGCTCTGCTCTCAGCAAGCCTGCCTTAAGCTCGGACACGCATCCCTAGAAGACGCGCTGTTACAGGTGGGTCACAGTCTGAATGCAGCAGCGTGCTGCCATGCCCAGAGCCCCTGCAAGCCACGCGGAGGCGGCCTCCCAGCTGGCATGGCAGCCTCTCCCCTCTGATGCCACTGCAGGAAATGCACGCTGACTTGTGGACCACGACTCACTTCTCCGGCGGGAGATTAAAAGTTAAAGTAAAATTCAGAGCATTCGGGCGAGACAAGTGAGACTGAAGCGCGAAGTAACGGTTACCTGCACCTTCTCCTGCAGCGCGTTGTAAACCTGATAGATGGCCCTGATGTCCTTCATGACGCCGTCCTTGTCAAAGAAGTCAGTGCTAGAGGACAGGCAGGAAAGATGTCACGGAAAGGACAGCCGCCATGAACCTGAAAGGCGCTCTCCTGCCCTTCTACCTTCATCTGGTCTTAAACGTGAGCTCCCAGGTGACAGTGTCTCAGCCCCAGTGTCACACTACTAGGCTTCCAGAAGAGAAATAAAAAGGAACCCACGTGACTAAGACCATTTAAAAAATAATATGACCACAGCTTAGGATCTCAGAAATACACATACTCTAGCCACACTTTTATATCAATTACAGAAACAACTGTGGCAACTGATTTAAAAAAAAAAAAAAAAGTAGTCGCCGAAACCGGTTTGGCTCAGTGGATAGAGCATCGGCCTGTGGACTGAAAGGTCCCAGGTTCGATTCCGGTCAAGGGCATGTACCTTGGTTGCGGGCACATCCCTAGTGGGAGATGTGCAGGAGGCAGCTGATCGATGTTTCTTTCTCATCGATGTTTCTAACTCTCTATCTCTCTCCCTTCCTCTCTGTGAAAAATCAATAAAATATATTTTAAAATAAATAAATAAAAAAAAGTAGTGGTAAAAGTGAACTATCTTTTCAGTAAGAATAAAATTTTGATATATAGGGTGACGGTCTACGGAATTGCATCACTGCATGTTTCACTTTCAACCTGACTTCACATTTCCCCGCAAACCTTTACATCTTCACAAAAGAAAGGAACCCCGTTCACTGGACCAGGCCCTCACCCGTGCTCTTTGATGACTTTGGCGTAACTCTGAGACGTGTTTGGCACTGAAGACACTTTATATTCTTGCTGGCTGGTGTTGCCCAGGTTGGGAATAGCAAGGGAGATCCTTTGATTGTACCTGAGGGAAGATTCAAGAGCGAGCATGTTCAAGGCCCTGTTCGGGCTGAAGAACGGGCCATGGCAACAGGAATCGGAGCCGCACACTGGGGACTCCCGGGCCTCACCAGCACCGGCTTCCACGACAACCTGAGATGCACGAATTAGGGATGGGTCCTTCCCTTAAAGTGGAAACGACTGCAAAGTCCTTGAGGGCAGAGGTCACGTCTTAGATATCTGCATCCCACAGTGACGGACAGGCCCAGAAACACTGCTGAGGAATCCCTGCAACCTTGCAATGGCCCCCTAACCATGCTTCTCCCCGACGCCGATTCAGTGTATCCCACTGCAGGCAAGTCCAGAGAAGCCTTTCTACGCTCACAGCAGACCCATGGCTGTGGGGCCATCTTTTCTTTTTTTTTAAGACGTTCACAATGCAAAACCCTCACTAGCCAGTAGGTGGATCAATTTTACAATTCTGTCTGAAATCTATGCTTTACCATTAAAATCAGACTTCCAGAGCAAAAAAACTGTATTTCTACATAATGGATTATGGAGAAGCAAACGATGATTTCCAGCGGTTTATTCCTATAAGCACTTATGCATAATTAATACATCTTGCTAATGCTTTTTGATTCAAAAACAATTTTAATTTATACAACTGACAGAAAAATACCCTCTCTAACTACAAAGAAAACTCACTAGAAGAGAATTATAAAAGCTTTTCTTTACAGATGCTATAAAATGCACATTTCAAAGTCACAGATCTCCATGGCCTGTGCCGACATCTGTCCTGGTGACGTGAGGTGGGGACGGGGCCTTACCTGCGGTTCGGTCTGAAGAGGACGTACTCCAGAGCGTGCGTGGAACTGTTGGCCGTGGAGATGAAGCTGAAGAGGAGGAAGACGAGGTCGGGCACCCCGAGGATGCGGGTGAGCTGCTTGTGGAGGACCTGCTCCCTATACGACATCTGCTGCTGCGTGTTCCTCCGGAATCTGTACCATCCGATCACTTTCTGCAGTAGAAACAGAAGGAAAGGGTTGAAAGCTGCATGAAATCTTACACATTTAGGTCTGAAGGTATCCACACAGACACCTGCACACAGATGTTCAAAGCAGCTCGACGTGCAATCGCTCAAAGCTGAACCGACCCACTGCCCATCAGCAGGTGAGCGAGCCGTGGGGCAGCCACACACTGGACACCTGCTCAGCAACAAGCCACCAACTGCGCGGACAACACCGACACGTTCCCCAGGAGTCCTGCTGGTGCAAGCAGCCAGACCACAGTGATAATGACAATAAAAGCCTACGCTACAGGACTCCAGTCCTGTAAAACCCCAGAACATGACAACTAATCTCTAGCGACATGGAGCAGCCCCAGCAGCTCAGGGGCTGCCTAGGGAGGAGAAGAAGGGATTGGAAAAGGGCCCGGGAGGTCTGGAGTGACAGACGTGGTTTCATAGGTGTACACACAGATCAAGACCTACCACAGTGTACTCCATGCGTGTGTGCAGTTGATTGTACGCAATTATAATTCAATGCAATGCCTTTGAAAGTTTAGCTTTGTCAGCTCTATCGGCTGCCTAAGGGAAGTAAACTGGCATGTTCTGCAGAAGAGTAGTTCTCCCAATGCGCGAGGCGGGACATCCGGCAGACAGGTGACCTACCAGGCCCTGGGAGCCGCTCCAATGCTCCGGGCCCACCCAAACCTGCAGTCAGAACCTCACAGGCCAGTTCCTGAGTTTCTCCTTGTGGTACTCAAGTTTGAAAATCTCTGCTGTCGAGACAATTTAACTCTTCATTAGAAAAATACTCTGCATATAGCTTCTTTCTTTGAATAAACTGGGTGAAATCCTGTTTAAGATGTAAGGTAATTTAAAATTGTCATATTAAAGTAACAGCCCTGGCCGGTTTGGCTCGGTGGGTAGAGCGTCGGCCTGTGGACTGAAAGGTCCCAGGTTCGATTCCAGTCAGGGGCGTGTGCCTTGGTTGCGGGCACATCCCCAGTGGGAGGTGTGCAGGAGGCAGCTGATCGATGTTCCTCTCTCATTGATGTTTATAACTCTCTGTCCCTTTCCTTTCCACTCTGTGAAAGATCAATAAAATATATTTAAAAAAAAAAAAGTAACAGTAAATCTAGATTTGGTTTTGGTGCTTTCACGTAAGGAAGCGAACCAAGCTTCGCTGAGCCCCTGTGCCAGGCCCCAGCTAATGATGTTACAGATGTTTTAATTAATGATCACGGCCACCCTGGGAGGCGAGTAATGCTGTCTCCACTGAGCTCAGACCACGGCAAGGAGCTCCAGGGAACAGCACCGGCCCTCAGTGGTACGACTGTGCACAAAGCATGGCTTCAGATTTAGTAAAGCAATTAATTCTGACATTCTTTAAATAAAAAGAAAACCCAAACATTTCTGAAGCATAAATCTCATAGAGATGTTTTGACCAAATCACAGAGCTAATGAGTGAAAGCCAAGATCTGCACAACATTAACTTGAAAATCCCCATCAGTCACACAATGGTGGTCATAAAAAAGTGAAAGCAGCTTTCCTTTAAAAAGTAAGTGGCTAAGAAAAACTATCAACTGGCCAGAGCCCTAAGGAGGAATCAGACCGCAACCTTCTGGTGCAGGGACAACGCTCTCACTAACCGGGCCCCTCCCTGGCCGGGGCTGGGTCACATTGTTTCAGTTTGCGTTTCCTGGTAGCGGTTAAACATCTTTCCATCTCTTTCTTGGCCATTTGTGGATTTCTTTTTTCTTTTGTGAATTTCCTCTTAATAATCTTTACTCATTTCTTTCACTTTAAATTTTGTCATCTGTTAAAAAAAACAAAAACCTTCCTGGAGCCTTTAATACGGAGTGACCTGGAGAAAGCTGTGCTCCAGTAAGAATTCCACGGGACAAATCTTAGGTGTCGGCAGGATAAAGACTCATGATCTGCACTATGAAAACCCACGGGACAGGAGGGAAGGCGTGGCTGAGAGGAAGCCGGACTGGGAGGGCCGGAATGGGAATGCGTGCTCTTGGGCAAGTCACTGGGAAGGGAGAGCGGGCCCAGGAGGCCCGGGGCGGTCTGACTCCCTCTCCCAGGTGGGCGGCCGACACTGAGCACCTGCTGAGCCTGTCATCACTCCCAGAGCACCATCCTTTCCTCTAACCTGTCCCGCCCCCTCTCCTTCCCCTCCCCCCCACAGAGGCCCTGAGACCGGACTCCTATGCTCTTCTGCAGACACCGAGGGACCCGGTCCCACGGCCAGGGCTCACCCACAGGCAATCCTCCAGAGGCTTTCCTGCAGCATGTTTCTAAGCAACGGCAGTCTGCTTTCTGTTTAACACACTGAAAACTGTTATTGGTACTTTTTCCTGAGCGAGGGTGTAATCTATTTTTCTGGAATTTATATACCAAGGTAAAAATCATAAAATTAATGCACGTGTATTAAATATTTACAATCTTTTTTTTAATCACAAAGTAGACAAATCCACCTCGACTCAACTATTATTAATTTTTGGATTATAGTTCATTTCTTCTTCTTCTAATTTTTACATAAAAGAGTCACATTATAAACACCTAAACTTTTTTCTAGTGATATATTGTAAACATTGTCTCACATCTGTAATTTACCTGTAAAATTTACTCAAGGTAACAGAACTCGTCTATACTGACAGCAATGCATTGCTCATTTACATTTCTTTCTGTTTTAAGCGCGGGTGATGAGATAAGGAGTGATTTCCAAATCGGAATGGGCAACAAATGTAGCCTACCTTTCTCCGGTCTTTAAGAATCCTGTCCAAACTCTCTTCGTTAACTTTGCTTGCGTAGTCATAAAAACTGTTTTTTTTCAAAAGAGAAAACAATATTGTATTAAAATCACATGGTACTATGACATGGATATGCTTAGCTACATGCGTCTATGGATCATCCAGCCCAATTCTATGCTGGTTATAGAGATAGAATTGCCGTCACTAGGTATAGGAAGAGAAATCAATCTAAATGTTTTCCTGACGGGAGGTATCTCTGGCATCACAGAATACTCAAGACACTGTCACACCCAAAGGGCATCACTTCCCCAGTGGGAGGTGAGACAGCAACTAAGTATAAACACGTGGGCTGCGACAGCTTTTCCCTGTTTCTAAGAATCGCTTACTTACAAAAACAAAAGAATGCAGAAGCTCTTTTCTGAGAAAGGAGGAGGCAAGTGAGCACTTGCTGAACGCCTCACCAGAAACCCGCCGCATGCTTCTCGTGTTATTTTATTCCATTCCTGCCTCAGTGATGGGAGGTGTTAGTTTAGCCCGACAAGTCAACAAGCTTGACTCCCATTCTTGTGGCTACAGATACCGAAGACAAGTGGCTTGCCCCACATCCCGGCGCTGGGAGTGGAAGAGCTGGGATTTGAAGGCAGGTCTGGCTAGCTTCAAACTGAATGCACCCACCCCTAAAGCAGACCCATCCGCCCAGGGCCCTGTGCTGAGCAGCCACGCACCATGATTTGTGGCTTTCCTACCACGATCGGTCGGGTTTTAGGAATGCCGCCCTTCCCCGCTCCTCCCACCACAAGCCCAGGCCTTATAAGGCAGGAAGGAGTCCAAGGTACGGTGAGAACACCCAACCGGGAGTCAGGAGGCTCCGCTCTGGCTCAGGCCGGCTTCTCACCGAGTGACCTTGAGCACGTCACTAACCCTCTATGCCCCTCATTCCCCTTTTTGCAAAGCAGAGTCTGGAGTAGACAGGTGATGTCTAAGGCTGCTTTCAGCTCTAAGAATTCTGAGTCTATGATCGGAGCTGCGTCTTTGCCGACAGTGCTCGGAGGAATTCCTCAGAGGGGCAAGGCCGGGCTTGCCTCGCACAGCTCTGGATAGGAGGGCCACGTGGGCACTTTCACGGACCAGACACGGGCGCTGCGTGGGCGCGGCCTCAATCATCTTGTTTGCTCTGAGATTCTTCTCAAATGAACCGCTAGCTGCGCATCTTGCTGCCACTCCTCCCTCGGTTCTGTGTAAATCCAGACACATGAACAACTGGGCTCCTGCGAGACCTCGTCCTCAGGTAGCCATCGTGCATGAAGACAGAACTCTGAAATAGTGAGGGTAGGGGTGTGTGTGTGTGTGTGTGTGTGTGTGTGTGTGTGTGACACAATACACTCCCCAGGGGCTGGGGTGCAGGGCTGGTGCCTGCCAGCTGAGAATGAGCGGGGTCGGAGGAGGCTGCAGGGAACACACGGCAGGACAGCAGCTGCAAGGAGCTGGCAGGTGTTAGGAGAAGAAAGTGCTGCCCTGGCTGGTTGGCTCAGTAGACAGAGCGTCGGCCTTCGGACTGAGGGGTCCCAGGTTCGATTCCAGTCAAGGGCACATCCTGGGTTGCAGGCTCAATCTTAGTAGAGGGGGGCAGCCAATCAATGATTCTCTCTCATCATTGATGTGTCTCTCTCTCCCTTCCTCTCTGAAGTCAATATATATATGTACATTTTTTTAAGAAGGAAGTGCTGACCAGGAAGCCCGCACTGAACAGTGGGAGCAGCACTGCCTGCTTCCGGGAAGGCCGAGGACAGGCCTGGGGAATTTTAAGAAACGGAGATATCCTCCTCAGACAGCCTCAGCAGGAGGGTCTGGGGCTCAGGAAGGAGGCAGAGGCCTGGGTGGGGTTTGGGGAGCTGAAGGCGGGTGTGGAAATACTGGCCGTTTTCTCCCTCCCCCTCCCCCTCTCCTCCCCTAACCCCTCCTTCTCTCGTATCTCTGTCATTTGCCATCTCCCTTCTGAACGTCTCTCCTCCCATTTTTTTCTCTTTCCGTTGATCATAATATGCAGCTGGTGGATATCAACTTAAATAAACACCAAAAGGAAGTCTTACGTTTTCTCTGGCTACTGAACAGTTTTGTTACTCCTAAAAACACCTTCAATCACTGCACCTGTAGGCGGCCCCAAAGAGCTCCCTTCCCTGTTGAAGAGCCCCTCAGGGGGCTGGTGGGAAGCGTCCATTCTCAATCCCCGAGGCCAGGCTTGGCATCTGGCGCAAGGACAGGCAGTAAGCAAGGTCCCCCCTCCTCCCCTGACCTAACAGTGCCACGCGCTGGCATCAACAAACAGGCGAACTTGGAGGCCCTCAGTCATACTTGGGACTTTCTAGCCATTATCAGCTATAGGCATATACTCACTCGTTTTTTAATCAATTCATCTTTTAGTAGGAGCTAAAAGCTACCAAGAAGGGTGTGGCTTACCTAAAAAGCTTTGAACAAGGCTGATGGTTATGGATTTCTGTAATCACAAAGAGAAAATACATCTTAGTTAATCATATAAAATAGCCCAGAAAATACACACACACACACACACACACACACACACACACACATATATAGTAGTTGTTGAAAATCTCAGACAATAAAAAGACGGCTCCGTTGGCTGAACTCTGTCCTGTGCACTGAAAAGGTGGTGGATTCGATTCCCGGTCAGGGCACATACCTAGGTTGCAGGTTTGATCCCCTGTCGGAGAGGCAACCAATCAATGTTTCTCTCTCTTCCCTTCCTCTCTAAAATCAATGGAAAAATGTTCTTGGGTGAGGACTAAAATAATAATATAAACGAGTGAGAGAGTTTTCCTCGTTCCAACAGGTGCAGTGTGCACACGGGGAAGCACTGTATCTCCTCAGCATTTCCACTCAGAGACACCTTCTCAGAACCACGTGCACGGAGAACAGCAGCCGTTCCCGTCTGTCTGCGTGATGCGCATGCACCTGAGAGCTCGCACCCAGGAGCGGGCAGCCAGGCCCTTACTCGGTCTTACCTGGGTACAGCACAGGGGGCAGGAGCCACCGACTGGGTAAGAGCTGTGAGGACAGCCTGGGGAGAGGCCTGCACCACTGCCCATCAATGACCTGCTAGCTCACAACAACGTGGGCCTGTGTTCTGAAGGGAAGGGAGGAAATTCTGGAAGTCTCTTAACCCTTCCAAAGATGGCCAGCACCAAGGGAAACCGCTATTTACCAGGCAGACCTGAAAAGAGGGCGGCGACTAACCAGAGGGAACAACTTCTTCCAGCTCATCGGGGGCTCGGGTCTGGTTTGCTTTATGAGACATGAGCCCAATTAGCATTCCATTCTGCTGATAGCGTTCTCCTTACAGCGACTCTTTACCTTCAATGTCACAGCCTAGACTTACAGGCTGCAATTGTCACTCAATTAAAAGGGAACCACAACCCTCAAGGACGTGGCTATTAACCCTGTCCTGGTCCGGTCCGGCTGCCAAAACACAGGCGCAGACGCAATGCTCCCTCAGGGGAGAGGAGTTCATTTGCTCAGCCGGCTGTTGACACAGCGATACAAATAAGAAACCTCATCCAGAAAGTGCCCTCTTTTATCGCCAAAATGATACCGTGTACCTTCTCAAGGTATTTCAGAGATACTTTTAGTAATTAGGATGTGAAACATCTGTAGGAAAAATGTTACCTCAGGGAGAAGGGGAAAAAACACACATCTTCTATTTGACAGGAAAGAATGTTTTGTTTAAGAAAACGCTAGAGTAAACGCTGAGCTCCGAGTCCACGCCTGTCACCAGTCCTCCCAGCGGACGTCTTTCATGATTTGCAGCCTGGATTAGAAGCACACTGAAGACATGCTCTAGACCCCGCGTGGCATTTCCTCAAGAAGTGAAATACAGCTTTCCCGGGGAAGACTTTTTGCAACACCTAACCAAGCACACCGCGGAGAAACGGGGAGGTGGTCTCCAACAGGTGAAGCTGCCCATCGGGATGGAGTAGGTGGGCACATTAGCTGGGGGCAGACCTTTGGCAGGGCAGCCTCACCGGGACCCTAGACTTCCCTACGCCGCCAGCGCACCCACATGGCAGATTCCTCGTCATGTGTGTACGGCGTCTCGGCACACACGTCCCCACAACCCCCCCGGGAGGTGCTGCTCTTCTTGCTGGTCTTCCTGTCTCTGCCCCGCATCTCCCACTTTCCTCTCCATTCTTCCCGGTGACTGCCACGACACCAGCTCACTAACTCGGGGCGCTCTGCTGCTGTCTGGGATGGCTCTGCTTCAAGTGAGTTGGCGCAGCTTAAAATGAATATGTATTCAAGACAAGACAGGCACTTCGTGTGCAAAATGTGATATTCTATATAAAGTCCCCTTATTGTATAGAGTCAGGTAAAGGTGTCTGTGCATGAATTCACACATTTTCAACAAATAATGTATTTGGCCAATTTATTTTACTTAAAGGATCTAATTCTGGAGGTTAAGTTATGCCAGGACAGTTCTTCACACTATTGCTGTGGAAACTACTTCGCTTCATGTCAGTCCAGGTTTTCCACTGGTTTACATTTATTTTCTAACTAGAGGCCCGGTGCATAAAATTCATGCACTTGGTTGGGGGGATCCCTCAGCCCGGCCTGTGCCCTCTCCCAGTCCAGGAGCTGTCAGTTGGACAACTTTAGCGCTGCTGCAGAGGGGGAGAGGCTCCCGCCACCGCAGCTGCACTCACCAGCCATGAGCCTGGCTTTTGGCTGAGCGGCGCTCCCCCTGTGGGAGCACACTGGCCACCAGGGGGCAGCTCCTGCATTGAGCGTCTGCTCCCTGGTGGTCAATGCACATCATAGCAACCAGTCGTTCCGCTGTTCGGTCGATTTGCATATTAGCCTCTTATCATATAGGATATGGATTTTATCCATTCATTTTAAAAGTACAGTTGACATACAGTATTACATCAGTTTCAGGTTTACAACATAATGATTCAACTTTTATATACTTTACAAGTAAAGTGATCACAACAAGTTTAGTAACCATCTGTCCCAGCAAAGTTATTACGATATGAATGAGTCTATTCCCTATGCTGTACGTTACATCCCCACAACTTATTTTATAACTGGAGGTTTGTACTTCCGAATCCCCTTTTCTGCCCACCCCTCCACCCTCCTCTCTGGCATTCATCATTTTTCCCTGTGTCTGTGAATCTGTTTCTAGTTTTTGTTTGTTTGTATTTGTCTTTCTCTGACTTTTTTCACTTTACATAATACTCTCTAGTCTAGATCCAAAGATTTCACTCTTTTTATGGCTGTGTAATACTCCATTTTACATATGTACATCTCTAAGATCAATTAAAAAAGATAATAACTTATTCAAATAAATAGGTAAATATAAACAGCTAAAATATTAATCACAAATGCTATTTTTGTCATCAGGCTGGATAAGAGAGCTCTTTCTCATATGGTTTGCTGTCAGTTAACTAAATCTGGCATTTTAACCTTTATCTATCAAATTAATTTTGAAATTCAAGTGCAAACAATAAATAATTGCACAGATGTCCAATAAAACCAAATTCTCCACTACAGGATTTTAAAGAACTAAGCAAAACAAACAAGGACAAAACCTCAATGACAGAACAGCTATACCCGTACACTGCACATCTTTATTTAGCAGTCGATGCTGTGGAGCAGGTTTTATAGTTTTGGTCCTATCAAACCATAGGAGAGAGTTCAGCCTCTTCCCCCCCAATCCAACCCTACGTCAATCCTCACCCTGGCCCCCCATCCATGTACCAGGCTATCAGAATAGGCTTGAAATTGATGACTTACCCCAATAGGACCTGACCTTCCAGCAGAATTTCAAACTCTCACCTGCACACCCACTGCACTTTGGTCAAAGACACAGGCCAGGGCCCCTGTGTGTTTTATGACCACCTTTCTGTGTTCCTCTGAATGCACACCCTGACCCTGAGTTTGCCTCCTGCATGATGTCTTCCCTGATTTCACCCACTAGCAGTTTCCCCCTCTAATCTATGGGATGGCCTTGGCTCCTTTCTTACAGCACTCATCTTGTGCTGCTGGCACTTCTGTGACTTGCCTCATCCTCCCACACTCCTGGGAGGCAGAAATGCATCTGGATGCTCCTCGCACTGCCCGGCACATGCCTTACACTTCAGTGAACATTGGCTGCACAGATGAATAAAATGCCTCTTGCTTTTTTCTCTGGGTGTCAGGATATGCTGTTTGATGATACTGACGTGCAGCTAAAAAAACTGAGTCAGTGCATCTATAAATACTCAGTCTTCCCCAAAAATCTCCCCAAACTGACAAAGGCTGTACAACTCGCTAAATTCTACAATTTGCTAAATAAGTGTGAACAACTATGCCAGACGCTTCAGAAAGGCCCTGCATAACACACCCTTTATTATAGGGGGTGATGATGACAATGGGGACACCCTAATTTGCAAATCTGAGGTTCTCAGCGGTTTTGGAGAGACTATCAAGTGCAACAGCACACAGAATCCAAAGTCGGGTCAGGTAGTGAGTAAGGGACAGCGTTACAGAATACCTGCACCTACAGCGAGCCACTGTATCCTTACGCTGACCTATGCAAACATTTCACATCATTTATTAGTGCAAATAATTGGCATTGTAATTACAGTGGCTATCTATGACTTTTCTAATCTTTAGATTAAAATCAGTCAAGGGCCAAAGAACAGACTAACCGTACATATACAGAGAGTGTTTCTGAGGTCGGTATAACTCACTTACCAATGACTTGCAGGAACTCTGTGTTGCTGATTTGGGAGTCACTGATGCTAAAGGTTTCCTCTTGTCTCACCTCTCCCAGCAAAAATCCTTCCTAAACGTAATAAAGAAAATAGTTGCACACTAAAAATTAAGACGGTTTTTACTGGAATTAAGAGAAATTTAGGACATAGTAATTTTTAACAATAATCCAAATAAGCTTGGCATGCAAACCACTATTCTATAAACCAACAAGTAAGACTAGAGAAATCTGAGATATACCTAATAACTGGATTGTTGAAAAAAGGATTCCATACAAGATGAAATATATTTCAACCCCTTCAAGTCTTCCCTGTTTCTCTAAAGTAAAAATTAGTAGAGAGAATTCATCACCTAAATCCTATCAAGTAGCATCACCAGTGTCGGCAGTGGGTGGAGGTGGGTGGGTGGAGGGCATAGGGGGATAAAAGCTTGTTTTCTTGAAACAGACTGCAGCTCATTTCATTGCATTGCATGGAAAACACTGCTACTGAGAGAAGGATAAAGACGTTGACACAATGCACAACTACGTGCTCTTTAGCTGGCGTGGGAAATTAGGGTCTCAGCAAATCTTACCGTTCGCATGCAAGTGCTGCTTTGATAAATGCAGAGGCTGGGCTATGCTCACCTTTGGAGAACACACACCACCATAACAATTCTGGATTATTCGGCACCTAACCTGCTGTTGGGAGTACTTTCTATACTTTTAAATGATTGAAAAAATATTAAAATGGAGCCCTGGCTGGTGTGGCTCAGTGGGTTGGAGCGTTGTCCTGTGCACCAAAGGGTCTTGGGTTGGATTCTGGGTCAGGGAACACACCGGGTTTGCGGGTTCAATCCCCAGTCGGGGTTTGTACAGTCCAACTGCATATGGGAGGCAGCCAATTAATCTCTCTCTCTCTCTCTCTCTCTCTCTCTCTCTCTCTCCTCCCCCCCCCCCACTTCTCCCTTCCTCTCTCTAAAATCAATGAAAAAGTAATAAAAAATTAAAATAGGAGTATTTCATGATGTGAAAATTATATGAAATTCAAATTTCAGTGTCCATAAAATTTATTGGAAACAGTCACCCTAATTTATCTATTGTCTATAGCTGCTTTCTCTTGCAACAGCAGGGTGGAGTAACTGCCACAGACCACATGGCTCCCAACAAAGTTCTTTGCCTGGACGAAACAAGAATGTGCTACCAAAGCAAATTCTTGGTTCTTCAACTTTAAAATACATAAAATTGAAACAACTCTATTCCACACATATAACTGTGGCAAGGTTAACGTAGGCAAGTATGGTCACATCCAACACAGCTGCAAACTCCTGCCACTGGTGAACCCTTCGGTTCAGTCTAGCCGCCAGACCTGGCGCCCTGTAGATATTAAGAAGATGTCTCTTGAATTGAATTAGTAACAACCCGGGTAACGTGGCCATCTCACTGCGTTTGTAGAAAAAAGTGCCCACTTTTCAACAGGTAGCTGCTGATTCTTACCATAATCTTGTCCTACACATCGGCTGTGACGTCGCTAGGCACTCCGCAAATCAGAGTTCATTGAAACCATCTGTAACACGTCCCCGGACACTAGGCGTGTCACAAACCACCTACACGCGGGGCTGCATTACAGGAGTAACTCGCTGGCTGCAGTACCAAAAGCCTCATGCAATGCAATGAATTGCATTGTGTTTCAAGAAAACAAGCTTTTATCCCCCTGCCCGGAGGCACGCGCGGCCTCGGGACAGACCCAGGTCGTGTGTGTTCTTATCATTAACCTCTCCCACCAGCGCTGGAGAGATGAGAGGCACCTTCATTTACTGCCATCCAACTGACTAATGGGATCGCCTCTCTAGAAGTTGCTATTAATGGAGGCGAAGACTGCTGACATCCAACCAAACCCAGTTCCTTCTGCAGAGTCACATTCTGCTTTGTAATGACAAGCAAACCGTCCCCCCCCGCCCCGCCCCGCGCACACACTTATTTACTGACGTTGAACAATGCACTCTTGGCATCTTTTCAAATAGCCCCCCAGTGGGGTGGGCAGACCGAAACACATTCTGAACGATTCAAATGATCTAGTTCCACAAAGAACTTCCATTCCGAGGTCAGTGACATGAAAAGACAACCCGGGGAATGAAGGCGCGGGAGCCGCCGGGCCCCGCTCTCTCCGCGCGTCCGCGCTCCCTCCCCGCCGGCCTGTCACTTCCCCATTTCACCGCGGCTCGGTTCCGGGGCTCGGAACACCTGCCAGGAACCCAACTCGCAACTTCCAGGCGAGGAGACCCGCCGCCGAGCCCTGCCGTTCGCATCCCCCATGTTCCACGGAGGAGGAAGCGCGCGATCTCATCGAACCCGTGTGAGGAGTGACAGCCACGGCTGCCCGGCTCGCTCCCCGTGACCCCCCGCGAGACCAGCCGGACACCCAGGGAGGGGCAGACGCCCGGCTCCCGCGGAGCGACCTCTGACACCGCCGGCGGCCGGCCGGGCCAGCTCCGCCAAACCGGTGAGCGCGGCCTCCGGGCGGCCGGGCGGCGGAAGGCCCTGAGCCAGGGGGCCCAGCCCGGGGGCACAGGAGCCTGGGCAGCAGGACTCGCCCGGGGCGGGAGCGGCCCGGGTCCCCAGCGCCTCGGGCCGGCCCGGGAGCCGGGAGGACGAACCGCAGGTGGTCCCGGCTCGGCCCCAGCGGCCAGGGCGGCGGGCCCGGCACCTACGTGGTCGGCGTTGCTGTTGGCGCTGTGGAAACACACAGCGCTGAAGGTGTAGCCCGAAATGGAAGCCGCCATGATGGAAATCTCCAATTCCCCCATCATGCCCCGCGGAGGGCACGCAGCCTTCCGGCCGGCCTCGCCCCGGGGCATCCTGGGAAATGAAGTCCTCGCAGATGAGGCCGGAGGCCGGAGCGCCCCGGCGGGAGGGGTGACGAGTGCAAGTTTACGGGATCAGAACAAACGACGCCCCCGCACCGTGTCACCCGTGGTTCTCGCGCCCAGCACACCCCAGACATCGCCTCTTCTGCAGAGCCCTTGATGGTTGCGCAAAACAGTTTTTTTTTTTTTTTTTTTGCAAATAGAATGATGAGTGTTCAAGTCCAACATCTGTCATGCTCAAGGATGGATGCAAGGAGGTGATTCAGGCAGTTGCATGGTTTGGGGTTAGATATCGAAGTAACATGATGCGACTTCAATCTCCATATGACCTTTCTGGCTGCCATGTCAAGAATATAGTGCCAGGGGAGGTATTACGGTAACCCAGAGCCGGGATGGCCATGGCTTGGTGGTGGTAGAAGTGAAATGGTGGTAGCAGGGGAGGTGGTAAGAAGCAATTGGATTCTGGGTACAAGGGAACACAAATTTAATGAAATATAATGGAAAGAGGATGAAAGCAACAAATAACAAACAGAAGTGAAAATAAACTATAACAGAGCTAAGCAAAGAAACTCAGGGAAGGAACTCACCTTTCTAATCATTATTCTTCAATTTATTCCATCTTTCTGGTTGGAAACTAGGCTCTTGATCTCCCACAAAACTCTTTCCACACTCTGTCCAAGCAAACAGAACCGTTTTCTGGAAGTTGGGCGGGAAACCCTTGGAATCGTTCTTGACACCCCACTTGGATCCGTCAGCAGCCTTCAAAATGTATCCGAACAACCGGCCCCAGTGAGCTGTGAGCCTGAGCGGCCCAAAGACGACAGTGCGGTGGTGACAGGATTGAAAAATGTCCCTGAGCCCAGACACCAGGAGGAGACCGGGAGGAGCTGTGGGGAGGGGAGGGAAGGACAAGAATGATGGTAGGATGGCCAGGAACCAGGGGGGTAGAGAGCACAGGGAAAAGGGGGTTCAGAGGGATAGGGGGTGTGAGGGAAGGCCATGCAAGACAGTTCAGTTTTGAACAGGCTGAGCTGAACGTAACAAGGGGCACCTAGGCAACTGCTCTAGAAGTCTGTAGCTGAGGGTAGGGGGTGGAAGTTACTAACAGTAAGGATAGCTAACTTTACACTATATAGACTTATTTAATCTTGCTAACAATCCTCTAAAGGAGGATTTAAAAAAATTTTTTTTAAAGTATGTTTTTATAGCCCTAACCGGTTTGGCTCAGTGGCTAGAGCGTCGGCCTTCGGACTCAGGGGTCCTGTGTTCGATTCCAGTCAAGGGCATGTGCCTTGGTATCGAGCACGTGCCCGGTGGGGGGTGTGCAGGAGGCAGCTGGTCGATGTGTCTCTCTCATTGATGTTTCTAACTCTCTATCCCTCTCCCTTCCTCTCTGTAAAAAAATGAATAAAATATATTTAAAAAATAAATAAAAAAGTATGTTTTTATTGATTTTTTTTTTAAAGACAGGAAGGGAGGATAGATAGAAACATTGATGAGAACGGCTGCCTCCTACACGCCCCCTACTGGGGATCGAACCTGCAACCCAGGCATGTGCCCTGACCGGGAATCAGCCCTGTGACCTCTTGGTTCAAGGGTCCATGCTCAACCTCTGAGCCGCACTGGCCGGGCTGAAGGAGACCCATTTTAAACTCCATTTTATGGTTGAAGAAACTGAGGTAGCATTTATTGAGCATTTATACATCAGGCATGTAGGATTTTACAGAAAGTATTTCCTTTAATCTCTATAGCTGCCCTATGCCATGGGCACTATTATTATCCTTGTTGTAGGATGGGCAAACTGAGGCCCTGAGAAGTTAAGAAACTTGCCCATAGTCACACATGATAAGGCGAAGGCTCAAATCCTGGCAGTCCAACTGGAGCTGGGTGCCTAGCTCCCCTTTTTAAAAGGTTCACATAAGAGCAGGTGGTGCTGAGGGGCTTTGAAAAGGGATGTGCTAAGCTGTGTTGACCCCTATAGATCAATCAAGAGAGGTAAAGCCTGGCCAGCTGGTGTGGTTCAGTGGTTGAGCGTCAACCTATGAACCAGGAGACCAAGGTTTGATTCCCGGTCGGGGCACATGCCTGGGTCGTGGGCTTTCTTCCCAATAGGGGCGTCCAGGAGGCAGCCGATCCATGATTCTCTCTCATCATTGATGCTTCTATCTCTCTCTCCCTCTCCCTGCCTCTCTGAAGTCAATAAAAAAATTTGGGGAAAAAACAAGAAAGAGAGAGAAAGAGGTAAAGCCTGGAACTTGGCCCTTAGCTTGTCAACGAGGAAGCCGTTGAGAATTGTTGGGAGCCAATGTCAGAGCTGCTGTGGGTGAGCAGGGGGTCATGCTGCAGGGCTCGGTGGAGGGAGAGACAGACAGGGGGACCCAGGGCACTCTCAGAACCTCCCTCCTGCCCCATGGAACAGGCGGGGGGGGGGGGGCACTCTCAGAACCTCCCTCCTGCCCCATGGAACAGGCGGGGGGGGGGCACTCTCAGAGCCTCCCTCCTGCCCCATGGAAGGGGGGGGCACTCTCAGAACCTCCCTCCTGCCCCATGGAACAGGTGGGGGGTGGGGGGGGCACTCTCAGAACCTCCCTCCTGCCCCATGGAACAGGCTGGGGGGGGGGGGGCGCTGTGTTCCTTGGCACATTCCAGCTTCTCCCTGGTGATGGGCAGCCCTGCTGGGACTAAGCTTCTCCACCTCCCACCAAGAATCTCCGTTGCCCGGGGTGATCAGAGGTGGTGTCCTCACAGCCTTCAGGCCTAAACAGCCAGAGTAATCCTGGAGCCAGAGAAGGGACTCGATAAACGGTGGCTTTTCCCAGGGCTGCATACCAACAGTGTTTATAGCATTCACCACACACAGCAAAGACAGCCTCAGTGTTGGGAAGACATCAGACTGCAGGTGGCCTGATCTTTCATGGCTCTCTCTTAATTATAACCTAGAACTGTCTAAGACCGGCTCAGTCACATTCAAGCCTGCTTTCTCTGGCATCTAGGGTCTAGAGAAGACGAAAACAACCATTCGCCCGGGCAGCACTCATTGGCGCTGGCACCCGGCGGTTTTATTTCTCTGTAATGAGGCTACTTACGCTCTTCTCTTCGGTGGGTTCTTGAGTCAGTACACACGGCCTCCCTTCTGCCTCCTCCCCGGATTCTGTCCCTGGTGGTTGCCTGAAGATCTGCGAACGCCTCTTCTAGGAGAAGATGCACTTTCTTCCTAATTGGGGTTTCTGGGAGCTGGAAAGGCAACCGCTGAGGTTGTTTACCTCGAAGGACTGGGTCTGCAGAGTCAACAGAAACGTGTCCTAGGAAACATTCCTCTCGGTGGGAAGCAGCCTTGCCAGGGGCCTTTGAAATGCTTGTCTGGGACGCAGAACTGCCAGCATTTCATTGCTGCTACACGCCGCCTTTGGCGGGTAAGCTCTCTTGCATTACACGGCACAACTAGACCAAGGAATTTCAGGTTCACTGGTTGGGAGCAATCTCGTAGAATGGTCACCATCCATTTAGGGCGAGGTACAGGCGTGGAAACTGAGGCACACGGAGGTGAGGAGTCTTGGATGTGGCCAGGTGCCCGGGAGGGGCAGCGCTGAGATGGGCATGCGGGCATCCTGCCTCTCAGTGCTCTTTCCTCCACATCACTCTATCACTCTGATCCCCTTGATCCGGGTATTTGGGGGTGGGGTCCTAGGGCATTCCTTACTTTGGGCACAAATTCCCATGTCCTCCTATTGACTTCCCGTTAGGAGAAGTCAGAATGTTATTTTTAAGGCAGAATCCCAGCCACAAATGAAAGTAGCCAGAAGCCAAATAAAGATTCCCAGATTTGCCCGGCCAAGGTGGTTCAGTGGTTGAGCCAGGACCTGTGAACCAGGAGGTCAGGGTTCCATTTTGGTCAGGGCAGAGGCCTGGGTTGTGGGCTCCATCCCCAGTGTGGGGCGTGCAGGAGGCAGACGATCCATGATTCTGTCTCATCATTGATGTTTCTCTCTCTCTCTCTCTCTCTCTCTCTCTCTCTCTCTCTCTCTCTCTCCTCTCTCTCTCTCTCTCTCTCTCTCTCTCTCTCTCCTTCTCCCTTCCTCTCTGAAAGCGATAAAAATGTATTTTAAAAAAAGTTCCCAGATCTGCCCACCAGGTAGAGAGATGCGGTGATTTGAGCACTTGGGTCTTTAGCGTGGCTTACCCACTGCCAAACCTTACAAACAGCAGTTCCCAAATCTAGTGGCTTCGGGGAGCACCTCGAGGAAGGGGGTGCATCTGACGTTGGGCGCAGGGGCGGGGAGGGAGGCGGGGTCCAGCGCCGCCCAGGTCTGGGTTCCGGACCCGGACTTGGGAGGAAGGCGGGGCCGGGACATCACGCGGCCGGGAGCAGTAGAGAGGGCGGCCTCCCGCGGCCTAGAGGCGCCCCCCGCGCGACCGCTCTGCCCCGCGTCGTCTCTATGGCGGCCGAACAGCAGTCCCGGCCGCAGAGCGGGATGAGCGCGCGCGGAGGCGCGGGGCTGACGGCGCGGTCCCGGGAGGGCAGTCCCGGAGCGGGCGGCTTCGCCCCGTCGGCGCTCGGGACCCGAGAGCAGTGAGTGTGGCGCCCCCCGGGGTGGGGGACGCAGGGGTGGCGCCCGGGGGTCTCGGAAGATGGGGGAGACTTGGGGGCGTGGCGGGCGGGAGCCTGCGGGGCCACCGGGGCGGGGAGGGGCATTGGAGGCGCGGAGTCGCCGGCGGCCTCCTTGGGGGGATGGAGAGGCTTTAAAGGGGTTGACCGGTGACGGGGGCCGGCGCTGAAGGTCTGGGGAGGCCGTGTAGGTCTTGACCCCGAGGGCGAGCCCGGGGAGGGGAGAGGCCGGACCGGCGGGGTCTAGGGCGGGAAAGGCCGAGGGCGCGAGGCGGGGTGTGCGCTCCCAGGTGGGGGCGCAGGATGACCCGCGGGGTGATCCTGGGAGGCGAGACAGGGATCTGACCTAACACAGGGTGGGTAAGTGTTGATGAATTAGTAGGTGACGGGGTGAATGGCTGCGGGGAATGGCGAGGGTGAGAGGAAACTCGGGGTGCGGGGTGAGAAGGGTGCTGGGGGGTGTCGGAGGAGGGGGTGCAGTAGGGGGGAGAGCTGGACTTGAAAGGAATAAGGGTACATCTTAGCACATCCTGCAAGCAGCGCTTATCTGAGGGGGGTCCATTGGGAGCAGCCACTAACTTGGTAGAAAAATCCCCGTTTCCCCACATTTTAAACTGGAAGTTTGGACTTGTGTTTGGGACTAAGGGATCCTCGAACAAATACTTGTTTGTATTTTTTTTTTTAAGCTAAAACAGCTTTTTTATGTGTCAGATACTGTTCTAAGTGCTTTACATGTGTAAGCTTACTATGCTTGTCTGTCTTCATTTTTTAAACACTGAGATGTTAAGAGATTTGAGTTATGTGAACTCATTGATAACACTAATGTATTTTAATTTTACTTTATTTTTTAGTTTTTTAATTTTTATTGATTTCAGAGAGAGAACGGGAGAGGGAGAGAGAGATAGAAACATCAATGATGAGAGAGAGTCATTGATCGGCCGCCTCTTCCACGCCCCCAACTGGGAATCTGAGCCCGCAACCCGAGCCTGTGCCCTTGTTGGAATTCGAACCTGGGACCCATCAGTCCTCAGGCCGACACTCTATCCACTGGGCCAAACCAGCTAGGGCTACTTTTTAAAAATAAATATTAGTTTCTTTTTAAAAATATATTTTTGTTGATTTCAGAGAGGAAGGGAGAGGGGAAAGAGAGATAGAAACATCAATGATGGGAGAGAATCATGGATCTGCTGCCTCCTGCACGCCCCCTACTGGGGATGGAACCTGTAACTCAGGGCCCCTGCCCTGACCTGGAATCGGATGGTGACCTTCATGTGTTCGTAGGTCGATGCTCAACCACTGAGCCACACAGGTCGGGCATAACACTAATAATGTTTTCAATGTCCGTCATAAATCTCTGTAACCTATTAGAAATATACATTTAATTCAGTTTAATTCAGGAATCTTGCTTTGCATTTGATTATTTCTGTAGTTGGGATGCTGTGTATGAGCGAGAACTGCACACTTTCCAAGAATATGGAGACACAGGAGAAATCTGGTGAGTTACAGAAAATAGTGGAATCCGGAGGACTGTGTGTGTGTGTGTGTGTCTTTATGTTTTCAGTGTGTATCCCAAAGAGAGATGGGCTGAAAATCTTGGCAACCTTGAACCAATGCTGGCTCTAGTTGTTGGATTTAAAGAACCTCTGTCTTTTAATGACCCAGATTTAAATTTGATGGTAGCGTTAGGAAATTACTCTCTTTCTATAATTGTCCTTTTTAAATAAGCAGTAACATTTTGAGCCATCAATACATACAATTGTTAATGCTGATGTAGAGAAACATTAATAAGTAACACACCGACCTTATGTATTCTGTTCTGTTCTTCGGTGTGTCTTTTCCTGGATAATAGTGCAGATGAAGCCCAAGCAGTCACGGTTAGTACCTTTACCTTCCAGAATGGCTTCATGGCGTACCTGAATGACCTGCGGGGGGAGCGTCGCTGTGACCCGGCTCTGTCCCTCTGGTGTTGGAGTAACCAGTTCTCTGTTTCTAACAGGTTTGGGGAGGAGAGTGTGAATCGACTCCTAAGGTGGATGCAGAGACACAAGATCCCCTTGGATGCTGCGGTGCTGGATATTGGAACCGGAAATGGTGTCCTCCTGGTTGAGCTTGTTGGTACCTTTAGTATTCCTGTGTTACAGCCAAATTTTATTTTATTTTATTTTATTTATTTTATTTTTTTAAATATATTTTATTGATTTTTTACAGAGAGGAAGGGAGAGAGATAGAGAGTTAGAAACATCAATGAGAGAGAAACATCGATCAGCTGCCTCCTGCACACCCCCCACTGGGGATGTGCCCGAAACCCAGGTACATGCCCTTGACCGGAATCGAACCTGGGACCTTTCAGTCCGCAGGCCGACGCTCTATCCACTGAGCCAAGCCGGTTTCGGCACAGCCAAATTTTAAAATGAAACTTAGGAAACTTGCAATCGAGGATACTAACCATCTGAGTTAAAGTAGGGAAGCAAGCATGCCACCTACTTTGAAAGTCACCTGGTACAAAAGGGAGGCGCAGGACGGGGAGAAGGAACTACATGAAAAGCTAAGGGGTCTGAGTCCTAGTCATGGCCCTTCCCGCCACAGCCTTGACTTTGACCAAACCACTGCATTTCTCTGGGCTTCAGTTCTTTCCCGAAGATTGTGACGTGGTGATTCCTACTGGTTCCTTTTATATTTTATTGATTTTTTACAGAGAGGAAAGGAGAGGGATAGAGAGTTAGAAACATCAATGAGAGAGAAATATCGATCAGCTGCCTCCTGCACACCCCCTACTGGGGATGTGCCCGCAACCAAGGTACATGCCCTTGACCGGAATCGAGCCTGGGGCCTTTCAGTCCGCAGGCCAACGCTCTATCCACTGAGCCAAACTGGTTATGGCCTTACTGGTTCCTTCTAGCTCAGAGCGCCAGAGATCTGTGTATGGAAGGAAGGTGCCTTTTTGCGCCCCCCATGGGACACATATGCCTCATGTTGGGTGAGAGTGTGGCTGGAACAGGGCATTTTGTGCATGGAACTGGGTTTGGTACAGGTTCTATCACTGGCTGTGCCGTCCCTGTCGTGGGCCTGTGATGTGTCCGTGCTGTGCCACCTGCCGTGGAGGAAGAGAAAGACCAGGGAGGGTTTTCCTGTGTCATGTGTGAGGATGTACGTACAACAGTGAAATGTGCTGAATGAGGGCCATGTGCCGCTCCGTGCTGGGCGGTGGCAACATGAACATTCAGCTCTTGTGCATGAGTCGCTCCCAGGATCCTAGAGGCTGGCCTGGGTGGGGGTGACAGTGAGGCCCAGCGTGGGGGGTGACGCTGGACAGCCCGGCTCCAGGCAGGGCACTGGCACATGTGGGGAGAGGGACGGGGGAGGGGCGGGGAGAGTCAGTGTCTGAGCTGGGTGGAGATCGCAGGGGCAGGAGGATTTACATCTTCGCAGCATTGAGTCTCCGAGTTCATGAGCATGATGCGCTCCTCCGTTTATGTAATTCTTTATTTGCTTTCGGTAATACTTTGTAGTTTTCTCTGTAGAGACCCTACACATCTTCTCTTAGATTGATTCCTAGATTTTTTAAAACTGTTATGTTTTTTAAATTTCATTTTCTGATAGTTTACCATAGTATATGTGTAAAAATTCACTGTAGTGTATGTCAGGTGTAAATAATAATTTTATTCTATCCCAACCTCAATATCTTATTTATTAAAATGCTGTGTACAGCCCTAACCAGTTTGGCTTGGTGGATAGAGCGTCGGCTTGCGGACTGAAGGGTCCCAGGTTCGATTCTGGTCAAGGGCATGTACCTTGGTTGCGGGCATATCCCCAGTGGGAGGTGTGCAGGAGGCAGCTGATTAATGTTTCTCTCTCATCGATGTTTCTAACTCTCTATCCCTCTCCCTTCCTCTCTGTAAAAAAATCAGTAAAATATATTAAAATGCTGTGTACAGTGTTGAATAGAAATTGTGAAGGCAGCTCGCCTTGTAACATTGCCTATGATAAAAGAAAAGCTTCTAAAATTTCACCATTAAACATGTTAGCTATAGGTTTTTATCGTTTTGTTTTTTTTAAATCAGACTGAGGACGGTCCTTTATATTCCTAATTAATAGTGTTTGATCATGAATGGGCGTTAAATTTGATTAGTTGCCTTCTTTGATAAGATGATTTTTCTTTTTGGTTCTATTAATGTTGAGTTGATTGATTTTTTGCGGGGGGGGTCTTCAGTTTTTTCAATTGACATTTTTATTGACATGATTTCAGTGATTGTTCAATGTTCAAAGCAACTTCTGTCCCTGAAGTAAGCCAAGCTTAATTGTGGTGTATGATCTTTTTCAGGTATTACTGGGTTGGATTTAGTAGTATCTTGCTTAGAATTTGTATAGCTTCATGAGCAATTTGCCAGTAATTTTCCTTACTTGCAATTTTCATGTGAGGTTTTTGTATAAAGGTTTTGCTGGCCTCATAAGATGAGATGGGACGTATCTCCTTTTTATTCTTTGAGAAGCTTTGTTTCTTCCTTAAGCCTTTGGAAGAATCATGGTGAGAGCCTCTGGGCGTGGAGATGTTTTTGTAGGGTTTGAGTCAGTTTTGTGGTTTTTAAGACATTTATCCATTTATCTAAATTAAAAATTTACTAGCATGAATTTGTTCATAATTTCCTTTTAAACTTAAAAAATTAACACGTTGCAAAATTGACTCTTTTTGTTACAGTTTTACTAATTTTAACACACGTACAGATCCTACAATCATCCAGGATACAGAGTAGTTCCTCCCAGAACCCTCTTTTCTGCCATCGGCATGGCCACACCCTCCCCCTAGGTAGCCACTCATCATTTTCTTGTAGCTGGCATGTAGGGAGGGCATGTTTTGTAATCCATTCTTACAGTCTCTGCCATTTATTTATTTAGTATATTTTTATTGATGTCAGAGAAGAAGGGAGAGGGGGAGAGAGAGAAACATCGGTGATGAGAATCATTGATCGGCTGCATCCTGCATGCCCCACACCAGGGATGGACCCACAACCCGGGCATGTGTGTCCTGACTGGGAATCGAACCGTGACCTCCTGGTTCATAGGTCTACACTCAACCACTGAGCCACGGCTGGCTGGGCTAAAGGGACTTTTAAATCAAGGACTTATTTCATATGCATTTAATGTATTCATGAGACTTAATTGTGTTAAGTAAAATTTATGCTCGATTTATGTGTGAATCAGAGCATGTCAACATCTGAAATTAACTCTATACTTTTCTGCTTGAGGGCCGAAATATACATACAAGTATTCTCATTGGCTTTGAGAAAATGAATTTCCTTTTGAAAAATAAATAAAATATAAAAGCAAAGGAATTGTCACATTCTATAGATTTAAATTTTCAGTTTCGTTTCTGTTTTGATTCCATAATAAAATTTAAACATTATAAATTATTGTATGGTTTACATTACTTGGTCTATTAAAAGTGAATAAAACAGTCCCAGTCCTAAAGGAATATTATAATTCATAGGCAAACCAGGATATCGAAACATTTTAAAACTAAAGTATAAAATTACTTCTCTGTCTCTAGGCAAAACTCGGTTTCTCTAACATTACTGGCATTGATTACTCGCCTTCTGCAATACAGCTTTCCGGAAGTATTATAGAGAAAGAAGGGTTATCTAACATTACGTTGAAGGTAAGTATTGTTTATATTATCATAAGTTATTTTTATTTCTGATAAAAGTTATAAGCTGTTAATGTTGCTAATGTATATCAATCAAACAATCCAAAATGCAATGATTTTAAGTGACTGTTAAAATTTTTAGTCTAGTCAGCTAGGGAAGTCATTTCTTCCTCGTGTGCAAGTGTGCTCATCCCTTCCCCACGCCCTCGTGTCTGCAGACACACAAATAATCCCTGAGTTTGAGTCACTAGATCAAAAACTGGGAAATGTATAAAGTGGGGAAATGCCAAAGAATACCTCGTTTATTTCTGTGCTCGCTGAGGAGATGATGTGTCTCGCGTTGATATTTCTAGCTCAGGCACTTCTCTGAGCTCTAGAATTCTATGAAAGCTGCATATTTTACACTTCCACTTGGATAGCTAATAATCTCTCACTTAGTCCAAAATGATACTTAAACCTGCATCCCCCCAAGGCCCTTCCCATTTCCAATGATACCACCATTCATTTACCAGTTGCACTAACCCAAACCCAAGGGGTCTTCCTTAATTCCTCTCTTTCCTTTAAGTTCTGTATCCAATTCTGTTTTGGGTTTTTTTCTAAAAGAACCCCATCAAATGCAATGACTGGTTCTTTTTTTTTTTTTAATATATTTTTATTGATTTCAGAGAGGAAGAGAAAGGGAGAGAAACATCAATGATGAGAGAATCATGGATCGGCTGCCTCCTGCACGCTCCCTACTGGGGATCGAGCCTGCAACCTGGGCATATGCCCTTGACCAGAATCGAACCCGGGACTCTTCAGCCTGCAGGCCAACGCTCTCTCCACTGAGCCAAACCAGCCAGGGCTTTATCTTTGAAGGCAATCAGGAACATAATCTTTCCTTGATAGTTCCACTGCTTCCTCCCAAATCCAAGCCACCACCATTCCTTGCCCAGGCAACTACAGTAGCCTCTTATGTGGCCTCCCCATTTCCACTCGCCACAGGGCAGCCAGCCTGGTGATTGATTGATTGATTGATTGATTGATTTAAAAATATGGATCACTTCACGAATGTGTGTCATCCTTGCGCAGGGGTCGTGCTAATCTCTGTATTGTTCCAGTCTTAGCATGTGTGCTGCCGAAGCAGCGCCAGCGTGGTGTTTTAAAGTGCAAACCAGCCCTGACCGGTTTGGCTCAGTGGATAGAGCGTCGGCCTGCGGACTGAAGGGTCCCAGGTTCGATTCCGGCCAAGGGCATGTACCTGGGTTGCAGGCATATCCCCAGTAGGGGGTGTGCAGGAGGCAGCTGATCGATGTTTCTCTCTCATCGATGTTTCTAACTCTCTATCCTTCTCCCTTCCTCTCTGTAAAAAATTCAATAAAGTATATTTAAAAAAAAAAAAAAAAAAAAGTGCAAACCAGGCCTGACTGGCGTGGCTCAGGGATTGAGCATTGACCTGTGAACCAGGAGGTCAGGGTTCAATTCCCAGTCAGGGCACAGGCCTGGGTTGCAGGCTCGATCCGTAGTGGGGCCTGCAGGAGGCAGCGATCCATGATTCTCTCTCATCATTGATATTTCTTTCTCCCTCTCCCTCTCCCTTCCTCTCTGAAATCAATAAAAAATAAAATGCAAACCAGCACTGGGACTTCCTGTTCCCCAGCCTCCAGGCGCTTCCCTGTTGCACTCAGGGTGGAACCTGCACTTGCCCTCTGCCCCGGCCTCCGCAGCCTCGCTTCTCACTCTTTCCCTCTTTATCCCAGCGCTGAGTCACGGCTCTGCTCCTGAAGCACGTCTGGCCTGTCCTCCAGGCGCCCTCCCTGCTGCTCTCTGCCTACAGCCCTTTGCCCGGATGTGAGCTTGCTTGGCTCGTCCTCCTCACTGAGTCTCAGCTTGAACGTTGCCTCCATGTGAGGCCTTTCCTGACCCCTTTCCCACACATTTCTCTCCCCACTCAGCCACCGTCTTCCCCTTTAGAGAATATACAACATACTCTTTTTTTTTTTTAAATATGTTTTATTGATTTTTACAGAGAGGAAGGGAGAGGGATAGAGAGTTAGAAACATCGATGAGAGAGAAACATCGATCACCTGCCTCCTGCACACCCCACACTGGGGATATGCCCACAACCAAGGTACATGCCCTTTACTGGAATCGAACCTGGGACCTTTCAGTCCGCAGGCCGACGCTCTATCCACTGAGCCAAACCAGTCAGGGCTACAACATACTCTTATGCCGTGAACTTTTCTCTTTTGTTTGCGGTTATATTCCCAGGGCCTGAAAAATTCCTGCATTTACTAGATGTCTATGAAATATTTGTTGAATAAATGTGTACTTTCATACAGGCACTTAGGATAGAAAATTCTCCAAACTTAGCTCCTAGACGTGGTAGTCATTATTGCTTCAGGTACAATGACTACTTGGGTGTGAGGGAGGGGAAACCCATGTTCCAATGTATACAGACATAAGGTCTCATTTTCAAGTCAGACAGTAAGGGCGCTTTGGATAATACATTATGACGATCAAGCTTATATGAATAATTATCAGCTAATTGTGTGATTACTTTTTCAAAGTAGCTTTTCAGAATTAAGTTTGTGGGCAGATGACTTTGAATATTTTATGGAATTGGGTCGCTCACTGTTTCGAGTGCTTATAATGTCATCGGTTACTGAGAATGAATGAGATGCGGGTGTATCCGATTCTAAAGTGAGTGATGGCTGTAAAGTGAAGTCATTGCGGTGGGAGCAGCCATGGAGCTTCGTGAGCTTCGTGCTGTTCATTACGTCCCTTCGCTGCTTTGTGAGCTGCTGAGTCAAAGCAAAAGAACTTTCCTTTCCCTTTGACTTCAGGTCAGCTTGTCATCTTCGCTGGAAATCCTCTTATGTCCAGGGGCCTGTCTGAGCTCCCGATAGATAATTGTTGGATTTTTAAGCATATCTCCAATACTCCACTTTTCCACAGAAGTCACGTGGGGCTCTGTTGTGTGCGGCACTAGGCCCCACACCTGGCTTTGATTTGTTTCCACATTTGTAGAGATTTGGAGTGTCCAGGAAACACTGTTGTCTCTTACTGTTCTTAGCTTTAATGATCTTGGAACGAAGCACATAAAAGTGAACCATGAAGTTGAAAATATGTTTCACATGTAAAATGCCATCAGAACGAATGGGTGCTCTCATGGATAACTTTTAAACGCAGTGAAGATTGTGTGGTAGCTGTTCTCACCAGGCACTGGTTTCTCGTGTAGGTAGAAGACTTTCTGAATCTTCCCACAGAGCTGTCTGGGTTTCACGTTTGTATTGACAAAGGGACTTTTGATGCCATAAGCCTGAATCCTGACAATGCAATTGAGAAGAGGAAGCAGTATGTGAACTCTCTCTCCAGGGTCTTGAAAGTGAACGGCTTTTTTCTAATAACCTCCTGTAATTGGACCAAGGAGGAGCTGCTGAACGAATTCTGTGAAGGTAATTGGCTGTGCTGTTTGAACATGTGTTTCCTCAGGTTTAATGCCCTTAACCAGGCTTTCCCCTTGTGCTACAGTGTTTTACTTTCCAATTTGTGGGAATTGCCTACTTTTCTTCTCTGTGAATAACCTTGGTCATGCTTTTAACTGTATATGCAAAGAGCAAAGAAGTAATACTGGTTGAGATCCAGAGTCCTGTCTAAAAATTTCCAAGAAATCCTGGCAGTTAAGCACTAAAATTTATGAGCCTATAAACATTGGGTTCTTTCTTTAAGCTGCATAATCTATGACTTGGAAGCAAACAAAGAAAGCTCATGTCCTGTGCTCCCGCCTTTACCCTGGCTGCCGGCAGCCGTGCAGATGGAAGCTGTGTTTCTAAAGCCTCATGAGTTTTAATTTTATACACGTGTCTTCCTAGTGGCCGTGTAGGTGCTGGGGGTTTTCTTACTGTTTCCGTGTATATGGAACAATGGTAACATTGCACAGAAACAACACGCGGGGACCTGGTAGTAGAAATACCGCCTGTCCATTCTTGAGGGAATCTCTGCCTTTTTCAAGATTTTTGGTGCCAAGACAGGCTCCTCTTTGCCCCGTGAACACAGTATCACAGGTGCCGTGTCTCCTACGCGGGGGTTCTGTGGGAATGGAGTGGGCCATCTGTTCACAAGTGGTTTTCGCTCTTCGGCGTGTTCCTCGCGTGTTCTCAGCGACGCCTGCCTGCCGGTTCGTTCCCGTTGAGCGTGGGCCTTTCTGGGAATGTTCCCTGAGAATTTCCTTCGAGCCATTGCTAGTTTTTTCCTTAGAATCCTTTCAGCTCAGGATCGAGGTTTTTAAAGGAATGGGGGGATTTTCAGGATGGAGTATAAATGATGGCACTACATTTGTGGTCAGGTTTTGAACCTCAGAGCTCATGGGCGGGTGTGCACTAGCTTAGAGGTGGTTTTCTGGGGGCTGAGGGGTGAGGGGTGAGGGGCACAGCACACATCCTGTGCGTGCAGTGGTTTTAGCAGGTTCATAACGTACAACCTGAAGTGTGTGAGGCTTGACACGTGAGCCAGTGGCTTCATTGCTGTTGCCCCTGGAAAGCAAGAAGTCCATGTGATTTATTGTCCTGTATTGCATGTCATTAACTTCATTATCTTCCATGTGAAGCGCCTTTCCTGTAGAGCCGCGGAGGCCGTGTCAGTGGGCCTTCCTCTTCCTGAAGCTGCAGTTCAGTAAGCGCTGAGCGGCGCTGTGTGGGCAGGGCCTCCGGCTCTCGGTGCAGGTGCTGCAGCCCTGGGCCCGCCGACAGGCAGGCCTGTGTGTGATGAGGAGCAGACCTGCCCGTGCAGGGTGCTGCGTGGCTGTGTGCTGAGAACTGCTGGCCTAGTCCTTACCTCAGGTTCCGTTTTAGAGCAGAATATGGAATTTAAGCGAAATGTGCCCTGGCTGGTGTGGCTGAGTGGATAGAGCCCCAGCCTGTAGACTGAAGGGTTCCAGGTTCAATTCCAGTCAGGGCACAGGCCCGGGTTGTGGGCTCCATCCCCAGTGTGGGATGTGCAAGAGGCAGCCGGTCCCTGTTTCTCTCTTATCATTGATGTTTCTCTCTCCCTCTCCCTTCCTCTCTGAAATCAATGTAAAAGAAAAAACACATATATATTAAGTTCAATGTTGCCACAGGAAATGTTAGAGAAATAGTGACGTCCGACTGAAGACATGTGCTAGAGCCTCTTCTGAGCACGGCGTGGCGGCGTGGCGGCCGATGGGAGCCTGCCCCGCCGCCCTGCCCTGCCCTGCCCTGCCCCGCCCTGCCCTGCCCCGCCCCGCCCTGCCCCGCCCTGCCCTGCCCTGCCCTGCCCTGCCCCGCCCAGCACAGGCCTCGTCACAGCCTCAGGACATGCGCCCTGGTCCCTTGGCTCAGGGTAGTGCTTGCTTCCCCAGCCTTTACGGTTCTTTCCTTATTTGAAACATAAATGTTCATAAAGCACTGAAGCGAATCGTGCACTTCTCCTTTAGAGCCTCGTTATATAAACATTTGTGTTGCCATTTGATCTGTTGAGGATTCCTTGAAACATTTGCCAGATACTAGATGTTCTAATTTACTGTCCAAGGAACTTGTCTTTCTTACAACTACTGAATGAACAAAAAACCCAAAAACCTATCTTACTACAAAAGTAATCCAGATTCATTATGAATAAAAAGGAGTAATATTAACCCCAACATGGAAGACTATAGATTAAAATAATTAAAATCATTTGCTGTCTCTCTGGAAATGCAACCACTTTTCATATGTTGGTGTGTTATCCATTGACACATACAGCTTTCATCCTGCGGGGCTAGTCCAGGGAGGGAAAAGATTTGTCCTGGAAAAGTCACAACGGCTCTGTTTTCTTTTGAAAATTTTTGTTATGAAATATTTTAAGCATAAGTGAAATTGCAGAAACAAATACAGGTGTGTCCTCATCCATCTACCTCAGTGGCCCCATTTTCCAGTGTTAAAAAACATCAGGTTCTTACATAGTCTGTCCTTCTATGGAAAAGTTTTCTGTGCCTAGTTTTTGAACATTTTAATATTTAGTTATTTCTTAAGATTTGCTGAAGTTTGATTAAGAATATGAGTTAGAATGTAAATGAAACGAAGTATAAAAGAGCAGTTGATACAATAATATATATCCCTTTAACATTTTTGCTGCTTATTTGAACTCAAGCTCAAGGCATGGAAACTTAGAAAATGAAGATACCCCCAAAAGAAAAAATAATTCCTGAACCAATTGCCCATCACTGAGGGAACATGGGTAATGGGAGTGACCTTCCTGCCTTGTCTTATTTTTTAAAAGAAATAGAACAAAATAGTAAAATGTTAAAATTTTATTTTATAGCTTAGGAAATTGCCACCTTCTCTAATTGTGATCCTTACACAGTCACTGTGAGTTGGAGAGGAGTGTTGGTGTCTGAACCCCCTGGCACAGAACCTGGGGATGCTGGGTAAGGTCATGTGACCAGCATCTCTTGCACTAAGTGGTAGAGCCAGGACTTTCAACTACAAGTTACTTATTTTTTCCTACCACACTGTGCTACTTTGAAAGTTACTAGTTCCTTGTCTTGATCTTTGGTTACAAACTTTTTTTTTGGTGGTAAAATACAGGGGTGGGCAAAAGTAGGTTAATAATAATAATAAGCAATACAATAATTAATAATAATGCAAGAATAAATTCTTGTGTTTTGCGTACTTACAACTGTAAACCTACTTTTGCTCACCCCTGTATATATAACATAAGATTTGCCACTTAACCATCTTGAAGGGCGCAGCTCAGGGCATTAAGTGCACCGACGCTGTTGCGTAGCCGTCACCACATCATCTCCAGAGCTGCTTCATCCTACAGATTCGTTTGTACTCCCCTGTGACTGACCTTTCTGTCTGAAGGTTTTGTATGTGTGCTGGCGATCAATTGCATTAGTACATACAAAGCACCAACACAGTGCCTGCTGCCTGGCAAGAACTCAGCCCGTGGTGGCTGCTGCCTGCAGGCCGGTGGCGTAGGCTGAGGAGATGCGCAGGGGAAGGGCCGCACCCAGGAGGCATGAGAAGGAGCCTCTTCTGCAGCTGTTTTCCGTCTCGTCTGTTCCTTGTTCAGTTCAGAGTGTTTCGGGTGAACACACATCACACACACACAGGAGAACTGAGACGTCACAAAATGAAATGCGGTCACAATTCAGAGTTTGGAATCACATAGTTTCATAAAGGGCTTGAAAGTACAGTTACTACAAGCTTCTTCTGACTGTGGAATTCAGTCCCTAATAAGAGTATTTGAACTTTGTCCGACAGGATTTGAACTCTTCGAAGTGTTGCCAACACCCAAGTTCAGCTTTGGAGGCCGATCTGGAAACAGTGTGGCTGCATTGGTTTTCCAAAAAACGTGAGACTTTTCTCCGGACGAACGCAGAGAGCTTTTAAAGAAGCCCCACATCAAAGTAATGCTGGCAGAAAATGCAGGTGCAGCTAACTGCTCAGTGAGTACACAGGATGCACATGGTGCACAGATACGAGGTCCTGGGCGTGCAGGCGCGGGCCTGAGGTCAGCCAGGAGTAATTTCAAATGTTCTTTGTATTTGAAATGTAAATATTTTCCTTCTTGATTAAAAACACTTTCCTGTACCTGCTGCACAGCTCACAGCTTTAAAGCAGTAAATGGATTGACAGAAGCCTGTGTGCCTGACTTCGTGCCTTGGGAACACGGAATGGAAGATAGCTCTGTGTTAAGATTTCCAAACGATTCCAGGGCCAGAGTAATAAGCAAAACAACTTTATTGGTGTTTTATTAGAGTAGGAAACACAATGAGCCTACTATTTTGGGTTGAATGGTGGTTATTTAAAAAATTTATTTACTATCTGAGAAAACCTCTAGTCTTCATGTTTATAGTTAAACAAAATCAGGTAACTATATCAGTTGACCAGAAATACTAATTGAGGCTGTATTTTGTGGCTGGTGGTTTTTTATCCACTGAGAGGGATAACGGGAAGTACGTAAACAGATAAATAGAAAGATGACTAAGAGATACAGTCACAGGCTTGCACCATGTTCTGTTGCGTATTTGTTTTTTTCAGGTTATGTTGTCTTATTGAATCTTCCCAGCGCTCTCAGGCAGGCATTCCTTCTTCCTGCTTCTCTACATCGGCAGCTCGTGCAGGATGGAGTCAGGGTGGTTCTCTGGCGCTGACTCTAAGGCCCACTCCTCCCTCGCATGTTCTGCCCAGTTCAGTGGGGAAGTAGGACGTGCCTTAGCGCTGCCAGCGAAGGTGGGCGGTTATTGGGGAGCTCTGCTCCATGCCGGTGTCAGTCTGGGCACTGGGCGCCCGCTCCTCGCTCGCCTTAAAGGACTTGCCCAGTCAGGACCTGGCGGCCTCATTCCCTGCGAGGCCGAGGAAGTTACTCTTACACGTGTGTGAGCCCTGAGGGAGATGGGATGAGGGGGTTCTAGTGGGGGGCTAATTAGTAAGAGAAACAGTTTATTAAGATGTTTGAAAGATAAGGTATATTAATATGTAATGCTGTTTTGTATTTGGGCTAATCCTTACTCATAAAAGGCTAAGTAGTCGTCACGCCCTCATGCGTGATGCCCTCACGCCGTCACAAGATGGCTGTATGCACAGCGGGCATGTGCAGGTGGGTGGAGCTGGGCTTGATGCTGCGTGTGTGGCACAGAGCCTGCCTGGAAGTCCCGCCTCCTCCCAGCTCCGTGTGCGGCCAGGCCTGGGGGTCCAGTGGCTCTGCACAGCGTGGAGGAGGTGGGCCTGGCCAGTCCCTGTGCAGCACGGAGGCCTGGGGGTCTGCGGCTCTGGCCTACCTCTTTGGGGCAATCCATTGAGGAGCCCTGGGTGGTGGGTGGGCGGGGCCTACCTCTTTGGGGCAATCCATTGAGGAGCCCTGGGTGGTGGGTGGGCAGGGCCTACCTCTTTGGGGTGATCAATTACGGGGCTCCCGCACTGTGACAGGGCACAAGCCAGGCTGGGATGTCCACCACCCCCTCTCCTCCCACTCCCACCCCCCCCCTCCTCCCACTCCCACCCCCCTCCAGATGGGACACTGGGTTTGAGTCACTAAGAGCTTGGAGTGGCCTTTGTTGAGAAGCTGCTTGTCTGTCGCGCGGGGTGTTGATCTGTGCGTGGAGATGAGGATTTGGGGGACCGTGGAACTGTTGGTATGGCTGCGAAAGGGGAGTTATCTCTTACCAGTTGAATCCTGCTGGAAGCCGCCTCTCAGAGCTTGACATCAGAACAAATGGAAAGTCCAAAAATGCTACCAATGAATTAGTATTTTCCAGTAAGGCCACGCGTTAACAGCCGGGCCAGGAAATGCCGCCGAGTCACCGAGACGAGTCACCAAGACGAGTCGTGAATGCACGACTGGGAGACTCGGTTGTGTGACATCACATGCCTGTGGGTGCTGGGGAGAAGGCAGCCAGTGCCTGAGGAGCGCCCTTTCCTCTTTCCTGGGAGGAGGAGTTGGAATTGTAATTTTATTTCATCAAAAGACTCTTATTTGGGGAAACTTGTTTGAAATGCAAACGAGATTTCTCCTGCAGCCCTCACAGATTGTTGTGAGATGTTATTGCTGCCCACAGGCCCTCTGTGGAGGCCCCGAGGCCTGAATGGGTGGCTGTGCCAATTAACCAACAGAAGTTTTCAGAACGTTGTGTTCTCAGCCAGGTGCACGGTTAGCATTGCTTTGGGGACTGGCATTTAAGCGTGAGAATGAACCTGCCACTGCCCTGGCAGCTCGACCGAAACCCTTTCAAAGCAAGCACCGGCTGCTGGTGAATGAGTCCCCGTTGTGGTGCGGATGCGGCCCCTCCTTCCTCTGTCACGTGCACGCAGCTTTCCATCGTGGGGGGGAGAGACGTGCACATGCGAACACTTGGTTTTTGTGTGGATAATGTGTCTCAATCCCCTGATTCTGCATTTTTAAATTTCTATGAAACTATAATGCAGAGGATACCAGAAACCTTAATTTTTCAGGAACTCGTATTAGTAATTAACCTTTATTTGGTTTTGGAATAATTTTTCTTAAATTGATAGATAAAGAAACAGAGTATCCCTGCGTATGTTAATAGACTTTGAGTTATGTTCTCCTAAATAACGTTTTAGGTATTGATGTATGCCTGTGTCTGGTCGGCTACAATGAAAAAACCCAAAATCTGTGACCAGTCCATTGCTCTCCAGGCCAGCATGTGCCGTGGGAGACCCGGGTCCGAGCTCCTGGTTGTGGCCTGGGAGCCTCGCCTCGCTGCCTCCAGAGCAGACAGGGCCTGTGTGTGCAGGCTCACCTCTGCTTCTGGGGGCGGTGTGCTGGCCCCAGCACTTTCCCGGAGGGCGGGCCGTTCCCTGAGCTTGACCCCCGAGCTTGACCGTGGGGACCGGCCTGATTGGTTGGAGGACAAGTGCATGGTGGGGGGAAATGGGGAAGCCCTTGTCGGGTCCCTCTGTTGGGCAGGAAACAGTTGACCTGAGGAGAGGCAGGAGCACATGAGCTTGTTTTATTAACAGTTAATTCACGAAAATGGATGCTAATTTATTCTTCATACACACCATGCAATTTGTTAGAAAAGTACAAGAATAGTGTGCAATTCTTTGGTCAATTGATGGATCCCTATGTTAGGGGCATAGAAATGAAACTCAACAAATACCCAGGCCCACAGGCTCCCTCCCTGCTGAATAGCCCGCTCCACAATGGGCCCCTGAACGGCGCGGTCCGAGCCCAGTGAGTGACTGCATGTGACCCTGAGCGAGATCCCTGGAGTGTTGCTGAAAGATCATTCATTTCCAGCTCAGAGGTCAAGATGGGCTCCAGGAACCAGAACAAAAGGGAGCTGAGTCGGTCGGCACCGAGTTTACAAAGTCTTGCCCATCGTGCGGTCGGCTGATCACGAAGCAGGCTTCTCTGGCTGAGCTGCGAGCTGCCGCTGTGCGGACCTGCACTGTCGGCCCAGGGAAACCGCGTGAAGAAGATGGGACTAGGTCCCGGGACATGAATGGATCAGGGCCCGCTTCCCGGGGAGCTCACCAGAGGCAGAGCTGGCCCGTGTGCCCTTGTCCTGCTGAGGCCATTGTAAGACAGACAGACCGCCAGGAGAGCGACTTAAAGTGCTTGCAAATCACTGGCCCAGTTTATGAGGAAGATGTAAAAACAGAACCTGCTTTCTTCGCTGTCACATGGCCCATCTGAAGAAATGGCCACTTCCCACATTGCATTTTAATACGTATTGTGATGCGTGCGTCAGGAAAGAGTCTGTTAGGAAGTGATCTATGGCATGTGCTGAAGAGCTTTTTAAGAAAAGCCAATCAAATGCATTTGTTTTTCCAAATAGCTAAGAATTTACCCTAAAAAATACCCAGCAGTTAGCATATCCTGGGTCTCAGCCGAGGAGCTTGGAGAGAAACTGAGAAGCCTGCTGGGTACGGAGACCTTGAGCTGCTTTGTGGCTCTGCTTTAGCACACTTCCAGGCGGGGCGGCTGTTGTCATCAGTGAGGGTGATGGCATCAGTGACGACAGCAGAAGAGGATGCTGCGGGGAGCGGGTGGGGGGCTGTCCCTGCTCCTGCCTGCCTCTGCCCCTGCCTCCCGCTCGAGATGGGGCTGGTCGGGAGGAAAGGCTAAATGTAGAAGAGGGGTGCTGCCAGTTCTCATCTCCCTCTGACTCCTGTACCCTGAAAATGTCAGCCTTCGTTCCCATCTAATTTTAGTCCGTCCCGGCTCAGAAAACAGTAGGATGGAGCTCGTTCAGATGACTGGCAGCCCTGGGACTGGGTGGGGAGGGAGGAGAGGGAAGCAGCCGCCTGGGGACCCGCTGCTGGCTTTGGCGATGAGATGCGTGCGGATGCCCGGAAGCAGCAGTAATGACGGTTCCTTTCCGCGTCCCCACCAAGGAGCCACACTGCACGGGAGAATCTGACGGGAAAGCGGCCATGTGGCGTTTGACTTAATAAACACACTGGGCGCCCTGCAGAGCCGTGTGCAGGTTTTGGAGAAAGGCCTGGGGTTGGGAGTGAAAACTACATGTCGCCTTAGTTATAAGTAGAACCTTTGCGGCCGTTGTGGCCCGTGAGACACGGTGACACTGGGTTTGGAATGAGTGGCCTGTGTTGGTGTTTGAGAAGCAATCGTCAGGGCACACGGCAGGCTCGATCCCCCTGGAAACCCCAGTGGTTCTGTGAAGAGGGCCAGTTGGGTCAAATCATTGATAATATAGTTTGTTCAAGAGATAGGACAGAATTCCAGAGGGCTTTGTAGTTGCAAGGGCCAGTTGTGGGTTGTTTTTTTAAAATCCTCACCCAAGGATATGCTTTTACTGATTTTAGAGAGAGAGGAAGGGAGAGAGAGAAACAGTGATCTGTTGCCTCCCATGTGCATCCCAGTCGGGGTTGGAACCCACAACCTGGGTCTGTGCCCTGACTGGGAATTTTGAACCTGAAACCTTTTGGTGCACAGGACGATGCTCCAACCAGCTGAGCCACCCGGAGGTGGTTGTGGTTCTTCTTTAATTAAAAAGTAATGAGCTGGATTCAGCTGGGAGGAGAGGTCCGTATGTGGGCCTCCCTGTGAGCTCAGAGGCTCGTTCCGGAGCTGCGGCCCCCGGGGGGACCTCTGCGTGATGAGACTGTAAGTGGCCCAAAGGAAGAGCCGTCATTTTGTTACGACCAGTTGATTAATGACTTAATTCTCAACAAAACAATATCAAATTATTTTCTGACGTTGAAATTTATTTTGATTCTTTTCATTTTATTTATTTATTTGATTATTATTATTTTGTTGTTAATCCTCACCTGAAGATATTTTTTCATGGACTTTTTTAGGGAGAGTAGAAGAGAGGGAAAGACAGAGGGAAACATTGACGGGAGAGAAACACATCGATTGGTTGCCTCCTGCAGGAGCCCTGACCGGGCTGGAGAGGAGCCCGCAATCAAGCTGCATGCCCCTGACCGAATCCAGCCCGCGACCCTTCAGCCTGTGGCCGAAGCTCCATCCACTGAGCCACACCAGCTAGGGAGATTTTTTTTTTTTAATACTAAAATTTGGAGAAAAGGTGATTGGAAGCCAGGCAAGTCACTTTCTTTTTCTGGGTTTCAGTTTTTCCCCTAAAACAAGGATGTTAGGCAGTGATATTAAAGTTCTCTGTCCCTGAGGCTGGCGGCCACAGACTGGGTGGCTTAGACCATAGAAATGTGTTTTATGTGTAGAGACTGCGAATTCCAAGGGCCAGGTGCCAGCAGAACAGGCTCCGTCCTGCAGCCTCTCCTCTGGGCTGTCGGCAGCGCCGTCTCCCTGGCGGCCACAGGCCTCTTTGACTCTGATGCTGGGGGGGTGGGGGGGGCGCGGGATGCGCTCCAGGAACCTGCTCTTGGGTCTCTTCCTGAGCCTCTCGATGGCTCTGGTGCTGAAGCACCTTTTGTTGGTTAAGAAGTGAGGACCAGCCCTGGCCGGTGTGGCTCGGTGGATAGAGCATCGGCCTGCGACGGTCGCGGGTTCGATTCTGGTCAAGGCATGTACCTCTGTTGCAGGCTCCTCCCTGGCCAGGCCCAGGTTGGGGTGCATGCAGGAGGCAACCAATCGATGTGTTTCTCTCACATTGATGTCTCTCTGTCTGTCCCTCTCTCCTCCACTCTCCCTAAAAATCAGTGGGAAAATATCCTCTGGTGAGGATTAAAAACACACAGAAAACAAGTGAGGACCAGAAGTCACAGTGCGCATCCCAGTGTGTGTCGGCAGGCTCCACGGCCCCCTCGTCCCCTCGGTGAGAGGGTCGCCCTCCACGCGGTGGTGATTTAGTCACGCACGTAGGTCTGCGGGAAAATGCTCGCGTGGACGCACTCGAAAGAAATGCCAAGGCCGAGGTCTCCTTCCTCCTGCAGGTCTGGATGCCAAGTCATTGTTTGCAGCGACATCAAAAAAGGAACCGCACGCAGGTCCCAGTGGCGGCACAGGTTCGATGACAGCAGTGGAGTTGGGTTTGGTCTCTTACCGGCGGCGCCTGGGAGCAGCGGGCTCAGGCTTTCGCGGTCGGTCCCACCTTGCGTCTACGTTTGACTTCCTTGGTGAGTGAGTCGTGCTGCTTTGCTTGGCGCTGGTCTGAGTGTCAGTGCACGCGCAGTGGCGCTTAGAAGTTAGATGTTGGGTACCACTTTCAGAAGCTTGTCTGGTTTGACCTCAGTTCCTACTAGAGCTCACAGGATGGTGGGGAGAGTCCAGCGGGGCAGCTGCTCATGCCCGTCTAGGACATTGCAGATCTGCTTATGTAACCGTCTCACTGGCGGGTCAGTGAATAGCCTCTCAGCTCCTGAAGTGCTGAGTGTGACTGCAGAAGTGCGGCTAGACCAGTGTCCCTTTGCCGAGCTCACCTCAAAGAGCTTACGTCTGAACCGTATTTAAAAGCTCCATAGAGATGAGGCCAAGGCCCTAGCTGGTTTGGCTCAGTGGATAGAGCGTCGGCCTGCAAACTGAAGGGTCCTGGGTTCGGTTGCAGTCAGGGGCACGTGCCCAGGTTGCGGGCTCAATCCCCAGTCTGGGGTGTGCAGGAGGCAGCCAATCAATGATTCTCTCTCATCATTGATGTTTCTCTCTCCCTCTCCCTTCCTCTCTGAAATCAATAAAAACATTTAAAAAAATAGAGATGAGGTCAGGATGGTAAGGTGTGCGCCATGGGGACAGGACACAATCAGCATCACCACTTAGAGGCAGGTGGGCCGCCAGTCAACGCCCGTGAACCTGCTGTGATCCAGTTTTGTTGTCATTTTTGTTGCCGCTGTTCCTTGTGAAAGTGAAGAGCAGCTGTAAGATAGGATGTCAAATAGCAGGCGACTTCTCACTGATAATAGTTCCTTTCTGTTTCAGGTCAGCTACAGGATATGCACGTGCAAAGTAGGCAAGGCCGGCCCCTCTTGTAAACAGCCTGGGTCTGGTGAAACAAAAGGCTTTGCTTTTTGTTCCCCGGGAAGATGGACACACTGCCGGGGGGGCGTTAGACACTCGCGGGCGGTGTGATGTGCAGGGCAGATGTGCTCTCCATGCTGCTCCCGGCGTGTCCTGCCCAGTGGAGCCAGAGACTCGGGTTTTCTTCTTGGTATTTCCAATCCAAACGATTCCGCCTTCAAATTGGGAATTTAAACGCTGTGACATCACCCACCGCATCTAGTGTAACAAACAGTTCCTTCGCTGCCTCGTGAGAGTGAAGTTCACTTGGTTTCAGTTTGATGGGGGCTGGGCAGGCTACAGTAGCTTAGCGCACATCACTAGGGATGAGGTAAAAATAGATTTTGCTGGAGGCAGTGACTTAATATGGCAGATAGTTGACAGAAGAGAAAAGTTAAAGTTTGGGCTTGTGTCTCAAATACTAAATGTGAATTCTACTGAAGAATATATATATTTCAAAAGATGTTTTTGTGGGGTTTTTAGTGAGAAAGGAAGGGAGAGAGAGAGAAACATCAATGTCAGAACGAAACATCGACCGGCTGCCTCCTGCATGCTCCCCACCGGGGATCGAGCCCGCACCCCGGACATGTGCCCTGACTGGGAATGGAACTGGCAACCTTTCAGTGCATGGGATAATGCCCAGTCAACTGAGCCACACCGGCCAGGACTGGAGAGTATTTTAAGAAAAAAATTGGCCCATCCAGTGTGGCTCAGTGGTTGAGTGTCAACCTATGAACCAGGAGGTCACAGTTCGATTCCCGGTCGGGGTACACACCGGGTTGTGGGCTCAATTCAATCCCAGTGTGATGATTCTTTCTCATCACTGATGTCTCCTCTCTTTCTTCCTCTCTCTCTCTCTCCTTTCCTTTTTGAAATCAATAAAAATATATTTAAAAAATTGTGACTGTTTTCATTTGAAGATAACATTTAGTCTGGGTGTGCTGTTGAAATACTTTCCAGGTTAAATTCAGTGTATAGCAGTATTGTTTTTAGTTACGTTTTTGGTGGAGTAATCGTGTTGTGTGATACTAATTAGACTATATCAGCTAAGACCCTGAGCAGATAAGGGAAAGGCCAGTAACTAATTATGCCTCTGCATCTCGGCATTAAAATAGTAAAATAGCCCTAGCTGGTTGGGCTCAGTGAAGAGAGCCTGAGCCTGTGGACTGAAGGGTCCCGGGTTCGATTCCGGTCGAGGGCACAGGCCCGGGTTGTGGGCTCGATCCCGGTGTGGGGCGTGCAGGAGGCAGCCGATCCATGATTCTCTCTCATCATTGATGTTTCACTCCCTCTCCCTGCCTCTCTGAAATCAATAAAAATATATATTTTTTAAGAAAGTAAAATAGTTTGGTAAGTTTTCCATATACCAGTAACTTTGAATGTAGGTAGTGAAAAGCCTTCATTATATTTATTTTTGCTTCTTTATCATGCCTAAACTTTTCAATGTCTGTGTTTTTCATGGCTTGTGTTGTCTTGTAGCACCTAACCCATAGCTACTGTTAACTTTGCAACAAAACAACAATGTGCTGCCAAGTGGAATTCAGCTTTAACTGTCGCTCTGCTCTTTTCCGCTTACTTCCCCCAGAGCTCTTCCTCCAGTGAGCTGCAGGCGTGACATTTGCTATGTTTTCAGCACCTGCCAACTTGGAAGCCGGAGTTTGTGCTCAGGACGTGGGCTTACAACCCCACTTTGTGGCACACAATGCCGGCCCAGCTGGCATCTCCCTGCCTCAATGGCGCTGGACGTTTGTGACAAAGCCGCGCAGATTCACACGCGCTGATTCAGTAGCGGGCCCCTCAAGCTGCTCTCGACTCCCATTCTGTGTCAGAGGAGTTAGATTGGGATCATTAAACTTAGCTGTGGATTTTCGTTAAATTCAGTGAAAATAAATTTGTTTTATTTGGTTCTTGAATCAAAATAACTTTGTCTTCAAGAACTGCAGTACCTTTTAGGAAACGTGTGTGTATAGATTTGGGATATATGTATATACACACACAGGCACACGCAGACACACACACACGCACATGAGGATGCAGCCAGGGCTGTACCTCCTTTCATTAGCGGGAAGGTCTCGGCACAAGGTAACAGAGAGGAAAGCACGGCCCGCTGTGTCAGGCTGCTGTCGGCAGGGCGGGGGTTGTACCTGGAGCATCGATGTGGGAACAATTACAGAACGTTTTGTTTCATTTTCTGTTACTCCTCACCCGGGGATATTTTTCCATTGATTTTCAGAGAGAGTGGAAGAGAGGGAGAGACAGAGAGAAGCATCGATGTGAGAAACACATCCATTGGTTGCCTCCTGCACACGCCGACCTGGGCCTGGGCTGGGGAGGAGCCAGCAACCGAGGTACGTGCCCTTGACCAGAATTGAACCTGGGACCCTTTGGTCCGCAGGCCGATGCTCTACCCACTGTGCCAAACCCGCCAGGGCAGAACTTATTTTTTTGAATGAGAGCCACATGAGAAAATTGCCACCATAGTAAGTACAGGTTTTTGATTTCCATCTATAATCATAATTTTCCACGTTTTCCAAAGAAGCCTCTTTTGCTCACTGGTTCCAGTCGCCAGTCTCTTTGGGAGTGCTTCAGGTGACTTGGGGATGTCTGCCTCCTCATGATCTGTTCTAAGAAATGTTCAGCTTCTGCTTCTAAAAAGATCTTTTCAGATGCAGAAAGGACAGTGTGAAATGTGAATGACTGCCCTTTAATACAGGGGTTGTGACAAAGGCGCGGCTCTGGAGGCTGCATAAAGGAGTTAATACACATCTGGCGGCTGCTGCGGGCTCAGCGCTCAGCGCAACATGTTTGATGTCTGTGTCACTGTTAGTCTAAAAAGAATATTGTTGTTCTCAGAGGCAAACTAGTGCATATTTTTAAGTGGGGAGCTCTTTGAAAACTGGGTGCAGATAGATTTGATGGGAAACACTGAACGTTGACTGGTCCTTACCCAAACTTCAAAGCTTAGTTGGAATATCACATTTGTCTTATTTTAAAGTCACAAAAACAAAACACCCACCAACTCCCTAGGACACTCCGTGCATATCACAACCCAACCTTTACCCTCCTCTGCACAGAAGTACTTAGGTGAATACTTTTATTAGCTTGTTGATACAAGTTATACTTGATCACACCCTTTCTTAATAAAATACATCCTGTTTGTCTCTTGTTGCTTAAGAGCTTGAAACTTGGGGTGGGGGAGCTCTTCATAGGGAATGACACTAAACCCCGGGCGGTGAGGGGGCGGGGTGCCCACCATGCACACAGCCTCCCGCCTGGGCAGCTCTGCCGGGGGCCAGGAGAGCCAGGACGGTGGTTCCATCCCTGGGTTTCATCTGGGTCTCGGATGTAACCGAGACCTGTAACCGCCACATTTTCTCTCTCCCAGGATATTCCGTGGTTTAACCCAATCAGTGGGGATCAATTATAATGGAAATGCTACAGGTGATCATTTTTGGTTACTACTTATGGATTTATTCCTAAATTGGCCTATGAATTTGTGTTGAGGTGTCTGCTATAAATCTGGTTCTGGCCTTCTAGGATTGAACAAAGGTACACCCCCTTCCCCCAGTTGCCGCTTACAGGGTCTTAAATCCAGAGTTGCACTGAGTTTATATTTATTCTTCTGAATTGAGCAAAACTCGAATATACAACCTTTTGTGTAGGGTTTTTATAATTAAGAACTATGTAATATAGCTCTAAAAAGTGGGGGTGTTTTAATATCTATAGGATTTGTTAATAGTGTGGGTGGAGCCTGATAGTATGGAAGGTTAAGTGACACAGGCCTTGATGTCTGTATTTTTAGCCTTTGGGGATTCAAATTAAGTGAATGAGAAATAGCTGTTCATTGGCTAGCAGCACAGCTCCTTAACCATGTGTTTTAGTTTTGTACATTCTCAATAAAATAAAGTCTCAGAACCAGAAAAACAGGCTGCTGTCAGTTGGAAAGGGCCTGCCATCACCACAGTCCTTAGAGTTCCTTGCAACTAAAATCACCCTGAAAGCAGCGAGAGTAATGGTCGCAGTGATTGTTTCCAGGCTCGCGACCCCTGCGTTGTTTTTTAAGTTGACCTGCTGAACTGGTAATTGCAGGAATAAACTGAGTGCTTGCCAGCAGGAGTCACTCTAGGCCTCCTAATAAAAGTAAATTAAACTATTTCCTTAAAGCCCTCCAAGGCGAGGTGACGCGGAGGAGATGGCGTTAGGGAGCTATAGCAGCATTCCCAAATTAACCCGGGCCTGTCTTTGTCCGGCCTGGGAGGACTTGGCCCCGCTCCTCTCAGCTGACCGCGCTAGTTTTTTCAAGTGTGTGTGGATGCGGGCATCAGTACCTTAGGATTCTGTGCGGTAGCTCATGTTGGCTTTCGTAGGATTATGCCCCACATCATCTACAAACCCCTCTGCTTTGCTGGCCATGCTCCTCGGAGCAGAAATCACTGGGGTGAGCCGTAGTCAGTGTGAAAGGAGATGTTAGCTCATGGCTTTCTGAAAAAAGAATGGGCCCAGTGTGATGAGAAACTGAAATATTTCAGCAATAGCCATGAAATATAATAGTTTCCCAAGTGCACACAAGCTCAAAAAGTTAATTGTTCATTTATGTTTGATACTGGGATTGAAACGTTGGATTAAAACCAATTAAATGTTCCTAGAAGCAACAGAAAAAGTTTCCTGATTTATGAATAGAACCATTCAAATGGCTCAGACACAATCCATGTCAAGTAATGAGGTGTTTTGTTTTTTTGGCAAAGGAGAACACAAAACAGGCATAGGGAGTTCTTTTAAAAAAGCCTCTTTAAAAATCTCTCTTTGGACACAAGGTCAATAAAATAACCTCCACCAACAGGCAGGAGTGCTGGGAAGCCAGGACCGCTTCCCAGGACCGTCCCCTCCCCCAGGTGAGCCGCTCGGGGAGCCGCCCCGCGTCTCTGTCAGGGCCGCATTCCTGAACTGAAGTCAACATCCCCGGCGACGGAGCTAAACACGCGCCTCGCCTAGCAACCGAGCCTTCCTCCTCCCGCGGCAGGAGTTTGGGCCGCGGCTTCGGAAGCGCACTTCCTTCATTTCCACCCGCGCCGGGCCAGGGAGCGAGCGCCTCATCTTCCCAAAGTGTGACCACACGCACACGCCCCCGGCCCCGGCCCCCCGCAGCCCTGCACCGATCGTGTCTTCAAAACCCCAAACCCACAACCCGGAAGCTGGACGTCTGCAGTGCACGCGGCTCGGGGGCAGTCCCGCCTCGTGCCGGGGGCCGGGGAGACTCCCGCGGGGGGCCTGGCCCCGGGCCCGGGCCGCCTCGGCCGGTGGCCGCTCGGTCCGGGCCCCTTCCCGCGGCCCGGCCCGGCCGGCGCGGGCTCGGTAGCAGGACGCCCTCTAGCCCCGCTGGCGGCGCGCCGCGACCCCCCCACTCCCCGCCCACCGGCGGCTGCGCGCACAGCACCCCGCCGCACGCCGCCGGCTCCTGCCCGCCACCCGCCCGCCGAGCGCCCGGCCCGCAGCGCCCGCAGCGCCGGTCCCAGCCACTCGCAGCGGCGATCGGGCGCCCCGCGGAGGCGGCGGCGCGGCCTGGCCGGGCGGGTTGAAGGGACGAGTCGCAGCGGCTCAGGAAGTGACAAGTCGGTTTCCTCCCTGGAGCCGCTCGGTGTGCAGCGCTCGGCGCCGGCGGGAGAGCGCGCGGCAGCCCGACGACTCGGGGCCCGCGCCGGAGCGCCCGGCCGCGCACAGTAAGCGACCGGGGGTGGGGGGGGGGGGGTCGGTCCCGAGCGGCGGCTCCTGCCCGGCGCGCCCCGCTGCCGGCGGGGGGGAGCCCTCGGCGCGCACGGCTCGCCTTTCTCGTTTTGTTGCTGGTCTCGCTCCGCCTTGTTCCGCGTCGGGCTGGGTGGTTTCTCGGGGCGCCGCCGCTCCCGGGGCCGGCGTGAGACTTGTCAGAGCGCCGCCGGGGAGCGGGCCGGCCCGGCCCCCGCGGAGAAGCCTGCGTTCCCGGGGCGGGCGCGGGCACGGCTGCGCCCGGGGTGCCCCCTTCTCCGCGTCTCAACTTGAGCCCCAGGACCCGGCGGCCCCGCTCGCCCCGAACTTCCCGCATCGGTTGCAGACAACTCTTTTGTTCGCGGAAGTTTTCGCTGCCGCCCCGGGGTGCGGGCGCGAGCGGCGGGCTGCACACGGCCGGGCCGCCGGGGCGGGCGCGTTGCGGGTGAGGAGGTGCTCAGTCCCGGGCGGGGGCCGCGGATGGGGCGTGCGGAGCGTGGGGCGCCGGCGTGGCTCCTGCACATGGCGAGCAGGGCCTCGGGCGCGGGCACACTGGTCGAGCCACATTTTTGCCCGTCCTTGGCTTGCACACCCGTGGGAGGCCGCCTCCCCTCTCGGGGTTCCACTTGGTGGGGCGGGGCGGTCGAGCCAGGACGCCCCAGAGTCCCGGAGGGCCCTCGCTTTGCGTTGCCCCGAGTGGCTTCTCCGGCGCCCCCAGCTCACCACCCCCGCCTGCAGACTCGGGGAACAATGCTCGTGGCGCGGGACAGGGCAGCAGGTCCCGGGGAGTCGTGCGAGCCGCCTTGCTCGAGTCCTTCGCCCCCGGACGCCCCCTGAAGCCGGCTCCCTGCCTCTGACCGCCGGGCTCGTTAGCACGTACTATACGTGGAACGACGGCGAACAAAGAGCAGCTCTTTGCAGCGTATGATGAATGGGATTCTGCCTCCTATAGGCCACACTCCGAGGCTCCCGTGCGTTGTAGTCTCCGGACTCGGTGCTGGGCCGGTGGCCCCGGATGCATTCCCAGCTGGGACCCCGGGCCGGGCACCGGTGCCGCCGCCGGAGCGGGTGCGGACGGAGCCGGGCTGACAGCGGCTCAGCAGGAAGAAGTGCGTGTGGCACGGCTGGGGGAGGCCCGGCTGTTCCCTGTGGCCTGCCGCAGGAGTCGGGGTGGCATTGTTTATTGGCCCGGGAGCCAGGCGGGAGCCAGGCGAACGTCTTGTGCTGCTCACACCATAGTAGCAGACTTGCGAGCCGCATGCTGGCCGAGGTGCTCCCAGCAGTCCCGGGCTGGGAGGGCTCCCTCCTCGCTCCGATTCCGGACTCCCGGGTCAGGGTGCCACCCGGCTTGAGGACTTGGGAAGGGACGGAGGGAGCAGACTGGGTGGCAGTCCCTGTTCCTGACTTGGCCGGGTTTTGGTTTCACTTTACTGTTCCCACTTAGCTGTGAGTTCCCTCCGTCAGGGACAGTTTTGATCCTGAGTTGCAGGTCTGTAGGGACGCCTCCGTCCCCTCTTAGCTGTGGACAACTGGATACACAAAACAGCTTCTTGTCCCAGCGATCAACCTGGGTTAGCGGGAGAAGGTTCGGGTCTTCCGTTGTGGATGCAGAGCCCTTGGCCCTGTATCTGCACTGGGCGGGGGTCTGGATGCGGCCAGGCACCCTGCAGGCCTCCAGGGTGCTGACCCAGCTGCCAGGGCACTCACCTTTCCAGTCGGCAGCATGGGGAGGCTGGGGGCAGGTCTGTGCTTTTCTCCCCAATGCCCCATCCAGAGAGCAAGATGGCTCTGAGGCTGGTTCACATGCTGTTGCCCAGACTTCCTGTGCTCCCCTGAGGAGGGGAGACCGATGAGCAGTCATTTGAACAGCGAAGACCAGTTCAGAACACGGGCGGGCAGTGCTGTGGCGGCAGAGGTGGGCGGGCCCGTCCTGAGGCGGGACAAGAACAGCATCCCAGTGTTCTGATAGGTAACGTGTTTGGTTGTTTCTCCCTCCGGTTTCGGCTTAGGGGTATGTCGTGTGTATGGAGCCTTTTGGAATCTCGTGAAGTCCTTTTGGGAAGAGCTTTAGGACACTTAGTGACATCCTGTTGGCGACAGTAAGTTGGCATTTTGTGGGAAGCCCTGTTGTTATTTCTTAGGCCATTTCTGCCCACACCGTTTGGACTTTCCCTGTTGCGTCCTTTGCTGTCCCCTGGCCGCTCCATCTCTCCAGTTCTGTAGGAGCTGAGTGCGTTCAGGGAGCAGGCGCCTGAGCAAAGCCCAGAGAAGGCCAGCTCCCCTGGCCGGCAGGAGGCCGGAGGGAGAGGCGGGAGCCTGTGTAAAACCTGGGAGTGGGCAGCAGAGGCCGCCTCGGAGCAAGTTGGCGCATCTCTGCCCGGCTCTTTAAAAAGGCAGGCCCTTCTCACCCGCTGCTCCGTGCAGTGGGCCCTGCAGGCCAAGGGGAGACCTGCTGTCAGGTGCTTCTCTCCACGCTCACCCCGCCCTGTGACTTTTCTGAATTTCCTACTGGATGGAGAAAACTTGTTGTTCTTGCCCTTAAAAAAAAAAAAAAAATACTGAAATAAGCAAACACTCAGCCCAGCACAACCCCCGTGGTTACCACCACCACACACACCTCTCTGATGTGCAATAAAAAGAAACGGCAGGCATGGTTTGTTGTGTAATCTGCTGATAATACAAGTTTCGGTCTTGATGGAAACCAGATGTGGAGGGCTCCCTTTAATTGATCCAGCCGGGTGTGGAGAGGGGGGACGGGCACTTTAATAGATCAGCCCTTGCCAACCCCAAAGGCGACGGGGTTTTTTTTCTTCTTTTTTCCACTCGAGGGGAGAATCTCCAAGTCGGGGCTTTTTCGAGGATTTTGCCTCTTGGCCTCTCCCCTTGCTGCAGCTGTCCTTTTTGTCAGCGTCTCCTCTCGTGAAAGAACCGGTTTGTTGCCAACATGAAGCACATGGCCGAGGCTGGCGGGCTCTGTGCAGTTGCACCCGGCTGGGCGCCTCTCTCCCCGTCCAGCTGCTGCCCTGCCCTCCGCCCTCCAACGCAGAGCCCGGCCGAGGGCTTGGGTGCTGTGAGGAATGCTGATTGCTCGCCCCCAGCTCCTCTCCCAGCCCTCCGCCGGCCCCTGGAGAGCTGCTGCTGTTCAAACTTGCCCAGTGAGTACACGGCAGACTCTCCCTGGCCGGCTCCTTTCCGTGTGTGCCTCCTGCCCACTGTGCGAGGGCTCTCGCTGCCCGCTGAGCCACCTGTGCCGTGGCCATGGTCAGGGGCCGCACTGGAATAGCCGCCTCCATTAACTGCGGTCCCCTCGCGGGCTGGGCCGGGATGTGAACTTTGGAAACGAACCCAGAGGCTTAGATATGCTGATGTGCCGGAGCCTGGCCGCCTCCGTGGAAGGTTGGTTTTAGCGCAGTTTACATTAACATGATTAATGGCCGCGCCACTGAAAAGTCTATATTCAAAAGCAATTTACCGGCCCCTGGGGTTCTTCTTACGGGGGGAGTCATTTTCTTTGCCAAACAACTTCGTGTGAAGGTAACTTCTTCTTTGATGTCTAATCCAAACCTCGTGCGCGCACAGTTTTGGATCCAGGTGGGGGCTCCGAAAATTGCGGGTTGTGGTTTCCGTGCTGCCTGTCTCGACCTTGCCGAACCCGGGTCAGAGGGCAGCGGGTCAGAGGGCAGCGGATTCTTGCCTCTAAACGTGTGGCAGAGCTAGTGCCCGCGGGTCGGGCGGAGAGACCTTCCAGGGGGGAGTTGGCTCCGGGAGGGGGTCTTGGAGGAGGGGACGCAGGGCCAGGTTTTCCCTGCAGCAACTGGAGACACTGGAGCGTTTTCAAAAACAGCCGTCTGTGCCGCCGCCTCTCTCTCCTCTTCTCTCTCCTCTTCCCTTTTTGTTCGGCGAGGGTTGATTGAGAGGGAACCGCTGATGGGTGGGTCTGAAAGCAGCCCTAGGAGCCGGAGAAAATAAAAACAGAGGAAGGGCCCGGGAGGATTTTGCATTTCAAAGGGTCTACCTTGTCGAATTTCACATCACGTCAGGGGTTAGGGAGCAGCGTGACAGGCACCCCTCCCCTCCCGGTGGGGCTGCGGAGCGGGAGGGAGTCTGCCTTTCAGGGGGGAGGGAGGAGGGGGGCCGCTTGGCTGGACCGCAGGAAAGTCTTGGGAACAGCGCCCCTCCCCTCGGGCATGCACTGTCCCTGGAGGGACCTAGTCCACTGGGCCACTCCTAGGAGGTCAACCGGATCATTTTGGTAAGCAGCCGTTTGACCCCAAAATGCGGGCAGGCCGACTCCTGGCTGCTCTGGCTTCTTTCCCCTCCTCCCCCAAAACAAGGGAGCGGATTCTCCTGGGTGATGTGGCTCCCAAGTTCCTGAGATTCAGGGCCACGGAAAGCTGGGTGCCGGGCAGTGGGCGCAGATGGTTCAAAGAACAGCAGCAGGGCCCGTGGGCACTGAGGGCTCACCCTGGGCCAGGGGCGTGGCCTGCACTCTAATTCTCAGAGCAATCCTGCCGTGACCGCCGGGGAAACCGAGGCTCAGAGAGGCCGAGTAACTGGCCCCAGGCCGCACGGCTGCCAGGCCGGGAAGCTGGCAGCTCTGGCCCGTCCACCTTGCTCTGCACACACTGTGCCCTCAGCCGGTGTGCGCATGAGACAGGGGCACGGCTTCTGCTTTATCTCAGAGCATAAGTTTTGTTTAGTCTTGTTAGCACCACGGAGAAACGTAGAAATTTAACTGCCGCTCTCCCTTTACCCCCCTCTCCTGTAGCCTTTTTTTTTTTTTTTTTTGAGGAGCGATCAGATTCTGTATCAACCACAGGACAAGAGGCAGTGCCTCCACTGGGGAGACCGAGATGTTTTGCTTCGTCCTTACAGAAGACAGATTCTCACGAAAATGTAATTATTCCCAGTGACCTTGTGGGGCAGCGGGGAGTGAGGCTGGCAGCCCGCTAGAAGCATCCCCGTGTGTTCAGATTCCATTTTCCGTTCACAGAGCCTGTGAAGTCTCGCCGGCACCGGGGTTTTTCATGTGTAACTCGGGTGTCTCCGCGGAAATCGTTCTGTGGCGCTGCCCTCCCAGGTCTGTGCAGAGCCCCTTGTGTTGACGGGCCTGGAGTCATCAGGCAACAAGCATAACTATGCCTCCTCCGGCCATGGGACTGGCCACCCCGCCAGGGCTGGTCAGGTGCCCTGCGTGCCGCCGCGGGCAGATGGCTCTTTGCAGGTTGATCCTGGTTGGGGGGTGGGGGTGGGGGCAGGATACCCACCTCCTGCAAAGCCTGCCGGGCGGGCTGTGCTGCCCTTTCTTCCCCGAAAGAGTTTGTGGACAGAGCTGGGCCCCTGCTGGCTGCGTTTTTAGAATCCAGCGCAGTGGTTCTCAGCGCCGTCCGCACATGGGGTCACCGGGGAGGTTTAAACAAACACCTGTGTCTGGGCGGCACCAGGACCAGTTACATCAGAACCTTAAGAGGAGGGCAGGCTCAGCATTGGTGTTTTTAAATATATTGTTATTGATGTCAGAGAGGAAGGGAGAGGGGGAGAGAGAGAGAGGAACATCCATGATGAGAGAGAATCATGGATCGGCTGCCTCCTGCACGCCTCACGCTGGGGATCGAGCCCGCAACCCGGCCTGTGCCCCGACCGGGAATTGAGCCCTGACCTCTTGGTTCCTAGGTCGATGCTCCACCCTGAGCCCCGTTGGCCGGGTTAGCATTGTTGTTTTTAAAGCTTTGGGGTTGGTTCATCTGTGCATCTGAGACGTAGGAGTGAGGTCTGGGATGGACCCCACACGCACCTTGCTTCGCTAGCGGGGACCAGGAGTGGCACAACCCTCTGGAACTTTCCACCGCTGTGTCTCCGTGGAGGTGGGAGGATGGGAAAGGTGCCCGCCCCTGGTGAAGTGCCCGCCGTAGATATCACCCCGGAGTCCCTATTTCTGGGGGGCCAGGCCTCGGGTCGCCTCCCCGTGCAGGCCTCGCTCAGCCCCCTGAGCACCTTCCTCCCGGAGCGGAGCGGGTGGGTTTTATGTGGGGGGGGAGGGGGTGGCGGGCGGTCTCTGCGCAGTTCTCTGCAGGCCCTGCGCCCCTCCCTCCCGCTGGTCGGTTCCGCTTCTCTGCCTCCCGGAGGTTTGGCCCGTGGTGTCCCTCGGTTCATGGGAGGGAAGGCACAGTCTGTCTGGCTCAGGGCGCACGTTGGTGATTCTCGGGGAGCAGTTGGTCCTTTCCACCTCGCCTGGCAGGACGGCCACGCACCGGCACCTGGTTGTACCTGACCGCCCGCAGCCTGGCCTCCCGACACAGGTGGATGCCCCTCCTCCAGTCCGTTCAGGATGAGCGGGCTGTGGAGAGAAGGTCTCCCGGCCACAACCTTCCGGAGGGGACATCCGACCCCAAGAGGTGCGGGGAGCCCCCGCCAGGGCACAGAGGGACAGAGCTGCGTCTGCCGGGCCCTGCCCAGCGCCCTTTCTGTCCTGTGAGACTTTGAGGCCGGCTCTGGCCCAGAGGCCGCGGCTGTGGTGCAGACATGGCCCCGGCCACAGTGCAGAGGTCCTCCGCCTGGCGGGCCGGGCCGTCTCAGTTGACGTCGACAGGCCAGCCCAGTTTTGCTCAGCGGGTCCCTCGGTTGCTGACATGCAGCTCGGTCAGTGCCAGCGGCGCACGGAGTCCCGATGGGCCTGCTGGGCCTGGCACTGGTGGGAGGGTTTGGTCGCTCTGGCCAAGGTCTCCAGCTGCTCCTCTGCGCGTGGTGGTGGGTGGTGAGGCTCGCTCTCCTCCATGGCCCAGGATGGGGCCTGACGAGGTGGGTGAGGAGGGCCCTTATTTTCTCCCGCCCGTGATTCCTGCGTTCACTGAGCGGGCGTGGACCGGGCACCTTCCGTGTGTCCCTCATGGCGCTGGGCATTCGCTTCACCAGTTCGCGGAGGGCCCCACAGTCTCTGCCAAGGGACCAGCTCTGCCTGTTGCTGCAGACACGCCGCTCGGACCTGCCGCCGGGCGAGAGGGATGGCGGATGGCGGCTCGTCCTGGCCGTGGCCCCGTCCTGGTTCCTCCGTCCACGCGTCCTCGTCGCCAGCGCCTGCCCGTGCACAGGGGGCTCCGTTCCCGCAGGTCTAGGGCGGTGCCCAGCGGTGCCTGATGGCACCACGCTGCTGCCTCCAGGAGGGCCTGGGTGGCGTGTGGCAGGGCTGCGGGTGGGCCTGCGGGCTCCGGAGGGGAGGGCAGGGCTCGGGGAAAGGAGTGGCCCCGCAGGTTCCAGGCTGCTGCCGCCCGGCGCCCGGGGAGGCGGCCCTGTGGATGGAGGGCGCTGACAGGCAAGGCCTGGCCGCCTGGAATTCCCCTGCCTCTGGCTTTCGCCTTGGCCGGGGCCTGGGAGCGAGGGAGGTTCCCCTGCTGGCGCTGCCTCTGCCGGCTCGGGCTCCAAGGTGGGAAGACGAGACGCTCCGGGTGAGGAGGGGGCCGCTCTGGGTGAGGAGGGGGCCGGGGCGGGCTCTGCGAGGCTGCAGGGCGGTGGGGTTGCGGGAGGGGTCCTCTGTGGCCAGGGCCGGGCTGGGGAGCCCCCTCCTGTGATGCCCCTCTGCTGGTCAAACGGCATCCCCGCTGGATGGTGGTGGGCACGCTGCTGCCCACTTGCTGGCCCTCATGTGCTGGGCGAACCTCCCGGCCTCGGGCTCGCATCCTGCTGGCCCTGTGTTCCGTGCTGGAGGGGCCGGTCGAGTGCCTGGCTGGGTCCGTGAAGGGTGTGGTGCCATGCGGAGGGGTGCGCAGAGACGTGGGTGGTGGTGCCATGAGGTCCAGGGCAAGCTCTGTGCCAACGGGAGAAAACCACAGTGGAGCTTGGGCAGGGCGCGGGGGCAGCAGGGCGCGGGGGCAGCTGGCCTCTGTCATGTAGGGCAAGTGAGCAGAAAGCTCAGGGGTCGGTGCCTGGGTTCAAATCCGTGAGGCGGTGATTGTCTCCAGCTGGGCTCCCTCATCTGGACCGTGGCCCGTGGGTTTGGGGCGTGGAGTGAGATGTGGGTGGGGACACAGAGTCCAGCGAACATCAGTGATCGTCCCGTGCAGCCTGCAGCCGGCCATGGGGTCAGGAGGCCTGGGGGACAAAGGCAAGGACAAGGTGGCTGTGCTCATGGCCCCATGGATGGCAGGACGAGGGACAGAGCCCGAGGGGACTTCAGCTGGAGCTGGGCTTGGCGGGCCGGGCCGGGGGGCCTGTGTGACCCAGGGTTCTCAGGTGACATGCGTGTTTGGGGAGGAAGGCTTGAAAGCATGTGTGTAGTTTGCAGTGTGTCTCTTCATAAGAGTTAAGACTGGTGAAATCTTTATTTCTTATTTTTATTGATGTCAGAGAGGAAGGGAGAGGGAGAGAGAGAAACACCCATGATGAGAGGGAATCATGGATCTGCCGCCTCCTGCACGCCCCACACTGGGATGGAGCCTGCAACCCCAGCCTGTGCCCTGACCGGGAATCGAGCCGTGACCTCGTGGTGCATAGGTTGGTGCTCAACCACTGAGCCACACTGGCCAGGCTGGTGAAATCTGTCAGGCTTTCGCTTTAGGAAATAAAACCTCTGTTTACTGAAAGGGCTTTACTTTGGGCCTAAACGTAGGAAATGACATTCACGGAGGTGTCCGGAAGTGGCCTCGGGACCTCGGCCCTGCTCTTACCTGCTTCTGGGACGAATCTCTGGGAGCCCGAGTGACCGCGCACCTGTCCGGACTGACGTGGGTCCGTCTCCCACCCTTCGGGCTTCTCTTCAGACTCCTTGCAGGTGATGCTTTCTTTGGTGTCGCCCCTCCTTCAAGTCGGCTGGCGCCTTTCCCCCCGCGGCCAGCACCTCTCCGTGCCGGTGACGCGGTCACCCCTGGCACTTGCCCTCCCACCTGGCCTCTCTTGCTCCCCGGGTGTGGATCTGGCGGCCTCCGGACCCCTCATCACCTTGTGGGGACACTGCCCAGGGCCTAGTCATTTTGACCTTGAAGTGACCTCCTTGGAGGGAGAGCTACTTCCTGACACGGAATTTTCAAGTGCCATCGACTTGGCCAGAGGGCTGCGTCTCTGTTTATTTGCAGCCGAAGCTCTTGCTTGAAGCGGGCACTTGGGATTCCCAGGGCCGCCCGGAGCGTCTGGCCTGGGCCGCACGGGAACGGAGCAGCGCAGCGAGCAAGCCTTTGGGCGCCCCGATTGAGCAAGCCCGACTCAGTGGACAGCTCCCTTGCTCTCCCTTTAAAACAGGGCTGGGGAACGTCGGGCCCATGGGCGTACAAGCCCTGCGAAGTCATTTGGTCTGGCCCTGCCAAGGCATTAGTGGTGAGTTAATTAAAGGTGTGTTTTGTTTTGTTAATCCTCCCCCCCGAGGATAATTTTCCATTGATTTTTAAGGGAGAGTGGAAGAGAGAGGAAAAGAAACATTGATGTGAGAGAAATACATGGATGGGTTGCCTCCCGACCAGGGCCCGGGCCGGGGAGGAGCCTGCAACCTAGGTGCGTGCCCTTGATTGGAATCGAACCCGGGACCCTTCAGACCACAGGGCAAACGCTCTAACCACTGAGCACACTGGCCAGGGCTCAGTTGATAACTGTGTGTGCTCGAGAAGGATGTGATTAACATCCAGAAGGCCCTTGGCAGGAAGAAGGTTCCCACCTGCTTTAAAAGAAAGACGAGCAGCCGTATTGGTATGATGGAAAGGCGCTCCAGTGCCCTGTGGGCGCTGTGGTGGTGTGTTCTCACCGAGCCCTCGGCAGGAGGGCGGGGGAGTTGCTGACACAAACACGCGAGAATGTTCTGCCTGGGTCGCCTGACGCCTGGCGCCCGGCGCGCCTGTGGCCTCCACGCCCTCGGATGCCAGCCCGGACTCCACGGGCCGTGACATGTGACTCGGCCACGGAGGAGAGCGAGGAAAGCAATGAGCTACGGGGATGGGGGTGCCGGGGTGTCTTCTGTGAGCCCTGGAGGGGTGTGCTTATCCGCGTTCAGCTCTGAGGAGAGGAGTGAGTGAGTTATTGCAGATGGCCTTGATTTTGGCAACACACCTCCCTGTGCGGCTAATTCCCAGGGCGGTCAGCACATGCTGGGGGTGCAGCGCTGTGAGGGGCGCCGGCGAGGTTTGCATTCGGATCTGTGGCACCTGAACCCCATCCGACTCTGCCCAGTGCAGGGGAGCCCCAGTGGACAGCCTCTGCGTGTGGTGATGGACGGCTGTAGACGGCCACAGTCCCTGGTGGTGACGAGGGCTCCGGCATGGTGGACAGAACAGGAGCCAGGAGGGTACATCCTCTTGGAGTCCTCAAGAAGCTGTCTCCATTGTTTTTCTTAAAATACCTTCTTATTGATTTTAGAGAGGAAGGGAGAGAGAGAGAGAAACGTCCATGATGAGAGTCATCAATTGGCTGCCTCCTGCACGCCCCACACTGGGGATCAAGCCTGCAACCCGGGCCTGTGTCCTGACCAGGACTCCAACCGTGACCTCCTGGTTCATAGGTCGACGCTCAAACACCAAGCCCCGCCGTCCGGGCTGCTTCGTTGCTCTTAATGGTCTCCTACAAACAGCCAGCCTCTTAAGTACAAGTCGCACAGTGAGCCGACGGTCAGGCAGGATGCTGGGGAGGGCTGCCGGCCCCTGGAAAAGCCGGAGGAAGGGAGGCTGGGCGCGGAGCCAGGAAGCGAGGCCCTGGGTTCTAGTCCTGCCACTTTCTTGCATGGACTTTGAACCAGACACCTGGTTTCTCCGTGGACCGGGACTCACAGTGCGCACTTCGCGAGGCAGCAGTGAATGGGGTAGTGTGGGTCAGAGAGCCCAGCACATGCCGTTTCCCCGCGGCTACTCCCTGAATGCCCGCTCCGTGCGGCCCCTGTTACAGGCCTCTTCTGTGGCTCTCGTAGCAGTGTGAGGAGTGGGTGCTGTGATCACTCCCTTTTTATAGGCAAAGACATCCACGTTCAGTCAGAGAAAGAGGCCCCACGTCATCCAGCTGGTGGGCAGGGTCGGCAAACGAAGCCCACAGGCCAGATCTGGCCCTCTGCCTGGCTTTGCAAATAAAGTTTTATTGGCACGCAGCCATGTCTGCTTGTGTACATAGTGTCTGTGGCTGCCTCGTGCTCCCATGCGGAGCGGAGCAGTGGTGACAGACCATCTGGTCTCAGAGCCTGGCCTTTCCCAGAGCAAAGGTGCTGACGCCTCTTATGGGTCCTCTGTGCGCCACAGACACGCTGTCCCACGCGGCAGCCAAGAGGCACATGCAACTGTAAGTGGTTTTCAGCTTTATTGAAATTATCGACAAGTAATTGACAAATGCAATGATTAGATTATTTGAATTAATTAAAACTCAGTGGAATTCCCTGGCCCGTGTGGCTCGGTTGGAACGTCGCCTCGTACACTGCAAGGTGGTGGGTTTGGTTTCTGGTCAGGCACATACCTGGCCTGTGGGTTTGATCACCAGTCTGGACATGTGTGGGAGGCAGCCTATCCATGTTTCTCTCTCTCTCTCTCCCTCTCTCTTTCTCTCTTTCTCTCTTTTCCTCTCACTAAAATCAATAATAATTAAAGAAACTAAATGGAATAAAAAATTCAGGCCCTGGCTGGTTTTCTCAGTGGTTAGAGCATCGATCCATGAACTGAAGGGTCTCCGGTTCGATTCCCGGTCAAGGGCACGTCCCTCAGTTGCAGGCTCGATCCCCTGCCCTGGTCGGGGTGTGTGCTGGAGGCAGCCAGCCAACGTTTTCACCATGGCCTGTGGGCAGGGCAGCAGTGGCCCTGTGGGCTGACATTTAAGAAAACCCACTTCGTCCGCTTTGCCTCTGAGCGTGCTGTGCTGCGAGGAGTCTCTTGTGCCCGGATTGGTTTGAGAGGAAAGGCAGGAAACGCCCTCTCACTTCTGTATCTCGCATAGAAGTCAGCAGAGCAGAGCCCTGTGTCCGCGGGAGTCGGGATTGAGGAAGCAGCTGTCGGTCCGCGGGGCCCCGGCCGCAGCCGCCATCTGTGGGCGCCAGGGACCCCGAGGCCTGCTCCCTCTGCTGCCTTTGCGCGCCTTTGGCAGGGAAACGTTTCCTTCCCAAGGCCACGTGGGAGAGACCGGAGGGAGCGCTCCTGGCCGAGCGGCAGCCCCAGGCCCCTCTGCTCCCCACCCTGTGGACGATGCCCAGCAGGGAAGCGAACCGGCCTGCCGCCTCTCCAAGCACATGCCCGGGAAGCCGGCCCCACCGTCGGGGGCCCGGGTTTCACTGCCGACTTTGATGTGCTCAGTTCAGACAGTCTGCGCCTCTGGCCGTGTTCAGGTCTTCGGTGGAGTCCGCGGGAGCCGGGTGTGACTGTGGGGCCCTGGGCGCGGCTCTCCAGACCCAGGTGAGAAGGCGCTTCGTCCAGGCAGTTCCCTGAGTGTCGCACAGTCAGGCCCGAGAGACCAGAGGGTGCGCCGCACAGTCCGGGGGCCAGATGTGGTCCTCCCACGGGACTTGTTTGACTCCCACGATGCTTCGTGGATTTTGCATTTCTGGACGGACCACGTTGACAGATCAGGGGACTGCAGGCAGAAGCCGGGGTTTCCGGCTGGTCTGGAGGAGCCAGAGGTTTTGAATATTAGTTGGGCAGCGTTGGCCGCCACAGAGTAGCCGTCCCGTCTGGGAGGCATGGCCTCTGCGGTCGCCCCTGCGTGCCCTGCCTGGCTCGGGAAGGACGTTGGGTCTGAGATCCAGGGGGGACCAGACACTCAGAAGACAGAGTCAGGTTCTCCGGCTCTGCTGGCGCCGGCCGAGCAGTGGGGACAGCAGGTTCACGTGGGTGCGCCCTGCTGTCCCCCTGGACCCGCATGTCCCTTCACTCTTGGAAGCAGCCTCAGCCCAGGGTCCCTTCTCCCCGATGCCCAGGCCCGGGGTCCTCTCTGTGCCCCTCCCGCCCTCGCGTAGTGGCAGATGCCTCGCCTAGTTCATTGTCTTACGCCAAAGGTGCCTGCATGACTTTAACAGACACCACAGGATTTTTAAAAAAATGTATTTATATTGATTTCAGAGAGGAAGGGAGAGGGAGAGAGAGAAACATCAACGATGAGAGAGAATCATGGATCAGCCGCCTCCTGCACGCCCCACACTGAGGATGGAGCCCACAACCCGGGCCTGTGCCCTGACCGGGAATCGAACCCTGACCTCCTGGTTCATAAGGTCGATGCTCAACCCCTGAGTCACTCCAGCCAGGCAACAGATGCTACAGGAATTTTTTAAAAACAGATTTAATCTTTGAATGATCTTAACAGGCCATCTGGCCGCACCGAGCAAGCAGATAGCTTCTGCTGTGGCAGACGGGAACGTCTCTTAGGTTACATGAGAACACGGCCCCCAGGACCTTCCAGCTGACGCCTCCGGCAGAGACAGACCCCCAGGCAGCGGGTGGAGGTGGAGGACGGGGCCCCAATGGCACGTCCGATTCTCCCAAGAACTGAGTTTGCCTCGTCACCCCCACCCCCATTTTAATATTAGTTTCCCCTTACATTTGCCTTTTCGCTCAACCTCGTTTTCTTCCTTTTGGGGAAGACATTCTGCAAACGATCATTTTCTTCCGATTCTCACAAGTTTCGCCATGGGATTAACGTGGGTGCTGTGAGTGTTGTCCGGATTGTTAGCCGACTTCGAGGATGTGGCCGCAGGTCGAATTGTCCCGGAGCCCTTCCTGCCGCCCTGATGTGCACAGGACGTGGCGTCCCTGTCCGCTCCCTCATCCCCGCGGTCAGTCCCTTCCGTGCCGGGGGTTGGTCCAGCCCATGTGCGCTGAGAGGCTTGAGGGCCCAGAGGTCCTGCGGTGCCGTGTTCTTTTTCTCATTAAATGTATTTGTATTGATTTCAGAGAGGAAGGGAGAGGGAGAGAGAGAAACATCAATGATGAGCGAGAATCATGGGTCAGTTGCCTCCTACACACCCCCTACTGGGGATGGAGCCCGCAACCCGGATGTGGGCCCTGACCGGGGATCGAACTGTGACCTCCTGGTCCATTGGTCGATGCTCAACCCCTGAGTCATGCCTGCCAGGCCCCTGCCGTGTGCCTGAGTGCCTTCCAGGGACGGTGGGGGACTCCTTAGGACAAGCACTCGGCCACCTTTATCTAGATCCCAGGTCCTTGCCCGGAGGAAGTACTGGGGGCAGGGCCGGGCCTCCCACCCCTTACTGACCTCAAGGCCTTTCACAAGAGACTCAACCTTGATGGGCCCTACCTTTTTCATCTGCAAAATTGTCCTCCCAATGACCAGGGTTCTAGGTACCAAATCCACTGAAACCTCAGCCCTCAAACTTCTGGGAGCGCCGGAACCCCCTGGAGGGCTTGTGAAAACGCTGATGCGGGACCCCATCCCTAGCGTCCCTGACCCAGCCAGTCTGGGTGGCGGCGGAAACTGCGTTTCTAACAAGTTCCCGGGCGAGGCTGCGCGGGTTTGGGGGCCACGCTGAGAACCACTGCGCCGAAGGAAGGGCCGGTGCCAAGGAAGCGGGTGGGGCGTCCTGCGCGGGTCCCAGCCAGCACCTGGGGTGCCTGCCCTGCCTGGGAGCCTGATCCCCACGGCGCGGAGGGACCACCAAACTTGGCATCTGATTTTCTGGGATGCTGGGCCTAGATGCCCAAAGGCGGTTATTTTTCTCGTTTCCATGGACTGAATGCTTGGTCCCTCCCAGATTTGTGTGTTGAGACCTTATGCCCGAGGCCCTGATGTTAGAGGTGGGGCCTTGGGGCCTTTGGGAGGTCACTAGGTCATGAGGGTGGAGCCCCCATGAATGGGGTTAGTGCCCTTATAAAAGGGACCCAGAGAGAGCCCTCACCCTTCTGCCATTGAGGACACAGGAGAGGGTGACCATCAGTGAGGAGAGAGGTCTCACCTGACACCGCTTCCACGGTCACCTCGACCTTGGGCCCCGGCTCCAGGGCGGAGAGGAGTTTGTTTGTGGGCCGCCAGTTGCTGGTGTTTTGTTCCAGCAGCCGCAACAAACCCGGACACGGCCCTTCTTCTGGAAGCTGCTTGTCTGCAACTCATTCAGGCGGGTCTTTCTCTAAGGGCATCAGCCCCTCCTTCCTCATCTGGACCCTGCACTCCCCCTCCCTTCCTCATCGGGACCCTGGTGACTGTGAGCTTTAGTGTTGGTTTCCCAGGTGGGTTTGTGTGACTCATTCTCAGCCCCAGGCGGTTGGTGCGAACACCGGCAGGGAGATGCCGGGCAGCCCCGCCGCAGCCGCGTCACCCTTCCTGCCGCTCCGTGTCCCCTCCCGACGTGTGCGCTCACAGTGCTCCCCAGGACTCCAGGCGCCGGTCCTCAGGCTCAGGTGCCCTTTGTCTTGGGCGGCCTGCAGTCAGTTCCCCGTGGAGGGCTAGGGACGGGACACCAGCGCGACCAGAACAACTGCTCTATCCATTCTTCCTCTTACTGGGTACAGGGGAGCAGGCCTGGGCTTCTCAGCCACACCTCTAACAGGGAAGAGACCGTGTTACCGCTGGGGAAACCGAGGCAGAGCCTGCCAAGAGGTGATGGGTCTGAGCACAGGCAGAGCCAGCGGGTTGGACGGGGCTGTGCCCGGGAAGATGGGTCCACCTCGCTTTCTCTGCTGTGCCCAGTGAACCCGAAGCTCCTGCTGGTCTCGTGTCCTTGGCTTCCGATGGACCCGCTGGGGGGATGGCCATCCCCCACGGACTTTGCAGCTTTGTTTTGCAGAGCGCCCCCCTTCCCAATCCCTCCCCCCGCCCCACCCCTGTTGGTGCCAAGGCTTTGAGAGCAGCGTTCCTGCCGCCTGACTCCCTCCTCCGCCCTGCGTCCCGGCCCGCGCCTTTGTGTTCTCGTGACCACGGGCCCGTAGGGAGCGTGTGCTGGGCACATGCCGGGTCACATGGCGGTAACTCGGGAGTCCGGGACGATCGTGGCATTCTCGTGGGGGGCTGTGCACCCCCCTCCCGAGAGAGCACACAATCCCTGTATTGTCTGCCGGCGCTCCCGGTGGCCGCGCGGTCGGGGCAGGGCTGTGGACGTCCCGGGAGACAGAGATGACTGTTGTGGGGTTTCTTAGCTTTGTGCTGCCCTGTTAGGACGGGAGCTCAGGGTTACCCTGCCAGGGTCCCGGGTCACCCACCATGTGCCCCTCATGGCCCAGCTCCTGTGCGTGGCGTTCTCGCCACAGAGGGAGAGCAGGACGGACGGGTCTGGCGGGGGGAACCCTGAGCCGAGGAGCGGAGAGAGGCGGGGGCTGGGCGAGGAGGCGGGGGGTGCATCTGTATGGCAGGGCCCCCCCCCAGGACCTCAGCTGGACATGTGCCCGTTTGGGCAGCGTGGGGCTCCTCCCACCAGAAGCCGGGACCAGCGCCCGGCCCCCCGCTCGCTGGGTGTCGGACACAGTACTTCCTGGCGCCCTCCTGGGGTGCCCTCACCCTGTCTCTGGCTGTCGAACTCCTGCCTGTCGGTGAGGCCCCACTCATGCCGCCCCCTGCAGACCTTTCCCTCCCGACGGGGAGGACGGCTCGCTCCTGGCCGGCTCCTCTGTCCAGCAGCGCCCATCGAACCCTGGCTTGGGCTGTGCCATGTGTCCTGGCTGCCCTGGGTGTCTGCACTGTGAACCTCGCCGGCGCCCCGCCTTCCTCCCTCAGGGCTGGCCCGCCCCGGGGACTGTGGGACGCGGGAAGGGTCTCTGACTCTGGGAGGCAGTAATGAGGAAAGCGAGCATGGCTCGGGTATGCACAGGGGTCGCCCTTCAGCCCGGGTCCCCGAAAGTGCCCCTTGTTAGGAGCACAGCAGCACTCACACCCGCTCCCCTGGGCCACTGGCCCCTTGACCTCCTCCACAGGCTCTCAGGCCCTCCTGCTCTGGGGGGTGGGGGTGCTGGCCCTGCTGTGGGGGGTGGGGGTGCTGACCCTGTTGTGGGGGGTGAGGGTGCTGGCCCTGCTGTGGGGAGTGGGGGAGGGACCAGAGCACAGCCCTGCGGTGGGACCGGTGAGGCTTTCCCAGGAGCCGGTGCGGGAAGGCCGCCCGCGGAGGCTCTGATGGCATTCCCAGGTCTTGGGAGGTGTGAGCGTCAGACACGGGAGTCATGCGACCACAGATCCTGGGAACCAGGCGGCCCCGAGCCGCCCCTCGTGCGGATTCTCTCTCGTCATTGATGTTTATCTCTCTCCCTCTCCCTTCCTCTCTGCAATCAATAAAAATATATTTAAAAAAATAAAAAGAAAATACTAGAGATAATTAAAAATGTTTAAAAGACACCAAGCACCCTGCGTGCTTAGGGATGAGCGTGGACAACGCGTTTGTGCAAACACCCCCATTCCTGCCCCACACAGACGGGCGAGGGGGCTGGTCTACATCCCACCTCCCACCCGGCGGCTCTGGCCCCTCAGGCGCCCGGGCGTCACGTCGAGGCTCCTGCCGGCAGGGAGTGAACTTTGGCCTTGGCTGCTGTCGGCTTCCTGGGGCCTCGAGCTCGGGGGCAGGCGTGAGCCGTCCGGGAGGCTGGCCACTGTGCCCAGCAGGACAGCCGCCAGCTCCCGGCCGCCGCCTCAGCTCACACGGCGCCTGCAGAGCCACAGGGTCACGCTCACTCGGGGTCTCGCTTGCATGTCACAGGCGAGGAAACAGGCCGGGAGGGCAGGGGGCCTGGCTGAAGCCCGCAGCCCGAGCCAGACAGAGCTCGTCAGGCCCAGCCTCCCATTTGACAGGTGAGGAAACTGAGGCCCAAGGCCCAGCCGGGGCCGTTTCCCGAGCCCCTGTCTGCAAGGCCAGGCGGCCCTTGGTGAGGGCTTCTCCAGTCTGGCTTTGGTTTTTAATTTTTCCGCCCCTCTCTGTTTCCTTCCGCCGTGCTTGTCAGTAGTCTGACCGAAGAACAGGTCATGGCCATCTTAGACGACGCGGCTTAGGGTCTCCTAGATCGGCTCGGGCCCCTGTGCCTCTCGGCACCCGCTCCCCGCCCTCCCCCTCGCCCGGGGCTGGAGGCGGCAGGGTGGGCGCTGCTGGCTCTGGTGCGGGTTCTCCCTCCCCACCGTGTTTCCCGCTTCCCGCAGCCGACCCGGCCCATGCCACGCTCGTCTCTACGGGCTCGGCCGGTTGCGGTGGCAGGCGCGGGGCGCGGGGCGCGGGACGCGGGGCGCGGGGCGCGGGAGGGAAGCCCGTGTCCGTGGCCTCCGGGTGATGGATGGGCTCCTGACAGGCCCTGCCGGCAGCTGGCTTCGGCCGCAGCAGCGTGGGCGCCTCCTCCCACGCTGGGGTTTGTCTTGGCTCCGGCTCAACACTCCCCGTCCCGAGCGTGCCGTCCCTCCCTCCTCGCGAATGTTCCTGGCTCGAAACCACAGGAAATCCCCCCGACACCGACACCGTGAGAGGACGGTGGAGTCCCCGGAACCGAGCCGCAGCAGCTTCCCCGCCATTCAGAGGCCTCGCGGGAGCCCAGGCGGCCCTTGGTGGCCAGGTGAGAGGCTGCTGGCCCGTCCCCACAGGTGGGCCCTGGTGGCCTTTGATTGGCTGAAGGTGAGCCAGGGCATAGCTGCTCATGTTACTGCAGGAAACGCCTTGAGGCCACTTCCTCGGCCGGGGATGGGGCACCGGTGAGCGTGCCCGCGCTCAGGGACGGGTCCTTTACGTGCCTGCTGGGTGGCCTTAGGCCCCTCAGCCTCTCTGAGCCCGGTTTCCTCACCCGTCACATGCACGTGGGAGCCCGAGTGAGCATGAGACTGGATAGCAGCCCATCCCCTGGAAAATGCCCAGCGTGGCTCCTGCCCCAGCTGCTCAGGGGTAGCTGGGAAGACGTGACCCTGGTCACCAGTTTGGAAGCCTTTACGAAGGGCCTGCTCTCCGCTCACCTCAGGACATCAGGACATCCTGGGCATTTCGTAGGGTGCCCCCATCTTAGAGGGTCTTACCTTAACCTCTCCCCCCTCCGCCCCTTACCCCCCACCCCCTGAGCTGGCAGAGCAAGTTAACTTCTCACACATTACACAAGGGGAGAGTGCGCTGGGCAAGATGGCATAGCTCATGCCCTGGCTGGTGGGGCTCAGTGGTTGAGCGTCAATCTATGAACCAGGAGGTCACAGTTCGATTCCCGGTCAGGGCCTGTGCCCAGGTTGTGGGCTCCATCTCCAGTGTGGAGGCAGCCGATCCGTGATTCTCTCTCATCACTGATGTTTCTCTCTCTCTCTCCCTTCCTTTCTGAAACCAATAAAGATTTATATAATGTGGAGAGCGGCTACAGCGTTTGGACAGGTTCAAGCCTCAGACTAATGAGAGGGCACGACCCTCCCGTGGCAAAGCCACGTGCAAGTCCCAGCACAGTTACAGCCGAAGGCTATGGCTGTGAGCGTGACCTTATGGTCCGCACCTGTGGCCCACGTGGCTGAGTGATGTGGGCTGCGGGAGGGGCAGCAAGTAAACAGAGCTGGACCAGGTGCATGTAACTGAGTGGATTTGAAACCTGCGAGAACGTGTGACCACGCCCTTACTTTGCTCGTGGGATCTGCTATAAAATAAAGACTCGGCTCGCAGGCCGTGGAGCTGTCTCCATCAGAGAGCAGCGTCCCACCCAGCCCTCTTCTCTTGTCCGTCTTCTCCATCCTTCACCGCCCCCTCAGGCTCACCCATGGCCATGCGGGCACGGCACAATATACATTTTAAAGTTGATGGAATTTCCCTGTAAAAATCGGGAGAGGACAGATGCGTGGGTGCCCCTGCTGAGGAAGGCTAGGCCCGGGCCCCCAGGCTCCGCCAGGACGAGAGGGAAGTCGCTGTTCATGGAGCAGCCCTCGTGCGAGCGGGGCCTCCCGCCAGCCTGGGCCTGGACTCTGTCGCCACGTGACACGCTGGTCCTCTGAGGCAGCCACCGCCGTCTCCGTTCCTCAGGGAGGGAGACTGAGGCTCCGACGGGGGCTTGGCAAAGGTCACTCAGACCGTGCATTTCAAGAGCTGGGGCTCCGGCCCGGTTGCTTGCCTGGGGCTCTTCCCTCCGCGTGGCCACCTTGGTCAGAACGAGTCGCTTCTGCTCCACGTGGGGGGACGCAGGGTCTCCTGGCCAAGCTGACCGAGGCTGCCAGGAGCCCTGTCCCCCCACCGGCTGACGGTGGGTCTGCCGCCTGTCGGCCGCCCGAGGGCCCCCAGTGAGGCTGGCCTGTGGGACCTTCAGCTTTGGGGGGGCGAGGGGGCGGGGGGCAGTGCTGAGCTGTCCGTAAAGCCGCTCAGTGTACGGTCTCACACGACTTGCTCACACTCGGGGAGCAGCAGATCGGGAGACCCCGAGATCTGTCTGGAAGGTGTCACGTGGCTGAACTGAAATTCATGGTTGTACCCTTCAGGGCAGTGGCGTTGGGGACCCTCAAGGTCGGACGGTCCGGGGGGACTGAGGAGGGGACTCTGGCCTTCGAGGCCCTCCCTGCATGTATGGCCCTCAGCGGGGAGGCGGGTCCGGCGTGGGGGGTGTGGGCAGCTCTCTCGGGCCCAGGTCTCCCCAGCCCTAAGCCCTCTGCCTGCCTCTTGTCTTCCCAGCGAGGTGGCCCCACCGAGGGGAGCGGCCGATGGGGAGCTGCTGCTGACCCAGCCCCCTGGGAGGTGCCCAGGAGACCCCTGCCCGAGCTTGCCCGGCGGAGGATGGCTGGTGCCCGCCCCGGGGCAGAGCCCGCTCCTGAGGCCTTGCCATGGTGACGATCCTGAGGAAGAGCCTCGACACGCAGGGCGCCCACTCCACGGCCGGCAGGCCCTTCGACTCGGAGCTGGTAAGCGCCTGGCCTTGGTTTCCCGTGACCTCAGAGGCCCGAGGGCCCTGCTGCTGTGGGCTGAGCCCAGAGGGCCCCGTGCACAGGGCTCTGGGCGTGCCCGTGGGCAGGGTGGGGGTGGGTGGGCAGAGGACCGAGCCTGGTTGAGTCCTTGCCAGAAGGAGGGAGCCGGCGGGGACCGGAGCCCTCTGGTGAGGGGGGTGGGGCAGCCGGCACCTGCAGGTAATACCAGGCCGGGACCCACATTCCTGCTGGGCTCCTCCCGGGCAGGGGGTGGCACCTGCGAGGGGCCCAGGGTAAGGCCATACTTCCGCCGGGCGGTGGGCGAGGGCGCCCCCTCGGGAGTGTCAGGGCAAAGAGGGCGCAGCTGGTGGCAGCGGCTGGCGTGGTGGCAGCTGCCCTCGCCCAAGCTGTGCTGCTCTGAACAAATGGCCCGGCGGGCTGGGCAGGGGACGGGCACGCGGCTGTGAGAGGGGGAACCAGACGGCCTCCTGTCCCTGCTGGTCCCCCCGGCGGGAGCCCTCCTGCGGAAGGAGCGAGGAAGCCCCATCAGGCACACACTCCGGGGAGGGGCTGTGGACAGGGCTGTCCCCGGGCTCTGCAGCCACTGTGGTCCGCGGGGCCCACTGTACGTGGTCATGCTGCCTGGCGCCCCCACTACCCCATGGGAGCTCCCACACAAGCACCCTCGTGGGCTCCCCCCGTTGTTGCTCCCCCGTGACAGGCTGAGAGCTGGTAGGCAGGGCCCCAGCCCTTGCAGGAGCCCGGGACCCGTGTCCACTCCCCACACCTGACAGCACCTCGGGCGCCAGGCACTGGGCTGGACGAAGTGCACAAACAGGGATGAGGCGGGGCTCGGCCGGTGCTGCCTTCCAGCTGGCATTTCATGTGTGTTTGTCATTAGCTGCCTCTCAGCACCCCCACTGGCCGCCCTCTCCCGCCAGGACACTTGTGGGAACTGCCCTGCTTCTGGCTCCTTCAGCCTGTTCCCCACCCGCAGCCAGAGGGGGCACAGTTCACCCAGCCCCTCCTCACTCAGAGGCTGGCCCTGGCTTCCCATCCAGGCCCAGCGAGCCTGCAGCCCTTCCTGGGATGCACCAGGCCCACGTGCTCCAGCCCCATGACCGCTGTGCTCTCTCTGCTGCTCCCCGCGTGCATCTGCCCTGGCTCCTTGGTAAGCACAGCCTGCCCCAGGGCCTTTGCACGCTCTCCTGCCTGGAAGACTCCCCTTAGCAGGACTCTCCCCCTCCTTTCCTCCTCTGGAGGAGTCGGCCTACAGTTTAGTACCACTCCTACCCGTCCCTCCCCCAACACACACACCCTCTGCCCCCTTTCCTGGTCTCCTCGGCCCAGGCACCCTCCACGTCTGGGTCTTGTGTATTGAGTGACTCCTGCACCAGAGTTCGGGCTTCATGAAGGCCAGGCCATGTCTCTCTTGCTTGTTGCTGGGCCCGCATGGCCGAGACCGAGGCCTGGTGCGGGCGGGGCCCAGGGGACGTTTGTAGGGTGAACGAGTGCAGGTTCCCCTGCCCGGCGGCTGCTCAGCTCGGGGCCAAGCCTGCTCTGCCTGCTGCTGGCGGCGGTTCCTGCGGGACGGAAGCCACATCTAGTAGCTCTGTCCGGACGGGGGACGGGGATGGCCTTCAGGGTGAGGGTCCTGCCGGCTTCCAGCTGCGCTGTGGGCTCAGCGCCCTGACCCAGGTCCCGTCTCAGGGCAGACCTGGCTGGGGTTGGCCCCGGAGCTGGTTCCAGGCCACGTGGGCCAAGGTCAGCTGAGCCGCTCCTCTCCTCAGACGGACGTGGGCTGAGCTCCTGCCAGGAGGAGTCGGTCCCAGCCCGGGGGAAGGCAGCCTCATCTGGAAGAGAGAAGGAAAGACAGCCCAGGGGATGGGGGCGGAGAAAGTGGCTGTGCGTGCGCACCCTGCTGGTGCCGGGTCAGAGCTCCTCTCCTCCCAGACTCCCTGTCCCCAGAGTGAGCACCAGGCCCACCTCACCCAGCACGGACTGCGGGCTGGACGGTGCCCCTGGGCTCCCAGATGTGCGGGCCAGCTGTGGGGAGCGCCCCCTTTGGAGAGGGGTCTCATTGCCTGTGTGTTGTGGGTCACAGGTTGCTGGCCACAGCCCAGGCCTGGCCTGCTTCCGCCGGCACAGCGCAATGGGCAGGGCGGGGGCAGGGAGCAGCTGCGGCCAGCGCCTGGGAAGGAGGCGTGGTCCCGTCCCCCTCCCTGCCCGGGAGCCTCCCACCCCCTGAGGGGCAGCCCTCCTCTGTCTCCGTTACAGACAGGAAACAGTGGCAGAGCCCAGGGGCTGGGGGTGAGGGGTGGGGCACAGGTCACAGCTCGTGGCTCGGTGCCAGGAAGCTGCTGTCTTCCAGCCCAGCCCTGTCTCCTGCACTGAGACCTCCAGCCGCCCCAGCCCGGCTCCCTCCCAGCCGAGGTCCCTCAGGATTTGGCGAGGCCTGGGGGGGGGGGGTGTGCTCGGACCAAATAGCCCAGAAAGACCCTAATAATCTCAGCCTCGCGATGACATGCCCAGACGGAATGTGAGATAACGCGACGGAGAGCTGGCTGAGTGGCTGGCCAGGTTGAGAGGAAGTTAGTGGGGGTTTTGCGTGGGCTGCTCAGCCGGCAGCATCCTCCTCAGTAAATGCCATCAAGATAACAGCAGGAAAGATGGACAGCTTTCTTCTTTGTTTTCTACTCAGACCAAGAAGATAGCAGAAGTGGGACTTAAGGTTAAAGAGGAAAATGTGAGTCACCTCAGGCCATTTGGCCTTCGGGGACCAGGTGCCAGAGGCTCAGCTGTGAGGAGAGAAAGTCTCAAACCGCAGGGGAGCCCTGGCCGGCGTGGTCAGTGGCTAGCGTGTCACTGTGGACGGAAGGGTCCCCGGTTTGATTCCCGGTTTGATTCCCGGTCAAGGGCACGCACCTCTGTTGCAAGTTCCCCAGCCCCAGTAGGGGTGCATGTGGGAGGCAACCAATTGCTGTGTCTCTCTCCCCATCTCCTCCTTCCCTTCCCTTCTCTCTAGAAATCAGCGGGAAAAAGATCAAAATATCCTTGGGTGAAGACTAAAAAAAATATATTAAAAATAAACTGCAGGGGAGTCACTGGGGCCTTGGAAGTGCTGGCTGAGGAGAGGCCTGCGGGCGGACCCGTGCTCCTGGGGCCCGGCCAGCCCCTCCCTGCCTCCCAGGAGCCCACTGAATGGTTCTGATTCTCCTTTTTCTGAAAACGAAACGCTGGTGACCGCGGATTGGCCCTGCTCCCGGGAGACTGAAGGAGCGCGGACACTGCCTGTCCGAGGAGGGGCCGCTGCCCTGGCCCCTGCGGCTTGCACAATGGGCAGCGCGACGGCTCGGTTCCCCTTTCCCCCACTGCACGCCGCTTCCCTCTGCCTGCGGCTGGCTCTTCCTCCTCCTGCTCTAACATTAGCTCTGCTGGCAGGCCACCCAGACGCTTGACCTGGGGACAGCTCCCCCAGCTCCGCCCCCGGGGTGCTCTCCCTCCAGAGTGACATCTGCCGCCAGGCCGGCCCTCTCCCCGCAGGGCTCCAGCCCCTCCGAAGTCTGCAGGCGGAACCCCTCCCCAGCCTCCTGGCCTGCCCCGCAGCGGCCTCACTGAGGAGGCCAGGGCTGAGCCCCTTGCTCAGTCAGAAGAATTCGTGGCCTCGTCAGGCTTGGCACCCAGCGGCCTGGGCTCCGAGGGCCGTTTTCTCCCGGTGCCGCCAGGATCCCTGAAGCGTGAACTGGGACGTGCCGGGTCCCAGGTAGTCGGGCGCCTTCCCCGGGCGAGCAAAGACCTTTGCCTGAGCTCCCCCAGCCTGGGAGCCAGGCCCCGCTACATCCCCCAGGGCGCTTCTCCTGGGCCGGCTCTCCCTCTGCTTCGCAGGCCGCGGCCTCCCGTGTGCCGCTTCAGAGGCTGGGGCGCCCCGCCGGTTCCCCTCATGTGCCCAAGTGTGAGCTCACCTGTGGGCACTGGTTCCCGGCGCCCCGGCTGCAGGAGGAAGCGGTGACATGGTTGCCCCGTTAGGATCCGCAGAAGGAAGGGGGGCGGAAGCGGGTCGTGGGCAGAGGGAGCGCCGCCATGCCCTGTCTGAGCTCCTCTCCGAGGAGGGACCGGAATTGTGTCTCCATTGGAGTCAGGGCCCCCGAAGCCTCCATTTGGCTTGCAGCCTTTGCCTTTCCCATGGAGGCTCTGATTCCAGAACCTTCTCTCGTGAGCTAAGGAGCCTCACAGACACCAGGCCCTGCTGGCACCAGCCAGGCCCGGCCACATCTGTGCACCTGTGTGCACACCCAGCGTTCTGGGAGACTCCTTGGTGAGCCCCCAGCTCACAGCGACCGGCTCATCCTCCCCCAGTGGGTGCAGGTTGCAGAGGGTGAGGCAGGCCGCCTGCAGTGGGGCACCCACAGTGGGAATTGTATCTTATACGGCGATGCTGGGAGTCAGACAGCTCTGGGCAGCCTGGAGCCATGGGAACTTGTGCTGGGTCCCGGGACACCGGCCAGTGGTCAGGGGTCGGGGGTGCCTGGGCCTGCTCCCTAGGAAGTGGGTGTGTGATGCTCTAGCCTGTCCACCGTGGCCCAGCCTCAGACGGGGCGCAGGAAGCACGATGGGGCGCCGATTCCTTTTTATTTCCCTTTTGCTGCTCCAGGGGAGGGATTAGCCCCGGACTCTGCCACACCTGTGGGTGGCCTTAAAACGGCCACTGTGCCGTCGGTCAGCGTTTCTCCATCGTTACGTCGATGGGCTGCACACACACCAGTTTGACTGACTGGACCATCATGCCGTGGAAAAGGAAAAGAGGGTGAAACTGCCTTTTGTAGAAAAGCAAAAACAAAACGTGTCTCGAAGAAAAAACTCACCTGCTGGCCTGGCTCAGGGGCTGAGCGTAGACCTATGAGCCAGGAGGTCACCGTTCGATTCCCGGTCGGGGCACAGGCCCGGGTTGTGGGCTCCATCCCCAGTGGGGGACGTGCAGGAGGCAGCCGATCAGTGGTTCTCATCATTGATGTTTCTCTCCCTCTCCCTCTCCCTCTCTGAAATCAAAAGTATATTGGAAAAAACCCACAAAAAACAGCACTGCTCTAGAAATGCCATGTTGGTTAAGCAGGTTTGACTTAGAAATCTCTCCTCGTGGTTCTGCTCACACGTCACTCTTAGATCCTCCGTAGCTGGGCGGAGGTAGGACGGGCAGGGCGGCTCGCAGGGTCCTGGAGGCGGTGCTGCTGGCAGGCTCAGGCTTTCCTGCCGGGTGGGCCAGCCCCAGCCCCAGCCCGGCCTGGTCCCGGGTCAGAGCCTTGGGCCAGGAGTGTCTGCTCAGCCGCCCTGTGTCCTGTCCCCACCCCATGCCAGGGAGCTGGAGGCCCAGTCCCACCTCGATCTAGGCAGCGAGGGAGGGAGGAGCCTGGTGCAGAATCGGGGTGCTTCTCGCAGAAGAAGCAGGGTTGCACCCCTCCATCAGTTCCACATGTTCGACAAGGGGACCAGGAGGGGGGCTCCCCTAGGACAGGGACCTGGCGAAGGGGTTCCTTCGAGTTGTAGATGTCAGTGTTAGCCATTGGCCCCCTGGGCCCTTAGAGTCAGAGGCCACGGGAGGACCCGGCCGGCCTGGGGCCGCCCCTACCGCTTGCCCGATGCTCTCCCTTCCCCACTGGGGCCACTTGGCCTGAGCCCAGCCATTGGAGAGGCAGCAGGGCCACCCAGTGAAAGTCCGTTTCCATTGGCCCGAGTCCCCGGGGCTGACAGGTGGCCGCAGCGGCCAGACAGCGGGTAGTCCCGTGGAGCCTGCTGTGCGCTGGGAACGCCCTGGACAAGGCAGCAGCCTCAAGGAGCTCTAGGCCTGGGGGTGGGAGGCGGGGGCAGAATCAGCACAGAAACAAATGAACTGGTTAGGTGCCCAGACCCCGAGCGCACGTGGTGAGGAGGGCGCCCTGAAGAGGCCGCAGGACAGGAGGGCCCAGACCCCATCATGCGGACCCCCCCAGGCCTCAGGGTGGCAGCAAGCTGGCCGTCCTGTGGAGCTGCGTGTGGGACAGATGGAGCTATGGGGCCAAGGGCCGGGCTTGCTCATGGGCCTGCGGGGGGGGCAGCCTGGGTCTTATTCCGGTTGCTGTGGGAAGTCGTTGGAGGGGAACAGTGTGGGCTGGGGGGGAATGGAGAACGGGCCCAGGGCACAGAGGGGACCCGTGAGGAGGCTGGCTTAGTCTCGCAGTGGGGAGTGGGAGGCATGGAGCAGGGCGGGCGGGGGGAGGAGTGGAGTGAGGAGCACTCACATTCCAGGTGTGTCCTCCAAGTTGGGAGGCAGGCCCCCAGCCAACACAGTACATCCTCGCTGAGCGAGGGAGTGGGGGCAGCCCAGGGAGCCCCCTCTGTGGTGCCCACTTATGTGCCCACGTTCCCTGGGAGGGCCCCGAGGTGCCCCTCTGCCTGGAACCCGCAGCAGCAAGTGGCAGTGGGTTGGTTCACTGTTTGCTTCTCGCTCTTGTCTGGCCCGTGGCCCCCCCTCAGCGGCCCTGCACCCACACAGCCCGCAGGCCGCCGCCTGCTTCTCTCTCCTGCATCCGCAGCCCGTCCCAGCTTGGGCTTCTGTGGGCTCCTCGCCTGGCAGGTTTGCCTCCCGCCCACCGAGCAGGGGCGGGGGGTGCGGGCTATGGTCCCGGGGCCTGTGCAATGGGTGGTTGCGTCCAGGAGTCCAGGAGGGCGGCCATCCTGATGACATAAGAGGACTGCACCCCCTTTTCCCCTCATAAGCTCCTCTGGTCCCTCAGCACCAACTTCCCAGTTTCCCCCAAAAGCCAGCCCTGCTCCCCAGCCCCGCAGTCTGGGTCCCTCTCCTCCAGCCCCACTCCCTGTCGGGTCAGGTTTGTCCACGTGACTGTGACCTCCATGAACTGTGAGCTTCCTGGGGGCCAAGACGGCCGCCCCCTCTGCGCCCCTGGTCACATATCCGAGGGCAAAGGTTCCTGCACCGGGCGCTGGGGACAGGGTGGGGACCGGGTGCCCTGCACTTGCCACCCCTCTTATCTGGCTGGGCCAGGTGTTCCTTGTTGGCCCCACCCTCACCCTCCCAGGCCTTAAAGAGCCAGAGCCTGGGCTGCCCTCGGAAGTCAGGGCCTCGGTGACCAGCGACTCCTGGGCTGGGACCTGCTCTCCGTTGTACCATCAGCCCCCCCGCTCCCCCCTCCCCAGCCTGCCGTGGGCAGTTGCTGGTGCAGGTTGGTGGAGGGGCTGGATGAACGAGTCTGGAATACTTTTCCTGAGCCAGGCGGGCACCTCTTCTCCCCCCAGAGGTCAGAACAGGCACAGGGAGCCCCGGGATGTTCCATGCTCAGGGGGCTCTGCTGGGCCTCCCTGGCCTGTTTTCACCGGGGGCCATGGTGTCCTGCCCCGGCCGGGGGTGGGGGGGGAGCCACTGCGGATGTGGTGCCACCGCTGTACGTTGTACGTGGAGAGCGATGACAACCTTCGAGCTTCTGTTTCAGTTGGGAGGGGTTCCCTGGGGTGGCACGGGCCTCGGCCCTTCCCTCGGGGTCCTTCCTGCTACCGTGAGGTCCCCTCCGCTCCCAGGCTGGGCTGTGCGGGGCCTCGGCTCACCCCGACCCTGTCACCTGCGCACATCACCCGTCATCCCTCCACGGAGAAGCCCAGGGTCAGAGGTCATGGGCCTTCTCGTGGGTGTTGGAGGCCCAGACTCCATGACCCACTGGAGACTTTGGACAAAGAGCTCGGGCCGCATCACGGGCAGGCGTCTCCTTGCGCTCCCCCGGCGTGGGCCCAGGCAGCCGCCCGAGCGTGGCGGTAGCGAGGGCTCCGCGCAGGCTGGTGTGCGGACCTGCTTCTGTGGCTCGGAGAGTGAATGGCTTTTCTGGTTGTTTGCAGCGCCCGCCGAAGAAGATGAGTCACGGACCGACCCTTTTCTCTTGTGGAGTGATGGGTGAGTAACCGAGTGGCGGGCAGCCCTTCCCGGCCCTCCCACCGGGGCCTGAGTCGCCCGGGGAGCCCCGAGGGCCGGACACAGGCCCAGGCAGCTGCGGGGGCGCTTTCTGGGTCCTGGCGACGTGGGTCCCAGCGGTGCAGGGGCTGCTGGGCCAGGGGTGGAGTGTGGCTCGCAGATGCAGTTCGGCTGCAGACAGCACTGGGTCTGTCTGGCGATCACAGTAACAGTGCCCCATGTTTGATTCAGAAAAGGCACCGCAGGGTAAAGTACAGAACAAAGCCCCCCGCCCCTGCCCGGTGAGAACTCCTCCATGTCGGGTGTTGTTATGTCCTTTGCACTGTTTTCCCGGCCGCGTCCATGGTGAGCACAGGGATACGTAAAACTACGTCCAGAAACCATTTCTGATGCTTTCCTCATCTGTCGGAGTCACCATCAGCGTGAAACGCCGGCTCCCTGTCGATGCGTGGACGGCGCTGCATCGCTGGGGTTTGGACGCTCCGGCGGCGCAGCCTCTGGGTTGTGGGGTGCAGGGTGTCCGGTGGCCGGTGTAACGGTGACCCGGCGTCGAAGCTGCGTCTGATTCTGGGTGATTCCTCGGGACGCCTCCCAGCGCTGGGCTGGACGGGCCGGAGGGCAGGCGCGGTTCTGAGGCGCTGTCTTCGACGGCCGACTCGCTCCCCAGAAGGCAGCCCCGTCCCCGCTAGCGTGGCTGTTCTTTAGGAGGGGCCGAGAGGGCCCTGGCCGGTGTGGCTAGCGGTTAGAGCGTCGGCCTGCGCTCCGAAGGGCCACAGTTCTCTCTCTCTCTCCCCGCTTCTCCTCTCCGCTCTCTCTAAGAACCAATGAAAAAATATCCTCTGGTGGGGATTAAAAAAGACAAAAAGACGGGGCTGGGAAGGTGGCAGGTCGCCTGTATGGTTTTCTCCTGCTCGGAGCATCGCCGGTGTCCTTTCTGTCCGTCCCCGTGGCTCCTGCCTTTGGGGCACCTTGGCCATGAGTTTCTCTGAGGCGCTGAGGCAGCACCAGGCTCCCGGAGGGACTGCGGCTCTCCGATGCTGTTTGCCTTCCGGGGCTCGTGCCGCCTGGCCCCTTTCTCAGCCTCCCCCTTGCAGTTCCTGTGAGCCCCACTTCCCGGAGGGGGCGCTTCGGGGGTGGTGGGTGCTGGGCGGGCCACGCTCCTCCCCGCAGGGCCTCTGGGACTGCAGCGGCGTCAGGGGCTGCGTTCACTTAGGGGAGACCTGGGCCTCTCGAGGTGCCCCCAGGCCCCTGTGGGCAGAGCTGGGCCCGGGTCGGGGGAGTAGGAATTGCTTTCTTCTCAGTCACAGGCCACCGCGGAGGGAGGGCCCGGGCGGGCGTTGGCCAACAGAGGATCACCTGGCCTGGCTCACCCCTCAACCCGCTTCTGAGGCCCGTCCCCACACAGGGCCCCAGTGCACCCTCCCAGGGTTAACAGCTCTCGACAGACCTCAGCCACCCGGCCACGTGGCCCCGAGCAGGGCCGCACGTCCAGCTGAGCATGGCCGGGAGGGAGGCCCCTGGGCGCCCGGCCCCTCAGCCCGGCCTGGGCTTCAGCTCTGAACCGGCTGGACTAGGACCCCGGGTGGTGGAGGGGGCGGCCCTCCTCTCAGGCCGTCCCTGCCTCGGCCTCCCTGGCTTAGAGCTGAGTGCGCCATGTGAGGTGGGGCTCCTGCAGGTTTGTCATGGGCGGTGGGGGGCTCAGATAGTTGGCCTGAACTGCTCAGCTTTCTCAGCCTCAGTTTCCTTTTAGTAAAATGGCTACGATGGCCCTAGGAGGCTTGGCTCAGTGGATAGAGCATTGGCCTGCGGACTGAAGGGTCCTGGGTTCGATTCTGGTCAAAGGCCTGTACCTAGGTTGCAGGCTCGATCCCTGGCCCTGGTCGGGTGCATGCAGGAGGTAACCAGTCCATGTGCCTCTCTCACATGGATGTTTCTCTCTCCGTCTCTCCCCCTCTCTTCCACTCTCTAAGAATCGATGGAAACATATCCTTGGGTGAGGATGAACAGCAAAAGAATGTTTTCAGTGGCTACTGTGATAGCACCTGCCGGGCGGGCTTGCTGGGAGGCTGTGTGAGATGACGCTGTAAGGAGACTGGCGCAGCGAGCGCTGTAACTGACGGGTGAGGAAGAGGGCGGAGACGAAAGCGGCTCTCCTGCTCCCTGCAGGAGGCGCCAGTCCAAACAGAGGGCCCCCTTGGGTCTCCTTGGGGGAGCGAGTGGGGGTGAGGCAGCCGCTTGCGGGGAGGACCCTCAGGCCCAGGGAGCCAGGCAGAGGCCCTGGGGACAGTCAGATGGAGAGACGGCTCCTTCCAGGTGCGAGCCGGGTGGAGCCTGCGGAGCCTGCTTCCTGCAGAGGCCTCTCCCCGGCCCAGGCCCCCGACAGGCCTGGGCCCGCTTGTCTGCAGAGTGGCGGGGGGATCTGCCCCTCAGGGGTCCTGCTTGCGCCTGCTGTGCAGCCCACACCAGGTCCTGCCTGGCAGGAGGGGAGCGCGGGGAGCAGCGGGTCTGTGGGGTGCCCTGGCCCGTCTCCTCAGCGTCTCTCTCTCCCACATGCTTGTCTTCCCGTTGCTCAGTCCTCCTTGATCCAAGAGGCCCCGACCCACCTGAGAGCGCACTGCACGTTGCACAGCTGGGCTCCTCTCGGCTCCTGTCTCGCAGGTGTTTATTGAGCAACTACTACGTGCGGTGCTTGGTGCAGGGAGAGCGAATCGGCCCTCAGAGCTGGGGACAAACGTGCCCGAGCCTCGGTCTCTCATCTTGCTGATGGCAGGTGTTCGCAGGAATCGGAGACCGGAGCCCACAGCAGGTGCCGCTCAGCCCTCCCGCCTCCCGCCTTTCCCGCGCCAGCCGAGGCGGGGACGTGAGCAGGCCTAGGCTTCCCGGCCCGTGCCTGCGCTGCTGGAGCTCAGGTGACCGCTCCTGCCCCTTGCAGCCAGGACGGACGGAGGTGTGGCTTCGCCCCGGGCTGGGAGCCGGGAGGGCATCCCGGGCAGTGCGATTTCATCTCGGGCGTGCCTCCTTTCTGTGGTCCGGCCAGACTTTTCAAGTGGGTTTTGGGCCCTTCCAGAGCCTGACAGTGCTCAGCAGAGATAAAACGTCACATTTTTACAGTCGCCAACCCCCTGCCCTGCCTGTCTCCTGGAGATAAAGGGCTCATGGTCTGGGCCTGGTCTGTGGGATCTCCCGGGAGAGCTGAGCTGGGCCCTGCAACTCCGTCATTCCCCGCAGCCCCACAGGGTCCTAGCTGAAGCCGAACGCGTTCGAGTTTCCTAAATGTTCTTTGGAAAATCCGGGCGAGCGCCTTTGGGCGGGGAGGGCCGCGGCCTGTTCGCTTCCTCTTTAAAAGCTGCCCTTTCCAGCAGCTCAGCCTCCTCGGCACCCACTCAGATGAAATGCAAAATGCCTCACTGCCCTGGCCGGTTTGGCTCCATGGACAGAGCGTCGTCTCGCAGACTGAAGGGTCCCGGGTTCGATTCCCGTCAAGGGCATGTGCCTAGGTGGCAGGCTCGATCCCCGCCCCTGGTCCGGGCTCGTGCAGGAGCAACCCATCGATGTGCCTCCCACATCCATGTTTCTCTCTCTCTGGCTCTCCCCCTCCCTTCCACTCTCTCTAAAAAATCATTGGAAATATACCCTCGGGTGAGGATTAGCAAAAAACAGACAGAAATGCCTCGCTCACAGTCCAGGGCTCACCCCGCCTCCCTGTAAAGTACGCCATTCTCCGCCCCAGGAGCTGGCCCTCTCCACCTCTGTGTCCCCCCCACCCCCTCCACAGTTTGGGAACTTGATACAAAGAAGTGGTTTGTGCTTTTCCACAGGGAGGAGAGAGCAGAGCCGGGCGAGGTGTGGGTGGGAGGCAGGGCGGAGGGGGGGCAGGGCCTGTGCCCCTGGGCTGCTTCCAGCAGAGCCCACCTTCGCCTCTTGGTTTCCTTGGTTACCTCCCAGCCCATCCTCAGCACCCTGTGCGGCCAGGTTTCCCCTGCAAACCTTCGTGGCGGAAGAGCCACCGCATGGCTGGTTAGTGTGTTTTTGATACAGGAAACCTTGGTCAAGTGGCCACTTCCTGGGTGTGGCCTGGCCACGGGAGGGGAGGGGGGACCAGCCCCTGTTGCTGCCAGGATTTCTAGTGGGAGCGGCAGGGGCGTGGCTGCGCCCGAGGGAATCCCATGTGCTGGGAGAGGTGGGGCTGCCCGGCCCCTGGTGCACGGCTCCCTCCCGCCTCCATCACTTCTTCACATGGACCCAGGTCACATGACACAGGTCATACGTGTACTAGTTGAGTCTTTTTTGGTGAAATAGCAAGTGGGGGTGAGAGCAGGCTCCCCCCGCCCCCTCGGCCCCCCCCCCCCCCCCCGGTCAATTGCACCCGTTAAATGAGGTCTGAGTTGCAGGGACAATGGACACTACACGGTCCATTCGCTTCACCTCTCGGGCGAGGGGAAGACTTGGGAATCCGATGTCCGTGGGAACGCGAACGTACTCCCATGGCCGCAAAAAAGGCCACTGGGAAGGGTCGTGTAGATATGAGTCCGCGGACAGAGAGCAAACCATTCGTGTGCTAAAAAAAAACAATGGATGGAAGCCCGTAATTACTTTAGGAGTTACGGCAATAAATTACTTATTAATGTAAGTTACAGCACAGGCAGGGCGTGGAGGCAGCGTGAGCAGAAGGGTCACACGTTGTGTATAAAAAGGAATCGTAAAAATATTACAGCAGCCCTGCCGTGCCGCTCCTTCCGTTTGTCAGCATTTTAATTACCAGCCGGTGCCGCCGAGTTTCATTCCCTGGCCGTTCGTCTCCTCCGTGCCTGAGGGGTGCTCCCGGGGGCTCCCGGCGTTGGTGTCTTCGGGGGAAACCAGTTGGCTGTGTTGAATCGTGCTGGACAGAAAGATTTCTCTTTGAGGTCTAGTAGCTTTTAAAAAAAAATTTTATTGATTTCAGAGAGGAAGGGAGAGAGAGAGAGAGAGAGAGAGGGAGAGAGAAATATCAGTGGTAGGAGAGAATCATTGATCGGCTGCCTCCTGCACGCCCCACACTGGGGATCGAGTCTACAGCCTGGGCCTGTGCCCTGACCGGGGATCGCCCCGTGACCTCCTGGTTCATGGGTCAGTGCTCACCAGCGGAGCCACGCAGGCCGGGCCTCCCAGGTCACCACAGGGCAGGCTGTGAGCTTCTACCCCCAGAGCCAGCAGAGGGGGTTCCTGCAGCCCCGAGAGCTGCTAGCACCGCCCAGCCACGGGACCGGGCAGGAGGCCTCGCCACAGCGACAGGTGTGAACTCCACGGATGAGTCAGCCGCCTCGGTCTGGGGAGGCCCCCGCCGGCCTCGGCCGCGCACCGTGGGCCTCGCTTCAGGTGCTCACCTTCTCTAGAAGCCGCTTCCGCTGTGGGTGTCGCCGTGGGCAGCGTCCTCTGCCTGGGAACCTCGGAGGCTGGTCGTCCCCGAGAACCTGGGCCCCTGGGAAGCCACCCCCCCATTACCCCCTCCCCCCCGGGCCCGGGCGGGATGGAAACAAGCACGTTGGGGGTTAAAGCCGTGTGTGATGCTGAGTGCTTCCTCCTTCGAGCTCGATCTCTGCACCTGAGGCCTCGCCCTCCTTCATCAGGGGCCTCAGGACCGAGCCCTGTGAGTGTGGTGGGGGCCTGACTCCTGGCCCCTGTGTGCTGGAGCGGGGGCTGCTCCTGTGCCCCCAGCTCGTGGGAGCTTCCCGGAAACCCCAGGCTCAGTCTGGGGCCCCTGCATTGAAGGGCCCTTTGAGGCCGCCTGGTCCGTGCACAGAAGGGGAGCCGGATGGCGCCTGGGCTTTCTGTGTGTTTGTCCAGTCCCCCCGCCCCCCACCTCTCCTCCCTCGTCTGTAGGCAGGCCCTGTGGGTACATGGCTTCCACACACAGTCCTGCTTCGCGTCTCAGCCCCTGAAGATGGGCTCAGCAGGGAAGCAGGGACACTTCCGATGCTCCTGGGGCTTAAAAGGGTGGAGATGGCACGGAACTGGGGGTGCCCCACCTCCCAGGCCTCGTACCACCCCCGACCCCACGTCTGCTGAGCGTGATGTCAGAAGCCTCCCTGAGAAGGACCGAGGTGTCTCAGGAAGAAGCTGGGAGGCCGCAGATCGTGGGCTCCCCACCCAGAACACCTGGGGGCCCTCCGTTGTGAAAGGGACTCTGGGGATGGAAGGTGGGTCGCTTTCCTCCATGGTCTGCTTTGTTATGGGCCCAACAAAACAAGCAGCACCGCACGTCGGGCAGTGGGGTCCGGCCCCCAGCAGCACAGGGACCGGACCATCTACCCCGACGCTTCCTGGGGGCGGCGTGCTGTGGGCTGCGGCCTCAGGCGGGGCTCTCACCCTTTCGCAGGAAAACGCCTTGGGCAACCTGCTGACAGGCAGGTCCCGCCCAGAGCTTGTCTGCAGGTCAGGGACTGGCCTCGGGTCTGCATTCTAGCAAATACCCCGGAAGCTCCCGCCGGTGCCCCAAAGCCATGCTGAGGGTCCTGGTGTGGAGCATGCAGTCCCCCGGTCGTGGCCGCAGCCCCCAGAGCCGGCCCCAAGGGGTGGCGCCAGCATCGCCAGCCTGTTCGGTGCCCTCGCAGGCCCTGCCCCGCAGTCCCGAGTTCCCACACCATGCCACCCCTGTCTGCACGTGAGGAAACGAGGCCAGAGCTGAAGGCACTTGCAGAGCTGAGCCTAGAACCCGGGCCACACCCTTCCCGCCTTCCCAGTGCCGCCTGCTCAGCGGCCCGCGAGTCGGTGGCCTTGGTTGCTGTTGGAGGAGTTCTGTGGTGGTTTGCGCAGAAGTGACACGAGGGAGGGGCGGGCGTCCGGTGTCCCCTCCTCGGCGCCCAGTTCCTCTGTACGCTGACGTCAGCCCACAGCCCAGGGCGCTTGGCCGCTGAAAACCACCTCCTATTCCTGTTTCTTTTGTCTGGTGACCCGACCCAGCAGGTCTCTCTCTGTCCCTGAGCGAAGGGGGAAAACACGAGGCTAAACATAGCCCATTGTTCTTATTTTCTCATACACGCTTCTCGGAGCGATAAAGATAGAAACAATCCGTGTTATCTGCTGCAGGCAGAGCCAGGGCCACCTGGCTGGGGTCGACGCACACGAGCCGTGCTCGGCGTCTGGGAAGGGCTCTGCGTGTTCGCAGCATCTTAGAGGTCAGTCCTCAGCCAGGCTCCTGGCTGCTTCCACACACCCGTCCACAGCCCGTGGGGTGGGGGTTCGAGGACCCGCCCAGGTTGGGCCTGCCTGGCCCAGGAAGGGGGACGTGTGCTGGGGGCAAGGACAAGTGAGATCCCCGGCCGGCCTGGCTCAGCGGTTGAGCGTCGACCTAGATGGGGACGCCTGGCTGCGGGGCGCAAGGGCTGAGCGCCGGCCTAGGAACCAGGAGGTCAGGGTTCGATTCCCACTCAGGGCGCAGGCCTGGGTTGTGGGCTCAACCCCCAGTGGGGGGCGTGCAGGAGGCAGCCGATCCATGATTTCCTCTCATCATTGAAGTTTCTCTCTTCCTCTTCCTTTCTCTCTGAAATCAATAACAATATATTAATTAAAAAAAAAAAAGACAAGTGAGACCAAGCACACAGCCTCGGCCTGCTCTGCAGCTTCTGTCTGCACTTGTCACTCGCTGCTTCCTGCAGCCGCCCCGCTGGGGTCTGCTGGGTGCCCGCTCCCTGCTGGCACGGGGGAGCCGTGCCCGGACGTTGCCCCAGAGCTCGTGCCCAGCAGCAGACACGGAAGCAGATCATTAAGGTCAGGGACCATGTAGGCCTCAGGACTGAAAGTCTAGGCAGAGCTGTGGTGCCCGGGGGCCGACGGGAAGGCGATGGGCAGGTGAATGATGTTCGAGGTGGCTCTTCGGTGATGGGTGCGAGGCTGCTGGTGGGAGGATGAAGGCGGGAGATCATTCCAGGCCTTGCCCCTTCACAAAGGTGTGAGGCCGAGAAGAGCTGATGTTTTGGGGAGCTGAGGTTCACTCGGCCCCCCTGCACTTGCCTTTAACAGTGGGCTGAGCTGAGAACTGACTCCTTTCATTCTCCGGCTACAAGGACGTTTTATACGTTGAGGCCAGAGAGGCTGACCGGAGAGAGTGGGACGGATCCTCCAGGCAGGAGGGCGCCTCAGTTAGCCACGCGGCCCGTCCCGGGGCGGGTTTGTGGTTAATCTAGAAACGAATCGAATGCCCACTGCTGCCGATAGAGGGACCCGTGCTCATGGCTGCAGTCAGTTCGTCAAACGAAGGTTTTTTCGTTGTTTTTTAAATATATATTTTTATTAATTTCAGAGAGAGGAAGGGAGAGGGAGGGAGAGCTAGAAACATCAATGATGAGAGAGAATCACCCGTTGGCTGCCTCCTGCGCGCCCCGCCCCCCGCTGGGGAGGGAGTCCGCAACCCGAGCATCCAACCGCGACCTCCTGGTTCGTGGGCTGACGCTCAACCACTGAGACACCGGCTGGGCCAGACTCCAGTTTTATAGAGAATGTCTGGTGCCGAGGAATGACTCTCCAGGGGTATTTTCAAGGGTGATTTTGACTCAGCCTGATCCTTGGCTGCCTCTGACGTCACAGGAAGTGTGCCCGGAGCGTGGGGCCTGCTGGGGAGAGACGGGTCTGCAGGCCGGGCTGCCGGGCTCAGACGTTTGCGATCTCTGCGAGGCAGTGGGCAGCGGCGGACGGGGATGGGCCGTGGCAGGGGTGGGCCCGCGAGGGTTCTCCGAAGGCCGTGAGGACGTGGGACTGACCAGGTAGGAGGCCAGAGAGGCCCAGAGGCCCCAAGCCTACGGGATGGCCTGGCAGAAGGGTGCTTTGGGCCCTCCTGGGAGGCAGTCCGTGTGTCAGAAAGAAAGCCCCACGGGGCCTGGGGACCTGGGTTCGGGCCTTGCTCTGCTCCTAGCTCAGCGCCGGGGTTTAGGTCCCTCCCTGAGCCCGATTCTCCTCCGTGAGGTGAGGCGGGGCCAGGTGGTTTCAGGGCCTTCCCCGTGGAAGCCAGGCCCCGGTGAGGAGGGTGAGGAGGGACCCGGCCGGTGTGAGGGCTGCTGACGTCCTGTTTTCTCTTTGTCATTTTTGATCCAGAAAATGACAGATGGCGAGACCTGGACAGGAAGTGCCCCCTTCAGATCGACCCGCCGAGCGCCAGCCTCTGGGAGCGCCTGCCCGAGCGGTGCCCGGACGGTGCCCTGTGGCACCCGGAGGCGGCGACCGCCTGCACCGTGACCAGCCTCATCCAAGACCTCAGCCTCAGCGACCACAACGGGAACCCCTCCGCGCCCCCCAGCAAGCGCCAGTGCCGGTCACTGTCCTTCTCGGATGAGCTGTCCAGCTGCCGGACCTCTTGGCGGCCCCTGGGGTCCAGGGTCTGGACCCCCGTGGAGAAGAGGCGTTGCTACAGCGGGGGCAGCGTGCCCCGCCTCGCCGGCGGCCCGGGCACCATGCAGCGCAGCTCCAGCTTCAGCCTCCCGTCCCGCCCCGACGCGCTCGCCTCGCCCTGCGACCCCGCGGGCTTTCCCCGCCTCCTCGGGGGCCAGGCTGGCCCGGGGGCGCCCGGCGCGGCCACCTGCGGACAGGCTGACCTCTGGAGCCCAGACTTGAGCCCCGCGGGCGGCGCCCGGCTGGACATGCAGCGGTCGCTCTCGTGCTCCCACGAGCAGTTTTCCTTCGCCGAGTTCTGCGCGCCCTCCGCCAGCAGCACGCCCGCCTCCACGCCCGAGCTGGCACGGCGCCCCAGTGGGCTGTCCCGCAGCCGCTCCCAGCCCTGCGTCCTCAACGACAAGAAGGTGGGCGTCAAGCGGCGGCGCCCCGAGGACGGGCCCGAGCAGAGGCCTTCCCTGGACCTGGCCAAGATGGCACAGGTAAGGCCCTGGCACGGGAGGGGCCGCGGGAGCCGCTGGATGCTCCGGGAGCCCGCGGGCAGGTGCGGGCACGTTTCACAGGCGCTCAGGATTCGGGGCCTCGCCTTGTATTTTATTTTATTTTATTTTTTATTTAATATATTTTATTGGTTTCCTACAGAGAGGAAAGGAGAGGGACAGAGAGTTAGAAACATCGATGAGAGAGAAACATCGATCAGCTGCCTCCTGCACACTCCCTACTGGAGATGTGCCCGCAACCCAGGTACATGCCCTCGACTGGAATCGAACCTGGGACCTTTGAGTCCGCAGGCTGACGCTCTATCCACTGAGCCAAACCAGTTGTGGCGTATTTTAAATCCTATCCAAAGAAAGATGAGATTTTAAAATATATATGTTTTTATTGATTTCAGAAAGGAAGGGAGAGGGAGAGAGAGAAACATCAATGAGAGAGAATCATGGACCGGCTGCCTCCTGCACGCCCCACATTCCCTGTAGTGCCCGGGCTGCCCTGCCGGCCCGGCCTGATTCGTTTCAGAAGGAACATGCAGCTTCCGTTTCCAGAGCTTTTCCTCTCCCTCTCTTGGTTCCCCCTCCCAGCCTGGCGGTTCCCCCTCCCAGCCTGGCGGTCCCCCACAAAAGAAGAGGTACAGGATCTCAAGTCCAGAGCTCACCCCCACCTGGGGGACAAGCTGGTGGTGTGCCCCCGAAGCCCGTGGAGTCGTGGGGGGGTTCTCTGGAGGGGCCCGCCGCCGCCCCTGGCTCTCGTTTCCCTTTCTCCACGGCCGATCCAGCCGTGCCCCTGTCTCCGAGGACTCGGCAGCTGGACCTCGATCGGCACATGCATTTACCTTGGAGCCGCGTGGAATTTTCCTCCTCGGGAGAAATTTAAATCGGTGACGGGCTGGCAAGGTGATGGGCTTGGGCGACTTCTGAGGGGAACCCCGAGTCCTAGGTGTGATCAGTGGCTACGGCTGCATGTGTGACGCTGAGCGTGTTTTATGACCTAACAAGCCAGATGGGTAATAAAAACCACGTACACGTGTTACGCCGTTTACTAGCCCCGCGACGGAGTCACCCCTGCGCCCGCCGAGGTGTCCCCGTCCTCACCGGGCAGAGCGCGTCTAAAAACATCGCTCGCTGGGGCTGTGCCCAGATGCAGGGGCTGAGTCCCAGGGTCCCAAGGAGGCCGCCCCGTCCCGCCCGCCCGCCTTCCCCTGGCCCAGGCCCTGGGGGCAGAGTCCAGGGAGAGAGTAGGGGGACCTCTGGGAAGTGTGTGCCACAGGCCGGGGCCAGCACCCTGGGGACGGACTGGGGGCCCCCCCCAGGCCCGTGACCTGCCAGCCCTCGCCCCAGGCGGCTCTGCCTGCGTCGCCTCCCGCGGTGATCAATGGCTCCAGGAGGCGGGCCCTGCCTTCCCAGGAGCCTTGGCAGCCAGGCCCTGAAAAGAGGCCTGGCCGCAGCCTGGCACCTGTGGGCCATGTTGGTCCCCAGGAGCTGGTGGGTGTACACCAGTGTGTGGGCATTGACCCACTCCCGGCCCGGGGACCGCTGCCCCTGGGCCCTCGCCCCCGCAGGCTGTGGCTGTCGGGAAGCGGCACGCTTCGTGGGGTGGTAGGCTGTGCTGAGGGTGGGTGCTGCTCCGTGCTCCCCGCCGCCTGTCTTCTCGCTGGGTCATGGGCTCCTTCCTGGGCCTTGGACCTTGGTTTACACATCGAGTGTTTGGGGGGAGGGGTTCCAACTGTGCGTTCCTGTCAAGGGGCCCTTTGTGCGTGGGTCCCGGGACCAGGTGCACAGGAGGCTCAGGGAGAAGGTGCCAAGTGCCTTTTTGGTTAGACCTTTGGAGCGACTGGGAGTTCTGACAAACCCCTGCTCCCTGGAGGGGCTGCTGGGCTGGGGCCTTCGGGGGCCCAGAGCATCCCCCCTCCCCCCGTCTGTGTGAGCACCAGGGGCGAAGGCCCAGAGTGAGGATGTAGCCAGAGGCCCTCCAGGTGTCAACAGAAAAGGGAGCAGGGTGAACCCAGAGTCAGACCAGCAGGGAAGACGGGTGGCTGAGGCCCCAGGCCAGGCCCCGTGCACCCACGTGAGTGAGCAGGTGGCCCGGGGAGGGCGCTGCCCCCAGCCAGCAGATGTGACCACAGGCCTTGCCCAGTCCAAGCCCTCCAGGGGAGGCGGCCCTTCTGGAACATGGGGCTCAGCTTTAGAGGCCCGTTTGTAAGGACATCGGCAGACCAGGAGCCGCCGGCGCTGGGGCAGGAGGCAGGCAGCCCTGCGCGAATCACTGTACAGTGGGGCCTTGACTTACGAGTTTAATTCGTTCCGTGACGGAGCTCGTAACTCAAATTACTCGTATGTCAAATCTGAAAGTGAACGAGTGAGACACGTGATGCTGGGCTGATGTTGTGGCATTCACTGTGACGTTCGCTGTGCCAACTAGCGGTGGAGTATCTGAAGCTGGCTCGTAACCCGAATTTTAGCTCGCAACTCAAAGCAAAAAATCGGCCCAGAGACGGCTCGTATCTCGAAAAACTCGTTAGTCAGAACACTCGTAAGTCAAGGCCCCACTGTATATGGAGCCATGTGTGCCGCCGAGGGCGGGCCCAGCCTGCGCAGGAGTGTTTGTTAGCCGGGCTTTGGCCGGCATGATGAGTTGCCGCCTTTCTGAGACCTGGTTTGACCACCAGAGCACCAGTCGACCGTTGGTTGAGACCTGAGCTCTGCGAGGCCCTCTGGGCCGGGTTGTGCCTGCGTGTGAGTAGAGAGTTCAGAAAAGCAGCCATTTGAGATGACCCGCTGAATGGCGTGCCCCTCGCTGTTCTCTCAGCTCCAGGCTGGTCAGCTTGAAAGAGCAGCACATTGTATTTCTCGACGGTGCTCCCAGCAGAAGCGCGCGTTCGTGGGGAGGGGTCGGATGCCGGAACAGAGGTTTGATTGATTGCCGCTGCCACACACCGAGCCCCCCACCACCCGGAGCGGCCTCAGAACAGGCAGCAACTGTTGTGTTAGCAGATGTTGGTGGCGGAGAAGGCTGGCCGGGGGCAGTGAGGGGCAGGAGAGAGGCACGAAGTGGAAGCTATGCTGAGAGCGCTGGTCCCGCGGACACGTCCGGGACAGCGGGCTGGTCTTGGCGGCTCCCGTGGGCCAAGGGCGGGACGGCATTGGAGGAATGGTCCCAGATGTTCGGCAATAACTGCTGGCTCTTCGCTGGCGGGGTCATCCCTGGGGGAGGCTCACTCTGTCGCTCTCTGCTTTCCATCTGTGTGCCCGTGGGGGCTGCCGGGAGGGGGCCCCGGGCTCAGGCCTGGCCCGCCCGAGCCTTTCTCTGCCAGGGGTCAGCCACCTTGCTGGGTCCAGTTGCCCACTGCCTGTGACTAACTAGGAGCCAGGCCAGAGCCGCACGCCGGCCGCCTGCCTGGGCCCGTACCCTGTCCGCCATGGGCTCCCGTGGGGCCTGGCCTTTTGCATCACAGCCTCCGCTCTCCGGAGCCGCACCCACGAGAATCTGCATCGACACGAGCCCTTTGTGGGGCCAGTGCTGGGTCCCCGGGCTGCCCCCCAGGCTGCCCCCACTGGCAGGAGCTCTGTGTGACTGGGTGCCGGGGGTGTTAATTGCCTATTTACGGCCAGAAGATGAACAGGGCCCCCTTTGAAGGTTAGACATAGTGAACCCTGGGTGAGCCCTTTTGGGGAGGGCGGGGTGTGCTTCTTTCCTGTCCTGCAAAACAAGAGAAATGGTTGGCTCCAGAATACGACGCAGCCACCAGAAGCTCCTTCGTGAGCCGTGGCATGGCCACTGGGTGGAGACACCACGTGTCACGCGGTCCGCCCTCCTCTGGACGCGCCGGGCCCTGGGATGCATTTACCTGGTGGAGCGGGGGTGGGGGGGTCGGGGGCTGCAGCAGGCCCCTTGCTGGGCTCTGTGCACAGAGGGCGTGTGGACGGTCCCCTGGACCCACCAGGGCCCTGTCTGGGGACAGACGCACCCGCACGTCCGCGGAGTATTCACCGTGAGCGGTTGTTACCAGGTTTCTGAGAACTGAGAGCCAGGCCGGAAACATGGGGCGCCGTGGAGGGAGCGACGGAGAAGCTGCTGCGCCCCGCCACGGCGACGGACAAGGTGCCGCTGAAATCCTCCAAGCCGGGCCCCGGGCCCCTCGGGGCGGCGCTGAGGAGGGCGCTGACCCGGGTGCTGTGCGTGCTGGAAAAGCTGCGAGCTGGCAGCCCCGCCGCCAGTGGCCACGCTGCGCCTGCCGGGGGAAGACGCGTGGCCGGGCACAGTGAGCCACAGTGCAGGGCCCTCCTCTGTCCTGCAGCCGGGGTCCCTGATGACTGGGCTGTGCGTCCGTCCCACCCAGGCTCCGAGCCAGGTCTGCGCGGCTGACCCCCCGCCCCAGGCCTGGGTGCCCACCCCCCAGCGCTCCAGCAGTGAGCGCCAGCCCAGAGGGCGCCAGGACGGTGTGGGACGGCCCAGGGAGGCCCCGGGCCAGGCAGCACGTTCCAGAGAAGTCCAGTCCTCGGGGCTTGGCAGCCTCCTCCCGGTTTCCTGGCAAAAGGCATTCGTGGCTCTAGGTTGCGCCCCTGCCATATAGGAATGCGGGGCCTGCAGCCTCTGCAGCCAGCGACCCCAGGAGCAGCAGCCCTGAGAGCGTTCAGGCTGTGTGCACTGACAGGCCGGCCGTGTGCAGTGCTGAGCTCACAGGCCGGCATGGCCAGCCCAGGCGTTGCTGCGAGGTCCGTGCTTTTTCCACTTGGGCGGGGCTGAGGGTCCAGGCCCATCCCATCTCGGTGTCCCCTTCGGCTTGTGGGGAGTGGGGCTGGCATCCCGGGGCTGAGGGCTGGCCGGAAGCAGTCTTCCCGTGGGCTGTGGTGGCCGTGGTGGGACAGACCGGCCCTGGACACGGGCTCTCCGGTGTGAGGACAGGGAGGTGGCTCGGTCAGTGCGCGCCCCAGGACAGCAGCTGGGATCTCACGTGACCATCTGGCTCCGCTGTGGCCACTGTCCGAGCCGTCTAGACGGTCTGAGGTGACAGCTGTCACTGTTCTGGATGAAGTCGGCTAACCTTGGATTATTTCCAAGGCCTAAAAGTCCAGTTGGAAGTGGCGACACTGAGCAGGCCGGGGTGGGGACGCTAACAGTGGCCTCCAGGGAGCCGGGACCCGTGAAGAGCCATGATCCCAAGCGGCACCTGCGGCCCAGAGTGCGGGGGAGGGGGGGGGGGTAGGGATGAGGGAATGAAGGCCCCTGCCTTCTGCTCCATGGACCATCCCAACTGCCCAGCCCTGGGCCCCCGAGAGACCCCCCTCCCCGGGCAGGGTGGGGCCGTAGGCTGGTCCCAGAGCCAGGAGGAGGGTGTGGGGCAGTGTGGGTCCCCATCCCAGGGTTCGGAATCCGTGTTGGGCGTCTTCGGAGGCCTGGTGTCTGGGGCACCTGGACCTGCCTTTGTTCAGTCTGCTAGAGCCTTCTCTTCCTCTGGGATTTAGGTGGGACGGAGGGGGGCCCTGACCCCCTGTCCACTGGGGGCTCCCCGGCCCTCAACCCTGGAGCCTGGGCCGGGAGGGGCGTGGGGACCACCCTCATCACAGAGGACCTTGGAGGGCCGAGGCGGGTTTGTGTGGGTGACAGTGTTTTCTAAGAACAGATTTAATCTTCTAACTGGAGCTTCCCCAAGGGGACTCCTCTCCAGTTATGGCCCCCGTGTCTTTGGCCCCTCAAACCTCTACCAGTGGTTCTCAACCTTCCTGATGCCGCGACCCTTTAATACAGTTCTTCATGTTGTGGTGACGCCCAACCATAAAATTATTTTCGTTGCTACTTCATACTGTCATTTTGCTACTGTTATGAATCGTAATGTAAATATCTGATGTGCTATATGTGTTTTCCGATGGTCGCGACCCACAGGTTGAGAACCGCTGCCTAGGCCAGGGGCTGGCAGACCACAGCACACAGGCCGTCGCCTGTGTTGCAAATAAAGTTTTATTGGCACGCAGCCACCTGTCTACTGTTACAACAGGGACCAGAGGGCCAGCAACGCCTGAGCTATTTAGTGCCTGGCCCTTTAAGAGCAGTTTACCAGCCCTGCTCTACGTGGCCTTGTGCCTCAGTTTCCTCATTTGGAAAGCGACCTGAACCTGGCAGTTGCTCCCTGGAAGCCAGTCCTAGAAAGGGCCGCCTTGTTCTCTGGCCGTCAGGAATGCGGGGTGATGTAACACGGCCCGCCCAACCCTCTCAGGCCCCCCCCAGCCCAAGTCTGCCCCCCCCCGCCCCCCACGTGGGCCTCATCCTGTGCTGCTAGCGGTGGGGGGGGGGGGGGGGCTGCGGAAAGGGAGCGGCCAGCGCCTGTGCGTCTTGGCCGACCGGCCTGGCATCAGAGCGATGCTCCACGCGTTCGGTGCACAAAAGCATGGAGCTTTGTTGTGTAATGAGAACTGCGTCCTCCCCGGGGCGCTCGCTGGAAGCTTCTGCCGGGCGGCCCGTCCAGGTCCCGGGGACGCCGCCTTGTGCCCGCGAAGCGTGGGCCGCAGAGAGGAGCGTCCATTTCCTTCTGCGCCCACTCCCTGCCTCTGTCCTGTCCCTCGAAGGATTTGCTGAGGCCGCTCTGCTCAGTGTGGAACCAAACCAGACGCTCCGGCGGGGGGCCGGCCCTGGGCTCGCCGTGCTTCGGACAAACGCCCGGAAAGTGCGCCCTGGCGGGGGGCCCGGGGATCCCTCTGCTGCCAGATGTGCTCTGGCCGCGGCCGACAGCCCGTCGGAAGTCGCGGAGGATGTTAGCGTGGCGGTCACTTGGCCGGGCGGTGGTTTGGAGCAGCTTTGTGAGATGGGGGCAGGCTTGGCTCTGACACTGAAGAGCCTCAGACAGCGTGGTTTCTACCCTGCTCTCCGCCTCAGACGAGTCAGCAGAGGCCGGCCTGTCCCGGCCAAGCCGCCCTGCGCCTGGAGGCTGCGGCCTGGGCTGGAGGCCTGTGGGGACCCAGGAATGTGGTTGGAAAGTTCTTAGCACAACCAAGAACCACTGCCACCAGTGCCGTTGGCGCGGGCCCTGCTGGGAAGCTGAGATGAGAAACGGAGCGAGGAGGGAGGGGTGCTCTCCCTTTTAGGGAAAGCTGTTCCCACGCGAGCCCTCTGCTCCCGCCTTCTGCTTCCGCAGGGACAGCTGTGCTGGGACCGAGGCGCTCTGTGGCCAAGAAGCAGGAAGACGGGGTGTGTGTGTGTGTGTGTGTGTGTGTGACGATTTCCAAGGAAAATCCGTGTTTAGCCACACAGGATACCCAAATTCTGCAAGTCCTGTCCACTTCAGCAAAGCTCCTACTGTGTGTAAGATGCTGGGTGGGCGTGCATCAGCCACAGCCCCCCTGAGAGAGACAGACGCATAGCGGTGGGCTGGGCTGAGGCACGTGGCAGGCAGAGGTCCCAGGAGCACCCGGGGCCCCTGGGGAGCACTGGTGGCGGCGGGGGAGCTGCAGGCACTTCCCGCTCCCCGCGCTCCGGGCCCTGCTCTGGGACACTCGGTACCCCTGAGGCGGATGCTGTGATTGTCACACGCACGCACAGAAGCAGGCTTTATTGATGACCTTCTCAGGGCCACAGTCGGTCCCTGGTGGGTGTGGAATCGGACCTGGGCGGGGTGGCTGAGCCCCTGCGTGGGGAGCAGGTTTCATAGGTGGAGACGGCGTGTGGGTGAAGGGGGGGATCGCAGCCCTGCAGCACCCTCACCTCCCGGCCTGGAAGACCCGCCTGCGGCTAGGGGGAGGTGGGAGCGGTTGGGGAGGTGGGAGGCAGGTGGTCAGCACCGGCCGCTCCCAGGACCATGGCCCCTCGTGCCTTTCTCCTGAGATGGGTGCTTCAGGGACGAGGACACATAAAGGAGCCGGTGAGCGAAGGTCCCTGCGTTGAGAACAGCCCTCACTTGGGTGGCGCTGCGCTGAGGCGGGTCAGCGGTCAGCAGGGTCTGCCCCCACGTGCCGCGGGCCAGTGCGGGGTGTCTGCGGGGCCCAGGTGTCTGCAGGGCGGGTTCCCAGCCGGTTCTGCGGCCTCACCCTCCAGAGCAGCCAGGCCCCGAGGCAGGAAGTCAGCTGACTGTCTGCGAGCCCTGCCCTGAGGAGGAAGGAAGGCGGCCTTGGGGAGGAGGCAGGAGAGTGGGTGCTCGGTCTGCACCCCTGGGTGTTTGTGGGCTCATGCTCTGGTCCAGCAGCTGGGCACCCAGTCGTGGTGCGGGTGGGTCAGGAAGAGACGAGGCCACAGCCACGCCCTGTGCGCCTCCTCCCAATGCCCCCCACTGCCCCTGCCCATCCTGTGCAGCCAGAGGTCAGAACGGCCCGGGAGGACGCCAGGCAGCAGCCCCGCTCAGCTCTGCCCTCCGGCCCCCCGCCCTCCCCGAGCACAGAGTGTAGTTAGGGTACTCGCGGCCTCGACCCCTGGTACAGGGCCCTGAGAGCCTCCGACGGGAGGGTTGGGAGTGACCCTGCCCCTCAGAGCCCAGGTGGCAAGCACTGGCCACCGTGCTGAGTGCAGCTGGCCTTCTGCCTCGGCCTGCCTGCCACCTGGCTGCTGTGGCTTGGGCTCTGTGGGGGCTTGGGCAGGACGTAGCCTCTGCCGAGAGTTCGGGGAGCCCTCGGTGAAGGGAGGTGCGTGAAGCCCAGCAGTACCCCTCTGTGCCCCCACCACCCCTCAGCACCCCATTGTTCCTTCCCTGTTGTACAAAGAAGTTTGCTTTCACTCTCATTGGCGAGGGCAGCAGAGGGGTCGCAGTTGGAGCGACAAGGTCCATGGTAGAATGAGCTCTTCCCTTTCAGATACGCCTCCGCCTCTTCAGTGCCGACGGCTCAGGGACTAACTCACCTGAGAGGGCTGTTGTGCAGATCACATAAACCAGAGGGTATAAAGCATCTAGCACATCGGGTCCCACGGTGGGTGCTCAGCACATGGCAGCTGCCACCATCACCACCACCATTACCACCATCACCACCACCACCACCACCATCATCACCTTCATCACCACTGCCATCCACCATCACAGACACCATGAACACCATCACCACCTTCATCATCACCACCAAAACCATCATCACCATCACAAACACCATGAACACCATCTCCACCTTCATCACCACCACCACCAACACTATCACTGCCTTCATCATCACCTTCATCACCATCACAAACACCTTGAACACCATCACCACCTTCATCATCGCCACCACCACCACCACTTTCACTGCCTTCATCATCACCTTCATCACCATCACAAACACCTTGAACACCATCACCACCTTCATCATCACCACCACCATCAACACTATCACTGCCTTCATCATCACCACCATCACCACCAAAACCATCATCACCATCACCATCATGAACACCATCACCATCTTCATCATCACCACCATCAATGCTATCACCATCACTTTCATCTTTATCATTTCATCATCACTATTATCACCATCACCATCTTCATCATCACTACCAACACCATCACCACCATCACCACCACCAACACCATCACCACCTTCATCACCACCGCCATCACCATCATCACTGTTGTCACCATCACCATCACTGTTATTACCATCATCACCACCATCACCATCACCATCACCATCACCATCACCATCACCATCACCATCACTGTTATTACCATTATCACTGTTGTCACCATCACCATCACCATCATCGCTGTTATCACCATCATCATCATCATTGAGCATGGAGAGCCCAAGCAGAGCCGTTGAAGACGCAGCCTCGTGCCCGGCTCTGGCTCACAGTGAGGCCCCTTCATCTTATGGCCCTGCAGGCACCTGGGCTTCGCCCGCCCGGGGCCTTTCACCTCTGGCCTCCTCCCGCGGGCACAGGCTCTTCCTGGAGGGGGCGGTGCCGTGTTCGTTGCTGCTTCCTTAGTGTTTATTCTGGGGACTAGGCAGAGCCTCCAGTGTCTTAACATGATCCTCTCCTTGACGATGTGACTAAGAATAGCGCGGTCTGGCTCAGCAGGGAGAAGGCGTCTGGCAGCTCATGATGTCGTCTGTACCTGCGGCTGATCATCTTGCTGAGGCGCTCGCTCTCGGGGCTATAAATACCTGCGTGGGGCCGGGGCGCTGAGCGCGGCGGAGCCCGAGCCCGCTCCCTCTGCTGCCCGCAGCTGCAGGGTCCTGGGCGGTGGCCTCCCCGAGCTCAGCTTGCTGTTCCCTGAGAAATGGGCCCGGGAATGCCCGCCTCCGGAGGCGTCCTGAGCGGAAAGGTGTACAGCGTGGCTCCTGGGAAGACAGGTGTCAGCAGATGCCGTTCCTTTCCGGGCCTGAAGGCATAGGCGTGAGGCGGCGTGCGGCCTGGGAAGGGGCGTGCCATAGTCGCACCGGCTCCGGGAGGGCAGCTGTGGGCCATGAATCCTGCCACCTCCCAGGCGGGCACTGTCCGTGGCTGGCCCTCCGACAGCTGTGGCAGGGTGGACTCTGGCAGTGCGTCTGGGCTGGCGTGTCCGAGTGAGTCTCTGCCGTTGCTGGGCTGTTGGCAGGCCTTGGTATGTGGTGGAGGAAAAGTATTTTGGGAGAAACAGCTGCTGACTCACTCACGTGGCGGCTGGGCCGGCCAGGATGGTGCTTCCGGCTTCCCGCCTGCTGCCTTCGAGGCTGGGACCCTGTGCCCGTCACCGTCTCTCCCCGCGCCCCCTCCTGGGTGGTCGGGTGGGTGGTCAGAGGGCACAAGAACAATGCAGGGGCCTCAGCCAAGATCCGTGTGCTGGTGTCCACTGAGATGACCGTATCTTCCTCAGGGCTTGGTTTCTGCTCCCACTTTTTAAAAAGATATATTTTTATTGATTCCAGAGAGGAAGGGAGAAGGAGAGAGACACAGAAACATCAATGATGAGAGAGGATCACTGATCGGCTGCCTCCTGCACACGCCCCCCACTGGGGATTGAGCCCACAACCCGGGCCTGTGCCCTGACCAGAAATGGAGCCCTGACCTCCTGGTTCACAGGTCGACGCTCAGCCACTGAGCCACGCCAGCCAGGCTCTGGCTCCCACTTTTGAGGACGAAGAGGTGTAGAAGGTTCTACCTGGAACCCGCAAGTCTCAGAACTTGAAGGAATCTCAGTCCAGTCCTGTCACTGTGGATCCGGGGAAACTGAGGCCCACAGAGGCGAGGCCCTTGCCCAGGGTGAAGTAGTGAGGCCGTTGATGATGACAGCGGCTAGTCCCTGGCCCTCCATTGCCTCTGCGCCTGCCCTGCCCACACTGGCCCTGTCCCAGCGGCCTGCAGCTGTCCCTGCGGGTTGGTGGGACACGGCCCTCAGCTCCCACGGGCTCCATCCTGGCTCCCGACCCCCTTGTTGTGACCGGCGCTCCCCCCTCGCCGGTCTGTCCCACGACACCACACGCTCCCGGGTGCTAGGAGGAGCCCGGGCAGTGAGCGGCCGGTCAGGTCTGTGGTCTCCCCGGTGGTGGAGGCGGCTCCCGGGGGGTGAGAGCCTGGTTCCCCGTGGCCCGTGGCTCCGGATTCCCTTTCCCAGCGAGCCCGGGCCTCCGCCCCTGACACGGTGTCCGCAGCTTCCTCCCAGGGCAGCCGCTTGCAGACAGTAAGGGCTCCCCCGGGCGCGGTGCCTTTCCAGCTCATCAGATTTCTGCAGGAGGAAGCCGGCTCCCTCCTGGCCTGGGCCCAGCCAGCGGCGTCTCGGGCCAGGGGCGGGGCCCCAGGCACTGCCCTCCCGCACCCTCCCCGTCGGGACCAGGGGGGCCGTGGGGTCTGAGTCTTCATCAGTCGCTGCGGGAATGGCAGCGTCTCAGAGAGATTGCAGGTGGCAGAGCTGTGTGCGCGTGTGCACACGTGTGTGTTTATGCGTACGTGTGCACATGTGTGTCCGTGTGTGCATGTGTGTATGTGGGGCATGCACACAGACATGCGCAGGCACTTACATCCAAGGGGAAGAAGGCATGAGGGCCTTGGGAAGACGCCTGACGCTGCCTGCACCGCGGGTCCTGGGTCGGGCTCCGGGCGGCTCTTTGTTCCTCTAGTCCAGTGGTTCTCAGCCTTGGCTGCACGTTAGAGTCACCTGGGAATCTTTAAAATCCTGATGTCTGGGCCTCACCCTCCGGAAATTCTGTTTCTTTGTTTTGGGGTGGGGCCACAACATTAGTAACAAAGACACAGAATTTCCAGAGGATGGGGCCCAGCCATCAGGATTTTTAAAAGATTCCCAGGTGACTCTGATGTGCAGCCGAGGCTGAGAACCGCTGCTCTCGTTGCTTTGCCTCCTGCTCGGCCCTTTGGCCTTTCCCCTGACACACCATTCATCACCTGGGGGTGGGCGCCAGGCAAAAGCCATGGATCCTGGCCTTTGCCCCTTGCTCCCATCTGGCTGAAGGCTGGGGCCGAGTGGGGTCAGCCGGGCACGCACCCCTCCCGCCCCTGGCCTGGCGCTGCCTGGCTGGCGTCCTCTCCTCTCTGCATTCAGACACCAGTCCTGAAGGCGGCCTGCAGGACCCCACTCCCCCACTCCCTCCCTGTGGCCCCGTGAACGTCAGAACCCCCAGCCAGGTGTGTGTCTCCCCCCCCCCCCCCCCGGTGTTGTGAGGTTCCGTGGGAAGCCCCTGCAGCTCCGGGAGGTGCTCGGTGAGCGCTGCCTGCTGTCGGCAGAGGCTCCCGGCTGCCAGGACACAGGAGCGAGCCCCCAGCAATGCCCGGCTCTTCCCGGGGCAGCCGAGGTTCCGGGGCGGCGGTGGGATTTACGGCAGCTCAGGTCAGAGATGTCAGGGTTCAGAGTGATTTAGAGCCACTCTGGCCCTCGCTTTCCCGGGAGCCGTCCAGGAGCCAGGGGGCCCCAGGCCTCGGCCTTTGTGGTGGGATTTTTACCAGGGAGCAAGCGAGGGCTGCTGGGGGCTCTTGAGGGTAGAAATTCAGTTGGGTTTCCATCCTGAATACTGGCGTGTTGGTTATTCCTCACCCAAGTATATTTTTCCATTGATTTTCAGAGAGAGTGGAAGAGAGAGGGAGAGACACATCAATTGGTTGCCTCCTGCATATGCAGGGGATCGAGCCTGCAACTGAGGTACACGCCCTTGACCGGAACCGAATCCAAGGGCTGGTGCTCTGTCCACTGAGCCACACCGGCCAGGGCCATCCTGGCGTTTTTGCAGCAGCAAGGGGGGGGCACATGGGTGAGCCTCGGGCTGTGAGTCAGAGCTGGGTGCCCCCTGGGGCTTTGCCTGCCTCGGGGTGAGACAGAGCTGTCGGGAGAGGCAGTCCTCTAACGAGTCCCCCAGGCCCAGGGCACAGAACCCACACGTCCCTGCCACTCCCTGTGGCTCTTCGGGGAGGACAGCCGAGCCCAGAGAGTCGGAATGTGCCCAGGAGTGTCCCGTCTCGCCCGTCGCCCTCGGGCATGTCCATGGCGCCCGCCCCCCAGGCACGCTGGGACACGCCGGGACACGCTGCCGAGCTGGGCTGGTGCCGCCTCCCCCGCCCTCGCGGGACGCTGGGGCCAGCGAGGCCAGTGAGGCCAGTGCAGCCTCTGGCCCCCGCGTGCCTGCGTTGCTGCTCTCATGCCCGCCTCCAGGTGGGACCCGGACGGGGTCAGCAGCCCTGCTTAGGCGGTTTCCACCTGGGGCCACTCGGGGGGCACAGCTGGGCACCAGAAAATGGTGTTGACACCCCATCAAGGCAGGCCCTGTTTACAACCTCATTTCAGCCCCATCGCAGCCCTGGCGGCGGTTCTAGTCCCCACTTCACGGACGGGGAAGGGGAAACGCCGGTCCCGGGGGCAGGGAACCTACCCAAAGGGACCATTTTGGTGTGGAGAGCGGCCACAGCGTTCGGACAGGTTCAAGCCTGAGACTAATGAGAGGGCACGGTCCTCTCGTGGCAAAGCCACGTGCAAGTCCCAGCACAGTTACAGCCGAAGGCTATGGCTGTGAGCTTGACCTTATGGTCCGCACCTGTGGGCCCACGTGGCTGAGTGATGTGGGCTGCGGGAGGGGCAGCAAGTAAACAGAGCTGGACCAGGTGCCTGTAACTGAGTGGCCTCGAAACCGCGAGAACGCTGTAAACATCTTGACCACGCCTTTACTTTGCCGCGTGGAATCTGCTATAAAATACTCGGCTTGCAGGCCGTGGCGCTGTCTCCATCAGAGAGCAGCGTCCCACCCAGCCCCAGCTCTCTTCTCTTGTCCGTCTTCTCCATCCTTCACCGCCCCCTCTCAGGCTCCCCCATGGCCGTGCCGGCTCGGCACATTTCGGGCCCTCCGTTCGTGTCTCCAGGCGTCAGGGATGCAGCGAGCTGCTCTGTCTGAGCCCAGGGGCCCAGCACACACGGTGGGGGCGGGGAAGCTCCAGGAGGGCTGTGGCGGGAGGGGGGCGGGGGGGGCGTTCTAGCTGGGCCAAGGGGAGAGAGGTTCCTGAAGGGGTGACCCCGCAGGCAGAGGACACCTCCAGGAGAGCGCGGCGGGTCCAGTGGAGCCCAAGTGGCAGGAGGGGGCTGCCCGGCCTGGCCCTGGAGGGGGTGCTCTGCGTGGAGCCTGGGGAGGTGCTGGGCAGGTGTGAGGCACGTGAGGCGCTTGGAGGGCCCGTTGGGCCTGGAGCTCGGGACGGGTGGCCTGAAGGGGCCTTTCGGGGCGATGGGTGGAGGTAGGGTTCTGGTCGGAGTGGGCGCCAGGCCTCAGGTCATGCCAGAGCTGCCTGGACAGCAGCCTCCCAGGGCGGACGGACCCCAGGGCTCACGTGGATGGCGCTCCTGTTGGAGATGGGCCTGGGCGGCAGGCCTGGGCGGGGCTGGCAGCTGCTCCGAGTGGTGGGCGCAGCCTGTTTGCATGGCTGGACCTGGAGATGGGCCTTATTTGGGGGAAACCAGTGTTTGGGGCACAGAGCAGCCCCTGCCTTGGGGCGCTCATGAAGCCCACAGTGTTCCCCCAGGAGCTGAAGCCCAGACCGGCCCCAGGCAGGCGCCAGGCGGCCCAGGCCTCACACACCCTGCCCAGCAGGACAGCCTCAGGGCCTCCCCTTGCGGCCGCCAGCAGGGCCCGCCGCTGACCGCTGCAGGCTCCTGTGGGCGCCTGTGCAGCCCCTTTGCCGCTCAGCGTTGGCCCCTCTGTTCTCAGGCCCTGGGCTCACAGAACTCGGAGGCAGCTGGGGGAGTAGGTGCAGGAACTCGGGGCCGGCGGGGTATGTTGTCTGCGTTTTGCCAAGTGCCCTTTTAAAAACATAAACCTTGTTCTTGCCAATAAGGAGAGAAGGAAAGTCAAAAAGAACCCCACGTGGAGATGGAAGGGATCTCGGCGCAGTTAATCTTCTGCACGATGGACTTGGGGCTTTTATTAGCCGGGGCGCAGATGAGAAACTGAGGCCCAGAAGGTTTCTGGGGGAACAAGGAAATGCCATCGTAAAGGAGGCCCAGTGCCCTGATGCGGCGCCCAGGCACCAGCGCCAGGCAGCGGAACAAAGGCCAGTGCCCACCCGGAGCAGCGCCTTGGCGCCCTGCCAGCCCCTTTGTGCTCTGCAAGGTCCCCGGACTTAGGTAGGGGAACCCTGTCCAGGCCAGGCTGAGGGGGGCAGCACAGCCCCGTGGGGAGTGTGTGCTGGCCGCGCACCGCAGAGGCAAGAGTCGCCAGGAGCCCTTGGCGGCGGCCTCCGCACCTTCTGGGGCCGGGCAGACCCTCTGCCACCTGGGGCCGGGGCAGAGGCAGCGGGAGCCGCAGTGGCCTGTCCTGCCCATGGCACCCCGGACACCCAGGGACTGTGCCACACAAGCTCAGCCAGGCGGGGCTGACAGGGAGGGTCCTTCCTTCCCGTCGGCTGACTGAGCACCTACTGTGCGCAGGCCCTTGGGCCAGGTGGTGGGCACAGGGTCAGGCTGCAGCCAGCAGGGCGCATGGGGGCTCGGGTGGGGCTGGCTCCAGAGGCGGGTGCAGAGCTGGGTGTGCTGGACGAGGAGAGGCGGCCATGGAGCAGGCGCCCCGTGACCGTGCCTCTGCAGGAGCAGCTGGGCACGGTGGGGGGAGCGGGACTTCCTCGTGGCGCCAGCGCCGCCCTTCCCCCCCACAGACACTTCCTGCTCCTCCCCCGCCCCTCCCCGCCTTGTGCACCTAAAACCCGTGACCTTGGGGAACCTCGAGTCTCCATTGCCAAATTGGGGTGCTCACGGGGCCCCAAAGGCTCCCCGAGGCAGCTTTCTCTTCTGCTCTCAGACCTCAGCCCCCTGGCTGCTGCTGCCTCACTCCCGAGGGTAACCGTTAATGAAGCGTTTCACAGTGATGCCGGGTCACCCAGCACCCGAGTGTCCAGCCTCCATGCAAAGTTCAGGTTTATCTAAGCGAGATCAAAGAGGCCCCATATTCTAGTTCTTCTCGCTCTTTTCTGAGGTAGAAAGAAACCACCCAGGAAGCCACAGGCCTTGCCATCCTGGTCTCTGCCAGCTTCCAGCGTAATTAGGAACCTTCCAGGCGGCATTCTCGGGCCTGGTTCCCTGATGCTGGGAGGACTCTGTAGGTGTCTGTGTGGGGAGGAAATGCCTGCGCTCGGCCGCGGCTCCCGGCACAGCAGCTGTGGCTTCAGGAAGCGAAGGCCAGGCTGGTGGCTGATCTGATCCCCTGACTTTAGGTTGGGGTCGTTATATCCCAAATCTGTAACGCAGAGATCGGTCAGTTGGATTTTATTTATTTGTCCTCACCTGGGGACATGTGGGGGAAGGGGGAGGAGAGAGAGAGAAACATCAATGATGTGAGAGAACAATATCCGTTGCCTCCTGCACGCCCCCTGCTGGGCATCGAGCTCTCATCCTGGCCTGTGCCCTGACCGGGAACCCACCGGCCGCCTTTGGGTGCACAGCGCGACGCCCAACACTCTGAGCCGCTCCGGCCGGGCCGTCAAATTGGACTTGAAAAGAGGGAGATGCTCCCGGCAGTTCGTTGGTTCCTGGAGGCAGAGCCTGAGGGGGGTTCAGGGCCGAATGGGGAGGCTCTCAGACACTGGAGGGGGAGAGGGGAGTGGACAGGGTCAGCCTCACGGCGAGCCGTGTGAAGAGCCCCTTAGATGTGGTCCCCCTAAGGCCCAGGACAGCTGCCCCCGCACCCGGCTTTGACTTCAGGGCCCGGCACAGGGACTGCCCACCAGAGGAGAGCGCAGGACGAATATTGGCGCAGAGCGGCCGGGTGGGGAAGGGGGTCACGCTCCCCCCCGCACCCCCCCCCTCCCGACCCGGCTGGGAAGACCTGGGAGCAGGTGGGGTGGGCTGACACGCGGCTGCAGCTGAGGCCTGGCTGGTCTCCTGGGAGAGATCTGACTTTGGGGGGCTTCATTCCTAAGTCACCCCAGACTGTAGGACTGGGTGCTGACCATGTCTTCAGCCACTAGCCTGAGGCTGAGTTGGCTGGGCCGGCCTGTGCCCACCCACGTGGGCGGCCCTTCCCCCGGGCGGTGCTGGGAGCGGGGACTGGTCCCAATGCTGCCATTTCACCCAGAGGATGTGCTCATGTGGTGCTGAAGCTTTGCTGGTCCCCAGACATTTTTTAAAATTAAGTATTTTTATTGATCTCAGAGAGGAAGGGAGAGGGAGAGAGAGGGAGAGAGATAGAAACATCCATGATGAGAAAGTCATACATCAGCTGCCTCCTGCACGCCCCACACTGGGGATGAGCCTGCAACCCGGGCCTGTGCCCTGACGGAATTGAACTGTGACCTCCTGTTTCATAAGTCGATGCTAAACCACTGAGCCAGGCCGGCGGGGCCCCAGACATCCTTGAGGGCAGGGCACACAGGCCTCCAGCAGCCCTGCAGCCTTCCTCCTGGGGAGCTGGGAGCTGGGAGCTGGGTTTCCGGGCTGCGTCAGCTTCCAGGAGCGGCTGGGCTGGCCCCTGCCAGGGCGTGGTGGGCACAGGGCAGCCGCAGGGCTGGCGTGGTATGTACTCTGGAGGTCAGTGTGGGGGACACACACTGCCCCATTGTGGCCGTCACACTCCTGGCCGGCCGGAGGGGCGTGCCACCGCCCAGGCATTCCTCGGAGGAGGTGGGGCAGGGGCGTGCCACCGCCTGGGCATAATTGGAGGAGGCGGGCCTGGGTGTTTACTGCGGCTGAGTTTTGAGTCAACAAGGTTTCAAGGTGACCTCGGCTTTGCAGCCCAGGCGCAGGTGCCTGAGGACTGGTGGGGTGGGGGTGGGGTGGGGGGGCCCCCCTGGCGGCCTGGGGCTGACTCATGTACCAGCTGAACCTCGCAGCTTCTCGCCTGCTGCCGAGCAGGGACCCAATGGGTCCAGAGCGCAGAGCAGTGGCCCTGGTACCCTCAGCCCCCTCATTGGGCAGGTCAGGGGGGCTCATCTGAAGCCCTGGTGCCCCTTCCAGGCCAAGCCGGGTCTGCAATGGCCCGGACACTCCCATGTGCCATGAAGTCAGACAGGACCATCCGGGCAGCAGGGAATGCCCACGCAGACACAGGAGCTTTCTGTCCTGTTTGCACCTGTGCTCCCACCATCCTCCAGCTCCAGCTCCAGCTCCGGAGACGGTGGCGCATGCTCAGTGTCAGCCTGTGGGGTGCAGGTGTGAGGTCCTGTGTCACCTCAGCATCAGCCTGTGGGGTGCAGGCGTGAGGTCCTGTGTCACCTGCTCAGCGTCAGCCTGTGGGGCGCAGGCGTGAGGCCCCGTGTCACCTGCTCAGTGTCAGCCTGTGGGGTGCAGGTGTGAGGTCCCATGTCCCCATGACCATTCGCAGCCCTTTGGGCTGAGGTTCCTGGAGAGGGCTGAGGTCGGATGGTGTGATTTATAGCAGAGTCCCATCGCCATCTGTGGGGTCCCCCCCACTTCTGCGGGTGACACAGACCACTCAGGGGTGCCTCTGAGTGCCACGCGCCCCCTGGCCACGCTTGCTCGGGGCCTTGCTGCCTGGGCGGCTGGGGCGGTGGCCTGGGACACAGGCCGGCGTGGGGGTGAGTTCCCTGTCTGGGCTGGGCCCTCTTTCCTGCGTCCGACCCAGTTCTGTCCTGGCTCAGGTCTGGGCCAGTCGGGACAGTGGCTGGGAGGCAGAAGGGGCCTCCAAGACACCTCCCCCCCCGCTCCCCATCGCAGGCCTCTGGGGCTTCTGCCCACCCAGCCTCAGATTGTGTTCTGACCTGGGATCCTCTATTTTGCATGAGAAGCCGCCAGCGGCCTCCTGCCATGTGGGGGGAGGGCATATACTCTGTGTGGACTCAGCGGAAGGGGTGGGGGCTCGTTGAACCCCCCGTGGCCCAGGTCGGGGCTGCAGCCGGGCTCCTGTCTCGCCTGGGCTGGCCTCTGGCCTCTGGGGTCTTGGAGGTCTAATCGGGGGCCCAGCCCTTCTCAATCCCAGTGCTTTTCCCCGGGGCACCCCGCCCCCCAACCCAGGCTTCACCTTTCTGGTTAATCAGAAGATTCCGAGCAAAGCCAAGCCACCAGAACAGCATCCTCCGTGGCGCTCAGAAACAAGGCACCTCCCGGGAAAGGCTTTTATTTCCCGGTCCCCGAACCTGTTCCCTGAGGCAGCCAGCTGGCCGGGGCAGCAGTGGTCAGCTTCCGTTCGAGGGACACAGACGTGGGCTGGGAGAGGACTGGCCCTCGGGAGCCTGTGGCCTCGGCCTGGGCGGCGTGCGGTGCGCAGGTCCCGCCCGCACCCCTCTCCCGTGGTCCCTGGAAGGCCTGCCCTGCTCTGGTCCTGGGAGGACCTCCGGCCGGGCCGGGTGCGCGCCCCTGGCTGGCAGCCCTCTGCTGGGAAAACCGACGTCTGACTCAGCCACGTGTGCGCCATGCGGCCCTGCCCCCTGTCGTGAGCAAGTGGGCCCAGCACCCTGGGGTGGCATTCAGGCTGTGCCCGCTGCACAGGCAGGTCCCACACAGAGGCAGCAGTGGGTGGGGGAACGGGGTTCTTTTTAAACTCAGGGAGCAAAGATAATGAGCTGTGAAAATGCGGGGCCCTTTTTAAAGACTTTTGGATTTCAAGATGGCAAAAGCAGAGCATTCTCCACGCCTGGGGTCCCTCTGAGCCGGCCCATGAGGCCAGCCCTGGACCAGGAGCTCTCGTCAGCCGCGCCCTCTTGCTGGGGCCTCTGATAGAGGAGGCAGCCGGCCTGGGGGGGCTAAGGGGTCTGCCCGAGGCCCTCCTGCTGAGCCCTGCGGCACCCCTGAGTGCTGTCAGAGGCCTGGAGCCTCCTCCCGGAGCGCCAGCATCTCAGCATCTCAGGCGGGGCTGGTTCCCGTGGAAACCAGCTCGCTGCTGGCTGGTGTCACCCAGCCCAGGCCAGGCATCAGCTCAGCCCTACACCCCGCCCCCCCCGATCTGGGCCAGTGGGTGGGGTGGGCATTGTGCCCCTTTGTGCAGCAGCGCAGCTGGCGCGTTTCCATTTGCGTCAGTAGATTCACTGCGGAATGTTCTTCCAGTGGCTCAAGAGCCTCCCTTGTCTGCAAGGCCTGCTTGGAGCCGCGGTGGAGGGTTCGGGTGACTCTCCTCTCAGCTGAACCGTGTGGGAGGCACAGTCAGTCCTGGGGCTGGAGTGTGCACGCACCCGAAAGAGTCTTCAGATAAATCCCAGACCTGGGATTGCCCAAAGGCATCGGGTTCCTTTTGATCAGGTCACCCTTCGGAAAGGTGCCCGAGGGCCTGGAGCCTGCCCCTGCGGCCTCCCCAGAAGTGGGTGCTGCCAAGCCTGTGCCCTTTGCCACTTTGTAGGGGACTCACTGAATTTTGTATTTTTTTTTTAAAAAATGTGTTTTTAATTATTTCAGAGAGGAAGGGAGAGGGGGAGAGAGAGAAACATCCATGATGAGAGAGAATCGCAGATAGACTGCCTCCTGCACACTCCTTACTGGGGATGGAGCCCACACCTGGGCCTGTGCCCTGACCGGGAATCGAAGCCGGACCTCCTGGGTCACAGGTCCACGCTCGGCCCCTGCGCCCTGCGCCCTGCGCCCTGCAGCCAGGCTCTCGCACCTCAGCATGTACTGTGGGCCCAGGCCTGTCTTCCCGAGTGAGTGGCCAGCGGCCCCTTCTCCTTCCAGACGATGGAGGAGCCCAGGATTTGGGTGGTCTGCCCCCGCCTGGCGGGCATGGGCCTGGCTTGGGGGGCCGGGGTCCTTGGGTTCCGGGAGGGGGCGTGACCCTTGGTAACCTGTGTGTGTTTCGCCCACAGAACTGCCAGACCTTCAGCAGCCTGAGCTGCCTGAGCTCCGGGATGGAGGACCGCGGCCCCTGCAGCCCCTTCGCCCTCCACGTCGGCAGCACCAGGTCCTGGGCCGCCCTGTTCTCCGCCGCTGCCTCCGGGCCCGGGGGCAGGACCCCGGCCGGGACCCCGGTGCCCGAGCCTCTCGCCCCCTCCTTCGATGACCTGGCCTGCAAGGAGGAGCTGTGCTGGGAGGAGGCGGAGGGCCGCGCCCCGGACGGGGGCTGTGGCCGGCGGGGGGAGCCTGCCCCTGCCTGGCGGGACCGGGTGGCCGAGAGCAGCCCCTGCTCCCTGGACGGCGAGTTGGATATTGAACAAATAGAGAATAACTGAGACCCGGCCCCGGGCAGGTGGCGCACCAGGATCCACGGCCTCGCTCTGGGCACGGCCTCCCTCTGGGCACCAGGATCCACGGCCTCGCTCTGGGCACGGGCAGGCGCTTGAAGTGGGAGCCCCACTCCGGGGCCTGAGAAAGCGTCCGGAAGGAGTCGGGTCCCCGGGAGCGCGCCCCCTCCTCGCACAGAGGCGCTCCTGCTCGCAGAGCTCCCGGCCCAGGGCGCCCACCCGGCCACGCCACGCAGCGGAATGGAGCCCGGCCCTGCCCAGCGCGGCCACGGGCCACAGAACTGCTGTGGGTTTGGGTCTCCCCGCCTTTTCCTCGTGGGACGTGGGCCCCACGTATCCCAGGCACCTGCCGCGCACTCATCCCCGCTCTGCCTGCTGCCCTGGCTGGGGTTTGACCCTCCGGGGCTTGTTGGGGCCTCAGGCCCATCCCGGGGTGTCGGGTCCTTCTAGGCCTCCTGCTCAGGTTCCATGGGGGGTCGCCCCCAGCTTCTTTAGCTCAGTCTTACTCTGTGCCTTGCCTCTGGGCCCCGCCTCAGGCTGGAAGGTTCCGGAGGCGCTTCCTTCTGCAGCAGCACCAGACCCGAGTGGCCTTAATTCCAAGTGAGAGACAGAGGCCCGGGGCCGGGGGGCCTCCGCGTCTGAACTCTCGGGGCCAGGGAACAGCTTGGGGTGCTTGTCAGAGGCCATCTATGTGGGGCAGACGTGGGGTGGGGAGACAGACCCACTTACCTCCCCCGTGTGTGGCCAGCCCGGCCCCGTGGCTCCCGGCCACTCCGGGGGCCACCCTGCAGGGTTGGCAGGGGGCAGCCGTGCCCCGTGCCACCCCGTCACTGAGGGATGGGCTTAGTTGATTCCGGGAGCGGAGAGATGACACCATGGAAGGGCAACCTCTTGAAAACGTCCTCAGGAGGCAGGAGGGTGAGCAGGTGCACACGCCAGGCCTGTGCCCAGGTCAGGGTGCGGGTGCCGCTGGCCGCTCCGGGGCCTGGTCGAGGGCCTGCACAGCTCCCTGTGGAATTCCAGGTGCATGCCCGGTGATGGTGGGCATTCCCTGGGGGCTTTAATCAGGGCCCCCCATGCTCAGCGGTGGGAGTGGAGTGTGTTCATTGCCGCCTCCTTGCCCAGCCCCACCGTAGGCACAGAGTTCAAGGCGCACACACAACCTCCCCCATTCCCCCGCGCTCCATCCGCCCTGCTCCTCGCACCCTGGCAGCCCTGGTGGCAGCGGCGAGGAGCCTGCCCCTGAGTTTTCACTCCGCCGCCCCGGCCCGGCCCAGCTGCAGACGACCGCGTGGCTGTTGGAATTGGGCCTTGGTGACCTCGGCACCTTCCGCACACAATAGCCATTGGGGGCGCTTATGAGCTGTGGCTCCTCCCAGACGGCTAGTAACAGCCGGTGCGCCCTGGAGTCCTCACGGGGTCAAGCCCGTTCGGTCACCGTTCGCTCTCTGCCAGCAGCCCTGCCTCCCTCCTGCCGTTCACACCAAAGGCAGGTCCCACGGAAGCTCTCCTTAAACCTGCACTTTTTACATCAAAAGGGGTGGCTTTTTCTACAAATCAGCAGAGGCCGCTTGCAGAAAACCCAGCCGTGGCCGTGGCCGTGGGGATGGTGTTGAGATCCCCGTTGATGGGCATGCGGGCACTGGGCGGGGCCCTGGGCGCCAACCAGCTTTGCCCGAGTGGCTCCCACCCAAGGCACGTCCCCTCGGGGCCATCGAGCACATCTCGCCCGTCCCCACTGGGCGGCTTGTGGAGGGCACGTGTTCTTAGCGGGGAGAGGAGCTGCATTCAGAGGCTGCGTGCTCCCTGTGCTCAGCAGCCCGGGGGGGAGGCACTGGGATTCGGTTGCCGCCAAGAAGAGAGGCCACGGCCTCTACGGCAGGCCCTCCTGGGAAGGAGCAGGGCCCGCCTCCCGGTCCACACCGCAGGCGCCCACAGCGAGGGGGGCTGAGCCAGGACGGCCTGGGCAGCGGCCCCACATGCCTTTCCTCGGGCGAAGGAGGGAGCCATGTGGCAGGGGGTGGCCCAGGGCTGCGGTGCAGGTGACCTCAGACCCATCCTCCCCTCCTGCCCCTGTGGGTCCCGTCCACCAGCCCCCCACCCCCACCCCGCCCAGGGCACTGTCAGGAAGGGGGACCCCAGCCCCGCAGGGCTTGGCCCTCTCCTGTCTCCAGGCCCCTCTGGGCTGTGCTGCCCCGGAAGCTCCTTGGCCACGCCCACAGCCCACACTGCAGCAGTGAGGGGAGGGGACAGCCTGGGGCTGGTTGTATGGTTGTCTTTTGGTTGGAGAGGGCAGCCTTCTTCTAGAAGGTTCTGCCACGCTGCCCTGCCCAGAGAGGCCCATCTGCTCCACCCCCCAGCCCCTCTGGTTTTGGAGGGAGGCTCCCTCTGACCTGTGTTGACTGTCCCCAGGGGCCGGGGGCAGGCTGGCGGCTCGCCTGCCGGAGCCTCTCTAGTTAGGGTCCTGCCTCATGGCCACTGCCCATGAACTACTCTGAGGGGGCGGGAGGACATCACAGCCAGGAGGGAGGGCAGGGCTGCCGGGTCCTGCAGAACAAGGGCTGGGGCGTGGCTCTGGGCGATGGGTGGGGAGGAGAGGCCCCCTCACCCCAAAGGAGCACCCTCCCAGCCGCCGGGCTCCCAGGCCCCGATGATGGTGGTGAACCCCGCCCGCCCCAGGGCGTGGGGCGGGGTGCTGCCGGCCTCAGCGTTTACGTGCCACAACCGCTTGCCTTACTCCCGTGGCCGGGCCCACGGCCCACGGCCTCCCGGCCACAGGGCGTGTCCTGACAAAACGCAGATTCCCATTCTCAGAAAGCCTTACTTTTCAACGAGATTTTTGTAGCAGGAGAGTTTTGTGAGTTTGTTTGCCGGAAGAAAATGTCAATAAAGGAGAAGCCACGTGATCAAACCAAACCTAACGTCTGAATGGGTGTCCCTGTGCAGAGAGCGTGTGGCTTCCCACCCGCCGGTGCTGCCCAGGGCCTTCGGGCACTGCCTGTCGCAGCAGCCTCCCCGGCATCGACCCCCGCAGCCCCTCCCAGGTGGCCCTGCCACAGATCGGGCGCAGCGGCCCGTGCCCTGCGCCTCCGCCTCCGCTCAGGCTAACGGCGTGCCCTCTGGCCTTGGGGCGGTCACCTCAGGGATGGCCGCTCGGGCTGTGTGCCCGGGCGTGAGCAGTCCCTGCAGACACCGGCTGTGGCGGCCCTGCCTGGCCCGTGGGTGCGGCCCATGGGCTGCCTCTTGCCAATCACCCAGTTGCTCAAACCCCTCCCACTGGCGCCAGCGCAGAAAACCAGGCCTCTTTAAAGAACAAGACGAAAGGAAGAAGTCCCAGGCCACAGACCGGGAGACTGACCTAGCACCGTCTCTCTGGCAAATTGTGTTGTCGGTGTGTGGGGTGTCCTGGGGGCTCGGGGACAGTGAGCCTGTGTCTGGGGCTGGGCGTCCTTTCGCAAAACTCCAGGCAGGGTGGCAGCCCGGGCGGGTGGGGTCTGGCCACCTCCGCCTCCGCGGCTGCCCCCCTCCCCACGGGCCACGCTGTCTTGCACTAGAGCCCTCTAGTCTCAGGAATTCGCTTGTTACTTTTACTGTGTAAATAAAGCTTCCTGGTTTAATATCTAACCGCCAGGAGCTGTCTGTCTGGTTTCTGTTGGGCGTGGCTAACCGGAGGGTCCCCCCGACAGGGGCAGGGCCTGGACCCTCTGTCACCTCTGGGCCCCTCAGGGCCCGTCTGTAAAATGGGGACACTGTTGGGAGCTGGAATACGGGGCTTTGTGAGGGACCCCGAGGGGGAGGCAGGCCCGTGGAGAGGCTCGCTTCATTGCACAACCCGTTTGCCACCCATCGGACCACAGGGCTGTGCCTAGAACATGGAAGGTCCTGGGGGGGGCCTCAGTTTCCCCTCAGTCTGTTAAATGAAAGGGTTGGGCAGGTGAGGAGTCCAGGGCCCGGCCCTCTGCTGTTCAGTGGTTCAAGCCCCCCCTGCCCCCTCTCCACCCCCCGCCCCCCCGCCCTCAGCAGCCAAAGCCCAAGTCGCCACAGGCCGGGTGGTTTATTTCATGGTTAGTGTCCTGCACACCGTGGGTGTGACGCTCGAGTCTATGGAGTTATGGCTCCAGGAAGTGCCCTCTGCCTGCAGCCCATCCCAGTGGTGACCATTCTCGCTCTGCAGCACATGGGCCTCCTAAGCAGGTCGCCAACCTTTCGGACCTCATGGACACCAGGGGTCCACGGCCCACTGGTTGGCGAGCGCTGCTCCAAAGGCCCCTGGGAGCTGCCCCAGCTTTGGGCTCCACAGGTGACTAGTGGGGACAGGACAGTGTGCTGCGTTAGGGGTGTGTGTGGGGGGCAGGGGGGTGCTGAGTGGCCACTCTGAGTCCGGGCAGGGGCTGGCTCAGCTGGGGCTGGGTGGGCTGAGGGAAGGCCCGTGTCCTCCAGGCTCCGAGGCCGGGACCTGCCTGGGGCCCAGGTGGAGGAGCATCTACAGGACCCGGTGCCCCTGGAGAGCACGTGCACTTGGGGGTTCCTGTATTCCCGGGGTACCCCAGCCCATGCCCGGGGGTTTTTCTTCTCTGGAGGCCTAGCCCACTCTCCTGGCTTCACAGGGCTGTGTGGGCAGGGAGCAGGCCACCGGGGAGGGGGCGGGGAGGGAGAGAGGAAGGGCTGGTCACCCACACTGTCTGGCTGGGCCCCTCGCCTGCTGTGGAGGGTGAGGGCAGAGCCTGGGTTGGTCTGGGCACTTGGTGCGTGGGTGGGTGGTGCCAGGGGGCTGGGGACCGTCCCCGAAGGCCTGTCACTTGTCCGCGTGCAGCAGCAGCAGGTCCACGGCCTCCGCGAGGTTGTCCACGTACCCGTCAGCCTTCACTTCGGGATGGTGCTCGTCGCTGGGCCTGGGGAGGGCAGAGGCCGTCGGTCAGGCCACACGGGGGCCCAGCTGGCAGTGCGGCAGGACAAGCTCTCTGGCGGGCCAGAGGTCAGAACCTCCCCCAGCAAATACCCCTCCCAGTTCGTCGTCACGTCCCTGGCACCTGCCCCAGGATCCCCTCCTTGGGCCCCTCCAGGGCCTCAGGCCGGTGTTACTGTCCATCAAAGGAATGCAACCCCAAGAGGGCACGAGAATCTACCCAGAAAAGAGGACCCCTATGGCCCTGGCCGGTGTTGCTCAGTGGATAGAGCGTCAGCCTGCAGACTGAAGGGTCCTGGGTTCGATTCCAGTCAGGGCCACAGGCCTGGGTTGCAGGCTAGATCCCCAGTAGGGGGCGTGCAGGAGGCAGCCGATCAGTGGTTTTCTCTCATCATTGATGTTTCTCTCCCTTCATCTCTCTGAAATCAATAAAAATATATTAAAAAAAAAAGAAGCCATATTGTGATGAGATTCTGGCCAGCCCCCTCTGCACACGATACTAGCCGAACGGCATACGTGGCTAATTATGTTTAATTATATGTCATTTAAATTCAAGATCCATTAAAAGAAAGGCTGCATTAGCAGCTGGCGGTGTTTGCCGACACAGAGGAAATGCGGACTTTTATGTCTTCACTACACGACGTTGCTGAGGGCGCGGGGACCGGTGCGTGGAGGTACTCGCCGGGCCCCGCCCGCCCGCCCCGAAGGCCCAGTGCCCCCTCCATGCTGGCCAGCGGCCTGTGTCTCATGGGGCCTCCGTCCCACACACTGGGGGCTGAACCACAAACCAGCAAAGCTGTGCCCCTGGCAGTGGGCGCAGAGCAGAGGGTGCACGTGTGGGCACGAGGGGGGCTGTGGGGGGCTGAACCACAAACCAGCAAAGCTGTGCCCCTGGCAGTGGGCGCAGAGCAGAGGGTGCACGTGTGGGCTGTGGGGGCCTGGGGTGCAGGTGAAGGTCCCTGGCTTGGGGGTGGGTGGGCCACACACGCACCCCCTGGACAAGGGACAGCTGCGCCTGGCCCCACGTGTGCTCACAGCCCCGTGGCGGGGCATCCGACGCGTCCACGCGAGATGAGGACACGGACACAGAGGGCCGGAACCTGCCCAGAGCCACGGCAGGGAGCGCGGAGCTGGGGCTCCATCCTGCGTGGCAGGCTTTGCGCTCATTTTAGCGTCCTTCCCGTGGCGCCTGGGACACGGTCTACGCCTGGACGCCACCGAGGTGCTGGTGACCTCGGCCAGACCGAGCGCCTGTGGGCCAGGCACCCCTCACCCTGCAGGCTCCAGGAGAGGTGGCCCGGGGTGCTGGCCAGTGCAGTGAGGACGGCTCGGTGTTTGTGGAAAACCCACGAGGAAATAAATGAAAGGAAAGGCACGGTCCACACGGATCCCACGAGGCGCTGAGAGCTGCCCGGGCAGAACCTGGAGACACCGGACTCCTGGTCTGGGCCTAATGGTGGCCAGTGCCCGGGCCAGGCCTGAGCAGGGCCACTCCACCCAGGCCCAGGCCCGGGCCCGGTCAGGGGAGCCGGGCGGGCCGAGGAGGGACTTCCTGTGGACCCTGGCACCCGCCCGGGGCGCTCTGCCCGGAGGGAGGAACTGGCTGTTTACCGCAGGTTCCAGCCGGTGGTGCCTTGTCAGCCTGAACTGACCCAGAGCGCCAGCTGCTTCCTGTGCGGTTCTCGCTGCGCACTCCCCGCGGGCACCTGGGGCGGTGGGTGTGCCATGCGCTGCCCACCGGTGTGCGGCGGTCTCAGGAGACTCCCTCACGCTGACGAAGAGGTTCCCCGACGCCCCAGCCCTGGCTGCAGCCCCTGCCCCAGCCTTTGCCCAGTTCACAGGCAGGAGAGGCCGGGCACAGACTGGAGGCCCCAGTGGGTGCTGGGCCCACAGAGTGACTTTCCGAAACAGAAGCTGGGACTCGGTGCTCTGAGAAGGTGCCAGCACTTACTCCCCAGGCCAAGGAGCGGCACAGGCAGCTGCTCCCCATCGATGAACAGGCCCCTCCTGGAGGCCGAGGTCCTCGCCACCCTGCGTGGACCTGGGGGCTGGGCCAGGCGGCTTTGTGGATGGCAGGGTTACTCTAAGCCGGGCAACGTGCCGGCACCTCCTCAGCTGTCCTGGGGGTGGCACCAGTGTTCCCTTAGATAGACGACCCGGGGCTCAGGACCGGAAGGGACAGGCACTGCCGGGGCAGCCCAGCGAGGCCGCCGATTGGGGAGGAGGCTGTCTGGGAGGGCGCCTTGCCCCGCTCCCCCCCCCCCACACAGCTGCCTGCCCGCACCCCGAGGGGAGGCTGAGCAGAGCGGGCACAGGCTGTCTGTCTCCCGCCCGCGCTTACCGCCGGAGGGCACTCCTCCGTCCGCCCATCCATCAGAGGGGGAAACTGAGGCCCAGAAACCAGGGCCTAGAGGGAAGCGGCAGGGGTGCGGCCCCTCCCCCGGGCTTGGCAGAGCACCTTCCACCGTGAAAAGCTGCACCTCATTCATCACAGTCCTGCTGGCACCTCGTAAACGGCAGAGCCGCCCGGCGAGGGGCCCTTTAGCCCGGCCCTCGGGGGAGCCGGCGCCCACACTGGCCGCTGTGGCCCGCGGCACCTGGGACCGCCCGAGGGGAATCTTGTTTCCCTGTTTCATCTCCGCTTGGGAGGACGGGCCAGTCCGAGCCTCACTTGGCGGCTTTGATCTCACAGCCGGTCCTTCCTCGGTTCTCGGGGACCCTCCACCGCCCCACACACAGGCCTGCGGCCCTGGAGCAGCCCCGCGGCCCATGGAAGGCAAGGCCAGGGCGCATGATACAGAGACGATTACTAACCAGCCAGGCCTTGTAAAACCTCACAGGCAAGCCCGGCCGCGTGGCTCAGTGGTTGAGCACCGACCTATGGACCAGGAGGTCAGGGTTAGATTCCCGGTCAGGGCACAGGCCCGGGTTGCGGGCTCCATCCCCAGTGTGGGGTGTGCAGGAGGCAGCCGATCAATGATTCTCTCATCATTGATGTTCCCCTCTCTCCCCCCACTCGTCATCTCTGAATCAATAAAAGTATATTTAAAAAAAAAAAAATCTCAGGCATAATGAGGGGCGCCAACAGGGACACCGTGTGGATGCCCCAGCATTTCCCGTGGGCGGGCGCCCATGGCACCTCCCTGCCCAGGCCTCAGCCACGGCTGGCTCTGCAGCCCCAGCCTCAGCCCCGAAATGCTCGCCTACCCTCACCCGCCTCCATTTCCTCTGTGTTGGTAGGAGTGGGGGGCGGGGAGAGGGAGAGAAGGCTGTGTGATTGGAGGAGTGAGCTGTGCACACAATTATTTGGAAAGAGTGACGGTGAGAAGCCGGGGCGCCGGGGTGGAGAGGGCTTTCCTGAAAGGACTTGGCCTGGAAACATTAAGTCAAACAACTGGCGTTGGCAGCGGCCGGCTCCCAGCACCGCCAGCCCCCGAGCGGCCAGCACACCGTCGGGCCTGGAATAATGACGCATTCACGCCGAGCCCGGAGTCGCTGCACAGGGGGCTGCGGATCAGGGAGCTGCAGATCAGGGGAGGGGGCTATAGCTGGTGGGGGCTGCAGATCAGGGGGGCTGCAGATTGGGGGGGCTGTGGACCAAGGGGGCTGCGGATTGGGGGGTGTGGCTCAGTGGTATGAACCAAGAGGTCAGGGTTCAATTCCCGGTCAGGGCACAGGCCCGGGTTGTGGGCTCCATCCCCAGTGTGGGGTGTGCAGGAGGCAGCGGATCAATGATTTTCTCTCATCATTGATGTTTCTATCTCTCTCTCCCTCTCCCTTCCTCTCTGAAATCAATAAAATACTTTTTAAAAAAAAGAAAGTAGACAAATCAATAGTTTTGGGTATATTACATTACTAACTTTTCTAAATTGTGGTAAGATATATAGAACACAAAAATCTGCCATTGGAGTCATTTTTAAGGGCACGTCTCTCAATGGCATTAATTACAATGTTGAGCAACCATCACCGCAATCCAGTCCCAGAATCTTTTCATCACCCAAACAGAAACCCCACACCATGAAGCAATGACTCCCGCTCCCCACCCCTGGCCCCTGCAACCTCCAGTCTACTCCCTGCCTCGCGGCGTCGGCCAGCCCTGGAGGCCTCACAGGAGCGGAGTCACGGCACCCGTCCCTGGGGTCTGCTCATTTCCTTTAGCGAATGTCTGTGAGGCTCGCCCACGCTTAGCCGGGGCAGAACAGCAGTCCTTTCCACGGCTGAGTAATAGTCCCCCTGTGGGTGGACCACGTGTGTCTACCCGTCCACAGCCTGACGGACACCTGGGCTGTTTCCGCCTCGCGGCTGTCATGGAGAACACACCACGAACAGTGGAGAACAAGGATATTTTTTCTTTTTAGAATATATTTGATTGATTTCAGAGAGGAAGGGAGAGGGAGAGAGAGAGAGAAACATCAATGATGAGAGAGTCATTGATTGGCTGCCTCCTGCACGCCCCCCACTGGAGATTGAGCCTGCAACCCGGGCATGTGCCCTTGACCGGAATGGAACCTGGGACCCTTCGGTCTGCAGGCCGACGCTCCATCCACTGAGCCACACCAGCCAGGGCGACAAGGATATTTTCAATTCCTTCTCACGTCGGTTGCGTCTGAGGCTTCCCGGTGATTTATGGGGGCGGGGACCAGGGTGTACCCTCCATTTCCTCCCTCTGACCTGCAGTTCCACTCCGGGGAACTTATTTTAAAGAAATCATCAAACACAGACAAAAACCTGTGAGTGATGAAATCCGAACACAGCCTGGAGGTGACCCTGTGGGTGCCGACGGCGTGTGCCTGGGCCTCGACGAGGGAGCTGCGGGAACGTCCGGTGTCAGCAGGAGGGAGCGGCGAGGGTGCGGGTGGGTGGGAGCGCGGCCTCCCCCGCTGCTCTGTGCTATGAAATTCCTCCACAATAAGAGGATTCTTCCCATAAACACCGATGTCCTGTGGGGAGTCTCCCTGCGACACTGTCTGCAATAGCGGAAACGTGGAAACGTCTCCAGCCCGGGACCCTTAAACGCACAATGTTGCAAAGTGTTCCGCGCCGGGCCTGGGAAAGGAGGCAGCTCCCCAGGCGCAGACCCCGCGTGTATTAGGGGGAGGAACTCGATCGTCAGCTTTACAGCCACGTAGGATTCCGCCACGTAAACGGGGACGTGTTTGTACTCACACGGGAACCGGAGGGCCACCGGCAAACTGTCAGGGCACTGTGGCCGCGCGGGGCGCAGAGACGCCCGCCCCGTGACCTCCCCGCTCCGCGGCCGGGGAGACCCCTCAAGCCGGGAGTGCCATCACGTCTGTCTGTGCGAAAGCCCACGATGGACCATCCTGGCTGAACAAAAGCTAGAGCCCTGCCTTAGCCGGTTTGGCTCAGTGGATAGAGCATCCGCCTGCAGACTGAAGGATCCCGGGTTCGATTCTGGTCAAGGGCATGTCGCTGAGTTGTAGGCTGTGCAGGAGGCAGCCAATTGATGTGTGTCTCTCACATCGATGCCCCTCCCTCTCTCTCTCTCTCTCTCTCTCTTCCTCCCCTTCCTTCCCACTCTCTCTAAAAATAATGGGAAAATGTCCCCTGCAGCCAGGCCGCAGGTGCTGGGACTGCCCGCTTCGGGCTCGATGGGCCGTGCAGCGGGCGCGCCGAGTGCACACCCCAGGCCCCCAGGTCAGGCCCTCGCTCGGGCTGGGAGGACGCGGTCTCCCTTTTATGGCGGGAACGCTGAGGCCCCGGCGCTCCTCCTGCAAAGCCCCAGAGAGGGGTGTTTTCAGAACTCGCCCCCACAGCCTCGGCGATGCCCAGCAGCCGGCCTCTTCCTGTGGCCCAGGCAGGACACCCACAGTCTAGTCCAACGCGGACAAGCACTCGCCGTACAGTTACATAACACACAACCCCCACCGTGTTTGCATAGCACCCCAAAGCAAGGCGGGCGGGGCAGGAGCCTGGGGGGGAAATGCGCCCAAATGCTATTCGATGTTGCCATAGATCACAAAGGGGTTTCTCTAGCTCAGTGACGGCGAACCTTCTGAGCTCGGCGTGTCAGCATTTGGAAAAACCCTAACTTAACTCTGGTGCCGTGTCACACATAGAAATTTTTGATATTTGCAACCATAGTGAAACAAAGACTTATATTTTTGGTATTTATTTTATCTATTTAAATGCCATTTAACAAAGAAAAATCAACCAAAAAAATGAGTTCGCGTGTCACCTCTGACACACGTGTCATAGGTTCGCCACCACTGCTCTAGCTGCTCCTTCCAGATTGTTCATTATCCCCAGCTTCTCCACGTGACTGTATCCATCTATCTATCTATCTATCTATCTATCATCTATATATATAAAGCCAGTGACCGGATCGCGGTAACGACTGGAGCGACCAGTTGCTATGTTGCCCGATGCGGCCAGCGAACTGGCCCGATGGGGGTGTGGGGTTAGCCATCAGCCAACTCCCCCTAGCCAGCCCCGCCCCAGATAGGCCTCTCCCCCCCTGATCGAGGGCAGGGCCAGCTGGCCAACCTCCTGCAGCCCCTTCGCCTGCAGCCCCTCCCCCCAGCCAGCCCAGCCCTGACTGGGCCTGATCGTGCGGGTCCCGCCGTCTCCTCCTCCTGACAGGCCTGGCCCTGTTCTGTCCTGATTGGGGCCAGGCCAGCCGGACCCCACCTGTGCACGAATTTGTGCACTGGGCTTCTAGTTATGTTTATAAAATTACAAACCAAACAGTTAAACAAAAAAACAAGTCTCTCCCCTCCAGAAACGAACTAGTGACCACAGGGGGCTGTCAGACTGCCCGCCGCCTGGACCGGCTCAGTCCTTCAGATCGGACACGGTGGTCGGGGCTCTGTGGTCAGGGGCTCAGGGCCTGGACGGGGTGCCACGCCCCTCCCGGGCACAGGAGCTGCAGCCTTGCCCAGCCCCAGGCCGTCCAGGCCCCTCAGGCGGCAGCACCACGCAGCTCCAACCAAAGATGCTCCTGATCCCATGACCCTTCTGGCCGCAGGGCACGGGGCCGGGATACACACCTGGGCAGGCACCGAAGCGCAGGAAAACCCAGCCCTTCCCAGAAGCGTGCCACCCCCACCCGCCACTCCCCAACCTACCCCAGCCTCGCAGAGGAAGCCCTCCAAGACGCAGACCAAGCCCCGCCCATCGCCCTGCATGAATCCTCCAGCCCAGGCAGATGGGGCCCACATGCGGCATCTCCTGGCGTGGCATCCCTGGCCCACCCGCGTACCCCCTTGGCGGCCTCAGTGGGTGGCCTCCATGTCAGCAGCAGCCCTGGCGAGTGCGGGCCCCGGGGAATCCAGCCAGTCCCCTGGCTGGGAGCCTGGGACCCATGGTGAGGGGGTGCAGGAGAGGGGGTGTGGGAGAGAGGGTTGCAGGAAGACCCAGCCAGATGCCTGCAGCGGGCGGACGGGCAGTGCTGCCGCGAGCAGTAAAGAACCAAAGAACCGACGCCTCCCAACTCCAGGACAGACGGGCGACACTCAGAGCTCACACCCCTCTTCCGACGGCTCCATCTTGCTGGAACCCCCTGGCTAGGCACCCCCCTCCCACCCCCCCGTGTTCTCGCCACTCCCCTCTTCCCGTCTCTCTTCTCTGCTCTCTGGGGCTGGAACCCTGGCTGTCCGTCCGTCTGTCCCTCTTCTATCTGGAAACACTGTTACCTCCTCGCAGAGGCGGGGCCATGGGGGGCCCCTGTGCCCGTACCATCTGCGGGGAACCACGGAGGGACGGGGGAGGGCAGGGCCAGGCCTGGCCACCGCCGCGTCTTTATTTATAACTTCTCTTACTTCCGGCGTCCAGGCCCCGGGAAGGTCGAGAGAAAAATGAACGCCTTGACGTTTTCCCCAAACATCCTACCGAGAGCTCTTGGCAGGAGCGGCTTCGCTGGAGCCTGAGCACGTCTCCCTTTCTGCCGGGGAGACATCTGCTCGCGGCCCACACTCGGACCGGCGGCGGAGGAAACACAGAGCATGTGCCGGGGCCCGAGGCTCCGCCACAATAAAAGGGGGTCCCGAGTGTTAAGGCGGGGTGGGAGCCGGGCAGCTGCTGAGTCCCCTGCCCAGGCCCAGGCTGCCCTCCCGGGGGGTGGACCCGGGGACAGTGTAGGCACAGCTCCCCTGGCCCCACCCCAGGGCAGGGAGGCGGGCACAGGTGCGCCCGCAGGGGCAGGGGAGCCCCAGGGAGACCACCCCCCGACCCCGACCTCCAAGGCGGGGAGGAAGCGCCCGCGCCCCGAGTTTGGCTTTGCCTCTCGTTCCACATGCGTTTCTCATTCTCCTTCTTCAACACCCGCCTGTCAGGCTGAGTCTGTGGAGCCAGAACCCAGCCGAGCGGGGGCAGCCGAGTCACAGGCTCCCCTCCGCTGCTGCCCTGTCATCGGCCGAGTGGTGACGGGGACACTGACCCCACCCGGCGAGGGAGGGGCGCTCTTGTGCCCGGAGCCCCGAGGTGCAGAGTCAGAGGCCCGGGGGGCGGGGGCGGGCGGCCTCATTCCCAGCCCCGAAGGCCAGCGTAGAGGATACTCCAGTAATTGCGAGGTTTCTGTGAATGTTAATTACGGCGCCTTAATGAGCTATGGATTATATTAGGGTTATAAGTGTAATTACCTTAACGGGCATATGGATTACAATTATGCTCCAATTAAACCGGGCGTATAGCATATTCATCAGCCTCGGCCCCCTCCTGCTCCGGGGCCGGCCCCCTGCAGGCTCCGGGCACCTGGGGTGGGGAGGGCGCAGGGGTGGGGAGGGCGCAGGGGTGGGGGGCACACGATCTCCGCAGTTCAGAGGACGAGGCCACGCTTCCCGCCCTGTCTGCCAGGCCTGGTGTGGGAAGGAGGGAGGAGGGAGGCGGGAGGCAGGAGGGGAGCAGCGCCTGCAGGGCTAAGGCTGCGTCCGTCTGTCTGTCCGTCCATCCGCGCTGCCCTGTGAGCAGCCCTGAGCCTGGCTCCCTCGCAGACATCAGGACTCATCGCCCTCCTCTGACCCGGCTCCAGGCAGACCCGGCCTCTCTCCTGGTCTCCAGAGGGAGGTGGTGAATATGGACCCACTTTCCAGGTGGGGGGCTGCGGGGCCAGCGGGTGGGGGGTGGCGAGGGGAGCTGGGAACCCCGGATGCCTACAGGACGGATGAGGCGGGATGAGGGGACAGCCCAGCAGAGCCCGGGGCGAGGGCAGGAGAGGCCGAGGGCTGATCGCCGAGTGGAGACTGCCTCTCCCAGCAGAGGGAGTGGGGAGCCCCCAAGTCAAGGGCACTGGGGGGCAGGCTCCTCCCTGAGGGGTGCCGGGTGCCGGCTGGAGAAGGAAGAGGCTCAGGCGAGGCTGACTCGGGCCATCCTCCGGCTTTAGGTCCAGCAGCCTGACGCCCACGGCACCCGCGGGAGGCCCGAGGCCCAGCACCTGGTGCTCCCCACGCCTCCCTGACCGCACCCACGGGAGGTGGCAGGGAGGGAGAGGGGTGGGCGAGCCGGGGGAGGCCGCCCGGCGGCTCAGAGGCCGACCCACCGGCCAGTCCCCGGGAAAGAGGGAGCCTGTGGGCCTGTGCGTCCTGCCCTTGGGGCCCGTCTGGGGCCTGGCAGCGGGGCGCCCTCTAGCGGCCCCAGCAGAGAGCAGGGCGAGGAGAGGGAACGGGCAGCTGACCCTAAAGGTCTGAAAGAGGCAGGAAGCCGAGGGCAGAGAAGAAGGGCAGGGAGCGGGCAGAGGGGGATGTGGAGGAGAAGCAGAGCTGGGGCCCCCGGAGACCCCCCTCCAGAGCGCGGGCCTGCGGCTGACGCGGACCCCTGACCACCCTCTCGTCTTCACCAGCCTCTCCTCCCAGGCCCCCTCCCCTGCGTCAGCGGCAGAGGGGCTGGACTGGCTCCTGCGACGGGTCCCGGCCGCCTGGCGCTCCAGCCAGGGAGCCTCTCTCCAGGTTCGGCCCGAGACAGCCTGACCCGCCCCGGGCTCCGCAGGCTGCAGGTCCAGAGGCCACGGCCCGGGCACCCACTCCCTCCTTAGGCGGCCACAGGCCTACACGTGCACGTGAGGGTGCGAGCACACGTGTGCAAGGCTGGGGGCCTGGGTGTGTGCATGTGGGACGGCATGAGGCCACAGCTCTGCCCCCCGGGAGAGGGAACGCTGTGGGGGCTCAGAGAGAAGGCATCGGGGTGACAGTCACCAAGACCAGAGCCCCGCCCCGTCCCTCCTGGACAGAACGCCGCAGCGGGGCAGCCCCAGCCGCGTGCCTGCAGGTGAGGCGGCGCCGTTTCCATAGCGAGGTCTGTACCTGCTTACAGTCTAGTCCAGTGATGGCGAACCTATAACGCGCGTGTCAGAGGTGACACGCGAACTCATTTTTTTTGGTTGATTTTTTCTTTGTTAAATGGCATTTAAATAGATAAAATAAATATCAAAAATATAAGTCTTTGTTTTACTATGGTTGCAAATATCAAAAAATTTCTATATGTGACACGGCACCAGAGTTAAGTTAGGGTTTTTCCAAATGCTGACACGCCGAGCTCAGAAGGTTCGCCATCACTGGCCTAGTCTGTGAGGAGGGACCTGGCTGTGCACAGGCCCAGCAGTCGGGGTCCTCGGGGGGGCTTCTGTTTTGGTGGCTTTCCTTTTCAAGAACCCCCCAAATTCACAAACCTACGGGGTGGGGATGCAACTGTACTTTTAAGGAAAACCTCTTGCTCTGATAGGAGGGTTACACTCTCGTCATAAATACTTAGATGACACCCAAAGGTGCAGACACCGCCACACGGTCGGTCGGTAAAGGGCGTTCCTCCAGCCTCGGCCGCCGCCTCCCTGCGCCCGGGGTCTCCCCGCTGGCCCAGCTCTGCCGCCAACAGCGCAGGACTCGGGGCAGGTCAGAGAGCGGGTGGAACCGAGGCTTGGATGCCAGTGCCCACCCCCTGCCTGCCTGGGCGTGGGTTCCACATCTGCAAGTGGCAGCTGGCGACACTGAAATCTCAGCGTCTACCGGGGCCGGGGGGGACAGGCCCAGCCCCCCAGGCGGTCCTGGGAGCCAGAAATGACGGGCACCCACAGATGCCGCTCAGTCCCCAGCTCTCCATGGGCCAAGGCCTCGCTGGGCCCTGCCTCCGGCCCCCGAGCCCCTCCCCGGCTCCCAGCAGGAGTCGGCCAGCCCCTGCGGGTCATCTCTAGAGACGGGACTCGCCCTCTCCGGGCAGCCTGGTCTATGTGGGAACAGCTCAGACACACCCTCATGGCACAGTGTCCTCTGAGGTTAGATGAGGTCCCTCGGGCACCTGCCGGGCTCGGAGACAGCCGCAGGGACGCCGGCCAAAGGCCACGCGGAGGCCTCTGGCCCTGGCACAGGGACGGGCCTCATGTGCCACAAGTCACGTGTGTAAGGAAAGCGGCCCCTGGGCGGCTCCTGGCGGGCACATGGCACAGGGAGCCCGCAGGGTCTGGCCCCCTCCTGCAGTCATCCTGCCAGACAGCTCCAGCACGCAAGTGAGCGGCCCGCTCTGAGGGAGGGCAGAGGTGGCGCCGGTCTCACAGTGCCCCAGGACCGATGGGGGGGTCTCTGCTCCAGGACCGAAGGGGGGGGGTCTCTGCCCCAGGACCGATGGGGGGGGTCTCTGCCCCAGAACCGATGGGGGGTCTCTGCTCCAGGACCGACGGGGGGTCTCTGCCCCAGAACCGATGGGGGGTCTCTGCTCCAGGACCGACGGGGGGGTCTCTGCCCCAGGACCGACGGGGGGGGTCTCTGCCCCAGGACCGATGGGGGGTCTCTGCCCCAGGACCAATGGGGGGTCTCTGCCCCAGGACTGACGGGGGGGTGGTCTCTGCTCCAGGCTCTGCCCCCCTGCTGGCTGCTTCCCTCGGCAGGTTTTCCTGGGGGGACTTGGGGGGGGGGGTCATGGGGACACCACTGGTGCTTCTCAGCTCAGGTGTCGCTGGCCGTCGGCCTCGGCTTCTGGGAAGTCCCGGGCGGGCTCCCTGGCCGGCTCGGTCACATGCCCGTCACTGAGGCCAGCGGTTCCCTGTGCTCCCGCCCGGCCCCGGGACTGGCTTGTGCCCAAGCCCTGGCCCCCCTGAGCCAACACTGTCCCAGATCTCAGAGGGGCTCTCAGCAGGCGGCCCTGATGCCCTCGGGGCCTCGGCAGAGCCCAGTGGTCAGGGTCAGGGTCAGGGTCAGGGTCGGGGCCGTGGTGGGTGGAGGCCATCCGGGCAGCCACAGTCCCCGCTGTGCACTCGGCGAGTGAGGTGTCCCTTTACCCCTCGGACCTGCTGTGGCCGGCGCTGCCCAGACCTGCTGGGCCCACACGGGAGGCGGAGGGAGCCCGGCTTTAGTGGCTGTGACCACACAGGCAGCAGAGCCGTGACTTCCGGGGCTGCACCTGTCACCGCCTCCTCGGCCCTGGCTGGAGTCAGGTGACCGGCAGGGCCTGCCTGGGCTGGACCCGCTGCCTCCCCGGGCTGCTCTCCTGGGCGTGGGGGGTGGTGGCGTGGGGGTGGGGGGACCGTGCCGTCTGTGAGCCCCAGGGGTCACTCTGGCCTGAGGAGCGCTGCCCAGCCCCGACTCCGCTGCCTCACTGACCACGGGACGGCCGGAAGGGAACACCCGGCTGCGCTCGCGCCCCCAAGTGGCACCCGGCATTGGAAGGAAGTTCTACTTCGTTCCAAACAGAACCCAGAGCCTCTTCCTGGAAGAGAAGTCAGTGGCGGCAAAGTCACGGAGCCCAGTCCGGGCTGAGGCTGGGGCAGCCGCTGTCGGGGCAGCCCGGCAGGGTGCCCGCTGGCGAGCTCTCCGCACCCTCACCTCCCAGCCTGGCGCAGGCGCTGGAACCGGAGCCAGCCCACTGGCCACCCTGCGGGGCGAAGGCCCCCATGGCGGGGCCCAGCGGAGCTTGGGAGCAGATGGTGCACTGAGTCTCGCGGGAGGGGCCTGGGGGGGCACCTGGAATCCAGGCCGAGAAGACTCCCCCAAATGGCAGGCTGCTGGTCAAGAACGTGCTGGCCCCGCCCTGGCCGGCCGCTCAGTGGTTAGAGCACCGGCCTGCGCACTGGAGGGTCTCGGTTTGATTCCTGGTCAACAGCACGTGCCTGGGTTGCAGAAATCAATGAAAAAATGTCCTCACTCGTTGGGTAAGGATTAATAAGGAAAAAAGAACATGCCGGCCCCTTGGGGATGAGGCCTGTCACGGGGAAGCAGGAGGGGCCCAGGGCTCTCCCTGCAGGATCTGACCACAGGGCAGGGCGTTCCCAGGAGGAAGGTGGCAGCACCGAGCTGGGGCCCGGCCTCTGCAGCTCCGGCCTCAGGTGGCCTCGCAGGGCTTAGCCGTCTCCTCTGAACAGGCCCCGCGACGCGCCCTCTGGGTCCCCGGGACTCGCCGTCGGTGGGCAGACCCCCGAGGGAGGAAGCGCCATCGTCCCCGGGGCCCGCGGTCACGGGAGCACCGAGCGGCGTCTGGAGGAGCAGCAGCCTCTGGGTTCGGGCGGGTTGGTCTGCCAGTGGCCCATGCGCCAGGCTCCCAGGAACCAGGCAGGCGGAGAGCCACAGGCCTTCCCTGCAGCCAGCGAGGCCGCGCCCGGGGCCGGCCCACACAGCAGGCGCGGAAGGGAAGCTCTGTGGCTCCGTCCGTGCCGGGGCTGCCAGGGAGCCGCCCCCAAATGGTGCTGCCAGAGGGGCCCCGCCTGGGCCAAGCTCTGGGCCCTTCCTCAGAGGGGGCTGAGCTTTCTTTTTCTTTTAAAAATATTTTTATTGATTTCAGAGAGAAAGGGAGTGAGAGGTAGAAACAATGAGAGAATCTTTAACCTGCTGCCTCATGCACACCCCCTACTGGGGATTGAGCCCGAAACCCAGGCATGTGCCCTGAACGGGAATTGAACTGTGACCTCCTGGCTCATAGGTCGATGCTCAACCACTGAGCCACCCGGCCGGGCGGGACTGAGCTTTCCTGCTGGGCTCCCCGAGTTCAGGCCTCCCTGGGGCCTTTCCCTCCTCTGTTCTGGGCCGTTAATGAAATGGCAGGAGGAAGCGAGACATCACAGGTCCCAGGCACATCTCACACCCTGGGCGAGCCCAGGTCCTACACACCCAGCACCAGGCCTCGGCCACGCAACCTGACCCGCGCGCGTGTGCATATGTGTATGCACATGTGTGTGCATGCGTGTACGTGCGTGTATGTGTGCACGTGTGTGCGCGCACGAGTGTGTGTGTGTCCACCTCGAAGATGCGGGTCCGAGGGGGCCTCCTGCAGCAGGGCCCCCGGAGGCCCTGTCGCCCCCTCAGGCCTCGCTCCCTTTCAGAGAGTGGCAGGACCCCGTCCACACTGCACTCAGCTCGGCCCCCACCCCTGCCCGTGGCCTCCAGCCAATGGAGAGGCCCTGAGGCTGGGCGTGAGCACCGGGCTCCCTCCCGCACGGCTGCCCGCCACCTGGGCCTGCGACAAGGCCACTCTACTCGCCTGGCTCTCCCGGGTCAGCCAAGGCCCGACCTAGGCCACCAACAGAGGACAGGGTCCACGGGGCCCTCCGATGCCTGCTGACCATCCAGGGGCCTCGGCTCCTGACCATCCAGGGGCCACGCAGGGCGTTCGGACGGGAGGCCCTGGCCCCTGCCCGGCTCACGTCTGGCGCTGACATGGGACATGCTGACCATCAAACCTCTGGCTTCTCGCTCACACAGATGGCGGTGCGAGCGGGGGGCAGAGCCCTGGAGGTGATGGGCGGCCCTGGAGGAAGCCGGTGTCAGGGGTGGATGGCTGCAGGGAAGGACCCAGGCCTAGTCCCCAGGGCACAACTGACTCCTGGGCTGGTCATTGGCCTGAGCCGGCCACACACCTGCAGAGCCCCCATGGATTTCCGGCCCTGGGAGGTGGGGGGCGGGGGGGGGGGCCACAGAGCACGCGGCTCCTAGGACTGTCCAGCCCGGCCCGGCCCAGCCAAGGCGCCGTCTGTGCACCCACAGTGCCCTCTGCTGGGGGTAGGGGGCAGTGCGGGCCCCAGTGCCCAGCAGGAAAACAGAGGCCAGCCCGAACTTTCTGGGAGCTGCTCAACATGCAAACCAGCAGGTGAGAGCAACATCAGGGACGGCCATGTGTCGTCATATGAAACGCTACCATCGAGGCTCTCACACTCTGTGGTCCCACGTGTGCACTCGTGTGCGCCGTGCCCTCCACACGTCAGCGTGGACCAGCTGCACTCGGGCTCAGCAGCCCCCGCAGCCCATGGCCCCAAGTGGGCAGCGGAGAGAGGGCTCTCTGACTCCCACGTGATGAAGAGGGCGGGCAGAAGGAGCGGGAGGCTGGCCAGGGGAGCCCAATGCCCAGCCGTGACCGCTCTCACCAGTCACCCAACCTGCTGGGTGAGACGCCGGAGCCTTCGCCTTTTCTCTCCGCGTGACGCACCCACTCAAATCCGTCCTGGGGCTCGAACCCGGTGCCAAAGCCACGGTCTGCTGGGAAGGCAGCCCGGCCGGCCTCGGAGGACCCAGCGGTGCGCCCCCACGTGGGAAGAGCAGCCCCCTTTATCTTGGACGACCAACAGGAATCGCGGGGAGGGCGGCAGGTGCCGGCCACGGAGGCGCTCACCTGAACTTCCCGGTCCGCACCTGCAGCGCTCGCATCCCGCACCGCTGCGCCCCGCCGACGTCGCCCACAATGTCGTCTCCGATCATGACGGCCTGTCACACAGAAGCCACGCCAGGTGTCAGTCCTTGTTTGACATCAGAAACTGGGAGAAACCACCATCCTAGCCCGGCCGGCTTGGCTCAGGGGTTGAGCGCCAACCTATGAGCCAGGAGGTCAGGGTTCGATTCCCGGTCGGGGCACAGGCCCGGGTTGTGGGCTCCATCCCCAATGTGGGGCGTGCAGGAGGCAGCCAATCCATGAGTTTCATCAGTCATGTTTCTGTCTCCCTCTCCCTTGCTTTCTGAAATAAATTTTAAAAAGAGAAAAACAGAACTTCTCCCCCTCACAAGGACACCGGTGGGCGTGGCCCAGGCAGTGACACCGGGACCTGGGCCCGGGAGGGAGGACTCTGGTGGAGGAGCCGCAGCTGGGATTCTGCCTGATGGTCCGATGTCCAGGCCCAGGCCAAGCCTGGCGCCCATGTGAGGCTGGAGGAGCCCGGGTTCGGGGCCTGCTGGGTGTGGGGCCTGCCGGGTACGGGGCCTGCCAGGTGCGGGGCCTGCCGGGTGCGGGGCCTGTTGGGTGCGGGGCCTGCCGGGTGCGGGGCCTGCCGGGTGCGGGGCCTGCCGGGTGTGGGGCCTGTTGGGTGCGGGGCCTGTTGGTGCAGGGCCTGTTGGGTGCAGGGCCTGTTGGGTGTGGGGCCTGCCAGGTGCGGGGCCTGTTGGGTGCGGGGCCTGCCGGGTGCAGCCACGGGCAGCGATGTCTGTCTGGATAGCGTGCGGCCCGAATAGCAAGCGCGCGGCCCTGGGGATTTCACAGCGTTCCTGGCGGTGAAGGGCAATCATCACACATGGAGCAGCAATTACTGCCCAATCGCTGAGGATTTAGAAAATCATTGGTGAGAAGATGGAGGTCAGGAGGTGCGCCGTCGGGGGAAATAAAGCCGCACCTGTCAGCGCCGCCCCCTCGGCCTCAGTGCGGGAGGGAGGACGCGGCCCAGCCGGCCCGCGATGGTTCCAGGAGCTGCGGGCAGCGGGCGCCACGCCCAGCAGTGGCCTTTCTGGTTTGGGCTCTAAAAGCAGGTTCCCTCGTCCCTCCTGTGTGTGCGCCACCCGGGGCCTTGCCCTCCTGGTGCCGGCAGGTGGCCACTCAGTGCTGACGAGCTTCCGGAAGCCCCCGCCCCCAAGAGAGCAGTCGTCGCAAAACTGAACCGGCCCCTGACCAGGCGTCAAGACCCCCCACCACCCAGAAGACGGGGCGGAGGGCACGCGGGAGGACTCCCCGAGGGCGTCGACACGCCAGCTTCTCTCCACACCCTCAGGAGGAAAACACAGGAAGTGACGGATTCAAAAAGCACTGAGGATCCCGCTGACCAGCCCGAGCCGGTGTGGCGCAGTGGACAGAGCTCCGTGCCTGGGGCCTGTGGACCGAAGGGTCCCGGGTTCAATTCTGGTCAAGGGCACGTATCTCACTTGCAGGCCAGGTCGCCGGCCCTGGTCAGGGTGCGTGCGGGAGGCAGCCTGTGGATGTGCCTCTTTCACGTGGATGTCTCTCTCTCTGCCTCTCCCCGTCCCTTCCACTCTTTAAAAATCAATGAAAAAAATATCCTCGGGTGAGGATTAGGAAAACAAAAAAACAACAAACAAAAAGAATCACACTGACCAATCACAATGCAAGGCCCTCCTTCGACTCCTGATTCAAACAACCTGTAAGCCACACACCCCCAGACCAGCGGGGAAATGGGAACAGTGGCGGGTATCGGATGGCATTTAGGAAGGATCGTCGGCATCACTGGAGGTGGTGGTGGCATTATCTGTGTTTCTATAAAAAGAATCCCTGCCTTTTGGAGACACGGAAGTATTTACAGATGAAGTGACACGATTTCCGGGATTTGATTCAAAATAATGGGGGGAGGAGAAGGTGGGGTACAGGTGAGCCCCGAGGCTGTTCACCTTGAAAGGGGTCTGACAGCCAAACGCAGGACAGGCTGAGCAACAGACTCCGTAGCGGGAGAAACGGCCGGACACTCGTGAAATAAAACAACGTTCCGAGTCCACGTTGGAACAGATACGTGAACGGGAGGAAGAGGAAGGCTCCTCCTTGCAGCAAAGTCCAGGCGCTCACAGACGGAGCGCGTCGCCGGGCGGATGCCCAGGGGCAGCTGCGTCAGGCGAGGGGGCCGTGGATGCTCGCGTCAGGCGGGAGAAGGAGAGGAAGAGGACGTTTACAGGGTCAAGCACTTCCCCACAAGGTACTGACGAGGGACAAAGAGACACACAGTGGCTTTTCGGTGGACAACCTGGCGACACCACCTCCAGTGAGGACCCAAGAGAACATCACCAATAACGGGGCTCCCGACGGGACGTCCCAGAGGGCATTGCTTCTGCGAGATTCCTGCCCAAAACGCGTCGCCTAAACCCCGAGGAGACATCTGGACAAACCAAACGGAGGGACAGTCTGCGCCACGCATGTCAAACACCCACGAGTTTACACAGTAGCTGGCCAGTGCTGTTCAAAATGCCACAGCCGCCCAGCCAGCGGGGCTCAGTGGCTGAGTGTTAGTTAACCTAGGAACCAGGAGGTCACAGTTCGATTCCCGGTCGGGGCACAGGCCCGGGTTGTGGGCTTGATCCCCAGTGTGGGGTGTGCAGGAGGCAGCCGATCCATGATTCTCTCTCATCATTGATGTTTCTCTCTCTCGCTCTCTCTCTCTCCCTTCCTCTCTCTCTAAAAATCAATATAAACATTTTTTTTTTTTAAAAAAGCTACTGGTGGGACGGCTGGCAGCGGCTGCAGAAGGTCTCTGGGTTAACTAACCGTCGTGAGTCAGTGCGCATGTCAATCGCTTTATGGCTGTCCTATCAGACGTCAGCACTGGGAGCTGGTTTCAGGCATACGGGCATTCCCTGTACTGTTTTTGCAACTCCCTTGTAAAATGTGAAATTATTTCACAATGGACAGTGAAAAGCCATTTTAAAAAGTGCTCTAGTAGTTGGTCATTACTGGAGCTCAGTGATGGGGACATAGGGTTCGTTATGTGCCGGGGTCCAACCCCAGCAGGTCCAGGGGTCCCCAAAGGTGTGGACGGAGTCAGTGAAGAAGGAATGACACGCAGACAGCGTTCAGTTGATCAGCAGCCTAGCCAGGATCTCCAGCCAGGATATCCAGCCAAGTTCTGGTCAGGATCTCCAGCGAAGTTCTGGTTAGGATCTCCAGCCAGGTTCTGTGTCCATGTTCTCTTGCTAGGTTCTCCAGGTTCTCCAGCCAAGTTCTGTAGCCATGTTCCCTCGCTAGGTTCTCCAGCCAGGTTCTGTCCAGGTTCTCCAGCCAGGTTCAGTCACCAGGTTCTAGTCAGGTTCTCTTGCCATGTTCTATCCAGGTTCTATAGCCAGGTTCTGTCTCTAGGTTCTGTCTCTAGGTTCTGTGGGCAGTTTCTGTCCAGGATCTCTTGCCATGTTCTCTCCAGCGAAGTTCTTCTGTCTCTAGGTTCTGTGTCTAGGTTCTGTGTGTAGGTTCTGTCTCTCTTGGTTCTGTCTTCTAAGTTCTGTGTTGTTACATCTGTATTTATACCAGTTCTATCTATTTATTCCAATCCTATCAATCTCTATTCCAAAGGTTAGGGCGTTTCTTATCTCCATTCCAGGGAGTAAAGATTATGTAGCTTAAGCATGATTGTTCGTAGTTAAAGTGATTAACTACCGGCCTGGCACTTAGTTAAGGGGCTTTATTCCCTCCCTAACTTCCGAGGAAAATCCTTACCTGGGGAAACAACCTTTCTCGGAGAGGTGACCTTGGTTAAAACACATAGCGCCAAGAAGGTGAGCAAACATATTAAGAACAGTATGCCATATACGCCAGGTCCCTCGAAACAGCAAGGATGGACCGGCTCCCGGCAGTTATGCAAGTCTCTCTCCTTGCACTGACAGCTGAAACGATTCATGAGAAAAGTTAAAAAGATTTAAGAGACAAAAGTCACATGCAAGAAAGGCACAGACCTTGTCTGGATTTGATGCAAAAACAAATGGAGGTAAGAGCACGTTTCTGAGGCAGCCAGGAGACTTGGTGTGGACTGGTATCGTAAAAAGGTGCATTGCTGCTCAGCTGGTGTGGCTCAGTGGTGGGGCATCGGCCTATGAACCAGGAGGTCACGGTTCTATTCCTAGTTGGGGCACGTGCCCGGGTTGCGGGCTTGAGGCAGCTGATCCATGATTCTCATCATTGATGTTTCTCTCTCTCTCTCTCCCCCTTCATCTCTGAAATCAATAAAAATATATATTTTTTAAAAAGTGGATTGATATTAGAGAATACTAAGGATTTACTATCGATTTGGGGGTAGATTTTTTGTTTCATTGTGATAAAATACACCTCAGGTTCACCAATGGAACCATTTCAAAGTTTGAAATCAGTGGCATTCAGTGCATTCGCCATGTTGCGTGGCCATCACCGCCATTTAGTTCCGGACATTTCATCACCCCAACAGGAGGCCCACACCCCTGAGGCCGCTGGCCACCCCGAGCCCCGCCCTCCACAGCCCTGGCCTGTTTGGTTTCTGTGGACCGGACTCTTCGGGGCCCTGCCTACAAATATCATGGGACATATAAAAGCGGGCCTTTGTGCCTGGCTTCTTCCACTCGCATGTTCCCACCCACAGTGCAGCATTTGCCCGCATCTCATTCCTCTCCCGCTGAAACACCCCGTGTGTGAGCGCGCCACGTGCTGCGGTCCCTCCACCTGCCGGTGAACACGCACTGTTTTTCTCGTCTGCTATTGTGAGTCGTGCTGCTAGGAAGAGTCACGCGTGCGTTTCGTTGGAACGTTTTCAGTCCTCGGAGCGGGACTGCTGGGTCGCGTGGCAATTCTCTGCTGGACGCCGAGGAGCTGTCCCCAGAGGGCCGCCCCGTCTCACATTCCCACTGGTTTCCTACAGGGGGGAGCCCTCACTTGCTTGTTTGAATTCACGCGGCTGGCTGAGGGTGCGAGGGGCCCTCACTTTGGTCCTGAGGCTGAGCATCTGTGTCTCTGGGCCCCTGTGGGGTGTCTTAGAGCATCGTCCAGTTGTGTCTAAAATAAATGTTCTTTGGAAGGCATCCTAGACTAGGAAAGGGCACAACGGTAAGGCTGGATTTGCTTTAAAAAACAAGAAGAAGCCCGGCCAGCGTGGCTCAGTGATGGAGCGTCGACCTAGGAACCAGGAGGTCAGGGTTCGGTTCCCGGTCAGGGCACAGCCCGGGTTGCGGGCTGGATCCCCAGTGGGGAGCGTGCAGGAGGCGGCCGGTCCATGATTCTCTCTCATCATTGATGCTTCTATCTCTCCCTCCCTCTCCCTTCCTCTCTGACATCAATAAAAATGTATTTAAAAAACAAACAAACAATAAATAAAATAAAACACTCAGTGGACTTCCTTTGCTGCCTTTTCCCCGTTTCCAGCCAAATCAGCTCTCGTGGTGGGGGGTCCGCACGTGGCTGCCCAGCCCACGAGGCTGCCTGAGCCCCCAAGCCCCCAGGCGGCCGTGTGAGGTCCCCTCCCGACACAGCTGCCTCCACGCGCATCCACATCCGCATCTGCATCCGCAAGGCAACCTACCTGGTGGGCCTCCACGCCCAGCTCCCGCAGGGCCGACCTGAAGAACTCCGGGGAGGGCTTGCCCACCACCTCGGCCTCGACGCCGCAGGCGTACTGCAGAGAGAGGGCACGCGTGGGCGTGGGGCGAAGCAATGGGACCCCGACTGCAGGGAAGGCCTCCCTCCGGGAACCCGGGGCCTCGGGGGCAGGACATGTGAGCCCGAGACGCGTGATTGACACGGGCGGACGGGCTGCCTGGGATAGACACGCCACGTCGGGCCGCCTGGGATGCTCAGAGCCGCACCTCCAGGCCCGCCATCTGCTCAAACCCCCAGCTGTGGGGGAGGCGGCCCAGAGGTGGCAGTCTCAGGCACCTGACTGCGTTCTCACCCGTATTCCTGCTTCTCCCCTCCCCCACCCTCCCCGCTGGTCACGGCTCCCCCAGGATGCGCCCAGGGCTCCACGTCCCGTCCGTCCCTCCCCGCACGGGTGCAGGCAGGCAGGGCTGGTGCCCAGTGCAGGCGGGCGGAGAGAGGAGCTGGCCGGGGCCGGAGCCGAGGCCAGGACAGCGGGCTGAGCATTGGTCAGAGGATGCTGGGAGCCCCGCCGGGGCCTGGCCTTCAGAATGGGGGGGCGGGGGGGGGGAACAGGTCCAGTCAGGACTCGTCAGGCTGCAGGTGCCCAGGGTGGGGAGTGAGCATGGTCCCCACAGACAGAGCCAGGAGGAGGGCAGCAGAGGGCATGCTGGGAGGGCCGGCGGCCAGCACAGGGGCGTGGAGGGAGGGGGCACACGGGGGCGGGGGCAGGGGCAGCCCCACTAGGAGGGCCACTGAGCACGCCCCTTCTCCAGGAGGCCTGGAGCACGAGGAGGGCTCGGGGCAGGTACCTCGAGCGCCTTCATGTAGCCGCCGACGTCCAGCATCAGGCCCGAGGTCTCCTTGTAGTAGCGCCTGGGAGGAGAGGGACAGGTGAGCCGGCGGAGCTCCAGGAGCCAAGAGAAATGCCGTCCCGTCCGGAGGGCCAGCGGGTGAGGGTCCGTGCAGGTGCCGAGCCGAGAGTGGCCCGTGGTGGTCACCACACCCGGCCAGCAGCCCTCGGTCAGAATGGCCCACTGCCAGCGTTGTGGGGACTCGGCCACGGTGATGGATGGGGGACCCGAGGGCAGACGGGCCCAGCTGCTGACACAGAGGAAGACAGGGGACCTGGGAAAGGACAGCAGGGCCACAAAGCATGCGGCAGCCCCTAATTGCTAATAATTAACCCTAATTGCTGCCTGAAGGAGAAAACCCCGCCAGCTCCGGTGAGCCAGAGGTCAGGAGGCGTGCAGGGTCCGTGGGCGTCAGAAGCTTGAGGAGAAGACAACGGGGACCGAGACGGCTGGGCTCTCGGGGAGCCCCTCACCAGCTCCCCTTCCCCTTCCCAACGCTCCTCAAAATTGGGAGACATTTACTGCGTGTGCGCACAGGGGCGAGAGCAGGCAGGCATGCTGGCCTTGGCGTTCAAAGCTTCTCCACTTCCTCCTAACTGTGGGACTTTGGGTTGCTTAAACCCTCTGGGCCTCAGTTTCCTAATCTGTAAAATGGGCCAAACCCCCTCCCCCAGTACCTACTTTATGGATGGGACTGAGGCTTGAACAAAATAAGGCATGCCAAGTTCTCACCACAAGCCTAGCACAGTGGTCAGCAAACTGTGGCTCGGCAAACCGCAGCTTGCGAGCCACATGCGGCTCTTTGGCCCCTTGAGTGTGGCTCTTCCACAAAATACCGACTTCTGCGCATGGGCCACAAAGCTTCAATCGCAGTGTACATGCGCGCCCGCACGTGGTATTTTGTGGAAGAGCCACACTCAAGGGGCCAAAGAGCTGCATGTGGCTCGCAAGCTGCGGTTTGCCAACCACGGGGCTAGCATGCAGAAACTTCTGGGAAAAACTTAGAGGATGTCATTGCAAACCACTGGTCTCCCAGACTGAGAAGGAGAAACAGGTGATGAGGAGGAGCTGGGAGGAAAGGACAGATGCGGGTCTTCCAGATGCGGCTGGAACCTGTCCTGGGACTATTTTCCAAGCATGTGCCCTGACTGGGGGCCAAACGTGACCTCCTGGTTCCCAGGTCACTGCTCAGCCATGAGTCACGCTGGCCGGGCTTCTGTGCCTGTTTGACCAGTGAGAGCTGATCTGACTCCCCAGCAGCTGCCCGGCTGTGCCCTCCCCCAGCCCAGGCCCCAGCTGCCCTCCGTCTGCCCCGCCTGGACCCCCCGCAGCCAAACCCTGGGCCTTCAGCCAAACCCTGGGCCTTCTGAGGACTAGCTCCCTGACACTCACCCTGCCAGGGGGCGGGGTTCTGAGCCCATTTGCTAAAGCCACGAGGGTTCCTCCTGAATGACAGGCCCTGCAGGCCTCCGTGCGCCCCAGGCCTCCGTGTGCCCCCCCGCCGCCTCTGTACACCCCAGGCCTCCGTGTGTGCCCCAGGCCTCCGTGCACCCCCGGCCTCCGTGCGCCCCAGGCCTCCGTGTGCCCCAGGCCTCCCCATCAGGGCTGCGGACCAGGGGGACACTGCAGGTTCGGGAGGGTGCCTGGTAGCCAGAGGGAACTGCCACCTGCTTACAGAGTCGGGGCCTGCAAGTGCTCCCCTTTTGAAGGGTGACCCCAAAACACAGGCTTAGGGGTCCGTCACTGCATCTGTCTTAAGCCCGGGATGCGGATGTGCACTCTGCCTTACACAGCCTTTAGAAAGCTCCCTCTTCTTCCTCCATGTCTACCACAGACGGCTCAGCAGACATTTCCTGAGCCGGGTCAGAGCTGCAAGGCACGGCTGAGGGGAGATGCTGGGTGCTGGGCCCGCGATCCCTGGGGCTGTGGAGGCTCCGTTCCTTGTCCCCAGACGTCGAGGACACGGCCACCTCACAGCCCTTGAAGGACTCGGGGACACTCCCAGGCCCCCCGCGCGCCACCCCCCCCCGCCCCCGCGGGACTCCTGGCCTGTGGGGAACCAGACAAGTCCACAGACAAACAGGAAAGGGCAGGAAAGGGCGGCAATGAGAGGGCCGCGGGCTCTGGGCACGGCGGAGGCCGACATGCTGGGGACAGGGACACAGGAGGGCGCCCCAGAGGAGGAGGAGCAAAGCTGGGAGCCCCTGCAGCTGTGCTGGAGCAGAGGCTTCTGGGGCCAGGCCCCGTGCCCCGGCCTGGCTGGGGGCCACACGCCGTGCCCCCGCTTTGAGGAAACCTCCCCCGGCAGTCCCACGGCACCACTGCCATCTCACACCCCCACATCCTTCTCCCGAAGTGACAGGAACCTGGACTTTCTTGTTTAAATTTAGTCCTGATGGGAGGAAAAAATCAAAATTGCAGCTTAAAATACACAAGTGAAACCTTGTCTTTTACACCCAAAACTATACACAATAATAGTGAGCCCTGGCTGGTCGGCTCAGTGGTTAGAGTGTTGCCCCGCAGACTGGAGGGTCACGGATGCGATTCCCAGCCAAGGGCACGTACCTCGTCCCGTCGGGCATGTGTGGGAGGCAGCCAATCAGTGTGTCTCTCACATCAGTGTTTCTCTCCTCCCCCTCCTCCCTCCCTTCCACTCTCTAAAAATCAATGGGAAAAATATCCTCGGGTGAAGATAAAAACAGTAACGATAATATAGTAACTATTGAATGTAAGCTGTCGTTAAAAAATAAAATTTAAATAAAAACCTTGTCTTTCTTACATGCATTTTTAGAATCTAAAGAAAAAACTGACTTCCAAAATCCAACTTGGAAACCTTAACGTTTCCTTTTAAACGGAACCTGGTGCTTTGATCGCTCTCAGGGCTTTTCCTCATTTCTCACTCACTCAGGAAAGCACGAAGGCGTCTTGCAGGCCGTCTGTTAGCTGCTAGCATTTTTAGAGATACAGTCAGTACAAGTACCTACCCTAACTTTTAAAAACTATAAAAGCCCAGGCCCTGGCCCGTGTGGCTCAGGGGTTGAGCATCAACCTATAAACCAGGAGGTCACGGTTTGATTCCCGGTCAGGGCACAGGCCGGGGCTTCGGGTTCGATCCCCAGCGTGGGGCGCGCAGGAGGCAGTCGATCCATGATTCTCTTTCATCACTGATGCTTCTCTCTCTCTCTCTCTCTCCCTCTCCCTTCCCCTCTGACATCCGTAAAAATATATATTAATACATATATATGTACAGATGTGTGTGTGTGTGTGTGCGTGTGTATATATATGTGTGTGTATATATATATCTGCATGCACCTAGGTTAGTCCCCAAACACAAGAGACTGGAAGCATTTACCTTGTGCTCCTGGCGAATACAGACCCCGCAGCCAGGCTGGTCCGAGCGGGCAGCGCAGAGGTCACCGGGAGCTGGGCAGGCGGGGGAGCGGGAGGCGCGGCCGGAGAGGCCTCTCGCTCTGCCTCTGCCCTTCCCCTCAGTCGGCACGGCCTCCCTGCACAGCGATCGCTTGACCTTTCCCGCCAGAGCCATGAACCTCCCACCGCCTGCGCGTCAACAGCCTAACGTCCCGCCGGCCGCGTGACAGAGGAATTACGGAGGCAGTTCCCGCTCCCGGTCCAAGCAGACGCCCCTGCAAACCACCCGTGTCCAGAGCAGGGCGCTCGGCCCCGCACGGCCACCACTGCGTCCGGGGGGTGGGGGGACGGCCCTCCCCATCCGTGACCCACTCCACGTGACAGCAGCCTTCGGGGGCCCTGGGCTATCCCGGGACGCGGACATGGGCCTGAAGCTGTGGGTTCCTTCCTCTTGTTTCTGAGCAGCGAACCCCTCACGCCAGTCAGACCCCGTCAGCGAGAGACCCCATCACCGCTCGTCTGTAAAACCAGCCGCTCGAGGCCACCACGGAATCGCAGGCCAACGCCACGGACTCCACGGCTCTCCCTGTGTCAGCAACATGCAGGCTTTGCCTACTGCCCGTGACCTGGAATCACTTAATAACTAGAGACAAACCGGCCGGTGTGGCTCAGCAGTTGAGCGTCGACCTATGAACCAGGAGGTCACGGTTCGATTCCCGGTCAGGCACATGCTGGGGATGCGGGCTCTACCCCCAGTGTGGGGCCTGCAGGAGGCAGCGGATCCATGACCTCTCTCATCATTGATGTTTCTCTCTCCCTCTCCCTTCCCCTCTGAAATCAATATATATATATATATATATATATATATATACACACACACACACACATAATATGCACTGGGCCTCTAGTGTGAGTGTGTATATATATTAGAGACGATTAAAAATGTTAACACAAACAAGTTATAACAGAATTTCTTAACTACATGTTCTCTAGTGATGAGTCAGGACGTTAGGGAGGCCCAGGACCCCGCCGGGCCGTCAATGAGCTAAGCAGGCCAGATTCTGTGGCTCGCAGTGACCTGAATTGCAGGAGGCTGCAGGGCTACAAAAGGAAAGAAGGAAGAAATGAAGAGAAAAAGCAAGAAAACGGAGGGAGGGACCTGGCTGGTGCTCAGTGGTTAGAGCGTCGGCCCAAGGGTCTTGGGTTCGATTCCCAGTCAAGGGAATACTTGTGTTGCAGGTTCAAACCCCAGCCTGGCCGGGGTCCGTGTGGGGGGCAACCAATCAATGTGCCTCTCTCACGTCAATGTTTCTCTCTCTCTCTCCCTCCACCCCCTCCCTTCCGCTCTCTCTAAAAATCAACGGAAAAAATATCCTCACTCCTCAGCTGAAGATTAAAGAAAAGAAAAAGAAGAGGGAGGGAGAGAGAAGGCCGTCGCCCCGCGCCCACCGCGCCCGAGTTCCCGCCTCCTTCTCCATGTGGCTCTGTGAGTCGGACCCAGAGCGAGTCTCACGCCGACTTACCCCTTCCCCAGGGAGATGAGCACGGGGTCCGCCAGCCCCATGAGCACCTGGAAGGCCCTGTTCATGTTCCGGTAGGAAAAGTGTTCTCCCGCGTCCGCAATGACCACACAGTTTGGGTTGGATGTGTCAATCTGATCGAATTCTGAGCGGACTTCTGGAAAGAAAGAGGGAGGGATACAGTTCAGTGCCACCCCCTGCCCCTCCCTGTGTTGGGGCAGGTGCCACCCCGCGCCCCTCCCTGGGCTGGGGCAGGTGCCACCCTACGCCCCTCCCTGTGCTGGGGCAGGTGCCACCCCGCGCCCCTCCCTGTGCTGGGGCAGGTGCCACCCCGCGCCCCTCTGTGTGCTGGGGCAGGTGCCACCCTGCGCCCCTCTGTGTGCTGGGGCCCAGGGGAGAGGGATGCCGACCCAGCCCCACCCTGGATGGGGCGCCTGCACCCCGGCCCGGCACCCGCAGGCCTACCGTCGTGGACCAGCAGGTGTGGCCGGAGGCCTCGCTCCTGGAGGAGGCGGCAGGCGGCGGGGGGCGGGGCGGTCACCTCGGCCTCGGAGACGTCAAAGCCCAGGCGGCGCAGCTCGCCCACCAGGCGCCCGCGGGACTTCTGCGACTCGTTGGTGCAGAACCTCACCCTCAGCCCTGAGCGCTTCAGCCTGGGGGGGACGGAGGGTGCTGTTACCGGGCAGGCGGCCTCCCGGGAGCGGCCCGACGCGGACAGGTGGGACAGCCAGGGCAGGCTGCTCCTGGGGCCCCGACGGACCGCAGGGCTCAGGCTGGTGATTCCGAGGGGAGCAGACCCTTCCCGGGCGACCGGACCTCCCCCCACATCCCTCCTCTCGTCCTGAGGGGCGCCCCTGAGGCTCCCCAAGGTCCCACCTGCCCTGCCCACGCCTCCCTCTCCTCCTGGGACACCTCTCTGTGCCCGAGACACATCCCTGCCACCTGCCTCCACACGCTGCCTCTCCACACCCCTCCCGCCTCAGAGACCCACCGACACCTCCCCCACCCCCACCCCACCCGGCCCAGCTGGAGGTCAGTTCATTTTTTTTAATATAGTTTTATTGATGTCAGAGAGGAAGGGAGAGGGAGAGAGAGAGAAACATCAATGATGAGAGAGAACCATGGATCGGCTGCCTCCTGCACGCCCCACACTGGGGATGGAGCCCACACCCTGGGCCTGTGCCCTGACCGGGCATCGAACCTGGGACCTCCTGGGTCACAGGCTGACCGGGCTGGAGGTCACTGCTGGTTGTGGCCGGTAGCCCCTGTGCCTCCCCAACGCCGGGCACTCGCCCTGCGCATCTGAACTACAGACGCCACGTAGACTTTGGATCCATTTCCCCAAAAGGGCAGGGGCCCAGGACCGAGCGGAGGCCCTTGCTGAGGGGCCGGCTGAAGTGTCCCTGGTTGTCACCCAGGTGCTCTGGGGCGTCAGGAAGGGTCTGCTCAGGCCTCAGCACCGGCCTCCTGCGGAGCTGGCGCACAGCGGCCCTGGCATTGGCTGAGTGACTGGCTGATGCCAAGTCCCAACGACAGCCAGTGAGGGGACCTCCCGGCCACCCTGCCCACACTGCTGCCTCCCCAAGCCACTCTGCTCTGGGGGCACAGAGGGGCCTCAGCGTGAAGGCACGCCTGCCACGGTCCCAGGTCACGTGGGCCTCAGCGTGAAGGCACACCTGCCAAGGTCCCGGGCCATGTGGGCCTCAGCGTGAAGACACATTGCCATGGTCCCGGGCTACGCAAGCCTCACCGTGAAGGCACCCCTGCCACGGACCCGGGCCATGCGGGCCTCAGCGTGAAGACACATTGCCACGGTCCTGGGCCACGCAGGCCTCAGTGTGAAGGCACACCTGCCACGGTCCCAGTTCACGTGGGCCTCAGCATGAAGGCACACCTGCCATGGTCCCGGGCCACGCGAGCCTCAGTGTGAAGACACACCTGCCACGGTCCCGGGCCACGCGGGCCTCGGCGTGAAGGCACACCTGCCACGGTCCCGGGCCACGCGAGCCTCAGTGTGAAGACACACCCTGGCATGGTTCCGGGCCACGGGCTCTGCGGCTGACACACGAGATTTGGGAGGAAATCGCAGAGCTGCTGACTAGAGCGCGGACGCAGGCTGGGAGCAGACAGGGCCTTCATCAACGGCCCGTGATTCAGCCCGTTCTTGGTATTTGTCTTTCCTAATCATAGGGCTATGGATGGCCCGTCATGCGCGCGGGTAATTGCCCTTCATAAAGACAGCTTTTGTGTTTTTAATTAGGCAGTTAATTATTGTAACTAATAGCATCACCTTGTACCTCACAGACAGAGCCTCACTGATTGGCGCCCGGAAAGTGTGATTCACACCCAAGTTAATGGAGCCGTTGAGGGGAGGAGAGGGGGTGCCGGGGGACTAATTATTGCTGATGAGTTACGATGCGACCTTCTCAGAACAGTGAGCATCGTGTGACTGAGGTGACAGAGCCGCACATCTGCTCCCAACGCGACTTCAGGAGCCGGCGAGACGACGAGATGACATAACCCACGTCGGGACACTGCGGCCTCTGGTCCCTTCGAAATACCAACCTGCGTCCACCCAAAACCTCTGCTTTAAAGCCCGAGGAACAGCCGGCCGGCGGGGCTCAGTGGTTGAGCATCGACCTATGAACCCGGAGGTCAGGGTTCGATTCCCAGTTAGGGTTCGATTCCTAGTCAGGGCACAGGCCCGGGTTTCGGGCTCCATCCCCAGTGTGGGGCGTGCAGGAGGGAGCCGATCTGTGACTCTCTATCATTAATGTCTCTCTCCCGCTGTCCCTCTCCCTTCCTCTCTGAAATTAAAGAGAAGGAGGAGAAGGAGAAGAGGGAGGAGGAGGAGGAGGAGAAGGTGGTGCCTACAAGCCAGGAAGAGAACTCCCACCGGAAACCACCTGCCAAGACCTTGATCTTGGACGTCCCGCCCTCCGGACTCCGGGGAAACGGAATTCTGTTGCTTACGCCCATCTGCGGTGTTCGGTGTTCAGCTATGGCGCCCAACCAGAGAACCAGCCCCTCAGCCCCAGCGGGTCTGCTGCCCTGCCCCAGGGCGCACGCTGCCTGGGAGGCCTCACGTGAGAATCCGGGAGGTCAGGAAACCCAAGTCGGGCCAGCGAGGGCCCCCAGGGGAGTGACTCCAAGGGATTTCAGCACCAGGGACAGGCGAGCTCTGGGATAGGCCAGGTTATCACCCCTCCCCGTCGCCCCAAACCTGGGGGACAGGGACCTCCTGCAGGGCCCGCTGAGGCCTCGCCGCTGCCCCTCAGGAGCCCGTGGACGCACCCCAACTCCTGCGGCCGCACCGCATCTGTGAACTGACCTTTACCTCGTCCTGGCGGGCAGGGACACACTCTGAGCGACAACGTCGTCGCCTGTGCAATTACGTGCATCACAGAGCGGGTCCCTTGCAAATCACCCCGGGCCTCGCCCATCTGCTGGCTGTCGGCATCTGCCGGGCGCTCACCCGGAAACGATGGAGCCTCTGGTTAGCGTGGGGCGCAGAAGAGGCAGGCAGCCACTGGGCTCCTGGCTGACCTTGGTGTGGCTGCTGCCCTCTCCACTGGCCACGGGCCCACGGGGGAGCTGGCTGGGGCAGGAGGGGCCCCGACCAGGCCCTCCCTCGGCGCCTATGGGATCTGTCACCCGCTGACCCGAGGCCCTCTCCTCACCGAGGGCCGAGTCCCACTCATCCTGCAGGGCCTGGCTCACGCGCCCCTTCCCCCAGGAAGGACCCCGACCCCACCCTGCCTGGGCATAGCCATGGTCCTCTGTGCGGCTCTCAGCCCTGGTGCTGCGCTTGGCATCAGCAGCACCTGGTCCTTCCTCTGCCCCCCACCGCTCAGGGCTCCCTCCGTGTTTCCTGAAGCACCGCCCATCCCGGTGCCCGGGCACAGGCGCTGGGCGAGTGTCAGAGCCAGGACCGCCCCTAGGCAGCCCTCGCCCACCAGCCAGTCAGTTCTCCAATGTGCACGCCACCCTGGCATCGCCACAGAGGCCAAAGGAGGCTCCCGCCAGGGGGTCAGGGGCTGCAGGGATGGATACGAGGGGCTGTCAAGTGAGTGGTCCAGGGGCCCCTCAGGGGTAGGGCCACGGCGGGCTCAGAGCGCAGCTCACAGGTGGGAAGTGCTCCCTGGGCCACAGGGAAGCTCGCGTTTCGAGGGCCCACAGGGCCTGAGGCTGCCGGGGAGCGCCTGCCCTTTCCTGCATCCGTGTGGCCTGGATGCCCCAGACCGCCCCCCCCCCTCAAAATGCATCGGGCACGGTAGCCAGCACCCAGCACGGCGATGCTTTACTGTGAGAGAGACGCTCCGAACTGATTCAAATTCCAGAGGAGAGGGGCCCACGAGAAAATCCGAGAACCTCCCGGGCACCCAGGGAACCTGGGGAAGGAGCCCCACGCTCTCAGCCTACCCCACACTGCGCCCCCGACTGCCCCGGCTCCCCACTGCTCCGGCACCCCCCCACTGCCCCGGCACCCCCACTGCCCAGGCTCCGTCTCTAGGCCTCTCTGGCGCAAGGTTTCCCCGTGACGGCTCCAGCCAGGGGATGGAGGGTTGGCCTGGGCACTGGGGGCTGCAGATGGGAACAGATGTGCCAGGGAGACGCTCCACTGCGGAGCGGGAGGCCAGGTGGCGGGTGGCGACAGGAGGCACTTCAGAGCGATGCCCTGGGCTGCATCTGGGCTCCGCCACTTGCTGGCTGTGGAGCCTCCGCCAGCTATTTCTTATCTGGGGCTCAGTTTGCTCGTCTGTAAAATGGGCATGACAATAGCACCTACTTCACGTTGTGAGGATCCAGGGAGGCCTGCAGGGGCCTGCACGGGCCTGGCCCACAGGAGGTGCCCACTGAGTATTGAGAACATCTGCCCGTGGGCAGGGGGCAGGGAGGAGTCCACTCTCCTTGCCCGAACCTCTCATGGTGGGTGGGAGCGCTTGCCCACCTCACCCCAGGCAGCCACCCCACTGCCAAGGGGGCGGGGCAGAGGGTCTGGGAGACCAGGCCCCCACCTCCCACCCAGGAAAAGAGACCCCGCAGGGTGGTGGAGGGAGAGGCCTCGGCTGCGTGGGTTCCTGGGGGGAGGGGCGAGCCCCAGCTGGCAGATCAAACTTGAAGCGACAAATGAGAACAGCGTCCAGAGGGGAGGTGGCTTCTCACCCTCACAGGGAGGCTGCTCTGCCTGCTTTGTTGTTGCTTTAATATGTCTTTATTGATGTCAGAGAGGAAGGGAGAGGGAGACAGAGATAGAAGCATCAATGATGAGAGAATCATGGGCCGCTGCTTCCTGCAGACCTTCTACTGGGGATTGAGCCCACACCCCGGGCATGTGCCCTGACCGGGACTGGAGCCCATGGTCAGACAAGGCTGGTTTTGCACTAGAAAAATACCGTCATCCACGCACACAGGGACACCCACACACAGGGGCACCCATGTAGATTCCAGAGGGTCCGGCCCAGCTCTAGGCAGCAGCTCAGGGCCAGGGGGCCCAGGCTTAACCGCCCCGGGACTGGGGTTGGCACCTTGCACATGCCCTGGGCTGGGCACCGTGGGCTGGGCTCCTGGAGTCCTTGAGTCTCAGCCATGACATGTGGTCACGGCAGCACCTGGCCCCCCCGCTGGCGGCTCTCCAGGGCTGGGCACTGCAGACACACGTGGGCCCGCCCTCCCTGGCATCACTGTGGGACCCTGGATGCCAGGGTCTCTGCTGAACCAGCTGTGCCTCCCCTTTCCCTGCAGGCGCCGCCCCCTCCAGCTGGCACAGTGGGCAGAGTGTGGGCAGAGTCCAGAGTCTGGACAGTGAGAGGAGGGAACAGGAGGTGGTAAGAACACGGTGGAGCCCTGGCCGGCCAGTGACCTCGGGGCAGTGATGAGGTCACACGGACACGGGCAGGCCCAGGGCCAGGGCCTCAGGGAACACGTGGCTCACCTCCCCGGCCCTGGCCGCCCCCGCGCCTCCGCCCTCAGTGCTCCCGCGCTGACCTGCCCGCGCTGACCGGCCCGCGCTGCCCTGTGAGCTTCGGAGGCAGGGCAGAGAGACCCGCTGAGCCCGCAAACCTCAACGTATGTTTATTCACAAACACAAGTCGGAATCCCGGGCAGGGAGCGTGGACGCCTCCGGAGGCCTTGCTAGATGCAGAACCCAGGCCCGGGGTGACCCACCCTTCTCTAGGGGAGCAGTCCGCCCTGGGGAGGGCACCCACCCTCCTGCCTCCGGGGCGTCTCTGAGCCTCAGGTTCCTTCTTTTTTCCCCCCTTTTTTCCTCTCTTCTAAAAAAATACATTTTTATGGATTTCAGAGAGGAAGGGAGAGGAGAGAGAGAGCAACATCAATGATGAGAGAGAATCATTGATCAGCTGCCTCTTGCAGGCTCCCTACTGGGGATCGAGCCCACAACCTGGGCCGGGGCCCTGACTGGGAATCAAACCGTGACCTCCTGGCTCACGGGTCCCTTCTCTGTGAATGCGGCAGCTCCCTGCTGGCCCCGGGGCCACGGGAAATGGCCCTGCGCCGGCATGGAGCTCAGCTTTGCAATGATGGCTTCTCGAAGCATCCCTGGGGGAGTGGGGTGTGAGGCGTGTGGCAGCTGATCTGTGAGCTGCGTGAGTAACCGGCCCCGAGGGCTGGCTTCCTCCCAGAGGCAGCAGCGTCCGGTAAACCTTCCTTGTGCCCCGGCCCCACCCTGGCTGCCCCCGGTTTCCACAGGGCGGCCCTCCCTGGCCACCGAGGTGGGGACTGAAAGGGCCTCCCCCCTGGGATGTCCCTGCGTCCCCCCAGGCAGGTGGGCTCTGCCATCACCCCACTCCAGAGGCAGGCGGGCCGCGTCTCCTTTCTTTCTCTTCTTCGCTGTTGTTGTTCACTTTATCTTTCTGAACAGAAGTGGTTTCACACACATGATTCTACGGCTTCTTCACTTGCTACGGGCAACACTCGTGTCATAGGAACCAAAGTCAACAGCAAACGGAGAGACCTCATTCCTCACAGCCGCACCCCCCATCCCCTCGTCGCCTCCCGAGGGACACGTGGCTGCCCCCCCACCCCCCACACACACCCCTCAGCCGTAAACATCTGCACCAGGGGTGCGGTCTACTGTGCCGGCTTCACTAGAGCATTCATCAACACACCTTCAGCCTTTCACCGACTGGCCTCAGAACCAATGTTACAGATGTGAACATCAGAATATCACTGCTCAGCCGGCTGGCGGGGCTCAGGGGTTGCGCACTGACCTGTGAACCAGGAGGTCAGGGTTCGGTTCCCGGTCAGGGCACAGGCCCAGGTTGCGGGCTGGATCCCCAGCAGGGGGTGTGCAGGAGGCAGCCTATCGATGTTTCTCTCTCATCGATGTTTCCACCTCTTCCTTCTCCCTCTCCCTTCCTCTCTCTCTAAAAATCAATAAAAACATATTTAAAAAAATAACACTATTTCAACATTGCTCCTTTGTTTAATTTGGGGTTTCCACCCCGATTTCATTTGGGGATAAGAGTGTGAACCCCCTGGATTGGGATCTGCGGGGGACTCCGGGCTCCTGTGACCTGTGACCCTTGAGCATCAGGGCGGGGCAGTGAGGGGTGATGGGAGCCACGGGACTCAGGAAAGGAGGGGCACCTCTTACTCCCTCTGCACTCGCAAGGAAATGGGGGGCCAGCCCTGGGAGGACCCACCGTGCCCCCGCGAGGACATGCCTGAGACGGGAGCCACGGGGATCGGGACATGGGATTCCGATATCCGCCCACGAGTGGGATGTTTACGGGGAGGAGCCACAGCAGTGAGATGAGAACACAGCCCGGGGGTGAGGGCCTGCCCTGGCCGCCCGTCCCATCGGCACTTCACCCCCACAGGAGCCGGCAGCGAGGGAGACAGGACAGGACATTCTCCCCAACGCCCCTTGTCCAAGGTCCAGGCTGAGTCAGGGAGGTGCCCGCTGCCTAAACAAACTCAGGCCAAGACCCGCCCCTCCGAGAGCCTCAGGCCCCGCTGGCAGGTGCTGGGCCACGTGGGGGGGGGACGGATGGGGCAGGCGGGCGAGGCTCCTGGCTGCCCACGGTCCCCAGCAGGGGTTCCTCCTGGGAACCGTGCCCCAAGGCTGATGGTGCCCGCGTGGCCAGCACCCGGGGAGGTTGGGCCTGCGCCTGCGCCTGCCAGGTTTCAGACAGGGTCCCAGACCTGCTGGGAGGGGCCTGAGTTTACTGGGGTCCCCCGGCTTCGGGTGCACCCTGGGCTGTGAGAGGCCCCCCTTGGAAGGAGGGGCTGCGGTTGGGGTGGTGCCAGGGAATTGCTTTATGAGGCTGCCTGGGCCCAGCAGAGCCTCCACCTTCCGGCCGGCTGCGGGCAGGGCCAGCAGATGTGCTTTAGTGGCCGCGCCAGGAGGCAGGAAATGCCCGGGCCTTTCACATGCAGATGCCGGGGGTGCTTTGTGCTCCGGTGATGCCGCCAGATCGGCCCTGCCTCTGAATGGCTCTCCAATAAAGCGCCTGCTGGGGGGACCCAGGCCGGTTACAGATGTCCCAGGACCACGCCCCCCCTGCATCCCAGGGCAGAGGAATCACCATCCCCCGCAGCTCCAAGAAGGGACCACGCTGCCCGGGAATGACAAGGGGCAGAGTCATCGTGGCCTGGAAGCCTGGCCTCCTGTCCTCCCATCTGGGGCCCTGCTGGCCCAGAGCCGTCTTCAGACCCTGGATCTGCGAGGCCACACCCTCTGACTCCCTATCCCCCGGCCTCTCCCCCTAACACCAGCCTTTCTGGGTGCTCTTTACACTGGTCGCCCCACCGGGACAGGCAGCTTCGGGGGCAGGGACGCCCTGCCGTGCCCGCTGCGGTGTCTGTCGGATGCAGAGCCCTCAGTAGGCACTTGCTGGGTGTGGTTGGCAGGGAGAGCCGGGCTCTGCAGTCGGGCGGATGTGGGCGAATCCTGGCGGTTCCGAATCTCTGAGCCTCGACCCCGCTTTGGAAAGGGGTGGACACCCACGTCGGGGCTGGCTGCGAGGGTGAGTGTGGGGTCCAGCACCTGCGTGGGACGGGCAGCCTCCCTCAGTCAATGGCGACTGCTGTATGGTTGACGCGGTTTTAAAGAGCAGCGTTTATCCTCCCCATGGCTCTGTCCCCAAAAAGGTGGAACTTCTCAGGAAGTCAGAGGACAGCTGTTGCCACAGAAACCTAGGGAGAGGCTGGGGGTGCCCCTCCCCCTGGGGGGGTGCCCGGACCGAAGGTGCTATTTGGGAGCCTGTGGTCTGGTGCTGGGAGCTGGGGTGGAGGCGAGCTCTCCCCCACGACCCCCCCCCCCCCCACCCCAATCACACTTGTCCGAGGGCGGCACACTTGTCCCCCAGGCACTTCCTCCAGTTCCATGACTTCAAAGCCAGCCGCACACATCAAGGCCACGGAGCCGAGGTGCAAAGGGACCTGGGGGGGGCGGGGCGGGGGCTGCAGAAACTTATACCAAGCGCCCAATGCCCAGCGCTATTCACCTCGCAAACAGGGCCTGTTCCAGAAAATTCCTGGTAGAGTCCTTTCTGGGCTCAGCCACCACGAAAGGAAATATCGTGGCCTCCCATACCTGAAACATCCCAAGGAAAACCCCAAAGCCTCACTCCACCTCCCAGGCTGGGCTCCACCCAGGCCCAGGTGACCCACCAGCCTGTGGGGCGCCTGAGCCTGGGCACAACCAGCCAGGATGGGCCGCGTGCAGGGCCTCGTCTTCACAGCTGGCGGGAGCTGGGGGGGCGGGGGAGGGAAGGAATGTCGGGGGGACACCACAGTGCAGAGTGGTCCGAGTTATGTGGGTTCTGGGGGACTCAGGGCTCTGTTCTTACTTCTACATTGAAATGTACTCGAACCTTAACTCCCACGCCACTCAATCTCAGTGAGGGTCCCTGCTCCCTCACCCAGGAGGCCCCTCGTCCCCTGCGGTCTGCTGGTGCCCCCTCCCCGCCAGCCCAGCCCAGCCCAGCCGCACTCTGCCACCCTCCTCAGCACCCCTTTCTTCCCGTCACTATGCCAACCTGGCGACTTGGTTACTCATTTGTGTCCAGGTTTACTGCCCACCCCCCCTCCGGACATGAGTCCACGAGGCCCTGTCCGCCTCAGTCATGGCCCCGAGGTCCGGTCCCCCCAGCAGGCAGCTCAGTGCCCTCTGGCCTGTCCCCACAGGTGCCACCACCTCGTGCTCCTGCCTGTGGCAGGGCCAGCCTGAAGCTGACCCCGGGGAAGACGGAGACGAAGGCGGAGGCCACGCAGGCACGGACCTGGCCCTGAGGACCTGTGCCCGCTGGGCCCAGGGAGGCACCCAGGCCTGGGTTCTCTCCTGGGCACCACGTCTCCCTGTTTCGAGTTCCTGGCCTCTCAGACACCGCAGCCGGGCCTTGCCATGCAGGACCATGTGGCCACTGTACGGACAGGTGAGGTGGGCTCTTTCAACCGCCATCTACAAGTAGGCAAACTGAGTCCCAACCAAGTCAGGCTCCAGGCACAGGTCCCCCAGGGAGTGGCTATGGGAGGCCAAGTCCTGTGCAATTAGCCCTTCCCAGCTGCCCGTCAACATCATGGCAGCACTGGCCTGCGATGCCCTGGCAATGACAAAGCCCAGGTCCAGCGGTGCCACCCGTGGTCCCGGCATGTCCTCCACGCGCTGTCCCCCTCCTACTGTCTAAACAGATGATCAAATACAGTCCAGCTGCCCGGCTGGTATGGCTCAGTGGTGGAGCATTGACTCTTTTTAAAAATGCATAAAATTTGTAATGATTTCAGAGAGGAAGGGAGAGAGAGAGAGAGAGAGAGAGAGAGAGAGAGAAACATCAATGATAAGAATCATAGATTGGCTGCCTTCTGCACGCCCCACACTGGGGATCACAGTAGGAATCTGAGCCTGCTACCCAGGCATGTGCCCTGACTGGGAATCGAACCGCGACCTCCTGGTTCATAGGTCGATGCTCAACCCACTGAGCCATGCAGCTGGGCGAGCATGGACTTTTGAACCAGAAGGTCAGGGTTCGATTCCCGGTCAGGGCACATGCCCGGGGTTGTGGGTTCGATCCCCCAGTAGGGGGCATGCAGGAGGCAGCGGATCCGTGATTCTCTTCCATCATTGATGTTTTTCTCTCCCTCTCCCTTCCTCTCTCTGAAACCAATAAAAACATATTTTTTTTAAAAACACAGTCCCACTGAATTACAATGCCAGTCACACGTAATTCAAAGTTTCCTGGTAACCACCTTAACAAAAGTCAAAAGAAACAGATGGGATTAATTTGATAGATTTTATTTAAACCTAATGTATGCAAATGATTATCATATCAACATGTAATCAATATGGGCTATCAGCCCAGCGTGGGTTTGACACTGACGGCTCATCTCTACAGAATGACCACGGCCCAGCGCTCAGCACCGCGAGGAGCTCGTGGCCGCCCCTGGATGGCGCAGCTCTAACCCCAGGGCCTGTGCGCGCCCCGGGGCGCCGGTCCGGATCCTCCCCAGGCGGGTGCTCCGGGCTCCGGGGCGGGGCGGGGCCAAGACAGCAGCCCCGCCCCAGGCCCCGCCCCTCCAGGCCCCGCCCCCGGCAGCGCTCAGAGCGGCGGGAGGGACCTGGCGGAGGCCCGGCGCCCACGGCGGCCAGCGCGGCCCACTCACCTCGCCACGGCCTCCACGGAGCCGGCGATCGGCCTGCCGCCGCCCTCGCCGCTGTCGTACAGGACGCCCGAGATGTCGAGCAGCACCCCGCGCACGCCGGCCAGCCGCTCGCCCCACGCGGCCATCGCGCCCGCCGTGCCACTGCGACTGTGTGCCCCGCCCCGGGCGGGAGGCTGCGGCTGCGCTCGCCGCGCAGGGGCGCCTGGGAAGTGTAGTGACGCGGGGCGGGGCCGGGGGCGGGGCGGGGCGGGGCCGAAGGGGAAGGGGCGGGGCGGGCGCTGCCTTTGGACTTGGGGGTCACGGGCTCCCCAATGGGTGTCTTCTCCGCAAATCAGGGGATAAAAGTCAGACCACTTCCGATGCGCGCAAGGACACAGACACCTGTAAAGGCAGCGAAGTCAGGACGGGCAGTCCCAGAGCTTCTCTCTTCCTCTGCCTTCCACTCTCTAAAAAAATCAGGGGAACAATACCCTCGGGTGAGGATTAACCAAAAAACTTAACAATGACAGCAACGAGGGTTACACCGGCGCGAGTGTGGCAGCCTTAGAGCAGTGGAGGGGGGACCATTGGCCACACAATCCCGCCAAAATGACGCAGCACTGAACGGGGGACCTGCCAGGAACATTGTGGCTCCTACACACGGACTGAACGCCTACCCGCTGGGCTCAGTGGGCTCTGGGGGTGCAGAAAGGAGTCAGGGGTGATCATTGCTCGGGCTCCAGAGTGGGCAGAGGACAAGGCGGACACCTTGGGATCACCACCAAATGAGCCAGTAGTCACAGCCACAGGACGGCTCTGGGGCCGTGGAGGGCGGCAGTGGTTTCTGAGCAGAGGGGCAGCCTGAAAGGACCTTGCAGGATGGCTGGGCCCTAGCGTCCGGCTAGGAGGAGGAGGAGGAGGGGGAGGAGGAGAAGGAGGGGGAGAAGGTCACCTGTGCTGGTGGGGGTGAGCCTGAGCACAGGCCCCCTCTTCCGCCGGCTGTGTGGCACCCAGCAAATCGCTTTCTGCATCTAGACTGTGGCGAACAGAACGGCCGCAGGCAGATGGCCACGTCCTAACCCCCAGAACCTGTGTGTTCGTTCCCTGACCTGGCAAACAGGACTTTGCGGGTGTGAGTAAGCTCGGGGTCTTGAAATGGGGGGATGAGCATGTGCAACCTGCAGAGTCTTTCAGATCTTGCTTCTCGGCCACTGCGTGTGCCCGCTCCGGGAGGGAAGGCCCCTGCGTGTGGCGTTCGCCTGGAGCAGGAACGAGAACGCGACTGAACGGGCTCTGCTCTCTCGCTTCCTGGGTCAGAGCTTGGTTTGGCCACTTCCTGGCCGCAGGGTCACCGGACAGTCACCCCAGGTCGGCTTTGTCAACTGCAAATGGGTGGCAGTAACAGGGCCTGCTTGTGGCGCCGCGGAGGGTTAGAGTAAATAACCCAAAGGCGAAAAGCCTGGCGCCGAGTCCAGAGGACCCGGGAACAAAGCTGGTACCGTCCACACGTCACCACCAGGAGCGACTGACACCTATTCCACCTGCCAGTGTCACCCTCCTTGCTTTCCTGGTTAAGGTTTCTGTTAATCCTCACCCGAGGATATGGTTCCACTCATTTTTTAGAGAGAGTGGAAGGGAGAGGAAGAGACAGAGAGAAACATCGATGTGAGAGAGACACATTAATTGGTTGCTTCCTCCACACACCCCGACCAGGGCCGGGAACCTGTAACCAAGGTCCGCGCCCCTGACTAGAATTGAACCCGGGACCCTTCAGCCCTCGGGAGGGTGCCAAGCCGGCTAGGGCCACCCCTCATTGCTTTACCCCCCTTCTTTGATGTTTCCTGGACGTTTCTAGGACAAAGAAGTTGATTTTTTAAAAAGCTGCTGCTTTCCAAGAAGAAATGCTAACTTCTTAAAGCAAAATACGTTGCCCTGACTGGTTTGGTTCAGTGGATAGAGTGTCAGCCTGCGGACTGAAGGGTCCCAGGTTCGATTCCGGTCAAGGGCATGTACCTTGGTTGCGGGCACATCCCCAGTGGGGGGTGTGCAGGAGGCAGCTGATTGATGTTTCTCTCTCATCGGTGTTTCTAACTCTCTATCCCTCTCCCTTCCTCTGTAAAAAATCAATAAAATATATTTTAGAAAAAGTAAAGCAAAATACGTTGACTAAACATTTCCATTTTGGTCGCAGTCTGGGGACCACGGGGGGGGGGGGGGGGAGGCTCCACTTGGAGCGGTCGCCAATCCAAGTCTCCCAGGTGGGTTTTGCAAAGGGAAACTTGCTCTGCTGGGCAGCCAGAGCGCCAGGCCCTGGTGGGGAAGGGGAAACTCTAGCCCTCAGTTGTGACTCCCGGGCAGCAAAGGGGAGAGAGGCAGGCGAACATTTACCAGCAGGTCCCACTGCTGCGGGTTTTCTTTGAAAAGCCAGCGCTCTCCCTCCCGTCCTGCAGACCCTCTGCGCGGAGGAAGTCCCGGGGCACAGCTACGGCGTGGCGGCTAGACCCCTTGTCACCACGCTGTGCCCTATGAAGCTGTCTCCTTGGCGTATATGTCCTACCCCGAGGGCTGGCCCAACCCCCAGTTTCACATCCAGAATCTCAGTTGTATTTTCTTTCAGGAACATGAGATGGTATCTAAGGGGCTTTAATGGGGCTTGTCACATTGCCATCCCTCCGCATCCCCCTCCCCCGCAAATTCTCTCCATTGTTAGCAGCTTGCGTGGCAGGCAGCGCCCCGAAGGCCGAAGGCTGGAGGCGGGGCTGGAGTCCTGGCACCTGGGCTGTGGAACAGCTCAGGGCACGGAGCACCAGCGATTTGCATCAGCCTCGCCTTCTCCGCAAAGATACTCTGGACTGGAATTCACTAAATAGCCCCAGAAACGACCAGGTCATTTAGCACAACATCCCTGATGCTGCCCCCTCTCAGCTGCCGCGTGTGGATGGGGCGCATTGTCTTGATGGCGTTATCAGCTCGGGACACCCGCCATGGATATTGATCCCCAGCTCATTGCAGCCATCACTTGCCATCAGGACCCATCAGGGTGGAGCCCGCGGACCCTCCAAGCAATTTAAAGACAGGGCTCAGGCGGAATGCTAACGTCCAGCTGGAAAAACAAACCACCTGCATGCACGGGGCGGAGTGGGGCGGGGCGGGGGGAGCTGGCTGGATACCTATACGTTTATTGTTTAAGAACTAGTGACCCAGTGCATGAAATTTGTGCACATTAAAAGAGAATTAATTAGAGGAAACATTTTAATATTGCTATTTGCCCTTTCTCTATAATAGAAGTGTCGGGGGTGAAAGAAAATTAGTAAAATGTATATGAAAATCTTCCTCCTGTCAGAGTCTGGGGTGCACCACAGGAACCAAAGTCAAGTCCCCGCCCACCCACATGTGCCTCGAAATCGCACAAGACCCAGACCTGGCCGGCCCCACCCGCATTGGGCTAGAACCAGACCCAGCCGGCCCCACCCCCGTAAAGCCCCACCGGGGCACGGGGTGTGGCCCGAGTCCCCCAGCCCAGCACCTGGCAGGGGCACAGCCTGAGGTCCTCTGTCAAGCCCTGCCAGGCGAGGGGGAGAGGGGGGCGGGCACAGCCTCACGTCCCCTGCCCCAGCTCAGCACCACATGTCCCTGCTGATTGCTCATTCAGGCTCATTACAGGAACTCGGACTCTGCTGTGGGCACAGCCATCTTGACCTTTATGGTGTGATGGTCAACTTGCATATTCCCTCTTTATTAGAGAAGATACCCTGGGTATAAATACAGGTGTGAGGATGTGAGTGAGTCAGCACATCGCCAAATTGTGCCTCCAGGAGGTCTCGCTGCCTCTGGGTCACTGACAGAGCAGGTGGCCAGGAAAACAATTCCCCAAGGCCCGCTCTCCAGCACCAAACTGGAGCGTTCAGCGTGCTCTGGGGGTGAGTGGGAGACACATCACGGTTTCTCACTGTGTCAGCTATTTCCAGAAGCCAAGTTCTGAGCGTGAGGGTTCACATACCCTTACGCTGCCCTGAACACACGTGTCAGAGAGACAGGCACAATAAAGGGCAAGGAAAAGTTAACAACAGCTAAAGGAAGCTCTTAAAGACCCGCTGTCTTAAAGCACGCGGCCTTGACGTGTTCCTGACTTCCCAACGCGTCGCTTCTCCCCTCCGGCTCCTTTCCTATGTTTAGCACCTGTGGGCTCCAGGGGAAAATGTCGCCCATCCAAGGAGAAAGGTTCATATCATCTAAACAAAAAATGTCGGGCGTTTATAAAGTGAAGTGAAAATGGCCCGGCTGGGGCCTTGGCTGTCCCAACCTCCCCTGTCCCTCTGGTTGGGGGTACCGGGGGGGGGGGGCTCCAGAAGGCCACCCCACCTTCCCGTGAAAATGGCCTCACCGCCTCTCACAGGTGGACATATGAGATGCCCATTCGAGCGACCTCAGGAGGTGACTTCTGGCAGCCTGAGGACCTAGCCTGGCAGAGAATGTGAGCGGGTTGCTAAAAAGTAAAAGGGGGCTGAGGTCAGTACAGGGAGGGAGGGAGGAAGAAAAGTAAGATGAAAGAAAAACAAAAAAAGTGAGAACTGAGTGAGAAGAGCTGTCAACACAGAAAGCCAAGTCCCTCTGCTTCGGGAATGGTCTGCGGTCCGCAGCCTGGGCCCTGGCCCCGCTGTGGGGTTCCCGGCAGGGCAGGCGGACTTTTCTCTGGTTCTCACAGGTGGGCCTCCACTCTGGCGGGAGGCGGGCCAGTGGGCTTGGGCGCGCACTGCACTTCCTTCCGATTTCCTTTTCAAGCACAATCCATCTGGGCTTGAGGACCAGCGGGCTGGCATTTCGGCTGGGCTTTCAAGTCCCCAGGGGACACCGTGGCCGCCCCTGGGAGGAGCCCCAAGGTTTGAATGAGAAAAGCTACAAGGGGCCTGCGAGGGAGGCCGACTCCAACAACAGAAGGATCAGCAGCCCAGCACTTTGATGGGTTTCCCCTCCCCTGCCCACCTACCTGCTTGGACAATGGTAATTGCCAAGCCACTGTTTGACATCCCAGGGGGTGGGAAGAAAGGGCCGCCTGTTAGGGGTGCTTCTGGGCGGAGTGGTTGGGAGAAGCTCAGGGAATGAGATCAATGCTTGGGCTCAGAGGTGGTGCCCCAGTGACCGGAGAAAAAGGCATGTAAGACGGGGCGGCTGCTGCGCTGCCCCCAGGACTGATGTCCACTATCCCACAGGTCTCGGTGGGGCCAGTGGGCCGTTTCAATGGTCTCTGCCCCCTGACCTCAAACTCAAACCAGACAAACATCTTTCAACCTTTATCTTCTTGGGGCTGGAAGTGGTGGAGGTCAATAACCCTGCTCCCCAGAGGCCCAATTTCTGTTGTAAATGACCAAATCTGGGGCTGGGAGGCCTGCAGGGCACCAGGGTTGTGCTTGAGGTCTCAGCCAGCCAGGTGGCCACTCTCACCTGGCCCACCTGGCTTTGAACCTGAGACCTGCCAAAGTCTCCAAAGCCACGGGCGACCTTTGGGGGACTGGGATATCTCTCCAAACACCTGCCCTGAGGTGGAAGGGAAAGCTGGCCCAGGGCAGGATTGTCTTCCTCCACTTCCAGGACAGCAGGAAGGACTGAAAAGGGACTGTCCAGGAGAAGAAGACTGGGCTTGAGTCCAGACTCTGTCACCAGCCAGCAGTGTCCCTGGGCAACTCACTTCTCATCTTTGAGCCTCAATTTTCTCATCTTTAAAATGGGGATCATAGTCTAGCCAGGCCACGCCCACCTCCCAGGGATGCTCTGAGAACCCTGAGGATCCAGTGAGATCGCGCAAACCCCACGGCTTTGTAAACTGGGAGGACACGAGGGCCCAAATCCGAGGCGAGTAGGTCTCAGGCCATCACTGAGCTTCGCTAGCGAGGCAGCAGATGAGCTGAGCGTTGCCTTGAAGTAATCAGTCCTGGAACCGCATCCCCCGTGCCAAGGCGGGTGCTTGGGGAAAGGGCGCAAGCCGTCCGTGTGTGTCTGCTGGGGCCGGGGATGAAAGCCCTAGCCCTCCCACCCTCCCTCCCTCTCTCTCCCGCCCTCCGGTAGTCCCTGCGGTTGGGCGGAGGCGCGCGGAGCGGGCGCGCGCACGAGGCGCCCTGGCGGAGGCTAGCGCCCGGGAGGCGCGGGCGGTCCAGGATGCTGGGCGCGCGCCCGGCAGGTGGTGGGGGCCCCGGCCGAGCAAGTGCCAATCCGCGCGCAGCCCCCCGCGGCTCTCCCCGCCCCGCCTTCCCGCCCCCTCCCCAGCTTCCCTCGGCCGCCCCGACCCTCCCACCGGCTGGAGACCGCGGACGAGCCACCGGAGAAGACGAGCCGGAGCGCGGCTGGCGGGCATGCTGGCCTGGCCGGACGGCGGGGCCAAGGCGGCTCCCTCCGCCCCCAAGCTCTCCTTCTCCGTCCTGGACATCCTGGACCCGCAGAAATTCACCGGCGCGGCGCTCCAGGCTCTGCGCCCTGCTCCCCGGGAAGCCAAGAAAAGTTTGGCGGAGGCCGGAGCGGGGGAGGATGCGGGCTCCGGGGACCAGGCCGGCCCGCGCGAGACCCCTGGTAAGGATGCGAGGAGGCCCCGGGCTCGGGGAGGCCCCGGCTCAGTGACGCGATGGAGAGGTGCGTGTGCGTGGGGTGGGGAGGAGGGGGCGGCCGGGGACGCGGGAATGGCCCCAGAGGCGGCTCTGCAAGGGGAAGGCGCCCGGCGAGGGGAGCCCGCCCTGGAGCTGAAGGAGGCAGGAGGCCTCCAGGGGAGGGACTGGCCCCGGAGCCCCATCCCCGCTCACCCAGCTCTGATTTGCTCGCGGTGGAAACGAACACGCAGCGCCCACCTGGCCCGGACTCATTCCTTTATCCGGCGTTTACTGCTCCCGCCGCGTGCCAGGACCTGCTAGCGGCTGGGATAAAAGTCAGAAAAACCTCAGAACTTGCGAGACAGCGTCGTGAACATCGCCCCATTTTATGGATGGGGAGCTGAGGTTCACCAGGCCTCGAGGTCCTAGTGAGGATGGCGGTCAGGTTTACCGCCTGGTGCCCACTGCCAACCACCCAGAGACGCCTGCAGACCCCGCTGCCCCCCACCCCACGCTCACAGTGGGGGGTGGGATGATGGGGGGCTTTTAGTCTTTTCTCCCCCCTCTCCCCTTATTTAAGAGAAAGTGGAAGGGAAGGAGAGAGACACAAACACATGATTGGTTGCCTCCCGCAGGTCAGGGCCGGGTATTGAGCCTGCAACCGAGGTACCTGCCCTTGACTGGAATCAAACCCGAGACCCTTTAGTCCTCAGGCTGACGCTCTGTTACTGAGCCACACTGGCTAGGGCTCCAAACCCCTTGGGCTTGCTCCCAACCTGGTGGACACCTGATGAGGGTCCAGGGACGTGTGTGTCTGGAAGGAAGGACAAAGGGCACCAGGACCCTCTGGGTGGGTGGGTGGGGTTGGGGAGTGGGTGGGAGGCTCCCTGGAGAGGCGCCTTGGGTCAGAGGCGCAGGCTGGGGGTGGGGTGGGGGGAGCTGGATGCGCGCATCCTCCCGGTCCCCCTCCCCAAGTTGGGCGCTGATTGTCTGGGGCTCGGGGCGCCTCTGGTGGCCGAGCTGGGGCCGAGCGGTCAGCCTGGTAATTGTCAGGATCGCCCCTCCGAGGGGTGAGCTCCCCGCCCGCCCCCCCCATGATCGATATTCTATTACTGGCCTCCGCGTATCTCCTGCCTACAGCTTGCAGGTACCGGCTTCCAACCCCCTTCCCCTGTCTGATCCTAATATTGCTCGATTAAAACTTACCTTTAATAGATGACATCTATCGATCCACCCCGCACAAATCTGAAACTCTATTAGCCGCGGAGAGAGGAGATGGGAAGGGCTTTCTCCTGAAGGAGGGGCCTAAGGGCGGCTGTTTTAATTGCCAGGAGTCCAGACCGAAACAGCTCCGAAGGACGGGGACGCGGCCCAAACGCTCTGGGCGTCCCAACGTCTTAATGTGCAACCTCCCCCCCCCCCCCCAGGTTGTCCAATAAGGCCATTTTTTCTTAATGCGGGGTGTCATTCCTTCAGGATACACGTCGTGGACGCCTACTGCGTCACAGAGTGAAAGGCAAGGGGTACTGCACCCCTAAACTGCGACTCCGAGGAGGGCCGGCTAAGATGAGCTGGGATGGGTTGGGGACCCCAAGGAGGTCTGGGGGTCCGGACCGGCCGGGCGGACGCGGCTCCGGGCTTCGGTAACCGCCCCCTGCTCCCCTAGATGCTGCGGACCCGGGCGCGGAGGCGGCGTCGCCCCTGGAGTGCTCGGAGGACGCGGAGGAGGAGGACCCCGAGGATGCGTGCGGGCGGCGGGACCGGGCAGCGCGCCTGCAGGCGGGCCCGCAGAGCTCCCCGGAGGCGCGGACCGCGGCGTTGGCGGCCGGGGAGGGCGGCGCGGGCGGCCAGGCGGGCTCCCCGGGCTCCCCGGGCTCCCCGCGGCCGCGGCGCCGACGCACCGAGCCCAGCTGTGCCCGGCCGAGGCGCGCGCGCACCGCCTTCACCTACGAGCAGCTGGTGGCCCTGGAGAGCAAGTTCCGCGCCACGCGCTACCTGTCGGTGTGCGAGCGCCTGAACCTGGCGCTGTCGCTCAGCCTCACCGAGACGCAGGTCAAAATCTGGTTCCAGAACCGCAGGACCAAGTGGAAGAAGCAGAACCCCGGCGCCGACGGCGCAGCGCAGGCGGGGGGCGGCGCGGCCCAGGCCGGGGCTCCCGGGGCGGCAGCGGGGAGCGGCGGCGGCGGCGGCGGCTCGGGGGGCAGCCCGGGTCCCCCAGGCCCAGGCGCGCCGCCCTTCCAGACTTTTCCCTCCTACTCCGCGGCCAACGTGCTCTTCCCCGCCGCCGCCTCCTTCCCGCTGACGGCCGTCGCCGCCGCCGGGGGCCCCTTTGCGCCCTTCCTCGGGCCCCCCTACCTGACCCCTTTCTACGCCCCTCATCTGTGAGCTCGCAGCCCCGCGGGCCGCCGCTTCACGGGTCTCTCGAGTGAGTGGCGTCGCCGAGAGGCCCCCGCTCCGCCGCGGGGCACCGAGGCGCAGGGGCGCCCCTCCCGGTGCGCGGGTGTCTGCGCGCCCTTCCCCGCCTGTGGCCCGAGGCGCCGCCAGGGCGCGGGGAGAGGCCGCTCCCAGCCGCGCGGGTCGGCGGCGCTGACCCCCGGAATCCACGGAGTCCGCGGGGTTAGCAGCGTCCTCAGATGTCCCGTGTGTGGACCCGGCTCTCCTGTTCGGTCAGGCCTCCTCCGCCCCAGGGCTCCTCTGGGGGGTCTGGGTGCTGGGCGCCGGGGATGCGGGCGCGAGGGATCCGCGACCCTAGATGCTGCGGACACCCGGACCAGGGACTGCGTCCTCACGGATGTTAGTTCACCCGCAGGGTAAGGCGCTCCCCGTTTCGTAGCTGACTGCTCCCCTGTTCACACTGGGGCGCTGGCCCAAACCCGGGGGCTTCTCCCCGGGACCCTCCAAAGCTGGGGGAGCTGCGTCCCTACGCGCGCACCGCGCTGGGAAACGGACGCTTTTTTCAAAGCGTAAAACCCAACGTGTTTAGACCTTCCTTTAGGATCCGGAATTGAGCACAATTCTTGTTCCAGACTCTCCATGGAGGCTGGTGAACACGCACAAGCGTGTCCGGGGCGTGAAAGAAACGCTTCCCGGGTGCGCGGAGCTCCTGGGAACGCACGCATATTCCTAAGGGATCCACTGCAGGCGCTTAACCAGGGCCGCCACCCCAGCTGCTGCTGCTGTCACCTGCTGACACAGCTCATTCCTCCGAGACAGAGACGTCGGCTCGCCAGCGTCGTTTGGAACTCTCTGCCTCTGGTTTTCTGTGTGGTGTGGTCTGTAGCCAGCCCGTAGCTCAGAAACCCAGACGCCCCCCAGCAACGACGTCATGTATGTTTCATTCTCACCTTTGTTTGATGGAGGCCCACTGACATCGACAGGAATACCACCTTCCTTGTTACTTCTCCGTAGCCTGTGCCATTAATAATTACATTTAACCGTCAATGACTTCCTATAAAGTAAAAGCACACTGCTGGTATTATGAACTATTGCCGTCTTTTTTTTTTTTTTAATTTCAGAGAGGAAGGGAGAGGGGGAGAGAGACACATCAATGATGAGAGAGAATCATTGATGGGCTGCCTTCTGCTCACCCCCTACTGGGGATTGAGGCTGCAACCCGGGCCTGTGCCCTGTCCAGTAATTGAACAGTGACCTCCTGGTTCATAGGTCGATGCTCAACCCCTGAGCCGCGCTGGCCTGGCACTATTGTCATCTTGAAATATCAAGTTGTATTATGATCAGGAACGATAGAAAATACCCGTCCTTTCTCTCAAATTAAGTGAAGACTTCATGTTTGTGACCCTACGCGATGTGAAGTCATCTATTATTTAATTATGTAAGATTCACTGCTTAGACTCTCCCCTTCTATTCTAAGGAAGAAAAGTGTCCCCAACAGTGCCTGGTACCTTCTGAAAGACAGTAGGCGGATGAGATAAAAAAAATGCAGGCACTGTCGTCGAGCTGCTCTTATCTTACTGGTTTTCACACGCTCAACACTCCAGAACTATTCACCGGTTCCTCAAAAGTCACGTTCCGTGGTCCAGGCAGTCCAGGGGACAGAGGCCAGACCGGAACAAGGAGCTGGGTTTCCCTAAGCTGTGGGGCGATGTCGTCGCTCTCAGGGGCCAGGACCACAGACTCCGGGTAGAGAGAGGGCCGGGTGGCCAGGAGGCTCGCTGCTTGTGGGCGAGCGTGGGTGCTGTCATTCCGATTTTCTCAGCATCTACACTTTCTAGCAGAGCAATGCCCCAGGTGTGACCGTGCTTGCGCTGCGGGCCTTAGACTCGGCCTATGATGTGTGTGTCTAACAAATGCCTTTTGTAAGGGTTCCCCCGGGACTGCTTCTTGCTGTCCATGAGCAAAGCGTTGACTGACTGTGGTGATCAGACGTTGTCTCTCTGTACCCCTCCCCCTCCAGCTGGCATTCACGAACAGAGGGGACTTGGACCCTAACGGCTTCCTCACGCCATCCGTTTCAGACCATGGCTAGACACACACACAGCAGCTACACTCCCAGGCAGTATATGCAAGCACACACGTAGGGTCGTTTCATAGCACAAGCGAAGCGGCTTTACAGAATTGTTATTAGTGGCTGCAAATTAAATCAACACCCGCTTTCCAGATTTCCAGGGCATCCTGCACTCCTAGACCGACTCTACAGGTTCTTCAGAGTCCGTAAGGAGCCTGCCCCGTCGCTTAGTTGGTTAGAGTGTTGTTCCAATGTGCTGAGCTTGCAGGGTCCATCCCTGCAGGGCACATGCAAGAATGGATGAATTCATGAATAAGTGGGACAAATCAACTTCTCTCTCTCTGTCTCCCTTCCTCAGTCTAATCCAGGGGTCCTCAAACTACGGCCCGCGGGCCACATGCAAATACAAATATTGTATTTGTTCCCGTTTTGTTTTTTACTTCAAAATAAGATATGTGCAGTGTGCATAGGAATTTGTTCATAGTTTTTTTTTTAAACTATAGTCCGGCCCTCCAACGGTCTGACGGACAGTGAACTGGCCCCGTTTAAAAAGTTTGAGGAGCCCTGGTCTAATCAATGCATCATTTTTTTTTCTTGGTTAATCCTCACTCAAGATTATTTTTCCATTGATTTTTAGGGAGAGTGGAAGAGAGAGAGAGAAAGACAGAGAGAAGCATCGATGTAAGAGAAACATTGATTGGTTGCCTTCTGCAAGAGCCCTGACCTGGGTTTGGGCTTGGGAGGAGCCTGCAACCAAGGTACCTGCCCTCGACTGGAATCAAACCTGGGACCCTGTGGTCAGCAGGCCAATGCTCTATCCACTGAGCCAAACTGGCCAGGGCTAATCAAGCAATAATTTTAAAGACACACACACACACACACACACACACACACAATTCCACCTTAAGGCCAGTTGAAGGGAAGCATCTAACAGTCTAAGAAGTGGGAAGACACAGACTTCGGGAAAGAGAAGCAGAAAACAGCCTGCCTCCCTCCCCCCGCCCCACCCCCAAGAGGGAGGAAACCCAGAGCCTGCTGTGGGGACGAGGAGAGCAAGCGGCCAGCACTGAGACTGGCGACCTTTTCCTCCCGCTGACTGGAAGGAACGGGCAGTCCCGCATTGTGGTTTCACTGTCCACTTCCTGATGGTGATGACATTGCTGCTTCTCCATATGCCCACTGGCCACTTCCGTCTCTGTCTTCCTTAAGTGTTTCGTCAGATCTTCTGCCCACAGGTTACCCCTTCCTTTACTGGTAGGTAAACTGAGTCCTAGGGACATTACCTAAGAGCCAGACTCAGTGAGGCTGGAACGCGCCCAGGGTCACGCAGCTAAGAATAGACCAGAGCCGGAGCCGTGGGCCTGGAAACTGCAGAGTGATTGAAAGTGTACATGGGGCTGCCAATCATGTGAAATATTTGATTAAAATCTTTAAAAACGATCTGAGAGCTGTTTGGGCCTTTTGTAGTTCCCTGTAAAGTGTCAGCCCTGGAAATAAAGGAGATTCTATAGCTCCTCCCCCTGCCCCTCGCCCTCTGCCCAAAGTGAGTCCCTATTCTGTGCCAACACTGTTTTGGGTGATGGGAGTTTATTTGTTGATTTATTTATTTTTGTTAAAATTTGTATTGATTTGAGGAGGGAGACAACAATTGCAGGGAAGCAGATTCTCAAAAGACTGAGAAACTGCTCCAGAGAAGGGCAGTTATACCTTAGAATCAAAGGAGGCATCAGGGGGCTCCATGAAATCCATTGGTGGTAGACTAGGGAGGCAGGAGGAAGCAAGCAGGAAACCTCTGGGATTGGCTAACGAGTAAAATGATAGACACATGCTTCCTTCACATTGGTGGGTGCAGGAGAGCTAACATTTGCAGCACAAGGAGGTGGTATTCTGGAGACCAGATGACAGTGAGGGGCTCCGTGGTCGCTGCTCTGGGGGGAGGTTGTGCCCTGAGGAATCTGGGAAAGGAGACTGCTCCGACCTTCCAAAGGTTTGTTATCTCAGGTGCAAAAAGACAACAGGTGGCTCAGTTCCGGTCAAGGTTGACCTTTGGCAAGGAAGGTGCCGGCCTCGGACAGGACCACCTGCCATGATGCGCTTTTAGTTAAGGCTCCATTTCAGCCCGGCCTCGGTGGGGACGTCAGCTCTGAGTTTGTAAGGCCGCCGCACAGGCCTCCCCTGAGCTTGTCAGGCTTCGTGTGTGGCCCCTTCTTCATCCACAAAACTTGACTGAGTTGGAAATGACGTGGAAGGAAATGCCACATGGGTAAGAGTGGCTCCCAGCTCTGCGTTGCCGTGGAAGCATGTGTTTGCTTTCCCACCCTCAGATGGAGGGAATCGATAGGAATCAACTCCTCAGGGGACAGCGATGCCCCGCCGCCCCGCCGTGGCAGGCGGCTCTGGGCTTCCTCATGTCTAACCCTCTGTCTCCCTCCGCTCGGTCTCCGGGCAGAGCCCAGCCCAGGCCCCGCTCCGCACACTGAGCGACCAGCTTCCCTCTCCTGCAGCCCTGCCTGAGACGGCCTGACAATGAACATGTAGGCCAGTCTTCTGACCCAGCAGTGGCACTGCTGGGACTTTAACCTACAGCTATGCCTTCGTGAAGGGTCGCAGACAAGGTTATCTGTGGAGACACTGCTCAGCAAGACTGGAACCAGCCCAGCTGTCTGCAATACGGGGCTGTTAAGGCGGCTGTAAACGGAAGGCAGAGGGCCGCCTCCCCAGGGCCTGGGAGAGCGCGGGGCGCGGCAGCGGCAGGTGCAGAGCCCGCAGGACCTGCAGGTGCGGGTTAGCGAGCGGGAGGAGACCGGCGTGTTGGTGCTGGCTTCTGTTTGCACGGACACGCAGGAAGCCAACACACAGGGCTGTCCACGTGGGCGTGGCTGGGAGGTGTGGGCTGGAGGAAGTCTTCTGGGGTGGGCTTTTTAATCTGCCTTGATTTGAAAATGAAACCGCTGCACTAACTGTTTACAAAACAACGAGAAGTTGCTGTGGGGAGAAAATGTCAGAGAAGACATCTTCTGTCTTCTCCGCCTCACCCCGTAACATAGAAACAGAATTTCCGGAGGATGAGGCCCAGAAATCAGGATTTTAAAAAGATTCCCAGGTGATTCTAATGTGCAGCCAAGGTTGAGAACGACTGGTCTAGATTGAAAGGGATTCGGACTCAGAAACAAAAGTCAGTTAGTTTAATCAATGCAATACATCACACCTGAGGTGGCAGGGAAGCGTGTAATTTCTCAGCCCGAATTTAAGGACTGAATTAATGGTTATTACTCAAATCCTTCTGGGAGAGAATCTGTGTCAAAAGGAGAGAGAAAGCCCGGATGCCTCTGTTGAGGGTGTGACAGCCACGCATGCAGAGCGCCGTGACTGAACCCCGGGGCTGGCACTGTTTGCTGTCTGTGCCTCGACGGTCCGAAATGCTGAGCTACTCGTGGCAACATTCTGAGCAAACTAAACCTTCAACAAAGGTGAAATGCTGTGTGATGCCGCATTCTATCTATTTAATAGCATTCAATTTTGAAGTTAAAAAACACCTTAGTCAACAATTTTAGGAGAAAACTTTGAATTATTTTACGTTATTATTTTTTACGATAGTTCAACAAAAAAAGAGTCAGAATTCAAGTTCGCCAAAGAAAAGTAACCAACGTTATCCAACTCCGGGTTAGCCTTCATGCAGTCAATAAAACATCCTTGCGAAATACACTGGGCTTCCTAGTACCCGGATAGATAAGGGTGTGAATATTCAACTAGTATTTGAGGTTTCTCTGATTTTATTTTGAAGTCAATGAGCAATGTAAATATTTTCCAAGTAAATGTTGCTATTGACTCACTACTTAACTTTGTGTCAAAAAATGTTTACTTCCACCATTTTTTTTTGTTCCGAGTTGACGTTCTTTCTGCTGATTAAATATCCCGAGCAGGGAGCATGATGGGTAGACCACCTGGCTTCTCGGCCACCCTATGTCCTATTTCGTAAGACCGGCTGGGGCCCTTCGCCTGGGACCTTGGATTTCCCTATCGTAAAAAGTGTTAGGTTAGGTCTTTAAAGCTTTTCAGCTTTAAAATCGATTATGCACGCGAATCTGTAAGTCACCTGTTCAAAATAACATAGTTATTATGGTTCCGTATCAAGAACTAGCTGACTTTTCAGCTCCACAGCCAAGTCCCTTTGTAATCATTTGCTGTTGAGTTGACTTCAATAGACTTCACCCCTAGCTGGTTGAGCCCCACAGGTCAGGCTGGCCGCCATCCCTCTGCTGGTATTTCCTGTTCTCTCCCCACTCAGCCTTCTGGGCATACAGCGTCTCCGTCTGAGGCCCTCTCAGAGGCGCCCCTCTGGACGCAGCTGTTGTAGAGCTCAGGCCCCATGCTAAGAACTGGCCACCTCTCTCTCTAAAAGAAATCAATGAAAACATTTTTTTTAAAAAAGAATTCTTTCCTTTTAAATGTAGCGGCTGCTTCTTCCCAGGTGCAGGTTTGCGTGCACACCTGTTGTAGGTGCGTTTCCCGACGTCCCCTCCTTGCTAGGGGCCCGTACGCTCTCGCCTGGTGTGAAACCGTTGCAGCTTCGGGCACTGGGCACTCTGGTCATGTGCTGACGGGACTGAGGAAGCTGATTTAGGCGGGATGTGTGCCGCGGGGTCAGTCTCTCTCTTTCAGCCGCATGGCTCCCGGGTGGTTGGATATTGGGAGCTGTGAATGGTTTTAGGGGCTCGGAAACCTTTGCCATGTACGCTCTGTCCAGGCTGCACAAGTAAAGTACCTGCCAATGGAGCCGTTTGTTCTGCTTCTTGGCTGAAAACAAGCTGCTTTCAAGTCCACGTCTCCAAGGCCGAGTTAGGCTGAAAACGTACGGTTAGGAGAGAAGCTATAAAATATTACCATGCTCTCTGTACCTATTGCATTTTTCCGATAAGAAAGAAGAGATAAAACCCAGACATTCTCAGCAGTTTCTTGCCTACGGAAGCACTTTTGTGAAAGAGTCCCTTATCTGTGCGTCCCCGAGCGTCCCAGCCTGTGCCACTCACACGTTGGTTGGCCGGCCCCTGGCGTGAACTCATAGCCTGGGCCCCTGGCTGTGTAATCATTCCAAGAGCTGGGCTTGGCTCACACACCTGCCCAGGTTGGAAGAGCAGAAACGTGGGGCGATGATTTCTCTCTGACCCCTGGGGCAGAACCAGCTAACTTCCAGTAATTAATCACACTGTTTAGGGTAGTGGAGGGAGAGGGAAAAAAAGAAAAAAAAGAAAGGAAAAGAAAAGAAAAAGGCACAGGCCTGCTCTCAGGGAGTTCCAGTGGCCCCAACAGCGGGAGTAAGTGGCCTTCGTCTAGGGCAGGTGGGGCCCAGGAGGACAATCCCTTTTGGGGTCTTGCTCTGGGCAGCTGCAAACCTGGGTCCTGCTTCTGTGCCTGCACCGTTTTCCGGCCCCTGCCCTGCAGCTGTGACTTTCCTCCCTGCTCAGCGGCTTGTGTATGTCCAATGTCTGCCATGTGCCCTCCTACCCCGTCTTCTCCCTGCCCTTCCCCACCCTGTCTGTGTCCCCGCAGGCTCACCCGCAAGGACTGACTGCCTTCCAGGGCTGGCACCGGGCCGCTCAGGCTTCCGGGCAGCTCAGCCTGGGACCACCCTGGCTGGAGAGGAGGGGTTGGAATCTTGATCCCTGTGGGGTCACCCGTGGCCGTGGCCCAGGCAGGTGTGGGTTCTGGAAACCTCTCCCTTTAGGCCTGGGACTGACAAAGGCCCCCCAGGTGCACTGGCCCAGCTCACATCACCCTCTGGTTGACCTGTCCCCAGCGAATGATGAACAAGCAGACCTCAAGGTTACAATTGGGAGCTGCTACCTGTTCCCGCTGGGAGCTGGACTGATCACGTGGGCCTAGTGGACCGCGGTGCCCAGTTGGGTCCTCTGTCCCTGATCAGGTGGGTCTAGTGGACCGCGGTGCCCAGTTGGGTCCTCTGTCCCTGATCAGGTGGGCCTAGTGGACCGCGGTGCCCAGTTGGGTCTCTGTCCCTGATCACGTGGGCCTAGTGGACCGCGGTGCCCAGTTGGGTCTCTGTCCCTGATCACGTGGGCCTAGTGGACCGCGGTGCCCAGTTGGGTCTCTGTCCCTGATCACGTGGGCCTAGTGGACCGTGGTGCCCAGTTGGGTCTCTGTCCCTGATCACGTGGGCCTAGTGGACCGCGGTGCCCAGTTGGGTCTCTGTTCCTGCCTGCGGCCACCCCTGGAGATGTGCGGCCGCACACAGGGCTGGGCGGACCCTCCCCTTTGGGACAACCTGCATAGGTGGCTGGCCCTCTCCCGTCTGTTACCCAACATCCCGCAGAGAGAGACAACATGATGTCCAGTCCCTTCCTAGTTTCGCATGAGATTGAGCTCGAGTTTTGTAACAGGTGTGGAGGGCGCTGCAGATGAACCGACGTAGCATTGCAACCCTTTAGGTCACCTACGCAGCGATGGGGCGGCGGGCTTCTCCGGCCGCCGCGGTGGCTGCTGGGAGTGGGTGTAGAGCCGAAGCCACGGGGTTCCAGGGCGAGGGGGCCGCAGCCGCGTCTGGGTGGGGCTGACGTTGGCGCCCTGAGGCCCGGCGAGGCCAGGGACCGGGCGCACAGTCGCGGGGTCCGCAGGGCCGGGGCCGAGGGAGAGGCACCGCCAGCGGGCGCGGGGGGCGCGGGGGGCGCGGGGGGCGCGGGGGGCGCGGGGGGCGCGGGGGCGCGGGGGCGCGGGGGGCGCGGGGGGCGCGGGGGGCGCGGGGGGCGCGGGGGGCGCGGGGGGCGCGGGGCTGGCGGGGCGGGCGGAGCTACGGGGCCCACGGCGATTGGTGCTCAGCCCTCCACGTCAGCCAATGGGAAGCGAGGGCGTCCCGGGGGCGGGGCGGACGCCGCACCTTAAAGTCCGTGACGCGCCGCGCCGAGCGCTGCCGCCGAGACGTAGCCGCTGGTTCCGGAGCCGGAGGCGCCGCCAGGTATCCGCGCGGGCGGGGGGCCGGGGGCAGCGGGTCTGGGTCCCCGCGGCGGCGGGCGAGGCCGAGGGGCGCGGGCGGCTCCGGGCCGGGTCCTGGGAGCGGAGGGCGCGCTGGGCCTCCGCGGGCGGCAGGCTCCGCCTCTGCACCCGGCGCGGCGTCACGGGCCCGGCGGCCGCGGGCGAGGGGGAGGCGGGAGGCGGGGAGGCTGTGGATGTGGCACCTTCGCCTTCCAGGGCGGGCGGAGCCGGCGGCACCGAGCCCCGACGTGTCTGCGCGCCCGGGTTCCCGGAAAGGAGGCGTTGGGGCGCCGCGGGCACCTTGAGCTGCGGGCACCCAGGGCCCCGGGCACCCTGGGCGGCAGGCACCCTGGGCCGCGGGCACCCTGGGCTCCGGAGGTTGGCCTGGGGGTGCATCTGGACGCGGCGGGGAAGTGCTGGTGGCCGTGGCTTTCGTTGCGGGCGCCCTCCCTCCACCTTTGTGGGGATCAGACCCAGCGGGAGTGGAGGCGCCTGCAGGTGGGCTGGGTGGGCCGGTGCCCAAAGGGCTCCACCGAGGCCTCCTTTTCTGGCCCTTCCCCGCCGCGCCGGGCGACCTGCCCTCCCCCCCTTCCTCCGGCATCGCCGACCATCGTGGGGTTCCGTTTACCTGTTGGGTAAGTGTGATAAGTTAGGGGGTTAAGAAGGAGTGACTTTGGGGCGAAGTGGCTTTAGTTTGAGACACTCCTCCCCTCCAGGCTCTGCAGGCGCAGGGCGGGCTCCTTATCTTATCCGCTGGGAGTGACCGTTAGAAGGGAATGAAAGACTTCCTTCATCCGAACCCCCAGGCCCTGCCGAGAAGCCAGTGCCTGACCATGAACAAGATCCAAGTGTTTTTGGTGAAAAACAAGACTTCAATAAAAAAAGTTTCTTGTTTGGGGTTTACCGTTTTTCATGATGTTTGAGATGAATGATGCATCCTCTACCCTCCAAAACCCAGTGATCTTTAAGTAAAAATTCTTAATAAGGCATTTCCCCCGTACTTTGCCTTTTTTACAGCTACTTGTGTGCACAAACCCTTGACTGAGTTCGTGAGGATGGGCTGAATCTCATACATTACAAAAATATATATATTTTTTATTGATTTTTTTAGAGAGGTAGGCAGAGATAGAAACATCCATGAGAAACATCATCGTTCTGCTGCCTCCTGCACGCCCCCTACTGGGGATCCAGTGAGCAACCCGGGCATGTGCCTGGGCATTGAACCTGCGACCTCGCGGTTCCTGGGCCCACACTCTACCACTGAGCCACACAGGCTGGCTGGATCCCATCCACTCGGGATGGTGATGAAGGGCTGGGTTGGGGGGTGTGCGGAGGGAGTTGTCTGCCCGAGCCAGTCTTTTCCAATAGTTTCTGCTTCGGCTGCTGGCCAGTGACGCACTTGAGTTGAACGGCCGCCAGGTTATGTAAAAACCCAGCACTCCCACTGGCAGAGCTGGAGAAGGACTGTGTTTGTTGTGAATGGTCACCTCAAGAAAAGTAAATATTTGACAAGTGGAGTAAACCAAATTTATTCAAGTCGGATATTTTGAGGGGTTTTTTTTTTTTTGAATTTACACTGTTTTTTTCCTGAGTGAATTTTAAAAAATATTTCCTAGTGTATGCTACATTAACTTCAAAATGCAGCCTTTAATGGAAGTTCTATTTTAGGTATGTTCTAATGTGAATAGGATGGATTAGACAGGAGAGAGTAATTTAGTAGCTTGAAGAAGGTTTTGTTAATTATGTAGATTGCTGAAAACATTCGGTGTTAACATTTGCTGTCAAGAGCAATTTTTTTTCTCTTCTTCAGGACCTGAGCGTGGTTAAATGCAGGACAATAGCCTGGCATGTTCACACGTATACACATGAAGGTCCTTAAAGCTAATGGAGTGAATTTAAAAAAGAAATATATATATATATATTAATACAAATATTTTTTTAGAGAGAGGAAGGGAAAGGGGGAGAGGGAGACGGAGAAAGGCATGGATCAGCTGCCTCCTGCACGCTCCCAGGGATCCAGCCCGCAGCTCCAGCGCGTGCCCTGCCGGACCGAACTGGTGACCTTTCAGTGCATAGGATGACACCCAGCCAACTGAGCCACACCCGCCAGGGCTGAAGTGAACTCTTTAAATTTTATTTTTTTGTCTTTTTTTTTTTTTTAGTGAACTCTTGATGGAAAGAGTAGGATGCTAGTCTCCCCTTAGAGCTGCCCCAGCGTGCTCAGGGATGGCTTAGTCCCGTGGTCGGCAAACTGGGGCTCGTGAGCCACATGCGGTTCTTTGGCCCCTTGAGTGTGGCTCTTCCTCAGCCTTAGGAGTCCCCTAATGAAGTTAATAACAATGTACCTACCCGTATAGTTTAAGTTTAAAAAATTGGGCTCTCGAAAGAAATTTCAGTCGTCGCCCTGTTGATATTGGCTCTGTTGATAATGAGTTTGCCGACCACTGGCCTAGTCTCTTCAGGGCCGATCTCGCTTCCTGCTGCTGCCCGAACTCCTCGGGAGCCCCACGCCTGCGTGTGCTGGGACTGACAGTTATATTTTGTGTAACTGTTTGATACACCGTTTGACAGGCAATGCTCACGGAATGCCCAAACTAGGCTGCTTCTGGGGCTGCAGAGAGAATGTTCGGCAAGGTTATTGTCCTTTTAAGGAGCCTCGTAGGATTCATTGGGGGGGGGGGGGGGGGCAGGGCCTGTGACAGAAGTTTGTGCAAGGTGACCTGGGAGTCTCCAGGAGGGTTTAGGGGGTGAGTTCTGTGGAGAGGGTGAAAAAACTCATCTGGGTAGTATTTCTGCGTAGATAAAACTAATGGTTATCTCCAAAGAATGGAATTGCTGGTAATTGTGTTTCTAATTTTTTAATCAGTAGAGACATCGTACTCTTATTTAAAAAAAATCTCTAGTTTAAAAATAGAAGCCAAGGCACTGTTGATACTTATATTGTGGAGGTTGTGCTGGGTTTGGCACTTGATCGTTATCGCATTTAATCCTCAGCAATGACCTGAGGCTTCAGCCTCCTTCTACCCCTGAGGACAGGGAAGGCGCAGGCTCTCTACAGGGCTCCCTGGAAGAGGAGATTATTGATGCTGACTATTTTAAGTCCATCTCAATTCTGTTATAATGTTTTTTTAAAAAATATATTTTTATTGATTTTAGAGAGAGAGAGAACATTGGTGAGAGGGAAACTTTGATCCAGCTGCTTCCTGCACGCCCCCTACTGGGGATGCCGCCCACAGCTGGTTTCCGAGCCCTGACTGGGAAGGGATCTGATGACCTGTGGGTGCATGGCACGTGCTCAGCCACCTGAGCCACCGGCCGGAGCAGGCTAATGTAGGGGGGACCTTCTCCTCAGTCACGCTTACAATTCTGCATTTTATTTCAGGGATTATTGGACCCAGCAGACCGTCCCTGGATCCAGGCTGAACAATCTGCATTTCCATCTGAACCACAGGAAGAAAGGGTAGCTGGTGAGTGTGGCGGCTAATTCCTGACCTCGCTGGGTTACGGGGTGTGCCCAGTGAGAGGGGAGCGAGTCAGGGTCCACGCGTAAGTTTTGCTAATTTGGCCGCTCACTGAGGGCTGGACGGTCGTGTCCCCACATAAGCGCCTCTGAAAGGCTGCTCAGCCTGCGAGGCCGGCACCAACCCTTTCGTCTGCTGGTGCTTCCACGTGGCTGACCCGGCAGAGTGGGTTCTTGTCCCTGATGTCCTCTCAGCACCGACGACTTAAAGCGGGTGCGTGTTTATCACAGAACTGCCAGGCGGCTCAGAGGGCGTGATTGAGCAGTACCGGCCCCGCATTGCTTCTCTCACTCTTCGCACTCCAGCCCGTAGCACAGTGTGTCCATCCCACCCCTGGCGCTTGTCAGGTGTGACTCAGTATTTATATCCTGCTCCCTTGTTTACCTTCAGGCTTCCCGCCACTGAGTTTTAGAGAGAGTAGAAGGGAGGAAGTTGGTGGGGTGGGGGGAGTGGGGAGGGGGGAGAGAGAGAAACATTGATGTGAGAGAGACACATCGATCAGTTGCCCCCCGCACACTCCCTGACCAGCCGGGCATGGAACCTGCCACCCAGGTACGTGCCCTTGACTGGGAATCCCAACCTCGACCCTTTGGTGCTCAGGCCGGCGCTCTAACCATTGAGCCACGGCCAGGGCTCGCTCACTTCTTGGTTTCTCGGTAGACTGGCAGATGCTCAGTAACACTTGGTGAGTCAGCACACCCGACTCGGGGAGACTCTTACCTCGTGCCTTCTCTTCCTTCGGCAGGCCGGTGGGATCCTGCTCCACGGACACGATGCTTTCCAAGCTAGCTCGTCTGCAGACTGTGGCGGGGCTTTGCCGGGGCGCCCACACGCCAGTGGCTTCTGCTACATAAGTGGCGACTAAGAAGATGGTCCAAGGCCGTGTATCGTCTGATGACGATTTTGAACAGGAAGCCAAGTATGGCGCTCACAACTACCACCCCTTACCGGTCGCCCTGGAGAGAGGGAAAGGCACGTTTTGAATTCATCCAGAATCGCTCCTTTTTCGCTATGAAATCTTGTGTAGAAATTGCTCTTACATTTTCTCAGTGTGCATCTTCCCAGAGTCCTTTAACTTCTCGATTGCAGACGAGGTTAAAGGTTTATTGGGTGTCTCGGCGCTCGCTGGGCTAGGTGCTGTGGGACACAAAGATGAACTCGGTCGTCTTTGTGGGATGCTCTGGCCAGCAGAAGGGAAGGTACTAAGTAAAGCACTAGGACGGCTGCCGCTGTCCCTTTCCCTTGTTGCTGGGCATGATTTTACACTTAATGGAAGGAAAGTTGCCACAGTCGGAGGAAGAATTTTCTTCTGCCAAGCTTTCTGTCACTGCTGCCCTCCCCGCAGAGTACCTGGGAGTTCTGGTTTCTCTCCGTCCTTGCCAACACTGGTTCCCCTTTTTTAAAAATTATAACCATCTCACTGGTGTGAAATACTACTGTTCTGCTTGCTTAAAAAATATGTTTTTATTGATTGTTAGAGAGGGAGGGAGAGGGAGAGAGATAGAAACATCAGTGGTGAGAGAATCATCGACTGGCTGCCTCCTGCACGCCCCCTACTGGGGATTGAGCCCGCAACCCCAGCAGGTGCCGTGACTGGGAATCGAACCAGTGACCTCCTGGTTCATGGGCTGATGCTCAAGCCCTGAGCCCGCCGGCCGGCCCGCTGCTGTGGTTTGGTCCCGCTTCTCTAGCGATTTCGAAGTTGAGCATCTGTCATGAGCTCTTGGTCGCTTGCATGTGTGTGTGTCGTTGACTCTGGAGAAATGTCCAGGTTCCCTGCCCATGTTTTCATTGGGTTGTATGTCTTTTTGTTGAGTTATAAGCGTGCTGGGTACTAGCTCCTCGTAAGAGAAATGATTTGGAAATACTTTCCCCATCCTGTTGGTACAGTCAGCTAGTCAAGACTGTTTGTTATCTTCCGCCTTGAAATTCTCACTTTAAGCTGCAAGCTCCCGTTTTGTAGGAGTAAAGCGTTGAGTTTATGAAACGCCTTTATGTTACGCTGTTCTTGTTCAATGTCAACCTGAAGCTGGACAGATAAAATAGGATTTGTTATAAAGCAGCGTCTGTTACACTTGAACTAAACATGCCTTAGCCACAGTGCTGGCAGTTTTAATTTCCCGCCTCTGTGTGATTTTCTAAAATCTTTCGTGTTTTATATTCTGCGCTTTGTGATTTCTCTAAAGTGACGTCCCTGTCACCTCAGGCATCTACCTGTGGGATGTGGAAGGCAGGAAGTACTTTGATTTCCTGAGCGCGTACAGCGCCGTCAACCAAGGGCACTGCCACCCCAAGATCGTGGACGCCCTGAAGAGCCAGGCGGAGAAGCTGACGCTGACATCACGGGCCTCCTACAACAACGTGCTGGGCGAGTACGAGGAGTACGTCACGAAGCTCTTCAACTACCACAAGGTTCTCCCCATGAACACAGGTGAGGGCTCGTGTTCTGTGTTAGCCAAGAAGACAGTCGTATGTTCTGATCATCTAAACCAGTGGTTCTCAACCTTCTGGCCCTTTAAATACAGTTCCTCATGTTGTGACCCAACCATAACATTATTTTCGTTGCTACTTCATAACTGTCATGTTGCTACTGTTATGAATCATCATGTAAATATCTGATATGCAGGATGGTCTTAGGCGACCCCTGTGAAAGGGTCGTTCAACCTCCAAAGGGGTCGCGACCCACAGGTTGAGAACCGCTGGTCTAAAGCATTTACTAACGGGACGCTTTCTCTCGTAGGAGTGGAGGCCGGAGAGACCGCTTGCAAGCTCGCGCGGCGGTGGGGCTACACCGTGAAGGGCATCCCCAAGTACAAGGCCAAGATCGTGTTTGCAGGTGCGTGCCCTCCGCGTTCTGCGCTTCGCACACACACTGCTGTTTGCCATTGGACTCGCTGGTGAGAGGCTGAGATGTGTTCATACAGGACAGGATACAGTGTTTGTTGACTGTTTCATTAAAATGTTCTTTTCTTGGGTTTATTTCCAAATAGTTGTTCACATGTGATTTTTCTTTCCTGAGTAACTTCCTACTCCTCTCCCTTGGGTGAGGACTTATGATTGATTTCTCATCTGCGGGCTCGATCCCCTAGCAGCCAATCAATGATTCTCTCTCCTCATTGATGGTTCTCTCTCTCCCTCTCTCTTCCTCTTTGAAATCAATAAAAAATATAAAGTGACACATCACCATTTAAACAAAGTGGGAGACCCCCCAAGGCTCTCTCTCACTCTGCCTTGTTTTCTTCCTTCCTTGCATTTCCCCAGTGGAGGGAGCTCACGCACGCGCTGTATGTTGCGGTGTTTCTCGCCGCTAGAGCGTGAGTCACGGTCTCCATTCTGTCTCTCTAAACCCCCAGAGCAGCCACGCAGGCGGCCCCTCTCCCTTCCCCATGAGCTGCGTGAGGGCGGGATGTTCCTGTGCAGGGGCACGTGGCTGTTGCCGGGCACAGGTTCTACCAGGAAGTCACGGTGACAGTGCACCGCCTGGGGCGTGTGCCGTCCATCCTGCAGAACAGCCAGCCTGTGGCCTGGACGCCGAGAGGAAAACTGGGAACCTCGTGGAGGCTGTTCTCACACACCGTTCCCACAGACGTGCGGGGGCTGGGAAGTCGCCGAAGGCCTCCTTGGGGTGGGGTAGTTGAGGAGAGGAGGCCCGCGGGCTGCATTGCGCCGGGAGTCAGAGAAGTGCCCACAGGGCATTCGCAGGGACCCTGGTGTCCCGTGAGCCATGGGGTTCCATACCAGGTTTTGTAACAGGTGGAAGCTCTCAAAGCAAAGCCTTGGTTTTCAAAACTCCAACTTCCTAAGGCATTTTGGGGGGCTGCTCTTTAAATTGGGTGATTGACGTAATCACTGTTTCTCCTCTAGCTGGAAACTTTTGGGGCAGGGCTCTGTGTGCCATCTCCAGCTCCACGGACCCCAGCAGCGACGACGGCTTTGGCCCCTTCATGCCGGGGTTTGAGATCATTCCCTACAATGACCTGCCTGCTCTCGAGGTACCGGCCGGCGTCCGTGCTGTCTCGCACAGTAAATGGGTTTAGACTCGGGGAGTGTGTGAGTGACACATGGACACGTGACTAAGGAAACCGGTCTCATTACGCCAGGCCAGGACTCGGACTCTCTGTGATGGTCCGTAGTGTCCAGTGTGGGGACACCGAGGTCCGGGGTCTAACCGACAGCCAGCCACCCGCTTTAGGTGTGTCCTGTGTGAGCGCAGCCTGGAGAGTATCCGCTTAGTTACTAGGTAAAACCACCCAGTTTCCAGCCAGCGTTTTAAAATGACGAGTGGAGGACTTGTGAAATGAAAAGATGCACTGAAAATGGCTTTAAAAAGGCCATTTTCTCTAATTTTAGTTACATTTTACTATATATTAGAAAATGTAGGCTAGAATAGTTTAAAGCTGAAGTATTTGAGTTTTTGGTAATTGAATATCAGAAACGTTATAGTTTGAAGTCAGAATATAATTTAGTGCGAAAATGTAATTTGTATACTTCAGAGGTCCTCAAACTACGGCCTGCGGGCCACATGCAAATACAAATATTGTATTTGTTCCCGTTTTGTTTTTTTACTTCAAAATAAGATATGTGCAGTGTGCATAGGAATTTGTTCATAGTTTTTTTTTTAAACTATAGTCCGGCCCTCCAACGGTCTGAGGGACAGTGAACTGGCCCCCAGTTTAAAGAGTTTGAGGACCCCTGGCATACTTACTCTCTACAGGAAAGTGTATGTGTGCACTGTGTGATTTCCGATGTTGAAATGGGAGGAAAGGAAGTGGCTAACGTGTGCTTACATGTTGTTTGCAGCGCGCTCTTCAGGATCCAAACGTTGCTGCGTTCATGGTCGAACCCATTCAGGGCGAGGCGGGCGTCATTGTCCCCGACCCAGGCTACCTGATGGGTGTGCGCGAGCTCTGCACCAGGCACCAGGTGGGCGCCCCTGCCTCACCCCCTTTCCCACCTCCCCCTTTCTCACCTTACCTGCCTGCATCGCAGGGTTCAGCTGACGGGGGATACGTGCAGAGATTGCCTGACTTTCCCGCTAGTGGGAGACGTCCTTTCTGGAGCTTCAGAGCTCTGAGCGGCCTGCATGAGCCACTGGTACTGGCTGTGGGAACCGGCGGACCCTGGGCCGCGGAGCTGCAGCATCCCCCTCACCCCCCCGCCCTCCCCCTTCCAGCACTTGCCCCGCTTCCTCCCAACCTTTGTCCTCTGTGCCAGCATTCACATTCTCTCCGCCTCTCCCCCCAAACTAGTAAATATTTAATAGGAAGTCGATGTTTAATAAATGCTGGTGGAATAAACAAGTGAATTAATTGTTTCTAGAGATTAGTTCTATTCAGAAACCCCTGCAAAGGCCTTACCTGGCGTTAGTTCCTCTCCTGCCTGTGGGACCGAGCAGACCGGCCTCTGGGCTTGTGTCCTGACTGGGAATGGAACCGGCAACCTTTCCGCACACAGGACAGTGCCCAGCCCACTGAGCGACACTGGCCAGGGCTCATAGCACACTGTTGACATTGCATGGCTGATGACAGCATTTTCACAAAGCTCATCTGTGTGGGGAAAAGGGAAATGAAATTGATGATTAACGTCGGTGTGTGGTTTTCCGATAGGTGCTGTTTATTGCGGATGAGATCCAGACGGGACTGGCCAGGACTGGTCGATGGCTGGCGGTCGGCCATGAAAACGTCAGGCCTGACCTCGTCCTCCTGGGCAAGGCCCTTTCCGGTGGCCTGTACCCCGTAAGTGCTCCCTCGGCTCACGGATGCCATGACAGCAGCCGATGGTGACGACGGTGCTGTCTCCCTGTGGTCGGGTTCACGTGGAGCCGTCGGTCCCCTAGAATCCAGTCAGCTCCATGGGCGGCCCCCGGTTAATTTAACTGCAGAACCGGCGGCCTGGGCTTGGCTCCGGCGTCGGCTTTGGATGGACATTGTGCTGCAGAAGCGTTCCTGGCCCCGTGCTCCTCGTGGTCAGAAACAGCGTTACCGGTTGTTGAACGCCACGACCGCGTCATGTAGAGAGGAGAGAGGCCTGCTCCTGGGTGTCTGTCCCTCACAGCCCGCAGTCTCTGGGTGGGAGGGCGCGAAGGCGCACAGGGTAGTGGGAGCACTGCTTCCTAAGCAGTGAGAGAGCGCCCCCGCCCCCCAGAGTGGAAAGACTCTCACTCAGTCACTGCAGAAGCAGCTGGCGTCTTGGTCCCAGTGCTGCTGTGTTGTGCTGTGGACGTGTGCCAGGTGCAGGTTGACGTGTGCCAGGTGCTGGGTGGCGCCGAGGGCGTGCGGGCTTGTCCCACAGTGAAGGTGGTGGACGGGCAGTCAGTCCTGTTGCTGAAGCTCACATCCGCTTCCCTGTGGGCTCGGGAATGCCTGTTCCCGGCGTGCAGGCCCCCGAGTGTGCGTGGGGAGCGGTTGGGCAGCACTGGTTCTCTCTCCCAGGTGTCGGCGGTGCTGTGTGACGACGAGATCATGCTGACCATCAAGCCCGGGGAGCACGGCTCCACGTACGGGGGCAACCCCCTGGGCAGCCGCGTGGCCATCGCCGCCCTCGAGGTAAAGCCTGACGCAGCGCACGCCCAGCCCTTGGGTCGGGTCACGGTGACTGTGAGCTGTTGGTGTCATGAGAAATGTAGGAAGTCGACGCGTGTCACAGCCCGGGAGCGGGGAGCTTTCGGGGCCAGGCTCAGAGACGGCCTCCCGTGGGCATCGCCGCCCGCAGTGCCCGGGCGGTGTCCTGTGGGCACTGGGGGCCCTCCCAGAACCCGTCAGGCCTCTGGCTTCGTGCGCCTCGTGCTTTTAAGTGTGTATTTGAACACTCAGATTTATTACATAAAATTATATAATCCCTAAGGTGGACTTTTTAGAGAAAAAAAGTGAAACTCTATTGCAGTTAAAAAACTAAACTGTGTTTAGTCCATTGGTTTATTCAACGAATAAGAAAGTACGTTAGTTGTATTCAGCACATCTTAACCCGCATTTTGCCATAATATCAGGTCGGTGATGGGTGTGTGACGAAGGCCGGGGTCTGTCTGCCGCACATGTTCAGTTAGGAGGCGGCTGGGCTGGGCCGGGGACTGTCAGCCTTTACCGCCTCCTGCGTGTGCCCCGTGCCCTCCGCGGAGCGGCTGACGCCACGGGGGGGATTTCCCCGCAGGTTCTGGAAGAAGAGAACCTCGTGGAGAACGCGGACCGCATGGGCGCCTTCCTGCGGAATGAGCTCATGAAGCTGCCCTCGGACATCGTGACCGCCGTGCGCGGGAAGGGGCTGCTCAACGCCATCGTCATCCGGGAAACCAAAGGTGGGGCGTGCAGGGCGGCACTGGCTCGGGCGGGCGCTCTTCCCTTTTAGTTTTCACGAATCCTCACCCAGGGTATTAGAGTGGGAGGGAGGCGGGAGGAGGCGGGAAAGGGAGGGAGAGACATCTGTGAGAGACGTCTCCTGGCTGCAACCCAGGGACGTGCCCTTGACCAGGTCAGACCCAGGACCCTTCGGTGCGAGGGCCAACGCTCTAGCCTCTGAGCACGCGGCCGGGCGGAAGGCACTGTCTTCACAGGAAGAGCCAACACGGCATTTTATCTGGCGTCTGGGTTCCTCTGAGACGGCTGCCCGGCCGCCTGGTGCCCGGCTCTTTAGGCTGAGGGTCACCTGATTCATGCACAGGTCTTTCCTGCGCGAAGGCACATTGACGTCACCTGTCCTGCTTTTGTGCTTTAAGACACTGGTTATTCTGCCCTCGGCCAGTGGGGCGGTGCTGGGAGACTGGCGCTCTTTTCTGTTAGGTCTTCGTAGCACACTTTCCCTAAGTTGCCTCTTGCCGTCCTTTCCTGTCCGCTGTGACCTCCCCGCAGAGGCTGCCCGGACGGGCGGTGGGTGACATGAGTGAGGAGGAGGATGAAGCAGCTGGCTGCCCCTGACTGCTGTTTGTCTGATAAAGCCTGTGGCCCCGGAGCTCCTGGCTGGGTTTCCTTGTGATAACGCTTTCGGTGCTCTCAGCCTTGCCTGCCTTTCAGAACCACCTGGGGCTTTATAAACGTCAGTCCGAGCCGCGCCCCCGCCCGCAGGCTGAGGTGATGGGTCTGGGTCCCAGGCCTGAGCGAGGGGGGTTGATGCCAGGCTCTCGGATGATGAGCCTCGCCCACAAGCCTTTAGGGCGTGGTGGTCGCTGGGTTTGGGGCTTTGCTCACCCTGTGCCCGTTACAGTCGGTGTCTCACCTCGTTCTTTCTGTGCTGGTTTCTCGTGTAATTAGTACAGCCGTCCCCGCACAGGGTTTTTTTTTCTTTTTCTTCATGAAAAACCAACAAGAACCATATGTCTGGTTCGGCCACTCAAGCCTAGTTCTGCGCTGGCCGACAGGTAGCTCTTTTAAGAGCAGGACCGAGCGTGCAGCCGCGCCGTCTTGCTGGAGGGGACGGGAGCCGTTTGCGGCCGCACTTGCCCAGGCACCTGCAGCGAGGGCTGAAGCCTTTCCCACTGACCAGACGCTGTGGGCCTTTCTCCTTAGATTACGATGCTTGGAAGGTGTGCCTGCGCCTTCGAGATAATGGACTTCTGGCCAAGCCCACCCACGGCGACATCATCAGGTCCCGCCTCCGCTGGTCATCAAGGAGGACGAGGTCCAGGAGGCCGTGGAGATCATCAACAAGACCATCCTGTCTTTCTGAGGGGCCTGCTTCCCTGGGGGCGGGGCCTGCTTCCCTGGGGGCGGAGCCAGCTGGGCTGGCAGCTCGGCCGCATCCTCATAACAGCCCCTGTGTTGCTGCTCTCAGCGCGGGCACATTCCACTCCCCTGTGTCTTCAATGACCTTTTTAAATATGTTCTTTTCAGTTCATACGTGCTAGAGCGGCATTTATAATCACGCAGGTGGCTGTGTAAGAGAACGTGAGGGAGTCTGTTTGATCACCTGTGTGTGCTGAGGCGAAATGCTCTCTCTGTATGTAGGCAGCCTTTTTGGCAAGTCCCGTGTGGTTTTTACAGGTTTTTATCATTTCCTCGCTGGTGTAAATATATTGTATTTCAAAACGTTATATGGAGTTTTACATAGAAGACTGCTTTAACCTTATCAAGTTGAATCATAATCACTGAATTTTAGGAAGGATGAAATGGTTAAGCTTATATAAAGTACTAGGTTTAAAGAAACTTTACATTAGCCAACACCAAGACATGTCATTATTTTGAATTGAGAACTAATGTTCAACATTCCCAAATTACATTTTCAATGTTGGTATAATTAGTAAAAAAAAAAAAATACTCATTTTCAGTTTTTCTTTAAATTTAAAATAAAGCTGATATTTAAAGTGTCCGTTTTGTGGGCAGCGTGCAGCGTACGGTGTGTGGCCACCTGCACTCGGGTCCTTTGGGAATGTGCTCTGCTTGCTGTAACTTCCTGTCGCTAAGCAGTTCTGTTTCTGTGGTCTCTGCAAGAACAGACACTGAAAAGCGTCTCTCGTGACCCCCGCCCCTCGCGGCCATCGCCTTTTCTGTGGGTGCGCCCACGGGGGTGCTATGACTGCGTATGGGGGCACATTGGGACCAGGCCCAGCTTTTCACTCTTGAATAAAGCTGTGGCCGCTGTTCTCTGCGTCTGTGCCGCGGTTGGGTGCGTCTGTGGACAGGGTCCTCGAGGTGGGCTGCTGTGTCAGGGGGACTTGCTCCCTGCCACCCTTGGGTCCTGAGTCACCTCGGCAGCACGGAGCTCCTGGCTAAATGTGTGAGCCGGTGGTGGCAGGAGGGTCTGGGTGAGGGTTTCTGGTTGGATGTCTGCCGGGGCTAGACATTTTATAAGACACATGACACGGAATGTCAGGTACCATTTCACAGATGAGGAAACCGAGGCTCAGAGAGAAAGAAACTTGCCTTAGGTCATTGAAACGGTAAGTAGTGAGCCGGTTTGGCATGGCTCAGTGGTTGAGCATCATCCCATGAACCAGGAGGTTAGGGTTTTATTCCCAGTCAGGGCATATGCCCGGATTGTGGGCTGGATCCCCAGTAAGAGGCGTGCAGGAGGCAGCTGGTCCGGTGAACTAGAAAGTGGTGGGGCCCTGGGCCACAGTGAGCTGGACAAGGCTTGCCGGGCGGGGGGAGAGGGAGGCCGGAGGCAGCCCAGGGGTGGGGCTGGGGGGCTGCTCCTTTGTCTTGAACTTGGCTGAGAAGCTCGGGTGTGTAAAGCTTTACAGTTCTGTTCTAACTTGGGGCTGGATTCTTGACGACACCACCAGGAGCCATTCACATGAAGGATGTGACACGCGGAGGAGCCGCTTAGTCGGTTCAGGGGCACTTTACAATGTATTTCAGTGCTTGGCCGTCTGAGGCAGGTGCAATGGCTCGGGAGTTGTACTAGCTCCCAGCCTTCCTTTGATTAACTTGCAAATAAGATTTCTCCCCCGCAACCCCCTGTGCCTGGTCCAGTCCCTCAAATCGTTCACGAAACAGCTGGGCTTTATGATTTGCATCACGATACTGGGCGCAGAGCAGAGGTGGGGGCAAGGCCGAGCTGGGCAAAGCCGCCTGCTCGGTGGGACCCCAGCTCCGGCTCCCGCGTAAATGCAGTGGAGGCCCTGGTGGCTCCTGGTCTTGGCCTTTCCCAAGGCGGGTGGGGAAGACCTTCCTCCCTGAGATGGAAAGGGAGCCCCCAATCTCTTCTACCTCCTTAAAAAATTATTTTAAAATACTGGAATTATTGATTCAATATTTAAATTATTAATTTCAGAGAGGAAGGGAGAGGGAGACAGAAACCTCAATGATGAGAGAGAATCACTGATCAGCTGCCTCCTGCACCCCCCCACCCCCCTTCCTGCATGGAGCCCACAACCCGGGCCTGTGTCCTGACTGGGAATGGAACCCTGACCTCCTGGTTCATAGGTCGATGCCCAACCCCTGAGCCACGCCGGCCACTATCTCTTAAAGAGTGGCCCCCAGCGGCTGATTTGGTCTCTGGAGGGGGGGGGGGGGTCTCTGTCTGACTCCGGTGAGCCTGGCCCCAGGCAGGGAGCACGGAGCTCCGGGGGCTCAGCATCCTGGGAGCCCTTACAGGAGCGGCCCAGGGCCCCGAGGAGGCTTCCCAGAGAGACAGCGGGAAAGCCGCCATCGGTGCCGGAGGTTCCCCTTCCCCACTCGGGCTTTCAGATCCTCTTGTGACTCAGTTTCCCCTAAAATCCGCTCCTCACAACTGGGAGGCCCCATTTCTGTGGAGGGGCTCTGGGTGAATGGCAGGGCTGTGGCCAGTTGTCCCTCACCCCTAAGATCCAGCACCCGGGGTAACCCAGCCAACCCTGGGCCAGAACCCCTGGCAGGCGCAGAGCCCAGCACTTTGGGACGGCAGGGGGCGCTGTCCGCAAAGCTTTGCTCCGGGACCCAGCGCGGCAGCGCCTGCGCCAGGGCTGTCGGTGCAGGAGGTGCAGGAGGTGCAGGGTCCCGGCGGCCCGCCCAGCCTGGCACTGCCCCGGGAATGTGTTTTGTACAAGGTGCTGCTGCTGATGATAATAAACAACTCATAAATGTGCTCCTTGCAGGAAACTGGGAAATGTCAAAGCAAACGCCCACGGCCGCTCCCGCAGCCCTGCACCCGCCTGCAGCCCACAGTCGGTGCTGGCAGACCCAGGCCCCGCAGGGCAGACAGAGCGCTCTGTCTCCAGGTGGGAGCTGAGGTTGGCCCGCAGAGCCCACTGCCCAGACAGCCCAGTCTGTGGGGTGGAGGCAACAGCAGTGACCGGAGGCCTCCAGCCCGAGTGGTCGCTGGGGTGGTAAGCAGGCCCCCAGCCCGTTCCGGGGGGGGGGGGGGGAGGTGGTGTCCCCCTGGCCCGTGCCCTGCCTGTGCCCCAGCCCCAGCCCACCCGGGGGTCGCCCTCTCTGGAGAGCACCAGCTGGCTGGCCCTTTGGCACAGCCTGGGCTCTGGCGGTGGGAAGGGCCTTGGCCGGCCGGGTCTGGCGGAGCAGCCCTGGAGCCTTCTTTAGCTCCTCTGTCTCAGGCTGGGGAGCACTGGGTCCTTGGGGAGCACTGGGGTGTGGGCAGCGCTGGGCTGCAGGAGCGAGGCCCATTGGTCAGCAGGCTCCCTCCGGCCCGGCTGGCTGGCTGCCCTCCCACCTCCAGAGCAGGCGGTTTGGTGGGCACACCCCCTGCGGGCAGCCAGCCCGGACCCTCTGCGGCCTGGCCCCGCCCTTTTCCAGCCACTTTTCCCAGGAAAACGCAGGCCCACACCCTCCTGGGCTCTGATGGCGGCTTTGAAGGTGGGCGCTGGGGCCGAGTCAGAACTGCCCGCGAGTAAACAGCTGAGGACCCAGCTCTGCCGGGCGGGCGGGCGGGAGGCTGACGCTACAAAGGGACACTGTGAGGCCCCAGCAGAAGGGACCATTCAGCTCTCCCGGGCGGGACTCGCCTGCTAATTAGGTGGGGAGGACCCTAGTGGGTGGGCTGCTGGGGGGTCGGGTTGGCCAGGGGCGCTGTGCCCCGTGGGGAGGAGCCGCTGGTCCGACCAGCTAGACCCAGGGCCCAAGGCCAGCCCCGCCGACCCGCTAGCTGCTCCAGACCGTGAGGGAGCCGGTGAGGACGGCCTGTCCCTCCTGGGTGCCCCCTGAGTGGACAGAGCCTGGCACTGGGTGGGGCTTTGCCTCTGCCAGACCCTGCCTGTGTCTCCAGCTGGCTGCCCCTCTGCATCCTGCTGCCCGGGATTGGGGTGCAGGCACTGAGAAGGGGACCCCTCAGCTCTGGGGTGGCTGGGGGCCCAGGGGCGGGGCACACCCCACAAGCAGGCTGTGCCTTTCCTCAGGGCACTGGGCCCCGTGGTGAGAAAGGGCGTGAAAAGGCGGATCTGTCATTTCCCCTCACCGCTGTCATTGTCCCCATTCGCAGGTGAGAGAAACGGAGGCTCCTAGAGGGTACCTGGCTCAGCGGAGGCCACACTCCCCACCCGCGGGGTGGTCGGCCCTGGGCACGCGATGCTGTGGGAACCTCCCAGGGGTTCGATGGCGCGTCCCTGTTCCAGCCCTGGGCCAGTGTCCCCGCACAGAGGGGGCCCCTTTCCCGGAAGTGCCGGGCCCACCCAGGGCCTGTCCATCAGCACCTCTGGGGGACTGTCCCTGGCCAGTGATGGGCCGACCACTGGCCCCGGTGCAGCCCAGCCCCCCTGTCCCCCCCCTCGCTGCACTGCCCATTGCGGGTCCCTCAGGGAGGCTCCCCTCCCCTGCACAGGGACTCCTGGGGAATCACCGCGGAGGAAGGGAGCCCATTGTCTCTCTCAGGGGCCGGAAGCGTGTGCGGCGACAGCGGAGAGCGAGAGGCCCGCTTAGCGAGGGGAGGGTCCCCGAGCAAGTCCGTTTGGAGGGAAAGCGGGCCGTGTGTCCCTGGAGGCCGGCAGGCTTCTCCCGCTCCGGCTGTGGACAGAGAAGCTGGCTGGGGTGAGGCGGCTGAGCCAGGAAGGCCCCGGGTGTCCGGGTGTCCGAGGGGCCGGGGCGGTGGAGTCAGACGAGAGGCCATGGAGAGGAAGGTGACGGCCTCACCGTCGGAGCCCTTACCCTGGAAACCAGGCTGCACTTCAGAGCGGGGAGACTGAAGAGCAGCAGGGCCGCGACCTTGAGCTGTGCGCCCCTCATCAGGCCTGCGGGGTCTCAGAGACCCCTGGGCTGGCTGGGGGTGAGCTGCGGGCACCGGGTTGCAGGCTCGATTCCGGCCATGGTCGGGGCTCATGTGGGAGGCAACCTGTCCATGTCCCTCTCACATCGATGTCTCTCTCTCTCCCCCTCCCTTCCACTTTCTCTAAAAATCAATAAAATATATCCTCAGGTGGGGATTAACAAAAAAAGATAATAATAAAAATAGTGAACAGATATGTTTTACTGATTTCAGAGAGAAGAAAGGAGAGGGAGAGAGGGATAGACACATCAATGATGAGAGAGAATCATGGATCAGCTGCGGCTCCCTCATTTCCTCAGCACCCCGGCCCCTCCTGCCCGCATCTTGGACCATCCACAGGCCCCTGCAAGGAAAGGTGAGGGTCCATTTCAGAAACTGACCAGCACGGCCAATTCCCGCAGAGTGTGTAGCACCCCGCGCCCCGCACTCGCCAGCCTGGGGCCTGGGCTGTGCGGGACCTGACCCAGTTCCTGTGACCCGGGGGGAGGTTGAGGGTGAGAAGCAGCCCAGGGCGTGGGGCGGCCTCCTGAGACCCCACGAGGCCCTGGGACAGGTTATGCTCCTAGTGGACGGTGGCTGCGTACAAATGAAACAGGAACCTCTCAGCTTCGTGAGACGGAACAAAGCACCACGTGTCTGCCCGGCCAGGATCGCTCCCACGTGTGCTTGGCTCACGCCCCGTGGACCTGCGTGGCCATCCTCGTGGGCAGGAGCCACACCTCCAACCCATCACCAGGAAGCACACAGGCCGTTGGAGACAACTGGGTGGCCTGTGGGAGCCAGAGATATTCCCAGGGTCCTTTGCTGCTGGGGCAGTCCTCAGAGGCCTGGCCCATGGTTCTGTGCCCACTGGGCTCCGTGCAGACGCTGATGCTGAGGACCTTGTGGGCCCAGGATGCTTGTCGCGATGCTGTGTGGCCCCCTGGGTCCGTGGGGGGGGGGGGGTCCTTCCTGGGCTGAGCTGCATGGTAAGGAGGTGGGGGAGGGCCCAGCTCGGCACCGGGGGGAGGAGTGAGTGCGGCCCTCAGTTCTGCCCGCCCTGTGCCCGTCATCACGGGGCCCTTGTCCTAACTGCCCACCTCTTTGCCCCATTGTCTGGGCAGCGTCCCCCGAAGCTGAGTGCTGTCCAGAGGTTGGCCCGGCCCATGAACACTTGTAAACTCACTGGGGACAAGAGGACTTTATGTTGGTGGCGACTCCAGCCCAGGCCATTAGGTCGGTCCCGACAGAGGCGGGCCCGGGTGGCTGAGCTCACAGGCTTTGTGCAAGTCCCCACTTAGGGTGCCGGCAGGCCTGAGCTCCCGAGGCTGAGCTGGGCTCCCGCTGTGCGCTGCTTACTACCTGCTGCCCTTTCCCACGTTCCCCTGTGCCTCTTCGTGCTGGTGTTTGGAGTGACCTTCTCCCACGGGGCCTGCTTTCTCTCCGCTCCGTGAACTGCTTGGGATATGTCTGGGTTTGTATATTGTGTCATTAGATTACTAGAGGCCCAGTGCACGGAATTCGTGCAAGAGTAGGCCTTCCTTCCCCCGGCTGCCGGCACCAACTTTCCTCTGGCACCCGGGACCCGGGCTTCCCTCGGCCCTGGCTTCGTCCGGAAGGATGTCTGGTCTAATTAGCATATTACCCTTTTATTATTATAGATATTATATTATACTAGTGGCCTGGACCGGTCCACGAAATTCGTGCACATTAAAAGGGAATTAATTAGAGGAAATATTTTAATATTGTTATTTGCCCTTTCTCTATAATAGAAGTGTCAGAGATGAAAGAAAATTAGTAAAAATGTATATGAAAATCTCCCTCCTATCAGAATCTGGGGCATACCGCAGGACCCAGAGTCAAGTCCCCGCCCACCCGCATGTGCCTCAAAATCGTACGAGACCCAGACCCGGCCGGCCCCACCCCCGTCAAGCCCCGCTGGGTGGGGGACACAGCCTCAGGTCCCCTGGCCCCGGTGCGAGGGTGCGAGGGTGTGAGGGCGTGAGGCTGTGACGACCATTTGCATATTAGCTCTTTATTATATAGGATTACATCACATTATATTGTATTTTATATATCATATATAGTAACATCATGTGATAGCATATACATTATTTTTCATTTTTGTGTTCTTATCTTTATGGACAATCTGAAGACTTTCCAAATACCATTGATAGTTGCATTTAAAGAGTGTAACATAGATTGGCTCCCCTACCGGGGACTGAGCCGGAAACCCAGCCTCAATCAAACCAGCAACCTTTGGGTGCGAGGGGCGATGCCCACCCACGGAGCCACGCCAGCCAGCCCCGGCTTTCCCTGTTTCTGTTTGCTGTCTTCACAACCTGGACTGAGAGCCTGCATTGCTTTTGTTGTGAAAGGAAGTGAAAATCCAGGGCACGTGCTTGCCTTCCCCTTCGCCTTGTTCCTTCCTCTCCGGGTGACGCGTGGCCTGGAGGCGCTGCCGCCTGGCAGCTCCCGTCTGCGTCTGCGCAGAGAAGCCGGACGCTCGGGGCTCCCCTCCCCTCGGGGCTCCCCTCCCCTCGGGAGCAGCCTGTCCTCGGCTGGAGGAGCTCAGTGTTAGGATTTCAGGAACCTGTTTTTTTTTTAACTTTCTTTTTATTTTCTCTCTATATTTGTATTGATTTCAGAGAGGAAGGGAGATGGGGGAGAGAGAAACATCAACGATGAGAGAGAATCATGGACCGGCTGCCTCCTGCATGCTCCCTACTGGGGGTAGAGCCTGCAACCCGGGCCTGTGCCCTGATCGGGAATCGAACCCTGACCTTCTGGTTCATAGGTCAGCTACTGAGCCACCCGGCTGGGCTCAGGACCTGTGTGGCAGGTAGACCCGGCTCTCTCCACTGCTCCCCCCCCTCCCAGGGGAACTCCGGGTCGCTGAGCGTGCTCTCTGCGTGGGACCCTGGATAGCACCTCGGAGGCTGGGGCTGTGATGAGACGCCACGGCGCCGGCCTGACAGGCAGACAGGCAGCGGGATGGTAGGGGGGCAGACGAGGAAGAAGGTCAAGGACAGATCTTGAGGGAGCCCCAATATTTAAGGGCACGGGGGAGGCTGAGAAGGATGGGGAGGAGCAGCTGGTGGGGGAAGGAGATGCAGGAGGCGCAGGCCCTGGGGGTCTTGCGGGCGAGCTCCCAGCTCAGGGTGAGCGCCAGGGCTCTGACCCCCTTTCAAGGAGGTGCGTGCTCCCCACCTCTGGGCTCTGCAGCCGCCCTGAGCCCTGAGCCCTCGCATCTCTGCTCAGCCCCAGAGGCCCAGGCCCGAGCACAGGTCTCCCGTCTCTCCCGTCCCGCATGGCTCTGAGCAGTCAGAACGGACAGGCGACGATGATGCATTTGTCTCCCCCACATGCATCGCCTGTAGGGACCCTGGGGCGGGCAGGCTTTCTTGATATTTTGGGGGACACTTAGGGTCAAGAGGAGGGCGGGAGAGTGGCGGGGTCAGCTGGGGCGGGGTGGCAGGTAATGACAGAGCAGGGGGAGCTGGTGGGCGGGGCTGTGGGGTGCAGTCAGCTTGGCCACAGCTGCTGACAGCTGTGTGGGCTGCACTGGCCACAGGCCGACGGGCCTGGGACACGGGGCCAGCTGTGCATGGCCTGGCCTCTTTCCTTGCCGAGGTGGTGGTGTCCTTGCCGGTGACCCGGGTCATCACCTGGGCCTCCTCCCTGCCCTGGGTCGCCGGGGCCCAGGGCCATTTTACCGTGGCCTGGCTGCACGCAGCTGCCAGCGACCCCCGTGCCGCCTGAGCCCCGAGGGGGCCTTCGGGGATGCATGTGGGCACGTGGGTGTGGCCCGAGCCGCCGGGGGCGCCCGCAGCAGCTGTGGCCTGCAGCACGCCGCTCTCGGGAACCTGCCGCCCAGAGGTGCTGGCTGAGCGTGCCCAGAGAAACATACATGTTGGGAAAGTAAACAATTCGATGGGGACGGAACCCCCGGCCAAGCCTGGGAGAGCGGCCGTTCCCGGCCCAGGAATGTCAGCGTCTGGAGGCCGTCCAAGGTCAGGGCCACATGCAAATGCCAAGCGAGCTGCAGGCACAGCCTTGACCCGCACTCCCACGGGAACGGCGGCGTGTGGTCACGGAGGCGTTTCGTGGCGGGGCGGGAATGACACTGCAGAGAGCGCTGCCTTCGGTCCCCAGGCCCCGGCGTTGGGACTGGAGGCTTTTAAGATGTTTCTCTTCATCTTGGTTCTGGCAGTTTGATTGTTTTGTCCGGGTTTGGTGGCTTCACGTTTATCCTGCTCGGAGTCAGCTAGGCATGTTGGGCCTGTGAGTTTGTAATTTCCATTCGACTTGGGAAATTCAGTCATTACTTCTCTAAACGGTCCTGTTTCCTCTCCCCGCGACTCCGGTCACACGCGTTAGGCTCCTGGGTCTGATTTCCCACCCTTTTCTCTTGGCGCTTCATTTTAGATCGTTTCTCCGGTTGTGTCTTCAAGGGGATGAATTGGTTTTTCCTGCAGTGTTTAGTCGGTGCCGCTCTTCCCATTTATTTACACGTGTGTGTGTGTGTGTGTGTGTGTGTGTGTGTCTCTGGGAGTTTGTTTCCTTTTTACATCTTCCATGTCTCTCTTTGTCATGTTCTTATTTTCCTTTGCATACTCAAGTACACCAAGCATATTTATGACAGTTTTTTAAAAATCTTATTTTAAAATGAATGTGCAGCGAGATAAACGATTGTGTGGTGTACAGTGTAGGAATTTAACGCGGGGACAGATCTGTGCAACCAGCACCTTGATCAGAATGCAGGCGTTTCATCGCCCCCTGCACCCCAACGCCTTCCCAACATTGCACTCGGGGCTCTGACCCCACCCACGCCTGCCCCCCCCCCCCCGCGCCTGGCCCCGCCCCACGCCTGGCCCCGCCCCGCGCCTGGCTCTGCCTGGGGGGCAGCACGACCTCTAGTCACACCCGCGGGCACCGCTGCGGGCCGGTCACGTGCGGGACCGTGAGCGATGGCAGTTTGCACAGGTTGCCGCTCGGACAAGCCGGGGCCCATCACGTCCCGGGAGCAGCTGCCCGGCCTGTGTGGGTGATTACAGGGCGTCTGGGGCCCCAGCAGCTGCGAAGGCTCTGGCTGGGAGCTTCCCAGCTGGCCTGTCTCTCCAGCCGCCATCACTCAGCCGGCACTGGGGAACCCTCGCCAGCTTCCGGGGCCGCATGCAGCGAGCCAGGCACCCGCCATGTCTCCTCCTCCTGCGGCCCTAACAGGTGGACGTCCGCTCTCCTGTGAAAGATGAGGACGTTAAGGATGAGCAGGAGGCCTCCCAGGACCCGGCAGGAGCGAAACCTGCGCGTCCCGCTGGCAAACCCTGTGACCCCAAGGAATCAGGGGTGAAAGCCCTTCACACCAGCCCCCGCCTCTCCCCCAGCCTCAGGCAGCCGCTCCTCGCACACCTGAGCTCCGGGGGCAGCGCTGAGGCCCCGGGAGCGCAGGGCAATGCCTGTTGCCAGGGCCCCTGCCGTGGGGGCAGAGGACAGGAGCGGCCACGATCCCCCTCCTCCCCACGTTCAGCCTCTGCCCCGTTCCTGTGGGAGCCCTCACGCTCCCGACTTCTAATTGCAGGAAGCGCTTGGCCTGTTTTCCAATATATCCGTGGACCACCCCGCGTGCATTCTCTCCTGTCTTCTGCTCACCCCACCTCGGCGAGATCACCCCCGCGGCTGTGCTCAGCAATCGTGCATTATGGGTAACCTTGCTACGGTTCAGGACATGCCTGTCCTAAAAAATTATTGGCTGTTTATTGGAAATCCCAGTCCCCCGGGATGTCCTGTATTGTATCTGGCAGCCCCATTGCCTTCTCCTGCTAGTGGCCATTAGTAGTGTCCCTCGTGGGGCGATTACAGTGAAGCTACTGTGAATATTGGAGTGAGTGTCCTCTGGTGGACATATGGACTAATTTCTTTTGGGCGTTTACCTGGCAGTGGGGTTTCTGGGTCAGAGGAAGTGGTGTGTCCGGGTGGTCTGTCTGCCAAATGGCGCTCCAAGTGGTGTCCATCTCCCCTCCAGCCAGTCGCTGCGCGCCCGGTGCCGGGAATGCCCTGCCTTTCCCACTGCAGGCATCCGAGTGGGCGTGTTGTGCTTCAGTCTCACTGTGTTTTTGGTTTTGTTTTTTAAAATATATTTTAATTGATTTCAGAGAGAGAATGGGAGAGGGGGAGAGAGATAGAAGCATCCATGATGAGAGGGAATCACGGATCGGCTGCCTCCTGCACGTCCCCCATTGGGGATCGAGCCCACAACACGGGCCTGTGCCCTTGACTGGAATCGAACCTGGGACGTTTCAGTTGGCAGGCTGATGCTCTATCCACTGAGCACACCAGGCAGGTAGTCTCACTGTGGTTTCAATTTACAAATCCCCGAGGACCTGTGAAGCTAGGCACCTTCTCTCCTGCACGGCGCCTGCCGTGTCTCTGCCTTGGAGTTGCCTTTTCTCGCCTGCCGCCCTCTGTGAAGTTGGGGTGTCTGCCCTTCCTTATCACACAGCAGGTACTTCTCATACGGTTGGGACACAAGTGGCGTGTTGGATACATGTCAGCTGTCGTCCGGGGAGTTTTGGGGAGCAGCTGAGAGGCGTTCTGGCTGGTGTGGGTCTTGCGGCGACGTAGGAGTGGGTGGAGGAGGAGTTAGTGAGAACTGCTTGGATAGGGCACTGGACTTCCCAAAAGGCCTTGGAGGGCCCAGGGGAAGACCAGACTGGGCTTTTCTGAACGTCTCACTCGTCCTGAGACGGGCCACTTGGGGCCTTCGGTGAATTCCGACCTGGCCATGAGGCTGCAGGTGGATGTCCCTGTGTGGAGTTTATCATGGGCCGTGGGAATTTAGCCCCGGAAGGTGGGAAGCACTTTCAAGGAATTTGCAAATGTTCCCGCACAGACTCTGTCCGGCGATGGCACACCGAGGGCAGAGTCATCCCTACGAGAACAGAGCCTTATTTTTCATCGAGGGAGGAATCCCCCAGAACACACACCTGCGGAGAATGGGGTGTTCTCGGCTTGGACCCCGTGGCATTGCGAAGGTGCGCTGAACTCGGAAACAAAGGCTGCGCGCTGATGCCGTGTTGGGCAGTTCCCGCTGGAGGAGCCGAGAAAAGGCGCTGGCATCGTCAGTGCCGCCACAGAGCGCTACGGTCCCAGGCGCAATTGATGACTTCCTCTCTCTCGGATGCAGCGAATACATTAATTTGATTGCTATGCAGATGACGTTCGTTAATTTGCTTTTATAATTAATTTAGTGCTGAGAGCTGCTTCGGGTGGGATTTCATGGGAGGAGAGAACGACTCCAGGCAGAAGGTGACACTTGAAGGATTTTAAAGCGAAGAAAGTCTGATGGGAACAGCGGTTTCTGGAGGAAAGTGTGATGGGAACAGCGGTTTCTGGAGGAAAGTCTGATGGGAACAGCGGTTTCTGGAGGAAAGTGTGATGGGAACAGCGGTTTTCTGGAGGAAAGTCTGATGGGAACAGCGGTTTCTGGAGGAAAGTCTGGTGGGAACAGCGGTTTCTGGAGGAAAGTCTGGTGGGAACAGCGGTTTTCTGGAGGAAAGTCTGGTGGGAACAGCGGTTTCTGGAGGAAAGTCTGGTGGGAACAGCGGTTTCTGGAGGAAAGTGTGATGGGAACAGTGGTTTCTGGAGGAAAGTCTGGTGGGAACAGCGGTTTCTGGAGGAAAGTCTGGTGGGAACAGCGGTTTCTGGAGGAAATTCTGGGTGGGTAACAGCGGTTTCTGGAGGAAAGTCTGGTGGGAACAGCGGTTTTCTGGAGGAAAGTCTGGTGGGAACAGCGGGTTTCTGGAGGAAAGTCTGATGGGAACAGCGGTTTCTGGAGGAAAGTCTGATGGGAACGGCGGTTTCTGGAGGAAAGTCTGGTGGGAACAGCGGTTTCTGGAGGAAAGTGTGATGGGAACAGCGGTTTCTGGAGGAAAGTCTGGTGGGAACGGCGGTTTCTGGAGGAAAGTCTGGTGGGAACGGCGGTTTCTGGAGGAAAGTCTGGTGGGAACGGCGGTTTCTGGAGGAAAGTCTGGTGGGAACAGCGGTTTCTGGAGGACCGTGTGGTGACCGTGAGCACAGCCGGGGCCGGGGGCCGGGTCTGGACGCGCGTCTCCGGTGCGGCTGCATTTCCCCGGGTGCCTGGTGCGTGGCCCACGCCCGTGGTGTAGGGATGGAGGTTCAGTGGTTCGGTGGGGCCCGCGGGGCTCCCTTGAGGAGAAGCAGGCGGACGCCAGGCTCAGATGAGGGAGCGCGAGTCTAGAGACCGAGAACCCGGAGCGAGGCGGCTCCAAGGTCCCAGGAAGGCTGGGCACCTGCGGGGAGGCGGGACCACAGGGGCGGCTGCACACCTGACCCACATGCCCGGAGGGAGGGGGGCCCACACTCCTGCCTGGGGAGGAGCCAGCCTGGCCGCTTCTACCGGGAATTGGGCCAGTAGCTCCCCCCTCCGCCCTCCACAAGCAATAAAAACGTATTTTAAAAATAGGAGCTCCATCGGAAGATTCTCACCCAAGAAGACATTCGGAAGCCCCTGGAGGCTTTCAGTAGCGGCTTTGTTATATAACGGGCTCTGTTCCTCCTTATCCTTTAGGGGTAAATTCCAGTCTTTGTAACCGGCAGCTTTGTTTTCAATGACTGTGATTCTTTCAAAGCTTCAAACCGGAAAGCCGGGTGTCGGACAGTTTGCTCCAGGACCGCCAATATTTTGAACAACATCCATGCGAAATGTAGAGGACTCGTCTACAAAGAAGCTCAGCGTCGTCGTGGTGGGACTCTGACTTCAAAAGCTCAGCCTCTGCTGAAACCTGGCAGAGGCCGGGCAGCAGGGAGGAAGCGAAGCGTGCTGCTTGTTTTTTGTTTCCGTTTTTCGTCAGCTCTGCCACAAAATGTTGGCAACGACAGCTTTCAGTGGTTCTCAACCTTCCTAAGGCCGCCACCCTTTAATACAGTTCCTCATGCTGTGACCCAACCATAACATTATTTTCGTTGCTACTTCCTGTCATGTTGTTACTGTTATGAATCGTCATGTAAATATCTGATCTGCAGGATGGTCTTAGGCGACCCCTGTGAAAGGGTCGTTCGACCGCCAGCCACAGGGGTCGCGACCCACAGGTTGAGAACCGCTGACTTAGCTGGTAGAGGCTGGCCGCTTTGCAGGGCCTGGTCATGAATTACATGCGCTCCATCACCGTCCCAAGTACATTGACGCGTCAGAGGCTTCTTCGCTCAGGAAGCGTGCTGTCCTCCCGGGCGCTGTGTTTGTGTTCGGTTTCGCTTCAATGTCACTTCACAGGAGAAGTCAGGCCGCTCTCAGGCAACGCACAGCGAAGGAGAAAGCCCCCCAGAGCTCTATTCCCGGCCAGTGGCTTGGCTTGCAGTGATGGAAATCTTTGGAATGAACTGACTTTCTATTTGAAGAATCTGATGACACCGAAATAAAACACATTTTTAATTAATTGTATAGTTTTCTAGCGGAGCCAACATGTGAGCAGTAATAGCTTCATTTTTTGTGCATGAACATGACAGTTTGGAATTGAAAATGAATAAAATGCGAGTCTCACTTGTAATTAGGATGTAGAAAGTGATAAAAGACTGTCTTTCCTGAGGAAATACTGAGAATACACTGGATAAAAATGATTTTTAAAAAACATGTTGTTATTGATTTTTATATAGAGAGGAAGGGAGAGGGAGAGAGAGAAACACAGAGACACAATGACCGGCTGCCTCCTGCACACCCCCTCCTGGGGATCGAGCCTGCAACCTGGGCGTGTGTCCTGACTGGGAATCGAACTTGGGACTTCTTGGTCTGTGGGATGAGGCTCAATCCACTGAGTTATACCAGCTGGGCAGAAATGGGTTTTTAATATAATATTTATAAATATTTTTAAAAAGCCATTGAAGAGCTGTGGATGCAAAAAAAAAAAAATTATATTCCAGGGAGAGAGACCACGCCTTCGTAGATGAGCAAGGTCAATGGCTGATTTTATACCTGTGAGATGTTCAAATAGCATATGGGCGGGCAGAGGAGTTAGTTTGCCATAGAGAAAGGCTTTTTGCTGGGATAAAATAGCAAAACTTAAAAAATATGTAACAAAATGTAAATTACAGTTGACATTCAACGTTAGTTTCAGGCGTACGGCATAGTGGTTAGACACTTATATAACTTACAAATCGGCTATAAGTTAAAATAGCCAAACTTTCACTACTGTGTGGGCTGGCATGAGGGTGGAATGTTGAGAGCGCCAGATACAAAGTGAATCTCCTCTGCCTCCTAATGAGCTGAGGAGGCGACGGCTGAGGGTGCGGCTGGGGAGCAGATTCATGGCCGCCTGATGCCTGGCCCCAGAGCTGTGCTGGCAGGCGAGGCCTGATTTCAATCTTGTTCACTTTGAAACCAGAAGTAAACAGGAACGAATTACACGTCAGCGCAAACCCAACTCAAACCTAACTGCATCCGAGTAATCAACTCTTTCTTAGGTCCTTAACAGAGGAAAGAACATCAGTTATCGGACCTCATCTCTACCTTTCTTTAATACGCAATGTCCAGAATTGAATTTAAAAATACAGAACATGGAACGAAGCAGGAAAACAAGACTCAGAATCAAGAGAAAAAATAGTAAATTGAAGCAGACCCACAAATGATCCAGATGTTGGAATTAACAGACGAGGCCTTTCAAATGAATACCTACTATCAACGTTTTAAAAAATAGAGGGGGAAAAATGGGCAATGTGGTTGAACAGATGGAGAATTTTGTTAGAGAAGTGGAAACTCTAAAATACAATCACATGGAAATTGTAGAACTGGAAAAAACAACAACACAATGTGTGAAATAATAAAAAAAAAATGCTTGGCCGTAAGAGACTTGACAGGGCAGAAGAAAGGATTCGCAAACTCAAGCTCAGTCAGCAGAAAAAGGTCCCGGCAGAAGCAGAGAGAAAACATAATAAACAAAGAGGACAGAGTTTTCGGAGCTGTATCATTTGGTGAACATACTTCACATACATGTTACCTATTATCTCTCGCATAACCCTGACCCCCTGGACGGAGGGTGGGGGGGTGGGGGGGGGGCCTTGCCTGGTGGCTTTGTGCCTGGCAAAGGCTGTGGCATGGCCCCAGCACCCGGGCTGGTGTAGTGAGCGGCCGGCAAGAAGAGCAGACCTGGAGACCCACCACCATCTGCGATGGCCCCTGGCTCATCCTGTATTTACACCTCTGTGGGCACACTGTTCACGCTTTGTCGTTATTTCAGAGAGAGACGAAGATGTGAGTGTGACCCGAAGCCTTCCCGGCGTGTGTCTGATGAAGATAGAGAGGATGGATGCTAGGAGTTGAGAGGAGTAAGAGAAACTTTCTGGCTTTTCTGAGAGAGATGGAGAAGGAGGGAAGGAGAGGGGGAGGGAAAGGGAAAGGGGGAGAGAGAGGGGGAGAGAAGGAGAGGGAGGGGGGAGAGGGGGAGGGAGAAAGGGGGAGGGAGTGGGGGAGGAAGAGGGGGAGAGGGGGAGAGGGAGAGAGAAAGGGGGAGGGGAGGAAGAAGGAGAGGGAGAGAGGGAGGGGGGGAGAAAAGGGGAGGGAGAGGGGGAGGGAGGGAGAGAGGGAGGGGAGGGAGAGGCCTGTAGACTAGGAGGGAGATGGGTGCAACCAGAGCCATTGATGGTGGGTGGTGGGCACAGGAACTGAACTCTGGGGGGTGCCCTCCTCCTGCTCTCCGTCCTGGCCTGTCTCCCCACGATGCAGCCAGAGCACCTGGAGGAAGCTGCTTGATCCCCGCCAGTCAGCCACCCGCAGCGGAGCCTGGGTGATCCTGGGGTTTAGCGCATCCGGCCCTGGGTGGGGTGCCCAGGCAGGTGGTGGCACAATGCCAGCTCCTCCAGCCCAGACCAAAGGCTCGGTCCCGGGGCTGCCTCTCCCCGGGCCGGAGCTGTCGGGGTCGGCCGCTCCTCTCCTGTCAGAATCGGACACGCTCCATCCCGACGCTGAAATCCACAGGAACAGCCATTCTTTGCAGCCAGACACGGTGGGTAATTTGGGGGAACGTATTTCAACGTCCAGGTGGATTGCGATCGTGCTAATGATGGGAGAGCTTTGTTTTGCCTCTTATCGGGGATTAAAGAGGGAAGCTGGTCGCCAGGGAGTGTGTCTCAGCCGCTGACAGCAGCGGGCAGCCACGTGTTCCCTCGGCCCAGTGACTGGGCCAGGCCCTGGGACAGACGGGCTGACAGGTGCCTCCCCGAGGCCTCGGGTCCAGTCAAGGCGCATCGCTGGGAAGATCCCCACAGCCATGCCACAGCCACGGCTAGGGCCACGGCTAGGGCCACGCCAGGGCTGCTCTCTGGTGCTCTGATGCAGTTGGAGATGGGGGCCTCCTGAGGAAGTAACTCAGGCTCAGAGCTCAGCCCCAGGCTGGGTATCTCCTCTCTCCCCCAGGAAAGGGTTAAGAAATCGCGACCAAAAGCCTGGATTCAGCCCAGCCTGGGTTGCCCAGTGATTGAGTATTGACCTAGGAACCAGGAGGTCACGGTTCCATTCCTGGTCAGGGCACATGCCCGGGTTGTGGGCTCGATCCCCAGTGGGGGGCGTGCGGGAGGCAGCCCATCCATGATTGTCTCTCATCATTGATGTTTCTCCCTCCTTCTCCCTTCCTCTCTGACATCAATAAAAACATTAAAAAAAAAAAATCTTGGGAGCAGGAGGGGGAGCAGGAGGGGGAGCAGGAGGGGGAGCAGCAGGGGGAGCAGGAGGGGGAGCAGGTAGGGAGCAGGAGGGAGGGAGCTAGGTGAGGGAGCAGGAGGGGGAGCAGGTGAGGGAGAGTAGGTGGGAGCAGGAGGGGGAGTAGGTGAGGGAGCAGGAGGGGAGCAGGAGGGGGAGCAGGAGGGGGAGCAGGAGGAGGGAGCAGGCGGGGGAGGAGGAGGGGGGAGGGAGTAGGGGGGAGCAGGAGGGGGAGTAGGTGGGGGAGCAGGAGGGGGAGCAGGAGGGGGAGCAGGAGGGGGAGCAGGAGGAGGGGGAGTAGGTGAGGGAGCAGGAGGGGGAGCAGGAGCGGGAGCAGCAGGGGGAGCAGGAGGGGGAGCAGGAGGGGGAGTAGGAGGGAGCGGAGGGGGAGTAGGTGAGGAGCAGGAGGGGGAGCAGGAGGGGAGTAGGTGAGGGAGCAGGAGGGGGAGTAGGGGGGCGGGAGGGAGGAGGGGAGTAGGTGAGGGAGCAGGAGGGGGAGCAGGAGGGGAGTAGGTGAGGGAGCAGGAGGGGGGAGCAGGAGGGGGAGCAGGTGGGGGAGCAGGAGGGGAGTAGGTGAGGGAAGAGGAGGGGGGGAGTAATTGAGGGAGCAGGAGGGGGAGGCAGGGGGGGAGCAGGAGGGGGAGTAGGTGAGGGAGCAGGAGGGGGGAGTAGGTGAGGGAGCAGGAGGGGGAGCAGGAGGGGGAGTAGGTGAGGGAGCAGGAGGGGGAGTAGGTGAGGGACAGGGGAAGGAGGGGTATCAAAAGGGAGAGAGGGGGAGTAGGTGAGGGAGCAGGAGGGGGAGTAGGTGAGGGAGCAGGAGGGGGAGCAGGAGGGGGAGTAGGTGGGGGAGCAGGAGGGGGAGTAGGTGAGGGAGCAGGAGGGGGAGTAGGTGAGGGAGCAGGAGGGGGAGTAGGTGAGGGAGCAGGAGGGGGAGCAGGAGGGGGAGTAGGTGGGGGAGCAGGAGGGGGAGTAGGTGAGGGAGCAGGAGGGGGAGTAGGTGAGGGAGCAGGAGGGGGAGCAGGTGAGGGAGCAGGAGGGGGAGCAGTAGGGAGGAGCAGGAGGGGGAGCAGGAGGGGGAGTAGGTGGGGAGCAGGAGGGGGGAGTAGGTGAGGGAGCAGGAGGGGGAGGAGCAGGGGGAGCAGGAGGGGGAGCAGGTGAGGGAGCGGAGGGGGAGCAGGAGGGGGCGTAGGTGAGGGAGCAGGAGGGGGAGCGGAGGGGGAGCAGGAGGGGGAGCAGGTGGGGGAGCAGGAGGGGGAGCAGGAGGGGAGCAGGGAGGGGAGCAGGAGGGGGAGTAGGTGAGGGAGGACAGGAGGAGGAGCAGGAGGGGGGAGTAGGTGAGGGAAGCAGGAGGGGGCGGGGAGCAGGAGGGGGAGTAGGTGAGGGAGCAGGAGGGGGAGAAGGAGGGGGAGTAGGTGAGGGAGCAGGAGGGGAGCAGGAGGGGGGTAGGTGAGGGCAGGGGAGGGGGAGTAGGTGAGGGAGCAGGAGGGGGAGCAGGTGAGGGAGCAGGAGGGGGAGCAGGAGGGGGGAGTAGGTGAGGGAGCAGGAGGGGGAGCAGGAGGGGGAGTAGGTGAGGGAGCAGGAGGGGGAGTAGGTGAGGGAGCAGGAGGGGGAGCAGGAGGGGGAGCAGGTGAGGGAGCAGGAGGGGGAGCAGGTGAGGGAGCAGGAGGGGGAGCAGGAGGGGGAGTAGGTGAGGGAGCAGGCGGGGGAGTAGGTGAGGGAGCAGGAGGGGGAGAAGGTGAGGGAGCAGGAGGGGGAGCAGGGAGGGGGAGTAGGTGAGGGAGCAGGAGGGGGAGTAGGTGAGGGAGCAGGAGGGGAGTAGGTGGGGAGCAGGAGGGGGGGCAGGAGGGGGAGCAGGTGAGGGAGCAGGAGGGGGAGTAGGTGAGGGAGCAGGAGGGGAGTAGGTGAGGGAGCAGGAGGGGGAGTAGGTGAGGGAGCAGGAGGGGAGAGGCAGAGGGGGAGGAGGTGAGGGAGCAGGAGGGGGAGGCAGGAGGGGGAGTAGGTGAGGGAGCAGGAGGGGGAGTAGGTGAGGGAGCAGGAGGGGGAGCAGGAGGGGGAGTAGGTGGGGAGCAGAGGGGGAGTAGGTGAGGAGCAGGAGGGGAGTAGGTGAGGGAGCAGGAGGGGAGCAGGTGAGGGAGCAGGAGGGGAGCAGGAGGGGGAGTAGGTGAGGGAGCAGGAGGGGGAGCAGGAGGGGGAGTAGGTGGGGGAGCAGGAGGGGAGTAGGTGAGGAGCAGGAGGGGGAGTAGGGAGGGAGCAGGAGGGGAGCAGGTGAGGGAGAAGGTGAGGAGCAGGAGGGGGAGTAGGTGAGGGAGCAGGAGGGGGAGCAGGGAGGGGAGTAGGTGAGGGAGCAGGAGGGGGAGTAGGTGAGGGAGCAGGAGGGGGAGCAGGAGGGGGAGCAGGAGGGGGAGGAGGAGAGGGAGCAGGAGGGAGAGCAGGTGAGGGAGCAGGGGGGGAGCAGGAGGGATGTGCAGTTCGGGACCCTCAGAACCGCTCTTTCCATCCCCAGACTCAGGGCTCATCGCACCGTCCCCTCTGCCGGGGCGCCCTGTCGGACCCAGCACCCCAGGGATGGGAGGACGGGCCATGGAAGGAGTTTGGGGAGCCCCTGATGGCCAATAAGATCCCCACTGTCCAATAGGAACACTTAAAGGCCCCTGAGAAAAAAAGAGAAAAGAATAAAAGAAAGAAAGAAAAATAAAGGCCCTGAGGGTCGCATGGTAGAGAAACTGGCCTGTCTCTGTGACCAGGCTGCGTGAACTCTCCTCAGAAGGACCAGGTCCCGCCCGGCTGGACTGGCTCAGTGGTTAGAGCGTCAGCCTGTGGGCCAAAGGGTCACGGGTTGGAGTCCAGTCAAGGGCACAGGCCTCGGTTGCAAGTTCAATCCCCGGGCCCCGGTTGGGGCTCCTGTGGGAGGCAGCCAATCAATGTGTCTCTCTCTCCTCTTTCTCCCTCTCCCTTCCCTCCTCCCTTCCACTCTCTCTAAAAATCAAAGGAAAAAATATCTTCACTCCTTGGGTGAGGATTAAAAAAAAGAAACAATAAAAGGCCAGACAGCATATCGGGGCCAGCGTAGCCCACAGGCGCACGTGCCTGGTTTTGAGTGAATGAAGCTGTTGTGTCCATCAGAACCTGCAGGTCCTTTTCCGCGGGAACAAGGCCCACCCCCTCCCCGCCCCGCGTGCGTGAGGCCATGTTCCCTCGTATCTGTCCTGTCCGAGCAGCCGATGCCTAATCAATGTTCTAATCGTGCTTCATCCACAGACAGAGGCGGGCGGCACTGGGCTGGGAGCTACAGTTTAGGGATCTCTTATTTAAGCTGCCCTCTCCCTCCGCTCCTCCCCTCTCCTCCCTCTCCCTCCCCTCCCTTCCTCTCCCTCCCTCCCGGATGGTTTACGGAGGCCGCTATGAGCTGAGGGTGCGCGCACAGCCTCTTGTTTTCGAGTCGGGCTGTTTATGTCTCACGCACAGGACCTGCCCCTGAGCTGCTGTGTCACGGCGACATGAATAATTCAGGACCTCCGCCGCGGGCAGAGGGCTGCCCATTGGCACTCGCCCAGCCAGCAGCCCTGTCTCCGCGCCATCCTCGCCATGTGCTGAACATCTGAGAGCAGAGATTTGCATTATTTTAAATTCTGCACCAGGGGAGTTTTTAACATTCTGATGCCAGGTTTCCTGTAGACTCACCCGGAACGCCCCGCACACCTGTTAGCTCCCCGAGGTCTCTGCTGCGGGTCCCGTGGCGCCCGCTTTGGGAACTGCCCACGCGGTGGTCACAGGGACGGGCACCCACGGGCAGGGACGGCCGAGCGGGACCCCTGCGCCCTGGGGAGCTCCCCGCCAGGCGAGCCCAGCCAAGGGCGCTGGGTCGGAGGAGCCCTGAGCTCCTGAGCGCGAGGCGGGCACGGCTTCCTCCGCCCTGCGGTCCCCCTGACGGTGGCCGGCGTCTCGGCCCCCACTGGCCTGGGGGGACGGCCCTCCGGCGTCTTCCCCACGACCGAGCCGGGGCCTCAGGAAAGTTCTGAAACGGTGGGCTGCCCTGTCCGCTGGGCTCAGCGCACAGAGCGGCGCCTCGAGCACTGAGGGCCGCAGGCCGCTCTGGTCCAGGGCACGCGCCCGGGTGGCGGGCTCCATCCCAGCCCCGTCGGGACGCCTGCAGGAGGCAGCCAGGTGGTGTGTCTCCTCATGGAGGCTTCTCCCGCTCTCTCCCCTCCCTCCCGCTCTCTCTAAAACTCAATGGGAAATGCTGCCAGGTGAGGATGAACAGCAGCAGCAGCGAAAGGAGAGCAGGAGAGCGTCCCTCCTCTCGGCGGGGGGAAGAGGAAGGGAACCCGCACAGGGAGGGCTCAGTGCAGCGCGTGTGCAATGAATATGAGCTGTTATTAGAAATCAGCTTTTAAAATTAATTTATTTAAACATATATCTTTATTGATGTCAGAGAGGAAGGGAGAGGGAGAGACATCCATGATGAGAGAGAATCACGGATCGGCTGCCTCCTGCACGCTCCCCACTGGGGACCGAGCCCACAACCCGGGCCTGTGCCCTGACCGGGAATCGAACCCTGACCTCCTGGTTCCTAGGTCGATGCTCAGCCCCTGGGCCAAGTGTGCAGTTTCTAACACACAGCCTGTTGCTCCCCCCCTTCCCCTGTGAACAAACGTGAAGAGGCACCATGGCTCACACGGCCGGGGCTCAGCCCCAGCTCTCCCCTTCAGGGCTGTGGACCCCACAACCCATTGCCTTTGTGGAGCCACGGGATCCTCATCCAGGTCAGGGCCGCGGCACCTGCTGAGTGAGGCTGGGAAACGCGGCAGCTGCAGCGAATATGGGGGCTCGAGGCCCTCGAGGCCCAGCAGCTGCCCCGCAGCCCGGCCCGCTCTCGCCTGGCCTCCGGGGGGAGGAGGGAAACGGGGAGAGGCCACCGGGCCGGGGCGGAGTCCGAGTCCTGCGGACAGAGGGCCACGCTCTGAAGCTGGGACACGCTCCGAAGCCGGGACAGGCACGCAGGTGAGGGGCGCAGGGCGTGGCGGGCACAGCTGTCTAGAAAATGAGTCTGTGCCCAGCTGGCGTGGCTCAGAGGTTGAGCGTCGACCTATGAACCAGGAGGTCAGGGTTCGATTCCCGGTCAGGGCACAGGCCCGGGTTGCAGGCTCCGTCCCCAGTGGGGAGCGTGCAGGAGGCAGCCGATATGTGATTCTCTCTCATCATTGATGCTTCTATCTCTCTCTCCCTCTCCCTTCCTCTCTCTGAAATCAATAAAAACATATTTTAAAAAGGAACAGAAAAGAGAGGGGAGCGCAGTGGACACTGGCGCGGGGTCCTTCCCAGAAAGCCGGTGAGCACTTCTCCCTGGAAGGGACCCGTCACTGGGCCTGGAGAGGCCGGTGGGGGGCCTCCCGTTTCTGGGGCAGCTTTCCGTGATTACCCCGTAATTACCCGCGGAGACTGGTGACCAGCAGCCCCGTCAGGCGTCCTGGAAGAATTAAACATTCCGGCCACTGCTCTGCCCGCTTGCTACCAGCCTCCTCGGAGCTTTCCCCCTCGGAACCCGGGTGCTCCTCTGATGAACCGAAGGGGAGCAGGCGGCTGGGAGGCCGGGGGCGAGAGGTCACGCCTGGGCTGCAGGTCAGCGTGGTGGCGGCAGCACCCAGCCGGGCCGGCGGCTGGCACCCCGACACTGGCACCTGCTTCTCGGGGTGGAAGCGTGTCCCAGGGCATGCATCACGGGGAGCAAAGCCGGCGGGAGGGGGGGGGGGCAGGGCCCGGAATGTTCTGGGCAGACACAGGGCGGGCGCTCCTTCCAGGGAGGCAGGGAGGGAGGGATGTGGTGGGGCTGCCGGGTCCACGGGGCCAGCGGGGCCATAGAGCCCTCCTCTCTCGGGTGAAGGTCAGAGAAAGGTCAGGAACGTGGAGTCAGTGAGGAGCGTCCGCCTTTCCCTTTGGGCCTGGCTGCCGTTTCCCCGAAGATTGCAGGGATGGTCCCAACCAGGGCCATGAAGACGAGCCCCCCCCATGGGTGTGGCCTCTGGTCCTGCAGGGCTGGGGCACTCCTGGGGGGAGGTGAGCTGGAGACCCCACTGTCCTGGTGGGGTGTCTGCTAGGGGAGGAGGCTTGGGGGAGTGGTGGTGGCTAATGGGGCACGTGGACTGTGCTCTCGGGGGCAGGGGGTGGCGCACGGGCGGACAGAGCCCAGCTCCCAGGCTCCCTGGGGGTGGGGCTGTGCCCCGCTCTTCCTTCTGAGGGCGTCTGAGTCGGGGAGAGCGAGGCATTGCCCTGTCACACTGTGGGGTGAGGGGCCGTGGCATGCAGGGAGGGTCACGGGACTTCCGAGTGCAGGCTCTGGGCCAAGCAGGAGGTGCACCCTGTAAGGCACCCAGACGTGCCCAGCTCTCCCGCGGAGACGGCAGAGCGGCCGTTCCAGGCCTCTCAACACGACCGGCCACTGGGCGCTGGGTGTGGGCAGGCCTCGGGCTCGCCCACGGGGTCTAACCGGGGCAGACACCAGGCCTTCGTCCCCAGCTGTGCCTTAGCCCCAAAGCCCTTACCCAGAGGGAAGTGAAGGAAGGGTCAGCGTAAGCCTATTTGAAGGGCCAGGATCATGGCTCATCGTAAAACCCTTGGAAGGCGACCTTCCCCACCTCCCTTCATAGTCAGGAGGCCGCCGGTGCCGGGAGGGCGCGGGCACAACCCCCAGGCTGGTCAGCGGCTGCTGTTCTCCCTGTTCCTCCCACGGGAGGCGGCTCCCCGCTGTCCTCGGGGAACCCTGAGCCGCCCTGAGACCAGAGCGCAGTGAGCAGGGACGTGTGCCCGGCTCGGCTCTGCCCCTCGCACCTCTGTGACCTTTAACGACAGTGACAAGACCCCCTGAGCTCCAGGCCCCAGCGGAGAGGGGAGCTGGCCTGGCCTGCCCAGCCTGCGGGCCGGAGGGGTGGCCTGAGGGCCAGGGAGCGCGGGACACAGCACGGGCTCTGTGGGAGCTCGACCCCGAGCTGCTGGGGTCCTGGGGACTCTGCCTTCCTCCCAGCCCTGCCGCCATGGCCCGGGAGGAGGACAGCTGTTGCCACTGGTCTCGGCCGTGCTGGGACGTCCACGGACCGGCCCCCACCAAGTCCCGGAGGCCAGGGAGTCCGGGGAGCCCTGCAGGGCGTCCGGCCTGGCGCCCGGAGCCTCCGCTCCCTGCCTCCGCCGCGGGCCGCCGTGCTTGGCTGTTAATTTTGCCGCAGGAAGCGACGATTTAATTCTTGGCTGGGATGTCATTCAGCCCAAGTTCATGCTCACGTGGAGCATGTTCCAGCAGCCACCCATTTCCATATAGACGACAGGGAGAGAGAAAAAACACGTCTCCCAGCGCATCTCCCCCGAGCGCCGGAACCCACTGTGGGCCGATGGCTCCGCCGCGGCCAAGAGCGCTTTCTTGACTTGTCAACAGTGCGTCCGCCCTACCCCCCCCTTGGTTATAAATTATTCATATTCCAGTTGGTGCTTAAACAAATAGACGGCTGGGCTGAGGCATTTTCTTGATTCTGCTTCTGCGTTTCACATCCAAGTTGTTTTTTTCCTCCTGCTCCCGGGGAAGCAGGAACCGTCTGCTGGGGGGCGGGGGCTGCAGCCGCGGGGAGGTGGCGGGGCCGTGGGGAGGCTGCTGGTGAGGACTCCAGGCAGGGAAGGCGGACGCTGAGGTGGCCACAGAGACATGGGGTGGGGATAGGTGTGTTTGGGGCTTTCTTCTTCGTTTCCTTTTCTGTTGGCAGGAATCCGAGGGTTTTCAACACACAGAGAGGGGGCTTGCTTCTATTCTGGTCCCAGCTTTTCCGAGTCCACCGTGAGGAGGGATCTGAGATGCCCTCCACCCTCATCCTACTCTCCTGGGGCCCTCCCCAGGGGGGCTCTGTCAGAAGACAGCACCCCCTTGTCCTCCTCCCCGCCCCCCTCTTGTCCCGCGCTGCCCTCACAAGCTGCTGCTCCTGCAGCGTGGAGCCTCCGGCCCCCACGAGGGCTTGAACCAGCTGCACGGCCTGTGCCTGGCCCGGCCCTGTCTGGACCCCGCTTGGCGTCTTCCATGTCGCCCGTGTCCCCGCCAGCTGTGGCGTAGTCACCCCTGGGATCTCACGGAGCGGACAGCGAATCCCAGCCGCGGGGGGAGCATGGACGACGTGTCAGCTGCTAACACGGATGGAAGTAAACGGCATCTGAGACCCCCCCCTCGGTGTCCCCCCTTACACTTCAGGAAGCTGTGCCAACATCTGGGAACCAGCCTGGCCAAGGTCACCACCTCTGGAGACAGAAGAGCAAACGTCAGCAGAGAAGGCGTGTCTGTCTGCGGGAGGACCACGAGGGCAGGTCTGGCGCTTGCTTGAGGCGGGGCCCAGTGGGTCAGGGTGACCTTGACCTGAACCGCCGGCACCTGTAGGAAGTCATAATGCCTCCCGCTTAAAGCCGGGAGAGCCGGTGCGGGGCCTTTGCCAGGGCTGGAGGGAGAGAGGCTGGCTCCCAGGGGAGAGGCCGCACCAGGATTGAGGTCACCAGAGAGGAGGCCCCGAAGGGGGCGGGGGACGTCGCCAAATGCCGCCCCAGCCGAACAAACTGTCCCTTAAGCCATCCATTTCCATGCTCACCTAGCAACCCTCGTATTATCCTAAAACTTGTATCATGAAGCAGTGCATGCTTCTAAGAGAAAAAACGAAAAATACATAAAGTAGCAGGAGGGATCCAGATCACCCTGGTGTCACCCCTCACGGTCGCGTTTGGGAGCCGTTCATTCATGACTAACAGTCACGTTGTAGCCGCTTTCAGTCGTGTGTTTCACCCAAAGGCGTCTCCCCATTACAAACCCTTTGCAGCCGTCGTTTTTAATGCATGTATTTGAGTGGAGTCTATCTGTCCACCTATTATCTACCTATCCATCACCTACCCATCTCTCACCCATCTCTCCTTCTGCCTATGTGTCCATCGGTCCATCCTCCATCGCACCGTCACTTGATAGAATATGCATCACCTACATCGTGCATAATACGTAATCCCAGTCACGTTCTCCAATGGCTACCATCTTGGCTATTTCTAGGTTTTCACTATTATAAGCAATCATGCCAGGAATATCTTTTTCAGTATTCAACTCATTTCCTTGGAAGAGAGTCCCAGAAGTGGAATTATTAGATCAAAGGGTTTGAATATATTTGAGGCTCATGATACTTAACTGCCAGATTGCTTTCTATGCGTCCAGCCCCATCCACCCTCCCGCAGGCAGCCCGCGGTCAGGCCGTGCCCACGCCCGGCCCCTCCAGGGCGGCGGGCGGCCTGATTGTGAGGCTCTGGCGATGCCCGAGCACCAGTTGGTGGTGGTCAGGGTGTCGCAGGAGAGAGCGGAGCTGCCCGGAGCAGCAGGCCTTCGGTATGAATATTGTGCTGCTACGGGCTGGCTATTCGCGGCTATCACTTCATCCGAGTGGGCCAGCCCCGGGGCAGGATGATAAAGCCGGACTCTGGGTGGGCTGAGCTGAGGCCAAAGGGTCCAACCAGCATGTCTTTTTCTTTTCATTAGTCCTCACCCGAGGACATTTCCCACTGATTTTTGGAGAGAGTGGAAGCGAGGGGGGAGACAGAAACATCGCTGTGAGAGAGACACATGATTGGTTGCCTCCCGCACACGCCTCAACCTGGGCCGGGGAATGAGCCTGCAACAGAGATATGTGCCCTTGCCTGGAATCGAACCCGGGACCCTTCAGTCCGTGGGCCGACACTATCCACTGAGCCACACCAGCTGGGCAGCCAGCACGTCTTTGGTCTCTCAGACCTGCAGCCCTGCCTGGGGGAGGGAGGTGACGGGAGGAAGGACCCGAGGGCCACTGTTGACCAACCAGCATCTGCTTCACTCCCGTCTCCCCAGCAACAGAGACGCCGTCTGTTCAGGCAGCGGTGTGGCCCCTGCTCTCAGTGGGTCTAGCTCAGGAGCCGAGTCCTGGTTGGACTGAAGCCGGCTTCACAATCCCACCGTCCCTGGCGTCGCTGGTCACGTGGCAGCGGAAATGTCACAGTGAAGTGGGCTGGGAAGCGCGGGTTTGACTGGCGTGGCCTGTAGCCTTGGCCTTCGTCTCCCTTTTCCTGCCTGGGATGCCAGTGGAATGCCGGAGGCACAGCAGCCACGGTGTGACCACGAGTGGACAAGCAAGAGGACGAAGCCGGCACACCAGAGAGGGCTGAGCGGAAAGGGAGCCGGAGCCGGAGCCTGGCCCCCGGTGGCTGACCACGCTGGGGCGGCTACTCCAGGAGCTCTTGTTACGAGGAAACAGCCTCATCGTCGTCCTGCTGCTTTGGTTGGCTGTTCGGCGACTTGCACTGGAATGGTTTCCGTGGGGAGAGAGGCTAGCGTTCTGGGGGAGTCAGGATAAGTGATGCGAGCTGCTGTAACAACATGCCCGCATCGCAGGCGCTGCACACAGCGTCGTTTCTCTCATCACAGCGGGAGGCAGGTCGACGCTGCTCCTCCCAGCGGAGACTCAGGGAGCGAGGCTCCTCCCATCCTATGACGTTACCTGGTCAATGCGTGGCCACGGGGTTGCCATGGACGGAGGGGGAGCCGGAGAACCACACCCGTGGACTGGGCTCCCCCTGGGCCCGGATCCTTGAATTTACTCTCTCAAAGGGATCTGATCCTGTTGAAGGGTGCCCAGCCTGGATGGAATCCCTTTTGATAAAGGTCTTTGTTCCTGATCATAGCGACACATGGGACGTCTGTCACTATGTGTTTGTAAGTCCGTGTGCAGTTGGTGTTCACGCCAGTGAAACCAGTCCGGGCAGCGGCTGCTCAGGACAGGCCTGGCATGGAGGGCAGGAGGGAATGCGTGTCTGTTCCCTGCAGGCAGGTCTGGTGCTCAGACCCATAGATTCATTGTAAGTTGCCACTGCAGAGGCAACATCACAGTGTGTGACTTGTCAACGTGCAGGTGACATCACTCAAGACTGAGGCTACTGGTAGCCTTGGGTCTTCCCCGGGCGCCTGGGAGAGCAGCCTGGTCCCAGTTCTGCTAAACTGCCTGGAAGCTGCAAGGCCCCAGCATCCTGTCAAGGAGATTAGGAGCAACAAGGACCTGGGAGCAGGGAGGGGAGGGGAGAGGGGAGCTGGGGTGGGGGGAGTAGAGCACAGGAACTCCCTCTGGCCAGCTTCCTCTCCCTCTCACCCTCTGCCCCTGGTCTGAGCTGCCATAATTAGCCGTCTCTAGCTCCCCAGGGGCGCGGGCTGCGCTGAGGTTCCAGAGCCTGGAGCGTTTCTCGCCGCTGGCCGGCGGATCTATTTCTGTTGGTCTAATTTTGGATGCTCTGCTCCTGGCGTGGGAAGGAAGACAGGAAGGACACGGAGGGAGCAGTACCAGAGGTGACCATGGCCGTCTGACTTCTCAAACCAGGTCTCCTAGGACAGGCTGCTCTCGCAGTAAAGCGTGCCCCCTCCCCCCGTCCCCCTTCTCCACCCCCCCCCTGCCCCGCCTGCTGGTGGGCCGCCAGGAGGGAGGGTCTGGATAGAGCAGGCGGGGAGCCCGCTTCTTGCATTGAAGGGACCGGAGCGCATTCGCAGAGCTACCGTCTCGGGCTCCAGCCTTCTGGGTCCTGGGAGGGTTCATGGGACGACAGCACCTTTGGGGGCCGCTCAGGGTGGGGCACAGGGCGGTGACCGTCCTGATCGGCTGCCTCCTCTGTTTCCTCCTTCCACACCAAAGGCTTCTCAGGGCCCACAGGGTCGGCAGGACAGCTCGTGTTGGGGGTGGCAGGCAGCGAGGGACCCAGCGAGGACACCTGGGTGGGATGGTCTTTAAACCTGTCGGACAGGGGGCGCGGCTCCTGATGCTCAGGGCAGGCCGGGCAGGCTCCCAGCCTCAGGCTGTGGCTGCGTCCTCGGCGGGAGCCCCAGGGCACCTCTCACTCAGGACAGAGGGGCCATCACCAGGGGCCTGGCTGCCGGCCAACACTCTGCTTATCGCCTTGTTGTGTCTGACAGTGACGACGGCAGCTCCGAGGGCGGCAACCCCTTTGGCCAGGAGGGCGCCGTGGGTGTTGCGGGACGAGGTGCTGCGGATGGCGGCTTGAGAATTTGGGGGGGCATGCGAGTCCCTCGTGACACCTCCGTGAACCGCGGAGGGAAATAGGACCTGGGCGCCGGCCAGGGAAGGCAGGACCGAGTTTGGCTGTTCAGCCAGCGTGAGCCCCGTCAACCTGCCCCACTGGACCGTGTGACCCGTGCGGATGGTTTTCATACGGGTCACCGGCCGCTTATTGGGCTGGGGACCGGCCCAGATCCCTTCTCACACGGCTCTTCATTGCTAAGCATCGGCGTGTCCAAGGGAACCAGAGCGTCTGCACCGCAGGGCAGGCTGCTAACAGCTCTGCTTCTGGGGCCAGATGGCCCTGGGTTCAAATCCTGACCCGGTGCTCCCGGGTTCACGGAGAGGCGTCTGTGGAGTGCACGGCCCAGTGCCGTGGTGCTGGTCGCCTGCCAGGAGGCTGGGGAAACTCGCCCGCGTCCCCTCCCGGGTCTGCAGAATGGCTGGGGGTGGATGGTTCTCCGTGGCTGAAGCCATCACGGGCCTGCTGAGAGGCGGGAGAGGACGGAGCCTGTTGGGCTCAGTGGATAGAGCATCGTCCTGTGGACTGAAGGGTCCTGGGTTCGATCCGGGTCAAGGGCATGTGCCTCGGTCGCAGGCTCCTCCCTGGCCAGGGCCCTGCTCAGGGTGCATGCAGGAGGCAACCAGTGGCTGTGTTTCTCTCACATGGATGTTTCTCTGTCTCTCCCTCCCTCTTCCGCTCTCTCTGAAATCAATGGGAAAATATCCTCAGGTGAGGATTAACAACAACAGCAAAAAGAAGTGGGAGAGGATGGGGCCGAGCTGCTTGTCAGGGTTCCCTCCGCCGTGAGCACCGCCCCGTGCTGGCCGCCGGCCCTGGCGGTGTTCGGGAAGGGGGCGAACTCCTCATTTCCCTGTCACCGTGGACACCTTTGCAACGGCCGCCCGCTGCTCGCAGCCAGGGTCTGGCTGGAATGGATGGCGCTGCCGGGCCAGCGCGGCCGGGACCCTCCGGAGCTTTCCGGGTCGCCCTGCCGGCCACCGCTCGGAATGACCGTGCAGAACCGTGTCTGGGAGCCGGGAGCAGGGACGTGTGTTCCTGAGGAACTTGGCGGTGCCGTGCCCGCGGCTATGGGAGGCCTGCGTGCGGGGAAGTAGCTCCAATCAGTATTCGGCGAGGCCGGGGTGGGGCGGGCGGCGCTGTCTGCTCCGGGTCTGCCCCTGGTGAGGCAGATGCCTTAATGAGCGCGCTGCTCGTTTGCACACATCGCTAATTTGATGAGGGGGAAGCGCTGGGAAGAGGGTGAGGGTGCACCAGGCGGCCTTGACCTACTTTCCGAGCCACGTGTCTGCACGGTCTGCACGTTGTTGTCCTTGATGCTGGGCTTCAGCAGACGCCAGGGCCTCGGCCACGCGGGGACCAGCCAGCGCCCCAGGGAAGGATCCGGTGACCGTGACCTTGTAGGACGCACACCCCGTGCTTCTGGCAGCGTCCGACTCGGGAGTGACCTTGGGAAGGTGGCTCGGCCTGGAAACTCAGCCCTGCAGCTCCTCTAAGTTCTCACCCGCGGGAGGCTGGGACCCCGGGGAGGGGGGGTGCACCCTGCGGCCTCGCCCAGGCTCTGGGTCCCGGCTGTGCTCACCTCCTCTCCCGAGGGCAGGTCAGCCCCAGGCCCAGGGAGTGCGAAAGGGGGAGGTGACCCCACACGCGCCGGGTTCGCCGACCAGGGGTGCAGCGTGGTGCACGGGAGTGGAGGTGCCCACAGCCACGTGGAAGGAGCAGAGCCGTGGCTGCTTCCTGGGGGGCACTGAGCCTCGCTCCCGGGGGCAGCCAGCGCCGGGGCCTTCGCGGATGCGCCTCATTCTGGGTGTGAAGTCTACAGCGGGGGTTGGGGGGGGGGTGGGACCTCAGACCCCAGCATGGCCCCAGCGCACAGGCCGCCAGCAGGTCTGGGTGGATAGAAACCCGCCCTGTGCTGGTGCCACGTGCTGATCCGAGTGTCCTGGGCCCTGGCTTCCCTGTGCCTTTGGCAGGAAGCAGAGGCTCGGAGGCGCGGGGACAGTGGCCCCCAGACAGTTTGGGGACCTGGAGGTGTGGGAGGAGGGGCGCCGCCTGGAGGAACAGAGCCGGAACAGCTTCTCCGCCCGCCCCGTAGGATAGGATGTGTGTCAGCTCCTCCCGCACCGGAGCCAGGAGCCAGGGGCTTCGGCCAACTTCCCGGGGAGAGCGGAGGTCCTGCCAGAGCGACACGCTCCAAACAGCGCTGCTCCTCGCTTCCTCCCGGGGCGGAGGCGGAGGCGGGCGCTTCCTGCGCTGGGCAGCTGGGGTGGGAGGCGGGGTGGGGGAGGGGAGGGGCTGGGAGGGAGGGAGCACCCCACCTGCACCTCCCCTGGGAGTCCTGGAGGGCCCTGTGCGGGCGCTGGGTGCCCCTCCTCCCACACCCAAAGGGGAGAAGGCGTGGCTCTGGGGTTGAGCATCGACCTAGGAACCAGGAGGTTCCGGTTCGATTCTGTTCGATTCCCGGTCAGGGCAGAGGCCCGGGTTGGGGACTTGATCCCCAGTGGAGGGCGTGCAGGAGGCAGCAGGTCCATGCTTCTCTCTCATCACTGATGTTTCTCTCTCTCTCTCCCTCTCCCTTCCTCTCTGACATCAGTAAAAACATAATTTTTTTTTTAAAGGAGGAAAGCTGACATGTCAGCCTTGCAGGACAGTGGAAGGGGGCAGTGGCCAGTCACACATGGACCCTTCTCCACGAATCTGACCCATCCCTTCCCTCCCCTTCCCCACTGCTCCCTCTGTCCCTCGGGGTGTGACCATGTGGTTCAGGGAGCGCAGAGCCTCCCGGACGGAAGGAGTGTGAGCCCAGCTCCGTCATTTCCTTCCTATGAAACGCTGAGCCAGTAACCGACCCCCTGGGGACCCACAGTGACCACAGAGGAAGGTCCGAGAGGAGCCTTTTCCGCTGAGAGTGGCTCCTGCGCAGTCCTGTCCTCGGCTGTGTCTTTCCCTGACAAAGGCCCGTCCCACCTTCACTGAGCCTGTCTAGTGTCTTTTTTTAAATTGATTTTATTTTTCCATCACCACGTACCCCCTCTTGCCCTCTTCCACCCCCGCCTGCACCCCTTCCCCTCGCAGTCACCGCACTGGTGTCCGCATCCATGAGCTCTCACCCTCTCTCTCTTCTCTCTCTCTCTGAAATGTTTTGCTCAGTCCCTCCAGTGCCCCTCCTCGGCCCCCAGCTGCCTGCCTGCCGTCTGTCTGTCTGCATCCACCATAACGTACCCCATAAACATGCCTTTGGGATAACAAAGGGGCCCTCAAGGCCCAGCCACCCCCCAGAGCAGAGCCCACAAGCCCCCTCTTGTTACTGAGTTAATTGTTGCCCGTTAACTCCTGCCCTCACCTCAGAAGTGTGTGTCCATCATTTGACTTTCCATCCAGTCCCTGAGGCCCCCCCTTGCTTCCTCCGCCTCCCAGCCTGTCACCAGGGGAGTCATGGCCCCCACCCTCCTCGGACGGAAACGCGAGGGGGACGCTGCCCTCCTCCCAGCGCTCGCCCCGTCCCTGGGGCTTCTTCCCGGCAGTCGTCGTCGGCTTGGGCTCGGACAATCTCGTGAAAGGTCCCCACAGTCTCGGGCGCTTCTTCCGTGGACACAGCATTTGAGTGAGAACTGCCACGGGAATGCATTTCCCCGAGAACGTACCAGAATTCCACGGGGACGCCATTAAGCCGACAAGGCCCCTCATCCGTCTTCCAGCCGCGCAGCTAACCCGCGCCCCTGGTTCCGGGCCCATGTTGCTGAAATGACCCTCCTGGAGATCAATCCCTTTGCATTTGGAGCTCCGCCGGGCAGGCTGGCTTCATAAATCAGGGTTCTATCCATCTCAGGCCACTAATTGCAGCTCCCGCCTCGCAGCGGCCTCGGTTTCCATCCCAGCTTCCTCCCGGGCTGTGTGGATCCTGAATCCACCCAGGAGGAAGCAGCCGGGGAGTCCATGAGACAGGGAGCTGGGGGAGGGGAGGGAGGGGGCAGGGAGGGAGAGGGGCCACGCAGCTGCCGCAGGCCTGGTGGGTGGAGTGGGAGGGGGCAAGGTCAGGGCGTCTGCTTGGCCACAGGATCGCCAGGTGGCCGAGCCCTGGCCGGGGAGTGCCCTCCTCCCTCTACGCCAGGGCTGGGAGCCTTCTTCCGGCCACGGGCCCTATGGAGGTTTAGAGCATCATTCTCGGGCCATACAAAATGATCAACGTAAACTCTCGCCTGCTCTATTTGGTCCGACATTTAATTGACACCCCAATGCCTTGCCAGGGCCAGACCACATGGTTTCATGGGCCTCACATGGCCCTCGGGCCAGACAGTCCCACCCGGCTCTATGCCAATCTGAAGGCTCCCCTGGAGTGCCCGGCTGGCACCGCTGAGGGTCAGCCAGGAGAGGCCAAGTACGGGTCAGGAGGCAGCCGGAGGCCCGGGGCTCAGTCACTTCCGACCCTGGAGCCACCTGTGCCTGAGCCCAGCGCCCAACCTGCCCCCTCACCTGTGCTATGTCAGTCCCCTTATCTTTTGGTTCAAGGTCATTGATTTGGGGTTTGTCACTTGCAACTGGACACCTCCTCCCAGAAGCCCTCCAGCCCTACGCTCTCAAGGCCACTTGTCTGCCCCCTCGCACATGTGGCTTCCATGTCCCAGAACGTCTTGCAGGCACTCTGCTCGGGGCTGACACACCAGGGGTCGGTCCACGTACGATCAGTCCTTCTTCGGTGTCTCCTGGGAGCCAGCACGTTCGAGACGGCGACGGGGAACGGGGACGGGTGCGGAGCATTGTGACAACCTTCTTATCCAGCCTCACTGAGCCTCGGTTTCCTCCCCTGTGTGGTGGGGGCGATCGCAGAGGCTGCAGGTGACTGTGCCGGGACAGCCCAGCACCCCGATCGGAGTCCCTCTGGGGGCCTCTTCCTGTCGCATTTGAGTGCAGGCAGAAGGATGCCGGCCAGGAAGGAGCTCAGGAGGGCTTGACGGTCCCATTGCGCTTGGCGGGTGAGGCAGGGAGGCAGTGACAGGAGACCCGGCCCCTGAGGGGGAACCTCCGCGTGGAGAAGCCGAGGGGAGAGCTCCGAGAGGGCAGGCTGAGCCCCAGCCATGCCCGTGGCAGTGAGCAGGCAGCAGGGCAGCCCTGTGGGAGGGGTGCTCCTGGCTGCCTGAGACCTGGCGTGGTCCCCATTTGCCATTCCACATGCTGTGTCTCCATCGCTGGATGCGTGGCAGAAGCCAAATCCTCAGAAATGAGTTGGCGCCCGCATCTCGCTTGGCACCTCCAACCACCCACTCATCAATCTTTGTTGTTTACTGGAGTCAAAAATGGCATCTTCCCTGGCATCCTGGGCCCTGGTTCTGGCCGAGATATTTATTGGAATCAGGGTGGGCTCTCAGCAAGTTTGGCCTCGGCACCGAGCCCGCCCCTGGCACCTCTGTCCTGGCAGCATTACCTCACCCGTGGGTGCTGCCCTATATTTGGGGACATCTGCTCGTCGGTGGTTAGCTAACCTTGGGGTGCATGTCAAAGTCTGGAAGGGGAAAGGCTGTGACAGGTGCTTTTTGGACCCGCATGTTCAATACTTGAACATTATTTTATACTAGAGGCCCAGTGCATGAAATTTGTGCACTGGTTGGGTCCCTAGCGGCTGCTGGCTGCTGGCCAGGTACTCCCTCCCTTCCCCCGGCTGCCTGCTGCTGCCGCCAGCCGGGGCCTCCCTCCCATCCCCCTGCCGGCCCCACCCCTTGGTTGAACTCCCAGACAAACCCCCAGTTGAGGGGACAATTTGCATGCTACACTTTTATTATATAGGATTTGGGAAACTAAAAAGAAATTCCTCTCTATACTAATAAAAGGGTAATATGCTAATTAGACCAGATAGACCAGACATCTTCCAGATGTCCTTCCAGCAGTGGCAGCAGCATCAGGGTGATGGGGGCGGTGCCTTCCCCTGATCGGCCCGGTTGCCTCCTTTAGAGGGAGGTCAGACTGAGGCTTAGGGAGCAGGCCTGCAGGGAGTGGGTCTAAGCCATCAGTAGGACATCCCCTGAGGGCTCCCAGACTGTGAGAGGGGGAAGGCTGGGCTGAGGGACCCCCCCACCCCCAGTGCACGCATTTTTGTGCACCGGGCCTCTAGTTGTTTTCATAAAAGAGAAGAAGTAAAGCTTGGAAAACAGCCCTGGCTGAGGAGACATACATGGAGGGGCTTCCCACAGGCCAAGGAGGGGGCGGATCCACACCTGGGAGCCCCTGTCAAAGGCTGTCATTCTGCACTGCTCCCCTGGATCAGCCTCGACCTGTTGCAGGCTCAGCTGTCCTGCCCCACAGCCTCAGGCAGGAGATGGAACCTGTGTCAGAAATGTTTCTCCTTATCACCAAGCACATGCATCATGCCATAGTGGGGGTGGCAAGGGTTGTGTGGCCCGCATCTATTTCCAGGTCACCAAGGAACATCAGGGAGGGCGGGGCTAGCTGCGGGTCAGGGCAGGGGCCAGTGAGAGGCAGAGGAGCCCACCGCGGTGCCCTGGGAAGGTCGGTCCTCCTTCCTCGAGTCCTGGACTGAGCCCTGGGGACCTGCAGCCTGGTCCTCAGCTCTGCTCACGCATGGAATGGAGGACGGGAGACTCGGTCCAATGGCCCCTGAGCGGCACTGGGCCTGTGGAGACTTCTCCCTTCCTCTTCTCAGCATCTGAGTGCCTGCTGCCTGGCCAGTGTGGCTCTCTGGGTTGAGCCATCTCATGCACGAGAGGGCACGGGTTCGATTCTCCACCAGGGCACAGGCCCAGGTTGCGAGCTCAATCCCCAGTAGGGGGCGTGCAGGAGGCAGATGATGGATGTTTCTCTCTCATCTATGTTTCTCTCTTTCTCCCTCTCCCTCCCTTTCTCTCTCTCCCTCTCCCTCCTTCTCTCTCTAAAATGAATGAAAACATATTTGAGGGGAAAGGTGCCTGCTTCTCTCCCCTGTGAGGTTGTAAGAGCTTCTGTATCTCAGAGACCCTCCACTGACACGGACACACAGCGACCACCCCTGTGGGGCCTGCCCCGAGTCTGAGCTGGTGGGCGCCGCACTGCCCTGTCCCCCGTCAGTGGGCGAGTGGTGGTGACACCCGGCTGAGGAGGGGAAGGGACCCCCTGAGCCCCGCATCCCGGGCCTCTCGGCGGGCACAGAGCCACGCAGCCTCCTCCTGGGCCCGCCGTGCCCTCCGGCGCAGACTCCCGCACTGGCTCCTGACCGGTTTGCTTTCTGTTCCACAGAGAGAAGCTTCTGGTTGCACGGATGGCGCCGAGAGGGACTCGTCCACGGTCACGGTCACGGCTGCCCGGAGGAGCTAGAGGCGATGGCGGATGGCGGAAGGTGGCGGGTCCTCTCCAGCCGTAAGTCGCGGCTTCCTGTCCTGCAGAGGCAGTGAAGCCCGGTTACTAACACGTCACGGGTGGGGCGGGCAGAGGGGAGAGGCGGCTGCGTGTCTCCGCTTCAGCTGCGGTGCCCGCCGACGCGGCAGGGCCTGGCGGGCAGCTGCCCCTGAGGATGAGTCCCGAGTCCGGACAGAAGAGGGAGGCGCCGGGTGGCGGCCCCGGGAGAGAGTTAGCCGTGGGCCTGCGGGTCAACGGGGCTCCCGCTCCCCGCCCTCCGACAGGGGGCAGCGGTCCGCCTGGCAGAACCCTGCCGGCCCAGTAGGGTGCAGGGAGGGGGTTCTGTGCGGGAGGTCAGGGGGCTCCGTGACTGAGGTGCGGGGACGTGCACCCGCGCTGCTGCGATGCGCTCCTGCCTGCACCGCAGTGGTTGGCACGTGTGCTCAGCCGGGCTCGGGAGCCAGGCTTGGCCGTCCCCGGGGGGCTGTGGGGTCGTGGGCAGGTCCCTTACCCAGGCGTCTCAGCTTCCTCACGGGAAAGGGGGTGACTATGCCAGTGGCCGCCTCAGCAGGCTGCAGTCGGGTAAGCGAGACGGGCAGGAGCAGTGTGTGGGCAGCTCTGTTCTTCTTAGCCATCACCGGAAGGGATACGTCATTCGCTTTGATGGCAGCTGCCCGTTACACGCCTGGTTGCTGGGGACTTATTCCTCGGGTAATGCCTTCGAGAGATGGAGTTTTATTTCTTGAATCACCACCCCAGGGTTTTCTGCGGACTCCACACATTTAATTCCTCGCTCTGTGGGGAGGCCCGAGTGACCAGCTGCAGTAAGTCGCGGTAAATCCCGGCTCCACTACTTATTCTTTGGGACCTCAGTTTCTTTATCTGTAGAATGGGCTCTACTGGTTAAGAATGCTTTCCATCCCGGCTGGAGTGGCTCAGGGGGTTGAGCATCGTCCTGTGTGCTGAAAGGTTGTCGGTTCGATTCCTGGTCAGGCCACACACCGGGGTTGCAGGTTCGATCCCTGGTTGGGGCACTGACAGAGGCAACTGATGTTCTCTCTCTCCTTTCCCTCCTCTAAGCATGTCCTCGGGTGAGGATTTAAAAAAAATAATGCTTTTCACGGGGATAAGAAGACTCAACCAATAGCTCAGACGAGGAGGGACGGCTTTAAACTCGCCCACCGGAAGTGCAGCGTGGACGGTCCAGGGTATGGCGATGCTCCCGCCAGGCCCAGACGCGCTCCATTTCCTGTGTTTCCTGTTCTCATGTTGGCTCTGTCCTCCCGCTGCTGCCTCCAGCCTCTGGTCTGTGTTCCGGTCAGAACAGAGTAAGGGCTTCTGTGCGCAGGGGGGTCCGGCCCCGACTCCGGGCGGGCATCAGGGTGAGTGGTGCCCCCTGACGTCAGCAGGGGCTGGAAACGGACGGACCGTTTCCCTCGCTGGAGGCAGGCAAGTGGCGGGCGGCGGCGGCCTGTAGGCAGCAGGTCCGCGGGTCTGGCCGGGCCTTGGGGGGTCGGGGCGGGGGGTGATGCCGGTAAGGTGCTCAGCCAGGGACCAGATGAAGTCCCTGAGGAAGGAACACTGTCCTCATCGCTACACGGGAGGGCGCATTCGAAGGGGGGAGGGGGGTTCGTCTCCAGGTGCCAATTGGGTCTTGATCAGTGAATTTCCTTCAGTTCTTCTCTTGGCTTCCACTGGCCTGGGGCGGGGTGAGGGTGTCCCGTGCCCTCCACCTCCCACAGAGCTCCCACGGAGGTCGCTGGCGTGGGGGCTGCTCTGAGGCCCCCTCCCCTTCACGGAATCTCTCGTTCACCTCGGGGCCTGTCCTGCCCAAGAAGCGTGGCTGCGCCCACCAGTGACATACAGCCGGCGGCTGGCGTGGCCGGAGGAAGCCTGTTGCCCTGATCCCAGCAGCCACCTGCCCCCGGGCTGCGTCAGTCGTTGAGGCCGAGGCCCGAAGAGGCTCGCTCAGCCTCCGCCGTCCGCGGGGAGACACAGCCCCGCCGTGTGCTTTGTGGGAAGATGTTTGTAAACGTGCGTTCACCCAGGTAGCGCAGAGCCCGCGCCGACACCCGCTGTTGACGGCGCGGCGTTTCCTCCGGCTCCTGGCGGCTCACCGCCCGTGATGGATGGTGCCGGCGCGGGAGGTGGAGGAGGAAGACGCGTTCGTTTCTCAGCAACCACAGGCCCCGTCGCACAGGTCGCACAGCCAGCAGCTCCCTCCAGCCGGTCAGCAGTGACCTCGGCCAGGAGGTCATTCCTCCGGGACTTGAAAGGATGAGCTCAGCATGGCTGGGAGCTGGGGGGCGGGGGAAGGATGGGTTGTTTTGGGGAACAACCTCGGGGTCTATCAAACGGACCCGCTGAGTCCCAGGCGCAATGGCCATGGCGGCACCGGGGGGGACATGGGCAGCGCCGCTCTGAGTCCCTGTGAATGGAAACTGGTTACGGCAGCTTGCGGTTTGCTCTTGGACTCAGGGGAGCTGAGTACCCCCCCATGGAGGGTGGGGATGAAGCAGGCCCTCTGCCCGGCTCCCCTGCTCAGAAGCTCACGATGGGCTCTCAGCCACCAGCACCCGTGACAGTCGGGCCGGATGTGCTCTGACGGCCGATGCGGTTGCTGCTTCCACTGAGGGCGCGTCAGACACAGGTTGTGAGGGTTTGTCAGGGAGACCGGCTACGTTGGTGGGTGGAAGGTTATGAATGAAAAGCATGGCTCCTGGTAGGTCCTGAAGTTCTTGGTGGCATTTTGCATCCATCCTTTTTTTTAAAATAAAATATATTTTTATTGATTCCAGAGAGGAAGGGAGAGGGAGAGAGAGAGAGAGAGAGACATCCGTGATGAGAGAGAATCCTGGATCGGCTGCCTCCTGCACGCCCCACACTGGGGACGGAGCCCACAACCCAGGCATGTGCCCTGACCAGAATCGAACCCTGACCTCCTGGCTCATAGGTTGACGCTCAACCACTGAACCGTGCCGGCCGGCTACATCCCTCCTTAAACAACGCCTCGCCTTAGCTGGAGCACTTCCTGCGTGCGGGGCCCTTGCGGAGGCCTTTCGTGACTGCGCCCCGTGCGGATCCCTGCTGCGACGCTGGGGGTGTTGGGGGCAGGACCGGTTTTGTCCTCGCCTGAAGGTGAGGACATCCAGCTGCCGAGAGGTCAGGCCGCCCTGGGCTGCATCGCGTGATGGCCCAGAGGCCGGAACCTGTTGTGCTGAGTTCGCGCTGGAATACATGCCAGGCAGGCGAGACCCACCCGTGCCAGCCAGGGAGCCAGCACATGGGGCTCAGGGGCTCGGGTGCCCCTCTCCAGCCGCCAGGCCCTCCCCTGTGAGATGAGAGAAGATAAGGAAGGAAATGCCCCGAGCTCTGTAAAGAGAGAAGGGGCCGGTCCTGCGAGGTCTGTGACCTTCTGGTTCACCTGTGAGATTTAGGGGGACGATGCCACCTGCCCGTGGGGATGGCGGACCCCCTGGTTTTGTTGGTGACGTGATGTTGCTGTCGAGGACGGTCATAAAGAGATCTCGCTTTAAAGGCGGTCGGCACCCGGGGAGGAGGCAGGACCGGCCGCGGGTGATGGCGACGTGGACGAGGAGGCGCCATCCGCGATGGACGCTGGGAGGAAGTGGGCCCTTGACGGTGGGTCTCGGTCGTTAGCGAGATCTCGCAGTTACATTCGTCAGGGGGGTGATTGGTGTCAAGGAGCCGCCGCAGGCTGTCTTCCCGCCGGTGCTGGCGCGGCTCCTGCGGGGGAGGGAGGGGCCGTTCGGCCGGAGCCAGGCAGGGCCGGTTGGTGGTCAGCAGGCGGTCTGCGCATCGGCCACCGGGACGGTCAATGGCCGATCATTTCTAGTTAAAGCCTGGGATCCGCAGCGGCTTGAGCGGAAGCGAGCCTGACGGAGGGGGCTTGGCAGCCGCACAATCTGCGTCCTGTCTCCGTCCCGGGCGTCCGCGTCCGCCCGGCGGAGCAAACAGGAAAGCCGTGGGAGGGTCGCTTCCCATGTCATCGGGGCTGCGAAGCCACACGCTCTGGCCCGGGGCCTCGGATTAAGGGGTTAAACCTGATTCCACTTTGCAATTCACCTCCCGTGATCAGAAACTCCCGCCATTCCGTGACCCCCACATTCCACGTCAGTCACTGGGAGCCCCCTCGCTGGAGGGTCAGAGCCCAAGGGCGTCTGAAGGACACTCGGCTAACACGTGACAGGGTCAGAGCCCCGGCCTGGCTTGTGTCATGTCCCTTCAGCGGGAATAATACTGACGACAACATAACCGTAACACAGCTGCTGGTCCCCAAGAGCTCAGTGCGCCTGGAGCTTGCTGTGCGTTTGCACAGGTTATTGCCTCCCTTTCATTTTATTTCCTTTTATTTATTTCATTTTATTTCATTTCATCTCCTTATCGAATGTATTGGGGTGACAGCCGTGAACAGGCTTCAGGTGTGGAATTCTATGTTACAAGGTCTGTATACGGCACGGTGTGCCCACCCCCTGCAGGGCATTTCATGTGACCTTCACCGATGGAGGCTCAGGGTCCCAAGGTCACACTGCGAGCCGCAACAGGCCGAGCCGCGCACCAGGTCCTGCTCCTCAGCGCCGGGCTATTTTGAGCTGCTGGATGCAGGAAGCTGAAGCTGAACCCTGGCGACCACAGCCATCTCATCTATAAAATATGAGTCATATTGTGCTCCGTCCACAGTTTCAGGAAGAGATCGCGGGGCGAGCCGTTGTGTGGGTGCCCAGAGCCTGAAGGTAGCGACAGCGGTCACCCCCGGCCCCTGTGCGCCGTCGGGTGGAATGAAGCACCCCCCCCCCCCCCGCCATCCACGGAGGCATGGGGCCTTGCCCAGTCGTTCCGTCCATCTCGCGCGTCCACTCCATTTCACGCTCATGTCACATCTGGCCCGTGGATGCTGCCAGATGAGATTCCTACCACTGTGCCTGTGAGCCCCTCCTTCCCAGACTTCCAGGGCGCCCCACTTCCGTCAGAGCAGCACGAGAGGCCCCTCCCCACCTCCTGTCCCAGCCTCTTCCTCCGTTACCTGCTTCTCCTCTCCTTCTCCCTCATCCTCATCCTCATCCTCATCCTCATCCTCATCCTCATCGTCACAGTGCTGTCTCCTCAGGACAGGACGGAGGCCCCAGCTCCCCGTGACCCCCAGCCCCCAGCCCGGGGGCCCCAGGACAGACTCCGTCCCTGCCCGTCCCTGCCCCGTCCCTGCCCCGTCCCTGCCCGTCCCTGCCCGTCCCTGCCCCGTCCCTGCCCGTCCCTGCCCCGTCCCTGCCCCGTCCCTGCCCCGTCCCTGCCCCGTCCCTGCCCATCCCTGCCCCATCCCTGCCCGTCCCTGCCCCGTCCCTGCCCCGTCCCTGCCCATCCCTGCCCATCCCTGCCCCGTCCCTGCCCGTCCCTGCCCCGTCCCTGCCCGTCCCTGCCCGTCCTTGCCCCGTCCCTGCCCGTCCCTGCCCCGTCCCTGCCCCGTCCCTGCCCCGTCCCTGCCCGTCCCTGCCCGTCCCTGCCCCGTCCCTGCCCCGTCCCTGCCCCGTCCCTGCCCCGTCCCTGCCCGTCCCTGCCCCGTCCCTGCCCGTCCCTGCCCGTCCCTGCCCGTCCCTGCCCGTCCCTGCCCCGTCCCTGCCCGTCCCTGCCCCGTCCCTGCCCCGTCCCTGCCCGTCCCTGCCCCGTCCCTGCCCCGTCCCTGCCCGTCCCTGCCCCGTCCCTGCCCCGTCCCTGCCCGTCCCTGCCCCGTCCCTGCCCGTCCCTGCCCCGTCCCTGCCCGTCCCTGCCCCGTCCCTGCCCCGTCCCTGCCCGTCCCTGCCCCGTCCCTGCCCGTCCCTGCCCGTCCCTGCCCCGTCCCTGCCCGTCCCTGCCCGTCCCTGCCCCGAGCAGAGGCCCACGTGGTTGTTTTTTTTTAAAAAGAACATTTTTATTGATTTCAGAGAGGAAGGGAGAGGGAGAGGGAGAAACAATGATGAGAGAGAAGCACTGATCGGCTGCCTCCTGCACGGCCCCACCGGGGATGGAGCCTGCACCCCGGGCCTGTGCCCTGACCGGGAATCGAACCCGAGACCTTCCGGTGTGCAGGCCGACGCTCTGACCATTGAGCCACCGACAGGCTGTCTTTTCACTGTTTGAAACGGTGGTTTTGTTGCATGTGCTCAGGTGTGGCGGTCTCCTCCCTCCCCTTCTGTTCGAGACCCGGTTCTCCGTGCCCGGGACCCCCAGGCCTCAGCGTGATGCGTCTGGTCCCTGCAGGTTCCAGGTTTTATGCGGAAGCAGCGGACCAGGTTGGCTCTTGCCCGGCGCTGGCGTGAGCCCCAGGCGCGCTTTGCCCGCACGGCCGCCGGTCTCACAGCCCGTCTGTTGGAAACGCATCTCTACAGCAGCTTGGAAAGCCTTTCTCACACGGTCACCTCCCAGGCCCAGTTGGGTCTATTTCCGGATCTTCTCCAGGTCCCCTCGGTCCGTCTGTTTGTTCCTGTGCCAGTGCCAGGCCCCTGATTGCAGCCTGCGGGTGTGTGAATGGCGCCCCCCCCCCCCCCCATGGCTCTTCTTATTCGGGTTCTGCTGGCCAGCTTTGCTTTTGGTTCTCAAGTGTAAACGTCTTCATCGCCTTGCCCGGCCTCAGCACACACACCCGCGAGGCGTCTGCGAGTGGAAGGGCGTTCAGCCTGTAAATGGCTCGGGCAGCACTGACGTCCTCATGGCGACGCGTCTCTTCATGAAAAGTAACATTTTGAGGGAAAAATAAGTCCCAGGGGAAACACACAGAACAATGACTATTGACCTGAGCTTAACCCTGCAAACGCCAGTCTGTGCGGTCAGCGGGGTCTCATCTGCAGCAAACAGACTGAGATCAGGACTGAAACAGACGCCTGCCACTCAGGCGGGGCCCCTTCCAGGGAGGGGTGACACGCGGGGCTCCGGCGAATCGTCAGCCATTTCAGAGCGAGAGTGAGAGGGAGAGAGCGAGCGATTATGGCAGGTGTTTGCTGTCGGTGGAGGGTAGGGCTATATTATTTCTAGAACCTTCTGTATGTCCTCCTGCTTCATCATTGAAAACAAAAGGAAAAGGGTTTCCACCGAGGAGCGGACGCCCGGAAAACAGCGCATTTCAGTCCCTGTCGGTGGCCTGGAGCCGTGCCCGGTGGCAGCCCTGGGCCTCGGGGGAGGGGTCCGTTACCGCTGCTGGGCCCGCAGCGGGAGAGGTGGGGGTTTCCTTCCTGTGACCGAGTGTCCTTGGGCCTGGGCCTGAGGGGGCGCGGGTGGCGTGAGATCTGGGCGAAGGCAGCCTTCCTGCCGCCGGCGCCGGGGCGTGTGACGGGCTGGGTGTCCCAGCACTGAAACCCTGTCCCCAGCGTGTGTGCACGTCTCATGCGCTTCCTGTCCATCCAGCCACAAGCTTTAAAAGCACCAGAAACACACACATGCACGCACACACATGCATACGCACACACATGCACACGCGTGCACGCACACACATGCACGCACACACACATGCACTTCCAATGGAAGTGGGAGCCGTGTCCGCCCGCGCTGGACGATGGTGTGACAGGACCCGCATTTGACCAGCGACAGGAAGTGGCACTTCCCTAAGCTGGTTACGGCGCAGCCCCACAGCCGAGGTTCCGACAGGGCTTTAGAAACAGCTTCCCGCTCGGCTCCCCGAGCTGATACCGGACGGCAGTCCCCAGAGACTGCCTGTCTCCGGAGGGCGCTTAGCTCTGGGCGGCAGCTGGAGGGTGTGGGGTGGCCTCCTGGGAGCCGCTGAGGGGCATGTTGGCAGGACCGGCAGGAAGAGGACCGGCCCCGAGCTTTCCTGGCAGCCGCCTGGTAACGTCACTGCCATCTGCTTTTTCGTTCGTTATCCTCACCTGAGGACATTTTCCCAATGACTTTTAGAGAGAGTGGAAAGGGAGGGGGAGACAGAGAGAAACATTGATGTGAGAGAGACACGTCGATTGGTTGTCTCCTGTAGGTGCCCCGACCAGGGCGGAGGATTGAGCCTAAAACTGAGGTATGTGCTCTTGACTATAATCGAACCCAGGACCCTTCAGTCCTCGGCTGGCACTGTCACCACTGAGTCAAACAGGCTAGGCCACAACTGTACTGTCTTTTTCTTTTTTTTTTCTTAAATATATTTTTATTGATGTCAGAGATGAAGGGAGAGGGAAAGAGAGAGAGAGACAGAGACATCCATGATGAGAGAGAATCCTGGATCGGCTGCCTCCTGCACACCCCACACTGGGGATGGAGCCTGCAACCTGGGCCTGTGCCCTGACCGGGAATCAAACCCTGACCTCCTGGTTCATAGGTTGACGCTCAACCCCTGAGCCACAGCTGTACTGTCTTGACCACCATTTTGCTGCCCCGCAATTTATTTACCTGGAAGGCTGGGCTGGGAGAGGCCGGAAAGGAAGGAGTTAACGGTGGCCGCCACAGGAGCGATTCTTCATTCTGCCTTCGCTGTCGCAGGCCATTAAAACCCACTGCGCTGTGTTTCACGGCCCATTTACTCGTGTGCGGCGTGTGGCGGCGGCGCTGGGACTGCGGCGTTTGCGTGCTGCGCTCTGTCCCCAGCCCGTGGGTCACGCTGGGACGGGGAGGGGAGACGCTGGCAGGAGGGCTGTCTCGCTGGGGTTGGAGCCATGCGGCTCTGCCCTCGGGCCCGGACCACCTGGGGAACCATGCGGGCCCAGTGGGGCAGGGCCACAGGGACCTGGGAGCCACTGTGTTTTCCCTGAGATGAGGGCTGGGGGTCGTTCACTTGGGAAGGGATGCTGGAGACCTCCTTGTAGAGATGAGGAGACTGAGGTTCAGAGAGAGCAGTGGGCGCAGACCAGAGCCCCCAGTGCAGCCCTGCCCCGTTCTGTGGACTCCTGGTCTAGGGGGCGAGGCATCTGGTCTGCAGGCAGAAAACACTGGAAACCTGTTAGTCACTAGGCCGGGGTCCGCGGCTCCTTTTCCAAAGGGAAGCAGAATGCCAGCAGCACCCAGGCTGTCTGCGCACCAGGCTCACGAGCGCAATCCAGAATCCTCCCAATTAAGATCGCCTCCTCCATCCTGGAATGTCTGGAAAGCAATGTTGGAGTCGGGAAACGGAGAGAGAGAACTCCATCTCATCTCCATCTCCACCTCCACCTCCACCTCCACCTCCACCTCCACCACCGTCTCCGTCTCCATCTCTATCTCCATCTCCATCTCCATCTCCATCTCCATCTCCATCTCCATCTCCATCTCCATCTCCATCTCCATCTCCATCTCCATCTCCATCACCATCACCATCACCATCACCATCACCATCTCCACCTCCACCTCCACCTCCATCACCATCTCCATCACCATCACCATCTCCATCTCCATCACCATCTCCATCTCCATCTCCATCTCCAACACCATCACCATCACCATTATCATCATCATTACCATCTCCATCATCACCACCATCTCTATCATCATCTCTAACTCCATCTCCATCTCCAACACCATCACCATCACCATCACCATCCCCATCATCATCACCACCTCCACCTCCACCTCCATCACCATCACCATTACCATCTCTAACTCTATCACCATCACCATTTCTAACTCCATCACCATCACCATCACCATCACCATCACCATCACCATCACCATCGCCTTGGCCCAAAGCGTAGCTCCCTAACTAGATCCAAGAAGGAAAAGAATAGCCTCCCCCAAGGCCTGCTCCAAAGGTGCTCTCAGTAAGAGTGTATGATGCGCAATGAGCCCTGGCACCGCGTGTGCCCGTTCCAGGCATGAGCTTTGCGTGCAGCGTCTCACCTAACTCACATCATCCCACGAGGCAGTCCCCACCTCCTTACTTTGTGATCCCCAATTTACAGATGACAACATTGAGGCCAACAGGTAAGGCCTGCGTGGTGCTACACCGGAGAGTCAGAGCCAGGACTCAACCCGGGTCCATTCGATGGGTCCCAAACTCACGCGCCTCACCCCTTCTAGGCTGCCTTCCGGCACCAGGCTGTCAGCCACTAAGCGGCCCTCACGTGAGCCGCGTGACCAACTCAGGGCCGGGCGGACACCGCTCACTGCCCCCACGCAGTGACCGTCCTCCTCTGTCACACACCGTCCGGAGGCAGCCGCTCGGAAAACTGAAAAATGATGCCGGCCCAGGGCGGGAGCTGGTGGGTGTCAGTCATGGTTTTACATGGGCGGAGCCCGAGCAACAGCAGAGAGGCCTTTGGGCAGAGGTGTCCGACGGAAGGTGGCCCCGCCACAGGCAGGGAGCGCGAGGAGGGTCGGGCTGGGCCATGACCCGCGTGGGAGCCACTCAGCGGAGCAGCCCCGGCCCTCGCTGGGGCTCCCTCCTGGATGCGGGCTTCCGTGGGGCTCCCGGCCCCGCAGCCTCCCCTGGGGCCTAGGCCGAGCCAGGGAAGGAGGAACTTGCCCTTCAACCCAGGGCTCCCCGGTCGGGGGTCCGGCTGCCGGGCTGTATTTTAGTAAGAGCCCTGCTCGTTGGACGGACGGACGGAGCTTCCGTTACAGAGACTGGAGGAGTGGGGGGAGGTTGGCTGGTCAGAGGGCGGGCGGAGCTGGCAAACAGGGCCCAGATCCCAGCTGGCATGTGGCCTGAGAGAGCCGGCCAGCCTTGACCTGCCCAGCCCACACCACCGGCCCGAGCTTCTGTTTCTCTTTTGTTTATTTTTATTTTTAAAAAAATTAAATCATTTTTATGTTTCCATTACAGTTGACATGCAATATTACATTAGTTCAGGTGTGCACCCCAGTGATTACACATTATATAACCGGGTGATCATCCCGCTAAATCCCCCCCAACCCGGCACCGCCCAGAGTTAGCCCATTGCTGACTGCACCCCTGTGCTGTCCTTACACCCCGTGGCTGCTCTGTAACCACCGATCTGTGCTCCAATCCCCCTCCCCCGCCCCAGCCCCTCCGTCTGGCACCCAGCACAGTGGTCTCTGCATCCGTGAGTCTGTTTCTGTTCTGCTTGTTCGTTTATTTTATTGTTTAGGTTCACTTGTTGATAGATGTGTGTTTACTGCCACTTTATTGCTCATGTTTTTTATTTTTCTCCTTTTTAACGGTGGCCCTGGCCATTCCGTGCGCTAGTGGCCTGGTGGTGAGGACCCCTTCGCTTCTCCTTGTCGGGGCAGCTCCACCAGCTTCTGAGCCGCCGGTGGCTGCGTTCCTTCCTTGGCAGAGAGGCTGCCCTCTGGCCCTGAAACAAGAAGGAGATGAGGAATGAGGCCGTGGGGGGGGGGGGGGGGGGGGGGGAGGGGAGGGGGGGGAGTGCGCTCTGCTCCCAGCGGTCTATGCTTCCAACCTCACCCCATCCTCTGGCATTCCTTCCAAACGCACATGAAGGGAAGCGGGAACTGGAAGGGCTGCCTGGATGAAGCGCTGTCCCCTGTCATCTCATTTCCCATCTCTGCTCTCTGGGGGGGGGGGGGGGGGTTGCCCAGAGTGGCCCTCCCCGAGCTCCCTGGGGTGGGTGGTACGCCCAGCTGCCCCCCCACTGGATCCTCACGGTCTGTTCTCATGGTCTCCCCACCTGGGCCCAGCACCATCGGCTCCACCGGAGCTTCCTAAGTGAACGGGTGGGGTCCCTGGCAGACAGCATCCATCCTCCCTGGTGGTGGTGGGGTCTCCCCAAGCCGAGGGCTGTCTCGGGCCCCCCCTCTAGGGCCCCCCAGCATGACGCCGCTCCTGTGCTGAGCGAGGTCAGGAAGCCGCAGAACCTGCAGCCCCACGGCCTGCGGGGCCCTGCCCTGCTCCAGCCTGAGAGGGAAGGGCCGCCTTCCCGCCCTGCCTCCCCCCGCCCCTGGCTCCCAGGCCCGAGGCGGGGCGCCTGCTCCCCTCTGATAAGAGGACTGTCAGGTCACCGCTAGGTGACGGAGCAGCTGCGAGGGCGGTTGGACAAGCAGGCGGACAGGGGGGCCACCCACAGGAAGGAGGGAAAGATCCACGGCCTCGAGTTCGTGTGCGTGCATCAGCTCTCTGTCCCCCAAGGGAGGAGGGGATGTCACGAGTCTGACAGGCGTTCGCCAGCCAAGGTAGGAAGGGAAAGGATGGAAGCCACCCACGCTGCCAAAGCAGTGTTCTGTGGGGAGGGTGTGAGGGCAACCGGCAGGAGAGGGGAGCCGAGTCCCGAGCTGCCTGGCAAGGGGCCCGCGGACAAGGCTGGGCTCTGGGTGGCCAGGTGGTGCCCGATGGCGGCTCTGCAGACACTGCAGAGAGAGGACCACAGGCCAGCTGGGGGGGACCATCCTAGCTCCTGGGACCGTGGCCTCCTGGCTCCTTGTGTGTGTGTGTGTGTGTGTGTGTGTGTGTGTGTGTGAGATGTGTGTGTTCCAGTGAATGCCGTGTGAGCTGAATGTCTGTGGAGACTGTGCATGAGCGTGGATCTTGTATCAGTCAGTATTGCTGCAATCATGCCGCTTAACAAACCGCTCCCCAGTTCAGTAGCTTAAACCGACAATGAATTACGGTCACTCCCGTTGGGCGTCAGGGCAGCTGCCACTCATCAGGGCTGCGTGGATTGTCAGCTCCTGGCTCTGGGCTTCAGGCTGCGGTGTGGGGTTGGTGTGCCCCCATGTCACCAATCCTATGTGGACCAGCAGCCACCAGGGCCTGTGGTCTGTGCCTGTGTCTCCATCTGGGTCCAGGTGGAAGGGGCCGAGCTCCCAGGTCGCCAGGGCGAGAGGGCAGACCCCTCTGTGCAAACATTGCGGCTCTGGGTCTGCTGACAACACCTGTTTGGCCAAAGCGAATCTCATGGCCAAGCCCAGAGTCAGGGTCAGGCAGTGTCCTCCATGCAGCACGGGCCGCAGACCTCTCGCCTGAGCTCTGAGTGACATGAGGGTCCTACGAGCTTGCGTGTACAATGTCTCGGGCCTCGGTGCATGGATCCACTCTGCGTGTGCAGTTGTGAGTTTTGCTTAATGACCCACACACTCCCAGATGAGTGTCATCAATTATTTCAGCGAGATGACCGTTGGGGTCACCTAAGAGAAACACGAGGGTCACAGGGCCACGGGCACGGCTTGAATTTTAGCGCCAAGTTCTACAGCCCGCTCCGGTGCAGATGATACAGACGACCCCGAGCGGCCTGTGTAGCCATCATCTGTGTGTGTGTGTGCATGTGTGTGCGTGCATGCCTGTGCGTGTGTGTGTGCGTGCGTGCGCACATGTGTTGAATCTTAACTGTTTAAAGTGTCACAGAGGACCTCCTCTCCCCCATTAACCTCCCCACTCGCCTCCGCCCTGCCCCAGGCCTCCCCACCCCATGCCTGTGTCCGCAGGTCATGCAAATATGCACAAGTTCGGTGGGCGCTCTCTCCCCCGCCGCCCCCCCCCCCGCCGCCCCTCTGGTTCTAGTCTGTTCATGCTCCTATGACTGGGGGTGGGGGGCCTGTGGTTTAGGGTCCTCGTTCCGCTCAGAGGAGTGGGCATCGCCAGGAGACTGAACTTTCCCACGGTATCACGGCGTCACGCGAGCCCCGCAGCCTGAGTTGGGGGCCACGGCGGATGTGGGTGGACATTGGAAAGCTGTAGGGAGCGCCTCCTGCAGCCTGACTGGGTGCCCCGGGCGCAGGCGGGAGAGCCGGGGCCTGGAGGGCCTGCTGCCCGCGGGGCAGGGGCTCTGAGGTCTAAGATCCAGTCGCTCTGAGACGGTCAGGGGCGCGGCGGGCAGTGTGGGGCGCTCGGCGAGGCACCAGGTGCTTTCTCGTCAGCTTCCCGGCGGCCAAGCCAACTCCCCGTTAGTTACACTTGCCTTTTACTTCCACGAGATGAATGTTTAATTTTTACGACAGGATTGGGAAAATCTCAGAGCTTCTCCATGCGGCCGGCTGTGTGTTCGGTTAAACAGTCAGGGCTGGCCCGGCCGGCGTGGCTCAGGGGTTGAGCATCGACCTAGGAACCAGGAGCTCACAGTTGGAGTCCTGGTCAGGGCACAGGCCCCGGTTGTGGGCTCCATTCTTAGTGTGGGGTGTGCGGGAGGCAGCGATCCATGATTCTCTCTCATCACTGATGTTTCTATCTCTCTCCCTCTCCCTTCCTCTCTGACATCAATAAAAATATATTTATTAAAAAAAAACCAGTCAGGGCTTACAGCCCCCGGAAAGGAAACCAAAGCCTCCCCCCCAGCCCCTCCCCCACTTCCACCTTCAAAGACGCAAGCAGCCTTCTGCCGGGGGGTGGGTCCTGGGCAGGTGCTTGCTGAGTGCACCTGGCGCCAGGCACCTGCTGGGCTCTGAACACGAAGCAGGCCAGGCAGGTGGCGCCTGAGCCTCACAGAGCCCCCTCCCCCCCGTGGGCAGCCAGGCCCCAAGGGCAGGAGGCGCCAGGCTTGCTAACGGGGCCAGGGATGAACCCCAGAGCCGCGGGGGTAACAGGAGGGGCCTCTTCAGGCCTCGCCGGGGCCGAGGGTGAGGGTGGGGAGCTGCCAGCTGCCCCCTCAGGCGGGCGCCTCCCGCTGGGCAGCGGTGGGAACGCCGCCTGCAGCTCCCGGGTGAGCCCGGCCTGGCCCAGGAGGGCGCACCCAGGTCAGCCCCGTCCGTGCCTGAGGCTGGACCTGGTCCTGCTTTCAGCTCCGACCCGCAGAGAGGAGGCCAGAGCAGCCCTCCAGCGGAATCGCGCGATCGCGGTGACCGAGGGCGAGACGGGCAGCCAGCGCTGCTCTCGGTCGGCTGACACTTGACTGAATGGATGTCGGTCCCCCCCACACTCACCAATAGACCAGCACAGCCCCAACCGCCCCCCCCCCCCCGGAGGGTGTCAGAGCCAACGCGCTCCGAAGTCCCGTGTGAACTGGAGGCGCAGGCGAGGCTTTGAAAGAATGTTCTTGAAATCAAGAGCAGCCACGTGAGAGCTGAGCGGGCAGGGTGTGGGCTGGGCGGCCGCCCCAGGAGCGTGTGATCACGCAGCCACCGGCGCTCAGGGCGGCTCGAACGAGAGCCACCGGCGGGCGGACAGCAGAGGACGGGCCGAGGGTGGCCGGGGAGTCCCCACAAAGTCCCCTTTTCCAACGCGAGTCCCAGGAGGGAGTGTGTCCGGCGGTGGGATCATAGGCCGGCCGTCTGGCATAAAAGGCTGGTTTGGACCCACAGAACACCGTGCACCGATCCTCAAGCGTCAACTCCGGGAACCTGAGTCTCAGACAAGCGAGCACAGGACGCATGGTCGCCGAGTGGACCGCCCACCTCACAGCTACAGACACAACCACAACCTAAACGAGGCCTGCGGCCCGCCCGCGCGAGGTTGGCATGCTTGGCCCAGAGCGCGGAGGGCGGCTCTTTCCCTCCCCCGCGGGCTTGTCTAAGTAGGTCCCTGACTTGGGAAGGGTCACGGGGTGCATGTTCATTGCTGCTTCGTAGCTGTTCTAGTTCGCCTGTGCGTGGGGCCCGGGCGGGGCCGGGAGGAGTGACGAGGTGTCCAAGCAGAGCCGGGGACCCCGGCGCGTCTCGGTGGCAGGGACAGACCTCTGTGGCCACGCGGGCTCCACGGTCGACAAGCGGGACCCGAAACCCATGCTGGGTCAGTGTGCGGGGCAGCAGCCGGCTGCCTGGGCCGTGATGACACCTGTGTTCTCCACGGGTTCAGGCCTGAGCCGCGCACCCGGTTGCTGATGGGTTTCCGACAGCCCGGCCCTGGCGGAGAAACTCATCGCGAATGGAGGGCCCAGCATACCCCTCCGAGAAGCGTGAGCTTTAATTTATTTAAATTGGAGGGAAAGCACATGGAGGGGAACGGAAAGCTAATTTAAAGCAGTGCTCACAGCTATCAGCAGGGTGACAGGTTCCTTCAACTCCGCACGCTCGGCCGCAGGGAGACACACTAACACCTTCATGATGTCAGGGGGCCCCTCCCGCCCGGGTTAGGAAACACAGTTTTTGATGTTGGGTGCTGAGTCCTGGGGACTTAAAACCAGTCAGTCTTGTAAACATGCAAATATGCTTTTGGAAACAGAATTCGCCTGAGGAAGCCGGAAGTGATCATGGAGATAGTGTTAATCAAAAAATAATTTGGGGACCGTCTGGCGTGTCTCAGTGGTCACGGTTCGGTTCCCGGTCAGGGCACATGCGAGGGTTGCGGACTTGATCCCCAGTGAGGGGCGTGCAGGAGGCAGCCGATCCATGATTCTCTCGTATCGTTGATGTTTCTGTCTCTCTCTCCCTCTCCCTTCCTCTCTGACATCAATAGAAATATATATATATATACACACACATATATATATTAAAAAATAGCTGGTGTGTGTGTGTGTGTGTGTGTGTGTGTGTGTGTGTGTATGGGCTCAGAGCAGGCCTGAGATGAGCCACTTGGCATGTGGTTATTCTGGGCTGAAGGCAATCAACACTCCATGGGCTCGGGAGAAATTTCTGTGCACCTCCCCACCCCTCCCAACCCCCCCAACTACCAGGAGAATCTGCATTGGGGCCTTGCCCATAATAAGAGTTATTACAGGAACCGCTGTTATGACCTGTCTGTGCAGCACAGCAAACATCTGATGACTGCCATCTGCTCCTCTTGTCCTGGGACTTACCCGCCTCCCGGCGCCCCCGGGCCATGACCCCCTTCACCCAGGATGCGGAGCCTCCCCTCCCCTGTCTGAACCTCTCCTGCTGTGGGACCCGTGGGCACGTGTGTGAATTCGGTAATTTCGCAGGTTGATCTGCCTCGTGTTGATTTAGCGATTAGACCTGCAGACGGCCCTGGGCGGGCAGAGGAAAGCTCCCTTCCTCCACAGGCAGCACAGCTGCGGCCGCATCAGGGACCTCCCAACAGGGACACAGGCCTCCTCTGCTCAGCCACGCAGGCTGGGGCAGCAGTCAGAGCAGGGCCACGAGGACACGACAGAGACACTGAGGACCGCTCTGGGGGAGTCCCCGCCTGGGAAAGCTTTGCAATTCGTGTAACGTCCCTTCCACCCCGGGAGAGGGGCCTTCCGAGGAGTCCGGGGGCTGCCCGGGTCAGGTCTGTGCCCAAAGCCAGATTCAGCGTGAGGCTGGGTCACCCCTGTGCCCAACGAGCCCAGATGCCACCATGCTGGAACCACGGGTCTCCACTCAAGTTCACGGGGGAGTGCAGTGATGTCATCGGGTCTCCACTCAAGTTCACGGGGGAGTGCAGTGATTTCAGGCAGGACTGCGATCTGGCAACAGCTCTGCCCAGAGCCCTCACTGGTCTGATTCACGTTTCCCAGATCATCATATTTCAGATAGCACTATCACTGGCTTTAAGTAACATCTATAGTAATAAAAGTGTAATATGCTAACTAGACCAGATAGCCGAACAACCTTCCGGACGTCATTCCGGATGTCCTTCCGGATGAAGCCACGGCGGCAGGGGCTGAGGCAGAGGTGGTTAGGGGTGATCAGGCAGGCGAGTGGTTGGGGCGATCAGGCAGGCAGGAGAGTGGTTAGGGGCAATCAGGCAGGTAGGAGAGTGGTTAGGGGCCAGGCAGGTAGGATAGTGGTTAGGGGCAATCAGGCAGGCAGGCAGGCAGGCAGGCGAGCAGTTAGGAGCCAGCAGTCCCGGATTGTGAGAGGGATGTTTGACTGCTGGTTTAGGCCCAATCCTTGTAGGCTCAGGCTTAAACCGGCAGTTGGACATCCTCCGAAGGGTCCCGGATTGTGAGAGGAGAGGGTGCAGGCCAAGTTGAGGGACCCCCCCTCCCTCGCCCGCCTGCACGAATTTCATGTACTGGGCCTCTAGTCTAAACATAATGAGCACTTTGCGTCTGGCTCTTGGTTCAATGTGAAATATGGCTGTCAAATTTCTGGAACCCTGGATGGGTCTAGTTTCTGTAAAAAGTAAAACTTCTTGGTCCAATCAATTGTTCGTTCATGATAAACATAACTGCACAGCCAGTGGTTTGGTTAAGTCAGACCCCGCTGCCGGCCCCACCCCCTGCTGGCCCCCCTCCCCTGCTGGCCCCCCCTCCTCTGCTGGCCCGGCTGGGGGTCCCAGCGTGAGGTTCCTGTGGAGCCCACAGCCTCGGGCCTGCAGCACTGGGCCCTGCCCGCCCTCCACACTTTCTGCCTCCCCCGTCTCCAGGTGATCTGATGCCCTGGAGAAAGACGCGTGGAAAGAACTCCTGCCCCCCCGCCATGGCAGGTGGGTTTAGCTTAGTAATTAGCAATCACAGCGCGAGCCGCGTAATCACCCCCGGAAGTCCAAAGGCAAACACAGATGCTCTGGAGCCGCACAGTGGAGGGGGCCCCTCGGTTGTAATGACTCAGCCTGCGAGATGGAGCGGATGCTGGCGCTTCCCGGGGCTTCCCTTCCCAGGCAGGTTCGGGAGGAAGCCGGCTGCCGTGGAAACGGTCTTAGACGGTCTTAGACGGAGGGTGGCGGCGCGGGGTGGGGCCCCATACACGCCGGACAGTTCTCTGAGTCCAACACGAAGCAAGGGAGGCCGGTGTGGAGGAATGAACGACTTTCCCTCTGGGATCGGAGACCAAGCCTTCTCCTAATTGAAAGCTGGCGGGTGCATGAGTGGACGGACCCGACCGTTGGGAGGCAGGAGAGGCGGCTAACGGGCCGGCAGGTGGGGTCTCGGTTTGGGGGCTCCATGTCGCTCTGTCTTGCAGGGCCCTCAGGAAACAGGTCAGGTTCTGGCCTGGGGGTGGGGTTAGGGTGGGGGTGGAGTTGCAAATCTGTTGCAGACTCCCCTGATTTTTGAGGGGAGACCCTCTCTCGTTTCAGGGTTCCCTCACCTATGACATCGAAGTTGGTTTGACTTTTGATGGTTTTCTCTTTGTTCTGAGGAGTCGAAGCTCCAGGAGATGTTAGGAAACAGAAGCATGTGGTGGGCAGCGCCTGTCTCCTGGGGCCGTGGCTCCCAGCCCAGCTGCCTGCCCGGGAGCTGCCTGCCCTGGAGCTGCCTGCCCCCAGCAAATCAGCCCCTTGTTGAGCCCCCGCCTCGGTCAGGCCCCCAGAGGAGGGGGTCGCAGTGGAGGGGCCTGGTGGTCTGAGAGGCCCAGAGTCACACAGCTGATGGGCGCCCTGAGAGTCAGGCCTCCGGCCTCCCATTCACGCCTTCCTTAGAGGCCACTCGCCTCCTCAGGGGACAGGGCGGGGAGGAGGATGGAGTCAATCAGAGTGAAACGGGCAGAAGCACTTACTTAACGAGCCTCAGATGTGAAAACATGTGGCTTCGAATTGGACGTGCGGGGCCTCCTGGCCGCGTTCCCTGCTCTTCCCGCTCGAACCCCGCGCTGTCTGTCCTGCATCATTTCCTGGGTGTTGGTGGCTCTGTGCTCCCGGGGGGTGGGGGGGGGCTCGCAGCCGGGGTGGCGGAGCCGTCGGGTGGGTGCAGAGGCCTCCCCGGAGGAGGGCCCCGGGCTCGGGGTCGGAGATTCGTGCCTCGAATTCCTCACAGCGGCCGTCGTCCTTCCCGGGACTGGCTCTGGTTTCGGTGAACGGTCTTTGCTGTGGGAGTGGGTACGATGTCCCGGGCGCTTCGCTGAGAGTGCCGCTGTACACTCGGCTCTGCCTGCATCTAGACTCGTTCCCTCGCACAAAGTCTTAAAATAATTGTGGGTCCACTTCACCCACATGAAAGGCCTGGTCCCCCCGCTGCCGGCCGCCCGGCAAGGACTGTGCCAACCGACACACCCGATGTCGTAGGCGGGGGACCCGTTCTGCGCCTCCTCACCGGCCTGGGCACCACCTTCGCCCACCAGTTAGGAGAAAAGTGACCTCCTAGGCCAGTGACGGCGAACCTTCTGAGCTCGGCGTGCCAGCATTTGGAAAAACCCTAACTTAACTCTGGTGCCGTGTCACATATAGAAATTTTTTGATCTTTGCAACCACAGTAACACAAAGATTTATATTTTTGATATTTATTTTATATATTTAAATGCCATTTAACAAAGAAAAATCAATCAAAAAAATGAGTTCGCGTGTCACCTCTGACACGCCTGTCATAGGTTCGCCATCACTGTCCTAGTGTTTTAATTTACCCTTTCAAAAATTATGTATATTTTTATTCCTTTCAGAGAGGGCGAGGGAGGGAGAGAGAAACATCGATGATGAGGGAGAATCACGGATCGGCTGCCTCCTGCACGCCCCGCACTGGGGATCGAGCCCGCAGCCTGGGCCTGTGCCCTGACCGGGAATCGAACCCTGACCTCCTGGTTCCTAGGCTGATGCTCAACCACGGAGCCGCGCCGGCGGCTAATTTGCTCTCAGTTTACCGATGCCCCTGAACGCCCTCCTCTGTGCGCTCCAGCCCTGCACGCCTCTCCTTCCGTGAACTCTGCCCCCAATGGGGCCCTGTTGTCCTGCGTCCGCCTCGCAGGCCGGCCCGTGGACGCAGGAACCAGCCCATCGCGGTGACTGTCCTGCCGTGGCCCCCGGTTTCGTGTTTGCCTGCTTTGCATTCGTGGAAATCTAGTTTTGAAACCTCCGCTCCCAAGTCGAGGGGGGTCCCCAGGAAGTAGGGATGGCCAGTCTTCCGGTGACGGGTCCCCTCCCCCTTCCCACTCCGCAGGCCCGATCCCGTGGGAAGGAGCTCAGGGGGTCAGCGCGCCGTCCCTCCCTCCATCACCATCAGCTGCTGACCGCCCGCGGGTGACGGGGCAGGATATGGGCGCCTCCGGTAGGGCGGCTGCCCGTGTCCGTGCTGGGGGGGCGGGGTGCCCGGAAGTCCCCGGAGCCCTGGTCCTGGGGCGGCCACACCTGCCCCGGTGACCCTCGCGCGGGCCTGCGCCGCTCTCTGCTCAGTGCCGCTGTCAGTGCACCGGCCACGTGAGTGCGACCTGAGGCCTGCAAGGACGCCCCTCTGACCCCCATTGTGGCGGCGGGTGAGACGTTTCTGTGACGCCCTCTCTGCTGTGGCTCAGGTCCCGTCTATGAAACGTAACTTCCTCATAGCGCCCCACGGACCGTGGCCACCACGGCCCTGGGCTGTTGGGGTTCTCCTTGAATAGAACTCGGGGGTCACACACCTCCCTGGGGATCCCTGCCCGCTCCAAGCGGCTGGCAAGGGACCATGCGCTCTGGCTTCGGTAACAAAACGCCACAAACTGGGGGCGCCCCGGCGAGAGCAGCCAGGGCTCGTGGCCGGGGAGCCGAGAGCCTGCGCTCCGGTGCCAGCGCTCGGCGAGGGCCCCTCCTGTCGCCGCTGCCCTGTCGCTGTCCGCACAGGAGCGTCCCCTCTGTGACCCGTCACCTCCCGAGGTCACTTCCTCACAGCGTCCCTGTGGGGAGCGGGTTCCTACCTACAGACTCAGGACACTCACACTCGGCCCGCCCCAGGGACCCCTCGTCCCCACGTGGCCACCTCCGCACAGGCCATGGCTGAGCCAGTGGGTCCCCTGCCCCTTGGGCCCCTTCAGTGGCCTGTTTGCGATCTCTCTGGTATCAGTGACAGAGGATCAGGGGGGTCCAGCCCGGCCAGCGTGCTCAGTGCTTGAGCGTCCACCCAGAAACCAGGAGGTCAGGGTTCGGTTCCCTGTCAGGGCGCAGGCCCGGGTTGCAGGCTCATCCCCACTAGCGGGCGTGCAGGAGGCGGCCGGTCCATCATTCTCTCTCATCATTGATGTCTCCCCCTCTCCCTTCCTCTCTGAAATCAATAATATATATATATATGCAAAGAGGGTCCAGCAGCCCCGGGACCACCGCCTTGACTGAAAGAAGAAAAGACGGAAGGCCAGCAGGTTCAGGAGACGAGCATTTCCAGTTGGGAGGCCCGGGGACCGGGCAGCGATGGAGAGAGAGCGAGGGCGTGGCCGCGGCGGGAGGCCTGGACCTGGCGGCTGGGGTCCCAGGCCACGTGGCAGGAGCCCCCGGCGCAGGCCTCTGGTCTCCCCACGACTGGCTGTGCGCCTCCACGCAAGCCAGGGCCTCTCCGGCCTCTCCCGTGATTTGAGGGAGTCGCCTGCTTGACATTCCGGTCAGCCCAGCCCCGAAGGGCTGCAAATAGCCCTGCTGGGGTCCAACCCCAGCAGGTCCGGGGTCCCCAAAGGTGTGGACGGAGTCGGCGAAGAAGGAATGACACGGAGGCAGCGTTCAGTTGATCAGCAGCCTAGCCAGGATCTCTAGCCAGGATCTCCAGCCAGGATCTCCAGCCAAGTTCTGGTCTGGATCTCCAGAGAGGTTCTGCTCTGGATCTCCAGCGAAGTTCTGGTTCAGGATCTCCAGCCAGGTTCTGTGTCCATGTTCTCTTGCTAGGTTCTCTAGGTTCTCCAGCCAGGTTCTGTAGCCATGTTCCCTTGCTAGGTTCTCCAGCCAGGTTCTGTCCAGGTTCTCCAGCCAGGTTCAGTCACCAGGTTCTAGTCAGGTTCTCTTGCCAATTTCTGTAGTCAGGTTCAGTCCAGGATCTTTTGCCATGTTCTCTCCAGCGAAGTTCTTCTGTCTCTAGAGAACGTTCTGTGTAGGTTCTGTGCCTCCTGGTTCTGTCTTCTTAGTTCTGTGTTCTAAGCTCTGTATTCTAAGTTCTGTGTTCTAAGTTCTGTGTCTTGCTGTCTTATTACATCTGTATTTATACCAGTTGATTCAATCCTATCAATCTCTATTACAAAGGTTAGGGCGTTTCTTATCTCCACTCCAGGGAGTAAAGATTATGTAGCTTAAGCATGATTGTTCGTAGTTAAAGTGATTAATTACCCACCTGGCACTAGTTAAGAGGGTTTATTCCCTCCCTAGCTTCAGGGGAAAATCCCTACCTGGGGAAACAACCTTTCTCAGAGACCTTGGTTAAAACACATAGTGCCAAGAAGGTGAGCAAACATATTAAGAACAGTATGCCATATATGCCAGGTCCCTTGAAACAGCAAGCATGGACCGGCTCCCGGCATAGCCCCGTGCTCACTGAGCCACACAGGCGGCCACACATGCGGGCGGGCAGGCGGGCGGCGGCCCGTCCTCGCCCCGAACCAGCTGTCGGCTGAGATCAAAGCCCAGCAGCTGGGCTGGGGGGGATGCTACGTATCCGTTTCTGGGCTTCAGAGCAAAACTCCCAAAGCAGAAACCGTTCCTCCGCAGCCCCCGGCGGTGGCTCCCCGAGGGGGACACGTGCTAACAGGACAGCCACGTCGGGCGGGGAGCGCTCTCTCGGGCAGCCTGCGCGCCCGCAGCGGAGGGTCTGTGGCGAAACGTGGACTGTCGCTTTAAATAGCTGCTCGGGGCCTCAGATTTCAGCGGCGAGACCGCAAGCTGCCGAAAGCAAATGGGAAATGGAAACTTCTCAGAAAGTGACCTGAGCTTGCAGCCAGGGTCAGGGCACGATTCGGAGGAATTAGCGGCTCCCGCCCCCGATCCACGGGCTAAACCAGCGGTCGCCGACCTCTCGGGCCTCACAGACCACCAGTGTCCGCGGACCACCATTCCGGTGCTGGGCTAAACGGTGCTGGATGCGCCGACCGGCTGGCACGACCTTCCACCCATTTCCCCGAGGCCTGCGTGTGGGCTGACATCCGCCAGCTGCCCAGCCCCACCCGAGGGGAGCGAGCAGGGTGGCTTCTGGCTGGACCTGGGCCCTGCGCTTAGACGGTCCCAGGCTGGCGAAGGCCCGGCTGTCATGGTCTCAGCGCTAACACTCCCCAGACAAGGGCTCTGCGTTTTCTCCTTATTTTCTTTCTTCCTTTCTTTCTTTCTTCCTTCCTTCCTTCCTTCCTCTCTCTCTCTCTCTCTCTCTCTCTCTCTCTCTCTCCTCTCTCTCTCTCTCTCCCTTCCTTCTTTCCTTCCTTCCTTCCTTCTTTCCTTCCTTTCTTTCTCTCTCTCTCTCTCTCTCCCTTCCTTCCTTCCTTCCTTCCTTCCTTCCTTCCTCCTTCCTTCCTTCCTTCTTTCCTTCCTTTCTTTCTTCTCTCTCTCTCTCTCCTTTCCTTCCTTCCTTCTTCCTTCCTTCCTTCCTCCTTCTTCTCTCTTCCTCTCCTTTCCTTCCTTCTTCCGTTCGTTCCCCTTCCCTTCCTCTCTTCATTTCTTTCTCTCTCCTCCTCTCTCTTCTCTCTATCCCTTTCCTTTCCTCCTTCATTCCTTCCTTTCTTTCTTCCTTCTCTGCTTCCTTCTTTTCTTCTTTCTTTCGTCCTTCTTCCTCCTTTCGTCTCTCTCTCTCTCCCTTCCTTTCTTCCTTCCTTCCTTTCTCTCTCTCTCTCTCTCTCTCTCTCTCTCTCTCTCTCTCTCTCTCTCCCTTCCTTCCTTCCTTCCTTCCTTCCTTCCTTCCTTCCTTCCTTCCTTCCTTCCTTCCTTCCTTCGTTTCTTTCATTTTGGTTAATCCTCACCCGAGGATATTTTTCCGTTGATTTTTAGAGAGAGTGGAAGGGAGGGGGAGAGACACAGAAAGAGAGACATCGATGTGACAGAGACACATGGATTGGTTGCCTCCTGCATGTGCCACAACCAAGGCCTGGGAACCTGCAACCGAGGTACGTGCCCTTGACCAGAATCAAACCTGGGACCCTTCGGTCCACAGGCCGATGCTCTATCCACTCGGCCACACCAGCTAGGGCTGCATTTTCACTTTGAACTGGGCCCTGGGTATGCTGCACCCTATCTGAGCCAGACACCCTTTCCCTGGGCGGCCTCCGACCCACCTACCCTCTGACTCACTGACCCAGCATGCCGATTCCTGGTCTAAAGCCGTTGAGCTCTGGTCTTATTAGCACATGACTTAGCTGACCCATCCAGAGTTAGTGTCAAACACAAAGAGAGATGGGTCCTTTGCTCAGAGAAATAAAATCAGGCCTTTCTCAAATAGAACTGTTCTCAGATGGACTTCCAAATGCAATTGCTCAAACCTGGACAAACATGGTGGGGCCCCTTTAAAGATCACAGGAATGCCCGGCCGGTGTGGCTCCATGGTTGAGCATCGACCTATGAACCAGGAGGTCAGGGTTCGATTCCCGGTCAGGGCACAGGCCCAGGTTGTGGGCTCGATCCCCAGTAGGGGTCGTGCAGGAGGCAGCCGGTCCATGATTCTCTCATCATTAACGTTTCTCTCTCTCTCTCCCTCTCCCTTCCTCTCTGAAATCAACAAAAATATATATTAAAAAAAAAAAAAGGCCGAAACCGGTTTGGCTCAGTGGATGGAGCGTCGGCCTGCGGACCGAAAGGTCCCGGGTTCGATTCCGGTCAAGGGCATGTACCTGGGTTGCGGGCACATCCCCAGTGGGAGGTGTGCAGGAGGCAGCTGATCGATGTTTCTCTCTCATCGATGTTTCTAACTCTCTATCTCTCTCCCTTCCTCTCTGTAAAAAATCATTAAAATATATTAAAAAAAAAAAAGAATGTAGGAAGCGTCAACTTTCCAACACTTGACTGATGGTCAGCATTGAGAGTGAGCAGACCAGCCTGTGGGCCGGACCTGGCTTGCTGCCTGTCTTTGTAAATAAAGTTTTACTGAAACACCGCCGCCCATTCATGGGCGTATCGCCTACGGTTGCTTTCAGGCTGTAACCGCAGAGTGAGGAAGATGCAAGAGATGCTAGGACCGGCCCTGGCCGGTTTGCTCAGTGGGTAGATCATCAGCCCTCGGACCGAAGGGTCCCAGGTTTGATTCCGGTCAAGGACACATGCTTTGGTTGCAGGCTCGATCCCAGGCCCTGGGCGGGGCTGGCGTGGGAGGCACCCATTCCATGTCTCACTCTCACATTGATGCTTCTCTCTTTGCCTCGCCCCTCCCTGCCACTCTCTCTGAAAATCAATGGAAAAATACCCCCGGGTGAGGATTAACAACAACAAAAGAGACAGCGGAACCGGCAAAGCTTGATGGGTTCACCATCTGGCTCCTTTGCATCAAGTATTTGCCAACCCCTCCCTAGCTATTAGAATTGCTAAATTTCCAGCAGGCTAGCAAACTTCTGAAAACATGACTTTTAAGAATATTGTTGCACCCTGGGGATAGGAAATTACGACTTAGACATAAATCATAAGCGAAAGAGATTTATAAGCGTGATTACACGGAGATGAAAACTTCCGCACGGCGAACGCCACCGTCACCAAGGTTAAAAGCGAGCAGCTGCGGAGAGAACATGTTTTCAAAGCCCTACACAGCGCCGCACAGATGGCCTGCAGAATCCCGCCAACCCAGGGCAAGCAGGGAAGAGCAGGTCAAGAATATGTAGAGAAAACTCCGGAGGAAATAAAAATGCCCAAAATACACGTTAAAAGATACCGACCCTCATGGAATCGTGGAGAATATGCAAATTAAGACAAGATGCTGTTTTTCACCCATCGGGCGGGCAAAGAGCGTTCACGTCGGACCATTTCACATAAGCAGGGACGTAGCGGGATCGTGGACAAGCTGCCGGTGGAAGAGCAGGTCCAGCAGGTCCGGGAGTGTCCAGCCTCGGAGGCTGTCTGGAGGGTCCGGGAGAGCTGACTCCTGTCCCTGGGCCCAGCCATTTTCTCTGGAAGCATAAAATCCTAGAGAAACTTCCAGAGACACACCCAGGAGGCATGTGTAGGGCATTCATCGCCGTGTTGTTTACAAGGGGGCGGGGGTGGGGGGGGTGGGGGGGCAGAAGGAGCGTCTATGGAGAAAGGACAAGATCAGCTGTTTCATTTCTTCTCCTTGGAGCAGTGCGTTGCTCACCCGTGGTTTACAGAGAAAGTCCCTTTACTTGACGTGGTTGCCAGAACTTGCTAATGACACAGTTTAAGACTTTAAAAAATATATGTTTTTTTAATTAATTTCAGAGAGGAAGGGAGAGGGAGAGAGAGAAACATCCATGATGAGAAAGAATCATGGACCGGCTGCCTCCGCTCAACCCCTACTGGGGATCGAGCCCACAACCTGGGCCTGTGCCGACTGGGGATCAAACCCTGACCTCCTGGTTCATAGGTCGATGCTCAACCTCTGAGCCACACCGGCCGGGCCCCAGGCTAAGATTTTGACAGTAAGTGGGTGTGAAGGGAGTCCCACTGCAGAGTGGATTTGATGTTGCGTGAGCCTCCAAGCCTGGCTTCCAACGCCTCCAAGGTCATGGAGGCTGCCGCACGGGCGTCCAGCCATGTGAGTGGCAGGAACACGCGCTTCCTTGTCTCAGGGAGTCGGCGGGACGAATGGGTGGATTTGCACGCCCCTGGGATGTGCCGTGAACGCGGTGACGGCATTGGGACTAGCTGGGCAGCCCCTGCTCTGTGTCCTCAGCTCTCGCCAGCCGCTGCCCGCGCCCTCCCAGGTCAGAGGGCGCCTCCTGCTTGGCCGCCTGCCTCGCTTGGCTAAGGCTTGGCCCAGGAAGCCGGCACTTGGAGGAGTCAGAAAAACAAGCTTTTAAAATAAATAGCGATCACAGGGTCTTGTTTCAATATTTACCTCGCTGCGTACGCGTGGTTCCGGAGGCCTCAGAACCTGCTAATTTCTTCCAGATACTGCGCAACAGGCGCCGCATGCGCCGGCACTCACAGCGCCTCCTCCGCTAAGAGGAGCCTTTGAAAGGAATCCCCAGAGGCGATAAACAACGAAAGCAATAATGGGCGGGTTAGGACAGAATCCAGAGAATTACAAACGTGTGGGCTCAAGCCGGCGCTCCCTCTGATCCTCCAGTTTTTTTTTTTTTTTTTTTTTTTTTTTTTTAATATATTTTATTGATTTTTTACAGAGAGGAAGGGAGAGAGATAGAGAGTTAGAAACATCGATGAGAGAGAAACATCGATCAGCTGCCTCCTGCACATCTCCTACTGGGGATATGCCCGCAACCCAGGTACATGCCCTTGACCGGAATCGAACCTGGGACCCTTCAGTCCGCAGGCCGACGCTCTATCCACTGAGCCAAACCGGTTTCGGCTGATCCTCCAGTTTTCAGCTGTCTCCGTGGACCAAAGCCCGTCTTGCGGCACCGGCCATCTCCTGGTTGCTAGGGAACCGTGCGGGCCACACCGGTGCCCGGGGTGCTGGGATAGCCGCCTGGCCAGCAGCACCCATCCATCCCATCCTCTCGCAGGAGGGACCTTTGCCGCCCACCTCGCGGGGGTCCCTGTACCCCTCCACGCGGGCTCTCGGGGGCCCCCCAGGCTCTGGTGAACAACAGTGTCCTGGGAAGAGGCAGTCTCCACACAAATGTTCCAAAGAGAACCTACGGCTGCTCTTCTTACCGTTTCCACGGTTTCTCCTTTTTGTCTTGCAACCACAACACGGATCTCCTTCGGATGCTCACGGCCGGTTTTTTCTTCTGCCTGAACTAATTCGGAGCTTTTGACTCCTTAGAGGACCTTAGCAAGAAGGCCTGAGCCCGCCAGTGTGGCTCAGTGGTTGAGTGCCGACCTGTGAACCAGGAGGTCCCAGGTTTGATTCCCGGTCAGGGCACATGCTCTGGTTGCGGGCTCGATCCCTAGGAGGGGGTGTGCAGGGGGCCGCTGATCCATGATTCTCTCTCCTCATGGATGTTTCTATCTCTCTCTCCCTCTCCCTTCCTCTCCGAAATCTATAAAAAGATATATTAAAAAGAAAAGAAAAGAGGGCTTGACATCCCAGGCGACTTTCTTGCACTCTCACAAGCGGACCCTGTAGTTCATGTGATGATGCGAGAGTCCAGAGCAGACAGAATCGTGAGAAAAGAACAAAAACTGGAGGTCAGGTGATCCAAATCAAAGGCTCTACAAAGCGCAGGAATGAAGCGGGTGGTGCTGGCGGAAAGACAGACATGTAGCTGGACGGGACGGCACTGACTGTCCATAAAGAAACGCGCGTTGCCGGTCAGTGGATTGTTAACGAGGGCGCCAAGCCAGTGCCGCGGCGGAAGAGCAGTCTTTTCCGCAAACAGCGCGGGGACACTGGGATCCACGGGCGGGGGAACGACGTTAACCTCACCTCGCGGACGCTCCCTGGACGTGGGTCCCAGGGACAAGTACCAGAGCCGACACCATCAAGCTCTTAGAAGAAAGCAGCTGTAAACCTTTGTGGCCTTGGCTTAGGCAAGTTTCTTAGATACGACCCAGAAGCACAGCAACCAAGGAAACAAATACATCAATGGAACTACATCCAAGTTAAAAACCTGGTTCTTCAAAAGAAAACATCAAGAACGTACCGGAGCCCGGCCAGGCGGCTCCGTGGGTTGGAGCATCGTTCTAGACACCCAGAGGTTTCAGGCTTGGCTCCCGGTCAGGGCACATACCTAGGTGTGGGTTCGATCCGCCACTGGGGTCATGTGGTTGGTAACCAATCAATGTTTCTCGCTCCCTCTCTCCCCCTTCCTTTCTCCTCTCTTTAAAATCAATGAACATATCCTCAGAGGAGCCTTAAAATAAAACAAGAAAATGAAAGGCAGCCCACAAAATAGCAGAAGACACTTGCAAATCAAGAGTCTGACGCGGACTTTGCATCCAGAATATAGAGAGAGCTCCCACAATGCAACAGGTTTAGGGTGCCGTTCCCTTCACAACGCAGCCAGGACTGGCCTGGGCGCTTCCCGGGCGTCCGTGCGACCAGCCCATGAGCACGCCAGGCCCTCGCACCACGGCCAGGAGAGTGAGCACACGCTCTCTGGGTTTCCAGTCCGTTGGCTTGTTTTTGCTTTAAGAAAAGTGCACACGTCGATGTTAGTGTTTAAGGCGCTTCCCGGCTCCGGCCGGAGGCGAAGGGGACGCATCCGCCCCGAAGAGAGCTGGAGAAGCGGCGGCAGGCAGGGCGGAGCGCGTCTGCTGGGTCCTCGGGGATCAGCCAGATGCCGGGTGCGATGCCATCAGCCAGGCGCTTTCAAAGGCTTTTTTCCTGTTTAATGGTTTGTGCGATTGTGTTTCCTCCTTTGTCTTCTCATTCCGTTGCTGATGGCTTCCCGGCGCCTGTCGCCCTCATTACTCCTCTTTCTGGGGTCATTTCCGTCCTCCAGGGACTGAACGGCACCGGGCATGTCGGCTGTGGCCTGACCCAGGAGCCCAGGAGGCTGGGCAGGCGCGAAAGGGAAGCCGGAAGGCCGAGGAGGGAAGGGGCTGGGGAGAGGCGCTTTCTCCCGCTGTCCGCCTCCCCTGCCCCCCCACCCACCTGCGCTGGGTCCCCGGGTTCTCCCTGCAGCGGCTCCGACCCCCGTAGACCTGGGGCAGCAGCTGGGAGAATGTGACTGGCCTGGCCTCGGCTGTGCTGGCCACCAGCCCGGGTCCCTGCACAGAGTCCCCCCACTGACCACCCCCCAGGGCACTGGTGTGCTCTGCATTCCTGGTGGCTGCCTCAGTTTCCCTGCTCAGCACTCCAGGTCTTGGCGAGATCCCCAAACCTGTCTCCGGCTGCTGCCTTCTTGGCTGGAAGCCTGACCGGCCAGGATCTGGGGCCCGGAGCCTCTCCCCCACGCACCCAGCCCAACCCAACCGGCCCAGGAGAGACATGGCGGCCTGCCCTGAGGTTCTTTCCAAAGCCCCTGTAAATGCCCCTGAGACCCCGGCAGCCTCGTCTAGGACCCGAGGTCCCTGTGCATCCAAACCCAGGCCCGTTGTGTGCATGCATGTGTGTGTAGGAGTGTGAGGGTGTGTGCAAGCGTGTGTGCGTGTGCATGAGTGTGTGCATGCATGTGCACGAGTGTGTGCATGTGCACGAGTGTGTGCATGTGCGCGTGCGTGCGTGTGTGTGTGTACATGCGTGTGTGAGGCTGCCAATCCTGCTTTTCTCCATTTTCCACTCCCAGGGAAGCAGCCCCCAGCCCTCCCAGCACGTGAAGAGAGGTCCTCGGGGATCAGCCCCTCTCTCGAGCGACCTGGAGGGAGGGGGCCCTTGGCCATGTGAGGACACAGAGAGGAGGTGCCGTCTGCACGTCAGGAAGAGAGGGACCCCCAGAAACCCACGCCCTCAGCACCCTGATCCTGGGCGTCCAGCCCCTGGAATGGTGGGACCACAGATGTCAGCCGTCTGAGCCGCCCAGGCTGTGGCGCTGGGTGATGGGGCTCCGTGGCCTTCGGTGGCCTGAGCCTCGGGGGGGTGTTAGAGCGGAGAATCCAGGGCGCGTTCACATCTGCTCAGCTCAGAGCAGAGACTGCACCCCCTTTCCTTCTGGAATCTTCTCTCTGGTTACCTGGCTGCGGGGGGCGGGGAGGGGGGTGCGGAGCAGAGTTCTGTTCGCAGGGGAGTGGATGGCACTTGAGGACACTCGGCACCGTGTGGCCGTGGAGGAGGTGCGTGGTGAGCGCAGGAAATGCTGGCCGCGTGGCCTTTTCTCCCTGCCCCTCCCTGTCCACAGGGGAGGCGTGTGCGCTGTGAGGCCGGGGCCACGGCGCCCAGTGAGCGTCGGATGGACGAAAAGGTGGTGGAGGGGAGAGCTTTGGAGTCCCGTCTGGCTTTCATTTTTTTAATAGATTTTTATTGATTTCAGAGAGGAAGGGAGAGGGAGAGAGAGAAACATCACTGATGAGAGAGAATCACTGATCGGCTGCCTCCTGCAGGCCCCACCCTGGGGATCGAGCCAGTGACCCGGACATGAGCCCTGACGGGGAATCGAACTGTGACCTCCGGGTTCATAGGTCAACGCTCCACCACTGAGCCCCGCGGGCTGGGCTGGTGTTGCATCCAGTTCACCCTCCGGGCTTCCCCAGGGCCCCGGGTTCCTCATGCTGCCTTGAGGTGAGCGAGGGGGTCCCGGCTCCCCTGGAGGTTCCCACCCCTGGCTGCTCAGCTGGATGCGTGTGGGCGACGGGGAGACACCCTGGGGACCCTGGCAGGGGCTGGGCGGAGGCCTTGCCTGACCAGCCTCCTCTGGGCAGGAGCGTCCCTGGCTGTGCTCAGCGCAGGGATGGGGGGTAGGGGGTGGGGGTGGGGGACAGGCTGTGAGCGCAGCGGGGGGCCGGGCAGCCGCTCGCGATGGAATCGATCTGGCGTCTGGCGAGCACGCCGTGCGAGGAGGTGGCTTTTCTCCTGTTATAAACCCACTCGGAAGTTACAGTATGAACTGACCTCTCCTCGGAGGCCTGGTAACTGTGCCTGGCGGGTGCTGAGACCTGAGGAGCCTGTCCCCTCCCTGAGGACTGTTCCCGGGGCCACGGCTCCTCCTCCCCGGGCCCTGACACGCGGCTACCAGTGTTCAGTAACCTTCACACGGGACCCGACGGCGTGTGCCCTGGGCTGGAGCCGACAGCTGCGCCCGCCCGTGAGGGTTAGGAAACCCCTGCTATGCGCCAGGCCCCGCCGGGTGCTGAGCCAGGGGCGGGAAGGGTGGAGTCAGCTATAGACCCGGTTCCGCCCTGGCTCTGTCTTTCAATAAATGGGGGTGTGTGGGGGGAGGGTGTGTGTGTGTGTGTGGGGGGGGCGCCCGGGCCTCGGTGTCAGTGGAATGGGGCAGAGCAGTGCCGACCTCGTAGGGTGCTGGGAGGATGAATGAGCTTGTGGCTAGGCGGCAGCGAGCACGGCATCTGGGTGGACAATTGACCCCCGTCGGCCTCTGCGTGGGTTTGCGACAGCCTGAGACGGGTGCCCAGCCTTCCTGCGCAGCAGCAGGCCCACTCGGACCGCCCATCCTGCGCTTGCCCGGGGCCTGGGTTGGGCACCGAGAGAAATAGCACCTAGAACGGGTGAGACCTCAGCCAGGGCCCAGCTGAGTCCTGAAGTCCCGGCAGGACGAGGGACCACGCCACCGCCGCTCACGTGTCCTGCAGGCAAGCAGCTCCTGGGCCTCGGACGCCCGTGATCCGGTTCAGGGCCGGCAGCCGCTCCGTCAGGGCCGGACCATCAGTGCTGCCGCCTGTGCAGCCATCGTCTCGGCCACGAGGACTCGGCTCCGCCGCTGGTGTGAAAGCAGCCACAGACAGTGCGTGGCTGAAGGGGTGGGCTGTGTTCTAATAAAGCTTTATTTACAAAGACAGCCAGCAGGTGGGGTTGGCTGCTCCTGGCTCCCCTGGAGGGTCCAGCGTCGTCACTGGGGTATTAAGGGACCTTCCTGCTGGGGCTGCTGGAAGCAGGGGTGACAGCCACCCAGGCAGCCCTGTGACTGGCTGTACCGTTTCCCCAGAGGATTGGAATGTAAACCCATGAGGGACATTCTGCCTGTTCACCCTGTGACCCCGGAGCTTGGCTGTGCCCGGAAACGGGGGGCACCTGGCAGAGATCCATGAAGTGAAGGACCGGACCAAGCAACCCCGAGGCCGGTCAGAGTGTGGTGGATGTGAAAACCACAGAACCACATATATTTGCGGCAGACAAGAAAGAGGGAACTAGAGAGGAGAGAGTCATGGTCCAGAGAGAGGAGGGGGCGGGGGGAGAAGGGGGGAGAGGGGGGAGAAGGGGGGAGAGAGGGGGGAGAAAGAGAGAGAGGGCCTAACAACCCAGCCCCCCTGAACCTGGGTCCCTGCCCCTCCTGAGCTCTGGGTGGGTCTGCCCTACCCCAGGCAGTGCTATGGCGAGGACGGGGTCAGGCCTCCTGAGTTCTGGGCCGGACTTTCCCTACTGACCTCAGGCCTCAGCCCTTTGGTATTTTCCTCCATCGGACACCATCTCAGAACCTGGGCTCCAGGCCGAACCAGACGCCACCTTTCCTTCGAGAGCGTGGGTCCTGCAGCATTCCTGAACCCCACCTCACCAAGCCCCCATGCTGGGGATTCCCCTGCTGCATGGAGAACCAACCCCTGGGTCAGAAAGCACCCCAGGCTGCAGTGGCCTTGGTTCCAGTGGCTTCTGTGAATAGAGCTCATTCCACAGGCAGGGCACCCGCACACACACACTCAGGTGCACAAACACACATGCACACACACAGGTGCGCACACACACTCACAGGTGTGCACACACACACATGCACACACACAGGTGCATACACACACTCACAAGTGTGCACACACACACTCAGGTGCGCGCACACACACACAGGTGCGCGCACACTCATAGGTGTGCAGTGCACACACACACACTCAGGTGCACACATGCACACACACTGGTGCGCGCGCACACACTCAGGTGCGCACATGCACACACACAGGTGCGCACACACACTCACAGGTGTGCACGTGCACACACACACACTCAGGTGCACACACACTCAGGTGCATACACACATGCACGCGCACACACACCCCACTTCCCGTTTTCCTTCCCGGCCCAGCCTCCCCGCTTCACGCCGCCAGCCTGGGAATGCGGGGCCGGCACAGCTCTGCATGGCAGGCGGCGAGCCCGCTCGTTTCCTGCTGTTGTCTGGCTGTGTGATGCCGCGTGTGCTGCACGGAGGGAATGGCTGCCGACAGCCTGTCTTTCAGGTTTATCGGAGGGAAGGCGGCTTCCACTCCAGTTCCTGGGGAAGAGGCAAGGAGGGTGCGATCCCTCGTCCTCTCCTTCTGGGTTTGAGAGCATGAACACACGTTCGCAGGACCCCGCTGTGCCCAGCCCTGTGCCAGGCGCCGAGAAATGCTCGGGACACAACGGAGGAAAAGGAGACCCGGCCCACGTCCGGGGAGGCTGACTGTGGGCAGGTGGAGGCGGGAGGGCGGTGCGGGAAGACACGGCATCGGTTAGGCGCTGGCTGGGTGCCCGGGCCTTTGCGGGCCCCACCCGTCCTCCCTGCCCCCCGGGAGGGGTTCCGTTGTATAGATGGAGAAGTTGAGGCTCAGGTGCCTGACAGTGGGAAGCCGAGATGTGAGCTCAGGTCGGCCATGCACGGGGTCCCCAGGCCAGGCCGACCTCGGGAACCAACAGAACCAGCAAAGCACAATCCGCTGCCCGCCAGGCCCTCGCAGGGCGCCAGGAGCTGCCGGACCTGCAGGGGCACAAAGGGTTCTGGGGGAAGCCCGGCTTCGGGCGGAGGCAGCCCCGCGAGATGGGAGAGGCAGTTCTGGGTTCCAGGAGGAGCCTGGGTCCTGTTGGCTGAGAATGCCCATCCCACCTGAGCGGCTCCCAGGAAGAGGCCGGCCTGGGGCGGAGGCTGAGCAGACCGGCCCTGCACGGGGCCTCCCACGGGCTGAGGGAGACCTGGACCAGCACACGCTGCCCCCACCCCGCACCCTCACCCCGACCCCCTCCCTGGCCTCGCCCTCCTCCCTCCCCGAGGCAGAGCTCGTGGGGAGCAGGAGGAGGCTGGGTGTCCTGTCTGGAATGCGCTCACATGAGAGTCTGTTTCCCGGGAGCAGAAATGGCTTATTTTGCGACGCGAGGGGGGTCATCGGTCTCTAATTTGTGGGCTCAGTGTTAACACTACGGCCCAGCAGAAGGGATGGCTCGGTGCCACCCTCAGGCCGCCAGCCTCGCCGTGGCCTCCGCTGCTGGGGATGAAGAGCACGCGGACGCAGCTCCAGCGCCAGGAGGGGTCAGGCATGGGTTCTCAGGTCCGCTCACCCCCCTGCCGGCCCCGCAGCAGACCCTGCCCGGCTGGCAGCTGAGGCCAGCGCGGCCCCGGGCTCCGGGGGAACCGGCTGGGTGAGTGGGCACTGCTCTCTCCTCTTGATCTCAAGGCCCCCCGACCAGGGCCCGCCTCCCCTGCCTCCCCATCTTCCCGGCTCAGCACCACATCGATAGGCTGACGTGCTGGCTAAGGTATTGCATTTGGGGTGTAATTATTCCCAAGGCGGGGAGGTGTCCAGTATTTCTCATTCTGCCTGCCGGTCGGAATGCTCTGGAAACCGCCCAGTCAGGGGCGTCTGCGAAACCGTCTCTGGCCCCAGAGATCATCGGTGTCGCCGGCAGAGCTGCTTCCGTCTTCGGGGGCTGCTCGCTCACAGCGGAGGGGAGTGTTCTGTTTCCATCCCCGCCAGAGCCCCTCCTGCGCGCTTCCCGCAGGGTCTGGGCCACCACACGGATGCCCACATGGCTTTTCCCAGCGTCCCTGTCCGAGCGTCCCTGTCCGTGTCAGGTGCCGGGTGCGGGGTGATCCGAGATGCCTGTGGGGGGCACAGGCGCTGCCCTGCCCTGAGCCTCTGCCTGACACTCTGGGGCCTGGACGGGAACATGAGACCTTCCCCTGCCACCGGGGGTGAGTCCCAAAAGTCCCTCGGAGCCCGGGGACCTGGCATCCCCCAGAGTGGCTCCGGAGCAGCTGGTGGCATCCTCCCTCCCCTCTGCCATGCGGGCGGGTCCCAGGGCCGGCCTCTGCCTATTTCCCCGATGTCACAGGACGGGTGTCCTGCTGCCTGGCAAGGTCCCGACATCCTGGCCGCTGTCCCGAGGCCTGGCGCGGCTGTTTTACAGGGTGGGGTGGGGCGGGCAAGGATGCCCCCCCTTAAAGAGCCTGTCTCCTTCACAGCAGCCTCATGCCTTTTTAAAGAAAAAAATATTTTTTATTGATTTCAGAGAGGAAGGGAGAGGGGAAGGGAGAGAGAAACGTCCATGATGAGAGGGAACCGTTGATGGGCTGCCTCCTGCACGCTCCACACTGGGGATCGAGTCCGCAACCCGGGCCTGTGCCCTGACCGGGAATCGAACCGTGACCTCCTGGTTCAGAGGTCAACGCTCCACCACCGAGCCACACAGGCTGGGCAGCCTCGTGCCTTTTGACCAGGCAGTGGCTACCCGTCTATCCATCCGCACGTCTGTCCCCACCCGTCCATCCACCGGCACAGTTTCCTGTGTCTCCATTGCCCCCGGATAAGGCCAGACTGGGTGCATCCACGGAGGGTGAGTTTGCTCTGAGGCATAGAAGCCGGAGTCCCGAGCGAGGCAAGCCCAACGGATGGCGAGGCGCTGGCCCCCTTCCTCCTGATCCCGGCAGCTCTGCCCACTCCCGCGTGTGGGCCTGGTCCCTGGCGGCAGGCGAGATGGCCGCAGCCGCGTGGGCACTGCTCCCAGGAAGGAGGCCCTCTCTTCTCTCCTCGTGCGACGGCTCCGGCTGTGGATCCTCTCATCCGCGGGAGCCCGTCATGAGAGTGGATTCAAACCCACTGCTGTCTTGCTGGGTCGCAGATCAGGCCGAGGTGTGGACGAGGACAAACGGCCGCCCCAGCCCATTCCGGACGCCGAGCCTGTCCACTGGGTGCGGTCATTACGACAGGCCCTGCCCAGAGGACAGCGCCGTCCTCCTCCCCGGCCTGGCATCCGCGGAGCCGCTGGAGGACAGGCTGTCTGCTCACCCGGCAGCTCTCCGCCGGCGTCCACGCCACGTCCAGGACTGGCCTCCCTGGGCCTCTCACAATCTCCCCGCTTGTTACCTTGGCTCTGCCTTTCCTTTTGCCCAGGAAAGAGGACAGTCCGCACAATGGCTCCCTTGTGCTGAGTGATACCGGAGACGAGGCTCCCGGAGCTGCCTGCCAGCACCCTGCTCTCCCAGCACCCTCCCCCACCCGCCCTGGGCTCCTCTGGGGAGGACGTGGGCTCACTCGTGCGCTGCCTGACATCTCTAGGCCTCAGTGTTCTCCTCTGGGAAATGGGGAGAATAAGCCCACATCTCAGAATCCAGTGAAATAAGACACTGGAGAGCGCTCTGTTCGCTGGGCAAGGCCGTGCGACTTTGCGGGGGGAGAGGGCAAAGGGCTATTCTTGGACGGGAGGGACCAAGGTCTTAGAATCCCGGTGTCAAGGTGGAAGCACGCAGTGAGGGCTGTGTTCATCCCATCCTCCTTCAGTTCCTCTTAAAGGCGCCTCACAGCACCCTCCGCCGATGGAGATGAGGGGAGATGTCCGAGTCAGCTGCCCTGGAGTGAGCAGGCAAGATGGGGATCGTCCTGGCATAGCTCACCACCTGCTCCCAGCACCAGGGCACGCCCCCCCGACCCCGTGCGCCCCCCCCCCCCCCCCCCGCGGCTCTACTGCATGAAAGGAATGCAAGAAGGAAGCGTCACTTGCATATTCATTCAATGAACCTGTGGGGCATTGTGGCGTACTAGAGCCAGGGCCAGGGCTGGGACGGACAGGTGGGGTCCAGCGCGGTTGGGCGCATTTGCGGTGGGTCTGGACAGACAGACTGCCCTCAGCGTCTGGCTGATGAAATAAGCCGTGGAACCTCTCTGAGCCTCGGTTCCCTGGCTTACAAAAGGGAACAATACAGAGTATGTCAGACGGTGATGACCAGAATTAGATAAGATACAGTGTGTGTAACGCATTTAGATGTGGTAAGAAAAGACACACGATGCTGCTGATGGTGATGAGGATGGTGATGAGGATGGTGATGAGGATGAAGATGATGGTGATGATGGTGAAGATGATGGTGATGATGGTGATGAGGATGGTGATGAGGATGGTGATGAGGATGATGATGATGTGAGATGATGGTGATGATGGTGATGAGGATGGTGATGAGGATGGTGATGAGGATGGTGATGAGGATGATGATGATGAAGATGATAAAATCCTTCCCCTTGGGGAAATCACAGTTCCCTGTAGAAGCGCAGGTTGGGGGCCTGAGGGGCTTGGGCAGGAGGCGTCTGGAGGAGGTGACGAGTTGTGTCCAAGAGGGAAGGGAATTCACCAGGATACCAGTCAGGACGGGCGAGGCCTCCGCTACAGCAGCCACCAGCCTGGCCTCTCGGGGGCTGGACACATATGACCCCTTCTTGTTCACGCAGAGGCCAGGCGTGTTGAGTGCCGACAGCTGGCGCCCCTTTGCGGTGACTCGGTGATGCAGGCTGTGTTGCCTGGGGGCCACCATCTCACCAGACAGTCGGCAACGAGCTGCCACCTGCTCCTCTGTCCTTCAGCCTGAAATGACACCGTCACCTGACGCACTGCCAGTCCGTTGTCCAGAGCTGGTCACGCGGCCTCCTCCACCTGCGAGCTGGGCCGGGAGGTGCAGGGGCGCATGGATAGTCAATGAGCAGGAGGTGTCTGCTACCCTGCAGGGGGTGCCTCCGGGCTGAGGGGGAAACATATTTAAGGCCCAGGGCTGAGGAGAGGTGTTGGGAAGCCATGAGTTATGGAGCTCTGGCTACAGTGGGCTGGAGGCCCCGAGGCCCACCAGAGGCTCCTGCAAGGGTCTGCATAAGGGGAGTAGGGGCCCCAGTGGGGCCACAGCCATGGGGCAGGAAAGGAGGGTCAGGTCCTTGAACTGTCACCAAGCAGAATGGAGAGCCCAGCGGGAAGCCAGGGCGGTCCCCAGTCTCCTCGTGGGGTGACTGGCCTTCCCTGAGTCGGGGCAGGAAGTCTGGGGCCGCTTTGGGGGAAGACAGGAAGCAGCGGGACACAACATGCAGAGCTTGGGAGAGAGGCGTGGGCTTAAGATCCACCCACCCACGGAGTGTGGCCATCCTGCCCACCTCCCCGGGCACCAGGACAAGCCCCGCCTGGTCTAAGGGGTCCTCCTCCCCCAAACCCCCGCTAGGCATGGCTCGAGGAGACAGGGAAGGCAGCCAGTTCTGAAGGGACAAAGGGGAGGCTGACGGACTGAAAGGCACCACGTCATGGATCGGCTGCCTCCTGCACGCCCCACACGGGGGATCGAGCCCACAGCCCGGGCCTGTGCCCTGACCGGGAATCGAGCCCTGACCTCCAGGTCAACACCCAACCCAGAGGTGGGCTCTTTACAAGTCCATCAGCACCTGCATCTGACTGCAGCCATTTTGCAGATGGGTAAACGGAGGTGCGGGGGCCAAGGCATTTGTCTGATTCCCCAGCAGGACCACATCGGGTTGGAAAGAGGAACTGGAGCTCGGCTTGTGTAAATGGGGCCTCTGCGGAGAGGAGCCCTGGTACCAAACCAGGAAAGGAAGCAGCCCCTGAACAGCCCCGCCCCACAGGGGCAGGTGTGGGAGACAGGCCGCACGTTCCCAGCCTGTCTGTCCCCTAGAGGCCTGAGCGCCTTTGAGGACACAGACGACTCTTCAACAATAAATATTTCTCACCCGCGGCCAGAGGAGGGCCCGCGGCCAGAGGAGGGCCCGCGGCCGGCGGGGCCCAGCCCGCTGAGTCAGCAGGAGGCAGCGAGGCGCAGAGAGCCTGGCCTCCACGGCTGGGGGTCTAAGATCCAGCTGCACAGCAAGCAGGACCGGAAAACACACACGGAAGCCACCCAGGGGCCCCAATCCCAGGAGAAGTGGGCCAGGGTCCTGGGGCGCTGGGACCCTCCTCTGGGTGAACATTCGGGGTTCGGGGAGGCGTCCCAGCAAAGCTCTGTCCGCGGCAGCATCCGTGTCCATGAAACAGGCGAAGAAAGGCCAGCCCTGGGACTGCTGCGGGTGCCGATCTGCGGAGTGAAGAGGGTGAGACAGGGAGAGCTTGCCCAGGTCCCAGGCTCGCCCTCCACTCAGGACTCAGCTCGGGGTCCGGCGGCTCTGCCCTCTCTGAGCCTAGCTTCCGTTATAAAGTGGGGCGCTTCTGTCTCCCTGGGGGACTTACGAGATGGGGTGCAGGCCCGAAGGACCGGGCGACCCCACACAGCTGCTCACGGGCCCTGCCTGCGCGTGGGGAGGCGCTGGGCGGCAGGCAGGCCTTGCTGGCGTCTGGGCTCTTCGTCGAGGGGGGCCGCGCCTTCAGGGGGCGCACAGAGAAGGAGGCCTCTGCGTCCCCTCGCCTCAGTGATGTTCCCGATGGGACGCACACCGTCGTTTCTATGAATATTTGATTCCTCGCTGCAAGTACCGCTCAGCTCGGGGCTGCGTTGGAAGAGGAAATGATTGTTGTTATAACGACCCCACTGGGAGGCAGCTGGACACGTACCTGACCGCAGCCTAAGTGGCAGCCTCGTTCGGACGCCCAGCGGTGCGGCATCCGAGGCGAAGACCGGACTTCTAGTTCCTGAGCCCCTCGAGGCAGAGGGAGCCCCGTGCGCCGGCGGGGGTTCAGGGGAGCCCCACAAGGAAGCTGGGTGCTGCACACCAGGACTCCTGGGGGTCCAGAGGCCACCCGGGGTGGGGGTGCGGGGAGACCAGGGTGGGCAAGGGGGTGGAGCAGGCACTGCAAGGTTCTGTCTCCAATGTGACCTCGTGGGCACCTGTGGGCAGCAGGCCAGGGGCAGGACTCAGGAAGGGTAGGTCCCTTCAGGTCGCTGGGAGAGAGGGACCCAGGCCTTCATGCGCTGCAGGGCCCAGGCCTTGGTCCAGGGGACGTCCTTCTCCCTTCCTGGCTCCCGGGGCCTGACTCCTCCTCCCAGGACCCTCCCTACCCGGGGCCAACCAGAGGCCAGAAACATCACAGCCGGGCTGGGCCGCAAAATAAAAGGCGTAAACAAGAATGACAGGTGGGCCCTGGCTGGTGTGGCTCAGTGGATAGAGCGTCGGCCTGCAGGCTGAAGGGTCCCGGGTTCGATTCCGGTCAAGGGCACATGCCTGGGTTGTGGGCTCCATCTCTCTCTCCCTTCCTTTCTGAAATCAATAAAAATATATTTTTTTTAAAAAAAGAAAGAATGACAGATGGCCCTGAGGCCTGTAACGGTGGCACTGTCCCCTGAAGCCACTTGCAGCCCTGTGGGCATGGGCTCCTGGTGCAGAGATGTGCGAATCAGGAGCCAGGTGACGGGCCCCTCACTCTCCTGGCAGAGGCCCCCACCTGAGCGCCCAGCTTTCCTGGTGATGACCGGCCGGGGTGGGGTGCCCACGTGACATCTGGTCCACTTCTGGATGGGGGGGTACCACCCCGTCTGCTGCTCTGCTGTTTGCAAAGCAGTGTGCCTTTGGCCAACCACACGATCCTGTTTTCTCAGCTGTAGAACGGGCAGCATCCTCCTAGCCCTCCCAGCCCCGCACAGACCCGCTTAGCTGAGGAGGCGGGAAGCCCCTGGCCCAGGGGCATGGAAGTGGTGGCCCGTGGACATCTCTACTGCACTCGGACCGGTTGACTCCACTGGATGCTCAATTTCTTATCTGACTTAGTTGCCAATCAAAGATTTTTTTTTTTATGGCTGCTTCACAATAAAACTCGGGTTTCTGGCTCCCCTGACCCGCCCAGCAGGAGCTGAGCTGGCCAATGTCCCCTTGGACAGGGCTGTGTGCTCCGTGGTGCCTCGGCCTGCTACGGGCCACCTCTGGTCCCGGTCAGTAGTGCCCTGGCCTGAGGGGACGTGTGAGGCCCCCAGGTGAGCGCTCAGCCGAAGGTCAGGGTGGGCCAAGCACCCTCTTCCTGTCTCTATGTAGCAAGGAGGCTCCTGAGGGGAGGGGGGACCTGTCCTGCCCCTCCTCCTCCCCCTCCTCCTCCTCCTCCCCCTCCCCTGGGGCCTCAGTAGCCAGGTGCATGGCCCCTCTCCTTGCTCTGCCCGTGTGCTTAGGGGACTGGGGTGGGTTGGCGTCTAGGTCTCTGAGACGAGGCCGGAGGCCGGAGGCCCAGCCTCACCACTGACCAGAAGGCCACCGCCCGGTCCAGATCAGTGGCCAGCGGTGACGCCAGCTCCTCTGGGTGCGCTGGCCTGGCTGTGGGTTCAGCCCCCAAGTGCTGCCTTGACTGAGGACCTCATCTCAACCTCCCCGAGCACTCAGGATGCCTGCGGCTCCGGAGAGACGGCAAAGCCACCTGCAGGCTCCTCGCGGGCCTGGGGCGGGGCTGGGCGGGAGGAGAGGCGCTGATGGACACTCACAGGACTGGGGGCTGCGGGTGGAGCAGGTGGGCTGGAGCCAGCAGCAGAGCTGGGCAGGGCGTCACCAACACGGCTGAGCCTGTGTGTGCGTGCGTGTGCGTGTGTGTGTGTGGCGGGGGTGGGTGGGTGGGTGTGTCATTCCCATTTGCTCCAGGGGCCCCACTTCACGTGGGTCTCCGTCTGGTTTCCTTCCGAGGTTCTGCCTGTGCCTTGCGGACCCCAATCTCACTGGTGGGAGAACAGTGATTGTGGGAGATGGTGAAACTCTCATTGCGTCTGGTGGACAAGTCACAGCCACTCACCGGCATTCACGGGGCTGCGGGCGGCTGGGCTCTGAGCCGGGGCTGGGAAGGGACTCACACGGCTGCCCTCCTGGGGCTGCTGGTCTCTCACCTCCCAGGAGGGAACGTGGAAATAGAATTCCACAGCCTTCCATCTGAGGCAGCATCTTCCGAGTAAGGAACTGCCCCCCCGGGGGGGGGGGTGAGGGGGGGGGACTCGTGAGGGTGGACAGCTCTCAGAGGAGCACACACGTTCGGTTGTTTAAAACTGGTCCCATCCCCCCCTCTCTCTTTTTAAAATATATTTTTATTGATTTTGGAGAGGAAGAGAGAGAGAGAGATAGGAACATCAATGATGAGGGAGAATCATGGATCGGCTGCCTCCTGCACGCCTCCTGCTGGGGACCGAGCCCGCACCCGGGGCCTGTGCCCTGACCGGGAATGAACCCTGACCTCCTGGTTCCTGGGTGGACGCTCAAGCACTGAGCCACGCCGGCCGGCCTCACTCCTCTCTTCACGGAAGTTTCCGCGCGGAGTGGGAGCCTGCAGCTTTCAGGAGCCCGCTTGTCAGCAATCTAAATCCGGTGGCGGTTTGGAGCGGGGGTAGGAGATTTTCACAGGAACCTATGTCGCGGGATCGGTGACGGATTAGCACACCCAAATCGGCTTCAAGTGCCCTTAATGGATGGGCTGCTGCGGCAGGAGAGAGTCTAACGGAGTATTTCTAAATTTATGAAACAGAGATGCGCTCCAGGGGGCCGAGAAGTCTACCTGTCAGTCACAGGCCGAGGCGCATCTGAAGCCCGGGCCGCAGAAAGGAATGGAGAGCCTGTGCCTGGTCCCCGAGGCCCCGTCACCCGTCGCAGCCTCGGCCAGCAGGGGGCTCTGACCCCGCAGCCCTCCACGCCCACGCCGTCCCTGCGGAAACCTCCTCGCACGTGGGAGTGAGGGGAAGGTGAAGCGAACCCTCACCGTCCCTGCAAATGTTCACGGAAAATGAAGGCATCGGCTGGTCATGAAGGCCTGTGGGCGCATCGCACATGGCTCTCCTCCAGGGGCGCTGGGTGCTGGGAGGCGGCGGCTGGGAGACCCCGCACGCCCAGCCACCATGTCCTGGCCGCCGATTGACCCAAGCGAGGCTGTGGCTGCCGAGCCGGCCGTGATGAGTGGTGCCCAAGGCCTGGCCTTGTCTCCTTTCCTCGGGAGTTGTCTGCTGTCCCCGCTCTCACGGTGCTGGAACCGTTCCCAGAACTGTGATTCCTACCCCGCCACTCTCTCGAAATGGACTGACTCCCCGCACCCTCTCCTGCTGACGGCTCTATGACCCCCCAGCGCAGCTTTCAACATGATTTCCCTGCGGTCGGAGGCAGTGGGGGCCGGGGCGGGGCTGGTGGCAGGAGCGGAGCCGGGGCTCTGAGCCTCCTATCCCAAGCGCCCAGCACGTGTGATGTGGACAGGGACCCGCTGTGCTCACCGCGTTCTCTGCTCCCACCGTTCTCCCCTGTCCGGTGTCTCCGCCATGAACTTGAGTTCACTGGCACCAGCACACACGCATGGAGTGGCCTCGGTCCTCTTCCCATGTTGTTTGGTTTCTGAGCCCCCCTCCGTCTTCTTGCCTGAAAAATTGGGTCTAAATACTATTGGCTCACAAGGCTGTTGAGGGTCAGATGACGGAGCCGAAGGGCTCAGCAGAGGGCCTGTCCCACGTGGGGCTCTGTGGTCCCGTCCGTGGCTGGGGATGGAGACTTGGTGGCTCTAACATTCGCTCCAGTGTGTGGCGCAGAGCAGGTGTCAGGGTCCACCTGCTGGATGAAGGAAAGAGCGAGTGATGCGACTTGGGGATCATGGCAGGCGCCTGGCCTTGCCGTTTTGTGATGTCCTCGCTCTTAGAGAATCTTTATCAAGTAATACTTATTCACTAACCCAATTAGCCAGCTACAAATTATGACGTCGCTGTGCAACACTGCTGTCAATTATGTGGATTGCTAATAAGAGCTCATGTTTCTGAGCTCTTTCCAAGTCCCAAGAATTGTACTTAGTATTTGTCAAATATTTTGTCATTAATCTTCACACCAGCCCACTGAGGGAATGTACCCGTCAGCGACTGCCACAGCGATGCTGTGTAACAAAACTCCAACCTTTACTGGCTTACAGCTGGCATTCCCATCCCCCAACCCCCATGTGTCTGTAGGTCAGCGGGGGCAGCTCCGAGGCCAGCTGTAGGTGGGGTGATCCGGCTCTGGCCCGCACACTGAGTTCAGGTGTACGCCGCCTGTGTTCCTTCCGGAGCCTTGCTGGAAGAGGCCGCAGCTTCTTGGGACATGTTCTCCTCATGTTGGGCCACAAGAACCAACGAGAGCAGGCCCGGCTCGCAACACGCTTCCAGCCTCTGATTCAGTCGCAAGCCCCTGGATCTCATCGTCTGAAGCAAGTCATGTGGCCAAGTCCAAGTCCAGGAATGGGGAAGATCATCCATGCTCTCTGAGACTGTGACGAGGATGTGGACCCGTCATCCCCACCCCCCCCGCCCCCCAACCCAGGGAATCAATAATTCAATCTACCGCTAGGAGGTGCTATTGGAAGCCCCAACTGAGACATAGAAAGGAGAACGGGCTTGCCCAATGTCCCTCAGCTGGTAGGAATGGGAAGCAGGTTTGACCCCAGGTGATTTAACTCCAGAATTATGGCATCCTCCAAGCGTGCATATGGGGAAGGGAAATTTATTTTCTCCGATATCTGCATTTTTTTTCATCCCTTACTTGCTAATGTCATGCTGGCATCAGCCTCTCTCACAGTTCCTCGTCCATCTATCTATCCATCACCCCCTCCTTCACACATGCTTGGCATTTGGGTGTTCTCTCCACTCTCCAGAATCACAGGCTCAAGTGCAGTTCTTGGGTGTTTTTTGAAATGAACGTTGAGAGGGAAAACTCGCCCCCCCCCCCCCAAGTTAATCTCAGGCACGTGCATAAAATCCCTTTGCAAAGTCCCTGGTGGAATTCGTATCAAAGTGGCTCCGTGATTTCACTTAGAAACAATTTGCTCCATGTCAGACGTGGTTCCTGACACCTGAATGTGAACGCGATCCCGGTGGGCCCAGCGCCATCTCCACAAGGAGCCAGTGTCGACTCGGAGGGAGGAGAGGAAAGACGGCTGGGCGGCGGTGTGTGCGGCTGTGGAATAATGTTCCACACACCCTTACAGAAGGGATTTCCTCCTCCGTGTTTCCATAGAACCTTCCCCGTGTTTGTTTAAACCCGTCGCACACGCCGGTCTGACAGCTGCCTGGCCCAGGGCCTTCCTTGCAGACGCCCGTACAACCGGCCCTTTTAGCGGCGCCCTGCCCCGTGTCCCCCGACGCAATTACTTGGGTATATAAACCTCCCTGAAAGGCGGGCTTTGCTTGGGAGCTAATAAATAAGCCCCCAAGCCACAGCCTGGGTAAGACCTTGAAAAATGGCATCACCATCTACGGGGAATTATGAACCCCGCAAAAAAGCAGCTCATTGTATTTCCAGAAAAAAGAGTTTTGTTTTTAAAAAAATAATGATGATGAATAAAAATCACCAAGGCGTCTGCGTGGAAAAAGCCATCGGGTCTGAGGTTCCAGGGCTGGTCGCGTGGCTGCGTTACTTTTCGGTGCAGATTTTGTGTAAGAGGCATTATTTGCAGGAAAACAAGAGGCCGTTTGGAAGAACTCCCCTCTCACCCCATCTTCCCATTTGCGGTTTCATCCGGAGTGTGACTCTGCATGAGCTGCCACGGACACGGAGCAGGAGCGGGCCACCTCCAGGCAGGTTATCCTTTGCGGGGGGGGGGGGGGGGGCTGAAGATCATGTTTTTCAGAAAAAAGAGGGGGGGAGGGGGAAGGACACTGCCAGGAGGCGCCCCCTAGCGGTGTGCAGGCTCCCCGCTTAGAAGGCACTTTGGGCCCCACTTCTGGACGCTTTAAGGAGGGCTCTGGACCGCGGCCACGGGGACGTGGGCCGGCAGCGGGCTGCGTGCCTGCAGACAAGGGTTCGCTTCTGTCCCTCGGACCTGTTTCCTGGGCGGCGGGCTGCGGGCTCTGAGCGCCCCTTGAGTCGAGTCTTCCCGGATTCAAAGCGTCTTTTCTTTAACCGATGGCGCCCTCACAACAGAATCCGCGGAACCGGCCACTGGCGCGGCTCCCGTGACCTCGGGCAGCCCAGGTGGTTTCTCGGGCGGCCGCCTCGGGCCACTGCGGCGGGCGGTGGGGTGGCGCTCGGTCCCGCCAAGCCTCCCCTCCCCTCCCCGCGGAAGCAACGGCGCGGGGCCCCGGAGCCCGTCAGCCTCCCGGGGACGCAAGCACAGCCCGGCCGGGGGCGCAGCACCCACCCGCGGCGCGGCCTGGAGTCCCAGTGCGTGGGGCTGGCTCCGGACCGCCGGGTCGTTAAAAACGTCTGGCGGGGGGTCGCTGGTCGACTCCAGGGTCTCAGCTTTCTTTCCATTTGAAATCCCCGCATCGCACCCCGTGTTGACTCGGAGGGGGGGCGGGGACCAAGCCCAGCGCGGCGCACGCCGGGGCCTCGCATTCCAGACCCGCGCGGCTGTGCGTCCGCGACCGGCGCGGGGGCGGGTCCTCCCGCGGTTTCCTTCGCCACCCGCGCGCCACTCCCAAACTTTTCCTTCCTGCGCTCGCTCGCCCGCTCGCCCGGGGGGCAGGTGGCCGCGCCTGGATGCCGGGCTCGCGGCGCGGGGCTGGGCGCGCTCCCGCGGAGCCGGAGCCGCAGAGGCCCCCGGACTGCGCTCGTTTCCCGCAGGTACCAGGGGGGAGCCAGGCGCGGGGGTGGGGAGCGGAGGGCCGGCGGGGGGCGCCTGGGTCCGGGCTCCCGCGCCCCTCCGCGTGCCCGCCCCGCAGCGCCGGCGGCGGCCGGGCCGGGCTGGGCACCGGGAGTCCCGGCCGCGGAGGCTGTGCGCAGCCTCAATCCCCGCGGCGCTCGCGGCGCTCCCGGCGCTGGTGGCGGCGGCGGCGGCGGCGGCCCAGCAGACAATGAACTTGCGAGCGCGCCACGCCGAGGCAGGTCTGGGCCCGGTGCGGCTCCGCGGCCCCGGCTCCGCGGCCCGGGCTCCGCCAGGCTCCCGCGGTCCCCGGGAAGGGCGGACCCTCGCCGCCGGTCCTGGCGGTGCTACAGCGGCTCCGCGCGCCGGGCCCCCACGGGCAGGATGGCCGGCGGCTGCGCCAGGGCCCGCGCGTCCCCCTCGCCGGCTGGAGTGGATGCAGCCGGAGCTGGGGGACCGGAGACCGGGCGCCGGGGTGGTGGCGCTGCGGGCAGCGCGAGGCCTGCGGAGGGCGCACGGGTCGGTCCCGGGGGTAGCGCCACCCGCGGTGGCGGCTGCGGGCGGAAGACGGACGGACCAACAGCCCGGCGCTTTCGCCGTGTGAGCGCGTGGGGGGCAGGGGAGGGGGGCTGGGGCTGGGGGCGGGGTTCCCTGGCCGGGCGCTCGCTCCGCCGCGCACTTCGGGGAAGTTTCGGGCGCCGGCGAGGCAGGTAGGTGGGCACCCGCCCCGCTCCCGGCTCTGGCTCCAGGGCCGCGGCTGCTCCAGTCGGAGGGGGCGTGTGATGGCGGGGGGCGGGGGCCCGGGCGCTGACTCCCGAGAAACCTGGTTCCGGGGTGGGGACCGCGGGGGCGGGCCTGGGAGGGACCGGGGCGTGGCCGGGCCCCAGCGGCCTGAACTTTCGCTCTCGGCGCCGCCCCTTCCCTCCCGCCCGCCGCCCGCGCCTCCTCCCGGCGCCCACGGGCTCGCATTGCGGGCGCTTCCCAGCGGCGGCGCGGGGTCCCTGGCGAGCCAAGCGTGGCAGGTCTGAGCGGGATGGCGGGGCGGCGTGGGGGTGGGGGCGGGGGTGGGGGCGGCCCCGGCGCGGGGCAGCGCTGCGGTCGGTCGTGGTGGAGCGCGAGTCTGCGGGGCTGTGTGCGCGGGCGGAGGACACGGTGGCTGTGGGAGGAAGCGCGGGGGTGGGCGTGGAGGGGGGTCCTTGGGGCCCCTGGGATGGCGGGATGGAGGCGCCGTGCCCGGAGCCTTGCCTCTGGGGGATGAATGAGGAGCTGTGGCAGCGCCTGCCGACTCCTCGGGGCGCCCCGGCGCGAGCACGCGTGTGCGTGTTGGGATTCTGAGCCGCCGGGCGCTGCGCGCGGCCGCCCCGCCGCCCCGTCGCGGTCCTGGGTGCCCAGGTGCCCGCGGCCCCGTGAGCGCGGGTGACGAAGCCGCACCGGGGCTGGGCTGCCGGCGGCTGGATGTCCGCGCCCCAGTGAGGAGGCTGGAGGAGGCGGCGGCGAGGCCGGGCCGAGGCCGCTCCTGGGGCTCCCGTATCCCCGTCCCCGGGCCCTGGGCTGGATTCAGTGGGCGAGTTAATGGCCCGGAGTTTTCGGGAATGAGGTTGGGTCCCCAGGACGCTGGGGGGATGTGGCATTTGCAGAGGTTGAGCAGAGGGGCCCGCTCGGTCCCCTCCCAACCCCATTGCAAAGCCATGACCCCCCCCCCCAGCACCGCACTAATTATCGTGCAGTTTACACGCTGTCGGAGCAGGACGTGTTGATTGGTCACAACAGATCGAAGGTGGTTTTGTTTGCGAGAGCGTCGGAATAAGCATGCTTTATACACGAGGCAGTCTTCACCAGACACGTTCTTATAGTCCTAAATGAGTGGCAGGGAAGTGTTCTTTTTTAATTTTAAATATATTTTTTATTGATGTCAGAGAGGAAGGGAAAGGGAGAGAGAGAAACATCAACGATGAGAGAGAATCACGGATCGGCTGCCTCCTGCACGCCCCCTACTGGGGATCGAGCTGCGACCCGGGGAATCAAACCACTGGTTCATAGGTCGATGCTCAACCACTGAGCCGCCCGGCCGGCGAGCCCCACGCCCTTTGAACCTGCACCACCAGCCGCTTTGGGTTGGTGCTGGTTTGTGATGAGACTGTGGCCATCCAGGGCCTGACTGGCACCGGGAGGACGGGGAGCGGAGGCTGGGGCTGCCCTGACGGGTGAGCCCGGGACCCCCCCGGAGAAGGCAGCGTGGACTCAGCTCCAGCCGAGGGGGAGGAAACCCACTAGACAGGTCTTGTTAATTTTCCAGAGAATTCTCAAGCCTGGAATGAAGGGTGGGCTCGAGTTCTAGAAGCCGAGCAGAGGGTTGGGTGAGGGCCTGCCCGGAGGTCGGAGGGTCGGAGGTCGGAGCTTGGCGTCCCCGGTGTTTGTTTACTGGGAAGAGCATTCCACGTCAGAGATGCGACAGGGCCACGCCCCCGAGGCTGAGGGGCTGAGAATTGCCCGTCCTGCCTGTGGCCGCGTGCCAGGCTCCCTCGCCTGCCTGTGGGCCATCCGATAGCTCTGTGAATGTGCGTCTGCATGAAACTTTTTGTAGCATTTCATGGACCAAACAGATCCCTCGGCTGAGCCCCTGGCGATGGCCCCATGGGAAGGCGGACGTGGGCCCAGCCCTCGCGGGAGGGAGCTGACCCGCCAGTGAACGAGGGAACGGGCGCGGCCTGCCGAGCTGGGGGGACAGGGAGGCAGGGACCGTGCTGGAGAGGCCTGGGTTGTGAGGGGCTCATCTCCTTAACAGACGTGGTGTTAAGAGGAGGCTCACACAGCCAGTAAGTGGGTGATGAGTCCAGGCCTCGCACCCCAGCGCCCCCCGCCAGGCCGGGCGGGGCCTCAGAGCTCCCCACGCCTCCTTCCTCCCCCTCGCCAGGCCAGGATTTCACAGATGCCACCGGGAAGGAACCCTTTTGTAGGAGAGGAGTCCCCTCGAGTCCCTTTCAAAAGGAGCTGCCGGCACGGGAGTGCCCTTTAAGAGCAGCCGGTGGCGGGCACCCCTTTAGCAGCATGTGAGTTGGAGGGGGCGCGCTCTGTCACTGGTGGCGGTGGTGCCCCGTCCAACCCCCCCTCCCCGCGGTCTGGGGTCGGAAGCTCAGGAGTGACTCTGACTTCCTGCTCCGCGGTGGCGGTGGCTCCCCTCCGGTCGGGCCTGAGCGGCTGTGTTCTCCCGCGGCCAGCGGGCCAGGCGCTGGGAGGGGAGCGCTCCCACTGCACAGCGGGCTTCCTCACGGTCCTCGGAGCGAGACTTCCTTCCCGAGACGCTTCCCTGGAAATAAAGCACCGACACACACGGTGAGTTGGGCGGAGGCTGCGGCTTCACAGCAGGAGCCTGTATCAGGTTAGCGCATCAGCCCAGGGGGCCGGGCGGGAGAGCAAAGGGTTGGTGGGAATTTGGGCCAACAGGGGCTTCTTTTAAGTTGGGGAATTGGGAGGAAGACGTCGATCAAAACAGCCGTCGCTTGCCGGGTGCCCGCTGGTTCCCAGCTGGCCCTGTGCCAGGCAGGTCACAGGTGCCCCTTTGTCTCGTGGGGGGGGGGGGGGCTCGGAGATCCCAGGGACCGGCTCTGAGCCTGGGGAGGCACCGGCGGGCGGCAGAGAGAGAGCGGAGGAGGAGTGAGTGGGTGGGGAGAGAATGGCAATCACGGCTTCAGGGGAGGCGGGCGTGACCCAGAGTGGAAGGGGGGGTGGCGGCAGTGGCAAGTGGTTCCCGGTTTGTGCCGATGGCGAAAGGGACGTGGAGGAAATGCATCATCATCAGCAGCAGCTCTGCGGGGAGGCTGTTCCCCCAGGGCCGGGGCCAGGTGCGTGGGGGCGGCACTCAGCCAGGGGAGCGGGACCCCGAGAGTCAGAGTTACGTAACGCTGCTGCTGGGCGGCTCCGGCTGGGGGTGCAGCGGAGCCGGCCTCGGAGCGGGCTCCTGAGCGCTAGCACCTCCACGGCTCGGAGCAGGGCTGGCGTCAGGGTGCGCGCACACACGGGCTCTGTGGTTCCTGTAATGGTCAGAACCGGGGCTGGGGTGTCTCTGAGCCCCTGACCTTGCTCATGCAGTTTTCATGTATGTTCCTTGGGAGGGGGTGGGATGCATGACTTCTGCATATTCTCCCGCGTGGACACCCATAGGCCAGGACCCGAGGGATACCTGGGATCCTGGTTCGTTGTCCTCGCTGGTTGCTTCACTCTCTGGGCTGTTTCTCCATCTGTGCAGAGGGCTAGGCACACAGCTGCGCTCCGAGGCCTTTGGCGGGCGCTGTGGAGGGCTGGGGTCAGGCTGGGTTAGGCTGGGTCAGGCTGGGGTCAGCTGGGGTCTGGCTGGGGTCAGCTGGGGTCTGGCTGGGTCAGGCTAGGGTCAGGCTAGAGTCAGGCCAGGGTCAGGCTGGGGTCAGGCCAGGGTCTGGCTGGGGGCAGGCTGGGGTCAGGATAGGTCAGGCTGGGGTAAGGCTGGGTCAGGCTGGGGTCAGGCTGGGTCAGGCTGGGGTCCGGCTGGGGTCCGGCTGGGGTCAGGATGGGTCAGGCTGGGTCAGGATGGGTCAGGCTGGGGTCAGGATGGGTCAGGCTGGGGTCAGGATGGGTCAGGCTGGGGTCAGGATGGGTCAGGCTGGGTCAGGATGGGTCAGGCTGGGGTCAGGCTGGGGTCAGGCTGGGATCAGGATGGGGTAAGGCTGGGTCAGGATGGGTCAGGCTGGGGTCAGGCTGGGGTCAGGCTGGGATCAGGATGGGTCAGGCTAGGGTCAGGCTGGGGTCAGGCTGGGGTCTGGCTGGGGTCAGGCTGGGCCAGGCTGGGGTCAGGCTGGGGTCAGGCTGGGGTCTGGCTGGGGTCAGGCTGGGGTCAGGCTGGGATCAGGATGGGGTAAGGCTGGGATCAGGATGGGTCAGGCTAGGGTCAGGCTGGGCCAGGCTGGGGTCTGGCTGGCTGTGTTCCCACTGATGATGTCGGGCAGAGGGCCGGCCAGGCGGCTCCTGCTGGAAGGGTCCTGAGTGGCTTTTGAATGTCACCTGTTGGGCCCGGAGCAGGCTGCCCGGGGGCCTGTGTTAGGTTCTAGAACGCATCCCGGTCCAGGCCTCGGCGCTCCCGCCCTCGGGAGGAAGTGGCTGGCGGATCCTCAGAAGCAGAGGTGTTGTCCTAACGGAAACTGGGCCGCTGTCCAGGATTGTGTTTGTGACGGAAACGGGCAGCCTTGCCGCCGGGTGCCTGCAGACGCCCCGGCCTGGGCGAGCCATTAGGTCCCGGTGGCGCGATGCTGTTCTCACCGCGGGACTCCGGGGTTCCCAGTTTCTCTTGACGTGGAATGGACGCCCGCGGGCTGTTGGCTCCCTGGGCCTCTGAGAGGGAGGAGGGGCCATGAGAGCGGGTGGCTCCCCCTCCAGGCAGCCCTGGGCTCCGGGCATCTTTGCGGGGAGGCTGGAACCTGCATTTGGGGTCTGAGAGGTCTCATCCCTCGTCGCCGGGGTTCTGGTAGCTCTGCCCGCCCTCCGTGGCCTGTGGACGCCTCGCGCCGAGATGTCGGTGGGTTTGGGCCGCACCTGCACGCTTCCGTCAGCCGGTGCGCCCCCCCCCCCCCCCCCCCGGGTGAGCCCGGGCGCTGAGTCCCCGCGGAGGCCGGCAGCGGGGGAGGCGAGCGGGAGTCCCTCCTGTTCTCCCAGAAGCCCATTTCTGCTGGACAGAGGCGCCAGGGACTTTGTGGGCTCCCGGGTGTGCACCCAGAGAAAGGGAAAGGTCCCCAGTGGGTAGCAGGGTGCAGGCGAGTTCACGCTCGTCACCCACTGTCCGGAGGAGACCAGTGCTGATGGAGTGGCCTGGGGTCTCCCGGCGTTCGGTTTCTGGGCGATTGAAAGGTAGAAACCACAGCTTTTTGTGTCTTGAGCGTCTGGGGGGAGTAGCGTGGACATGGGGTGGGGGTTTCGGGAATCTGAGCAGGAGCCGCCTGCCCGGGGAAGGGGCCCGGGGTCCTCCTCGCGGGAGAGCCAGCTCGTCTCCAGGCTCCTTGTCTCGTGTGGAATGTGAGTGTTTGATTAAAGATGGGGAGCGTGGCCGGGTGTGGGCCGGCCGGGACCGCAGTGCCCGAGCCACAGGCCTGACCCCGGCCCGGGAGGGTCATTCCTCTGGTCTGTGAACCTGCGCACACGGAGGGGGTCTCCGGGTCAGAGCGGGTCCCCGGGGAACGTGGCCAAAGGGTGGTCTTGCCACCCCCACGCTTCTCACCTGCAGCCACGTCGGAGGGTGAGGCATTGGCCGAGGTCCCCTGGGGTCTGGGGCTCCCGTGTCCTCCGTCCCCTGGGCCCCGAATGTCAGACTTGCTGTTGCTCTAGGAAGATGTGAGGAGAACGGGGTTGGTGTCCTCTCTGTGGTCTGGGGGGGGCGGGGGGGAGCGGGAAATCTTTGTTTCTGGTTGTGGGCTGAACTCCGAGGCCTCTGTAGGGCGTCTTCCTCCCTCAGAGTCTGGGGAGCAGCTGACTCCAACCCTTGTCACGAAGAACAGCCGCGCTGTGACACGCACTGGTGGGAGGTCTCACACCGCTGGACCTCCGTCTCCGCTCGGAGGGAGAATGGGCTGCGGGGGGCTGGGCCAGGGCCTCTGCTCCGGCACTGCAGGGGTGTGAGTGTGAGTGTGTGTGTGTGAGTGTGAGAGTGTGTGTGAGAGTGAGAGTGTGTGTGAGAGTGTGTGTGTGAGTGTGTGTGTGTGTGTGAGTGTGAGAGTGTGTGTGAGTGTGAGAGTGTGTGTGTGAGTGGGTGTGTGTGAGAGTGTGTGAGTGTGTGTGTGTGAGTGTGAAAGTGTGTGTGAGTGTGAGAGTGTGTGTGAGAGTGTGTGTGAGAGTGTGTGTGTGAGTGTGTGTGTGTGTGTGAGTGTGCGAGTGTGTGTGAGTGTGAGAGTGTGTGTGTGAGTGTGTGTGAGAGTGTGTGAGTGTGTGTGTGTGAGTGTGAAAGTGTGTGTGAGTGTGAGAGTGTGTGTGAGAGTGTGTGTGAGAGTGTGTGTGTGAGTGTGTGTGTATGTGAGTGTGTGTGTGAGTGTGTGTGAGTGTGAAAGTGTGTGTGAGTGTGTGTGTGAGTGTGTGTGCGTGTGCGGAGTGTGTGTGAGTGTGTGTGTGTATGTGAGTGTGTGTGCGTGTGTGTGTGTGTGTGAGTGTGCGAGTGTGTGAGTGTGTGTGTGAGAGTGTGTGTGAGAGTGTGTGTGAGTGTGAGAGTGTGTGTGTGTGTGTGTGTGAGTGTGTGTATGTGAGTGTGTATGTGTGAGTGTGTGTGTATGAGTGTGTGTATGTGTGTGTGCGTGTGTGTATTTGTGTGTGTATGTGAGTGTATATGTGAGTGTGTGTGTGAGTGTGTGTGTGTGAGCTGTTCTTGAAATGCTTGGTGGCAGCTCTCGACAGAAGCCCTCTCCCCCGAGTCTCAGCACGTGGCCTCTCGGGAGGGCCCACCGGTGGGTGGCAGCCCATAGGCCCGCGTTCCCCACCTGCGACCTTCCTGTCACACGGGGGAAGGGCAGGTGGCACAGGGAGCGTGGGGTCCAGCAGTGCCCGAGTCCTAGCCGTGGCCCGGGTTGGCTGGTACCTGCTTTGCCCCCCGCCGGCCTGGGGGCCACTCCTCCCCTGCCCACTGCGGGCGCTGGTCCCCACGCAGCCCTGGTGTGCGGCCCGGGGCTGAGGCGGGACCCCGTTGGGCCCGTCCTGTGACCCGTCAGCCAACGTTCCGTCCCGGGAAGAGGCATTGGCCGGGCCTAGAAGTGGCTTTGACATGGCGTGTCCTCAGCGAGGCCCCGCTTCCTGTGCGCCAGGGGTTCTTGAACTTCATCTTTAGCCTGAGCCTCGATGATGGGTCCCTCCTGGCTGTCACAGCTCTTAATGAAGACGCTGTGTTCCCGAAAGCCGCGCGGCCCCGCCAAGGGCGCTGCTCCGACGCCAGAGGAAATGGCTGCGCTGAGGACGGAGCTGCCGCGGGGACGTGTGAGCGAGGAGCGGAGGGGGCGGCGGGCAGTCTGTTGTCCCGACTCCGAAAAGCTCTTACGTCCCCGCACCCCCCACCCCCCCCCCGCCCGCCCCGCTGCAGCGGCTCCCGTGAGAAGTCCGGTGGGAGGAGGCGTGGGGGCCGAGCCGCGGGGCCGCCTCCGAAAGCCCTTCCAGCCAAAACGTGCATCTGCGGCGGCTGACAGGTGACGGGTGACAGCTGACGGGTGACAGGTGACAGGTGATGGCTGATGGGTGACAGGTGACAGGTGCCAGTCCCGGGGCCTTTGAAGGGGTACAGTCTGGCTCAGAGAGTAAAACTGATGCATTAAAAAGTAGAGGAGACCTCGGTTGCCATTTGGGCGGCAGAAAATGACTTTGCTTTTGGCTGTTAAAACGGAAACGAATCCATAGGAAAGTGCAGGCCCACTCAAGTCGGCCGTTCTCCTTGGTTTGTAGATTTGCCCACAGAAACCAGCTTTGTGCCTGTGGCCCCGTTAGGAGCTGCAGAGCTGTTCAGAGGGCGTATGCGCGCGTGTGTGTATGAGTGTGCATTGCAAAATTCTCATCTGATTTATTTTTTTTCCATCTGATTTGTTATTTTAAAATCATGGAACAGACCTTTTGCCCATTCGACCCATTCTTTTTATTTATTTACTTTTAATTTAAATTTATCTTTCTTGTTGAAAGTATTGCGGACGTCCCCTTCGTCTTTTCCCCCATTAACTCCGTCCACCCTGCAGCCGCCCTCCCAGGCCCTCACCGCGCTGCTGTCTGCGTCCGTGGGTGATGCACAGCTGCAGTCAGTTTCCCAGCTGACCTCTCCACCGGCCTCCCGCTGAGACCGTCCGTCTGTGCCGTGCTCTGTGTCACCCGCTCTCTAAACACGGCTTGATTGGGATGGAACTCACACACGTGCGTCCGCCATGGAGAGGGTGCCAGGCAGGGGGCTCTGTATGTTCACAGACGTGAACACGGCCGGAACCACCTTCCAGGTGAGGCCACGGCATCAGCTCGGAAAGGAAGCCTGTGGCCATCAGCCCTCGGCCCCTCGTGACCTCCCCCCTCCCCCCCCCCGCCCCCAGCCCCAGGCGGCGGGAAGTGCGCTTCCTGTCCCCTCTCCCGGACTTTCCATGAACGCAAGCTTCCAGCAGGTGCTTCCGTGGCCGGGCCCCTTGCCCTCGGCGTTCCCACGGTTCTCCACGCGGGGATCCGGGTGGGCACGTCGTCCTCCTCGCGGCCAGGGCTGTGCTGTGTGCGGACGGACACATTCTCTGTCCCCCGTCTGTCGGTCGGGCTGCCTCCCTCCGGCTCCTGTGAGAGGTGCTGCTGCAGACGCTCCTGGCCGTTTCCTGGGGACCCGCCTCTGCGTCGCGGCTCTAGTCTAGGACGCTCTGTTTCCTGGCTCTTGTGCATGAGGTCGATGCCCTTTCTCACATGCTCTCTGGACCGGAGAAGGCTTGATTCTCAGACGGGGTTCCGCTGCCCCTCAGGATTACATGCAGCTTAGAGCTTGGATAGGCCCTCACCCACTTCATAGATGGGGAAACTGAGGCCCAGAGAGGCCACACGGAGCCTCGGGGTCAGTCCAGTTACCCTGCATGTGCTCCCTGATGAGCTCTGAGTAAACCCCAGTCCCCCTGAAGGGCTCAGGCGGTAAGAAGGCTGGCTGGGTGCACGTATACTGAGGCTGGCTGGGTGCGCGTATGCTGAGGCTGGCTGGGTGCACGTATGCTGAGGCTGGCTGGGTGCGCGTATACTGAGGCTGGCTGGGTGCACGTATACTGAGGCTGGCTGGGTGCACGTATGCTGAGGCTGGCTGGGTGCACGTATACTGAGGCTGGCTGGGTGCGCGTATACTGAGGCTGGCTGGGTGCACAGATGCTGAGGCTGGCTGGGTGCACGTATACTGAGGCTGGCTGGGTGCGCGAATACTGAGGCTGGCTGGGTGCACATATACTGAGGCTGGCTGGGTGTACAGATGCTAAAGGCTGTCTGTGTGCACATATACTGAGGCTGGCTAGGTGCGCGTATACTGAGGCTGGCTGGGTGCACGTATACTGAGGCTGGCTGGGTGCGCGTATACTGAGGCTGGCTGGGTGCACGTATACTGAGGCTGGCTGGGTGCACAGATGCTAAAGGCTGTCTGTGTGCACATATACTGAGGCTGGCTGGGTGCGCGTATACTGAGGCTGGCTAGGTGCGCGTATACTGAGGCTGACTGGGTGCGCGTATACTGAGGCTGGCTGGGTGCACATATACTGAGGCTGGCTGGGTGTACAGATGCTAAAGGCTGTCTGTGTGCACATATACTGAGGCTGGCTGGGTGCACATATACTGAGGCTGGCTAGGTGCGCGTATACTGAGGCTGGCTGGGTGGGTGTATGCTGAGGCTGGCTGGGTGCACGTATGCTGAGGCTGGCTGGGTGCGTGTATACTGAGGCTGGCTGGGTGCGCGTATACTGAGGCTGGCTGGGTGGGCGTATACTGAGGCTGGCTGGGTGTGCGTATACTGAGGCTGGCTGGGTGCACGTATACTGAGGCTGGCTGGGGGCGCGTATACTGAGGCTGGCTGGGTGCACGTATACTGAGGCTGGCTGGGTGCACGTATACTGAGGCTGTCTGCACATATGCTGAGGCTGGCTGGGTGCGCGTACACTGAGGCTGCCTGGGTTGGTTTGATGGGATTATGCTCCGGTATATTTTAATTAAACCGTCTACAAACCGATTTCCTAAAGGCGCAGACTCCCCATGCAGCCGGCCCGCAGCATCCGAGCCCCATGCCCACTGGGGCCGAGCGATGCTGTAATGACCAGAGGCGGTCACGTGGGGGCTGCTCACGGTCGGCCTCCAGGTGCATCCATCCTGAGATGCAGCCAGAAGGCGATGCGAGGGCATCGTCAGCAAGGACTTGATTGAGTCTGCGGTTTCCACCAGCGAAGGGGAAGGGGCAGCTGGCTTGCTACTGGTGTTTAAACCGCAGGGTCCTGGGGACGCTCCTGGGGGCGCTCAGTGTCCTCCCGGCTGTGGGATGAGCCCATCACCGTCCCAGGTAAAGACTTTCCCGTTGGAAGGGCTGGGGGAGCGTGAGGGCCATCAGGTAGTAAAATTCACAGGAGGGGCCGCCCTGAGCGCGGGGAGGCGGCCGGCCGGGGTGAGCCTGTCATCGCAGGAACGTGACAAATCAAAGGGCCCGTGGTTCTGCTCAGGGCAGAGCTGGTGAGAGGATGCTGTGTGGACCGAGGGCTGCCGGGCGGGCTCGGGGGAAGCGCTTCGCCAGCCTCGCTCCTGTGCCGCCTGGAGGCCGCGGGTTCTGAAAGGCTCCTGGGAAGGCCCCTCCTTGGGCCTTTGCTCTTCTTGTTAAAATACATTTTTGCTGATTTCAGAGAGGAAGGGAGATGGGGGAGAGAGAGAGACATCCGTGATGAGAGAATCACGGATCGGCTGCCTCCTGCACGCCCCACTTGGGGATGGAGCCCGCAACCCGGGCCTGTGCCCTGACCGGGCATCGAACCCTGACCTCCTCGTTCCTAGGTCGACACTCAACCCTTGAGCCAGACCGGCGGGCTCTCTGTCTCCTTTTTAAACTGTAAAGTCAACGCTAGTGGCCGTTCCTAGGGAGAAGCATCTTTGGCATTTGTTCCTAATCACTCATTTTTTTTGCTCGAGGTTTTACAGCAGCAAAAACTGTGAAAACCTCAGAAAAGCTGAGTCAGCCGAGGGCGGTCCAGCCAGGTCATAACTGTGTCTGCTCAGAACGTGAACATGACCCGATTGCTGGGTCACAGCTCAACTTGCTTCTTTCTGCCGGTTTCAGGGGGTGGGGCTCAGGAGGGAGGCAGGGCAGTGACAGCAGGTCTGGGTGTGGGTGTGAGTCCGACCGTCGCCTGCAAGCTGAAGAGGTTCTAGAAGCTTCTGTCCATCCCCCTCCCCTGCTGGAAAGAGCTGGTCGACACCCCTTCCAGCCCTGGCACCCTGTAATGCCGTGGGGAATTGTTTAATCCAAAAGTCTCGTTTTCCCCGCCCATAAAACCAGTAAAAACCCCGAATGGATTAAGTAGAGGAACTCATTTAATTACGTAGGTAATTGGTATCGTCCCTTCTGAAGTGCAGAGGAGGGGAAGGAAGCTGAGGGGACCAAACATTAAAAATGAAAAAAGAGGAAGAAGGAGAGAGGCGCTTTGGATTGTAGGTGCCTCTGAACACTCGCTGTCTTCGAAGCGTTCCCAGGCTCCCTTTGCAGGAAAGGAAGGGACATGATCGGAGGGAGGAGGGACTTTCTCCTTCCTCGTCCTGAAGTCAGTCCTGAAGTGCTGGGCGACGGAGCGCCTTCAGAAATGTGCCTGAAGGGCCTCTAAGAACAAAAAAACGGGTAAAAACAAAACAAAATGGAAAAACAAAACTTCTGGCCACAGATAAGAATCGTTTAATTCACCAAGACACAGCGTGCTGGTGTTTGCTTAAGTGGGAAAGCTCGGTTAGGAGGGCAGGCGGGAGGTGCACCCCCGCCCCACGCACCCCGGAGCTCTTGGGGTGTCCGGAGCCCGGGCCAGCCCAGCAGAGTTCCCCGTGGAGCCGGGCCAGCACAACGGCCGCAGGCTCGGTTGGTACCAGGAAATGGGTTCGGAGTAACATAGGAAGGAACTAACCCTAGAGAGGAGAATTTTAAAACTCGCAGAATTTCAGTTCTATTTTAAATGCAGAAACCACACTCCCTGGGGATTCTGTTGGCGACTGCGCTATATTTGTATGCGTGTTCCTGGCCGGGAGGCTTCCTTTCTGATTTCCTTCCTTCGGGAAACATTTGCAACCTTCGCAGAGGTGACAGCCCAGTGGTCGCGGCCGAGGCCGGTCCAGCTGCCCATGTCGAGGTGGGAGGAGGAGGGTGGGGCAGAGGGGGGCCTGACCTGGGCTTTGGGGGGCTGGGCTGCCATCTGAGGGTGAGCTGGAGTTCCAGTCCAGCCGGCCGGTGGTGCTGGGGGAGGCAGCTGGACACACAGACAGACAGACAGGCAGACACCGAGGCACTGGGATGAGACTGGAGGGCAGAGGCGGCACCGGGCGCGGTTCCATGGTCCCCTTCACCCTCCTGTGGTTCTTTCTAAAAAACATACGTTTTTATTGATGTCAGAGAGGAAGAGGGAGGGAGAGAGAGAGAAGCATGGATCGGTTGCCTCCTGCACGCCCCACACTCGGGATCGAGCTCGCAACCCGGGCCTGTGCCCTGACCGGGAATTGAACCCTGACCTGGTTCATGGGTCGACGCTCAACCACTGAGCCACACTGGCCGGGCCCCCCTGCGATACTTGATGGGGTTGGCGAGTGTCGCATTTACAGCCCAGCCCAGCGGCTGACTGGGGCTCAGAGCGTAGGTGGCCTGCCCACGTCACAGGGTCCGTGACCGTGTGTGTCCCCGGGGCCGCCGGGGCCGCTGGTCAGGCTGTCCCTGTCTGCTGGGCGCAGCCCGTGGCGGGGGGTGGGCCTGTGGGATAAAACAGTGCTGACAAGTGTTCAGACCGGCGGCTTCTGTGGGCGGCACCGCTGCCCTGTCCGTCGAGCGGCCGCTCATGTATGCGTCGGGGGGACCGGACACTTGCGCACCGTTGTTCGCACGCGGTTTGAACACGTGAGCATCGTGTGTACGCACGTCCCCTCCCTCCGCTGCCCGAAGGACACGGGGCTGGGCCTCTCTGCGCTCGCCACCTTCGCACTCTTCCTGACGCAGCCCACGCGGGCGGGAGGGGCCACGTGGGGACGGGCCACCCTGCTCCTCCGGGCCCCGCAGTCTCCGTGCTCTGTGCGCGGATCACATCTTCCACCCGCTTTCCTGCGCGCGGGGAGGAGAAGTCGGGGGAGGCAGCCGGAATCTCCTCTCTGAGGTCGGGCTGTGCTGGAGCCCAGGTGGCCCCGCGTCTGGCGCTCAGGGTCCGTTGGTGCAGCCGTCGGAGCCTTCGTGAGCCTGCGCAGAGTAAGGACAGAAGTGACCGCATCCGGGGTTCCGGCGACCCGTGGGCCGTGCGTGATGGCCCGCTGCGAGAGGGAGAGGCGAGGGTCCAGGTGGAGAGGGTTGGCCTGTGGTCATGCCGCTGGCTAAGGGGCCTGTAGATGCCCCGGCCAGCTCCCCTGTGCTAAGTCCTGGGGGAGGCGGGCAGGGCCTAGAGCCCCCGCCTCAGTTTCCCCGTCTGTAAAATGGGGATGCTGACCGTGTGTTCCACTTCGATGGCCGAGGTGCATCAACAGTACAGTCGACGGAGCGCTCAGCCTGGCGCCTGTCACTTGGATCGTCACTCGGTGGCCCGAGCCCTGGCCTGGGGACCTGCTGGCCGTTCGCTTCTCCCTCGTTAACTTAGGAACTACTTCGTGGGCAGCCCCCCGCGCCAGGCACGCAGCACACGGGCCGGAGCGGGAGGCCTGGTGCCGACGGTCTGAGTGAAGGTGGCGCGTCAGGGACCCTGCCCGAGTAGACGGTTTGAGACTCGGCAGCCCAGGTCGAGGAGGCGAGGGGAGGGGGTGCCTGCATCTCCTCCCGTGCTGCCTCCGAGTGCTTCCTGGGCTCCTGTCCGTGTCTGTGGGGGAGACAGCAGCTCTGTCCCTAAAGGGACTCCCGAGGGGTGGGGTGCGGGCTGGACGGCTGGGCTGTCCGCTCCAGGCCACGACGGGTCGAGGTTAGGATGGGCTCCCCCGTGGTGGGGGGCGCGGGGCGGGGACTGGGGTCAGACCTGGGTCTTTATGATGAGCTAGTCTTCATAATGAGCCGCCCTGGCCTCAGTTTCCCTGACTGAGAAATGCAGGCTGGGCAGCAGGTGCCTGCAGGCTGGTCCGCAGGCGCTGGCCTGGCGTGGACCTGGGCCATCACGCCCGGGGGAAGGGGTTCCTCTCTGCTCTCCCCTCCCAGAGGCAGCTCGCCCAGCCAGACCCTTAGGCCTTGGGGCCGGACACTTTCTGGAAAACGGACCCTCCCAGTGGCAGCGAAAGGTGCTGGGCTGACCCCGGTTCCGAGGGCTGAGCCTCTCAGGCTCCCCGCCCGGTCGCTCCTACCCCAATGATCGGGCGCCTCTGCCTTTGCTGTCTGCCTTGTGACTTCTCCCCACGTGTGGGGGCCCAGAGCCGCCACCTGCCTCCCTCCCCATGACTTGGGATCAGCCACAGGCAGGAGGACTGCTCCCCCCGGGGCCCGGGGTTATGTCCCCTGAGCGCGGGGGGCCCGGAGCGAGGCGGAGCCCCTCCTGTAGTCACGGGAACAGCGCCCGCCGTGGCTGAGGCTGCTCCGTGCCGGGCGCTTGTCTCCCCTGCTCTTCCCGTCTCCCTGGGGACCGAGGTCGTGCACCCCCGCTGTGCACACGAGGAAGGGGAGGCACAGCTGGCTCAGCCGGCTCCCTGGCCGGACGCAGAGGAGGCTGCCTGTGGGGAGACTGGGCCTCGGTGAGGGTGGGGGTGGGGGACGCCCGGCCTGCAGGCTGTGTAAGGCCCGGGAGATCACTTGGTGGGACCCTGCCGAGGAGCGGGGGTGAGTTCGTGACGCGTTTGACCAGACACCGCGGGGATATTTCGCACGGCCCCGCCCGCGAGTGGTGTGGTAAAGCTCCAAAGGGCCCTTGGAGAGCAAAGCCCCCCCCCGGGTTAGAACGCGTGCGGGCGCCGTGCCCTCTCACCACGGATGTGATGTCCAGAACGTAAAGTACCAGCCTGAGTTCCGCGGGACCCGCGCTCTGGGCCAACCGGGAGGAACTGGCCGGTTCCAGACAAAGCCCGGATGAGGCGGCTCGTCGTCAGGAAGGTGAGCTCTGGCTGGGCCCGAAGGAAGGATCAGGCTTCAGGAAGGGCTTGCTCCAGGGGAGGAAGGAGTTATAGAAGCTCTGGAGAGGAAGGAGCCAGGCCTCTTCCCCGGCGGGGCGCGGGGTCAGCCGTCGGAGAACAAAGCGGAGCAGCTGTGCTCGTCGGAACACGTTTTGCCGGAGAAGCGCCGGGGTGAGGCGTGCGGCGGGCCTGTCTCGCGCCGGGGACAGCGGCCACCTGGCGGGAGCGGCCTGGGGCGCTCTGGTTCCGGGTCCGCGATGGTCAGAGCCGTGGTTCAGACTATGCCTGGGTCTGCGGGTGAAGGGCCCGTGACTCCCTTTGCTTGTGTGAACATGCTTTCCGGACTCCTGCGTGTGGAGCCGCGCTGGTCTGGCTTGGTCACGTCCACTGTCTGTGGAGGAGCACGTCGGTCGGCTTTCGTCGCGTCACAGAACTCCTGGAACTAGGGAGCAACCTGCCATTTCTCGCGTGTCCGCAGGGATCGGCTGCGCCAGGCTGTGTCTCTCGCCCCCTCCCGGCCGCACCACCGCGTCCTTCGATGGTAAAGGTGCCGGGTAGCCGGGCAGGCGACAGGTCCTCACGCCTGGGCATGGACTGGCGTGTGGTCACTCCTGCCGCGTTCTATGGGCCAAAGCGGGTCTCCGAACTCGGTGGGGGTTGGGGGGTGGGGGAGGGAAGCGTATTCCACGCCTTCAGTTGTAGGAACGGCACCGTCGCTCATGTGGTGAGGGGTGTGGAGACACGGAGGGGTCAGCCATGGAAGCCATCTGCGATCTGCACTAAATAGACTAGACCTGCCCTGGCCAGTTTGGCTCAGTGGATGGAGTGTCGGCCTACGGACTAAAGGGTCCCGTGTTCGATTCTGGTCAAGGGCACATGCCCGGGTTGTGGGCTCGATCCCTAGTGTGGGGTAAGAGGCAGCTGATCAATGATTCTCATCATTGGTGTTTCTCTCTCCCCCTTTCCCTTCCTCTCAGAAATCAGTAAAAATATATTTTAAAAATAGTGCTAGGCTGCTGCTGAGCAAACACTTAGCTGTGGGCCAGGGCTGTGTGTGCAGAAGAGTGAACTCAATCCGTGGACCGGACGCTCTTCCGAACGCTTCACCCGAGCTGGCGCACTTCCGCTCACAGCCGTGCGACCAGGAGTCTTGGGCTCATTCCCACCTCACGTCCAAGGAAGCGGGAGGAGGGAGGTTGCGTGACCTGCTCAAGGTCACCGCCAGGCACCTGGCCGGGCGCCCCGCTCCGGTGCAGGGTGTGGCCTGTCAGGGTCAAGGACTTCTGCGAATACAGAGGCCCCATCACGGATGGGACTGGTCTGCGGTCTCCAAGTGGACACGCCGTTAGCGTCCCCGCCCACATAACGGCCCCCGTGTCCTTCCCACCGCGCAGGCCAGTGAGTGTCCACCCGGTAGCTTCGTTCTGTCGATTGACTAGACCTTGTGATCGAAAGCATTCATCTCCAGCTAGAAACTGAACCTGAGGCCCCAGATGGTGTGGGTCAGTGGGTAGAGCATCGGCCTGTGGACCGAAGGGTCCTGGGTTCGATCCCGGCCAAGGGCACATGCCTGGGTTGCGGGCTCGGTACCCAGTGGGGGTGTGCAGGAGGCAGCTGATTCTCTCTCACCATTGATGTTTCTCTCTCTCTCTCCCTCTCCCTTCCTCTCTGAAATCAATAAAAATACATTTTTAAAAAAGAAAAGGAACAGAACCGGATGAGCTATTATTGTTTGGGCTGAACCCTCCACTCTGGACAGCTCTCTCAGCCTCAGTGACGTTCTTAGGATGTCTTGGATGTGAATGGGAACCCTGGTCCCTCCTCTGCTCGTGGATTGATGGACTGATGTTCCGTGGGAACGTGCATGTCCGTGTCCACGGACTGATGCTCCGTGGGAACGTGCATGTCCGTGTCCACGGACTGATGCTCCGTGGGAACGTGCATGTCCGTGTCCACGGACTGATGCTCCGTGGGAACGTGCATGTCCGTGTCCACGGACTGATGCGCCGTGGGAACGTGCATTTCCGTGTCCACGGGCTGATGCGCCGTGGGAACGTGCATGTCCGTGTCCACGGGCTGATGCGCCGTGGGAACGTGCATTTCCGTGTCCACGGGCTGATGCGCCGTGGGAACGTGCATTTCCGTGTCCACGGGCTGATGCGCCGTGGGAACGTGCATGTCCGTGTCCACGGGCTGATGTTCCGTGGGAACGTGCATTTCCGTGTCCATGGGCTGATGTTCCGTGGGAACGTGCATTTCCATGTCCATGGGCTGATGTTCCGTGGGAATGTGCATTTCCATGTCCACGGATTGATGTCCATGGGAACGTGCATTTCCACATCCACAGCCCAGAGAGAGAGGTCAGCGTGATCGGAGCGGCTCCGTGTGTTAGTAAAGGTTAATGAGGAACCGTCCATTTTCCCCGCTAAAACATTCAAGTGAAGTGATGTGATTAGCCATCGCGTCCTCTCTGCTCCCAGAGGGCAGGTGGGAATGTTCCACCTACAAGAGGCGATTTGTGTAACTCCATCCAGATTGCTTCTGAAGTCACACATGTCTCTCTTCTGCTGTGTCAGCTCGTGGCTGCCATGCTTTCCTCTGTGTTTCCTGGGGTGACTCTGGACGCCATTATGGACCTGACATGAGGGGGCATTCAGTTACGGAGCCTGCGGTGGGATTCCTGGCTCTCGATTACGATTTTGTTATAAATGGCTCGCTAATGACGCTGGGGTGCAGAGGTTAATGGGGGGCCTCCCGGCCAGGGAATTGAACGCCGGCTATTTTGGGAGCAGCGATGCGATCTCTCACGGTGGTGGCGGGTTCCCACGGTGGCAGCCTGCGGCCACAGGCCCCGCATGGAGCCCGCTGGGAGCAATCTCCTGAAATCTCGCTGAAACGTACACCGGGTGCTGAGGGTGAACACCTGAGCGGGCGCGCCCGGTCCCGTCTGACCTGAGTCCGCTGGCACCGAACGTGGTGAGGGCGGGGCCTGCGTGGCTCCATTTGAAAGGCAGGACAGCCGAGTGTCGGGTGTCGGAGGGCCTGTTTCGGGGTCACCTGTGGCGCGTGGGAAAGGCCAGGCCAGGGACGGAGTAGCCATCCATCCTCCTCGGTGCAGGCCGTCCGTCCGATGTTTGTCCACGGAGGTGCGTCGGTTAAGAGCTGCACACATTGTAGGATCCTTTGGAAGATCCTGAGCCACGCCAGCCAGGCCCAAATACTCATGTTTTTTTATGACATCACCCCCCCCCATCTTGTACGGGCTCCAGGCCTGACCTGGGTGCCCCCCTCGCGGAGCCCACACGCCCGCCGTGCCGTGGCCACCGTCAGCGGCTCCCCTCCCTGGGCGTGTTTACTTACTTCGCTGGGATTGAGAAACCTTTGTTCTGGTTTGGGAATGTTCTGCCCCTTCTGCTGGGTCGAGAATGTACATTCTTGTCTTGGAGCATCAGAGACCGTGTTTTCTTTAAAAATAAATTGATGAGGCCCTCCACGCCCGGGACGGGGTGGGAACACGCCCCCCACGGGGACCCTGGCGGGAGCCTTATCTCCGACGCTAAAGCAGTGTGTTCTTGGCTGAGGGACGGGCTGCCAGGCCGGGGCCTGCCCTTTTGTGTCTTTGGTTTGGAAGGATTGTTTGTCCCGAGAGAGGGGTCAGGGTGGTGGACGAGTTGGAGGCGGAGGTTGGAGCCTCGCGGCGCGGACGCTCCTCAGACGCCTCGGGGTGCGGGCGGCGGGGCCTGGGATGTCCCCGTTCCGGGGCAGCTTGCTCCCACGGCCCCCTCCCCGCCCCCTCCGCTCTTCTCAGAACTGCCTGACCCCTGACTCAGCCCTCGCGGGCCAGGGTTTCTCAAGCTGGCTCCTTGAACCTCGGGGAGAAGTTCACGGCCGGGTATGTTTTGGAAATTCTGTGTATCTTCCTCTCCTGTGGGCTCACAGGGCTCATGAGCAGATGGAAGGCCCCGAAAAGTCCTGCTGTAAAGCTGTCTGTCTGTCTGTCTGCCCGGCTGGTGTGCCTCAGTGGCTAGAGCATCGGCCTGCGGACTGAAGGGTCCCGGGTTCGATTCCGGTCAAGGGCACAGGCCCGGGTTGTGGGCTCGATCCCCAGTAGGGGGCGTGCAGGAGGCAGCCGATCAGTGATTCTCTCTCACTGTTGATGTTTCTCTCTCTCTCCTTCTCCCTTCCTCTCTGAAATTAGTAAAAATATATTTAAAATACTTTTTAAAAAGTCTGTACTCTGTCCGTTCCACCTCTTCCCAGTGGTTTAAGCACACGGCAGGGAATGCTGGGGAAGCCCTTTCAGGAGACGCTGCCTGACTATTGCCTGGTCCACGTGCGTCGTTAAAGCACCGGCTTCGCCGCGGTCCCAGGGCGGGCCGCCCCCGCTAGTGACTTCCGACCGCCGAGCCCGCCAGCCAGCAGGACGAGGCCCTGACGCAGACTGGTCCCACCTTCCCTGGAGACGGCAGGATCTAGAGGGTGTGCGACAGTGGGGGGGCGTCCACCACGCTCGGGCAAGGGCACAGGGGGAAGTCGGTGCGGTGGGATCTCCCACTTCCAACGCCATTTCAGATGTCCTTGGCCTTCACGCCAATTAAAAACCGCCTGTCGTCATAGTCACTGCTGATGCGAGTATCATGAACGGCACCTCCCTTTCAGGGGATGGGAAAGGCGTGTAGACATTATGCAAACTCCTTTCATGCACCAGCTAACTTAGTGCTTTGGCCGACGGGTCGGGAGGGTCTCCGGTCCTCGTGTGACTGGTGAGGAGACCAGAGCTCAGAGAGGTTACCTGGCTTCCTCAGTTTCACACAGCTCGTGCGTGGCGGTCTACCACCCCTGGAACTGAGGAGGTTTGGCTTTTTTAAAAAAAAATATTTAATTTGATTGATTTTAGAGAGAGAGCAAGGGAGAGGGATGGAGAGAGAGAGAAACATGGATGAGGGAGGAACATCGATCGGCTGCCTCCTGCACGCCCCCTACTTACTGGGGATCGAGGCCACACCCGGGCATTGGACTGGTCACCTCTCGGTCCATGGGCCGACACTCAACCACTGAGCCACCTGGCCGGGCTGCCTTTTTTTTTTTCTACATCTACCACAATGGATCACCCGGGCAACAATACATTTTATCACCACAAGATTCTCTGCATAGACTTTAAAGACTCGTGTTGTTCCCAGGACGATGCCCGGGACAGCGAGTGCAGGGTCTGAAGGGCGATGCCTCACGGGGATGCTGCGCGCTGCGTCTCGTTGCTGAGGGACCGCGAGCCGAGTGGTGTTTGTGTGATCCCCCCTGTGAGGAGCGTCCTCGTCGGCCTGAATGCTCGTGAGCTCCTGCTTCCTGCACGGGCAGTAAAGCCGGGGTCCCGGGAGGAGGCGTCGGGCCTCGGGAGAGGAAAGCATTTGGCCTCCGCCTGCTCCTGGCCGCGCCGCCCGCCTTCCTGGGCATTCCGTCGGCTTAAAGCGCTGATATTTCAGTTCGTCTCTCACGTTCCCCGTCACCGGCTGAGCCTGAATCTGGGAAAGATTCCAAACCCGGGGCTGAGGGCTCCTGTAACTTAGCCAGGTCGGGGGGTGTCGGAGGGGGCTTGAGAGGTGGGCAGAATACGGTGTCTGACGTGGGGCTGGTGCTGCTGGCGTTGGGGCCACGTTTGCTGGCTGAGACTGAACCCCAAAGCCAGGCCCCAAGGCCCCAGGACCTCCCTGTACCCTGTATGCTTTCCTGTGACTTGTTTGTGACCCAGTGGGCTGGGGCCAGAGCCTAGCTGTCTCTCCTTGGAAGATGCCCCCGGGTTACTGTGTCACCGCACGAAGGAACGAAACCTCTTTTCTTGCCCGGCCCGCGTGGCTCAGCGGTTGAGGGTCGACCCAGGAACCAGGAGGTCACAGCTCGATTCCCGGTCGGGGCACAGGCCCGGGTTGCGGGCGCGTTCCCCAGTGCGGGGCGTGCGGGAGGCAGCCCATCCGAGATTCTCATCATCGATGTTTCTGTCTCTCCCTCCCGCTCCCTTCCTCTCTGAAATCAATAAAAATACTTTTGAAAAGAACAAGCAAGAAGAGCTCTTTCCTTTGCCGTTTAGGTGAGCTGACGCTCTAAGGACTGGCCTGCCCCCAGGAGGAGACATTCCGCAGGAGCACGGGATGCAGAAGGGGACCCCGCGGATGGCATGCCGGCCCGGCCCCCCGAGAAGACCATGACCCCTGCCGATCTCCTGGGCGTTCCCGCGTTCCCCAGCGAAGCCTCCCCCACTTCCTCCCGTGCCCGGGGGGGACCTGAGGGACGGCGGGGCTGCCCGCGAGCGTGAGGCCGCGGCTCGGGCGGAGCATGACCCTGGGAGGCCACGTCCTCTCGTCTTCCCGTGGCACCAGAGGTCGCCCTCCCCCGTGCCCCGGGGCTGCGGCGGCGCCTCCTTTTCACACCCGTGGCCCGTGCCGTCCGACCGCCTCCTGTGCCCATAAGTCGCCCTTCCAGCCGCCCGCACGCCGCACGCCCCCGGCTCCTCGCTCATGGCTGGGGCCGGCCGGCCGCGGGCGCTACCATGAGGCACAGCATTGACGGGGGCATCCAGGTGTCGCCGGACGACACGCACCAGCCGCTGCTTGGCGGCCGAGCAGGCCCCCCCCACATCCCCCAGGAGGGCCCCGCGCGCCCAGGCGACACCGGGGCCGCGTCCCGCGTGGACGGGAAGCTGATGAACCTGCTGGCCGTGCTGGAGGGGCGGCCGGACGGGAGCGAGAGTTGGGGCGGGTGCTGGCGCTTGGGGAAGGGGCGGCGATGCAGCCTGGCGTTCGGGCTGGTCATCATGACCTTGGTGATGGCCTCGTACATCCTCTCAGGGGCCCGCCAGGAGCTCCTGCTCGCCTCGCCCTTCCGCTACCGCGCCTTCCCCGGCAGCCCCGGCCCGCCCGACGGCGAGAGCCCGAGTGACGCCCAGGAGCTGCACCCCCAGCCGCCCGCGGGCAACCTGTCCTCCGCGAAGGACGCCCCGGGCCTGAGGTCAGTCATCGACAGCATCACGGCCAGGATCGCGTTCACGGCCAGGCAGCTCCCGGGCACAGACGACCTCAGGAGGCAGGAGCCCCACGTGAGTAGCCCCCCCTCTAGACCCTGTCGGTGGGCGGGTTTTGGAAAATGGATGCTTCTCTGTCAACATCGCTGGGAAGAATCTCTCCGGGTGACGGGGAGAATCGGACGCCTGTGGCCCAGGGTGCGCGGAGAGTTGTCTGTTACGTTACCCGAGAAGGGACTTTCCGATATAAATGGTGCAGCTGGACAGCTGAAGGAGGATGGACAGGTGGTCACGGCGATTTCAGCTGCTTTTTATTTTATTTATATGCTAGAGGCCTGGTGCACGAAATCCATGCACTCGGGGGAGGGTCCCTCAGCCTGGCCTACACCCTGGCAGTCCAGGAGCCCTTGGGGGCTGTCCAACTGTCCAGCTTAGTTGGACAGTCAGACATCCTTAGCGCTGCTGCGGCGGCGGGAGAGGTTCCCGCCACCACCGCTACGCTCGCCAGCCGTGAGCCCGGCTTCTGCCCGAGCGGCGCTCCCCCTGTGGGAGCTCACTGACCACCAGGGGGCAGCTCCCGCATTGAGCATCTGCCCCCTGGTGGTCAGTGTGCGTCACAGCGACTGGTCGTTCCGCAGTTCGGTAGATTTGCATATTAGCCTCTTATTACATAGGATAGGATGTATTTTTATAAAAAGATATTTTTTCTTGATGTCAGAGAGGAAGGGAAAGGGAGAGAGAGATAGAAACATCAACGATGAGAGAGAATCATGGATCGACTGCCTCCTGCAGCCCCACCCTGGGGATCAAGCCCACAACCTAGGCATGTGCCCTGACCGGGAATCAAACCGTGACCTCCTGGTTCGTAGGTTGATGCTCTACCCCCCCGGCCGGGCTACAGCTGCCTTTTAGGTCTCCCTCAGCCTGTTTCCATTCTGTCCTAATTAGTACTTTTGTCTCCATTCAATGTACAACCAGTGAGAAGCCCCCACTGTTTACCTAGCCTGTTGTGTGTGTGTGCGCGTGTGTGCCTGTGCGCGTGTGCGCGTGTGCATGTGTGTGAAAGATAAATCATGCTAGGGTGGCTCTTGATCAAACTTTCATCTTCGTTTTCTCCAAAGGTTTTTTTACTTTTTACCTTTGGGCTAAGAAAAGGCAGGGTCCTCGGCTCCTCACCGGTTTTGCTCGATGCTGGTGTGGAGTCCGTGTCGGAGCGTGCCTCCCACCGAACGCGCGTCCGTCTGTCCGCCCCCCTCCCTCTCTCGCCGCAGATGTTCGCCGTCATCCCCAGGAAATTCCTCCCGAGCAGCAGGAGCCCGTGCTGGTACGAGGAGTTCACGGGGCGCAACACCTCGGACCCCTACCTGACCAACTCGTACGCGCTCTACTCCAAGCGCTTCCGCGCCACCTTCGACGCGCTGCGCAAGGCCTTCTGGGGGCACCTGGCCCACGCGGCCGGCCGCCACTACCGCCTGCGCTGCCTGCCGCGCTTCTACATCGTCGGGCAGCCCAAGTGCGGCACCACCGACCTGTACGACCGCCTGCGGCTGCACCCCGAGGTCAAGTTCTCCGCCATCAAGGAGCCGCACTGGTGGACGCGCAAGCGGTTCGGTGCGTGAGCGCGGCGCCCCGGCCGGGGAGGGGCCCAGGGGTGGCCCGGGCCCCTGCCTCCATCACTCACCACACTTTTTCTTCTCTTTTTATTTTTTATTTTTTTAAAATATATTTTATTGATTTTTTACAGAGAGGAAGGGAGAGGGATGGAGAGTTAGAAACATCGATGAGAGAGAAACATCGATCAGCTGCCTTCTGCACGCCCCCTATTGGGGATGTGCCCGCAACCCAGGTACATGCCCTTGACCGGAATCGAACCTGGGACCCTTGAGTCCGCAGGCTGATGCTCTATCCACTGAGCCAAACCGGTTAAGGCTCTTCTCTTTTTTAAAATATATTTTTATTTTTATTGATTTCAGGGAGAAAGGGAGAGGGAGAGAGATAGAGAAACTTGAATGATGAAAGAGCATCATTGATCAGCTACCTCCTGCACGCTCCACACCAGGGACCGAGCCCACAGCCTGGGCATGTGCCCTGACTAGGAATTGAACTGTGACCTCCCAGTTCATAGGTCGATGCTCGACCACTGAGCCACGCGGCCGGGCTCACCACGCCTTCTGCTCACTGAGGTCCCTGGGGTCGGCTGGGAGCGAGGCAGCCTGCTCTGGGCCGGGCACTGGACTGGGCTCCTGGGCGCAGACACAGAGTCATCCTTCCCTTGTCTGAGGTCCCAGGCAAATGTCCACAGGCAGGAGCCGGCCCCGAGCCGTCCAGGGAGCTACTGAGCGCCCGTGGTGTGCAGGGCCCCGGGACGGAGCAGAATGGGCAGCTCGCCGTCCCGAGGAGCCTGAGGGCAGGCACCGGTGGACATTTGTCGGGGACTGTCCTGGCCCACTCTGACCTGTCCTCTCCCCTTCTGACCTGTCCCCTCCCCCTCTGACCTGTCCCCTCCCCCTCTGACCTGTCCCCTCCCCCTCTGACCTGTCCCCTCCCCCTCTGATGCTGGGGTCCAACCCCAGCAGATCCAGGGGTCCCCAAAGGTGTGGACGGAGTCGGCGAAGAAGGAATGACATGGAGGCAGCATTCAGTTCATCAGCGGCCTAGCCAGGATCTCTAGCCAAGTTCTGGTCTGGATCTCCAGCGAAGTTCTGGTTAGGATCTCCAGCCAGGTTCTGTGTCCATGTTCTCTTGCTAGGTTCTCCAGGTTCTCCAGCCAGGTTCTGTAGCCATGTTCCCTTGCTAGGTTCTCCAGGCAGGTTCAGTAGCCATGTTCCCTCGCTAGGTTCTCCAGCCAGGTTCTGTCCAGTTCTCCAGCCAGGTTCAGTCACCAGGTTCTAGTCAGGTTCTCTTGCCAATTCTGTAGTCAGGTTCAGTCCAGGATCTTTTGCCATGTTCTCTCGCTAGGTTCTGTCTCTAGGTTCTGAGGCCAGTTTCTGTCCAGGATCTTTTGCCATGTTCTCTCCAGCGAAGTTCTTCTGTCTCTAGAGAACGTTCTGTGTAGGTTCTGTGCCTCCTGGTTCTGTCTTCTTCTGTCTTGTTACATCTGTATTTATACCAGTTGATTCAATCCTGTCAATCTCTATTCCAAAGGTTAGGGCATTTCTTATCTCCATTCCAGGGAGTAAAGATTATGTAGCTTAAGCATGATTGTTCGTAGTTAAAGTGATTAATTACCCGCCTAGCACTTAGTTAAGAGGTTTTATTCCCTCCCTAACTTCAGGGGAAAATCCCTACCTGGGGAAAACCTTTCTCAGAGAGGTGACCTTGGTTAAAACACATAGTGCCAAGAAGGTGAGCAAACATATTAAGAACAGTATGCCATATATGCCAGGTCCCTTGAAACAGCAAGCATGGACCGGCTCCCGGCAAATTCCCCCTTTTTTATTTTTTAAAAGCAGGCATTAAAAAGAAAAACCCCAAATTCTCTCTTGTATCCATTTTAAGAGTAGGATTGGCACTTTCCGCTATTACCTGAGTCCTGATCTATCACCCCAGGGAGAGCTTGCCAATCCTGCACTTTCCCGGGGTGGAAAGGCTGTAGTGGGGTTAAGGATAAGGCTCCTTGGTCCTACCTTCTCCCATGCCTCTACATTTACCTTTCCGGCACCTTTCCTTCCTCAGAAAAGCATGGACGTATTTCTTGTATAAAATGTTCCATCTGACTGGGAGTAACCTTAACTCCTCTGCTAGCAAGCATATGTGTTAAAAGATCAATACAGAGTCTTATTTCTTTAGACTCAGTATGGCATATTTTCTTAATCTAAAGATCAATACAGAGTCTTCTTTCTTTGGACTCAGTATGGCACATCTTCTCAATCTAAGAATCAATACAGAGTCTTCTTTCATTGGACTGAGTATGGCACAACTTCACAATCTAAGTTCTGTACTATCCACCTTCTTACCTTACTTATCCTCTAAAGGGGGGGGGGGTCTGCAGCACCCTACGGTGCAGTCCTATCCGTCCCAAGTACGGGGGGGACTTACCTAAGGGTCCCTGTTCGGGCGCTCCCGGCACTCTGACCTGTCCCCTCTCCCTCTGACCTGTCCCCTCCCCCTCTGACCTGTCCCCTCCCGCTCTGACCTGTCCCCTCCCCCTCTGACCTGTCCCCTCTCCCTCTGACCTGTCCCCTCCCCCTCTGACCTGTCCTCTCCCCCTCTGACCTGTCCCCTCCCCCTCTGCCCTGTCCCCTCCCGCTCTGACCTGTCCTCTCTCCCTCTGCCCTGTCCCCTCCCCCTCTGCCCTGTCCCCTCCCCCTCTGCCCTGTCCCCTCCCCCTCTGACCTATCCCCTGCAGCCCCTCCAGGCCCCGGGCGCCCGCTCAGCTGCTCTGCGTCTTGTGTCCTCACCCGTCATCGGCATCTGGCTCGGGCTGGAACGAAGCCACATGGAGACGATTCTCGGTGCCTCTGTCTGGAGGGGGACCCAGCGCCCCTGCCCCTTGGGTTGGCGTGGCCTCGCCGTCCCTCCTGCTGTGGCTCCTGCCCGGCCGGGGCCACCCTGCGCTGGTCACTCTTTCCTCTCCTTGACCTTCTCCCTCTGCCAGGAGACATATGGTCACCGGAGCTCGGGAATGACAAATGCTGGAGTCTGGGCGGGCCAGGGCCAGGGCCAGGGCCGAGGGCGTTTTCCGATGCGGGGCCAGGCTGTGAGGAGGGACCTACGTTTTCCCGAGTGGAACCAAGTTGGGGCCAGCGCTTAATGTGTTTCCTGACGAACGTTTGGCCGAATCCTTTGATGTCCCTCCCGGAGGGGACAGAGCACAGATGTGTCGGGGGTGCGGCGGCGGCTGCGGCGGGAGCCAGGGTGTCCCGTTGGTGCTCATTTGGGGGTGCTCCCCCCACAGCTCCCCCTTTCCCTCGTGGAAGCTCCGTTCCCCTGGCGGGAACCGGTGGCACCGTCAGCCTCCTGTCTGTCCACGGGCGTGTCCACTCCCCTTGACCTCGGCGGCTGTGGACTGGGCCGGTGTGTGGTCACTGCCTGCAAGTGAAATGCAGCCACGTCAGGCTGGGCCCGTGGTGGCTGCACGTGGCTGATGCCAGAGTCACTGCCAAGCTCAACCCATGTGTCTGTCCAGCACCATCAGCTTCCTTACTGTTTGGACAGACGGACAGGCTGCTGGCTGACAGCAGAGGACAGAGCTGAGGTGCGGTGTGCGCGTCCCGCGACCCAGCCGTTGGCCCTGGCGCTCACCTCACCCAGCCAGACACTGGCCCTCCCAGCAGACACGGTGACGGTTCTTGAATGGCCTGGCCAGTGTGGCTCAGTGGCTGAGCATCGACCTATGAACCCAGAGGTCAGGGTTCGATTCCCGTTCAGGGCACAGGCCCAGGTTGCGGGCTCCATCCCCAGAGGTGGGCGTGCAGGAGGCAGCCGATCCGTGATTCTCTCTCATCATGGATGTTTCTCTCTCTCTCTCTCTCTCTCTCTCTCTCTCTCTCTCCTCCCTCCCTCCTCCCTTCCTCCCTTCCTCTCTGAAATCAAACTCGAGTGCCCACCCCGTCTGCCTGCCGCCCCCGCCAGCAGCCTCCTGGGCCGAGCCTGGCTCTGGACGCGGCCCGGGGCCTCCGTCCTTCCTGTCGCCCCGGGAGCCCTCAGCCCGCGAGCAGCGCTGTCCTGGGTAACTCCTACCTCTGGTCCTCGCAGGCATCGTGCGCCTGAGAGACGGGCTGCGGGACCGCTACCCCGTGGAGGACTACCTGGACCTCTTCGACCTGGCGGCGCACCAGATCCACCGGGGCCTGCAGGCCGGCGCCGCGGGCGACCCGGGCAGGAGGAGCCGCATCGTCATCGGTAAGCAGCTCGGCCCCTCAGCCGCTCAGCCCGGGGCCGTCCCACGCCTGTGCCCAGGGCATGACCCCGATGAGCATGTGTCCCCTCCCGCCGTCCCCTCGTCCTGGGTGACACGTTCTCGTCACCTGCACGGTTTCTATGAAGCAGACATGCTGGGGGCCTCCTGGTTCCATGGGGACTCAAGTGCAGCTGAAATGGCTGTTTTTAAGTTGCCGTTTCTTTGTTCCTATTCTAACGAAAGGCACAGGCCTGGCTTCTCTAAATGCCGAACCCGCCTGCGTTGGACGGGGTCACAGTGCCATGAAGTGATTAACGTGGCTTTGTAATCCCGGCTGGGACCCGGGGAGACGGGCAGCCTCTGGCACAGCCCCGGCCAGGACCCGGGGAGACGGGCAGCCTCTGGCACAGCCCCGGCCGGGACCCGGGGAGACGGGCAGCCTCTGGCACAGCCCCGGCCGGGACCCGGGGAGACGGGCAGCCTCTGGCACAGCCCCGGCCTGGACCCGGGGAGACCGAGGCAGCCCCTGGCACAGCCCCGGCCGGGACCCGGGGAGACGGGCAGCCTCTGGCACAGCCCCGGCCGGGACCCGGGGGGACCGAGGCAGCCTCTGGCACAGCCCCGGCTGGGCGTCCTTGCCAGCGAATCGCTGTTAGAAAGTGGCCCTTCTCACCCGGTGCCTGAGAGGCCAGAGCGAGGAGGTGCGATGCGTGTCATGGCTTTCGCGCACGAGCACGTGGTGCGCTATCAGAGCACATCTGCTCGCTGTGTGTTGGGTGCAGCTCAGGATATTTGTCCCCACGTATCTCCTGGAAGAGAGACATCGAATCACACACTTTGCTTAAGTTGGCAGGAAACCAGTTTTTAAAAATGTCCTGAGTCTTAGATTTTTGAATCTCCACATTCAGCGACTCTGTTAGCAGCGACCAGGAGGGATTGTAACCCGCCCTTTGATCGATGGTCTTTACTTAGGATTCTCTTGTCCAACTGCCTAAGTCCTGACTGTTTTGTTTTTAATTTTAGCTCCAATCCAAGCCCTGGGAGCCTGGATTGGCTACTCGCTATATTCTTACAGCCCTGGGGTCCAAACACCCCAAACCACAAGTCTCATTACTATTTGACTGTGATTCCCACCCCGTGTGCCTCTGGGAAGGTCTCATGTTCTTACGCAAAAGCCAAAAATATGCCTGCCAGGGCCAGGGAAGGGAGCCCGAGCTAATGAATGAGACAGGGAAGCCTTCGCTGGGTTTCCTGATGTTATTTACGTCTTCGTTTGGAAAAGCAGAATAAAGAGCAGATAGGCTGCTCTGTACTGACCCAGAGCAGAGCGTGTTGTTTTATGGTAGCGGAGAGGCGGGGGAGCTGGCGTCCAGCCCTGCTCATGCACCGTGTGCCGAGTCTGTCTTCGTGGTCCTGACCTCAGTCTGCACATCTGTAAAATGGGCTTGTTGGATCAGATCCATTCTGGGCTCCTCCCAGCCCTGAACGGTGACTCAGCTCTGCCCCGGTTAGAGCCTGGCTAGAGCTATAGGCTCTTTCTTTCTCTCAGCCCACAGTCAGAGGGCCTTTCCTCTGTGGTCTGGGCTGAAGGCTGGAGTCACCAAGGACTTGAGTGGCTGGGGTCATTGGAGCTGGGGCTCTAGACACATTGAAAGGTGCTGCCTCTGCCCTCGGCCCCTGCTCTGCCCTGTCAGAGAGCACCCGGGGGCTCTGAGTGCTGACCTGTTGGTCTTGCTCCAGATCCCGTCTGAGAGAGGAGGGGTTATCCGTCCTCTCTCCCTGATCTGTCCCCAACGCCAAGTGCAGTGCTGGGCATCTATTACACACCAGCTGGATGCTTTCTGGATGGGTGGGTGGGGATGGATGGGTGGGGATGGGTGAAGGATGGATGGATGGGTGGGGATGGGTGGAGATGGGTGAAGGATGGATGGATGATGGGTGGGGATGGATGGGTGGGGATGGGTGAAGGATGGATGGATGATGGGTGGGGATGGGTGGGTGGGGATGGGTGAAGGATGGATGGATGATGGGTGGGGATGGGTGAAGGATGGATGGATGATGGGTGGGGACGGATGGGTGGGGATGGGTGAAGGCTGGATGGATGATGGGTAGGGATGGGTGAAGGATGGATGGATGATGGGTGGGGATGGATGGGTGGGGATGGATGGGTGGGGATGGGTGAAGGATGTATGGATGGATGATGGGTGGGATGGATGGGTGGGGATGGGTGAAGGATGGATGGATGATGGGTGGGGTTAGATGGGTGGGGATGGGTGGGGATGGATGGATGATGGGTGGGGATGGGTGAAGGATGGGTGGATGGATGGGTGAAGGATGGATGGGTGGATGGATGATGGGTGGGGGGATGGACGGGTGGGTAGACAGTGCTTCTTGCTTGTAGAGCTCGTTTGTGACATCTGGCAGAATCTGTGCATTTTAGTCTAAGATACTCGCCTTGTCCTAATAGTCTCTTATTCACTGTGAGTGGAACTTTCAAAGGACTCTGACTGTCTTTCTGTATTCTGTGGCTTTCCTCTTAAAAAACAGAACAGCTCCCCGGGAAGGACTGAGGGGAGGCGGCTGGGTGGGGGTTGGGGGGTGGGCGTGCCGGACCCCAAGCCTGAGATAGAGGTCCCGGGAGCTGGACCTGAGCCCGAGATGGGGGTCCCGGGAGCCCCTCGGAGAGCCGGGAACTGGCTGTGGGGCTTCCTGGCGGAGTCGATGCCGACTGTACACGTTTCCTAGTGAGGATCAGCTCCCAGCATCCTCCATCCCCGATGCGTCCCTCCATCCCTGAGGGAAACACCTCGTCCGTGCTCCGCGGGCCCTTCGTGCCACAGAGCTGTGCAGGCGCAGCGTTAAACAGCGTGGAGCCGGGAGGCCGGCTGCCGGTGGAGGTTTGGGCACGTCCTGCAGGGACGAGCGTGGGAGGCACGCGCATGCCGCCTGGGTCACCGAGAGGTCCAGATTGAGGTCCTTTTTTAAAATACAGTTTTATTGATGTCAGAGAGGAAGGGAGCGGGAGAGAGAGAAACATCCATGATGAGAATCATTGATCAGCTGCTTCCTGCACGCCCCCCACTGGGGATGGAGCCAGCATCCTGGGCACGTGCCCCGACCAGGAATTGAACCCTGACCTCCTGGTTCATAGGTCAACGCTCAACCACGGAGCCACGCTGAGGTCCTTGGTGTGTGTGTGTGTCACTGCGGCAGGGGGTGGGTCTCAGCCTCCGCTCCCTGGAGACCAGCCTGCCAGCCTGGGGACCAGCTCGCCCCCCACGGCTGTGTGCGGGGAAGGCATCAGCCAGGCGTGGCCCTGGCGCAGGCTGCTCTGGGGCCCCGTCACTTGGCGCAGCTCACCGGCCGCGTCTCCGTTCCAGGGGAGGCCAGCGCCTCCACCATGTGGGACAACAACGCCTGGACCTTCTTCTACGACAACAGCACGGACGGCGAGCCGCCCTTCCTGACCCAGGACTTCATCCACGCCTTCCAGCCGGACGCCAGGCTCATCGTCATGCTCAGGGACCCTGTGGAGAGGTGAGCGCTTTGCTGTTATAATTTTTAATTGTACGGATCTCAGAGAGGAACGGAGAGGGAGGGAGAGAGAGAGGCATCCATGATGAGAGAGAACCACTGATCGGCCGCCTCCTGCACACCCCTCGCTGGGGATCAAGCCTGCAACCCAGGCCTGTGCCCTGACCGGGAATCGAACCCTGACCTGGCTCATAGGTCGACGCTTGACCAGTGAGCCACGCCAGCCAGACGAGAGGTGAGCCGTTCAGATTTTCTGTCCGGGCGGGGGTGGGGAGGAGACGAGGCGGATTGAAAGAATAGTCTTTCTTCTTGTCACAAACTAGATTGTGCCTCTTGGAAAAAAATAAACAAGCTGGCCTTGCAATGTTAGCGGTATTTCTTACGTAAATATTATTCGGGACGATCTTTTGCGTCTAAACGGTTGTGATGGTTTCTTGGCCGCTCAGGCCTGGTCTGCCGCCCGCAGCCTGTGGCGGGTTTGGCTGGACTGTGGCTGCTCTGCCGGCACCGCCAGGAAGTGAGAAATGGCCCTGGAATCGGGGGGTTAACGCCTGGGGTCCCCGTCTCCGGGCCTGACCGAGGCCTGTCTGGTGGCTCTGGGTGTGCGGCTCTGGCTTTTCCGTGAGACCAGCGGGAAGGAGGAGGCCGGGCGGAGTGGCTGTGGCATAAAGAGCAGGCGCTGCCTGGCGTGGACGAGGCACAGCGGCACCTCCTGCGCCGACGGGGACGGGGCGAGGCCGGGCCAGAGCCGCCTGGACAGCTCCGGGGCCATTCCTCCCACTTGAGACCCAGTCTGCATGGGAGGTCCTCACGCTGCGCCCGCTTCTCCCCATGGAGCCCCATGGGCATGCTCTCCCCCACGGAGCCCCACGGCCACCTTCTCCCCCACAGAGCCCCACGGCCACCTTCTTCCCCATGGAGCCCCACGGCCTCGTTCTCCCCACGGAGCCCTACGGCCTTGTTCTCCCCACGGAGCCCCACGGCCACCTTCTTCCCCACGGAGCCCCACGGCCACGCTCTTCCCCACGGAGCCCCACGGCCACCTTCTTCCCCACGGAACTCCATGGCCACATCCAACCTGTAACGGGTCACCCGCCAGGCACTGAGGATGGTGGCCAGGCCTCTGTCTTGCACCGATTAGCGCGTCACAGGTTGAACTGAGCGTCCAGGCCCGAGCCCGGATGTGGGCTGTGACCTTGCTGGATTGGGTCTTTGTGGAGTCCTGCGTGATGAGGTCACACTGGATTCGCGGGGCCCAGGTCTGTGATGGGCGGCTTGGGAAGAGGAGAGGACGCAGCGCACAGGAAGGAAGGCCGGGGCCATGGAGTCGGGCGAGGGAGATGCAGCCACCAGCCGGCCGCCCGCAGCCCCAGGAGCTGGGAGGCGAGGCCCTGACTGTCGTGGAGCCCGCAGGGCACCCACCCGCCCACACCTGCTTCCCGCCCGGATCTCAGCCGGGAGAGGACCCGCTCCCGAGGGGTGAGGCACCGAGTGTGGTCGTCCGTGCTGTGGCCTCGGGCACCAGCTCGGCCCGGTCCCTCCGAGGACGGCACACGCCCCACCCCACGGCCTCGCCCACAGCAAGACAGGTCGTCCCGGAGGCTTTGGGAAGCACCTTGGGAACTGTGTGAAATCACCCATCGCCCCCCCTCGCCCCCCCTCTGCCCCGCGCTGCTGCCTACACTGTGGTGTCCCCAGCCTGCCCGCCCAGCGTGAATGCCCGCCCAGGGTGAATGCCCGCCCAGCGTGAATGCCCGCCCAGCGTGAATGCCCGCCCAGTGTGAAAGCCCGCCCAGGGTGAATGCCGGCCCAGCGTGAATGCCCGCCCAGCGTGAAAGCCCGCCCAGCGTGAAAGCCCGCCCAGCGTGAATGCCGGCCCAGGGTGAATGCCCGCCCAGCGTGAATGCCGGCCCAGGGTGAATGCCCGCCCAGCGTGAATGCCCGCCCAGCGTGAAAGCCCGCCCAGCGTGAAAGCCCGCCCAGCGTGAATGCCGGCCCAGTGTGAATGCCCGCCCAGCGTGAAAGCCCGCCCAGCGTGAAAGCCCGCCCAGTGTGAAAGCCCGCCCAGCGTGAAAGCCCGCCCAGGGTGAATGCCCGCCCAGCGTGAATGCCCGCCCAGCGTGAATGCCGGCCCAGTGTGAATGCCCGCCCAGCGTGAAAGCCCGCCCAGCGTGAATGCCCGCCCAGCGTGAAAGCCCGCCCAGCGTGAAAGCCCGCCCAGGGTGAATGCTGGCCCAGGGTGAATGCCCGCCCAGCGTGAATGCCCGCCCAGCGTGAAAGCCCGCCCAGGGTGAATGCCCGCCCAGTGTGAATGCCCGCCCAGCGGGTGAGGGCAGCGTGTGAATGAGCCTCACACGGCGGCGTTTCGGATGCTTCACATCGATGCCCCTGGGGGGACACGCCACACAGTCCTGCCCCGGGCGCTCCTCTGCGTCTGCCCCTCATGGGGTGCTCAGAGGGGCCCGCTGCTGGGAGGCCTGGTCAGGGGGAGTGGACAATGCTCCTGTGTCCGCCCCACGGTCCCCCTGGCGGACCAGTTCTCTCTGTGTCTGTCCGTCTGTGCGGCCTCCAGCCTCAGGACCCCCCCACCGCGGCCTCGGAACAACCCGTCCCGCCTGCCGCACCCACACTCGGGTGGGCTGGTCCCGTGGCCGAAAGCAGTTGACACAGACCAGGGGCCCTCAGGGGCAGGAGAGCTGACGGTCAGCCCTGACGGAGGGCCTGGGACTAATGACCGCCCCCCCCGCCCATGGGGGTGTTGTCACAGCTGCGCTGCCTCCTCCAGCCGCCCCTCCCCCGCGGCAGGTCATGCGGTTGGCACACCTCCCAGGAGTGAGCTGCTCACTTCCTGCCGCAGCTCCTGGTTCCTCATTCGGAGGAAGGCAGGGGTCAGGGGTGAGACTGCGGCCTCTGTCGCTGCCTGGGCACAGAGGTTCCCGGGTGCCAGCCCGGGTCCAGGCCCTGGGAAGCCGGAGCCCACACTGGGGGGGTGGGGGGGGACACGCAGGCACGGCTGTGGTCACTGGGGCCTGTGGATCAGCCAGAGCAGAGAGGGGTGAGGCGTGGCCGTGAGAGACGAGGAGCTCCCAGTGGGGTCCTCAAAGGCAGCTCCGGAGGAGCTGAGGCCAGAGGGCTTTGAAGGATGAGTAGGAGTTTGCCAGGTGAGCAGGGAAGGAAGGTGAGCTAGGGGACGAAGCGTCCTGAGCAGGAGAGCGGACAGGACAGAGGTAGGGGCTGTTCTGTTTTGGGGAGCGGAGCCCACTTCCCCGAGCGCCCCCTCTTCCTGCGGTTCCTACTCTGCCTCGGAGGGCCCAGCGCCATGAAGGCGAGCCTTTGAGCGAGGAGGGCAGTGCTGCCCGGGGTCAGCCATCTGGGTCCCCAGCCCCAGCTCTGGCTTCCTTAGCAAGAGTCATGGTGCCCTGGCCGGTTGCTCAGTGGTTAGAGCTGCAGCCCCCACACTGAGGGTCGTGAGTTCGATTCCCAGTCAAGGGCATGGACCTGGGTAGCAGGTCCGATCCCCTCCCCCAGTCGGGGCGTGTGGGAGAGGCACCCAATTGGTGTGTCTCTGTCACATCGATGTTTCTCCCTCTTTCTCCCTCTCTCCCTCGCTCTCTCCCTCTCTCCCCTCCCACTCTCTCTCACTCTATTCCTCTCCCTCCCCCCTCTCTCTTCCTCTCTCCCTCTCCCCCCTCCCTCCCACTCTCTAAAAGTCAGTGGGAAAATACCCTCACTCCTGGGTGAGGATCAAGAGAAAAGGAGGGTCCCGCACAGGGAGGCTGTCCAGGCGGACGCCACGCTCTCACCTTCCTTCTTAAAGAGCAAGTGCTCTGTGTACGTGGGAACTGAGAGCGAAGGCTGCTGCCTCCTGGTCCTACACCCACTCGAAGTCCTTCACCAGTTAAAACGGCACCGAGCCCCGCCCCCACGCGGGGCCGTGCGTGGTGCTGCGCGCACACTCGGTGGTGAACGATGGAGCGTCTGGCGCCTGCCCTCCTGGAGCCGGCACGTGATCAGAGAAGGAGGCCTGGACCCCAATGTGCCACGGGTGTGCTGTGCCCAGGAGCGGGGAGGGTGCGTGGCTGCCTCCGGCGACGGGGAGCTCACGGGTGTGGGGCTGCCCGCTGCATCAGTCGCCTACAGCTGCGTAACAAACCACAGTGGCTGAGGGTCAGACCTGGCCCAGCCGCCCGGGCATCCACGTCCGCCTCTCCTCGCTGTCGGGGTGTCACCGGGGGGGTCTCATCGGCAGCTGGGTGGGGAGGACCCGCATCTGCCCGTGGTGGCGGAGAATGCAGGTCTCCAGGGCCAGGGGCAGAGGCGGCCTCCGCGTCCTGTCCCAGGGCCTCGCCCCCACCTCTGCACGTCGCCTGCCCCCTGGTCAGAGGCCTCCATCCCCGTGACCGGATCTCAGAGCGACAGCCATCGCCTTGGCCACGCTCTGTTGCTTAGACGCAAGTCACGAGGCCCAGGCCACACTCCAGGGGCGGGGAAGGCAGGGCGTGGAGACCAGGAAGCGGGCTCCGGGGGCCCATCCTCAGAGCCTGTTACCTGCCGCACCTGCTCGGCCGGTCCTCGCGGAGCCGGGCTTTGCAGCCAGGGGACACGGAGGCCGGTGGGACGGGCAGGCCTCCCGCCCACGGGGAGTGCGTGCTCCGTGTGGGTTATGACGGCAGCAGCTGTTTCATTGCTTTTTAAACATTTACACGCGATGTCACAGTGGGAATGTCTTCTTAGAAGCCGCGCCTCCTGGCCTCTCTGAGGGGCTGGCCCCCTCCCACCCAGCCAGAGGGGATGATCAGGCTGGGGTGCAGGCCACACTGGAAGGACATCGCCTCCTTGGTTCCATCACCTCCTTGGGCCCTGGCCGTGAGCCAGGCCGGTCCTTCCGTGACCTTGCGCTTCTGCAGGGAGATGCCCGGTGCTGGCTGCCAGGGAGTGGGGCCAAATCGTTCATTTCCTCTTACTAATTGGCTTGGTGATAAGGGGAGGGGGGGAGTTTATTTCTACATTTAGATTCACATGTGGCCCTTATTTCTATAATTGGTTGAAGGGAGAGGGTTTGAAAATGTTGGAACTGAGAGTGAAACCAAAAAGAAGTAAATTAGGTCCGCAGGACGGGGTGGCTCTTCGGCCAGAAGTTCTCGTCCATCTCTGCGTGAGAAATCAGGAGGGAAGACGCAGGCGGTGCGTCCCTGGGCTGAATGGCCGGTGAGTGAAAGAGTAGCCGCCGCCGACCAGCAGTTCATCCGATGCCTCCGGGGAAGGGCCTGTTCCTGTTCTTTCCGACGCCCCTCACCTCTGCCTCTGAGACGCTGACGGGTTTGCCCCTAATTCGGCGGCAGTTCCCGCCGGGAGCCGAGACCCGTGACCCGCGGCTGGCGGTGCCGGCCTCTGACCTAGGTCACCGGTGGGCACGGGGAGGGGTGTCCTGCCCTGTCTGCGAGGAGGTTGCCGGCTCCGGGTTCTCGTTCTAATTCTGCGCGTAGACTTCGCTGCTCACAGACCCCCCCCCCCCCCCCGGGGGGTTCGCACGGCACGTTTCATGGCGACAGGTTGGCGGGGAAGGAGCGCGGGACTTGGTTTTGACCCCAACGCCTTGGGCCTCTGGACCTGGGCCGCGGCGTTCCTCATCGGCTTATGTAACCGGCGCTGAGCCCTGGGCCTGGTTAAACAATCATCGGTTTACAAGGACGACTCGGAATGAGAGGAATGAGGCTGACCGACGGGCCTTCGCTCCCTGCAGCCCGGACAGCGAGGATGGGCGGGAGTCCCAGGCCCAGGCTCTCGCTCCGTGCTCAGCGGGTGGCGGGTGGCGGGTGGGGGTGGCGAGCAGAGTGGACCAGGATCCCACAACAGCGACACGGCCTTTGGGGGACAGGAGGCTGCACCTGACCCCCAGCTCTGCCGCTCACCGGCTGTGGGGCCTCAGGCGAGTTGCTTCACCTCTCGGTGAAATGGGGGGAGATGTCCTACCGCGAGGGCGTGAGCACTCCATGACGGGAGCCACATAATGACGGGCGATGGCGATTGGTCCCTGTGGTCGCACATACCAACAGCCAGCGGCCTGAGACGCTGGGCGCACCGCGACAGGGCAGGCAGTTCGCACACTGGACAGTGAGGTCCTCCCCCGCCCTCCTGGAGCCCGTCTGGTTGGGTGGGGACAACCCTCAGTGACGAGGCCGTGCTGACAGGGCACCTGCTCCGGCCTGGCTGCCAGCTGCGCCCTTTCCAGGCCTCGCCTCCCGTGAGCTCTCAGCCAGGGGAGAGGGGAGAGGTGATGTGCTCACAGGGGTGGCGAGCGGGCTCTGTGGGGTGAAGGCAATGACCCACAGTCACCTGTCAGTGAGGGGCCAGGCGGGGATTTGATCCCACGTTGGTCCAGCCGGGAAGCCAAGGTTTTCACGGCTGCCGCTGGCTGGGTCCCCGGAGGCAGACCTGAGGCCACGTGTGTGCAGGAGGGCGATAGGGTGCATGTGGGACAACCCCCGAGGGCCTGGCCTGGAGGGGAGACACGGGCTCAGGCTGCCCCTGCTGTCACGTGGTCCATGGACCTGCCTCTGGGCAGGTAGTGAGAGCCACACCCTCAGGTCCTAAGGTGAGGCAGCGTGGCCGTGGGTGTCTGTGCAGGTGATGCAGTGTGACCGTGGGTGTCTGTGCAGGTGAGACAGCGTGGCCGTGGGTGTCTGTGCAGGTGAGGCAGTGTGACCGTGGGTGTCTGTCTAGCTTCTACCTGGAGGGCCTTCCAGCTCACTGTGGCTGTTGCTCTGTCCCCATGGGGAGAGACTTGGTCCTTCCAGAAGCAGCAGGTCAGGGAGCCCCCCCCCCGCCCGCCAGTGCACACATGCAACCCCACTGCCCCCCAGGAGTGCGGGGTCCTGGGACCCGCCGGGCTCGGGAATGGAGCTGAGGAGCGCTGCCCAGGAGAGGCCGTGGTCACACCCCTCAGCCGCCCCAGCCGCCTCTAAAATAACCACAGCACAGAAGGCCGGAATGTGTTGGGCTTATATTTGGAATCGCTGTTGGAAACAGGCCCGGCCAAATGTAACCCCATCTGTTTGGGATGGTTTAAGAGCAAGAGAATGAGGCGGCTTTGCAGGAGGGGGCTTGCACCCCACACTCGGGGCTGCCTGGGTGTCGGGTCCCGGGCCCTCGCTCTGCCCGGGACCTCGTCCCCTGCAGCCTTGGGCTCCTACTGCCTGGCCGCTGACGCCATGCGGGACTGCCCAGCCAAGACATCTGCCCTTGAATCAAGCCTGCCTTTTTTCCTGAACCTTCCATGGACTGGTCAGTCCTTTAGGAACCTGGGCGGATCTCTCAGCCCAGGGCAGCTTTCCTGCCTCGGAAGCAGGTGCCTTCCTGCCGGCTCCCTTCTCTGGCTGCAGCAGCTCAGCCAAGGGTCCCTAGGGGTCCTGGCCTGCCGGGGTGGAGCCGAGGGACACCCTCCCGCATTCTCAGTGCCTTACCTCTATTAATGCATCCCCAGGTTGCATCGTGTGCCTGCAGCTCTGTGATGATTTGTTATGAGTTTATGTCGACTAAACGTCTCCTTTGTTTTCCCTACTTCATCCTGTAGAGTTGATTTTAAAGACGAAAATGACGTTCAGGGTCTCCTTACGTCGGGTCTTTTTATGGGTGTGCCTGCTCCAGTCTGTGAGGCCCATTTGGATACTTCTTCTTTTTAATGTGTTTTTTTTTTTTTTAAATTGATGTCAGAGAGGAAGGGCGAGGGAGAGAGAGAGAGAAACCTCCATGATGAGAGAGAATCATGGACCGGCTGCCTCCTGCACGCCCCACACTGGGGATCAAGCCCACAACCTGGGCCTGTGCCCTGACTGGGAATCGAACCCTGACCTCCTGGTTCATGGATTGACACTCAGCACTGGCTGGGCTGGGTACTTGATCTCGATACGTTTGCTGTCCTCAATGTTTTCTGAGTCGTTTTAACCCAGCAAGTGGCTTTCCCTCCTGCAAGGTGGTCACCTGACTGTTTCCCTGGAGGTAGTTGTGGGGAAGTCCTGGCACCGCTTACTGCAGGCATTCCTATGCAGCGTCCACCTACTTCTCGTGGGGGGGGGGGGGAGGAGGGGGCGAGGGAGGGGTGAGGGGGCGGACGGGCGTGGGGACCCTGACATGCTCCCTGAAAGCAGGAGCCCGCCCTTCCCCTTTTCCCTCCTCGGGTGGAGGGAGGTGCAGCCCTGGGGGGTGGGGAGAGGGGACACACAAAGGGAAGTAGGACTCAGCCCGCATAGCTTAGTGGCTGAGCATCAACCTATGAACCAGAGGGTCAGGTTTCAATTCCTGGTCAGGGCTCAGGCCCAGGTTGCAGGCTTGATCCCCAGTGGGGGGTTGTAAGAGGCAGCCGATCCATGATTCTCTCTCATCATTGACATTTCTATCTCTCTCCCTCTCCCTTTCTCTCTGACATCAATAAAAACATATTTCTTTAAAAAGGGGAGTAGGCAAATGGCTCACCGGCAGGAACAAAGAGAAACGGTCGAGCTTTAAGGAATGAAACTCCACACGGTCATTGCACGCTGGTTTCACGGTCACCCAGAGGGCGACCCCCTGCTCTGGGGGGTGACACGCTGTCGACTTTGCTTCCAGGCTGTACTCGGACTACCTGTACTTCGCCAGCTCCAACAAGTCCGCGGAGGACTTCCACGAGAAGGTGACGGAGGCGCTGCAGCTGTTCGAGAGCTGCCTGCTGGACTACTCGCTGCGCGCCTGCGTCTACAACAACAGCCTCAACAACGCCATGCCGGTGCGTGCGACCCAGCCCGGCCCAGGGCCCTGCTGCTGCTGCTGCAGGCGGTGTCGGGGGGTTTCAGCATACACACGGGCGGGGGGCAGGGTTTGTGTGTGTGTTTTTAATTGATTTCAGAGGGGAAGGGAGAGGGAGAGATGGATACCGCTTTTCCAGGCTGCTGTAAGGCTTAGAGTGGTAGTTCATCCATTGGCTGGGGCCGTCACGTAGACTGATGAAAGGCCGATTCGTGCGAGAAAATGAAACAAGTTGGTGGACACGTTTGTTGCACACCCACATGGGAGCGCCCAGTGGCGAGTAACTCAAAGAGGTGGTTATAACTCTGGCTTATAAAGCCTCTTAACAAAAGAGCAGTGCATTGGCCACAGGACAGAGCAAGCTGGGTGTGCCTGTCGTCTGTCGTTATTTTATTTTGAATTTTTATTTACTGATTTGAGAGAGAGAGAGAAACATCGATTTGTTGTTCCACTTTTTAATGCATTCATTAGGTGCTTCTTGTATGCACCCTGACCGGGGATCGAACCTGCACCCTTGGTGTACGGGGATGACCCTCTAATCACTGGGCTGCCTGCCCGGCCAGGGCTGGCCTGTCTTTAATGCCCCCTGGAGGCAGGTTGCCCGCAGCCACTTCCTCCCACGGCGAGGCCAGGGCGTGCCCTCCCTCCAGCTTCCAGCTTCCCCGTTGGCCCTGCAGCTGTGAAGGAAAACATGCGGAGGCTGGGGGACAAGGTCACAGGGACAAGGTCACGGGCGTGGTCGCCAGGCTCAGCGTTTGTGCAGCTGGTTTTTCAGATCAAACGTTTTGAAATTCCCCGTCCCTGGGAGGGGACGGGATTCGGGCTCGTTCATTACCGGACCGGCACCTTCCTGGTTCCTCCAGGGCACCCCCTTGCTCAGTCCTCCAGGGGCCCTGAGACCCAGCCTGCTGTACGGGGAGGCACAGAGGCTCCCGAGGGTCCCGGGCACCCCAGCCGTGTGGCTGGTCCCGGGCAGGCTCAGGCTGCAGCCCAGGCCCACGGCTTTGGACCTCAGGGGCTCCCACCTTCCCTGGGGCTCCTGAGGGCAGAGACCCGAGTCAGCAGGAGGCAGCCGCTTCTTATTGTTTTAAATGTGTTTTTGTTGATTTTAGAGAGAGGGGAAAGGAGAGGGAGAGAGAGATACTGAGCAGTTGCCTCCCATGCGCACCCCAACCAGAGCTGGAACCCGCACCCTGCGTGTGCCCCGACCAGGGCGTGGCCGTGCCGTGGAGCCGCCACAGGGTCCTCACGAGGATGAAGCGCCCCTCTAAGTGGGAGTCTTGCAAGAATGTGTGGTGTGCCCGGCGGGTGTGACTCCATGGTTGAGCGTCGACCTATGAGTCAGGTCACGGGTTCGATTTCTGGTCGGAGCACAGGCCTGGGTTGTGGGCTCGATCCCCACTAGAGGGCGTGCAGGAGGCAGCTGATCTGAAATAACAATATATCTAAAAAAAAGAAAAAGAATATACTATATACATCTAGAAAAACGAACGCGCGGCATTTAAACCCAGCGTCCGAGGTCGCTTGCGCGCCAGGCCCTCTTGGGGCTTGGCCCCCGAGGTCGCACCCTCCCCCCCCCCCCCCCCCCCGGGTGGTGCCGGCTGGGAGCTGCCCTGGAACAGGCCTTCCTCCCGCCCAGGTGCGCCTGCAGGTGGGGCTGTACGCCGTGTACCTCCTGGACTGGCTCGCCGTCTTCCACAGAGAGCAGCTCCTCGTCCTGCGCCTGGAGGACCACGCGTCCGATGTCAAGTCCACCATGCGGAGGGTCTTCCAGTTCCTCAGCCTCGGTACGGAGGTCAAAGGTCGCTGGAGCCAGGCAGGGATGGGCAGGGATGGGCAGGGCTGGGCTGAGCTGGGCGGCCATTCGGCACCAGCTGTGGGTGGTGTGGGGAGAGGTCCCGGGGAGGGACGGGGCGTCCCCTGGAGGGAGAGAGCTGCGCCCTGTTCCTGGTGGAATGGCGGGAGTGTGGGTGTCCCAGCAGGTGCACGGGTGGGTGACGGGGGTCCCGCTGCTGAAGGGCGCGGGGAAGGCCCCTGTCTCAGCAGGAAGCGGGAGGCGGGGGGAGGCCTGCCCCGCCTGGCGCCCCTGCTGCCCCTCAGCCTCTGTTCCCGCGCTCCAGGGCCGCTGAGCGAGAAGCAGGAGGCCCTGATGACCAGGAGCCCCGCCTCCAACGCCCGGCGCCCCGAGGACCGCAGCCTGGGGCCCATGTGGCCGCTCACCCAGCGGCTCCTGCGGGACTTCTACGGGCCCTTCAACGCCCGGCTGGCCCAGGTCCTCGCCGACGAGGCGTTCGCCTGGAGGAAGACGTGAGGCCGGGGCGCCCGGGTGCAGGCTCAGCGTCACGGTGATTGCAGACATCTCCCTCCGCGGGCCGTGGGCTCAGCGTGAGCAACCCCGACGTCCGAGGCTCCTGCTCCCGGGCACGGGTCCGCCGGGACCTTCCGGAGGCCTTTGCGAGGTCACAGCCCCGCCATCGGCCCCTCACGAGGCCCCAGCTCAGTTCACAGGCGACAAGACACCCCGTCCTGATTCAGAAACTCGGGGGTGAGCCCACGGGCCGAGCGTGGGGCGCTGGGATCCCCAGGAGAACCTGCGGGGCCACCGCAGCCTGCTGTGCCCGTGGACGGGCTAAAGGCCTCGTTGTTTCTCAGAGGCGATGGGGAAGGATTGAGGGGAGCCCTGAGCCCACTGCGCACCTGCCCGGGGGACCCAGCGAGGCTTCACACTCACTCGAGTGCTGTCGGAGGCTCCCTGTGGCCCAGACCAGGGCTCTCTGAGGTCCTGACGCCAAGGCGAGTGCGTCAGCAACCCCATCCCCACCGAAAGTCAACACCTCCACACCCCCGTCACTCCGCGTGCGGACGAGCTCAGCCTCCAGCCCGGCGCCCCGTCTTCCTGCCGTGGGGGCGCAGCCCGTGGAAGGCGAGCAGGGGCTCAGAGACCTGCGGCCTGGCTGTTCCTGACCGGAGGGTCTGTGTGTCCTGACCTGGCTTCCAGGGACAGTCCCCGCCCCTCTCGCAGCCGGCAGGGCGCAGAGCAGCAGCCGCGGGAGGTCTGGCCCCAGGACGGCAGTGTGTGAGTGTGTATTTATTTGCAGCACACGTGTGCGCGCGCGTGTGTGCGTGTGTGCACAGGTGCATGTTATGAGTGGGTTCCCTCCGGTTCTGTGGCTGACGTGGCTCCCGGCTCCCCACTCTGGACACAGCGCTCCTTGGACTCGGGTCTCTGCCCGCGAACTTTCCACGTTCACTGGGATTTGCTCCCAGCGCAGCCGCCACCACGGCCTTCTCACGCCTCCTCTGCACGTGACCGCGTGCAGCCCACCTGCTTCTCACAGAAGCACCCGGCGGTGTTGTTCCCGATGCCGCCGGCTTATTGTACAGATCGTTTTCTAGGCCAGCCGTCCGTCCGTCCGGGCCCGCGGTGCCCGCAGACGCGGTGTCTGCAGGGCCTCCCCGAGGGCACTGCCTGTGCTCTGCTGCGAGGCCTGTTGGTGCCGTTCTGCGTGGTGGCCCTGGAGCCCTCCCCCAAACCAAAGTGGAACGGGGCGTGCCCCCGCCTGTGCCCTGCAGAGCCGCATGCAGGCCCCGCGCCCCGTCCTCGCTGCGCCCCCTGAGCTGCCGAGGGAACCACGTGATGCTGTACTTTCTGCCGAATTAAACGTGGGCCCGACGGGGACGGAGCGCAGGCGCTTCCTTGCTGTGCTGAGCCCTCGGGGTCCTCTGGGGTTCGCTGTGTGTGACTGAGTCGCTGGGGAGGTCAGAGGTCAGCCTCCCCTCCTGCTCCCTAGGGCGACTGCGGAGGGAGGCAGGATCCCAGCGAAGGGTCCGGTGTGACCGGGGCTCTGCGGGCCTGTGGGGGTGAGCCGAGGGTGAGGCCCTGCCCCGACCCCAGACGGGCCCAGTGCTGGGCTCAGACGTCTGGGTTCAAAGGTTGAATGGCCACAGGCCCTGCCACTCCCCACAGGCTGCTCCCCGTCCCCGCCACCTGCCTGGCTCAGGGGCTGCGAGTCGGAGACGCCTGTGTCCCTGTGGACACTCATGTCCTGGGGTTTGTCTCAAGTGTGGGGTTTGGAAGGCCAGGCCATCGGGGGGCGGCGGGGACTCTGGTTGGTCCCCCAGTTCTGGGGAGACCACATTGGGAGAGCCTCTCTCGCCAGCGCTGCCCCCACGGGGTGTGTTGGGGGGAGGGGGGCTGGTGAGTCCAGACCTGGAAGTGAGGGGACCCATCTCTTGACAACAGAGGCAGGAGCGTCTTTGCCCAGCAGCGGACGTGTCTAAGCAGAAAGGGGGTGGTGGTGGGGGATGGGGACAGACAGGCGGGCGGGTCTGAGGGCTGATTGGCGACTCCCTTTCCCTCTGTGAGTGGCCCCCACTCAGGAACCAGCTCTCGGAACACCCTGCTGCGGCTCATGCATCTTCATGTCACTCTCCCCGGAATGGCCTCCCAGATGACCCCGCGGGGACCCGAGGCAAAGGCCGCTCCTGGAGACACCTCGGGCCTCATCGCGCAGGGACAGAGGCTCCGTGGGCGGCGTGTGTGGGTGGGAGAGCCTGGTCTTCCCAGAACCTCGCCCACAGGGCTCCCTGGGGGGCAGCAGGGACGGGGGGTCTTGGGAGGAGGGACAGTGGGTCCTGGGAGGAGGGACAGTGGGTCCTGGGAGGAGGGACAGCCATCGGCCTGAGGAGCTGCCTTAGTGTCCTGTGGCTGCTGTAACAAGTCACCCCAGACCGAGGGGCTTAAAACAAGGGTGTTATCTCCTAGTCCCTGGGGTCAGAGCCCGGCGTCAGCCTCGCGTGGGCACCGTCTTCACATCGCCCTCCGCCCCTCGCCCCTGCCCCTTAGGGACCCTTGGCTGCTCTGGGCCCGCAGCCTCGCAGGCCCCTCTCTGTCCCCAGGACGCAGCTCGAAGCGCCTTGGCCAAGTGAGGGACAGGCCAGGCCAGGGCCGCTGTTCAGCCAGTCGCAGCAGGGCGGTCAGTGAGCTGGCCGGACGGTCCAGGGAAGGAGTGGGTGGCCTGGCCTGTCCCTGTGGCTGTGCCCTGTGGGGCCCACCAGGGCTGAGTGGGCAGGCAGCCTCGGACACGCCCGCTCTGAGATGGAGCGCCTTCCTGGTCCCGCCACTGGAGAGTGGGGGTGAGGGGAGCGGGAAAGGCCCGCCGGCCTCTGGAATTCATTCTGCACATTTCTCCTGAGTGAGCCCAGTGCTCCCCCCCCCTCCCCGCACCCCCTCCTGGGCTGTGACTGCAGCTCCAGGCAGCAGCGCTTTGCAGGGCCGGCCTTCGCTGCTGCTGGTGTGTGTGTGTGTGTGTGTGTGTATGTGTGTGTCAGGGCGTCCTCAGCCGCCGGACCTGCCTCAGCCACACGGCCGTGCCAGGGCTGGACAGGGCCGTGCCAGGTCTGAGGGCCAGTGGCCTGTGAGTCAGTCATGCTCCCAAGGAAGCAGCTTGCGAAAGCCACACAACCAGAATGTTCCCTGGCCCCCGAGAGCTCAGGGCGGTGGCTGGGGAAGGCTGACCCCCGACCTCACGTCCACGGGTCCTGACGGTCCCAGGCTGGGCTCAGCCGCGGGGCTCTGCTCTGTCCCTGTCGCAGCTCCCCCCCCCCAACCTCCCCCCTGCTCCCCCCTATGGCCCTCCTTGCACATCACGTGGCCAGCTCGGCCGTCTCCCCAGTGGAGGTGCCTGTGCCGGGCTCGGTCTCACCCAGGTTGCCAGGGGACCCAGGCCAGCTGGGAAGTGTGGAGTCGGCATGTGCGGTTTCAGCAGCACTTTGTGCACCTGCACTTTGCACGAGGCCCTGGGCTGGGCACGGGGGTGGGGATGGGGGTGGGGGTGGGTGCTGCTCCGTCTCTGATCCAGGCTGGCTCCTGCACCAGGTGTCTGTGGGGAGGCCGTGGGGGGTTGCGGGCCCACGTTCTCAGCAGCTGCGATTACAGAGCCAACGGGGCAAGTGGGGAGAGCGGGGAGGCCCTGCCTCACCCCTCGTGCATCCTCGACTTTTTGTCTTTACTTAGCAGCGGTTCTCAACCTTCCTGACGCCGCGGCCCTTTAATACAGCGCCTCATGTGGTGGCGACCCCCACCCATAACATTATTTCGTTGCTACTTCATCACTGTCATGTTGCTACTGTTATGCATCGTCATGTAAATACCTGATATGCAGGATGCATTGCCATTGTTCGCGACCCACAGGTTGAGAACCGCTGAAGAGCACTTAAGGTCCAATTACGCATCTGTCTGTTGGAAGGGCCAGTCCTTTCTCTGAGCGTGATCTGCAGGGGGGATTCTGGGTAACCTCCAGGCCATCTGCGGGTCACCTCGGGGTCATCTCCGGGCCCAACCGCACTGGGATGGTCAGCGCTGGCTGCGGCTTTAGCTCCCTGAAGGGCAGGAGGCCGCAGAGCCCTCCGGGCAGAGCGTGGCATCCGGGGCCGAGCCCCCGGTGGTCTCCTTCCTGTGCTGGGCTCCAAGAATCTCCGCCTGCTTCGCAGAGAGGCGCTCGCCAAGGCGGGTCGGGGGTGCTGGGGACCCCTGAGGTCTTCGAGGAGATGAACCAAGACGCCCCCACCCTCTGCACACCCCCCCTCGCGCATGTGCGGGGACCGGTCCCAGCGACCCCGCCGCTCCCACGGCCGTGGGCGGCGTGCTGTGCGAGCGCGTCTCCCGCCTGCAGTCTCCCACGCGGGACCTGCCGGATGTCGGCCTGAAGGGAGCTCTGTGCGCCTCGGTGCTGGCTCAGCGTGTGATGGGGTCACAGTGCAGGTCCCTGTCAGACACGCTGGCGGGAGGACGACGCGGGGACCATGACAACGGGTTCATTGTGAATGCAAAGCCGACCGAGGGCCTTCCGCGGGGCAGCCGCGAGCACGCCCTGGACATCGGCCCGGACATGGGACAGGAGGCCTGCGGTGGCAGCGGTGCCGGTCGGTCGCTGAGCAGCTGCCGAGAGCCAGGCCCCGGGCAGCGGGCCCTCCTCCTCCGGCTTCCACCCCATCTCAGGAAGGGGTTCTGTCTGTCCTGGTTTTACCCTTATCCAGGTGGGCAAACTGAGGCTCGGGGGGCCAAATAAAGGGCCCCCGCCCCCCAGCTGCGAAAGACCAGAGCTGGTCCTGATCCCTTCTCACCTCCGACCTCGGAGTCCTGAAGCCTGAGCTTCCAGGAGGCGGGGGAGCGGAGGGGTGGGGGGGTGTCGGGGGGGAGGAAGAGCCTCAGGCAGAGCTGGTGGGCGGGCAGGAGGCCGGCCGGATGCTGGGGCAGAGGTCAGGGCCAGGCGGCATCTTCCAGGCCTTTCCTGGTCGAAGCAGCGAAGCTGACCTAGCGGCCCCTACATCCCCTGCGTCCTGTTGGGCGCCCAGCGTTGCGAGGGCTGCTGGGGCCCAGCCCCACTGCTGCCTCCGCCGCCGCCTCACTGCCTCCACCCTGCATCCCTGGTGGGCAGGGAGTGCAGCCGATGGGGCCGCTGCCCTCGGCAGGAGCCCTGACCTTAGGAGGCTGAGCAGGTGGCCCTGGGCTCCATGGGCCCCCCCTCACCACCGAGGCTTCCAGCAGCTGGTTCTGGGGTTCATAAGGGGCCCCCGTGGCCAGCAGCTCTGTGGCACTGCAGGTCCGAGTCACGGCCGAGGAATGAGGAGTGGCTGCCTGCCTCCTCCGGGCTGGCCTCCAGATCTCAGGGGGGCAAACCCGAGCCCCACCGTTGCCACGGAGACCACTTGTTTACTCCCACCTCCACATGAGCTCATCTGGAGAACTGCCATTTTCTGCTCTTTCACCGTAATGGAATTCAGGAACATTCCAGAGCCAAGGCGGCCCCTGTTTCCAAAGGCGGCCTGCGGGGAGCTCAGGGTGCGGGCGGGCGTCTGTGTCTGGCCTCGAATTTCCTGCGTCCCTCAGAGAGCACCTCTGCTCTGCAGTTCCGGCCTCCCTGCCTTCTCCCAGGCCACCACTCCACCTGGAGTCCCACCTTTCCCACCACCCAACGGGACAGCTTCTTACTCCACCCAAGGCCAGGGTCAAGCGCTGCCTCCTCCAGGATGGCCTCCTGGACCCCACCCTCCAATCCCCTCCTGATCAACACAAGATCTCTCCCCCTTCTTAGTCCCTCTCCACCTAGTGTGGCATTGGTTCCTCTGCCTGACCCTGTACTCGGTCAGGGGTGTGTTTCCATCTCCCACCAAGACAGCAAATTCTGGAGATGCTACCCCCAGGCACCCAGGTCACCAGTGGTCGTTGGCACCAATTCCACGCCGACAGGAAGCCCCAGTGTGGAGTGCACCCTGTGGGGAGTGGTGACGAAGGAAACTTGATTCAGTGCAGACAGCTCAGCTGTGATAATAGTGTCACAGCTCGATGGTGCAGCAGCTCGGCCGTTGCCCTGCCCTGCTGGCGGCTGCGCGGCTCTGCACTGCCCGCTCCATGCTCTGTTCTGAGGCACCGCGAACATTTCACCTTCAGCGGTTCAGCTCCAGCCAAGGAAACAGCGCCCAGTCCCGGGAAGGGGAGGACAGGGCACCAGCCCAGGGCCGGCGGGGAGCTCACTTATGTAGACAGAAGGCCCCACCCCTGGCCCCTGATTGGTCTGTCCTCATGCAAATGAGGACTTCAAATCCTCACAGTTTGATTGGTCCAAAACTCGGGTGGAGGGGGGGCAGATACAGCTGAGTAGCTCCCATTGGATGGGCGTCTCAGTCCTGATGGATGTCAGGCTCCAGGACGCAGGCGGCGGGGATCAGGGCTGGCTTCTCCCTGCAGCTCTGTGCATGCGAGGCCCATGGGTGAAATGGCTGCTGGGCTCGTTTTCCCGTTTTTGAGCCCAGCTGGTCCCCAGGACCCCTCTTGGCCTTATCGCCTTTCTCGGGGTTCATACCTGGCAGATGCTCCTGCGGGAAGGGCCGAGGGTGCCTGGGGAGACCTGGACTGGGAGCCCGGCTGCTGGAGGACATGGCACCGCAGTGAACTTTTCGGAGCCTCAGTTTCCCCAGCTGCTGGCCAGGGCGGGGCCTGGAGGGTTTCGAGGACCCTCTCGATGCCTTTTGGAAACCTGTCCCTTTCCCGAAGCTGCTACCTCCTGAGGCGTTTCACAGAGGAAGAGAGTGAAGGGGTGGGAACCGGACGGCACCCCCCTCTCCATCCTGGGATTCCAGGAGCCGAGGCACCCAAACGCAGCCCTATGCTCTGCTGCCCCCGTGTGGCCCCCGTGGGCACTGCAGGCCGGACGCCCTGGCCCACGGGAGGGTCACCAGAGGACGCCCATGGCCCCTCTGCCCGCTGGACTTCCTGTCTCCCCGGCCACCTCTCCCCGAGCCAGGGAGCTCCCGGGTACCAAGGGTGACCCCGGCCAGAGGGTGCCCAAGGGTGGGGGGAAGGGGTGGAGTGGCAGCCCCCCACCCCGAAGTGCACCCCTCCTGCTTCTTGGTCTGCAGGCTCACCCCACCCCTGCCTCAGGGAGCCGGCCCGCAGGCCAGGCACCGTCATGGCCATGGTGCCCGCGGGGAAAGGCAGGCTCCCGGCCTGGACTTGCCGGACATTTACTAATAATTTAAATTAATGTACAAACGACTGAGCACCTTCCCCGCGGAGACGAGGCCGCTGCCTCCCACCTGCCCCTGCGGAGAGCGGGCCCAGGGGAGCGCGTGGCCGGCCTCCTCCACCAGGGGGCGCTCCTCCCGGAGCGAGGAGCCCTGCACTGCGCCTGCCCCCGCCAGGGGCGTGCAGTGAAATTCAGAACAAAAGGGAAATTTCCTGTCACCTCAAGTGTGTTTATTTACATTCACGTGTATTTATTCACGTTTAATGTATTTATTTGCATTCACATGGATGTGTTTGCATTCACATGGATGTGTTTGCATTCACATGGATGTGTTTGCATTCACATGGATGTGTTTGCATTCACATGGATGTGTTTGCATTCACATGGTTCACATGTATTGGTTTGCATCTCCCCGGTTCCTGTGTGCTCTCCGCGGGTCCCAGCGTGTTCCTGACGCCCTGACCGGTCCTGGGCCTGGCGTTGGCCGGGGAGTCAGGGCAGGACCCCTCTCCGCGAGCCGGGCTGTGTCTCCCGCTCGCGGCCCTTCCGCAGTCCCAGCGCTGAAAGGGCAGCGTCAGCCCCTCGTCACAGTCAGATTCAGAATCGGACTTCCAGCCGCAGCGCGTGGGGGACACACGGATGCCCACGCGTCCCGCCTCCCTGCGACCCCCAGGCCGACACAGGCCCGGGAGGAGAGAGGAGTTAACCCCGTGAGTGTGCACTTGTGTGCCTGTGTGTGCCTGTGTGTGCGTGTGCCTGTGTGTGCGTGTGTGTGTGCGTGTGTGTGTGCGTGTGTCCCGATGTGTGTGCCTCTGACCTCTGACCTCTCACCCGGGCAGGGGCTGCCCCCGCTCACCAGGCCCCGGAGCCGCCCCGCGTGAGCCCTGCCCGGGCGCGGCCACGTCACTTCCGGGCGCCCCGGCCGTTCCCCCGCTGCTGCCCTCGGGCGCGGGCGGGCCAGTGCCGGGCCGTGGCCGAGCCGGCGGCGGGCGTCGGTCCGCAGGAGGGGCCGCTGGCCTCGGGACAGGACCGCAGGTGAGGAGTGAGCCGCCCGCCCTGGGCCTCCCGCGGTGCCGCCGCTGCGTCCGTCCGTCCGTCCGTCCGTCCCGCCGCCGCCCACCGGGGCCACTGAGCGGGGTCGGCGTGACGGAGCCGCTGGGTTTTGCACTTCGGGTCATTTTCATGGTTGAAATGTCAACGGCAACGTGGGGCCGAGGCTCCGTGGGAGCCCCGCTCGTGAGACTCGGCGGGTGGCCCTGCAGGGGTGGAGGAGGCGCCCCTGGGTGCGCGGGGGGGACCAGGGGGAGGGGGACGCCGGGGGGAGGGGGCAGGCAGTGACGCCCAGGGTTCGGCCTGATGGGGGGGGGGGTGGCGCGGACTGGGCCGCAGAGAAACGGGGTCCGTGCGGAGGATGAGCCGGGAGGAGGCAGCCGGAGCCGGAGCCGGAGCCGGAGGCTGGGCCGAGCGTCCGACACCTGCCAGGCGGCTGGTTCGGCCTCTGCGGTCAGACGAGTGGGGCTCGGCCCCAGATCCGTCCCCGGCTCGAGGGGCTGGAGCGCGGCCTGATGTCGCCCGTGTCGATGGCAGCCCACGGGGCGGAGGCGGGTCCTGGCGGCGGGCGCAGAGCCAGACTTTCTGCCCCAAACACGCGGAGCCAGGGCGGCCACCGGAGCCAGGGCGGCCGGGGCTGGGCCTCACTGACCAGGGCCGGGCCTTGAGAAGCCGTCGGTCGGCAGGGTCTCTGGCCTCTGACCTCTGACCCTCTGGAACCGCCTGGGGGCAGGAGGGCAGGCACCTGAGGAAGCGCTTTGACCCCGAGTGACCCCAGCCATGACATTAGCGGGAAAAGTCTCCTAGTTGCCCGGCAGCCACCATCTTCCCTGCTCCTGCCCTGGGCTCCGAGTCAGTGTGTGCGGCGCCGATGCCCGAGGGCCGGTCCCCCGGAGCCCGCCCCGCCTGCAGCCGCGGCCCCTCGGCCGGACCTGCCTTTCAGGTGGAGCAACACTCCGTGACCCACAGACACTCAGGGACCCCCACATGCCGGTGGAGGGAAGGGGGGCGCCGGGGAGCTCAGCCTTCACCCTCTGCACCACCACCTACCTCTTCCCCGCCCCACCCTCCATCCCCCCCCCACCCTTCCTGCTCAGACATCCCCACACACTGCACATCCCAGCAGGGACTCATGGGCCAGCGGCCCTGGGGTGACGCTCCCCGTTCAATAGGGGTCGGGCCCCCTGTGCGGGTGCAGCAGCCCTGCCTGCGCTGTGGACGCCCCCCGGGTCTGGGTCTGGGAGCACAGACCGCAGAGGGGCCCGAGGTGCTGTGAGGGCCCCAGCGCCCAGCAGAGGGCAGCCTGGCCCTGGGAATGAGCCGCAGCCGCTCCCAGTGAGGGAGGGAGGGAGGGAGGGCGGCTTCCCAGGAAGAGTGAGAGGCTGGAAGCCGGGGTCTGCCCCCCCCAGGCCTGCTCCCCGCTCCCCGCTGGCCCCCTGCTAGGACCCAGTTTGCTCCCCCAGAGAGCAAACCCTGGGAGGTCTCAGCCAGGCCCCCCCCCCCCCCTCCTGGCAGTGCCCCCTCGTCTACCACACATCCTGGCTGATCGGCTGAGGTCCTGTGAGAGGGCTGCCCCTCCCCTGCTGTCCTCAGGGCCCGCTGGGCCGGTCACGGTCACCGCTGGGCCTGTGGCTCTCAGCCAGCTCCCCCTCAGTTCCAGCGCTGTCCCTGCCCGGGCAGCGGCACAGAGGGCGAGAGCCTGGCTCCAGACCAGCCTGTCAGCTCCTGTGCTGCCACTTCGCAGCAGAGGGACCTGGGCTCCCACACCTTGGCTTTCTCATCTGTAAAATGGGACCAATCCTATATAATAAAAGCCTAATATGCAAATAGACCGAACGGCGGAACAACCGGTCACTATGACATGCACTGACCACTGGGGGGCAGACACTCAATGCAGGAGCTGCCCCCAGCCTATGGGCCCCAGGCCAGCCAAGGCAGGTTCCAGCAGGGCTCCCTCCCCACCTCCTCTCCCCCTTCCCCGCCATCGCTCTGCGGGTCCCACAGAGGGAGATGACCAGTGGCAGTGGCAGGGGGTGGGGCCAGCGAGCAGGCAGCGCCAGGCCGGCCAAGGCGGGTGCCAGCAGGGAACCCCCTGATCGTCCCGCCAGTCACCCCACAGATGGGCCCTGACCACCCGCCAGGCCTAGGGACCCTACCCGTGCACACATTTTGTGCACCTGGCCTCTAGTGAATTAATAGTGAGACGTGCTTAGCAGAATACCTGGCATGGAATCTGAGACATGCATACATGCACACGTATGTGATAGATTGGTAGGTATGTAACATGTTCTTAAGCTCTGGGACACTCTGATTTTCCACTTGAAATGCTCAGTGACCTCAATCTGCTGAGGCGGGTGGGCGCGGCCGGAGCCTTGTCCCCGCAGGCAGGTGAGTGTGCACCTGGCCCCCTGGCCCCGGGCGACCCAGCCCACACTGGGCTGTTCTCTTTGCAGGAGATCGGAACCGCGCGGTGCCGTCCCAGTGCGGTGAGCAGGGAAGGGGATTGAGTTTCCTCTTGTTTGTGTTCAATGCTTAGAGGTTGGGTTTCAGTGCCAGACGGGAAAAGTAAGGAAAGCCTGAAATTCTATATGTGTCTGGATCCTTCTAGAAGCCCCAGGGAGAGCACGCTGCCAGAGCCACCAGGAGCCGTGAGGCTGCCTCCTGCCTCCTGCCTCCCGCCAGCCTGGCACAGGCCGGGCGCTCAGCCAGGGCTCGCACTGGGCGGAGACGGCCAGGCACGGGTGGGCCGAGGGCACAGTGAGCTGGGGGCTTCCACACACGTCCTCCATCTGGGCCCCATGCAGGAACCTGGGCCATGGCAGCCCCTTACCTGGCTTAATCCCCAGGCCGGTCTGCTCCGAGGTGCAGCGGCCCCCCCCCCCCCCCGCCCTCCACTCCTACCCCCCCAGCATTCTTTCCCGCACAGCCACCGGGAGCAGCACCTGCTTCCCTCTCTGCTGGAGAGGCAGAGGCGCCTGGGCTGCGTCTGACCACGTGGCTCTTCATTGCGGGGCGACCCCGGGTGTGCGCCCGGGAGGGGTGCCCCGGGGAGCGGGAGCTGTGTGAGCTCCATCGCAAGCCCTGTTCCGTTTGGTCCCTCTGACTCATGCAATCAGCTGAGACGTTAATTACAAAAGGATGGCGAGGTGCTTAACGCGGGTTCCGCCCGAAACGAGCCGGTGGGGGTGACCTGCCAGGTCTGGGGCCCCTGGCAGAGCCGCGCCTGCACCCGGGCCGCTGAGCACATCCCTGGTGGGGCCTTGGTTCCTGCGGGCCGGCCTGCCTTTACAGCGGATTTCCCTGGAAGTGCAAGCCGAGGCTGGCCATGGAGGCCAGGGCGGCCGGATCGTGTGGAGGCCCCGCAGGTGCACAGGCCATGTGGACAAGGACCTGGGGGCCCAAGGGGAGGCAGGCAATTCTCAGGACAGTAAGGAGAGCAGGTGTTTGCCCTGCCACACACACACACACACACACACACACACACACACACACACGTCTCTCCTACAAAAAGTTACCCCTGGGAACAGCTCTCTCTCAGGGCCAGGCCCTCTCTCTAAATTCTTTCAGGCAGTGGAGGGAGAGAGGAAAGGTTTTCTTGAGTCAGCTGGGTCTTGATTGCCTTCAGCTCAAATAATCCAGCTTGGGCAGCCGGCGTGGCTCAGGGGCTGAGTGTTGACCTATGAACCAGGAGGTCACGGTTTGATTCCCAGGCAGGGCACATGCCTGGGTTGCAGGCTTGAGCCCCAGTAGGGGACGTGCAGGAGGCAGCCGATCAGTGACTCTCTCATCATGGATGTTTCTCTCTCTCTCTCTCTCCCCCCTCCCTTCCACTCTCTCTAAAAGTCAATGGAAAATATCCTCGGGTGAGGATTAACAATGAAAAATCTCTCTATATAAAAGCCTAGCGACTCTTACGACTGTTCTACGGCTCGGCCAATCACTATGATGCAGGAGCTGCCCCTGGTGGTCAGTGCGCTCCTACAGCCAACCTCCCGAAGTCCCTCCCCCGGGCTGGCTGGCCCTGATCGGCCCCGATCGCCCTGATCACTAGCCCGGCCGAGGAACCCCAGCCGTGCACGAATTCGTGCACCAAGCCTCTAGTATGTAAAGTTAAAACGTGCCTAAGAGGTTGTGGCGACAGCCCTGGAGACTCTCTGCACGGAGCCCCACCCGACACCCAGGAGGTTATGGCTCACCCCACTGGCCTTCCTGCCCCCATGCTCCCGGGGGGGGGGGTGTGCTTTGTGGTGGACACAGGAGCAGGGAGCTGCCCCTCCGAGAGGATGCAGTTGGCACCTGAGCTTCTGTGCAGAAGGCGCCGAAGGGCTCGCCTGCTGCAGCGGGAGGAGGGCTCCGGGGTCTCGGGCTGCGTTCCAATCTTCGTGATTCTGTGGCTCTGTTCCCTCTCGTGGGGCAACAGGACCCTCCCTCGGGGTGCCCCTTGCCCGCGCCGTGGCCCAGCGCCTGCGGTTGTCGGAGGGGATACTGGCGCCCCAGCTGAGACGGGTCCTGCATCTCCCATCAGCGGATTGACCTGCGCAGGGGCCTGGTTCATGTGGCCCCGTCAGTGGCCTTGCTGGGTCAGGGCCCAGGCCTGCAGCGCCTCCCACTGGCCACTGGCGCTGCTTGCACTGACCTCCTATGCTGCCCCTGCCACCCCAGTCCCTGGGCACTTTCCCAGGCTGTGTGAGCAGGCATCCTGCGGCCCTGGGCATGGGTGGTGGTGGCGTGCAGGTGCTGGTGAGGGAGCAGGTGCGGGTGGGGGAGCAGGTGCGGGTGGGGGAGCAGGTGCGGGTGGGGGAGCAGGTGCGGGTGAGGGAGCAGGTGCTGGTGGGGGAGCAAGGTGTTGGTGGGGGAGCAGGTGCGGGTGGGGGAGCAGGTGCGGGTGGGGGAGCAGGTGCCTGTGGGGGAGCAGGTGCCGGTGAGGGAGCAGGTGCCGGTGGGGGAGCAGGTGCCGGTGGGGGAGCAGGTGCGGGTGGGGGAGCAAGTGCCGGTGGGGGAGCAGGTGTTGGTGGGGGAGTCAGTGCCTGTGGGGGAGCAGTTTTGGGTGGGGGAGCAGGTGCTGGTGGGCGCAGCCCAGGGGCGGCTGGGATGGCGATGGGTGGGGGCAATGGGGGGGGATGGTGAGTAGTTTCAGCAATACCCTGCGTTTCCCTCCAGCTCCCAGTGCTGACATTGGATATTTCTGTTCCGCCTGCGCCAGGCCTCATGCCCCAGGCCCTCTCTGTGAGTTCTTCCAGGTGGTGGAGGGAGAGAGGAACGGTTTCCTTGGGTTGGCAGGGTCTCGATTTCCTTCAGCTCAAACAATCCCCATGCCCAAGCGGCACCTATTGGGGAGGCTCACTCTGACCCCCTTCACCTCCAACTGGTGGCAAAACCCTAAAAGGGAGGAAACGGTCCGTCCACAGAGAGGGGGGCAGGGAGCAGCGGCAGGAGGGCGGGCACCTGGGGATGGAGTGTCGCTGGCGTGATCCCCCGGCTGGCACGTCCCTGCCAGGTCGCAGGACGGCCCGGTGGCGGCAGCAGCAGGTGACCGAGACCAGGCCCCTTTCATTCGGTTTCTACTAGGGACCCGCCCCCTCCGCTCTAGAGATGATCCGCCTTCCTGAGCCCTCCTGGCACCGCTGTCCTGGGCCCGCCTGCCCGTCTGGGAAGGAACGGGAGGGTGAACCCGCTCCAGCCCGAGGCGGACTGTGCCGTCTGTGGGGTGGATGTGTGGCGCTGGCCAGCCCGGCCCCGACTCCACCCGCCGGCTGTCAGCAGCGTCTCGTCTGGAGACCTGGCCGCAGCCTCGGCACACGTGGCCGGCCATCCCGCCAGCGCTGACGCTTTTACGGTCCTGCTGTGGGTTCTCAGACCAACCTCATCTCTGCACTCGGCGGCGCTGAGCCTGGGCCTGGCAGAGTCCTTCCTGCAGTCTCAGCTGCCGCACTGAGGGCCCACAGCTCGCTGGTCATTGGCAACCACATATTCCCAGCTTTCCCGGAACTTGTACCTTCAAGTGCTTTCTCCGTTTGCCCCTGTTAAAAAGGTCAAAACCACCTGGGCAGCGGGGCTCAGTGGTTGACCATCGATCTATGAACCAGGAGGTCACGGTTCGATTCCCGGTCATGGCACATGCCCAGGTTGCATCTCAGTCCCCAGTGCGGGGCATGTGGGAGGCGGCCGATCTGTGATTCTCTCTCTTCATTGATATTTCTCTCTCTCTCTCTCTCCCTCTCCCTTCCTCTCTGACATCAATAAAAATATATTTTAAAAAAATAAATGCTGGAAGTTGAGAGAGAAAACCTACTGATACACAAATGCTTATCAGGTGGGCGCTGAGGTTTAATGAGGGAACCGGCTGGTCCTTGGCCTCTGGTGTTAAAGCCACCACTGTGTTTAGGTGGGAGGTGAGATCACGTCAGGCTGGGGGACTCCTTCCTGGGAGCCCAGGTCTGAGTGTGGGGGGCGGGGGGGGAGTGGCTTACCATCTCCTCCTGAGAGCCTCCAGGTGACCCTGAAGGTCCAAACCAGGAGCAGACTTTCTGAACCTCCGAGGGGCCCTGCTTTGCTGCTTTGGCTGAGTTACCTGGGTCCTGTTTCCAACCTCGCCAGAGGCAGGCCCAGGTAGAGCATCGCCATGGCAACCCTTTTTCCCAGGAGCAGCCTTGCTCTGGACAAAAGGGTACTTGGGCTCCCAGCACTTAGCGCTCTGTGGGGGGCGGGGCGGGTCTGGGCAGGGCTCACAGCTGGCCCCTCGAGGTCCGATGTGGTCTCCAGGCCGCCAGGGAACAGGCGGGTTTGCTCCTGCAGGAGGGACACGGCATCCAGGTGTGCACTGGCCTTGGCTGTCAGATGAGAGGCAGGCAGGGGTGCCGCTGGCCTTGGCTGCAGGTGTCAGGTGAGGGGCGGGCGGGTCTGGAGCTCTGGCTGAGCGACGGGGGCACCTGGGCCAGGACCCACCTGAGTCCCCAGATGAGGGCCACCTGGACTGTGTCTTCCACTACAGTCCCCCATTAGGGTCCCCGGGGCATGTCCCCCAGTTTGGTTACCTGGGCTGTGTCCCGCCCCGTGTCCCAGGTCAGGGTGGCCTCCCACTGCCGCCCCCTGTCCTGTGTGAAAAGCTGGCGTGACCCTGGTCTCTCTCCACTGGCCCTGAGCATTGGAACGATGGCGATGGCAGAGAGGCCCGGCCGGCAGCCACCCCCTTTTCTTGTCTTCTGGAAGCATCTGCACGGTCACCCCACTTCCTGTTACCAGACACTCGCTCCCCCGGCTCCCTGGTAGCCCAGGCGGCCTCGAGACAGAGTGCTGGCCACTGAGATGTTAGGGGAGAGGAATGTTGGGGTCACCCGGACTCCCCCTTATTTTTATTTCCATAAAGACCTGGGAAACCGCAGCCACTGACCAAGGAAGCTGGCACGGTGGGGCTGCCACCCACCCCGTGTCCGTCCACGTCCAGCCGCCTCCTTGTGCTGTGACGAATGCCTGGTATCATACCAGCCCCTGGGACTCGGTGTGACCCCACTAGCAGCTCCAGGGTCACCCAGAAGCTTGTCAGGAATGCAGACCCAAGGCCCTCCTGGCCCCCCCCAACCCCCTGCTGGGCAGAGTCCTCCTGGGAAGAACTGCGGGTGAGTCACGGGCACGTCAGGGGCCAGGGAGAGAGCAGCGAGCCCTGCAAGACCCAAGATCGTTCCGCAGACTCATTTTCTGGGGATTTGTATGTTTATGGCTCTTTGAGCTACAAACAGTGAAATCTTAACTCTGTGTGAAAGGAAGGCCAAGCTTCCTGCCCCGCCCCCCTCCTCCCCATGCAGCTGCAGAAACAGTGTGTGTAGGGGGGGGAGCAGGTGGCTGGAGGGGCCCCCAGCCGGTCACCCAGGAGGAAGAGGCTGGAGGGCCCCCAGCTGGTCCCCACAGCACGGGGCTCACGTCTTCACTTGCTGGTTGCTCTGGGGTCGGATCTCCCTCCTCTTCTCTGAGTCTGGGCTCAGGTTTAGGAAGATCAAAGCTGCACATTCAGAACAACGCCCAGAGACAGACGTGTTGCCTGTGGCCTTTTCTTTCAAAAAGCCTGTGCCACCTCCGACAAGCTGGGGGTGCTGGGGGTGCTGGGGGGGTGCTGGGCGGGTGCCGGGAGGAGACAGCTCGCGGTGGATTGAGCTCCCAGGGACCCCAGAGCCCGGGAGCCTTCCCTCTCACGGAGGCTGGGAGGTTTCGGAGGCCACAGCCGGGACCTGAATGGCCTGCTCTTCCCTCTAACGGGGAGGAGCACATGAGCCAACAGAAATGGGGTGCAGGGAACTCAGAGTTGAAAGGTTTCTGGGTGTCAGGTCAGGAAGGCACCCCAGCATCCAGGTAAGGCCCCCCCCGCCCCCCGCCAGCGCAGGAGGGAAGCCCGGGCTCTGAGGCACCGGCTGCCAAGAGCCCCGCTGGCCAGTGGGGGAGTCGGGACCCACTCAGGTGCCTTTCTCCGCAGGCGAGCGCCCCCCACAGGCTGCGTTCTCAGGAGAGGGACGTCGGGGTCACCTGGATCCCCTCACGCTGCCAGGGAGGCTGCGGTCCAGGGGTGTCGCTGGTGCTCAGAATTGGGCACAGGTCCTCGCTTTGCCTCCTCCTCACAGAGGTGCCTTTGAGCCTCAGTTTCCCTTTGCCGACTGAGCTGGAGATGGCGCTCGATGCTGGTGGTCCCCGGTGAGTGAGGCGAAGGTCCAGGAGCAGGAGGCGGAGGCAGGGCGGGGAGTGGACTCCCAACCAGAGGCGGAGGGAAGAGCAGGCGGCCGGAGGCCAGGGCCCTGAGAACAGGCGGGGGGTGGGGGTGAGGGGGTGAGAGGCGGGTAAATGCCTGAGCAGAGAACGGGTGAAGAAATGTCAGGTTTCTCTGGTGGGAGTCCCTCTTCAGTCAAACCTTCATCCCTGTCCCAGGCTTTCGGCAGAGCCTCCGTTCTTTTTGGTGGCATCGTGCTTGGTGCTGGGCTGGGGCTCAGGTGCCTTCATTTACCTGGAAAACCTGGAACCTGCAGGCCCACCTCTTCTGGTGGCCGTCGCCCAGGCCTGGGCAGAGGCGGCGGGAGCACAGACCGGAGGAGAGCACGGGGCCGCACAGCTGGCGCCCAGATTGCGTGAGTTCCCTTGGATTTCTGGAGCACAAAACGGCGACATCATCCTTGGTTTCCTGCGTGGTCCCTGCAGTGGCTCGTTTGTCCGGAGGCAACCCCGCCCCTCGCAGGACCCGCACACCTGGGACTACTTACCCAGGGGCCCCGGTCCTGGGCGGGCGCTGGCAGTGTCAGCGTCAGTGGTCAGTGTGGGGCTGCCGCTGCCTCTGGCCGGCCCAGGGTGTCCCTCGGGAGACCGTCCGGCTTGTCCCTCCTTGTCATGTCCTCGCCGTTCACTCCCTGCCCAGGTCCTGGGGCGTCCCATGCTCGGTTCCAAGGTCACACCCAAGGTCACCGCCTGTGGTCAGGGTGTCCCCATGGAGAGGCCGGCCCCTCGGGAGCCTGGGCCATAAACGCCATCCGTGGGGGTGACAGCTCTGAGCTCGTGACAAGGTTCTGGGGGCTGCACGGGCCCCGCGCTTTCTGCAGCTGTGACAGGAGGTGAGGATCAGACATCCCACTGTGCCCTTCACAGGCGCGGGAAAGGCTGGGAGCCGTTCGGGAGGTGCTCAGTGACTGGGTCCGGCCGTGGAAGCCCCTCGGTTCTCCTGCTGCTGGTACCGCACCGGGAATCGAGAGCACATGCCACGCAGGCCTGTGTTGAATTTTCAAACCCAGCTCCCCAAGGGGAGGCCGAGTGCCCGTCACCCCATCTGTGGGCTCGTGACCTTGCGCGGGCGGCACTGGGGGCGCGGGGGGTGCGTTGTGAAGGCCATGGGAGGCCAGGCCCACTCAGAGGAGCCTGCGGCTGGGCGGGCTCCCGGGTCCTGTACTGCGTGGTCCTGTGGGGCAGGAAGTGCCTCCCGCAGCCGCCGGCTGGCCCCTGGCACGGGGACTGCGTGCCTTTGCGATGTTTCAGGCCCAAGATAAACTGCGCGGAGCCCCGGGCTGCCGGAGGTGGGGCCCAGTTTGTTTGTCTTCTGGCAGCTCCTCTGCCTGGAGCTCAGATGGAGCTGGAGCGAAGCCTGCCTGCTGGGGGGGTTGGGGGCAGGGCTTGGGGAGTCTGGGGTGCCTGTGGGTCCCCTCGTGGCCCTGGCGCTGGGTTTTCCCTGGGAAGTTCAGGGTGGTGAGCTGCAGGCTGGCCTTTGGGGCAGGCACGGTTTTTTGTTTTGTTGTTTTGTTTTATCATTGATTTCAGAGAAGAAGGGAGAGGGAGAGAGAGGTGGGAACATCGATGATGAGAGAGAATCATGGATCGCTGCCTCCTGCACACCCCACACCGGGGATCAAACCCGCCACCCAGCCTGTGCCCTGACCGGGAATTGAACCCTGACCTCCTGGTTCATAGGTCAAGGCTCAGCACACGGACCAGGCTGGGCAGGTGTGTTTTATTCATCTCGGTGAGAAGGGCATGGGGGCAGCTGTGCTGGCGAGAGGGGCTGAGCTCCCCACAGAGACAGTCACCGACGTGGGGGGCAGTGCGTCTGCCACGCAGGGGTCACGCCAGGGGCAAGGTGGGTGTTTGTCAGGTCGGCTTTGGCAGGGGCTCCAGGCAAACCAAGGAAGACCTGGCCGCAGGGGCAGAACCGGGCCGGGAATGTGTGTCCCTTTCTGGCGATTGCAGATGGGGTCTGTGTGCGTGTGTGAGCACTGGTGGGGGCAGGCTGTGCCTGTGTGTGTGCCTGTGTGTGTGTGTGTGTGTGTATGAGCACTGGGGGGGCAGGCTGTGCCTGTGTGTGTGTGTGTGTGTGTGTGTGTGTGTGTGTGTATGAGCACTGGGGGGGCAGGCTGTGCCTGTGTGTGTGCGTGTGCGTGTGTGTGTGTGTGTGTGAGCACTGGTGGGGGCAGGCTGTGCCTGTGTGTGTGTGTGAGCACTGGTGCGGGCAGGCTGTGCGTGTGTGCGCGCGTGTGTGTGCGCGCGCGCGTGTGTGTGTGTGTGTGTGTGTGTGCACGCTGGGCCAGGGAGGGCTGCTTGCCCCTCTGGGCTGCCGCCAAAACAGGAGTCTTGGGCAGCAGGCCGCCTGGAGGCAGGAGGTCTGAGATGGGGCTTGTGGGAGGCAGAGGGTGTTTCTGAGCAGGCGCAGAGGTTGGGGGGGAGGGAGAGCAATGCCCAGGACTGGCCAGAGCACCCCCTGCAAACTGGGACCCTCAGGAACCGCTGGTCCAGGGCAACGCAGCTGCTCCAGGTCCCAGCGTTCTCCCTCCGGACCTGCGCTCTGCTGGTCCCTGCTCAGATGCAGTGCTGCGCTGCGATGTGCCTTGTCAGGAGCTGGGGATGCTGACCCTGACGCCGCCCGGGGGGCTGGCCAGGCAGCTGGAATGGGATGTGACATCTGGAGGTGCAGCAGCCACATCGCAGCCACGAGGACTGAAGCCTCTTTGAAACCAGGAGGCGCAGCAGAAAGACAGGAAGAGGCTGGAGCCCCCGGTGACTTCTGAGCGGCTGCGTCAGCCCGTCCGCCGGGCTCAGATTCACTGCCGTGTGAGGGAACCCCTTCCCTTCCCCAATTCGTTGCTGTCCAGCTTTGGAGTCTCAGCCAAAGGCATCCGAAGTGACCGAGCCTGCGGGGAGGGACAGCACTACTCAGTCTCGTGTTCTCAGACCCCGCTCGGCCTAGCGCATGCCGGGAACGCAGTAAGGCCCACCTGGGGATGGGCACGCGGTCACCAGCTCTGCCAGCCTCTCACCATCCTCACTCCGGCTCCCGATGTCCGGGCAGGACATCTTGGGGAGCTTCTCGGAGCGGGGGCGGGCCTGGGGTACACCCTCTGGCCCCAACTCCCTGCTGTACCGCTAAAGCATTGCACGTGCACACAGGTTCCTGGGGTTTCACCGGGGATCAGTGAACACAGAGCATTTCTGTGCAGGTCTCGGGGCTTAATGTTGACTCCGTTGCCATTGCGATTTGTTCCGGTTTCATCTCTAAGTGCCACAAGTTTGTTCACCGCAGTTGCTCTCGCTTCCAGATGAGCTGTTGACACATACAAGGGTGGGCAAAAGTAGGTTTGCAGTTATTCACATAAATACTGTAATACAAATAAACAATACAATAATGAATCCATAAATAACAAGCACAGACTCTGTGCTCTGCACACTCACACCTGGAAGCCTGCTTGTGCCCACCCCGTATTTGATGAGCGAGTGAACGAGAGACTCACCGTCCAGAGGAGGAGCTGATGGGGAACCTGAAGGTGGAAGCGCCGTGCGGCAAGGGTGGTGGCTGGGGAGGCTCAGGGTTGTGGGAGCTGCAAGTTCTACTTGGAAACACGCGTGGGAAATTGGGGGCGCCGATCTCGTTGGATGTGTACAGCTTACAGATATTCTGGCGCACGCATACATCTCGAAGAGGTTGTGTGCGAATCAGTGCTGTGTGAACGGACGCATTTCATTGCGTTTATGCCACGATGTGGGATCATTGCTGAAGCCCCCGCCCCCCGCCTCTCTCTCTCTACACTAGAAGCAATCGAAAGCCGATGTTTTGCAGATTTAGCAAAGGCCGGCAAAGCTAGTCTTTGATTCACTGGAAAACAAAAGTAATCAGCGTGCGAGTCTTTCTAATAATTTCCACAGCTTAATGAGCTCTGGGAACTTGCCGAGGCTGGGCCAGCAGCCAAGTCTGGCGTCGCCGAAGCTTCTACTAGTAAGTGATGCAGTTCTTGCCCTGAATGGAGGAAAACAGCCAGTGGGGGGTACCCCGCGCCCCCGCCCCTGCTGAACCCGAGCCTGTGGGGCGGTGGAAAAGCCAGATCTGGGGATGCCCTTGGCTGTGGGCCGCCCCCCCCCACCCCCTGCGGGTGGTGGCCTCTTAAGGTCACTGCTGAGCTGCAGGCAGCAGGCATTCGGTCTCCTGTGTGAATGGGAACGTTAGCCAATTGCTGTGAGAACTGCAACTACTAACCCTTTAAAAAAATGTGTTAAGCCCGGCCACTGTGGCTCAGTGGTTGAGCATCAACCTATGAACCAGGAGGTCACGGTTTGATTCCCGGTCAGGGCACAGGCCCAGGTTGTGGGCTCAAAATCCCCAGTGTGGCAGCCGATCCATGATTCTCTCTCATCATTGATGTTTCTCTCTCTCTTCTTCTCTGAAATCAACAAAAATATATTTTTAAAAATGTGTCAAACTTAGAGAAAAGTTGAAAACTTATGTCCTTCACTGAGATTCAATTGAACATTTTGCCATGTTGGAATTCTCATGTGTGACTGTATGCATATCTATGTACTGTATACACACATGTATGCATCATTTGAAAAATAGTTCCAGCTAATATGCCATTTCTGGAAGCAATGCAACATTTTTATGATATTTTAAAAGTAAAAATTATTTTAACTATATAGTACCCCGCCACTGTTCACATTTCCTCTCTACAGTAGATGCTCAGTAAATATTTGAGAATAAGCAAATTTGTTTGAACCACCAACAGACACGCCTGGGAGTCCCTCAGCTGAACGCCGAATCCCCAAGGGAGGGGCGTGTGGTCGGCCCAGGTCTGTGAGGTGTGGCCGGGCCTGGGGCCTGGGACCTGGTGCAGGTCGCACAGGCCCTGAGCCGGCTCCCAGCTTCCAGAGTGTGGAGGGCGCCCCCTCCCGGGCTGGACCACAAGGTGGAAGGATGCCCACTGCAGCCTGTTACAGGGCCGGCTTGCAGGAGCTGCTGGTCACCATGGAAACAAAGCTTTGCTCACTTCTCTTTCCTGTCCTCACACCCACCCACCCTCGCCCCTCTGCTTTCCCGCCTCTATTTTTATTCTTCGTTTTCCATATCGCTGGCCCCGATTTCCTCCTCTGTTTGATTCTTAATCTGCGATGTGTGGCTTTGTTCTTCCCTTCTAATTCCCACTGTGGGGAGGAGGTGGCGAGCACCTGCATTTATTCAGACAGGCACAGGCCGCCCACGCCGGTAAACACGTTCTGAACGCAACAGCCCAGGGCTGTTTCCTCCCGGAGCTGCCCACACGGCTGTTCGGAGGCGGGGAAAGAGCGGACACGCGGACATGCGCGCTGGGCTCGGCCTCATCAGCCTGCTAGGAGTCCAGGATCTTCCTTAGATCATCCCGGGACCCACAGTTATTTTTTATTTTTTTAAAATATATTTTTATTGATGTCAGAGAGGAAGGGAGAGGAAGAGAGAGAGAAAAACATCCACGATGAGAGAGAATCATGGATCAGCTGCCTCCTGCACGCGCCCCACTGGGGTCACACCCGCAACCCGGGCCTGTGCCCCCCCCCACCCCCCGGAATGAACTGTGACCTCCGGGTTCCCAGGTCGCCGCTCAGCCGCTGGGCCAGGCTGCCCCCCACACCGGCCCTCCGCCCAGGCCCAGGCCCTACTAGTAAAAGAGGCAGCACTTGGTTGGCAGAGCCGCGCGTAACGCAGGCAGCCGGGGTCTGGCGGCTCCTGTCCCAACTCGGAGCTGTCGCCACGCGAGGCTCAACCCCCCACAGCGCGCCGTGCGTCTCACGGGGCCCGGTTCCTCCAGGGCCGCCTCTGCCCAACTCCTCGCTCCTTCAGCAGATCCAGGCCGGAGCCTGCAGCCCCGGGTAGGAACTGCCGATGCAGAGCGGTCACCGGGGAGCTGGGGACCCCCCTCCCTCACTGGGCTGCCTCCTGGAGCCGGCGTGTGGCTGTGGGGGTGACTATGGGGTGTGGCCTAGGGGCGTGGTTGTGGAGGGCGTGGCCACAGGGCATGGCTGCGGGTGTGATTGGGGGCGGGGCTGAAGAGGGCGGGGCTTAGGGGCATGGTTCCAGGTGTGATTGAGGGCGGGGCTTAGGGCATGACTGGGGCGTGGCTGCAGAGGAGAGACTCTGACCCCTTTGGCAGGCCCTGTGGACCCTGGAAGCTTCTGTTTGACTCCAGAGAGACACAATAATAGGTGAGGGCTTTTAAATTCACCCGGCGGCCTGGGCAGGCCCCAGGGCCTCTCCTGGAGGCGCCTTTATGTCCAGGTGGAGAGCGCGAGGCCCCCACAGCTGAGAAGGACCCAGGAACCGGGAGGTCACGGTGCGATGCCCAGTCGGGGCGCAGGCTCGGGTGGTGGGCTGGACCCCAGTGGGTGGCGTGCAGGAGGCAGCTGGTCCATGATGCTCTCTCATCACTGATGTTTCCATCTCTCTCTCTCTCTCTCTCTCTCTCTCTCTCTCTCTCTCCCCCCCCCCTCTCTCCCCCTCTCCCTCTCCCTCCCTTCCTCTCTGAAGTCAATAAAAATATATATTTTTTATAAAAGCTTGAAGCCATCACCACGGAGGCTGAGTCTCGGTGGGGGAGACGGTGGCGGGGAGCCTCGCGCCTCCTGGGTGGCAGGTCCCTGCACGGGGAGGCCCCAGGGTCCCCTCCCCTGTCACAGAGCCGGCGGGGACAGCGGGTGCCGCTCTCACCCCAACAGGCCGACTTGCTGAAAGCCCCCGGGGAGCTTTGACTTCAGACATGGACAACCCGGGCGGGGCCCCAGAGATGGCCGAGGGCCCTGAAAGCAAACCGCTCTGGAGGCTTCCGCCAGCCCCGCCATTCCTCCTCGGGGGACACAGCAGCCCTGGACAGAGGCTGAGAAGCGGGGGTGTCCTCTCGCTGGGTGCTCCCTCAGCCCCACCTCCACCCCGCCCGGCCCCTCCCTCCTCCTTCCTCCCCACCTCCTCTCGTTCCCCTCCCTTCTTTCTTCCTCTGCACAGGAGCCTCTCAGCTTGGCATTCCTCATGCTGGGCTTTCGAGGCAGACACTCACGCATCCTGTAGGGACCTGCAGGCGGCCGGGCAGCCACGGGCAGCGGTGGCTGCAAACCGGTGGCCCGGCCCATGGCAGGAGCCAGGGCTGTGACAGCAGGGGAGGCGGCAGGAGAGCGGGCAGCCGCCTTCCCGGTGTCTCCTGCTCCCTGGGGGCTGCCCTGGCCTTCAGTCGTCCAGCCCCTGCCTCTCTCTCCGTCTAGAACGGGCCTGGGAATGGCTTGCGTCCCAGATGAGAGGTTTCCTGCCGAGATTCCTTATCTCTGGAAGGTCCCCAGGCCTGCGGAGCCAATTTGGGGAGCATTCAGGGCCCGCGGGGCAGAACGCAGCAGATGCCCACTGTGATTGTGTGCGCTTGGCATTCCAGGGCAGGGGCTGGCAGCAGGATTTGTATGAAGCATTGCGGCTTCTGGGTTTAATTTAAACTGTATTCCGACATTGTGCACATGTGCCCAGAGGCTCTGAGGCTGTGAGGGAGGCTGGCATGGTTTAAGCAGGGCTGTGTGGGAGCAGGGACCTGACCTGGCAGACCCCCGGGGGCCTGGAGCTGCTGTAGGCAGGAGAAGGAGTCCTGAGCCCTGACATCTGGGGGGGGGGGGGGGGGGGGGGGGAGGTGTCCAGGTGTAAACCATCTCTTCCTTCTGAGCTAGGGAGGCATTGCTGTCCCATTTTATGGATGAGGAAACTGAGGCTCAACAGGGTCCCATGACGAGGTTAACACACGTTCTGCCCACGTGTCCCCTTCACGTTCCCGGTATGAAATACGGAGAAGGCATTGGCGTTGAAGCAGATGGAGGTGACCAGCAGGGGGCGCTCCCTGGAGTTGGTGAGGGTGTTCCTGTCCGTGGATTGTGGGTGAGCAGGAGGGAGGGGCCATGTGCAGGGGAGACTGTATTTCCATTCCTGGACACCACGGTGGAGTGAGGAGGAGGGGAGAGCGTGGAGTGAGGAGGAGGGGAGAGCGTGGGGAGGTGAGGCTGGGCGCGCGCAGACCCCGAGGTTGGATATGGTCCTCCAGGGGTGACGAGGACAGGGAAGCCAGTTTCCGGGCAGGTGGGTGGAGTGGGGTGCGGGGGGTGGTGGTGGGAGGAGGGAAGCGCTGAAATGAGGGGAGTTGCTGGCAGGAGGGGCTGTGCCAGTGCCATTGGCACAGACACGGGAGGTCGCCGAAGGCGGAGACGCAGTGAGCCGTTCTATCCCGTTTCAAATAGTGTGGTTCTCGGTTTAAGATCGAGAGGACATTAGCCGCTAAGAGCTCTTCCTCTTTTCTAGGTCCCGGCAAAAAGCTTGTGTCCGACGGGACTTTTGCTGCTTTTGTGTTCGGTAAGTTCCTGTAAACCATCAGGAACTTCTCCACGGAGGCCTGCTGCCTCCCACGGTCACTCGCTCGTGCCACGGCCTGTCCCGGCCTCTGGGGTCCGCGGGGGCCCCTGAGGGGTGCGGTCCTACCTGGGGCCTGTCCTGCGTGGGGCCTGGGGGTCTGATTTCTCAACAGTTTTCACAGCAGCATCTTCTCATTCACAAACGGAATATCTGGAGCCCAGGCCACTTTCTCAGGTCAACCTGAAGGTGACGTCACAGCAGGGAGGTGACAGTGAAGAGAGAGCTGAGTGGCCGGGGGAGGAGGGGCCTCGGGCCAGGGGGCCAGGATCTAGGAACGAGGCTTGTCTGCGGAGCACAGGGGCAGAGCACACCTGCTAAGATCACCCGCGAGGGGCTGGTTGTGCAGTCCCGCGATAGAGGGCATTACAGACCTTAAACCACCACCTCGCCGAGGGTGACGCGCGGAAAAACCCTCCAGCTTCGTAGTTGCCATAACAACTTCGTATCTCTTTCCATGAGCATCCGTCTCCAGGCTGTATTTTTAGCAACGACTGTGTCAGAGCGTGTACTTTTTTAAAATATAGCAGCTAATTTTTCAAATGACCAATCTTAAAAAATAGAACAATCCCGCCTTCATTCTCTCTGGGTGTAACAGTCTCAGGGGTAGTGAGGGAGATGAGCAGGTGGGGACGTTCGCTATGAAAACACTGTGAAAGGATTGGTCCTCACATCTGTTCCGACAGAATGTCCTCTGGATCCGTGTCAGGCAACGTCACATGGCTCTTCCCTGGGGGGCTCACAAGTACTGGGAAGCGATTGGCGCGGGAAGGTGGGTGAGGCTATCTGGCAAGCCCAGGTGTGGGCTGTGAAATAGCAATTAGCTTGGGGCACCCGGTGTCAGGAAGGAATGCGGTGGCTCACCTTCGCTACACAAACGCACGGCCCAGGAGGGCAAGCGTGGAGTGACGTTCCAGACGCCATGGGAAGGCCCGGGCGCCAGGAGGGGTGCTGAGCGGCCGCCACCGTTTCCAGATTTGCCTCCGCGGCGACACCCAGCTGGGCCGTTTGCTTGCTTAATTGATTAAAATTTTTATTTTATTTTATTGATTTTACAGGGAGAGGATGGAAGAGGGAGAAACATCAACATGGATCGGCTGCCTCCTGCACGCCCCACACTGGAAATCGATCCTGCGACCCAGGCCTGTGCCCTGAGCGGGAATCGAACCCTGACCTCCTGGTTCCTAGGTTGACACTTGACCACTGAGTGACACCGGCAGGGCAAGAAATGAGTTTTTAATGCCCGACTTCCCGCCTGAAGGGCCCACACAACGCTGTCCGAGGGCAGAGGCACCTTCTCAAAGGCGTGAGCGCCCCCCCACCCCCTGCCCTGCCTGGGTGGGGGTGTGGCCTGTGACCACCAGGCCACCGGGGACACTCCACGTTCTCACCTTCAGCCCCTCAGAGTCACCTCACGGGGGAGAGGGCCCCTCCAGGGTCGCTAGGCTCGGGCCCCAGGGACACTGTGCTCCTCTGACCCCTGGTGACCTGGGGCCTCAGGAATTCCGTCCCAGTTCCTGACCCAGGATCAGGGTCCGGGGCGGGGTCTGTCTGCCCAGCACGGCTGCCCAGCTCCACTTTGCTGAGGGGCCTGGTGAGGCCTCTCTGTGAAGGCGGGTCTCCAACCTGTAACACGAAGCCTCCACTCCTCCAGTCCTGAGCCGGGTGAGGCCGGCCCCAGCAGGGCACTTCCCTGGCGGGGGTCCGGGTGCCTGGAAGGGCGTGGGGGGGGGGACAGGGCGGGGGCGGGGGTGGTGGTGGTTTGGAGATAGTTACTGGGAGGGCGATCCTCCCTTACCTGCCTCCCAGGGCCAGCCCAGCGAGGTTGGAGGGGGAAGGGAGGGAGGAGGGAAGGGCGGGGCCGGCCCCCTGCGCTTGCCCGCCCCGCCTGGCGGGTCCTTGCCCGCCCCTTGCCCGGCCCAGCCCAGCCCAGCCCAGCCCAGCCCAGCCTGGCCCAGCGGGCCGGTCACACGCGCCACCGGCCGGCAGCTTCCCAGCCCCGGTGCGCCCCTGCCCTGCGCCCCTGCCCCGCGCCCCTGCCCCGCACCCCGCGCGCCTCCCACGCACGCCCTGCGCTCCCGGCCACCGAGCGCCTCCAGGTCGCGGGGCGCAGTGGGCATGGCCCGCTGGGGGCCCTCCGCGCTGGCGCTGGCCCTCGCGCTCCTGGAGGTGGCCCTGCCGGGGGCTGGGGCCCAGGGCGCGGCCCTCGAGGACCCCGGCTACGACGTGCAGGACACCTGGAGCCAGGAGCCCTACTATGCGCGCGGGGAGCCGGAGCCCGAGCCCTTCTCCCCGCGGCTGCCCGTGGGGACCCTGGAGGAGGCGCAGGAGCCGCACCCACCCGCGCCCAGGCCGCCCAAGAAGGCGACCAAGGCCAGGAAGGCGCCCAAGAGGGAGAAGCTGGCTCCTGAGACGCCTCCGCCGGGTAAGGAACGCGCTGCGCTGCACGGGGCGGCCGAGGGGGCGCCCATGGCCCTGCCTCCCGGTGGAGGGGGCCGCCCGAGTCTGCGGGACCGGATGGCTGGCTTCCCGGGTCTGCGTCTGGGATGAGAGGGCCCTCGAGCGCCTCCTCGCTGCCCCCCAGCCTCTGTGGAGCCTGCACTGCGCACCCCGAGGCCCCTCGCAGTTCCCGGGAGCTTAGACCTCACGGGCACCTGACTGGGCGAGGCAGGGCAGTTGGGCAGCTGCCCAGGGAGTGGGGTACCCCTTGCGCCAAATGTGAAGTGTCCTGCTGGACACTCTCCTCCGCCTCCTCTCAGCCTCCCCCCAGGGCGCTTTCATGAGGGTGAGTGTCTGATTTGGGGGTGTGAACGGCTGGTGGTTGGGCTCCATGGCCTCTGGAGCAGCCCATGGCCCCTCTCAGCTGCCTCCCCACCTCCTGTTCTGGGGGTCCCGGAGCCTCTGCGCAGCTGAGGATGGCAGAGGCCCTGCTGGGAGCGGGGGCAGCCGGTCCTGGTGCCTTCCCTGCACTCCTCCTTCCACCCTCTGGTACCCCCACTCTCCAGCCCCGTCTCTCACTCCTCGCGTGGGGGCTCTCTCAGTGGCTCCCAGGGTCTCGGGGCCAGTGGCACCGGCTCTGTCCTGTGTTTCCAGGCTGGGAGCGAGCGCCCAGGCCACATTCTCAGCTGGCAATGGCCCTCCCCAGTCCGGCGATGGGCAGGTGGCCCTCACAGCCCTGCTCGGAGGGGAGGAATCCCCGGTTGGGTTAGATGGTTCAGGAAGGTCTGCGGTGAGTCTGCGGAGGGGGAGGGGGCGGGGGGGATGGAGACTCAGCTCCTGCCCTGTGGACCCGTGTCCACAGCCCCTGTGCACGTGCTCCGGGCAGGGCTGCCCCTGAACTTCAGTTCCAGGCAACTCTGTGAGTCAGCGGGCAGCTCTGGGGTTGTGTCGCCCTGGACAGAGCCTCCCAGAATTCGCAGTACTCTCTGCAGAGTGATAGGCACTGAGCTGTGGACAGGTGGGTGGGACGGGAGTGGGAAGAGACTCTCATATCGGCAGGACACCTTCTGGGGCCCCTCGGAGCCGCAGGCGTAGGCGTCTCGGCGAGCCCTCCCGTGGCCCCGAGTGGGCGGCCATGTGCCTCTACAGGCGGGGACGCCGGGGCTCCGACAGGTCACCCGCTCGCGGTCAGTTGCTTGGAGATTTGTGTTTTCCAGCACAAGGCTTCTTTCTGTTCTCTCATCTGCATCCAATTTGCATGTGTTTATTTTACTTCAGGGGAAGACACGCATGCTGCCTGGTGTTTACTGGGGGTGGGGGTGGGGGTGGGAAGGCACCCCAGACGGAGAGTCCGAGGACAGCACGGGACACCCCGGTCTGGGCTGGGCCTCAGCTCCCTGTCCTCCCAGCCTCCTCATCCGCAAGAAGCAAGATGGGCCCCCACCTCACTGTACTCTGCTGATTGTTCTAGAAGCGTCTCCACACACCTCCCAGCGTGTGCTCACCTTCCTTTGTTCTGTGCTCAGCATGCGGTGCAGGTGTGCTCAGAGGCTGACCCCCAAACTGGAAGCAGGTCCTTGAAAACCCAGACTCGGCTCCGACTCTCAGCTCGGGCCTTGCTGGGGCGCTGCCTCCGGCTGCCATGTTTCTGATGGGCTGTGAGGGGCTGTGTAGAGCACCCCCAACTATGACAAGCAAAGTGTGACATTTATCGCCGACTGTCAACTCCTATCCTGTTGGGGGGTGCCTTTGGCCAGTACAGTCCTTCACCCTGGACCCCAAGTGGAGGAGACTGGGTTAAGAATGACCTTGAGCCTGGCCCGTCTGGCTCAGTGGTTGAGCATCGACCCATGAACCAGGAGGTCATGGTTTGATTTCCAGCCAGGGCACATGCCTGGGTTGCGGGCTCCATCCCCAGTAGGGGGCGTGTGGGAGGCAGCCCATCCATGGTTCTCTGTCCTCGTGGATGTTTCTGTCTCTCCTTCTCCCTTCCTCTCTGTTGAATCAGTAAAAGCATGTGAAGAAAAGAATGGCCTTGACCAGGGGAGTCAGTGACAGTTCTGTGCTGTTTGTTGACGGAAATCACTGTTTCCCACGGAGGTGGTGGCCGGAGGTCTGTGCTGCTCCTGATGGAACAGAAGCGCTCATGTCTGCATCGTGTCATTAGCAGGCACTTACTTACGGAGGGAGAAGCGACACGGGGCCCGGCTGGGGTGTCAGGTGAACTTCAGGACGCGGCTTCACTGAGGCGGCGCGAGAGGCCAGACCCCCTGAGTCAGAGGGCGAGGGCCGCTGTGACTGACGGAGACGCCGACCGAGTGCTCTGTCCTGCAGATGATCGAAGGCCCTCGTCTTGCGTGAGGGTGGGCTCGAGGGAAGGAGGCAGGCAGCTGTTCTGAGCGGCAGGGAGTTCTATCTTCACGTCACAGAAAGGCTGGCTCGGGAGCCGGGCCCGGGGGTGTGACCGTGTGTGAGTCTCGGCTCCGACCGGGGCTGCTCTCTCACCCCCACAGACAGGTGCAGTGGTCACGTGCCGCCGTCCTGGCCAGTGTGGACAGCCGAACCCTTAGGTGAACTGGGAGCATTGCAGTTTTGCATGAGTGGCTGATCGCCAGAGAGGCAGAGCTCTGCTGGACTGAGTAGCCCCGAATCTTTAAAAATTGTTAAGTTTTTATCTATGACAATAAAAGTGTAATATGCTAATTAGACTAGGTGTCCTTCCGGACATCCTTCTGGATGACCTTCCCGATAAGGCCGGGGCTGTGAGGAAAGCCTGGGTCCCAGGTGCCAGAGGAAAGCCGGTGCCGGCAGCCAGGGGAAGGAAGGCCTACTCTTGCACGAATTTTGTGCACTGGGCCTCTAGTTTTGAAATAATTACAGACTCACTGGAAATTGCAAAAACCAGTGCAGTGAGGTCCTGTGTCCCCGTCACCCGGCCTCCCCCAATGACAATGCCTTTGAGGACTACAGTGTGGGATTCCTCACCTTGGCAGGATCTCCATTTTGGGCCACGCGTGCATGTGTGTGTGTGTGTGTGTGTATGTATGTGTGAATGTGAGTGTGAGTGTGTGTGTGAGTGTGTGTGTGTATGTATGTGTGAATGTGAGTGTGAGTGTGTGTGTATGTGTGAGTGTGGGTGTATGTGTGTGTGTGTGTATGAATGTGTGAGTGAGTGTGAGTGTGTATGAGTTAGTGTGTTTGAGTGTATGAGTGTGTGTGTGAGTGTGAGTGTGTGAGTGTGTGTGCATGCGTGTGTGAGTGTGAATGTGTGTGCATGTGTGCGAGTGTGTGAGTGTGTGGTGTGTGTGTGAGAATGTGTGTGAGAGCGTGTGTGAGCATGCGTGTGTGTGTGTGTTTGTGTGTGGTGTGTGTGTTTGGGGGGCTGTCCTGTGCATGTAGGATGTCGAGCAGCATGCCTGTCCTTGACCTGCTAGATGCCAGTGGCACTTTCCTCCCCACGTCCTAACAGTGTCTCCAGACATCAACAAATGTCCCCGTGGGCTGAGAGTCACTGCTATATGCACCATCGCAACCAGGGAATTGACATGGGTTAATGCTATTGACTGGATTACACACCTCGTATTTCACTAGCTTGTAGGTATGCTCGTGTGTGTGTGTGTGTGCATGTGCGTGCGTGCACACACACGCATGTGTGAGTGAGTGTAGTTCTCTGCAATTGTCCTGCGCATGCAGGTGTGTGGAACCACCACCTTCGGGACCCAGGCCTGTGGGCCCTTTTCTGAGGTGCAGGGACTCAGTGTCATGGAGTCCCTGAGTCCTCCTGGCGAACGTCGGTGTAGCCCGGACCTGCAGGGCTTGTAGGAGACCCAGGGGTGGCGGTGTGTGCGGTGAGTCTGGTTCTGTGGTTGACCCGGGTTCTGCTCACAGCCTCTCCTTCCAAGCGCTGCCCACCTCCCGATGGACAGCCCTGACTGCCAGGACCTGGTCCTCATTGGGACCCGCCTCCTCGCCTCCCTCCAGTCCGTGCAGCAGCTGCTTCGAGCAGAACCCAGCAGCTCCAGGTGCCTGCGGCTAGTGGGGGTCCAGGCTCACCATTAGCCCAGGCACAGGGCAGGGCAGGGCCACGTGGGGGCCCCCCCGCAGTGTGGAGCGCGTACTTTGCATGTCACGTCCAAGTTGGTGACCTTGGTTTGCGGCCCAACTATTTATTTATTTATTTATTTATTTATTTATTTATTTATTTATATTTTTTGTTCATCCTCACCCGAAGATATTTCTCCATTGATTTTTAGGGCGAGTGGGAGGGAGAGGGAGAGACAGAGAGAAGCAGTGCTGCGAGAGAGACACATCGATTGGTTGCCTCCTGCACGACCAGGGCCGGGGAACCTGCAACCAAGGTATGAGCCCTTGACCGGGGTTGAACCCGGGACCCTTCAGCCCGCAGGCCGACACTCTCTACACTGAACCACACCCGCCAGGGCAGGAGATCTTATAGCACGGCGTTATGTGTTCACTTGAAGGGTTAAACCAAAGTGGTTTGACCTGATAAACTCCCCACAAAACTCTGAGGGAAAGGATATTTTATTTTTAAAAAAAAAAAGTTATTTCATACACATCAGCAAATAGCTTTCAAGACAGCACCTCTCTTTCCAGAATGTTCTCCAAAGTCAACGATGCCTGCTGGCAGCCCCCTGCCTGGCCGTGGCTCGGAGACCAGGGCTGGTGCCGGGGAACGAAGGGGGGCCTCCGTTTGGGGAGCTGGATGGAGGCTGTGGTTCTGAGAAACAGTCGCTGTGCACCCCATGTGCCTGGCGCCTGCACACGGCCAGGACTCACGGCGGGCGCTGCCTCCGGTGGCCGGTGCCCGCGCGGTGGCAGCCTGGGCTGGGAGCCTGCGCTTCTGAGGCGAGGTCTCCGCCGGGTGTTCCCAGGGGCCGCGGAGCCTCCCCCGCAGGCTTACAGTTTCCAGCAATGGCTCTGCCCTCTGAGACCTTCTCAGACCCTCTGGGGTCTGTGGTTGGCCACCCCAAGGGCTGATGGCCCCCCTGGCTGGCATCCAGCCCACTACTCACGTGGGCACGGGGGCTGGTGGGAGAGCTACATTACCTTCCATGTTAACTTAAGACGCTCATGTCACAGATCTTTAGGGAACAGTCAGTCCTTGCAGGGCATGTGCAGGCATTGGGCAGATTTTGTTTAGGATCCAGAGAGAGCTGGGATCAAAATTTTGCTCCACCACCTCGGGCACGTGTGGCCTCTCCAAGCCTCGGCTGCTCCCGGTGGCACGGGAATGGCGGTGAGCACACTTGCCGAGGTGGGGGGGGTCAGGCGGGCACCAGCGCCTCCCCGTCTTCGGAGGGGCCGTTCAGAGGCACATTCCGTTCAGCTCCCTAGAGTCCCCAGCCAGGCGGCGTCCCAGAGGCCGTGCTCAGCACACAGCCCGTGTTATTGGCGTTTCCTCCTCCACGTCTCTGCTCCTGCACGTCATGCAATCACCTCCCAGAGACACGCCAGCTCCGAGGCCTCGTCTCAGGCTGTTTCCAGGCCGAACCCAAACTGAGACAGGCAAGTGCCAACGGTGCCCGCACAGTGCTGGGCACACCCCCACCCGCTGCTGTTGGGTGGCGGCTCTTTCCTTTAAGAGCTCCTTACTTGGTTGCCAGTTAGAAAGGTGGCGACGGCTGCACAGAGGCCAGGGTGCCCTGGGTCCCTGATGGAGACCACGCCTTCTTCACAAAAGCTCGCCCGGAGGAGGGCAGAGACTGATGGGGAAGACACGGGATGAGGGTCGGGAGGGCTTTTGGTTGATTGATTGGTTGTTTGTTTGGTTGATTGGTTGGTTGATTCGTTGATTGTTTGGTTGGTTGATTGGTTGGTTGGTTGGTTGGTTGATTGGTTGATTAGTTGATTGGTTAATTGATTGGTTGGTTGGTTGGTTGGTTGGTTGGTTGGTTGATTGGCTGGTTGGTTGATTGGTTGATTGGTTGTTTGGTTGGTTGGCTGATTGGTTAACTTGGTTGGTTGGTTGATTGATTAGCTGGTTGATTGGTTGATTAATTGGTTGATTGGCTGGTTGGTTGATTGGCTGGTTGGTTGATTTTGTTGTAGCCCTCGTGAAAGGCTTAGAAAATTGCAGTGGTATCTCCATCTCCACCCCAGACTATCCAGGTAACTGAGTAACAGAAGCAAGTACCTCCTTCAACCACTCAGCCTTCTTTCAGGATTCACCTGATCCCCAGGGAGACCTGTTTCCCAGGGAGCTTAGTCTCAGAACTGGGTGAGGACACTGGCTGTTCCCTCCCCCTCCTGGCCCTTTTGCTAACACCCCCTGGAGTTTGCAGCCACCATCATTTAGGATTTTCACGGTCACCCTCCTGGCTCTCGCACGTGAGGTTCTCTGCAGACGTGCATGGGGGGCAGGGCTCTAGGAAGCTGTCATCATTGTCTGTCTGATGCCCGAGGCAGCATCTCTGGGACGCTCCTGAGAACCCCTTTGCCTGGGGAAGGCCTCCCTCCTGTGTGGGTTCCAGGAGCCGAGGGCCTGGGCTGAGCCCTTCGCCAGAGGGAGTGTGGACCCTGCTGGGCTGGAATTTCCTGGGGAAATGCAAAAATGCAGCGAAGGATTTTTCAGTTCCTGGGTTTGCTACTGTAGCTCCTTGAAGAGCAAGGGAAAAAGCCTTTCTTATGAGCCCAGAGTGTTCTATTCATCACCACAGACCAGAATAGACACGGCCGGGCTGGCAGCTCCATTTGCTACTTTTAAGGAATTCAGCTTTGTCACGCAGCCCAGATGGGGATGTTGATTTAATCTGGCTCCTTCTCTTTCCACTTTGCTCTCCTCTTTCATCTGGACGGGCCATGTTGCTGGGAAGGACCTGGAGTGGAGTCAGACCCCAGCTCTGCCCGGCTCTGGGGGTGCCCGGGGGTCTCCCCTCTGAGCCTCAGTGTCCCCACCTGTGACGTTACTTTCATGGTCAGCCCCGCCCTCAGGGGCACCTGCCAAGACGGGATGCTGTCATCTGTGCGAAAATGCCTCATGATTGTGAGTCACACGCCACATGCCGGGCTGTCGGTTTTTCAGCCACTGGAATGGTGCTCTGTGATGGGAGGGCTCCATCAGCATATTAATGATGAGCAGACGGAAGCTGTCTTTTTTTAAAAAAATATATTCTATTGATTTTTTACAGAGAGGAAGGGAGAGGGATAGAGAGCTAGAAACATCGACGAGAGAGAAACATCGATCAGCTGCCTCCTGCACACTCCCCACTGGGGATGTGCCCGCAACCCAGGTACATGCCCCTGACTGGAATCGAACCTGGGACCCTTCAGTCTGCAGGCCGACGCTTTATCCACTGAGCCAAACAGGTTAGGGCCGGAAGCTGTCTTTTAAAATATATTTTTATTGATGTCAGAGAGGAAGGGAGAAGGGGGGAGAGAGAGAGAGGATCATGGATCAGCTGCCTCCTGCCCCACATTGGGGATAGAGCCCACAACCCAGGCATGTGTCCTGACCGGGCATCCAACCGTGACCTCCTGGTTCATAGGTCGACGCTCCACCCCTGAGCCCCCGGAAGGTGTCTTGCTCAGTGGTGACCCAGGCAGGCTCTGCCCGGAGCCCTGGGTGCGGGTTACGCATTGCTGTTTCCTCCCTGTAATTGCCATCCAGTGACGGTGTGTGTGTGTGTGTGTGTGCGCCCTGTTTCCTGCCGAGGGGCGGGCCATGGAGAGGTGAAGGGGTCACTGAGGACTCAATTGCTCAGCGAGGTGGCAGCACCTGGAGCTTCGAGAGGGTGGCTGGGTCCTGCCTGTTGCCCCACAGGTGGGTCCTGGGCTCAGGCGCTCAGGGAGGTAGCACCCGTGCCAACATCGGCACCTTCCTTGGATCCCCCGAGCCAAGCAGCACGTTTCGGTCCAGGATGGGGACCCGGCGTGTGGGAGGCGAGGCTGAGGCTGTGGCCGGGACTGAGCTCTGGACCCCCTCCCCCCCCACAGCCCTGGAGGCCGCAGAGAGGAGGAGGGAACCCCACATTCTCCCCAGAACTCGCTGTCCCCTCCCTGTGCCCAGCCCAGGCCTTGGAGGGCGAGGGAGGGAGCCGCCCTGCTGTGGGGAATTCGCGCTCTGGGCCCAGAAGGCTCATTCCAGCTCCATGTGATCAGATGGGCACGGTGTCAGCATCTGGGGCCCGGGAGGGTCAAGGTGGGGAGGGGGTGGGGACAGAGGTAGGGATGGGGAGGGGACAGAGGTGGGGAGAGGGAGGGGGCAGAGGTGGGGAGAGGGAGGGGACAGAGGTAGGGATGGGGAGGGGACAGAGGTGGGGAGAGGGAGGGGACAGAGGTAGGGATGGGGAGGGGACAGAGGTGGGGAGAGGGAGGGGGCAGAGGTGGGGAGAGGGAGGGGACAGAGGTAGGGATGGGGAGGGGACAGAGGTGGGGAGAGGGAGGGGACAGAGGTAGGGATGGGGAGGGGACAGAGGTGGGGAGAGGGAGGGGGCAGAGGTGGGGAGAGGGAGGGGACAGAGGTGCGGAGAGGGAGGGGGCAGAGGTGGGGAGAGGGAGGGGACAGAGGTAGGGATGGGGAGGGGACAGAGGTGGGGAGGGGGTGGGGGCAGAGGTGGGGAGAGGGAGGGGACAGAGGTGGGGAGAGGGAGGGGACAGAGGTGGGGAGAGGGAGGGGACAGAGGTAGGGATGGGGAGGGGACAGAGGTGGGGAGGGGGAGGGGGCAGAGGTGGGGAGAGGGAGGGGACAGAGGTGGGGAGAGGGAGGGGGCAGAGGTGGAGAAGGGAAGGGGGCAGAGGTGGGGAGGGGGAGGGGGCAGAGGTGGGGACGGGGAAGGGGCAGAGGTAGGGAAGGGAAGGGGGCAGAGGTGGGGAGGGGGAGGGGGCAGAGGTGGGGACAGCTGCTCTGAAAAGAGGAGCCCTCGCCCCCCGGAGACCCTCACACACGTGGAAGCAGACATTTCTCTCTCTTTCTTTTTAGGTAAAAATAGCAACAGAAGAGGCGTGAGAACCCAGAGCCCCGAGAAGGCTGCCAGCAACGAGCAGGGCGTCCCCGTGGCCCCCGGGGATGTCAGGGCGGGTAAGTGAGGCCAGTGCCACCCTGGCCGGCTACTGCTGCCGCAGGCTCCGTGAGGGCCCCTGGTGTGGGGCTGCCTCCCAAGCCCCACGTGGGGAGGGGGCCTGCCCAGCCTCACACGCCTCCATGCTCCTCAGAGGGGGCGGGCAGGGCCCCACAGCCAGGGTCCCGTCACTGCTGAGTGTCCGGGCTCCTGGCTCCCAGCCGGTGGCGGCGTCTCAGGGTCTCTGTGATGGGGGTTAGAGGGCGCTGAGATAAGGCTGCGATCCCTGCTTTCCCAAGACCCCAAGGGAGCGCCCTCTGGGAGCCCGTGGCCTCTGAGCTGGGCAGGCAGCCACTACAAACACTGCCCCCCCAGGAAGCTGCCCCCACACTGGTCCGTCCAAGGGAACCCGGTCAGCACGGTGAAGGGAAGGACGCCCGTCAGGGCTGCTGGCTTTAGGCTCAGGCTGAGGTGTGTGCACTGGTCCCGGCGGCCCTGGAGGCGGAAGCCTCCCTGGTGGTGCCAGGTGGGGACCAGCGCACACACCCAACGCGAGCCCCGCGGGAACAGCCTCAGACCGAGGCGTGGGCAGCCACGGAGAAGGGTGTCCGAGCAGGTCGCCCAGAGTGGAGACGGGCGTGATGTTGGCTGTTGATTGCCAGGATTTACCCAGAGACGCTGGGCGTGCAGTGCCGGAGGGGGGTGCGGTGATGAGGGGAGTTCGGGGCGGGGGGGCTCAGAAACCCAGAAACTGGCCTCTGTCCAGTCTGTCCTGGTTGGTCACGAGCCTTGTCCTTCCAGGGTGCCCGCCCCTCGGCCTGGAAACCTTAAAAATCACCGACTTCCAGCTCCACGCGTCCACCGTGAAGCGCTATGGCCTGGGCGCGCACCGCGGGCGGCTCAACATCCAGGTACCGCCGGGGAGGGTCCCGATCGCCCGCGCCGGCTGGCTGAGCGGGGTCAGGCACCGGCACGACCTTTCACCTGCCCGCGGCCAGCCTGGCTGGTTTGGCTCAGCAGTTAGAGCGTCAGCCTGCGGACCCAAGGTCACAGGTTCGATTCCCGGCCAAGGGCACCCACCTCAGTTGCAGGTCCGTCCTGACCACTTGTCGGGGCACATGCAGGAGGCAACCAGTTGATGTGCCTCCCTCCCCTCATGGTCTCTCTCTCTCTCTCTCTCCTCCCTCATTCTCCCCTTCCCCTCTCTCTAAAATACCCGCGGGAGACATATCCTCGGGGACGGGGCTGTAAACGTAAGGTCACTGACCCCAACTCTCACAGGGGAGGCGTTGCTGGCCACAGCTGAGAGACAGCCCTGAGACCGATGGCGTCTTCTCCGGGGGCTGCTGAGTGCAGACAGGCCGCTCATCCCGGCGTCCTCGCTGCCCTGCCCTCGCCGGGCACACGGGAGGCGAAGGCGGAGGCCGGAGGAGGAACGGGTGGTCCGCAGGAAGCTCCCGGCTGTGCTTGCTTCCGGGCCACTTCTGCCCCCTCTTTGTCCTTCAGCCCAGGGAGGCCGCTGGGCGGAGAGCATGCTCCCGGGCCGCCAGGTCTGCAGACACGCGTACCCACCTCCCTGCCCCCCGCAGCGAGGATGGAGTCAGGTGGAGGGAAAGCTCTGGGTGCTGGTTGCCCTCACGGGGCCTTTTTCCCTCAGTGGCACGTCGCCTGCCCTGAGGCCTCGGACAGACCCTGGCCCTGCTCGCAGGTGTGCGGAGGCAGCTGGGTAGCCGGGCGGGCGGGCGGGCGGGCTGTCCCCGCCCTGGGCTCCCCGCCCCGTGGGTACGCGGTGTTAGCCCCAAGTAGTGCCAGCCGTGGGAGGGGCCGCAGTGCCCAGCCCCGGGGAAGAGATGCGGGCGGCTGGGCTCCTGCCTCCAGAATCAGACTCAGGAAGCCTGGGCTCCAGCGTCTTCCCACACGCCCGCCTGGAACGCGTTTAAAAATAACAGCTCGCCTCCCCTGTGTAGGCGGCAGGCGGCAGGCGGCAGGCGTGCAGGCGTGTAGGTGTGCAGGCAGCAGGTGTGCAGGCATGTAGTCGTGCAGGTGTGCAGGCGGCAGGCGTGCAGGCATGTAGGCGTGCAGGTGTGCAGGCGGCAGGCGTGCAGGCGTGTAGGCGGCAGGCGTGTAGGCATGCAGGTGGCAGGCGTGTAGGCGTGTAGGTGTGTAGGCATGCAGGCGGCAAGCATACAGGCATGTAGGAGTGTAGGTGTGCAGGCGTGTAGGCATGCAGGCATGTAGGTGTGTAGGTGTGCAGGCATGTAGGCGTGCAGGCGTGCGGGCGGGCGTGCCCATGGATGGGGCTTTGTGTGCGAGAAGCACTAAGGCGTCAGGATTGGAAACCGCATTGAAAGGCAGTCGGGCAGGGTGTGAGCGAGGTCCGCCCGCTGCCATATCTGCCCGGTGTCCCCTGCAGTGAGGTCAGAGCCTCGGAGACGCTGGGTGCCCGTGGCTGCAGACGTGCCCGCAGGAGGACGGGGAGTCGGTTACAGACGCTGACCCGAGGTTTACGCTGGTGTCAAAGTTCAGGTGCGTGGGGACATCCTGCCTGTCCCTCTGCCCCAGGCACCTGTCCGCTCGCCCAGACGTGGGGCCCACGTGGGTCCTGGCAGGCAGCGCGTGGGCGGCAGCACTTTCTCAGGCATCACCCACCCCCACCCCACCCCACCTGCTCCTCGCGGGTCCTTCGCACCCAGCGCCTTCTGCCCTGAGGCCTGCCTGCCCGTCAGACCGTCCGGCTGCGGGAAGGGGGGCGGGCACCCACCCTAGGTCTCAGGCCGCACAGAGCCCATGGGGCTCCCCGAGTGCGCGGCCTGCGCAGGAGGCAGATGGAGCATGGTGGGTGGTTCGTTTCCAAACCATGGGACGTCCTGCTCGCCCTGATAGAGAGGTTTTGCCTGCGTCTGGCCGGCGGCGTGCACGCGCCAAAAGGCTGGAATGTTGGATATTTGGGTTTTTATGGGAATCACAGGACCAAATATTTTAAGTCCTGGAAACTTGAAAATGAGCATTCCCGTAATGATTGTGCTGCTCTTAACCTCGAGACGCCCGGCCCTGCAGATTTGGCACAGGATCAGATAACATTTTTTAAATGTAATTTCCTCCCCTAAAACTCCCCAGCGTCTCCGTGCTGGTCTCATGTTCTCGGCTGTCGTTGCTGGAGTCTCCACGTGAGAGCTCGCTCAGAGGATGTCCTGTCCCGTTTCACGCAGCGGCTTCTCCCCCAGGCATGGCGGCTCCGTCCCCGAGGCGCCTCCCGGTCTCCTTACCCCTCGGGCGCCTCCCGGTCTCCTTACCCCTCGGTTCCTTTGCTGTGGGCCTGGCCGGCTGTGCTCTCAGCTGGGTGGGGGAGGGCCGGGCAGCTCACTGTTCAGCGGGCTGATGCCCCCCGAGCCCTGTTACCTGTCACGTCACCTGCCCGGCTCTGCGCACTGGGGCCTCTGTGGTTTGTGGTGTTTTCTTTTGTTTGTTTTGTTTTGTTTTCAGAGAAAAATTTAGGGCTTCTGTGGAGTGGGGGTGGTGACATTGGGAATCTTTTTCTTTTTTTAAAAATACATACATTTTGAATCCATTCCCTCTGTCCATTCCAGACTCACAGTCCCCGTCCAGGCACCTCACATCTAGTTTCAGAGCTTTTTTTTTTTTTTTTTTTTTTTTTTTTAAATCTATATATATAACAGGCTAATATGCTAAGTGTCCCTCCGACCATCCGACCGGTAGCTATGATGCGCACTGACCACCAGGGGGCAGACACTCAATGTAGGAGCTGCCATGATGCGCACTGGCCATTTATAAAGAAACGGCACCATGGACCTTCTCCAACAAAGCAACACTCGGCTTCCCCCGAGTGGGACACGGGTCCTGCCTCCACCTCAAAGCGACAGCCAGCAAACGGCTGCTGAGACCCAGGGTACAAAATACAGCCCACAACCCAGGCCAGCCCAGCCCGGAAATGATGGCTGTGGGTGCTGGGTAATGATGTCACATAGCAACGCCCGGCTTCCTCTCCCTAGCAACGAGCCTCCTTGCAGGTTCTTCAGCCCAGGAACCCGACTTGCTTTAAAGCCAGGTGCAGACATTTCACAGTTTAACCAAATGTCTGTGAAGCGTTTTCCCTGCCTCATCTCATTTGATCCTCACAGAAGTCCTGGAGTACGTAGATAGGAGACTCGGTGGAATCCTTTTTTTTTTTCATTAGCCGGAAAATGGAGATTTAGAAAGTTTAGAAACTTGTCCCAACTGAAAAGGAGTAAGAAATGGCGGACCTTGAAAGTGACTTCAGCCTTTCCCACTGCGCAGAATATAGTCAAACACGGCTGCAGTTAAATAGTTTACCCTTTGTTCTCCCTGCGTGATCTACAATAATAATCTGCGTCGTGTTGATTTTACTGCTGTGTTGCTGACAATTACCTGAAAGAGAAGTTGGGGTGCTTCACTGGGCTGGAAAAGTTTAGCTACATCAGAAAGCAGGTCTAATTAAGCAGGTTTGTTCTATGTCTATAAAAGGCTAAGCTGACTCGTGCATGCGTGATACATATAAAGCCCTTGCTGGTGCCAGTCGCACGTGTGTGTTTCCACCTGTCATTGTCGATGTGGATTTGGTTGACGCTCCTATTATAGAGAAAGGGCGAAGAGCGATATTAAAATATTTCTTCTAATTAAGTCCCTTTCTGTGCATGAATTCATGCACCGGGCCACTAGTTTTAAATATATTTTAATTGATTTCAGAGAGGAAGGGAGAGGGAGAGAGAGATAGAAGCATCCATGACGAGAGAGAATCACCTATGGGCTGCCTCCTGCACGCCCCCCACTGGGGAGGGAGCCCACAACCCGGGCCTGTGCCCTGACCGGGAATCGAACCGTGACCTCCTGGTTCATAGGTCGACGCTCAGCCCCTGAGCCACGCCGGCCGGGTTCCAGTTTTAATTTCCACAGAGACACCCTGCCGGGCCAGGAGCCGCCACCTGGGGCCTTTGTGAAGAGCACGTCTGCTTCTCTCAGGCAGGTGTCAGCGAGAACGACTTCTACGACGGGGCCTGGTGCGCGGGCAGGAACGACCTCCACCAGTGGATCGAGGTGGACGCCCGGCGGCTGACCCGGTTCACGGCCGTCATCACGCAGGGGCGGAACTCGCTGTGGCTGTGAGTGCGGCACTGTGCTGTGGGCCCCGCGCCTGGGCCTGAGGGTCCGGTGTGGACAGGGCAGGGACAGGGAGGCGGCTGGCGGTGGGTGGGCAGGTGACTGGCGGTGGGCAGGGAGGGCTCAGGCAAGGGGCATTAGAAGAGAGGGACCTTGGAGGGTGGGCAGGAGGCTGGGTGCTGTGGACTCAGGTCGCCCTGGGAAGGTGCATCTCTTAGAATGACCCCCCCCCCACACACACACACCCAGGAACGGGGAGTAGGAGACATGGGGTGGTATCCCAGTCCGATCTACGCACACGTGGGGTGGTATCCCAGTCCGGTCCGTGCAGACGTGGGGTGGTATCCCAGTCCGGTCCGCGCACACATGGGGTAGTATCCAGCTGTAAAGGAAGGGAGTTCTGACACTGGCTACAACGCAGAGGAACCGTGAGGGCATGGCGCTAAGTGCAATAGCCGTCACACAGGACAGACTGTCCGAGTCCACTCACAGGGGCTCTGAGAGAGTCAGATCCTAAAACAGGAAGCAGAGGGGCGGCTGCCAGGGGCCGGGGAGGGGATGGGGAGTTACTGTTTGAAGGGTATAGACTTTCACTTTGGGGTGATGGAATGTTCCGGATTTGGAGGGAGGGGGATGGTTGCACAACACTGTGAATATACTTATTACCACTGAGTTGTAACCTTAAAAATGGTTAAAATCAGCCCAGCCAGTGTGGCTCAGTGGTAGGGCATTGACCTATGACCAGGAGGTGAGGGTTCAATTCCCGGTCAGGGCACAGGCCCGGGTTGCAGGCTTGATCCCCAGGAGGGGGCGTGCAGGAGCAGCCGATCAATGATTCTCTCTCATCATGGATGTTTCCACCCTTCTCTCCCTCTCCTTCCTCTCTCAAATCAACACAAACATGTTTTTAAAAATGGTTACAATCATAGGTTTTATAGTATGTATACTTTATTATAATAAGTGGAAAATGTAAGTGCAAATACCTCCCTCCTCCCCCAAATAACCTCTCCACACCAACCCAGGGCTGGAGACGGATTCCGTATTTCCTGTCATATTTTGAGTGCGATTATGATGATGCTATTTTCAATTTTTTTTAAAAAAAAATATATTTTATTGATTTTTTACAGAGAGGAAGGGAGAGGGATAGAGAGTTAGAAACATCGATGAGAGAGAAACATCGATCAGCTGCCTCCTGCATACCCCCCGCTGGGGATGTGCCCACAACCAAGGTACATGCCCTTGACTGGAATCGAACCTGGGACCCTTCAGTCCGCAGGCCGACGCTCTATCCACTGAGCCAACCCGGCCAGGGTGATTATGCTGTTTGTAACTGAGCACACACCCGGGACATTTCCTGCTGCTCCTCCGGCTTCATAATGGTCATTTTTAACAGCCTCTCATTCCACAGCCAGGCCTCCATCCCACTCCACGTCCTACAGTCACAGGTCATTTTGCAAGAAGACTTTCTCCTCCTTTTTTGTTCCTTTGAGTTGTTTCCTTCACAGGCGTTTCCAGGGCTGGGATCACCCGCGCCTTCTGGCAGCACTGGCTCACGTATGTGCTGTCGTGTGGCACATTTTTATCGAGTTGTTTTGCGGTAGCTCTTACGCGTGTGCTTACACCTGCCAGTCTTCCCCCTGCTGTGCGCCTCTCTCTAATTGGTGGCTCGTTGCCATGACAATTGTTCTCACTGTTCAGATTCCAAAAGGCAAGAGTTTTGAAAAAAAGAAAAAGAAAGAAAAAAGTTGAATTGCTCCAGGAAAAGGGACAGTTGGACGGAGAGGCCGGCCGAGATGGTCCGCGGACGGTGGGGGGCTGTGCGTTAATGCTGGATATTGACCTGCCGGCCGGACGGGAGCGGCCGGTGGTCGGGCTGTGATTGGATTAGGGAGCGGCCGGCGGCGGGGCTGTTGCTGGATTAGACAGAAGGCAGCTCACTTTCCCTTCCAGCTGAAACTCAAGAGGGTTTGGCTGGACGAGAAATCGCAGCGGAACACTGTGTTTCTGGGCTCAGCTGAGGACAGGAGCCTCGGGGGAGGCGAGGGTAGGGTTGCTCTTAAGAGGCGGTTTGTTTTTTTAAACGTCTAAATGCATTTCAAGTCCAATTATTCTTCAAGGACAAGGCGCAGGGGGCTGGAGCGGTGCAGTCTGAGCTCCTGGAATTGGACCGTCTGCACTCAGGACGGAATAACCAACGGACGAGGGTACGTTCTGCTGTCTGAGCCTTTTCCCGGAGGCGTGAGTCATGCTGGAGGCCTAGGCAGCTAGTCCAGTGCGGCCCTAACACAGGGCAGCAGGAGCGGCCACCGCGTCCCGGCAGCAAAGAGGACAGCGTCGTCCCTCTGTCCCGCCCCCACGCTGTGCTCATGCTGTGCCCAGTCTGGTCTCTACGGTACTTTTTAAAAAATCGATTTCAGAAAGGAAGGGGGAGGGAGAGCGAGAGAAACATCGATGATGAGAGAGAATCACTGATCGGCTGGAGCCCACAACCCGGGCCTGTGCCCTGACCGGGAATCGAACCCTGGCCTCCTGGTTCACAGGTCGACCACTGAGCCACACTGGCCCGGCTTCTTTGGCCTTATTTAGAGAAGTGCTTTTCAAGCTTTATCTTTAGCCCCAGAGCCGTCCTTTCGATAAAGTCTTTCTTGGACACACTCAGAGCATACGGACGAGTGAGGCTGCTCTGTGTGAGTCCCGGATGTCCACAGGCCTGGATGTCCACACGCTGACGCGGGATTGAGGGGGAGGGGGCGCAGGAGAGCTGTCCCCAGGCCCGGATACCGGCGGGAAGCAGGTCTGAGGCTTAGCCACGGCCACGACCAGTTCCTAACCAAGAGGATGAAACACTCCAGGGTTCATGATTTTCAGGGAACTCTTGCTCTCTGACAGGAACAAAATGTAGCTGTTTTCATGATGTTGAATATTTATGTTTTTCACTGATAAATGTCCCTCCCCACTGATTGCAGTTTAGCGAAACGTGAGTGTACTAATCAGAGCCGTCTTCCATTCCCTGCTTTTGAAGGTTTGTCAGGTGGATGAGTGTGGGAAGGATCTGTTACAATGTGATGAAGGAGAAGTGAGTTACTTCGCCTGAGCTGAACGGATGCTCCCCCCCCCCCCCCCATGACTTGGACAAAGTACCGGCAGTTTAAAATGCCCGAGTATTTCCAGCTTTAGTTGCTCTGTAAACAAACGATCGTCATCATCTCCTGAGAGTCTGCACACGTGGCCTCAATGCGAGGGGGCAGGCTGACTGGGCCGTTTGCCCGCTGAGGGCTGGGGAGGTCGACGGGTTGGCTGGATGTTTAGCAAGCATTTGGGCCCGGGTGGTGTGGCTCAGTGGGTTGGGCATCGGCCCACGCACCCAGAGGTCACCAGTTCGATTCCCGGTCAGGGCACAGGCTCCAGGTTGAGGCTGGGTCACCGGTCGTGGGGGTGCGGGAGGCAGCCAATCCATGTTTTGCTCTCACATCAACGTTTCTCTCTCCCTCTCCCTCTCTCTCTAAAATCAATTATAAAAAGCAAACCCCGCAGCCCAGGTTCTAATGCAGGGGTGGGCAAACTTTTTGACTCGAGGGCCACAATGGGTTCTTAAACTGGACCGGAGGGCCGGAACAAAAGCATGGGTGGAGTGTTTGTGTGAACTAATATAAATTCAAAGTAAACATCATTACATAAAAGGGTACGGTCTTTTTTTTTTTTTTTTAGTTTTATTCATTTCAAACGGGCCGGATCCGGCCCGCGGGCCGTAGTTTGCCCACGGCTGTTCTAGAACCTTATACATATCGTCTTCTACTTTGCCTTTAGAAGGGAAAGGCAGTTGGCTAATTTGCAAGTGATGAGTGAGGCTGTGCCAGAAGCTGGGAGCTTGGAGGGAGCAGGGAGGGAGCAGGGAGGGAGCCGGGAGCCAGCCCGGCCGTGGAGGAGCGTGGTCCCATTTGATCTTAGTGGGATCTTAGCAGAGGCTCCGAGTGCGGCTTCCCCTCGGGAGCTCTGAGGGCGGCGGAAGGGAGCGGATGAGGCACAGAGCCTGGAGGAAGACAAGGCCAGAGCCAGGCCTGTTTCCCGGTCCTTTCGGAAGGCGGCTGTGCTCCCAGGAGGGGCCGTGCCCAGGAGGCAGGTCCCTGGGGGCACGGGTGGCGGTGGGGCATGGGGCTGACACGGGAGGGGCTCGCGTGGCAGGAGGAGGCTTCCTCATCCCCTGAGATGCTAAAGGCAGGGACTAATTCTGGGGATTCCGAGCCCTCACACCAGGGGCGGTGTTCCTGGTGGAGGAGGCGGCGGGTCCTGAGCCGGGCAGGTTGGGGGGGAGGGGGGGCGGTTGGACACAAAGTGGCTCAGCCCTGATGCAGGGAAGGCTCCCGGACTCTGAGCCAAGGGCTGGAGTGGCCCCACCGGCACTGTTGGCGCTCGTCCACCAGGGGGCGGTAGAGAGGCTGGCAGTGCCCTGGAGGCATCCGGGGACCAGGGCTGGTGGGACCAGGGCTGGTGGGGAGGAGTCAGAGCCAGAGGCTGGTCCCCTGGGACTGAAGGACAGGGTCAGGGATGCTACCTGGAGATGAGGCTGCGGAAGTGATGGAGGTGGGTGGGGAGGACGTGGCCATCGAGGACTCTGTGGGCAGCAGAGGGGCTGCCTGGTGTCGGAGGCCATGGGCAGGGTCAGAGGGCAGCAGACGCCTGGGAATGTGGAGGCTGCAGGGCTGGCCGCTCAGCGCTGTGCCTGCCGGGAGAATCCCAGGACACGCTGGTCCCTGGCTCCGGCGGGGGGGGGGGGGGGCGGGGGGGGGGCGCAGCCCGGAGACGGTGGGTCTGCGTGAGGAGGGAGTGGCGGAGAGAAGGGGCAGCGCCAAGTCCAGCAGCAGCAGGGGATGCGGGTCCAGAGGCCGGGGGTGGAGATGGCGCCTTCCCTTCCGGCTGGAGTCCCGCCCGGTGGCCGGGCGTCTGGGTCCCCAGGGAGAAGGGTCCCAGGGCTCCTCTCTCTTCAGCTCCCCCTGGTTTCCCTCCCAGGGGACGGATCCGGGCCTTTCTCATCCCTCGGTGGGGTCTGGGCCCCGCACAGCAGGGCCGGCCGGGACAGGAGCCGGGAGGAGGCCAGGCCGCCCCTGGAAGCGGGGCTCATGGGAGGCAGCTGCGGGGGAGGCGTGTTTTCATGCTGCGGCTCCTGTTTTTGACGAAATGAATGTCGGCGCCTCTCGGGGCTGGAGAGCCCGAGTTTCCAAACTCCTCTCGAGCCCCGCTGAAAGCTGTCAGTTTGGAGCTGCAGGTTTGGCACCAAAGGGAGCGGTTGTAATGAAAACATCTCCAAGTTCAAGTCGAAGGCCAGCGAGCAATCACTGCTCCGTGTCCTGTTGCCTGTCAACGATGCAGGGAAAGTGATTTAAAGGTACAGACGCTCTCGGCTCCAGCCTCACGGCTCGCCTTGGCGTCGGGGCGCCCGTGACTAAGGAGAGGGCTCTCGGGGGAAATTCTCTAAGGCAGCGGTTCTCCACCTTCTGGCCCTTTACATACAGCTCCTCACGTTGTGACCCAACCATAGAATTATCTTCGTTGCTACTTCATCACTGTGATGCTGCTACTGTGATGAATCGTCATGTAAATATCAGATATGCAGGATGGTCTTAGACGACCCCTGTGAAAGGGTCGTTCGACTGCCAAAGGGGCCGCGACCCACAGGTTGAGAACCGCTGCTCTAAGGGCAGCAGCTCGAGAATTCCCTCCTGGGTGGCGCTTCCTGCTGTGTGCAGGGCCCTGGACTCCTGGTCTGACTCCCCAGGAAACATACTGGACACACGGCCTTTCTTTCACCTGGTGGAGGGGCTCCCTCGGACTGGGCCCCCACCCTGGCCTAGCTCCCCTATGCTCCCACTCCTTGACCCACAGGTCCTGTGTGGACTGGCTCCCTCTGCTCTCTGACCTCATGCCCTTTGCCCTCCTGGCCCAGGAGCCTCCTCTTTATTCTGCAGATAAGCAAGCCCCTCCTGCCCCAGGCCCTTTGCACCTGCCATTCTGTCAGCCTCAGGCTCCTGGAATGCAGAGGCTTCCTTCCAAACCCACTCCCAGCGGCTCCCTGTCCTCCCGGGCTTCAGCGGAGGCCCTGTGTGTCTGTGTGTCTTTCTGTACTTGCCCTGATGGATGTCACCCTCCGGGAGCAGCAGGGCCTGGCTCGTGTTTGCCGCTGGGTCGCCAGCACCGGAGGAGTGCCCTGCGCAGGGAAGGCCTCCAGCTCCGTCGCTGCTGACTCTGCCCTCTCCAGGGGCCGGACCTCAGCCCCGCCAGCCAGGGCCTCCCGAGCGAGACTGGATTCCGACCTTCCTGGCCGCACGCCTCCGTTTCTTCACCTGAAAAATGGGGATGATAGTGCCTGTCGCTGGGATCACTGTGGGGTTCAATGAGTTACTGCCACGTCAGGCCGTTAAGAGAGCCCTTGGCACACGGTGAGCCCCTGAAGGAGCCGGCCGCGGCCACTGTTTTGTTAGGATTCCTTCCCTTTTGTGGGGGCTGCTCACAGGCCAGCCCCCCATTTCCTCTCCAGCCAGTGCTCTTGGCGTGTCCATACCGCGCTCCCTGCTCTCCGAGGCCCTGCTCCCGCCGCTGGTAGGGCTTTAGCCGGGAGGCTGCGGAGGGGCTGGTCCCGGGGTCCTGGGCCCAGAGGCTCACAGGAAGCCCGGGCGCCAGACACAGCACGTGCTGGGTGAGCCAGCATCCCGCCACACCCCGCCCCCTCCCCCAGCCCCAGCCCCAGCCACCTGCAGGGGACCTCCAGCCCCCAGGGGGCCCCCGGAGAGCATGAGGGCGGAATCGGTCACATTGCAGCTGGGGAAACAGGCATGGAGAGCGCCCCGACGCTTCCTCTGAGGTCCTCCTTTGCCTCGAACCCTGAACCCCGGGAGTGGGCTCGTGTGCCCTGCGTCGGAGCACATGCTGGGCGGGGGCCAAGGTCACGGCAGGGCCGCCCCGGGCCGCCCTCCCCATCGGACACAGTGGGTGCGGTAGCCGGGCCCAAGGGAGTGCGGAGCCCGTCGCGCCCTCCCAACCTGGAGGAGACGGCTGTTGGGGCCGAAGGAGGCCTTTCACGTCGGATGCAGCAGAGTCGTCCTCACACCAGCCGTCAGGAGACAGGGCTTTCCCCGTTTCCGTGGAAGGAAGGGCGTGTGGCCGGCAGAACAGTGGCCCCAGTGTCAGCGTCCTGGCTCCAGAGCCTGCGAGCAGGTGTCGCGTGGCAAAGGGGACTCCTCCCGCTGCACGGCCCCGGTGAATAGTTAATCTGCATTATTAACCGGTTAATAGTTAATCCACATTATTAACTGTAATAAATGTGGATTTTGTAATAAAAGAAAACACGATAATTTCAAGAGAAACATCAGAAGTGCTTTGTTCAAAGTAATGTCTGTCGCTAGCTACACATTTCCCCATCTTTCAGGTGATTTGTGGAGACCGTCCCAATAGAACTTTTCTTGTTTTGAGGCAAACCATCCGGACACCCAATTTCCCACGTCTTCGTATGTTCTGAAGCGCTGCTCAGAAAGTGCGTGTGCCGTCGATCGGAACAAGTGGCCACCTGAAGGGGCAATACAACGAAACAGCACACACATCACATCGCATATATATCAACGTGTGTAACTCCATCGATTGAAAAGATGCGCATTACTCACCGGTGCCCCGGTGTATGCATTTCCCCCTAAGGCAGTGCTACCTTCTCTGCTTGCTGGCTGCTCTCTGGTTGCCGGTCCACGGCTCTTGTTCGTTCCGTGGGAGGTGTCCTGTGCTTGCGGCAGGCCTACCGATGGTTTAAACAGTGTGTGTGCGTGTGTGTGTGTGTGTGTGCGTGTGTGTGTGTGTGTGTGTGTGTGTGTGTGTGTGTGTGCAGTGCAGCTGGGACCTAGTTATACCACAAGCGTTTAGTCTGTCGCTGTGTTGATGGAGGACGTTTCTGGGTTTTATTCAAACCACGTTTACATCGGTCTAAACTATCGCAATGTGTTCCAGATGTTTCCTTTGCAGCCCACCTCCTCTCGTCCTCATCTGGAGGCCGGCTGGCTGGGGGGAAGTGGGGTGTCTCCTCCACGGGCGGGGCTGTGTTTGGTTGGGTTGGGTTTCGCGTGGAGCGGGGAGCCGGCTGGAGTCCGAGCCCCTCCGTCTTCTGCATCAGCAAGTCGCTGACACAGAAGCTCTGGGGCCGCCTTGCTCCGGCTGAAAGCTCCAGTCACAGGGAATTAAACGTCAAGGTGGTTTGTGATGTGGAAACTTCTCTCCGAGGGAAGTGGAAAAAGCCACAAAGGGCTGGAAATTTCAAACCTTCCCAAGGACGAGGAGACGGGGGAAGGCGGACGTGAGATCTGGGGTCTGTGAAGCCGGCTTCTGACAGGATGTCAGGGAAGCATCCCGGGGGCGTGGCTTTCCTGTGAGATGGAGCTGCGTTCACCCACCCGCCCGGCCCGCGCCTTCCGGCCACACGTGGGTCTCTGTCCTCACGGAGCGTCCAGGTCACACCCCTGTTTCTCACTAACCTGGGACCTGCGTGAAGAGCTTGTGTGCGAGGCTCCTTTGCGTTCCCAGGGGCTGGCCGGACCCGGGTGGGGCGGCGGCCTCAGGCTTAGGAGCAGCACGGAGCACATGCTATGGGGCAGCTGGGGTTTTTGTGGGGAGAACTTCAGGCCAATCCCATCCTCCCTCGGGGGGGGACCGATGGCAGGTATCCCCTCATCACCCCAGTGACCCACCGCCTTCATTGGAACTGAGATTTAATTAACTGACACTTCCTTTTTTTTAAGAGTGATGTTTCATTTATTTTTTAAAAAATATTTGATTGATCCCAGAGAGGAAGGGAGAGGGAGGGAGGGAGGGACAGAGAGAGAGAGAGAGAGAGAGAGAGAACCACCAATGATGAGAGAGACTCATGGATCGGCTGCCCGTGCACTCCCTCTACTGGGGACTGAGCTCAAACCCAGGCATTTGGCCCAACTGGGAATGAACCTTGACTTCCTGGTTCGTAGGTCGACGTTCAGCCACTGAGCCACGCTGGCTGGGCCAGGGCTTTGCTTCCTGTGGCCGCACCAGGTCATCGCCATCGCGAAGGCGCAGAGCGTTAAGCTTGAACGTCAGCACAGGCCTATCTGATGAGGTGCGAGGTCTGAGTGATGGAGAGGCTGTCAGGGACGGGAGAGGAGGAGGAGCCCAGGGGGACACACGGAGCGGGACGTGCCAAGGCCCCGAGGCACCGAGAGTGTGATCAGGATCAGGACCCGAGAGGAGGATCACACAAAACGGCCCCAGGGGCCTGGAGGCCATGGTGAGGGGCGTGCAGGAGGCAGCCCATCCATGACTCTCCCTCGTCATGGATGTGACCGTGGTAGTGAGCGGGGGTGGCGAAGCATCTCATTAGAAGAGTTGTCCATGAAAAACTGCTGTATGTTTCCATTCAAGAAAGCTCAGTGCTTCTGTGATCCCCATGTTCTATGAGTAACTGTGGCCTCGATGGTCAGTGCCCTGGCCCAGGTCCCGGGGAGGGCACGCCTGCTCTGCTCCCCGCTGCCCTTCTGCGTGGAAGAGGAGAGCATTTGACAGTGCGTGGCTCCGTGGCTGAGCGTCGACCTGTGAACCAAGAGGTCAATTCCCGGTCAGGGCACATGCCTGGGTTGTGGGCTCCATCTCCAGTGGGGGGCGTGCAGGAGGCAGCCAATCCATAATTCTCTGTCATCATGGATGTTTCTATCTCTCTCCCTCTCCTTCCTCTCTGAGATCAATAAAAAAATATTTTTAAAATAAATAAGTAAAGTGTTGGGTCCCCATGACATTTTATTTCCTCCCAGGAGTGACTGGGTGACCTCCTACAAGGTCATGGTGAGCAACGACAGCCACGCGTGGGTCACGGTGAAGAACGGGTCCGGAGACATGGTGAGTCTCCTCCTGGGGCCCTCGGTGCCGCTGGGGGCCCTGCAAGGCGGGCGGGTGTGCCCCATGTGTGCCCCATGTGTGCCCCGTGTGTGCCCTGGATGTGTCCTGTGTGTGCCCTGTGTGTGCCCCGGGTGTGCCTCATGTGTGCCCCGTGTGTGCCCTGGGTGTGCCCTGGTGTGTCCTGTGTGCCCCATTTGTGCCCTGGGTGTGCCCCGTGTGTACCCCGTGTTTGCCCTGTGTGTACCCTGTGTGTGCCCCGTGTGTGCCCCATGTGTGCCTCGTGTGTGCCCTGGGTATGCCCTGTGTGTACCCTGGGTGTGCCCTGTGTGTGCCCCGGGTGTGCCCCGGAAGTTTGCTGATTTTCTGCCAACTCGGTACCCACAGCTCTGATGGGTGACGCCCCCTTCCGTGCCCGGAAGCGCAGCACCAGTGTCCCTCGTCCAGGGCTCATGTAGGGCTCAGTCTTCCAGTCACAGTCAGCCCTGGAAGTGGGGGCCCTTGGCCACGTCCCCCAGCTGTTCATTCAGTTGTGACCGATCCCTGACTTGCTTGAATGGCCACAATCTTTCGGCCCAGGATCGGCTCCAGGGCGGCCAGTCTGACCACGTCCCCCTTCTTCCTCGGGTCCGCTAGCTCCTGACTGGCGTCCAGTGTCCGCACGACCTGAGCGTGGCCTCCCTTTCCCTTCTTACCCCCCACGCACTCGCGTGTTCCCGAGAGCCAGCGGCCCTCCCTCTGCGCCCGTCTCGGCCCCGCGCCATCACTGCTGCTTCTCTAGAGCCCGCCCTTCCCTGCAGCCCTGCACACTCTGCCTTCGGGCCATTCGGGGCCATTCGCACGCACTGCACCCTGAGCCGCACGGGTCCTGTCCTCTGGGAGCCCAGCTCTGAGGCTGTCCCCCTGCCGTGGCCCTAGTGGTTTCGGCGGGGACATCTCAGTCCCCCACCCCCGCCCAAAAAGGGGCTTCCTGCGGGCAGGGCCCAGCTGATCGGCTCTCCCCACCTCGACGCCAGCACGCGTGTGGAGCTCTCAGGGAGGCCTGGGTGAGCGAGTGCGTCTGTTACCCCGGACCCGCCAGCGCTGAAAGGCTCTCCCTCCCCGTGTGTGAGCAGGTGTTTGAGGGGAACAGTGAGAAGGAGGTCCCCGTCCTCAACGAGCTGCCGGTGCCCATGGTGGCCCGCTACCTCCGCGTCAACCCGCAGTCCTGGTTCCAGGACGGGAGCATCTGCCTGCGGCTGGAGGTCCTCGGCTGCCCGCTGCCCGGTGAGCGTGTCCCCCGCGCCCCTGAGGTGCCCCAAAAGGGGAGTCAAATAGACCAGGCCCGGCCGGTGTGGCTCAGGGGTTGAGCATCGACCTATGAACCGGTTCGATTCCCAGTCAGAACACAGGCCCGGGATGCGGGCTCCATCCCCAGTGTGGGGCGTGCAGGAGGCAGCCGATCTGTGATTCTCTCTCATCGTTGATGTTTCTCTCTCTCCCTCTCCCTCTCCCTTCCTCTCTGACATCAATAAAAACATATTTAAAAAGAAACATATCTACTGCAAAACGTTTAGAAAACACGAGTAAGCCAAAAGCAAATAAACAAAGAACTCCCATAATCCCCTCAGCAGCACCAGGACCACCCTGGCCGCGCAGTGCCAGTGGCCGTGGCCCGCCTGCAGGGGTTTTAGGTCGAGGCTTAGTTCAGGGTTGAAAACGCATCCACTCGCCACCCCCAAGCGAGCGGTAACGCCGTGCAGTGTCCTGAGTGCTCCCGCCACGGCAGGGGAGCCGGAGGGAGCTCACTGTAAACCTGACCGTGTACCCAGCGCCTTTCTGCTGACGCAGCTTCCCTTGGATGCGCGTGTCTTTGGGTAAATGTCTATCCCTTTAGGTTGTAACCCTTTGCCCTGTTTTCACAAGATGGGGTGTCTGGCTGGGACCTCAGGGTGGTGGGCAGCTGGGGGCTTAGTTCCCACAAACCACCTGGATCCGGGCTGGTGTTGGCTGTGGACGGCTGATCTGGCCCGGCCCCTGTCTGGCTTTCAGAGCTTATGCGTTTGTGCCCACATGGAGCCTGTAGGCGGCCTGTTCATCCTGACCAGGCGTCTCCAGGAAACTGGACCCCTCCCCCCCCCTCCCCCCCCCCCAAGCATCCTTTCAGCCCCTCAATAGTCCTATAGGAATCTGCACCTTCCCGCCCACCCAGAGCCAGGCCTCAGGGAGCAAGCCGCACTGCTCCGGGCTCTCTCTGATACACACCTGCCCAGGGAGGCTCCCCCGTTCCCGTGCCCTGTGGGGTCAGGCCTTGCTGCCTCTGGGTTGTGAGCTCAATCCCCAGAAGGGGGCGTGCAAGAGGCAGCCAATCCGTGATTCTCTCTCACATCACTGTTCCCTCTCCCCGCCTCTCTCCACTCCTCCTCACTCCTCCGCCCTCTCCTTTCTGCTAAGTGCTGTGTGGTTTTGTGATTACGGAAGCAATACAGGCTTCTACAGTCAGAGGCAGGAAAGAACCAGAAAGTCCGTTTATATGGAGGGGGTCGATTCAAGAGCAGACAGGTCCTCTGCAGACCCCGGAATCCCAGGCCCCAGAGGCGACCACTGTCAACACCTCCTGACTCTGCTATTGGGGCACTTCCAGCCCAGCACCAGTTCCCCAGCTCCCACTCGAGTAGCGGGTGAGGGGGCCCTTCATCGTGTGACCGGAAGTCCAGGGAAACTGGGCTCCAGCGTTGGTTTACGCGTTCGCTCCTGGTGTTTTGGGGTTCTCTCTGGCCTGTGCCCTGGAGAGATTCTCACTCACTCCTCCGCTGTGACGTGGAAGTCCTTCCCTCCAATCTGCAGCAGTAACAGTGGCCCGGGGTGTGATGCTCTTATTGGCTCAGACCTGTCACGTGGGCCCCAGGAGCTGGGAGTGTGAGGCCTGTTTCTGAGAATGGAGGGGGGGTGGGTCCCCAAATGGCACAGGGTTTCTGTTAGGAGGGATGGCAGTGGACTGAAAGCTGGGTAAGCAACTGAGAGTGTCCACCACACTTGCAAAGATTCCCATTTCTGCAGGCAGCGTGGCATTCATTCATCGACTCATTCATTCATTCATTCATTCATCCCTCGACTCATTCACCCATTCATCTATCCACCCATCCACCCATCCATCCATCCACCCATCATCCATCCCTCCCTCCATCTATCCATCCATCTATCCACTCATCCATCCATCCACCCATCATCCACCCATCCATCCATCCACCCATCCATCCACCCACCCATCCATCCATCCACTCATCCATCCATCCACCCATCCATCCATCCACTCATCCATCCATCCACCCATCCATCCATCCACCCATCCATCCATCCACTCATCCATCCATCCACCCATCCATCCATCCACTCATCCATCCATCCACCCATCCATCCATCCACCCATCCATCCATCCACCCATCCATCCATCCATCCATCCATCCATCCATCCATCCATCCATCCATCCATCCATCCACTCATCCACCCACCCACCCACCCATCCATCTATCCATCCATCCATCCATCCATCCACCCAACCATCCATCCATCCAGTGCTGACAGGGTGCGAGGCACACAGGTCACGCCAACTCAGACCACAGAAAACCGCGGGGGGAGGGGCCAATACGTTTCTGTTTTCGGGTGAAGAAACCAAAGCAGAGACCCCCGTGCGGTGTCCAGGTCACACAGCCCATAAGTGGAAGAGCAGAGATCTGAGCCCAGGCGTCCTGGCTCCAGGCCCACACTCGCCATCACTGGGTAATTCTGACTCATAAGAAGCTTCTAGAAAGGTTCTCTCCCCTCTGTGGGATGGTGGAGATGGGCTGTGCCCTGCCCTTGAGTCAGGCGTCCAGCAGAGCCCCCACAGGTACCAGGAGACACCTAAGAACTCAGAGCCGTGTTCCTCTTTTTAGACCCAAACAACTATTACCACCGGCGCAACGAGATGACCACCACGGACGACCTGGACTTCAGGCACCACAGCTACAAGGAGATGCGCCAGGTGAGAGCCGGCGGGTCAGCGCGAGAGGGACGCGCCCGGGAAGAAGCACACGGGTTCTCCCCTTCGGAGACGCGGGTGACGAGCTAGGGACAGAGCCGGAATGAGCACCCGGGTTGGCGGGGCCACGGATGCTGTGGTTTCAGGTGGAGAAGGTGAGGAGGCATCAGGGGCTGCTCGCCAGCAGGTGGCGGGAATGGAATCCCACCCGGACGCTCCTGACTTGATTCTCTAGTTTCTTAGGCGTCTGTGTGCGAGGGATTCGCGGCTGTAAGGGTGTCGGTGGTGTGCAGAGTCCCAGGAGAAACAGGATCTAGGCCAGCGATGGTGAACCTTTTGAGCTCGGCGTGTCAGCATTTGGGAAACCCTAACTTAACTCTGGTGCCATGTCACATAGAGAATTTTTTTGATATTTGCAACCATAGTGAAACAAAGACTTATATTTTTGATATTTACTTTATATATTTAAATGCCATTTAACAAGGAAAAATCAACCAAAAAAAATGAGTTCGCGTGTCACCTCTGGCACGCGTGTCATAGTTTCGCCATCACTGCTCTAGTCACCGAGAATAGTGGTGGCAGGAAGCCCTCACCTCGGACCCGCGTTACTGATGGGGAAACTGAGTCACCGAACGTGCAGAACCCCACCCGTTGCTATTCAGAGACTCTGAGCCTCCCTCTTGGCTGTGTGGTAGAATCGCCTGGGGCGTTTGGAAAACTCTCTATACTTGACCCGCCTCGGACCAACGACAGCAGCAGGGCCCGGATGGAAACCTTCCATCTCTCCTTTGGATCGTAACGGACAGCCCGACCTCAGCACGCCTGACCGAGCCCCTCGAGCTCTGGGTGCTTTTGTGCTGTTCAGAGGAAAAGGAAGCCCTGGCTGGTGTGGCTCAGTGGATAGAGGGTCGGCCTGCAGACTGAAGGGTCCCAGGTTCGATTCCCCGGTCAGGGCACATGCCCGGGTGGTGGGCTCAATCCCCAGTAGGGGGCATGGAGGAGGCAGCTGATCAGTGATTCTCTCTCATCATTGATGTTTCTCTCTCTCTCCCTCTTCTTTCCTCTCTGAAATCAATAAAATATTTTTAAAAAAAAAAAAAAAAGAGGAAAGGGAATCCCAGAGAGGCCCCCTGCCCCCAACATAGTTACAGAGACCAAGGGGTTTTGGGGTGTTGACCGCCTTGGCATCCTGGGCAGTGAGGGGAGGAGGGGCCGATCTTTGGGGGGCAGGCTGCAGGGCAGCTCCTGCTGTCGGGGTTCGTCCCCCCACGGTGCTGGGCAGTGTGGGCAGGTGCCGCTAGTGAGAAATCCTTAGATATCAAAGGTGTTAAGGATTCCTAATGGTACAGACTAGATAAGTGTGTCCATGGGAGGTCGGTGTGAGACAGAGACATCAGAGAAGGGCCTCACGAGTACACTTAGAGGACAAGGAGCCACGAGGCCAAGCTCCCGTGGCTCAGAGCGGGACTCCGGGGCGGGGAGGAGGGACCGCGCCCGGCCAGGCTCAGGGACCGTCTGGAGGAGGAGCGGTGAGGCTGAGCCCGAGGGCTGGGGGCTCCCCGAGGCATCAGCAGGCCGGTGTCTGCGTGGCCTCTCGCGGGGACACTCACAGCTCCCGCTCCTGTCAGCGCAGACTCGGGGCGGACGTGCCGGAGAGACCGTCGCCGCCGCCCGTCTCAGAAACCACTGTAATGAGTTTGGACTCGAGGCCGTGAGTCACCCGCTCTGCACTGCGGGGTCACAGGCCCTGCCGCCGCCGGTTCCCGGAGCCCTCGTGTGCCAGCTCCCTGACTCCCTGCGCCCAGGGCCTCTCTGAGCCCCGGAGTCAGACACCAACTCGGCGCAATTACTGTCAAAAGCAATGCATGGAACGTGTTTCAGACGAGCTCCCTGCGCCGCGGCGGCAGCTGGTGTCTTTACATGGTCGCCCCACTTGCAGAAGTGGCCTCCTCTCCCACGAGAAGAGATGGGGACGCCTGGCTGCGGGGCGCAGGGGCTGAGCGCCGGCCTAGGAACCAGGAGGTCAGGGTTCGATTCCTGGTCAGGGCACAGGCCCGGGTTGCGGGCTCGATCCCCAGTGTGGGGCGTGCAGGAGGCAGCTGATCCATGATTCCCTCTCATCGTTCATGTCTCTCTCCCTCTCCCTTCCGCTCTGAGATCAATAAAAATATATGAAAACAAAACAAACAAAAAGGAGGAGCCACAGGAGGGAGAGGAGAGAGAGCAGAAGGCCCGCCGCCGGGAGGGACAGTGCTGAGGGCGCCGGTCCCAGGGGCAGGAGAGGGACTTCGGGAGGCGCTTCCCGCCCGGCCCGGTGGGTGGATGGGGAGGGCCCGAGGACGGTGCACAGACACTGGTCTCCGAGGGAGTTCGTGGCTCCCGAGAGCCGAAGGCCTCCACCGCACGGGTCCCGCTTTAGAATCGCTCAGTCCCGTGTTACATGTGTGTGACGTCTCCTGCGTGTGGGACCATGAGGGCCGAGACTCTCATTCTGTCACAACTTCCTCATGGCGCGGACTAGATAACTGTGCATGTGAGGCCGTCCCAGGGGAGAGACCTGGGGGGAGGGGAGGGAGGGGGGCCGCCTGGTCGGCCTGGGGGGGTGGGCGTCGGTGGAGATGGGGCGCCGTCCTCCGGCCCGTCGGGCCTGGGCAGCAGAGGCGGGCGAGGTTGCTCTGGGCAGGGAGGCGGCTCGAGCAGAGGCGTGGAGGTCGGGCCAAGGGCATGGTTCTGGAACGGTTGGCCGGCGCTGGGAGGGAGGCTGGCCTGGGTGCCCGGGAGGCGGCTGTGCGGAGTCTGAGCGTCAGGGGAGATTCTGCACCCGGAGCTGGGAGGTCAGGGTGGGGTGGCGTGGAGAGCAGCTGGCGGTGCTGGGGGCCGGCAGAGGGGCCCAGGAGGACATTCAGGCGCGAGGACCGCACGGGGTGTGGCGAGGGCGCCGTGGGGGCCGTGGGCGCCCTGCGGGCTGTGGGAGGGGGCAGGGGGCTGGCTGCTGGGAGGCCCCGCCCCTCCGTGCACAGCTGTCCCGGCTCAGGCCCTGGTCCGTCCTGTTTTCCAGTTGATGAAGGTGGTGAGTGAGATGTGCCCCAACATCACCAGGATCTACAACATCGGCAAGAGCCAGCAGGGCCTGAAGCTGTACGCCGTGGAGATCTCCGACCGGCCCGGGGAGCACGAAGTCGGTGAGGCCCCCCCGGGGCGCACGTGGCCGGTGGGGTCAGCCCTGGCGCAGGGCAGAGCCGGCCGCCCCTTCCCACTCGGTCCGCACCTGGGTCTCCGAGCCGCCCCTCCTCTGACACGGCCGCCGGCTGATTGATCCTGGAAATACCCTTTCCTGACAGGGGGGTGCGGGGGCGCCGTGTGAGCCCTGCCCCCAGCTCTGAGCCGGCCCACTGGCCGGGGAGGAAACGCCGGGTGCTTCGGACAAAGCCCTTTTCCACCAGAAACCCTGCACCCCTGCTCAGTAACGGCTCCGTCAGAGGAGGCCCCTGCACCCCTGCTCAGTAACGGCTCCGTCAGAGGAGGCCCCTGCACCCCTGCTCAGTAACGGCTCCGTCAGAGGAGGCCCCTGCACCCCTGCTCAGTAACGGCTCCGTCAGAGGAGGTCCCTGCACCCCTGCTCAGTAACGGCTCCGTCAGAGGAGGCCCCTGCACCCCTGCTCAGTAACGGCTCCGTCAGAGGAGGTCCCTGCACCCCTGCTCAGTAACGGCTCCGTCAGAGGAGGCCCCTGCACCCCTGCTCAGTAACGGCTCCGTCAGAGGAGGTCCCTGCACCCCTGCTCAGTAACGGCTCCGTCAGAGGAGGTCCCTGCACCCCTGCTCAGTAACGGCTCCGTCAGAGGAGGCCCCTGCACCCCTGCTCAGTAACGGCTCCATCAGAGGAGGCCCCTGCACCCCTGCTCAGTAACGGCTCCGTCAGAGGAGGCCCCTGCACCCCTGCTCAGTAACGGCTCCGTCAGAGGAGGTCCCTGCACCCCTGCTCAGTAACGGCTCCGTCAGAGGAGGTCCCTGCACCCCTGCTCAGTAACGGCTCCGTCAGAGGAGGCCCCTGCACCCCTGCTCAGTAACGGCTCCGTCAGAGGAGGTCCCTGCACCCCTGCTCAGTAACGGCTCCATCAGAGGAGGCCCCTGCACCCCTGCTCAGTAACGGCTCCGTCAGAGGAGGCCCCTGCACCCCTGCTCAGTAACGGCTCCGTCAGAGGAGGCCCCTGCACCCCTGCTCAGTAACGGCTCCGTCAGAGGAGGTCCCTGCACCCCTGCTCAGTAACGGCTCCGTCAGAGGAGGCCCCTGCACCCCTGCTCAGTAACGGCTCCGTCAGAGGAGGCCCCTGCACCCCTGCTCAGTAACGGCTCCGTCAGAGGAGGCCCCTGCACCCCTGCTCAGTAACGGCTCCGTCAGAGGAGGCCCCTGCACCCCTGCTCAGTAACGGCTCCGTCAGAGGAGGCCCCTGCACCCCTGCTCAGTAACGGCTCCGTCAGAGGAGGTCCCTGCACCCCTGCTCAGTAACGGCTCCGTCAGAGGAGGCCCCTGCACCCCTGCTCAGTAACGGCTCCGTCAGAGGAGGTCCCTGCACCCCTGCTCAGTAACGGCTCCGTCAGAGGAAGCCCCTAGTTTTTTGGGGTTTTTTGTTGTTGTTTTTTTAGAGAGAGAAGAAGGGAGAGGGAGAGAGAGAAACATCATCGATCGGCTGCCTCCTGCACGCCCCCTACTGGGGATCGAGCCTGCAACCTGGACCTGTAACCTGGGCCTGTGCCCGGACCGGGAATCGAACCCTGACCTCTCGGTTCCTGGTTTGATTAATGATCGTGCAGGAGGCAGCCGATCCATGATTCTCTGATCATTGATGTTTCTGTCCCTCCCTCCCCTTCTGTATGAAATCAATAAAAATATATTTAGAAGGAAAAAAAAGGCCAGCAGGCTGAGGTGGCCAGTGGCTGCCAGGCAGAGGGTTCCGAGCGGCTTGGCCGCAGCAGCTGACGTGCCTGTGTCCCCCCTGGTCCAGGGGAGCCCGAGTTCCACTACATGGCGGGCGCCCACGGCAACGAGGTGCTGGGCCGCGAGCTGCTGCTGCTGCTGGTGCAGTTCCTGTGCCAGGAGTACCTGGCGGGCAACACGCGCATCGTCCGCCTGGTGGAGGAGACCCGCATCCACATCGTCCCCTCCCTCAACCCCGACGGCTACGAGAAGGCCTCCGAGGGGGTAAGGGCCGCGCCGCTCCCGCCCGACCGCTGGCCCTGGCTGCACAGTGCCCTTGGCCCCGAGTTCAAGTCCACCCATGGGCCCCGGCCGGGCAGCCCAGTCATCCGGACCCGCCGAGGCCACAGGCCCCCTCCCCGGTCAGGGCGCTCACAAGAATCAAGCGATGAGCGCATAGATGAGTGGAACAGCAAATTGCTGCTTCTCTCTCTCTCCCTCCCTCCCTCCCTCCTGCCTCCCTCTCCCTTTCTCCCTCTTTAAGAAAAACCCCAACAAAATCAACAAATAGAAACCCCCACCAGTAGCTTCCTTGTTGAGTCTCTGCTGAGGCTGGGACACCACAAGGTCATGAGAGACTGGAACAGAGAATTTCGGGGACCCCGGGCAGGGCCCATGCCAGCAGACAGGAGGAAGCACCCCTGCATATAGACACAGTGATGAGAGAGCAGCGGCTGGCGCCTCACACAAGCCCTAGCCCAGGCCCCGGCCGGGAGCATGGCTCGCGGTCCTCCCATCTTTCCTATCCTGAGAGATCGGCTATGTGTCATGTGCTCCGTGCGATGTAGAGCGGCACAGGGCACGGTTAGGTGTAGAGCATGCGTGCATTGGATTGTGCATCCAATAGAGTTGGTGTTTCCTGGGAATAAAGTGGAAACTATACCTAAAGCCATGGGACCTGCCAAATGCAGCATCACCACGTGGAAGTCTGTTGTGCTTATCGACACAGACAGGGATTTGCTGCGACAGTCGGTTGGGGATCTGTGGGCCGGACAGCGAGGCTGTTGCGTTTGCAATGACGGACTTCTATTTTCATTCATTCATTCCATTCATTCAATTTTACATTTTTAAATTTTAGAGAGAGAGAGAGAGGAACATTGATGTGAGAGAGAAATACCAATCGGTTGCCTCCCATACGCCCCAACCAGAGATCAAATTCACAGCCCAGGCGTGTGCCCTGACTAGGAATCGAACTCACAACAGTTTGGTGTGCGGGACAATGAGTGCTCCAAGCAGCTGAGCCCCCGGCCAGGGCAGGACGGGCTTTTGGGTTCATTAGCGCTCAGTCTCCTCTGCCCAGCACAGCAGCCCTCAGAGAGGCATAAGGGGGAGAAGGGCCGGGACTGTGCAGGAGTCGCCCTGTGGAGTGGCTGTGCTGTGCACCCACAGATACCAGCAGGGGTTCCGATGGTGGCCTGTGGGTGTGGTCTTCGGTCAGACGTGTGGAGAGGCTTAGAGACACCTGGGGGGGGGGGGGGCCGGGGGAGGCGTCCCGTGTCCATGCCGCCCACAGTCTGCGGGCCCCTCTCCTTCTGAATTGCCTCCCAGGGCTCGGAGCTGGGGGGCTGGTCCCTGGGGCGCTGGACCCACGACGGGATTGACATCAACAACAACTTCCCCGACTTAAACTCGCCGCTCTGGGAGGCTGAGGCCCGACAGAGCAGCCCAAGGCCTGTGCCCAACCACCACATCCCTGTCCCCGAGTGGTTCCTGTCGGAGAACGCCACGGTGAGCAGAACGCGGGTCTGCCAGGCGCAGGGGGGCCAGTAGCGGGGGGCATGGGGGCTGTGGGGGACCATAGGGGGCCAGTGGGGGGCCGTGGGGCTGTGGGGGGTATGGGGGATGCTGGGGCCACAGGGGGGTGCAGGGGGGCTGTGGGGGCCACAGGGGGCTAGTGGGGGTCTGCAAGGGGGCCACAGGGCCAGCGGGGACCAACGGGGGCCTTGGGGGGCCGTGGGGGCTGTGGGGGACCACAGGGGGCTAGTGGGGGGTTGTGGGGGACTGCTGGGGCCACAGGGGGGTGCGGGGGGCTGTGGGGCCACAGGGGGCAGCGGGGGGGGCTGTGGGGGGGCTGTGGGGGGCCGCGGGAACACCCAGCGCATGGGCAGAGAATGTGACATTTCAGAAGGAGACAGAGCCACATCTTCTCTTACACATTTTCTCCCAGAGTCGGAAGAGCTAGATAATAAAACACCTTCAAATGGGTATTCGAGGAGATTCTTTATAAAAATCCTTTAAATATATTTCTTTACAAGAACACAGAAAAAAACACAACAGGAAAAAGCACGCCACCGTTATTTGTTCTTTTCTGCGGCTGCCACTGAGCCGGCCCTCAGCTGTACAGACCCCTGGGGGGCGTGCGCATTAAAGCCGGCAGGACCATGGCCCGAAGGCACCACAGCGTCTCATGTGAACAGTTGTATCTGCAAGATGGGACTCCTGTTTCAGACAGGAAACCATTGCCATTATCGCTTACAAATAAAGGGTTCCTTAATGTTATAAAATGTCCAGCCATCTTCACATTTCACTATATTACTCTTTCTTTCATCTTGTTTAAATCAGGACCCAAATAAAGTGCATTCATTTAGGTTGTTTTATGACCTTTTAAGTCTCTATTTATTTTTTAAACATGTTTATTGATGTCAGAGCGGAAGGGAGAAGGAGAGAGACAGAAGCATCAATGATGAGAGAGAATGATGGATCGGCTGCCTCCTGCACACCCCACACTGGGGATCCAGCCCCCAGCCCGGGCCTGTGCCCTGACCAGGAATCGAACCCTGACCTCCTGGTTCATAGGTTGACACTCAACCACTGAGCCACATGGCCAGGCAGGTTTCTCTTTTTTAAATCCATTTTTTCTGTGAAGTCCAGTGCTTTCGGGACAGATTTAGAAATTCTAAGCTGGGCTCAGAGTCTCCATACAATGGCTGCTTTCCCGCCAAGTCCCTGTTGGGGTGACGGGGAGCAGGCCTCCTCCTCACGTGGTCCCCGGCGTCAGGGAGCGGGCCTCCTTCTCACATGGTCCCCGGCGTCGGGGAGCAGGCCTCCTCCTCACGTGGTCCCCGGCGTCAGGGAGCGGGCCTCCTTCTCACATGGTCCCCGGCGTCGGGGAGCAGGCCTCCTTCTCACATGGTCCCCGGCGTCGGGGAGCAGGCCTCCTCCTCACGTGGTCCCCGGCGTCGGGGAGCAGGCCTCCTCCTCACGTGGTCCCCGGCGTCGGGGAGCGGGCCTCCTCCTCACGTGGTCCCCGGCGTCGGGGAGCGGGCCTCCTCCTCACGTGGTCCCCGGCGTCGGGGAGCAGGCCTCCTCCTCACGTGGTCCCCGGCGTCGGGGAGCGGGCCTCCTCCTCACGTGGTCCCCGGCGTCGGGGAGCGGGCCTCCTCCTCACGTGGTCCCCGGCGTCGGGGAGCAGGCCTCCTCCTCACGTGGTCCCCGGCGTCGGGGAGCGGGCCTCCTTCTCACATGGTCCCCGGCGTCGGGGAGCAGGCCTCCTCCTCACGTGGTCCCCGGCGTCGGGGAGCAGGCCTCCTCCTCACGTGGTCCCCGGCGTCGGGGAGCAGGCCTCCTCCTCACGTGGTCCCCGGTGTGGGTGCTCGCAGGTGGCGGCGGAGACCAGGGCGGTCATCGCCTGGATGGAGAAGGTCCCCTTCGTGCTGGGCGGCAACCTGCAGGGCGGCGAGCTGGTGGTGGCCTACCCCTACGACATGGCCCGGTCCCCCTGGAAGACGCAGGAGCGCACGCCCACGCCCGACGACCACGTGTTCCGCTGGCTGGCCTACGCCTACGCCTCCACCCACCGCCTCATGACCGACGCCCGCCGGCGCGTGTGCCACACCGAGGACTTCCAGAAGGAGGACGGCACCGTCAACGGGGCCTCCTGGCACACCGTGGCCGGAAGTGAGTCCTCCCGTCCTGTCCGCAGTGTCGCTGCCCTGACACCGCAGCTCCCGGAGGTCCAGGTCCCAGCTCTGCAGCGGCCCAGTCTCGGAGGGGCGGGCTCGCTCCCATTTCACAGGTTCTCCACCTCAAATCCACCCTTTTGCAAAGCACGAACGTGACGTGCCAAAGGGCGACGTGGAGAAGCTGATGAGAGAGCTGGGGCTCGGACTCGGGAAGGGGCGGAGCTGGGCTGTTGGACTCCGTGGTCTGCTCTCAGCCACTGAGTGTCTCCATTGTGTGGGGTCAGAGATGGTGGGGGGAGACTTGGGGAAATATTGGCCCCAAGAGCAAACCCAGCCCGGCCGGCGTGGCTCAGTGACTCATGAACCGAGGTCAGGGTTCAATTCCCGGCCAGGGCACAGGCCAGGGCTACAGGCTTGATCCCCAGTGGGGGGCGTGCGGGAGGCAGCGATCCATGGCTCTCTCTCATCATTGATGTTTCTCTCTCCCTCCCTCTCCCTTCCTCTCTGCAATCATTAACGTAAGAAACATGCCCCTGATTTATCTTCACAGGAAAGAACCAGCATGTGGCCAGGCCATTACTGAATCCCCGCAGCACACAGGGTTGGGGTGGAGAGGGTGTGAGCTGTCCAGGTGGCCGACAGCACATGTCCTAGGACAGCGGTTCTCAACCTTCCTAACGCCGCGGCCCTTTAATGCAGTTCCCATGTTGTGGTGACCCCCAGCCATAAAATTATTTTCGTTGCTACTTCATCACTGTCATGTTGCTACTGTGATGAATCGTCATGTAAATATCTGATATGCAGGATGGTCTTAGGCGACCCCTGTGAAAGGGTCATTCGACCCCCAAAGGGGTTGCGACCCACAGGTTGAGAACTGCTCTCCTAGGAGGATTCCCCTAGACCAGTGGTCGGAAAACTCATTAGTCAACAGAGCCGAATATCAATAGTACAACGATTGAAACTTCTTTGAAAGCCAAATTTTTTAAACTTAAACTATATAGGTAGGTACATTGTTATTAACTTAATTAGGGTACTCCTAAGGCTTAGGAAGAGCCACACTCAAGGGGCCAAAGAGCCGCATGTGGCTCGCGAGCCGCAGTTTGCTGACCACGGCCTTAGACAAAGGGAGGTGCCGCATTCCTTCCGTGAGGTCAGCAGTAGCGCTCAGAGCAGCCGCCTGCCACACGCCCTCAGCGGCTGCGGCGGCTGATTTTTTCCATCAGTTACGTTTCCCGTTATTTCAGGGACTTGGCGGCAGAGCCTTGCGGGGGTCGAGCCTCTGTCATCACCCCCGCCAGGCAGTGTGACTGACAGGCCTGTGGAGTCATTTCTCGGTGGGTTAATGAGATGCGCTTTCTAAGATCCCTGCCTCCCCCTCCGCCTCCTCGCCTCTTCCTGCTCAGGGCCCTGGCTCCTTAGCAGTGCTGAGCAGAGAGCGGCCCCCATCTCCAAATGCACCGCCTGTGCCTCCCCCACGGCGGTGTCGGCCCGCTCTGCTCCGAGCCCTCCCACCGTGAAGGCAGCTCCGGGTCCATGTGGAAGTTCGTGACTGTAGTGGGGTTCCAGGCCCAGAGCTGCGTGTCGCTGTCCCCGCCAGGACTGATGGCGCGGGAAGGGCTGTCGGGGTCACACCACAGTATCCTGCGCGCTCAGGGGCCGGTCTCCCCACAAGCCCTTCCGCGGCGCCCTCCCCTCCCTCCGCCCAGCCCCTCCCCGCACTCGCTCTAACGAATGTTCTGTCTCCAGTAGCTGCCCGACGCCCAGTCCACGTGCCGGCCCTCAGGCACGTCCTCCTGTGCCCGGCGCCCCGCGGTGCCTGGCTCAGCTTCCTGTCGTGCGGTTGGCTTGGCAGGTCTCAACGACTTCAGCTACCTCCACACGAACTGCTTCGAGCTGTCCATCTACGTGGGCTGTGACAAGTTCCCGCACGAGAGCGAGCTGCCCGAGGAGTGGGAGAACAACCGGGAGTCCCTGATCGTGTTCATGGAGCAGGTACGGCGTGGGCCCGCGCTGCCGCGGGGTGGCTAAGGAACGAGGCTGACAGTGAGACCGAATTAGTGCTTTGGACCCTGGCCGTGGTCCCGGGTCGCTGTGGTCTCAGGTCTCCGTGGTCCCAGGTTGCCATGGTCCCGGGTCTCCATGGTCCCAGGTCGCCGTGGTCCCGGGTCGCTGTGGTCCTGGATGGCTGTGGTCCCTGGTTATCATGGTCCCGGGTCTCCATGGTCCCAGGTCACTGTGGTCCCAGGTCACTGTGGTCCTGGGTCTCCATGGTCCTGGGTCGCTGTGGTCCTGTGTCTCCATGGTCCCGGGTCTCCATGGTCCCAGGTTGCCGTGGTCCCGGGTCGCCATGGTCCTGGGTCTCCATGGTCCTGGGTCGCTGTGGTCCTGGGTCTCCGTGGTCCCGGGTCGCTGTGGTCCTGGGTCTCCATGGTCCCGGGTCGCTGTGGTCCCGGTTGGACACTCCAGTGCGGAAGGAGCCGTCTGCTCTTCCTTCCTCTCTATATGCTAAGTCTACAGGGCTCAGGAAAGTTAAACTATGTGCATATCGAAATCCCAGCTTTAGTGGATTTTTAAAAGATGAATGTTTTTATTGATTATAGAGAGAGGGGAAGGGAGAGGGAGAGAGATGGAAACATCAATTGGCTGCGTCCTGCACATCCCCTGCTGGGGATCGAGCCTGAAACTCGGCATGTGCCCTGACCGGGAATCGAACCGGCAACCTTTGGTCCATGTGCCCACGCTCAGCCACTGAGCCACACTGCCCGGGCTAGCGGGCTTCTTTTTATGACCCCCTCAGACCCTCACACGTTTAAACGTCTGACAGATTTCACTCCAATGGGAGACTCTGAGAGCCTGCAGCGAGCTCGCTGCCTCGCAAGCTCCACATCGCAAGCCCTGTAATCAAAGACGCTTACACTCCAGGCCCACACGGCGCCAGGGAGCTCTCGAGCTGGGCGTGGCAGTGTGAGGGCTCCTGGTGGCCCGGGCGGCCTGAGGGTCATCGTGCTCACTGTGCCATGGTGGTGGTGGGGGGTGCGTGTCGGTGAGCTCACCGCGTCTTGTCGTGTTTGCCGAGCAGGTGCACCGCGGCATCAAAGGCCTGGTGACGGATTCCCACGGAAAAGGCATCCCGGACGCCATCATCTCCGTCGAAGGCATCAACCATGACGTCCGAACAGGTAAGCGCCTGCCTGTGTGGAATCCCCCTCACGGCGGGAAACGTGCATTTCCTGGGAGGTTTGAGGGGTGAATGGACATTACAGGGTGTCCCCAGGAGTGCACAGTGGACGGTGAGCCAGGGAAGGCCCCTTCCTGGCCCGTGCTGCTCCCTCTGGAGAGAAGGAGGGGGGCTTTCCCCCCCAGATTGTCCTCATGCATAACCTGACCCTGTGCTCCCGACAGGTCATCCCATTGATCTGGGAGGAAACTGAGGCTGGGACGTGAGGCGGGGTGAGGCTGGCATCAGACCTGGCCACGTGCCCTTCAGTCCAGGCTGCCTGCCCACGCATGTGCCTGGCACCGAGGCCAATGGCTATGGAAATGGGCGTGGTGTGTCTGCAATGCCACAGAGCCGTTGTCTGCTGTGTAACACCCTGAGTCATGTGCTTCCTGTGCGGTTTCCTATTTCTTTACTCAACAGTGTTTCCATGCCGGGTAGCACGGCACTAGGTACAGAGCAACCCCCTTAGGCATCCAGCACTCATCCATCATCTATCTATCCATCATCCATCATCCATTATCCATCAGCCATCATCCATCAGCCATCATCCATCATCCATCCATCCATCCATCCATTCATCCATTATCCATCCACCCATTAATTTATTCATCCATTTACTCATCCATCCATTCATCCATCCATCCATCCATCCATCCCATCATCCATCCATCCATTCATTTATTCATCTATCCATCCATCCATCCATCCATTCATTTATTCATCTATCCATCCATTATCCATCCATCCATTCATTTATTCATCTATTCATTCATTCATTCATTCATTCATTCATTCATTCATTCATTCATCCATCCATCCATCCATCCATCCACTCTCAACAAATGGGCATGGGAACTCACAAGGAGATGGCAGTCTTTATGAATGGAAGAGGCTGTTTGATTGGCTCCGCACAGGACTGTATTTTAAGCATTGCCAATGAGCCCCTTTAAAAGAGTGATTCATAAAAAAGCCTGGAACATTCTGGGACTATTAGTGCCGTGTGCGCACTGCGAGGAGACATGAGGGTTTTAAATGGAGCGGGAGATAACAGGGCCCCGGGGCCCCGAGCCTGCAGAGAGCTCGCCGCCTCACGAGCTCCGAGCTGCAAGCCCTGTAATCAGGGAGACAGCTTTGATGATCCGCCGGGCTCCCCTCCCTCCGCCTTTGTTTCCCCCGTAAGTGATTTCCCAGCGCGTCCTCACGTGGCGAAGCCCATACTTCACACGCGATGCTTCCCCGCGTTGGTTTCAGCGCCTCTGGGTACCCCGCGTCAGCTCCGAATTCGCTTGATTTCTGTCTGAAGCTTATGGGGTCTGACAGGTTTTATTTCAGGAGGGATTTTGTGTAAAATAAACAGCGGGATTAGATGACAGCAGCATGAGATGGATTCTACCGGGAAGGCAGCCAGAAAGAGCGCCTCCTCGTTACATGTACCTACTAGCCCGGGGGCCAGGGACCAGGCTGCGATGCCACGGGACTGCCCTCTGCCCGGTGGGCCCTGACCTGCTCACAGTGGACACTCGCTAGGGCCTGGTGGGCCCTCTGTCCACGTGTCCACCTCTGTCCACCCGTGTCCGGGCGCAGGGTCCGGTAGGAGGACACAGCCTGGGAAGGGCTGGCTCGGTCCGCTCTGGGAGCTCCATGGGGGCACCGTGCTGGGAGGTGCAGGCTGACTGGTCGCAGGACCAAGGCTTCTCGAGATGGCATTGCGTGCCCTGGCCGGTGTGGCTCAGTAGATGGAGCATCGGCCTGTGGACTAAAGGGTCCTGGGTTCGAGTCCAGTCAAGGGCACATGCCTGGGTTGCAGGCTTGATCCCCAGTAGGGGGCGTGCAGGAGGCAGCCGACCAATGATTCTCTCTCATCATTGATGTTTCTATCTCTCCCTCCCTCTCTCTTCCTCCGTGAAATCAATAAAAATACATTTAAAAAATAAAAATAAAAACATTAAAAAAAATATATTTTATTGATTTTTTACAGAGAGGAAGGGAGAGGGATAGAGAGTCAGAAACACCGATGAGAAAGAAACATCAATCAGCTGCCTCCTGTGCACCCCCTACTGGGGATGTGCCCGCAACCAAGGTACATGCCCTTGACCGGAATTGAACCTGGGACCCTTCAGTCCGCAGGCCGACACTCTATCCACTGAGCCAAACATATTTTTTTAAAAAGATGGCATTTTGTGGTGAGAGGCGAGGGGCAGGGCCAGACCATTCGGAAGCTCACGTGCAGAATGAATGGCGCATCGACCCCGGGGAAGCGGTTAGAGGTGACTTCTCCATCTCCGCCCACGTGTACGGACACTGTGGGGAGCCCATCCCAGACCCTGCCTGTCAGAAAGGGACTTCCAAAGAGGACGAGTGCATCTGCAGGAACTGGGGCTCCCCACAGCCGCCCCGAGTCTCTCTGGACTCACGGGGCTGGGGGTCCGCGTTAGACAAGAGCTGCCCGAACCCCCGCTTTCTCTCCCCAGCCAGCGATGGCGATTACTGGCGCCTCCTGAACCCCGGCGAGTATGTGGTCACGGCCAAGGCGGATGGCTTCAGCGCGTCCACCAAGAGCTGCATGGTTGGCTACGACATGGGCGCCACGCGGTGCGACTTCAGGCTCGGCAGGACCAACCTGGCCCGGATCCGGGAGATCATGGAGACGTTCGGGCGGCAGCCTGGCAGCCTGCGCGCCCGGCAGCCCCGGCTCCGGGGGCGCAAGAGGCGGCAGCGCGGGTGACCTCCCGGCACTGAGCCAAGGCCCAGACCCCGCCGAGGACACCCTGGGGCCGTGGGGCCGTAGAGGACCCATTGCCTGTAGGCTCTGTCGTTCCCGGAGGCTGGGAGAACCCACGCGTGCCCGGCAAGCCTGGTCCCGGGGCAGGCCCGCGGGTCGGGGTCTCCTTTCCTTCGTTCCCACGTATCCAAATAGCTTGGAAAGCCCAGCGGAGAAAGGCTGGCGGGTGCGGGCTCGGCCAGCCAGGCAGGATCAGGGAGCGCGGGGCTGACCTGCCCGGGGCTCCTGGCTGCGTGGTGGGCCCAGCGCTTCCCCTGCTCGCGTGACAGGAGCCCCTCGTGTGTGCCATGTGCCCGGCTGAAACCGCTGCCCCGGGCCTGCTGTCCCCGGTGTCACCCTTCCCGCTGCTCAGGGCATGCTAGCAGAGGCCGCCCTCTCGGCCGGGCATTCCCGCTGCTGCCCAGCAAGCCCATGTCTGTCGACAACAGCGACATCACCAAGCGAGCGGCAGGCGGCGGCCTCTGCGTCAGTTTCCCTTCTCTCTCATCAGCGGGAGAAAGGCTGGAATAATTCCAGGGGAAGCCTGGGCAGCAGGCGTGCTCGGGGGCTGGTTGCATGCAGACGGGGCTTACAGAGAACCCCCAAATTCCCCCCTGGTGCGGCAGCCTGAGGGGCTCCCTGCTGGTGACAGGAGGAGGTGCTTCCCATGAAACCACATCTCGTCAGGCTCCTCTGTGAGCCGCTGGGACTTGGAAAGAGATGCCGGCTGACCTGCGACCTCCCTCTGCCCCAGGCCCCCTCCTCCGTGGAGGTGCGCCCCTAAACTGCCCCACACGCAGGGGTCACGGTGGACACTCCCTCAGGATTGTCCGCGGAGCCTCATTCAGGGCGTATTGGAATGACCACGCGAGAAAACGCGTCTCGTTGTTATTACTGTTGCTGCCTCGCTGACCCGGGAGAGTCAGGAAATAAAGAAAGCAAATGGGGAGAGGCCTCCGTGTCGTTTCCTGGGGAGCCTCGCGGCCACGCCGAACGGCCACGCCCAGCGGTACTGGCTGGAGCGCCAGGTTCCCCGCAGCCTGACTGCACTGAGCTGGGCCACCCGGCTCTGCGAGCTCTTCGTCCTGCGGCCTGTCCCCTGCCACACACACAGCCCCACAGCCACGGCCACACACACACACACAGCCCCACGGCCACACACAGCCCCACGGCCACACACACACACACACACACACACAGCCCCACAGCCACGGCCACACACACACACACACACAGCCCCACGGCCACACACAAACACACACACAGCCCCACGGCCACACACAAACACACACACAGCCCCACGGACACACACACACACACACACAGCCCCACGGCCACACACACACACACACACACACACACACACACACACACAGCCCCACGGCCATGGCCAAGGTCACACACACACACACACAGCCCCACGGCCACACACACACACACACACACACACAGCCCCACAGCCACGGCCACACACACACACACACACAGCCCCATGGCCACACACAAACACACACACAGCCCCACGGCCACACACAAACACACACACAGCCCCACGGACACACACACACACACACAGCCCCACGGCCACACACACACACACACACACACACACACACAGCCCCACGGCCATGGCCAAGGCCACACACACACACACACAGCCCCACGGCCACACACAGCCCCACGGCCACACACACACACACACACACACACACAGCCCCACGGCCATGGCCAAGGCCACACACACACGCACACACAGCCCCACGGCCATGGCCAAGGCCACACACACACGCACACACAGCCCCACGGCCACACACACACACAGCACCATGGCCATGGCACCAGGAGTCCAGGGGAATTAGGAAAAAGAAGTTGGAGGTGGAGGGCGAGTATTCGGTGCCGTTGCGGGTGGACAGACGAGCAAGGCAGGCCTTTAGGTCAGTGAGTCCAGGCTGGCCACCGGGCTCTCTCTCGCAGGCCGACTCGGGCTCATCGGGGGTAGTTGCTTGGAGCTCTGTGTTAAGAAGGGTTCTGAGGCAGGGTCCTGGCTGTTGGGGGGGAGAATGCTGTGTGTGCTGCGGGGATGGGCGGGAAGGGCTGACAGCTGGTTGCCTCGAGTTTTCTATCCTTGAATTAGTTTGGTCCCCGGGATGTGGCGATGGGGGCCCACGGAGGGGCACAGTGTCCAAAGTCAGGGTTGTGCCACTGGTAGGGCGGTCATCCCTCCCTGGTGACCGTGGGCGGGGGGAGGACGGGAGGACAGGGGACTGCCAGCTGCATTGGGAAGGTGAACCAGAGTTCGCAGCAGGCCAGAGAGTGGGAGCCATGGCACGGAGACACAGGCGTGTCTGAGGAGCTGTGGGAGGACCCCCCCACCTCCTGCCCCCGGTTAGACAGGGAGAAAGGGAGGCAGGGAAGGCGGGGAGGACAGAGAGGGCAGCATGGTGCCGGGCAGTGCTGGCCTGGGGTTCGAACCGTTCACTGTGGGCCTGCAGGCCGGGGAACACGCAATGTTGCAGGGATACACGGAGCGAGCCCACTCTCGCTGGGAAGGGACGGGGCCAGGTCAGCGAGTCTAAAAACACGGACGCTGAGAGCCTTCCTGCTCACAAGCAGCGTGGGAGGTGTTTATGCTGTAAAAGGAGGACAAACGGGCTTTTTAAAAAGCCGGAAGCTGTAGGCAGTCTCCAGGGTTTTGGTGCAAACCCATCTGGCAGGTCTGGTGCCTTCGCACACACTTTCCTGGCATTCGCTCGCCCAGCGCGGGGCCCCCAGGGCCTCAGCGGAGCTGGGGGTGGGGCGTGGGGGGGGGCAGTGATCCCACCCTCCTGGTGGGAAGGGAGGCTGGGCTGGCGCCGACTTGACTGCGTGCTTTTCCGATTATGGAGACGCAGGGATCTGGGGGGATCGTGTTTAGTGAAAGGATTTAGGCCGAGAGACGTGTGGGGTGAGCATGTGGAGCAGGAGGATGGCCACATGGGATGCGTTGTCGACCTGAGGCCTTGGTGTGGGGTCCCTGAACTCAAGTCTGAGACAGGACCTCAGTGCAGGGGGCTTATTGGGGGGGGGGGGGTGATCCCAGGAAGAAGAGGAAGGCAGCGGCCTGGATGCTGTGGTGAAGTCACTGCGGTCAGGTCGCTGAGTTGGGCCGTGGCAGGTCAGGCCCGGGGAACTCTGGGAAGAGTGGATGCTCGTGCTGTGGTCCTCGTGGGGGACAGGAGGCGGAGCTGGGGTGAGGCCTGGGGGGCTCTGGGGGTCAGGGCAGGGATGAGTGTGGGGAGCAGGCAGCAGGGAGCCGGGAGGGGCACTTCCAGCAGGAAGGGGGGCTTAGGCACTGGGGCAGGAGGGGCGGCTAGGGCGCTGGCACTGGTCCCCGAAATGCACCTGCGACCCCAGGAGAGCCTGGCTGAGAGGTGGGTCCCAGAAGGGGCAGGGCCCCCACTCCCCTGAACAAAAGCCTTTCTGCTGGGCTGTCTCTTCAGAGGTCTTGGGGTGTGAACTCCCGCCATCTGTGCAGCCACAGTGACAGGCACAGGGGCCCGGAGCCGCCCGGCTCATGAGATTGGGGGCCACACACATCAGTGGGGAGCCCTCCCGACTCCCCGTCCAGCTCCGATCCATCCAGCGAGGGCAGCGCCAGGCCTAGCAGCAGGGACTGTGCAATGGGAAGGGCGGGCTGGGCTGGCCCCCGGGGCATTGGCCGGGGGCAGGGAGGGCTCCACCTTCTGCAGGAACTGAAACCGGCCAGCAGAGGGCGACAGCCTCTGCCGCCCCCCCAAGGCAGACAGCTGGGTTGGGGGACCACACCTGGTTCCCCATCTGCAGGGGGAGGGGGAGGGGAGGCTGAGGGAAGGCTCTGGGGCCTGGTGGGCATCCCACTGCCCTGGGAGGCCTGCGCTGCCTGCCACTCTGCAGACGGTCCCTCCGGTGCCCGCACTGCGCAGGCCGAGCCCTCCAGGAGCCGGACGCCAGCACAGACTCGGTGCTCATGGCGTTTCTGGGGAGTGGGGGGGATGCAGACAGAGTGCCCACCTGGTGTCTGTACCCCACTGTCTAAGGGGTCAACCCACCGGCCCCTCCCAGACTGGTTTGAGGTCCCTGAGGCTGCAGGAAGGACCTGGGGGACCAGTGACAGGCTGGGTCCCGGGCTCAGCAGGTCCCTGGAGCTGCGGGGGGGGCGCGCGAAGGGTGCTGGGCACCGAGTGGGGGCTCCAGGGGGTGAGAGATGCTGCCACGAGGGGGGCGGCATCAGGGCCTTGGACCAGGCGGCACTGGACGGAGCCACGTGAACAAGGGGGCGGGGCCACGTGATCACCTGGAAGTGGGCACGTGACAAGGGGGTGGGCACACGCGATCACCGGAAGTGAGGCGGCATCAGGGCCTTGGACCAGGCGGCACCGGACGGAGCCGTGTCTCCGGGGGCGAGTGCAGGAAGCCCGCCGTTTGCAGACCCCGAGCCAGTTTCTTTTCGAGGTGAAACACAGTGTGCCTGGGGAGGCAGGCGGCGGAAGCCAGACACGGGGAGAATGGCGCTACACGCTGAGCCACAGACGCAGGGGAGGCGGCGTTCTCCACGCAAGGCCCTCGCCCCCAGGCAGCCGGGCTCTGCCAAGGTCATCAGCTGGGAGGGACCGCGGGACAGAGTGAGCAGCCACCCAGAGCCACTGGTGCAAGGACAGGACCCCTGTCCCCTGGGGGTGGAGAGGGGAGGGGGGGGGAGGGTGAAACCCATCAGAGCAAATGGCCAGAGGGGGAGGGGCCGCTTACCCAGCGGTCACAGGTGAGGGAGACACAGGCTGCCGGCAGCCCCGGGTTCCCTTTTTAGCTCTGCCCTTTGACTGCTGTGTGCCCTGGAGGAAGTCGCTCGCCCTCTCTGTGCTGTAGTAGCCCCAGCTGTGAACTGCTTGGCACGTGGGGTGGGAATGAGAGCCTCTCTGTTCCAGGCCTATTTCCCAGCTTCTTGCTGTGTTTTCACCCCGTCTGGCCGCCCCTGGCGTCGGGGCCCTCGGCCTCCAGCCGTGCACCTGGCGGGAGTCAGGGAGCAGGTCCTGGCCCGTGAGCAGGTGCTGGTCTGCACGTTTCCAGGGGCTTTGCCTGAGGAAACGGGACGTTGAGGGGGGTCTCACCCCAAGGGAGACAGCTCACCGGGCCCACGGCACCGGTCTCATTCTAGACCCGCGGCCGCCAGCCTTTCCACCTCACCGACCACCAGACGGTGACCGCGGGTCTACACGCTGTGGGCTGAGCACACGCCTCCCGCTGGGCCATGCTAGCCCGCTGCTGGTGCTGGCCATCGCTAGCACGGCTGTCTCCTCCCTCCTCCTGGGGTGTGTGTGTGTGTTTATAGAGGAAGGAAGGGAGAGGGAGAGAGAATCATCAATCAGCTGCCTCCTGCACGCCCCCTACTGAGGATCAGCCTACAACCCAGGCCTGTGCCCTGACTGGGAATTGAACCGTGACCTCCTGGTTCCTGGGTCGACGCTCAACCACTGAGCCACACCAGCCGGGCTCCTTGGTCTGAGTGCCTGTGTCTAAATAGTGACGAAAACGCCCAGTCGGTGAACTGAGCTGGGCCTGGTCTGTTTTGTGCCCACGCAGCTGGTTTTTATTGGGTTTGGGGCAGTTTTGTGAAAATTACAAAATGCATCTTTCGAGACCTGTAGCGCCGGGTGAGGCCCTGTTTCCTGGCTGCCCCAGGCCGCCGTCCGTGGAGGAGGAGCCGGCAGGGGGGGCGGCACCTGCGGGTCTGGCTTCGATCAGAAACACATTTTCCTGCTTGAACGTGACTGTCTTCTGACCTCACCCTCCGGGTCACGCGTCGCCGTCGGCCCAATCCTGGGAGCACCCCGTATCGTCCGGCTCCGCGCTGCTCTCAGCCTCTAGGCATGCCTGGTGCCGCGACCTTGGACAGGGAGCAGCTGCCGGTCGCTAGGAAACCGCCACAGAAACCCACGGCGGCGGCAATTCAAACTCGGGGCGGCCACGTGCGCACAGACGGAGCCGAGCGCTCTGCTTCGGTGGCGCTCGGAGCCCTGCCCGGGCGGTGGCATGTGGCGTGTGGCATGCGGCGTGTGATGTGTAGCGTGTAGCGTGTGGCATGTGGCATGTAGTGTGTAGCGTGTGGCGTCCAGTCAGCGCCAGCTCTCTGTGGAGAACAGACCTCACCTGCAGCAGCTGCAGATTTCCCTGGAATAAACATTCCCCTCGAGGCTGATTCCCAGCGAACAAGGTCACGTCCCCGAACACGGCTGGGAGAAACCGGCCTGCCCCCTCCTCCGGGCAGGGGTGCGCATACCTCCACCTGTGCCTGGGAGGGGCTGGAAGCCGCACCGGCCGCTACTCCAGTCTCCATGGAAACCCTGGATGGAGTGAGAGGAGACGAGGCGGCTCCATTCCTCGTGAGTGCAAAGCTAAGTTTAATGAGGCAGCTTTTCAAATAGACACACCGCACTCCCCTTCCTCTCATGCTGGGGCCCAGGCCGGCCACCGACGGCTCCTCCCTGCTGGGTCCCTGCTGGACGGCGGCCTCCCCGCCGTGAGGCTGCGCCTCTCCCGGCCTCCCCCCTGCAGGGCTCACGCAGAGGACAGCCGGGTGGCGGCTCCCAGCGGCAGGCCCTCATCTGAGACAGTGAACACGACGCAGGGCAGAGAGCACGGTCCGCTCACCCTGGCTTTTACGGCATCCACGGGGCTGCGAGGGGCTGGCATAGGTACCAAGGCTAGGATTTTAATAGACTTCACCCTCCCGCCCACAGCCCGGGGCACGGGCTTGCCCCCCCGACAGCCCCCACCTTCTGCCGACGGACTCGGGAAGTGAGCGCAATGGAAGCCCACGCCTTCACATTAGGCTAGCTAGATAGAACCTGGCGTGGTCAGTTCTTGCCCGTCGATCTCAGAGGACGTGCCGGACGCGAGGTGCCAGACGCGGTAAAACGCGCCTGCAAGTTCAGGCCGCAGGTGGGTGGGGACCAGCCAGCCCCCTTCCTGCCGCCTCTCCTTGGCGCCGACACCCCAGCATGTAAGTCACAAGCAGGTACCTTCAGGGTCAGACCCCAAAGAACAGTGTCCGTGTCTTTCCTGCCCCGTTTAAACCACCTTCGAACCTGGGTTGTCTGCACACGCACGTGTTTGCTGTGGGTGGGGGCGGGGCAGATGGAGAGACAAACATTGAATCCAGTGTGTGTGTTTCTATGGTTGGTCCATAGCCATTGACTGGGGAGCCAGTAGGTGTTCAAACCTCCCCTCCCCCGCCCCCTGGGGCACAGGACCAGGGCGTCCCAGCCCAGCACAAGGTAGTTAGACACGCCGAGTAATATTTGGGTTAAAGCAGCCACCACTGTCGCGTGGAGAAGAGCAGCCACGGCCATGGCCGTCTGCACTCCCCGCAGGACCCGTGTCCCGTGGCGGCCACCACTCCCGGCAGCAAGGAGCCCCGTGTCCAGGGCTCAGGGGGCAGGCGGACCCCATGCTGCCCCACCTGCCCCCGCACCGTGTCCTTGGTCATGACTGTGAGCTCTGGGAGCCTCTGGCCCGTCGAGGAGCTCAGAGCAGCTCATCCCAGGGTCTCCTTCGGTGACTAACAGGGCCTGCTCAGCGGCCCCCCCCCCCCCCCCCGGCGGAGCAGGAAGCCGCCTCCAGGAGCCGGACCGGGATTGCTGGGCTGCCAGGCGGTGGCGGGAGGCCCTGGGTCTGCCCGGAGCCCCGCCTCCCTGCTGCCCACCACCGTCTCCCGTGTCCAGCAGCAGGCGCCCCTCACTCGGCGACGGGCAGGGTGTTCTGGCTGTGGGAGCCGCCGGCCAGGCCCGAGGAGCGCAGGGAGCGCCGGTGGAAGAGCCGGGTCAGGATCTCCTTGCAGCTCTGGCGGTACTGGTGGCGCAGCAGCGAGTACACGAAGGGGTCGGACGCGGCCTTGCTGTAGGCCAAGCACTTGGACAGCACCCCCCAGTGCGAGGCGATGGGCACCGTGGCGGACAGCTCCACCAGCCTGCGGAGAGAGGGCGCGGGAAGGTCACAGGTCACAGCCGGCACGGCCCCCTGTCCAGGCCCCCGGAGCCCCACCCAGCTTCCCAGACGAGCCTCAGGTTCCCCGGGCGCCTCCCGGGAGCAATGACAGTGCCAGGACCTTCAGCGGTGACATCCTGGCCGGCGACGGTTTCACTCCAGGTGCTGCCCCAACTGCGCCCCCCACGCGCGACTTCACGGAGCCCCAGGCGACCGACAGTCTCCATGTCACATGTGAGGAGGTAGGCGCCCAAGGAGGTTAAGTCCTTGGCCTCAGGTCACCGACCGGCCAGTTGTCGCGTTGGGACTGGACCCCGGGTTGTGCGACCCTGGAGCCCAAGATCACCTAGGAAATGGCTGAAAGCGAATCGTGTCCCGGCCATTGGCTCCCAGTCTGCTGCCGGCCTGCGTGTGACCCCGGCTAGTGGCCGGCCTGCGTGTGACCCCAGCTAGCCGCCGGCCTGCGTGTGACCCCGGCTAGCGGCCAGCCTGTGTGTGACCCCGGCTAGCGGCCAGCCTGCGTGTGACCCCGGCTAGCCGCCGGCCTGTGTGTGACCCCGGCTAGTGGCCGGCCTGCGTGTGACCCTGGGCTAGTGTCCCTCCCTCAGGCCTGGAGGTTTCCTCTGAGAATGACAAGACCCCCCCTGCGAGCAGAAAGACTGACTTTGCTTGCAGCCCAGCCCGCCTCCCAGGAGGCTGCGGTGACGATGGCTGAGGGTGACTGCGAACCGTCCGCAGCTCGAAGGGCTTCTCGCATCAGGGGAGGCTGCTGGCCGGGAGGGCCTCTGCCCAGGTGGGTTCGGTCCCCTGGAGGGGCCCTGGTCCCTGAGGGCCGAGGACAGAGGCAGCTTATGTCATGGGCACCGTCTGAGGGTCCTCTGGGACCCAGCCAGCAACCCCCAGGGGAGCGGACGCCGAGCGGTGAGACAGCGCACGCCTGCCATGTGCACGAGACGTCCCCACGCGATGCCGCACACCTCTCGCGCCCGGCGCCCTTGGCCCGCGTGGCCGGCTGACCTGCTTTCCGCAGGTCCTGCCCTGGACGCCCGCCCACCGTCACAGCCCAGCGCTGCCCGCCCTGCTCCGGCGCCCCAGGTCCCGTCAGCCCGGGGGCTGGGAGCAGGGGTGTCCACGCGGCTGCGATCCCATCTAACTCCAGAGCTGGGCGCCTGGGTGTGGTCACATGACCCGTCAGCTGACCTGGGGGGGCGGGCGCTCAGCCGGGTCCCTCTGGGAAAGGGGCGCGGTCAGCACCAGCCAGGCCGCCAGGTGGGGGCCAGCGGGGACGCCAGGCGAGCCCCCCTCTTCCGGAGGAAGGACGACGCGCCGCCTCCTTCCCCGGGGCCGGCTGTCTGTCCCGCAGAGGCTGGGCGCAGGGAGCGGGTCAGCCTGCAGGGCGTCTCCGCAGGTCCCCGCGGCCCCACGCGCTGGGGATGCCGCCCGACTGCGCGGCTCAAATGCTGTCGGCGGACGCCCACCTCCCCCGGGTCCTCCAGCCGCTGCTCCCACACCCTCGGGGAGACCCTCTCGCCTCTGACCCTCGGTAAGTGCGGCTGCTGGCCCTCTCCCTCCAGGAGGCGGGACTAAGCGTGCGCAGGCACCCATGGGACCTCCCGGGAGCCCTGCAGGCGGCCAGTGGGCGACAGGTGCAGCGATAACGGGCTCATGTTCTGCCCCCGGCGCGGTGCAGGGGCTGAGCGGCCACCTCGGAACCAGGAGGTCAGGGTTCCATTCCCGGTCGGGGCACAGGCCCGGGTTGTGGGCTCGATTCTCAGTGGGGGGCGTGCAGGAGGCAGCCGATCAGTGATCCTCTCTCATCACTGATGTTTCTCTCTCTCTCCCTCTCCCTTCCTCTCTGAAATCAATACAAATATTTTTTAAAGAAAAAGATTCTTAAGGAAAGAGAGAGCCTGTTCTCCTGTAACAGGGGCAACGGGAGGAGGCTCGGGAGCCCTGCGAGGGCTTGAGGGGTTCCTGACCCACCCGGGGTGACGCCCCCACCGAGGAGGCTGCCGGGCAGAGGGGGGTCCACGGCGGACAAAGAGGGGAGCCTTCCCAGCTGGTCTGCTCGTCCCATCAGCTCCAAGGGGTGGCAGGCGTCACAGCTGAGCCCGCCCTCCTGAAGCCCATTCCACCAGCTCCGAGCCCCCCGCCCCCAGCGGTCCCAACCGCCACCCCCATGAGGCGCGGGCGGGCCGCCTGGGGAGAGTCCGTGCGCTGGGGGCGGCCAGCCTTTACCCAGGTGACCCCCCAGCACTGCTCTCAGCCTTTGCAGAGGAGGCGGCTGTCTGCCCGGTGGGCGTGGGCACAGCGCCGCCTCGGGGAGAGCGGACCTCACGCTCTCGGAGGGGCTGGTGCAGGCTGTGCGAGGCCACCCCGCCTGAAGCGGCTGAGTCCGGGCGGAGGGCAGGTGCCCACCTGGCTGGGCGTGGCGTGTGCTCCCTGCCCCCCTGCAGGTGGCCCGTGGCCCCTGCTACTGACGGGGCTGGGCGCCGGCGCTGGGCTCCCTGTGCTCAGGGGCCTCCCCCTCTCTCCCCCTTTCCTCCTGGTGAGCCTCCTGCGGTTGGTGGGCACCCGGCCCCTTCTCCTCTCTTCCCCCTTCCCTCTCGGGGGGCTCCTGCGGGCGGCCCGGGATGAAGGGTTAGAGGGAGGAGGTGGGAATCGAGCAGGAGAGACGTCACAGCCCTTTCAGCCCTGAGTTTAGGGGCAGAGAACAGGCGTGCACCCTCCCTCTCGTCGGGCCTCTCAGGTTCACGCTCACCCCGACGCTGTCTGGCGATGACAGGGCCCCGCTGTGCTCTCCGAAGCCCCGCGCCCCTCCCGCCCCTGCGCGCCCGGCTCACCTGGTGAGGACGTAGGGCGCGAAGCACAGGAGGAAGGTCCCGATGAAGGTGCTGATCTTCCTGGTGGCCCGCTGGCGCCGCCTCCGCTGCTCCTCCAGGCAGCGCTCGCGCACGCTGCACGGGAGAGGGGACAGGGCGGCTCAGGGCGGTCTCGGGGTCACCATCCCCAGCACAGGCAGCGGCCGCGAGGGCAGGCGCCCGGCTGTGCAGCCGGGAGACCCGAGGCCGAGGCCTGGCTGGGCTGTGACATCCCCTCGGGGCCATCAGCCGTGAGAGGGGACAGTCACCTAACGAGACGCACAGAGGCTGCCGTGAGGACAGAACGCACAGAGCACACGGATGCCCGGCATGTGTTTGGTGCAGCCCTGGCTGGTGTGGCTCAGTGGACAGAGCGTCGGCCTGCGGACTGAAGCATCCCGGGTTCGATTCCCGGTCAGGGCACACGATCCCCAGTGTGGGGCGTGCAGGAGGCAGCCGATCCGTGATTCTCTCTCATCACTGATGTTTCTACCTCTCCCTCTTTGTTCGTCTCTGACATCAATAAAAAATATTTTTAAACATGGGTTCGACGCCTGAAGCAGTTAGCACCGCGCCGGATGCCGGGGCAGGTGCAAACGACAACTCGTTATTACCGCTCGCCCCTCGCCGGACCGGCGGCGCACAGCCCGAGGGCACATCCCGACGCACGCTCTCTGCTCCCTAGGCGCCCGGCACCGTCCTGCCCAGTGCGTGGCCCCGGGGGAGCTGCCTGCCAGCGCGTCACCCGCCTGTGTCACGTGAGGACCCTGAGCTCCGCGAGGCCGGTGAAGCCGCTCAGCTGGGAAGTGGAGGCAGGACTCGAACCTGCGGCCGCGTGACTCACGGCTGGCCCTGCACCCGGCAACCCGGACGCTGTGCCGTGAGCGGGGCCTCCTGTCCTCCGTGCCCTCCGCCCGCGCCTTCCACCCGGAGCCGCAGCCCTGCCCGGAGCTACAGGCAGGACGGGGCAGCCCTGCTTTGTGGCTGCAGAAGAGACGCCCTGCGGGGCCACGAGCCACACGTGTCCTCGTCTCAGCGTGCGTGCAGGGGCCTGTGCACATGCGGTCCACACGTGAGCACCTGGGATTGATGGGACATGCGTGTACGTGGGTTCCTGTGCCCTGCCTCACGTGCTGCTGGTCACGCACATGCACGTCTGTATGTGGTTCTGTGGGGAGAGGATGATGAGCCTTCGTGTAATTGGTCACATCTAACGAGGGGGCGGTTCCCCGGGGACGTGAGCACGCGCCACGCCTGCGACAGGGAGGCTCGCACGTTCCTGACGGCTCCGGGGCAGGACCGTCTCAGCACTGAGGGGGTCTCTGCTTGGACACCTCAGGTCTGACTCCCTTAATGAGGAGCTTGCTTTGGGGGGGGGGGGTCACCCTTGGGGAGCTCCCCTGACCTAGCCTCCCCCATCGGTGCTCCCCGCCTGCCTCGCTCTCATGCCTTCCAGAAGCCACAGCCCCCATTGAGGGTCCCGGCCACAGAGCCCCTACCCAGGACAATGGGATACACACTAGCAGAGTCCACGGACACCTGCCAGCACTTCTTCTCCCCTCCCTCCCTTCCCTCCCCTCCCTTCCCTCCCCTCCCTCCTCCCCCTCCTCCTCCTTCCCTCCCCTCCCTTCCTCCCCTCCCTCCTCCCCCTCCTCCTCCCTTCCCTCCCTCCCCTCCCTTCCCTCCTCCCCCTCCTCCTCCATTCCCTCCCTCCCTTCCTCCTCCCCCTCCTCCTCCCTCCTCTCCCTCCCTCCTCCTCCTCCTCCCTCCTCTCCCTCCCCTCTTCCCTCCTCCTCCCTCCCCTCCTCCCTCCCTCCCCTCCCTCCTCCCCCTCCTCCTCCCTCCTCCTCCCATCCTCCTCCCGTCCTCCTCCCTCCCTCCTCCCTCCTCTCCCTCCCTCTCCCCTCCTCCTCCCTCCTCCCCTCCTCCTCCTCCTCCCTCCTCCTCCCTCCTCCCTCCTCCTCCCTCCTCCTCCCCTCCTCCTCCCTCCCTCCCTCCTCCCTCCCCTCCCTCCCTCCTCCTCCCTCCTCCTCCCTCCATCTCCTCCTCCCCTCCCTCCCTCCTCCGCCCTCCTCCTCCCTCCCACTCCTCCCTCCTCCTCCCTCCTCCTCCCTCCTCCTCCCTCCTCCTCCTCCCTCCTCCCTCCCCTCTCCCTCCTCCTCCTCCCTCCTCTCCTCTCCCCTCCCTCCCCTCCTCCTCCCTCCTCCTCCCTCCTCCACTCCCTCCCCTCCCTCCTCCTCCCTCCTCCTCCCTCCCCCCCCCCTCCCTCCTCCCCTCCCTCCTCCTCCCTCCCCTCCATCCCCTCCCTCCCCCTCCTCGCCCTCCTCCGCCCTCCTCTCCCCCTCCTCCCTCCTCCCGCCGCCCTCCTCCTCCTCCCTCCTCTCCCTCCTCCTCCCTCCCCTCCCTCACCCGTCCCTCGTCCCGCCTCCTCCCCTCCTCTCCCTCCCCTCCTCTCCCCTACTCCTCCCTCCTCCTCCTCCTCCTCCCTCCTCGTCCCTCCCTCTCCCTCCTCCTCCCTCCGCTCCCTCCTCCTCCCCTCTCCTCCCACCTCCATCCTCATCCAAACGCCCTCCGCCTCCTCTCCCTCCTCCTCTCCCGCCTCTCCCTTCCTCCCCCCTCCTACGCCCTCCTCCCCTCCCACCCTCCCTCCTCATCCCACCTCCCTCCTCCTCCTCTCCCTCCTCCTCTCCCTCCTCCTCCCTCCCCTCCCTCCCCTCCCCCCCTCCCTCTTCTTCCCTCCTCCTGGCCCCTCTTCCTCTCCCCTTCCTCCTCTGTAAGCAAAGCCTAGGTGAGCTCAGGCTGCCTTAGTCAAGTGTCCCCCCCTTCTCTCTAGGAGAGTCTCAGGGAAGAGCAGGAGTTCCCAGGGGGACCTGCACCTGCACCCCGAGCTGCCTTCCTGAAAGACCTCTGCGGGTGAGGGTGGGGTGAGGGTGCGGGTGGGGGGAACCCAGGGCTGACACTCGCCCTGCAGGGCCATCAGCTCCGAGTCCAGAGGCACAGGCAGCACTGGCAGGAGGGGCCGGACGAGGTTCCTCCCGGAATCCGGCACCTTTCAGGTGCTCCCTTAAGGACCGGCAGGGGTGCGGCCGGACCCTCTCTCCCTCCCTCCCCCCCACCTCTCCCCGCCCCCCCCCCCCCAGGACGCCCAGCGCAGGCCCCAGAGAAAGGACGGTCCGGAAGAGCAGCTGGTTCTGGTGTGAGGACCCTTCAGGAGCCCCCCCCCCCCCCCGAACGTCCAGGCGACCCAGTCGGGGCCCCAGAGCCTCTAAGGGCCGCATGTGCTGTGCAAAGTGCAAACCGCACACAAACCAGCTAAGTGCCCACTGGTTCCCCTGATGCTGCGAGGGCCTGCGTCCTGCCCACTCCCGGGGCCGCTGTGCGCGCCTGAGACCTG